>NC_133157.1:30787500-32226250 GCF_040802235.1 Manis javanica | reverse complement strand
AAATAAAACCTGACCCTGTGAGCACTTCTAGATTCTATCCCAGGAACCAGAGGAACATGTTAAATGATCCTTTGGTAATGTGATCAGCAAAATCCAAAACATGCAAAACTCTAAGGACAACCAAGTTTCTTCAAAAAAACTTTTCTTTAATAGAGGGAGAAGGGGAACCTATTGGATAAAAAAAGACTTAGGAAATATATCAACCAAATTCAAATGTGTAAACTATCTCTGGATTCTGATAAATAAATACAAAAACTGATCAGATATTTGATGATATTAAGAAATCATTTTTAATTATTAGGTGTGATAAGTTATTGTAGGTAATCTTTAAAAAATTTTTTGTTGTAGTTGACATATTATTCTAATAGTTTCAGGTATACATGTAATGATTCAATATTTATATATATATTACAAAATGTTAACATGTAAGTATAGTTACCATGCATTACCAAACCAAGTTATTATAATATTATTGACTATATTCCCCTTGTAGATAAATTTTAAAGAGGTTTTGCCTATAAAAAATAATGTGTATATTTTTATATTCTAATAAAAATAAAGAGAATCTTTTAAAAAAAATAATGTGTATCCCAGATGCATCTGGGATTTCCTTCAAAATAATTCAGTGGTAAGTAGATAGGAGTGGATAGGGTATAAATGAAGCAAATTGGCCATATGTTGATATTATCAAAGCTAGGTGATAGGGATGTGGAGGTTTAATTTGCTGATTTCTCTACTTTCTGTATGTAATTTAAATTTTCATTATAAAAGAAACTTAAACACAGCTCTAGCCAAAAACATAGGGGGAGATATTTCCAGTGATGCATCTCCGAGTGATTTGAGTGCAGGAGAGACAGTCTTTACCTCTTCCCCTCTCACCAAATCCCCCTGCACTTACAGGACTAGAAACCCAAAGAGGCCTCTGAAGTCACATTTTAAGGATGAATAATGGAGGGGAGTTTGGAGAGGGAACAAAATTATTAAGGAGGATTATACTGTCACCACTCGACACAATGGGGATTTCTGCTTTTAACTGCTTTAAACAAGTCTTACTTCATACCAGAGCTTCTACTCAAGAAGGCGTCGCCATGGGAAGTGGATCCTGCCCAGAAGATCAAATCTTTCTTCCTGGCTGGGTCTTTGAGTGCATGCTCCTTCCTTACACAGCAAGAGAATGGAGGTGATTCTTAGAATGCACTTGAAATTCCTTTATCCTCTTCATGGTGTCCTTGCAACCAGCTGTTTTGGAAGGCCCAGGAATGAAGGCGCCTCTGGATAAAGTAGCTGCCCTGCCTGGGGGCTGAGGGGCTACATGAAGGTTCTACCTCTCTGTTGGTCTCTATTTCTTCATGCAATGAGAAGCAGCATAGCATAGGGTCAGTCAGTGGGCTCTGGACACAGTTGGTTCTGCAAATCAACAGCTGTGTGACCTTTTGACTCACCCCACTGAAAGCCTCATTGCACCCCTGATGGCAAAATAAGTCACCGGCAGCTCTACTGGAGACATCCGCAAAAATTCAGCCAGTTATCACTCTTGCAGTGTCTGCTCAAACTGACACCATCGGATCCAGAAATACAGCCTCAAAATGTGCCCCCAGCTTCAATCAGTCCTTGAAGAATACTGGCTTCAAGTCGGACTAATTGATCTTCCTTGAATAGATTTTCCAGAATACCCACATGATGGGGAAAAAAAATGCTGGTTCTTTGTACATGGAAATTGTTATTAATCTTTTAAAAAAAAAACGCATAGGGATAAAATGTCTAGCTCACATTGTTGAAAGGATAAAATTAGATAATGTTTGTAAAGTGTTCCACATGGGTCACAGAATAGAGTAAGCTCTCAATAAATGGTTTTTACTTCTATTTATTTCTCCATAAAATATGGATGAGATCCATCTAATTCTAATTCCTAATTCTAATGTTTAAGGAATCATTCATTTATACAACAAGCATTTCTTGCCAAGCCCTACACCAGTTCTGGTGCTAAGGCAGAGGCATACCTGACTGGGAGTTGGGGCTGAACTCAGCATACAAGGCAAAATCTCTGCACCCTCAAAATTACTTTTAAAATTCCTCCACCATCAATTTACCTCCCAGTCATTTGCTCCCACATTCAGAGGAGCTGCTGTGGGGTTGGAGGAGCTACACCCTCTGAGCTATGGAGTGATGGTGGCTGAAGGGTCTTTCACAACATGGCATCTTGTCTCCTCCCAGGACCTGGAAGGTGAAACTCTTCCTCCATTCAGAGCAAAGCAGTGCTTCCTCCTTTACCTTTGAGCCCTCAGCCCCTGGGTTGGGTGAGAAAATGGACAGCAGCCTCACTGGTCACCTTCCACCAAGTTCATGGTCATCACGAGATGGTCGTCGCCCAGTGAGCAGGAGCATGCTGCCTGGTAGGCTCCCCACACTTCCCTGTGGTAGCCAGGCCTCCACACCGTTTTCTCCCCATTCCACACAAATGTCCTGAGCACCTTCCATGAGTAAGGTGTTGTGCTGAGCATTGGCAGGTGTACAGTAAGCTGAAGGTGGCTTCTGCAGGACTGTATACACACAGACGCCAGCCACAGTAAAGTATGGTCAACGGGCCACAGGAAGGGCCAGAGATGGATGACAAGGGTCTGGGGGGCAGGAAGAGTGCCATTTCCTTCCTGGGAAATGATACTGGACCTAACCCTTGGAGGATAGGGAGTATTTGGGGGACAAAACATTGGGGAAAGGGTACCCCAGGATGTGGAGACAGCATGAGGCAAAGTCTGGAGGGAGGAGAGCTGGGCTGTGTCTGCTTAAAAGCAGGTGGAGCACATGGTTGGCTGAAGGCAGACGTGAGGCTGGAGAGGTCAACAGGGCCAGGTGGCAAAAAGTTGTAAAGTTGGGCCAAGGAGAATGGACTTTATTTTGTGGGCAGCAGAGAACCAAAGGACTGGGCTGGCCTTAGGAAGAGAACCCCAGTGGGTGTGAAATTCTCCTCCCCATACCTGCCCACACCCTCTCACGGGACACAACCTAGCACCCTCGTGGGTATGGAAAGCCCCAACTGTGAATCTGAGTCCCAAGATCAGTCCTATCCATAGTGGCTTCAGCAGCAACTTTAAGTCAAGAGAGACAATGCTTTAGGATTCTCTACCCAACTGCCCTTCCCTTGTGGAGAAACCACTCCAAGATGGCGCGGGTATGGTAGAAGAGATGGAAGTTAAATGTAGGAAGATGGGCTACTGACCAAGTAGCAGACCAAATAACCTGAAAGCTCCTTGCTATAAAACACCCAGAAGGGCTAGACAGTACTTGTTTTAGTCATTTTAAATGTACAGGAAATATCACAGGAAAGTGAGGGCATTTCCAAGAATGAAAACAAAGGAAGAGCTGAAAAGCGGAGCAGGTAGAGGGCTGTGGCACTTTCACAGAGCAGCTCCCAGAGTAGCAGCGGAACTGGGGGCTTGCCTTCCAAGTGAAGGGAAGCTGGGTGAGGACTGTGCTAGAAGGCCCCTGGGGAGGCTCACTTTGCATGTGCTTTCTGGGTCCCTGGCTGCTCTCTGCTCACAGTGCTTGGAAAAGCCAGGAATGTTTTGACAAGGGAGACAACTGCTATGGTAGAAAGGGCCCATGACCTGGCTCTGCCTCTAACCTCTCACATTCTATCACCCACTCTCTAAGCTCACTTTTATCTTCGAAGCAAAAATGATGCTGCCACAACTGACCCCACAGAGTTACTGGGAAAATTTGCTCACTCATTCAACAAATTAGGATTGAGCAAGGATCACAACAAGTGCTGGGATATGGATCAGAACAGGACCAAATACCTGCCTTCAAAGAACTCACATTCTAGTGAGTGAACAAAAATAGAAAAACATGAAAGAGAGGTTGTAGAGCTATGCACCAAGTAGAGAGGAAGGAGCTCTCCCCAGCCTTGGCCAGGAGAGAAGCTCTAGGGGAGGTGGTGTCTAAGCTGTGCCATGAAGGACAAGTAGGAGTTGCTCACAGGAAGGAGGGGAAGGCATTCCACACATGAACAAATCCCGAGTCTGAAGCAGCACAGCACAGTATAGTATGGAGCTACTTACGGGTCAGGGTAATCAGGTGATAAAGGGTAGCTAGGGCATGGTGAAAAAGAAGGGCCAATAGGGACACAGCTCACATAGCTGGAAGATGAGGCCTTGCATAGACTCCAATAAAACTTCAGTGAATTTCAGAGCAACCCTTTCCTCCTTGCAGTACTCCAGTCTCCTCCCACAGCCATGACACCTATGGCTATCATCAGAGTAGGAGTCAGGTTATCCCTCTGAGTTTGCCTGGGCTCCCCAGAAAGCAGAGCATGAGTCAGGGGGCTTATTATGTGCTACTCTTTCATCTTTAGGGAGCAAGAGAGAGGGATAAGGGGAGAGAAGCAGACAGGAGAGAAGGCCAATACAAGGATATGTTTTGGAGATGGGCACCGCTAAGTGAGCCTCATTATTCAATCTTATGGAAAGCAATCTACATCTCAGGTAGAGTGACCAACTGTCCTGGTTTTCATAGAACTGAAGGATTTCCCAGGACGTGAGAGTTTCACTGGTAAAACCAGGAAAGTCCCAGGCAAACCAGTATGAGTTTGTCTACCCTTGTTTCAGAATTGTCTTAAGGGGGAGTAGGGGAAGAATTTATCTACCATCTTCCTTCCCAGTGGTTGAAGTTTCTTCCATGGCGTATTAATTTATCCCATATTTCTGGGTTACACATATAGGGGCATCATATGGGTCCTGCGGGAGAGTTAACAGGGAAGCCCCACAGTAGATGTAAAAAGATACGAGCAGAGGCCTGGGTGAGACATTATCAGGTTGAGGCTACATGAAGTTGGTATCCACACACAGCTGGTAACTGTTCCAGCAGCTGGAATAAGAGATGGTGAGGAAGAGAAGATCTAAAGTGATGAAGCCTTTCCCTAATTTAATTAGTCCTGGCAATCTCCTACCTTCAGTAGTGTGCAACAATCAGCTGGGCACCTTGGTGTCCTACCCCACGTCCGTCATGAATAAAGCAGATAAATACTCCTAAATTACAAAAGTCCTATATATCAACTAGGGAAAAGGGGGAAAGGCATCACAAAACTGTAAGGGATTATATGTCATCACTAGATGGATATCTTTAATAGAAATGGAAATACAAGATGACAAAAAGCTGTAATAGGATCTAGTCCAGAAAGCAATAGGAATGGAACATTAACCAGAGTTGCTATGAACTCAGATTCCTCACCTCTAAAGCATGTTCATAATTGTTTTCCTAATTCAATTTGAAACTACTGGGTGTTCTCGCCATGGTACCCCCATGCCTCCTCAGCATGTAGCCATAGCTAGAAACCAGAGGAGTGGATAAGATTGTCCAAAGAAAGCCTGTAGAGTGACGAGAGCTGTAAGACAAGGGTGGATCTTGAAGACCACTGACATTTAAGGAAAGGACAGAAAAGGAGGAGCCCACAAAGGAGACAGTAAGAGTAGAATCAGGAAAATTCAGTGTTACTAGTGCCAAAGGAGTAGTACCAAAAGGAAGACTCCTTAGTTGCCAAACGCAGCAAAGAAATCAAGTCAGGTAAGGACTGAAAAGTTTTTAAAGGGTTTGCTATTCAGGGTTCTTGGTTTCCTTAGGGAAACCAAAGGTATGGACAAGAGGTAATGTGGTAAGCTGAGTAAACAGGCAATGAGGAAGTGAGAATGGTGAGTATAGACCACTCTTGCAGAAATTTGGATAAGATTGGTAAACTAGTTGAGAGGCAAACACAGGAAAGAAAGAAGATAATTGTTGGAACAAGGTCCTGGAGAGAATTGGTGAGGACGGGTGAGGTCCAGAGAGTAGGTCATCAGAGTAGCCTTGAAAAGAATGAGGGATGCTCTGGGAATGAGATAAAGGGAGCAATGTTGGATTTGAGTGTAGGAAAGTGGGAAGACACAGAAGGTCACACTTGATGGTTTCAATTGCTCCATGAAATAGGACATACAGAGAGGGGTGAGAGCAACTAAAAATGGGGCATGAATTGTTAAAATAAGTGGAAAGAACATCAACAAGACAAGGAACAACAAATGCTGGTGAGGATGTGGAGAAAGAGGAACCCGCCCACACTGCTATTGGGAATGTAATTAGTTCAACCATTGCGGAAAGCAGTATGGAGGTTCCTCAAAAAACTAAAAACAGAAATACCATTTGACTCAGGAATTCCACTCCTAGGAATTTACCCAAAGAAAACAAGATCCCAGATTCAAAATGACATATGCACCCCTATGTTTATCGTAGCACTATTTACAATAGCCAAGAAATGGAAGCAACCCAAGTGTCCATCAGTAGATGAATGGATAAAGAAGATGTGATACATATACACAATGGAATACTATTCAGCCATAGAAGAAAACAAATCCTACCATTTGCAACAACATGGATGGAGCTACAGGGTATTATGCTCAGTGAAATAAGTCAGGCAGAGAAAGACAACGATCAAATGATTTCCTTCATTTGTAAAGTATAACTATGAAGCAAAACTGAAGGAACAAAACAGCAGCAGACTCACAGACTCCACGAAAGGACTAGCAGTTAACAAAGGGGAGGGGTGGGAGAGCGTGGGTGGGGAGGGAGGGAGGGAGAAGGGGATTGAGGGGTATTATGATTAGCACACATGGTGTGGGAAGGTCACAGGAAGACCGTATAGCACAGAGAACACAAGTAGTGACTTTGTGGCATCTTACTACACTGATAGACAGTGACTGCAATGGGGTATGGGGGGATACTTGATAATATGGGTGAATGTAGTATCCACAATGTTTTTCATGTGAAACCTTCATAAGAGTGTATATCGATGATACCTTAATAAAAAAAAAAAAAGAAGTGGAAAGATGAGCAAAAGGCTTGACAAGTGGCACTAAGAGCCTGGGAGAGATTGAGGACCGTGAACTTGCTGCTGTATGGTAGTAATTTATTCATTCGCTCGTTTATTAATTCATCCATTTTGGGTAACATCAATGATTGCTGGTTCCCACTAGGAACATTCATCAGTGACTTAGTTTTGGCCATCCAGATACATGTCAGTGTCTCATGAATCTCAGAGCTCCAAGCTGTCACTGAGGATCATGACTGCACCATGGCCACACCAGCTGAGTGATCTCATCCTCCATCATCACTTCCACTACTGGGGGGATGCTGATGACCTCCAAATCTCCAAGCTCAGTCCAAACCTTTCCCTGGGCTTTAGACCAGCATACACCCAACAGATACCTCAATCCCAACATATCCAAATCCATGCTCACCATCTTCACCTCCAAGCCTGCTCCAGTAGGGGAATGGATCTCCCTGGACATTCTGTGTACATGAGGGTAACAGGTTTGCCTTTTTGTATCTACTTCCTTCCTTGGTTCTGTAAGTGCCACCCTCAAAGGCTTCTACTTGAGGTCAGGAATCATGACTTTCAGGGAATACACATGGCCCTACCCACTTAAGGGCCCAAAAGAAATGTTTAAATGTTACTCCTAAGCTCCCCAACGGACTGCACACCACACCATGATTCACTATAGGCCACTTCTATTAATCAACAACACCCAGCACTTAGTTTCCTCCTCACATAGCCGAGTCACCAACTAAGAGGTCCTATCAAATGATGTCAGTGCTTGAGATCAGGGAACAGAATTCGTAGATCTAAATTCATATCACCTTGTCTTGGCCAACCTCCCAAAGCCAAGCTACAGACACAACTCTATTGTAAAGCAAATTAGACAACAGTCCAGCAGGAATAACAAATGGACTTCATCCCCTCTGCCAGCTCTGATGGATTAATGATGACTGCCTGAAGCTGCAAAGGATTATGGAACCCTGACCAGGTTCTTCAGAAAAAAGTGTGCTGACAGATTGGTCATTGTCTACCACAGGGACAAACATGAGATGGGAAGGTAACACCAGTCCTGGGAGAACTTCATACATGAAAAGGTCTCGTTAGACTACAAGCCTCAAATTAGACCACAATAAAAGTCTTCCAAGTCTAAGTACCAGTTATAGAAATCTGATTGCTTTATGATAGCATGTTTGTTCATTCATTCTTTGTTCATTTAGAAATATTTGTTGAATATATGCTATGTACTAGCCTTGGCGCTAGGAATACAGCTGTGAATAAGATAAACAATATCCCTGCTCTCACAGGGCTTTCATCCTAGCAGGGAATGTAACAAAAAAGAAAAAGATTAGACAGAGACAAAAGTCCTATGCAGATAATTAAAGCAGTATGATATGATTCAGATTCTCTGGATGACTGCTTTTGACTGGATGTTAGGGAAAGCTGTGGAATGATCTGGAGAGAGTTCCAGTCAAAGGGAACAGCTAATGCAAAAGCCTTAATGCAAAAAATAATTAGTGTTCAAGGAACGGAAAGAAAGCCAGTATAACTGATGAGGAAGAGACTGGTTCAAATAGAAGCTGAAGGAGTAAACAGGAGCTAGATCACATAATAAATATTTTGTAGGCCTAGATAAGGAATTAAGACTTTAATATTGATGATTCGAAAAACTATTTAAGGGTCTTAAGCAGAAGAGTTGGCATAATCTGACTTATACTTTTAAATAATCACACTGGCTGCTGAGTGGAAAATAGAAAGTAGGGGAACAGTATAGAGGCAGGGAGACCAGTTAAGGGGCCACTGCAATAAATTCATATGAGCTGATGTTGGCTGGGAATAACATAGTAATATTGTTGATGAAGAGCGGTTTCAGATTCTTGATTAGTTCTAGAGGGGCATTCAACAGGACCTGGGTATAAGGGGTGAGAAAATCAAGAAATCAAAGAATATATCCAAGATTTTAGCCCTGATAATCTGTGTGAATGTATATTACTTATTGGCATAGTAATAATACTAAGGGAAGAATAGGTTTAAAGATTAGAAGAACTAAGAGTTTGATTTGGGATGAGTTAAGTCTGAGACACCTATCTGACATCCAAGTGGAGGTACTCAGTGTGAGGTTGGATATTTATGAGTCAAGTTCCAAGAGGTAAACAGAGCTGGAGATAAGAGTTTTGATAGGCACTGATGCATAGAGTATATTCAAAGCTTTAGACCAGAAGAGATCATGAGCAGAGAAGATATAGCTAGAGAAGGGGATCAATGTTCAAAACTTGGAGCACTCTGACATTTGGAAGTCAAGCAGCAAATGAGGCTGCTAAGGAGACCACAAAGTGTTGGCCAAAAGCATATGATATTCCAGAAGCCAAGAGAAGAAAGTAGTTCCATAAGAGTGGTCTACTCGAGTGCTGCTGAGAAATCAATTAAAGACAGAGAAGTGACCGCTGGAGGTCACTGGCGAGCTCGTCAAGGAGTCTCAGTGGACTAAAGGGAAGAGAAACCCTATCAGGGCGGGCAGAGCAGAGCAAAGGATGTGTGAAAGTAGAGACAGGTGACAACTCCATGGAAAGGGCTGCTAAGGACAGCGGGGAAACCAGACATCAGCTGCAAGAAGACATTGGATTAAAGAAAGGCTGTGAAAACGGTGGAGAAAATGAAATAGGTATGCATTTTGTTAGGAATAATCTGAGTGATACAAAGAAACTGGAGATGCCACAGAGATAAGAGAATTTTAGCAGAGATGGGAGAATTGAAAAACAAGAGGCCAGAGGATCCAGCTCACAAGTGAAAAGATATTTTTTGGTTAAAGCAGAGACATTTCATCCACAGCAATATGAAGACAGTCAGGAATTAGGAACAGGTACTCAGACAAATTGGGAGGATGGTGGGAAGATAAGGGTATTCCTGTCTAACTACTTCCATTTTATCAATGAACTAGAAAGTGAAGTCATCAGATGAGGGTGGAGAAAGGGCATGGAGTAGAGGGCCCCTCCTGAAAGGCCCCCCAGTGGTGGAGGAGGAAGAAAGTAAAGATGTGAAATATTTGTCTTGGGGAATGGGCAGTGAACATCTAGAGAAGGGTGGAAGGATTGCAGAACAGGACCGAGTGTACATTTGAGATCTTCAGTCATGAGTTTAAAGTAAGACCAACTGGTTCGAGCATCCATTTTCTCCTATGATGTTTGGAAGAGTGGAATAAGGAAATTAGGAGTGTTTGAAAAGTCATGCTGAACCACAGAAATAAACTGGTTAAGGAAGGGAGAACATGAGAGAAATGACAGATAGTGAAAAAGTAGGAGGGTCAACTCATTGGCAGTCTTGATGAGGTGTAGTAGAAATATAGCCCCAGGGAGCTGAAATGAGGAAGTGGTGTCAGAGAGTGGGTTACCTGGGATCTTGGAGATGATGTGGTTATGGATATGACAAAGTAATGGATGACTGGGGTGAGATAGATAAAATATCAAAGAAAGACATGGAACTGAGAGACCAACGGGTTAGATGGTTCATCCACAAGGATGCTGAAGTCACCAGGAATGATGACAGGAAAAACAGACAGAAAGACAGTGTGTTAGCACTAAAGACACTAATGAATGAGGATAAAGAGTGCATTAATGTGTACTTCAAAAGAGTAGAGTCTTGAATGAAAAGGGATAAGGAATATTTAGAATCAACAACAATCAAAAGGGTGGCCCTACCTAACCCACCCTACTTACCCACCACTCCACTTACCACTCCTCCAAGCCCTCAAGTAACCAGTGTTTAAAAGGAAAGATGCCCTACGCTTGAAAGGATTGTAGAAGAAGTTGTGTCGTGAGCAGACATCCAGCTTTCATGATGCCAAAAGGGAATTGAATACTCAGAGAAAAGGTTGAGGATATTGGGGAGAGTGTAATTGATGGCTGTGGGTTCCTAAATCCACAGAGGAAGAGTTTGGGAGTGCTGGAAGGGGTAGAAAATTGAGTCAGATTAGAGAGGGTTCAGAGTAGCACGGAGATTCGGGTCCCATTGACCCAAGAAGCTTGGGTTTCTCAGGAGATGACTGAGGCAAACAGGCAGCTGAAGCATCTTGGGATTAGTCTTGAGGATCTCCTAGGAAAAGATGGACTTGAGACAGAAGCACGTGGCTGGTGGGCAACAATTCTCCTCTGTGTTGGTGAGTGGTGCAGAAATAACAGAGCGAGCCCCTCAGGGACTGTCCTCTTAGGGGGCCTGCATTAGGGTTCACTGTGAAGGCTTCTGGGGAGGGGCTATCTACCCTGAAACGGGATCCTTAGAGCCAACTTATCTCTCTGGTGATGCAGTGCTATGTCAGGGTAGAACACAAGGTATACGGAGCCTGCCCCTTTGCCCAGAGGTGGTGGACTCCCAAATCACTCCCCACATGTGCTATTTAAACACCATGGCAGTTTCTCAGTTGGAGTCTGCAAACCCATCCTGAAATTCTCAGGAAGAATTTTAATTTTTCTCCCTTGATAATAATCTTAACAAATAATAAAATCACAGTCTGTATCATCTAGAAGTAGAGTTACCAGATAAAATCCAGGACTCAGAGTTAAATCTGAATTTCAGATAAATAAACAATTTTTTACTATAAATTTACCCCAGATATTGCATAGAACATACTTATACTAAAGACTTATACTTTATCTCTAACTGTTGCCACAGTGCCTTTATTAGTTAGGATTCTCCAGAGATCTGCAAGATGAGTCAGCAAGATGACGATCCAGGAGAGCCAATGGGGTAGTTCTAGTCCATGTCTGAAAGACTGAGAACCAGGAAAGTGGCTGATATAGTTCCAGCCTGAAGGCTGATAGGATCAAGATCCAGAATAAAAGCCAATGTCAAAAGCAGTGAGGCAAGAAGAATTCTCTCTTACTTAGGGAAGTGTTGCCCTTTTTAGTCTATACAAGCCTTCATCTGATTGGGTGAGGCCCACCCACATGAGGGAGAGTCATCTGCTTTACTCAGTTTAAAAATTTAAGTGTTAATCTCAACCAAAAACTGCCTCACTGAAACATCAGAGTAACATCTGACCAAAAATCCGGGCACCCTGTGGTCTAGTCAAGTAGACACATAAACTTAACCATCACAGTGCCCATGTTTGCACTTCTATGATGGAATTGGGACCAAACAGTAGAGCTTTAACTGGAAGAGTTCATGAGAAAGGAGAGGTAGACATAATCTCAAAGTGTTAACTGAAGATGAAACGATATCACAGCCTTGTAAAAAAACAAACTTTCAGAGGTCTGAATAGAGAAAGACTGTGGGAGAACTGAGTCATCCCACAAACACAGTACTAGGCATGGCAGATTCAAAAGAACCCTCCTCTTAACTGGTCAGCCCCATAACAACATTGCAAATAGCCAGTGAGTATCAGCAAGAAACTGAATGCATTTGTTTGGATTTTGATGGTTTTTGTAATATCATGTTTAATCTGTAAATTTGCTTTGGTTTTAAAATACAGTTAAATCTGTACTTAGGGAGTCCACGAGATTTTTGTCCTTTTAAATGCACCCATTAGATAATTACTCTTAGTTGGAGAAACACACATAACATAAAAGTTCAGTTCTTTTTGGCTCTTTTTTAGAGGATTTATGTTTTGGAGCATTCCACTTGCAGAATTCATTGAACTAGATATTATTAGGTTTTTAAAAAAAGTTGAAAAACATGTGTAGTCCATGCTACAATGGATTTGGTAAATGTTGCACATTGTATCTCCTCTCAGATATACACAAAGCATGCTAGTAAATAAAAAGCTCTGAGAAATTCAACAGAAAAAGATGTCAAATGTTTCACTCAGTGTTTCCTAAGCTTATTTGAGTAAAAGGAATCACTTTCTTTTGAAAAATCGTTCTGAAAACCCTCATCTGTAACACTAAGTAGAGACACTCAACATTTTTGTGCCAAGAACTCCTCTGGCAGTCTGGCGAAGCCTATGCACAACTTCTTAGAATAATATATTTACATGCATAAAATAAAACCTAAAGGATTACAAAGGAGACAAATTATATAGAAATATAGTTTCCAAAATAATTTTAAAACAATGGGAGTACCTGAAAGAAACAGAAGGGAGCAGACAGGAAAAAAATATTTAAAGAAATAATGGCCAAAGACCACATATTGTATGATTCCACTTATATGAAATATCTAAAATAGGAAAATCTGTAGAGACAAAAAATAGATAATGTTTGTGCAAGGGCAGGTGTTGGAGAGTGACAGCTAAAAAGAGCAGGGTTTCTCTTTGGGATAATCTAAATGTTCTAAAATTGATAGTAATGATGGATGTGTATCATTCACATATATAACAATGTACATTTGATTGTACACTTTAAATGGGTTAATTATATGGTATATAAATTATGTCTTAACAAATATGTTTAAAATAGTAAAAATTTTTCCAATTATGATAAAATCTGTAAATGCACAGATCCAAGAAACCCAATGAATCCCAAACAGAAGAAACATGAAGAAAACTACACTAAGGCACATCATAATCAAATTGCTCAAAATAAATGATAAAGAGAAAATCTTGAAAGAAGTTTGAGAAAAAGACATTATATACAGTGTAAAAAAGATACAGATGACAGATTTATTATTGAAAGCAATGAAAGGTAGAAGACAGAACATTTTACATACAAAAGGAAAAACTGTCAACATAGAATTCTACACATAGTGAAATTATCTTCCAGAAACAAAAGCAACACAATGAGTTACCACCTCACACCCACTAGAATGGCCACTATCCAAGAAGTGGAAAATAATAAGTGTTGGCAAGGATAAGGAGAAATTTGAACCCTCCTGCCTTGCTAGTTGGAATATAAAACGATGCAGCCACTGTGGAAAACAGCTTGGTGGTTTCTCAAAAAAATTTAACGTAAAATTACCATATGATCCAGTAATTCGACTCTTAGGTACATAACCCAAATAACTGAAGATAGATGTTCAAATAAAAACCCATACAGGGTACCTACAGTCAACAATAATGTATAGTACACTTCAAATTTTGTTAACAGGGGTAGATCTCACATTAAACATGGTAAAAAACAATTTTTTAAAAAACTTTTATACACCTATGTTCATAACAACACTATTCACAAAACCCAAAAGGTAGAAACAACCCAAATGTCCATCAACTGTTGAATGGATAAACAAAATGTGGTCATACAATGTAGTATTATTAAGATACAAAAAGGAATGAAGTACTAATACATGCTACAACATGATGAACCTCAAAAACATTACCCTAAGTAAAAGAAGCCAGTTGTTAAGGACTACATATTATATGATTCCATATATTCCATCATGAAATATGCAGGATAGGTAAATCTAAAGAGAAAGAAAACAGATAATGAGGGGCTGAGGGAGTGGGGAATGGGGCATTTCTTAACGGGTGTGGAGTTTCCTTTTGGGGTGATGAAAATATTCTGCAACTAGAGTGGTGATGGTTCACAAAACTATGAGTATACTAAATGACACTGAATTGCATACTTTAAAATGGTTTAAATGGTGAATTTTATGTTTTGTGTATTTCATCATAATTTTAAAACCCATAATGAGATCCACTGCACATTTGGTAAAATGATTACAATTTTAAAAACACTAAAGGACCATAACAAGTGTTGTCAAGGATGTGGAAAAATTAGAACTCTCCACCTGATTTCACTGGTGGGAATGTATGTTACAATTACCCTGGAAAACAGTTCAACAGTTTCTTAAAAAGTTCAGCATACACCAATTACCATATGATCCAGCCATTCCTTTCCTAAGTGTCCCAAGAGATACGACAGTACATGTCCATACAAGGACTTGCATACAAATGTTTGTGGTAATATTACTGTAATAGCAAAAAACTGGAAATAACCAAAGTCCACAATGAAAAACCACTGCAATACATCCATAGAATGGAATACCATCCAGCAATATAAAGACCATGAGTTATTAACACATGAAACACTCTGGAAAAATCTCAAAAGAATTATATTGAGTGATAAGAAGCCAGGCAAAAATTAGTACATACTGTATGATTCTGTTTGTATAAAACTTTAAGAAATGCAAATTAAGTTATTGCAATAAAAGGAGATCAGTGATTACCTGGCAACTAGATAATGGGGTGGGGGTTGGTGGGAAGGGACAGGAAGGAGAGATCTCAAAAGGACACAAGGAAACTTTGTGGGTAAGGAATATACTAACATGATTACAGTAATGGTTTCACAGGTATATACATAGCTCAAAATAACAAATTATATACTTTATGTGGAGTTTATTGTATTTCAATTATATCTCAATGATGCTCAGAATACGTGATAAAGATGTCTAAGGAAGAAAATGTAATCAAACTTATTTTCTATTAGTTTGTGCAGTTAAATTTTACCTTTAGAAAATTAGAATCTTGTTCCAAAAGGTGAAACTTATGCTTAAAAACTGACTAAGCACTTAACATATTACATTGATTGCTCTATCAATTACTTACATTGGTCAGAATAGGTAGATTAGGCTACATTACAAACAGCCCAAATCTGAGTGGCCTAACTCTACCAAAATTTATTCCTCACTGACTCTACACAGCCATAACAGTTGATAAGGGGTTTATGCTCATGATAATCTCCCTGAGACCCAAGCCAATAAAGTTCCAACATCCTAGAATGTGGTCCCTCTGTTAATGCCACTGGAGGAAAGAGAAGTGAGGAGTGGAGCACCTGCAATCCAGAGCTCCTGCAAGGGACAAACACCACTTCTAATCACATTGGCCAAAAATACTCACATGACAATTCTTTACTTCAAGGGAACAGGGGAGTGTTCCCAGAAGTACCCAGAAATAAAATTGGCATTTTACTTTTCCATGTACCCAGAAGTAGAGAATTATATATTGGTGAACATTAATAATCTACCACAATTATCCCTGACACTAAAAATCACTTCCACACCAACATATGACAAACGAATTGAAATAGAGAATACTCAAAGAATGTGAACAGTCTTTGAGCCAGAAAGGGAGAACTGCAGCTCTGTCCGCACTGAGAAGTCCTCTGTCCTCTCAGTGCATTCCCTGGACGGAAAGCCCAAATTCCAGATAACCCAGGGACCGCTGCATGGCAACTTTACTTGACTTTAAAAATTCTTTAGCTGCCTAGAAATCAGCCCTTTTACACTTGCTGTGCATACCATCAAATACTCCACCACTCACTCATTCAGTATCTGCCCCCTATGCCAGGTGTTGAAGAAAACCATCAGGCGGGGCCCACACTTAAAAGGTCTAAATAAGGTGCCGTGGGAACACAGAAGAGGGAGGAATGAATTTTCTGCTTTTGCGATACAAATCTGGGTCACCACCTTGTCAACTCTAATGCTTACCAGCTCCACGGCCATAGGCAAATCCTTTCACCTTTCTGAGGCTCAGTTTCCTCACCTGTAAAACGGGAATAGTATGTCTTACCTCCCAAGATTGTTGTGAGAACAAGAATGAGATCATGTCTCTGGAAATGCTTTGTAAACCGTAAGGTTTTGTGTCCGTCCAAGTTATCACCACCATCACCCTCATGATCACTGTCTTGCACTGTCTAGAAGGGGAGCCCCAGGGCTAGGGAAGGTCCGGAGGAGAGAGGGGCTCCCAGCCTGACACTGAGACTGCTGGAATCAGGGCCCCTCTCTAATTAACTCTTTCTGGCTAAAGTTCCTTGTTGGACATGTTTGCCTACCAGCAAAAAGCCAGGTGAGGCTCCCAGGGGCCGCCCACTGGCCCTGACACATGGGCTAGGAATGATGATTCACCAGCCTTCTAACAGCCTCACTGACAGGCCTCTTGGCCCAGCCCCTGGCAGAGGCTGTAGAGGGTTGGCAAGGGTGCAGCAGGGCCACTAGGTTTTTAAGAAGAGAGAAATAATGCAAAGAGGCAGAGGAAGAAAAAGGAAAGGGAAGACACAAAAAGGTAAAAAAGTTGGCAAAGAAGAAAAAGAAACAACAAAGTTGGCACTTGAACAATGTGGGGGCTGGGAGAATCACCTACACACAAATGAAAATTTCTGTATGACTTTTGACTCCCCAAAAACTTAACTACTAATAGCGTACTGTTGACCATAAGCCTTACCAATCAAGTAAACAGTCAGGTAACACATACTTAGGATGTTATATATATTATATACTGTATTCTTACAATAGAGTAAGCTACAGAAAGGAAAATGTTTTTCAAATTGTCATAAATCTCCAAAACAATTTCTAATATATTTATGGAAAAATGTCACATATAAGTGGACCCACACAGTTCAAATTCCTATCGTTCAAGTGTCAACTATGAAATGTGGTTACCAGGGGCTACATGGAGGGGGGATATGGGAGTTGTTATTTAAGGGTTATAGAGTTTCCATTTTGCAAGATGAAAAAAGTTCTGCAGATTGGTTGCACAACAGTGTGAATGTACTTAACACTACTGAATTGTACACTTAAAAATGGTTAAGATGGCAAATTTTATACTAGGCGGGCTTTTTTTACTTTTAAAAACAGAATTTAAGAAATTATTTTTAAAAAGGAAAAGGAGAGGAAGGAGAAGGGAGAGAGTTAAAAAGGAGGGGAGGAAGGAGTGGCGAGAGGAAGGATGGAGGGTGGAAGAGATGCAGGTGGGGAGAGGAGGGAGGGAAAGAGGGACGCAAGGCAGGAAAAAGAGGAAAACGGGAGGAGGAAGAGGAAGGGAGGGAGGGGGGACGGATGGAAGAGATGAAAAGGAAAAGCAGAGAGATGGAGAAGTGAATAAACGGAAGGGGAGATAAAAAGAAGGAAAAGGAAGGAGCAAAAGGAAACCTTTCTGCGCTACCTGGCAGTGCAAGAGAGGCCCCGCCCGGCCTTCCCACCCCGGTCTCCGCGGGAGGCGGGACGAGGCGGGGGGCGGGGGCTGCTTGCGTGACGTCATCGAGCCGCGCCCCTGCACCGCCTCCACGACTCCCATTTCCCGCGTCTCGGCCTTGGGCGGTGGAGCGACGCGCTCGTGACTACCCCCACCGGCGGGTACAGCTCTTCTTGGGTGGCTGCGAGTCCTTTGGCCTTTGGCCTTCTGCCCGGCCAGCCCCGGTGGCGGCAGGAAGGCGATAATTGTCCAGAGACGCAGCATTTATCTGGGCTGATTGTGCAAGGCGCGCGGGTGGGAGGGCCCGGGGCGGTGGCTCTCACGCCTCAGCGGCCAGGCATGCGCGCGGGGGCGAGGGGCGGCCGGGGTTCCCGCTGGATACGCCACTGCACTCCTCGGGACAGAGCAGCCGCGTGACCGGCAAGATCACTGCTGGGAATGGGGAAAACCTAGTACCCAACCAGGCCCTGCCACCTGCCAGGGAGTTGATGTTGGACAAGTCACTTCCCTTCTGGGCCCCAGGCTCTGCGCTAGGAGTAAAATCATTCTGTGGTCGTGATTAGAAATAATGCAGGTGAGGCCTAGAGTAATGACAAGCACACACATTAGGAAGTGGTGGCCTTTAATTATTCCTCAACACCCACCGCAGGAGCTCACTGAAATTCTGTGTGCTGGCCTCTCCCGCCTGACCCCCACACTGCTAATAAAGACCTGGGTTCAGTTTTTGATTGCCACTAACTTGCTGGATGACCTTGGGAAATTTGCCTTCCCTCTCTGGTCATCAGTTTCCTCTTCCGAAATTAGTCAGTGAAGGTCTGCACCTTCCCAATCTGTTGGGAGTTTTAAGTGAGGTGACCCTTGGGAAAGTGTAAGGGACATACCTGTATGCACTCTGTCAATTACAGTCCTTGAAAATTTCCCTTGTCTCCGTGGGAACAGGCACTGCAGGGTTTCTTCCTACCTCTGAGTACTCCCTCCCAGTCTCTACAGGCTCCTCCCTTACACATTCCTTAGGAGCTGGTGTGCCTTGGGGTTCTCTCAGGCATCCCTCTGTTCCTCAGTGTGGGGAGATTTGGTGACAACATTCCCTCCACGACTTCAGGTCCCAGCAGCCACATGCAGCCCAGACCTCTCAATATTTATAGGACACCTCCATTCCACCTCCCCAGGAGCCTCCTGTTTAGCATGGTCCAAGCTGAACATACCACCTCCCTATCACAAAGACATGGGGCAGTGTCTAGGTTGTCCATCCTCCCCAGGTCAGAGAGAAACTTGAGAGCCATCTCTCAACTTCCCCTACTATCCAAGCAATCACTAAGTCCTATCCTTTTACCTCTTTGATGTCCCTTCGGTCTGTCATTCCCTGTCACAATTCCAGCCTTGGCCATTGCCATATTGCTCACTTGTGGGACTGCAACAGCCTCCTGACTTGTTACTCTGTCTCCAGTCTTCCCGACTCCAATTCACTCCATACACTGAAGCCAGAGTAACCTCCCTAAAATACAAATCTTATCATTGGCTTCTTGCTTATCTCTCCAATTTGTATGCTGTTACTTGCCTGGACTCCAAACTTTGACTTTAAGGAACTAATTTCTGCTCTCAGAGGGCCACACTTCTGCACCTTCTTACATACTGTTCCCTCTGTAACACTTACATTCCCTCTTTGGTTCACTACTCCGTGTCCTATAGATCTCCACCTAGTTACTTCCTTTGCATAGCTTTCCCTGACTTTCCAGCCCCTAATTTAGGCACCCTGACTACTTGTTCTTAAAGTGGGAATACATGAACTCTTATGGTGAATTTGTTTTGATACAGACTTGATACAAACTGTCTAGAGAGCGAAAGGAAATGTGTATCAAAATCTTTTAATGTGTCTATAAATGTCGATCCAACAATTCCTCTTTTGAGAAATTTAAGAAAACCTGAAAGATATTTTCAAATATTTAAAGACACTGATATTCATCAGGGTGAAATGGAAACAACCCAAAGTCCCAGTGTGGGTTTGGTTAAATAAATATTACACCCATATGATGAAATACTTTGCAGCCATTAAAAATGTTGAATATGTGATATAAAGGAAAATCGTTCACAATATGTTTGTTAGGTGGGGAAAGCAGGTAACAAAATGCTAGGTTGTACTATATGGATCTAATTTTCTAAATTAAAATTCACACAGCAAAAAACATCAGGAAAGATATACACCAAAATGTTAATAGTGACCATCTCTAGGGGATGGGATTATGGGAGAATTTAATTTTATTCATTTTGCTTATATGTGTTTTCTCTCATAATCCTGTATTTGCTTTCTAATTAAGAGATTTTTTTTTAAATAAAATAAATGTTTGTGGACTGATTGGGTATTTTTACCCAGAGGCCTAAGCCAACCTGGCTGGGAGAGTTGGGCCTCTTGGAGCTCTGTACCAACTTGAGAGGGGAGGGGCCTAAATGCCAGAACAAAACGACTCTCACCTGCATCCAACTCAAATACATAGCAATGACATCAGGAAGGGAAAACAGTTCCTCTTGTGGTAGAAAAGGATACTAGAGGAATTTTCATTCATTGGCGAACTTGGCTTGGGAATTTCTAGACTGGTAGTATTAGCGAGACCTCGGAGATCTTCAAATTCCACCCCCTCATTTTGGAATCAGGGAACCAGAAACCCGAAGATGACTGGTGACTTGCCAAAGCTGCCAGATCGCACAAAGTAATGGCAGATCTGGAATTCCTCACTTCCTGGTCCCTGCTCATTCCAATATGTGTTCCCACCCCATCCCCAGCAGTTGACACCAAGACTCCCAAGACACACACGCACAGAGGTTACCTAGATTTCCGTCCAAAATCATACATCCAGAAAGCAGACCTTCTTGGATTCATTAAATTCACTTAATACTAATACTTGAGAAACTGACCCTCCTAAATTCCCAACAACAACATCCAGTTCTGTAACCGTTACATTTCAAACTCTACTGTTCTCTGTAGATAGATTCTTCTGTGCCAACAGCTTTTCCAAAAAGTATTCTTTTTTTTTAATTCTTCCCATAACTCTACAGTGTATTTTACTGTCCTTTTGCCCTATGAGAAAACTGAAATTCAAGGAGGTTAAATAACTTTTCCAAGGTCACACCCATAATTGCCACAACCTGGATTCAAACTCCCACTCTCAGCAGACCCGCCAGTGCGGACCTGTTTCCTTGGTCTACACTGCCATGCCAGAGCAGATGTCCCACATCCACTGAGAAGCATTTTTGAAACTCACAGGAAATCAGAGTGAAAGAAACCTTGGAGATCCTCGTTTCACATTTTGTTTCACTCTTCAAATAAACCATGTTGTACCAAGTAGTTTACACTATGAACTGTGGGCAGAGGATCTTAACTTAAACCTGCCACTTACTAATTGTGTGGCTTCAGGCAAGCTACTTAACCTCTCTGTGCCTCAGATTCCTCAACTGCAGAGTGTGGATAATAATACTATTTAACTCATAAAATTGTTACAAGGATTAAATGAGTTACAATATGAGAGTACACAAAACAGTGCTTGGCACATGGAGAGCTCTCCATAAATGAGAACTTTTTAAAACCATTACTGTTCTATTACTACTAGTACTAAGAGTTTATGATGCACCAGGTGTTAACATATTAAATGGGAAAGCAAAGATTGCATGGACACTGTTGCACCTCAGGAAACTTGTGGTACAGAAGGAGAGTGCAGAAACCACATATGTTTACAATTAATAATGTGGCCAATGCAATACCAGAGATTTGTGGAGCCACTCTGAAAGTGGGCATGACTTTTCCAAGGGAGCAGCAAAGTTAGGACCTGAGCCCAGGTAGCCTGAGCCTCTTTTTGTACCACCTCACTGATTGGGAATTTGCCCATGGCACGTAAAGGAGTGACCCAAGGTCTTTCCACATGGCACCAAAAAGAGACTCCTAAGGCCATGGCTACCTCAGCTAAGATGTGACTAATGTGTAGTCAATAAACATTTGTTGAATGAGTCAATGAGTCAAAGGCGTTGGTAAGAAGACAGCCAATTTTCCCCTCAGCTCTCACCTCCTCAATGCACAGGCTAAGGCAGTGGCATAGGGAAAGCAGTAGTGAGCCCTGGGGGACAGCTGGTCACCTCCCTCTTGATCCTCAGAACGGTGGTTCGTTGAAAGAAACCATTCACTGGCTCCTTTGCCACAGCTGTTTCTGATGCCCTCAAGCGAAACTTAGCTCACTCCATTCTGTCCCTTCCACAATTATATGCTATTTGTAAGGTGCCCAACCTTGTAGAGAGGAAGGTGACTCAGTCCCAGCGCCTGTCCTCAGGGAGCCTGAATTCCAGTCAAAGAAATAAAACATGACAAATTGCTATCCTGCAAAGTAGAAAGTGTTCAAGGCCCCAAGAAAGGAATGCACCAAAGACAACTGGAATCCAGATAATAAGAGCTCAGATGGATAGTGTGGCAGGCAGAACAATGGCCCCCCCAAAGAGGTCCACACGCTAATTCCTGGGACCTGGGAATATTATTTTATATGGCAAAGGGTCTTTGCAGATTTGATTAAATTGAAGGTCTTGAGCTGAGATTATCCTGGATTATCCAGGCAGGCCCAATGTAATCACAAGTATTCTTGCAAGGAGGCTGAGGGAGATTTGACTACAGAGAAGGAGAGATAACGATAAAAGCAAAGGGTCAGAATGATTCCAGAAAGGGGCCATGAGCCAGGGAATAGAGGCTACATCCAGAAGCTAGAGAAGG
The DNA here is from genome assembly GCF_040802235.1 of Manis javanica. Classification (NCBI taxonomy): domain Eukaryota; kingdom Metazoa; phylum Chordata; class Mammalia; order Pholidota; family Manidae; genus Manis; species Manis javanica. The sequence goes on along the minus strand of NC_133157.1, from coordinate 32,203,834 downwards.
AAAGGAAATGGCTTCAGCCCTAGAGTCCCCTGAAGGAAACAGCCCCGCTGACTTCTCAAAATTAGCCAATGAAACTATTTCCAGCCTCTAGCCTCTGGAACTATAAGACAATAAATTTGTCTTGTTTTAAGCTACCAAGTCTGCCGTGATTGTTTCAGCAGGCAGAGGAAACTAATACACATGGAAGCCAGAGTAGATATTAGGCACTCTAAGTGGGTTTTGTACATGAACCATAGAGCCAGACTGCCTAGGTTCAGATCTTGGCTTCCCCATTTACCATCTGTGTCGCTTTGGTCAGCTTACCTATCTGGGCTTCAGTTCCCTCATTTAAAGAAGAGAAATATTCAGTACCCCTCCCACAGGCATGATGTGAAGAGTGATATGTAGGAGATAGTACTAAGGCTCACCATTATTTGGTTCTCCTTTCCTTCCATGGGCATGTACACTTCCAGCCTCTTTCCCCTAAGGTGGTACCATGTGACTAATCCTGGCCAGTGAAATGTGAGCAGTGAAAAGCCCCCTGGGCCCCGGGCCACTTGAACAGTGAGTCACACATGTCTGTGGGCAAGTCACAAGCTCTCTCAGACCTGGTGACATGATGAACCTCTCTAATGTCCCTTCTAGTACTCTCTAGGACTCTGAGCATTGTCACAAAATGGACAGTAAACAAGAGAATAGGGAAGAAAAGTTTTAAAAGGGACCATGGGGACAGTGTGAGACATATGGGGTATGTGTGACATGGATTCCCCAGAGTACATTTGCACACCACTGAACTAGGCACTATGATGAACTTAGTTATTTTAATATCTAAGTAATTTAATTTATTATGACAAATTCATCTGAGCTTCCATCAAAAGTTTCTGTTTAGAATAAATTCACATTTAAGAAAGGTGAGTTAATTTAAAGAAAAAAATATTGATTAAAAATAATCTCCCAGGTGGTTTGTGGATATGGCAAAAATTATAAAACAGGAATCAAAAGACTAAAATCTGGGCAACTTCCCTGGAACAATGAAAAAAACATGGCTTGGCATCAAACCAGCCCAGGGTTGAATCCAGTCCCTCCATTTGCTGGCTGTGTAGACTACATCAAGTTACTCAAACTTCTGAGATGGTTTCCTTATATTTTAAGGAAATGATTATCACCACTTCATAGGATTGGGATGAGTACTTACTTTTACCATTGCTGACCTTGCATACTTCTTTCTTATTGTTATCTGTGGGTCTTGATCCAATTTGTAAATTGGGGACCAATCCAACCCACATTCCAAGAATGCCTGGCCAGGCCTGGGGAGCTAGAGCCCACTTGGGCCAACTTTCTGCCCTCCAGGAGCTCCCAGCCTAGGGGGGAAAATGACACAGAACACAAAGATCCACAGTCCACAGCAAAAGTGCCACGAGAGACAGACAGATACAGTGGCATGGAGGCACTGAGATGACTCCGAGGAGAGCCACTGTTCCAGGGGTGGGTCTGGAGTCATGAGTAAGATTTCAACAGGCAGATGTGGGCAGGGAATGCACACTAGGTTGCCTCACCTCTCTGAGCCTCAGTTTCCTCTTCCATAAAATACAGATAATACCACCTACTTTTTGCCATGCTACTATGAGGATTAAGAGGGATAAAGCATGAGAAGCACCTACCACAGTGCTGGGTTCGCATGAGGCGCTGAATAAATGCAAGCAATTACTTTACTATTATTCTGGATAATAAAGCCCCGGTGGGTGGTCCCCTTCCATAATGGAATTATCTTCTCCTTCTCTGTGACTCACTTCCAGGGGCTAGCCCAGAGACTGAAGTGTCCCAGGCTCCCGGGCAGGTTGAAACTATCAAGCTCCCTAGAAGAATGCCTTTATTCAGAAGAGCTCACCTGGTCACATGTCTCCATTTGGCAAACACAGACCCTTGATCCCCAAGAAAAGGAACGTGATTTTTCCCCCAGTGTCAGCACTGGGCCTCAAGTCCAGATTTCTATTATCTAAGAAGAGAAAGGCCATCCCTCAGAGTCAACCCCAGGTCCTCCGAGCCTTGTCCGCAAAAGCCTGCATGCATGAGCCCAGAGAGAACTGTTGGGAAGGCACAGGCATATGGGGTACTGGAGACCTGGGTTTCAATCCATCCCGTTGCCTTCTGAACCAGGGTCACAGCTCTTTACCCCCCCCCTAGGCCTCAGTGTTCTAAGACTGGGTGCTGTGGGCTGAAACCCACCAGGTTAGCACGGACCAATCAGAGCAGACATTGGCGAAGTCCCGGTGGCCCCTCCTGGGCTGGGCCTGAGCCCTTTGCTTGTGGGGCAGGTACAGAATGTGTAGTGCATGCACTATGTGCGTCCCAAAGTGAAAACTGGCCAGCCACACATCTTCCCTCCTCCATTCAAGCACCTAGCACTGTATTAGATACAAGCTGTCTCCACCCCAAGGTCAAATGTGTGTCCTGAAAGTTCCTCTCCCTGAGAAAGGTCCACATTCCCATATAAGAGGCAGGGACGTCATGATATTTTTTAAAGTTTTGTTGAAATAATATTTAAATACTGTAAAATTCACATATTTAAGTATATAATTCAGTGATTTGTAACATAAATTTATAGAGCTGTGCAACCATCACCATAGTCTAGTTTTGAAACATTTCCATCATCTAAGATCCTTTATGCCCCACATTCCCCATTCTCATCTCCAGCCCCACTCTGTCTTCTGTCTCTATTGATACGCTTTTTATAAACATTTCATATAAATGAAATCATATAAAATGTCTTTTGTGTCTGGCTTCTTTCACTTAGCATAATAATATAATTTTCTTTTAGAGGTTCATCTATGTTTGTAACATGTGTCAGTACTTCATTCCTTACCTCATTCATTTTGTATCCCTGGCACCCTACCAGCGCCCAACACATAGTAGGTGCTCGGTAAGGGGTTGAGGAATCTCACACAGAGACCAGAGGCCCTTCCAAAATGAGGACAGCTACCCACCAAAGAAATTCCAGGTGACTGTCAAATTACTGTGGATGAATCAATGATCCCCATGCCTGTTGGTAATGATGTAACATAACAATCTGTTTTTAAACCTGAATTCTACACCAGCTGAACTGTCCCACCCTCAACATCAGAACATTGTGCTGCAGCATCCCCTCCACTTATCTTGAATTTGCCCTGATTCCCCACCTCATCCTGGCTCTGAAAGCCATAGTGACTCATTGAACTGCAGTCAACTGTCTTTCTTCAACCTTGAATTGCCTGAACTAGTTGGAGAACAACACTCGATATACAGCTAGTCTCCAACTATTACCATAGAACTGTCTGCTTCTCCCTTCAAGTCTGTCTGTTTTTGCTGCATGTATTTTGGGACTCCATTCTCAGGTGTTAATATGTTTTATGTAATAATTATGTCAATTGTTACATAACTTAATGCTTATTGATGGACAGACTTTTTTATCAATGCATATTGTCCTTTTTTGCCTCTTATAAGCTTTTTGGCTTAAAATCTATTTTGTCTCCAAAAGCACAGGCAACAAAAGCAAAAATAAACAAGTGGGATTACATCAGACTATTCAGCTTCTGCAGAGCAAATGAAACATTCAACAAAATGAAAAAATAACCTAAGGAAAGGAACCATATATCTGATAAGGGTTTAATATGCAAAATACATTAGGAGCTCATACAACTCAACAGCAAAAAAACAAATAACCCAATGTTTTTAAATGGGCAATGGATGGTTTTCCAAAGAAAACATACAGATAGCCAGTAGGCACATGAAAAGATGCTCAATGTCACTAATCATTAGGGAAATGCAAACTAAAAACACAATGGAATATCACCTATTAGATCACACCTGTTACGAAGGCTATTACCAAAAGGTCAAAAGATGGTAAGTGTTAGTGAGGATGTGGAGGAAAGGGAACCCTGTGAACTGTTGGTGGAATGTGAACTGATACAGCCATTATAGAAAACAGTATGGCAGTTCCTCAAAAAATTAAAAATAGAACTACCATATAATCCCATAATTCCACTTCTGGGTATATCCAAAGGAAATAAAATCACTGTCTTGAGATATCTGCACTCCTGAATTCGTTGCAGCATTATTCACAACAGCCAAGATATGAGAACAACTTAAATGTCCATGGACAGACAAACGGTTAAAGAAAATGTGGTACATATTCTTGAATAGTACTGAACCTTTAAAAAAAAAGGGAAGAAATCCTGCCATTTGCAACAACATGGATAACCTTGAAGAACATCATTAGCAAAACAATCACCTCAACTCTTTTCTTACCTCCTGGACTGGTTAAATTAAAAAAGAACTTAGTAATGGAGGTATGAACAAAAACAAAAAACAAAATACCTATAAGGTAGGAGAGAATCCATCCTATAAAGATGTACTTCATAGATGTAAGATGCTGTGGAAGACCTTCAGCTCAGTTATTCATGCATTTCTTCATTTTACAGCCCCTGAGTACTTACTCCATGCCACACTGAGCTGGACATAGCACTGAGTCATTCATGGGCCCTGCTCTCTAGAACTTAGAGGATGAATCTGCCAGCAAGCAAGGCCATCTTAAGACATCCATAGGGTATACCTTGGTCTCCTCATCTATGAAATAGGAATAAAAGCACAACCTCCTAGGGCTGCCTGGAGGGTTAAATTAATTTGAAATGTGTAGAGTACTTAGAATAGTGCATTCAATAAATATTACCTAGCATCAGTCATCAATCACCATAATCATCATTGTCATTATCACCATCACCACCAGCAGCAGCCTTATTCATTCTTTGGAAGCTGCATCCCACCAGTTAAAATTTCAGATTTTTTACTGTAAAAATAATTGTTAGTGTGAATATCTTTACCATAAAAATGCTTTACTATAAGGTACAAAATTTTAGTAACTTTTCTTTAGAATTTTAAGATTAATTTCAGATTTGCAGCTTCCTTTCTATGCCTGGGAGCCAATATATTTTTGGAAAGCTCTTGAAGAGCCAATAAGATCTTACCTCTGAATTCCAAGAGATGAAGTGGCCCTGCCCAGAGTAACTGTGTAGGGCTGCACAGGTTGACTTTACAACTCTAAGGAAAATCAATCTTGTAGACTATGAAGTGAATGGAAATGTGTCCTGCAGCAGCCCTGCAGGTGAGGAAATCAAAGATTGCCACACGATGCAATGAAGACCACTTCTAGCAAGAAGAGAGAAGGTTTTATGGAGGGATGACATGTAGGGTTAAGTCCTGGCTCCACCACCAATTGGGAGTCCTTGAGTCAGTTAATTCAATCTTCTTATTCCCTGATATCACCATTTTCTATATGGGGAAGGAGAGACTAGTGCCAACCTCATAAGGTTACAGTGAGGATTACATGACTTAATGTACATGATGTAACGTGCATAACTTGCCTCCAAGTATGCCTTTCAAAAAGGAAGGTTATTCTGATACATGCTGCAACATGGATGAACCTTGAGGGCATTATGTAAAGTTAAATAAGCCAGCCACAAAAAAATAAATACTGTATGATTACACTTATATGAGATACCTAGAGAAGTCAAATTCATAGAAAAGAAAGAAGAATGGTGGTCATCAGGGATTGGAGGAGTGGGAAATGATGAATTGTTCAATGGATATTGAATTTCAGTGTTGCAAGATAAAAATAATCTGGAAATACATTGCACAACAGTGTGAATATATTTACTATTGAACTGTGCACTTAAAAATGGTTAAAAGCTGGGGGCTCCCTTGTCCCCTCCTGGCCTGAGCCAGGAGCTCTGTCCTCTCGCCTTTTTTCTAAATAAAAGCCTCTGCCTTGCTCTCCTAAAAAAAAAAAAATGGTTAAAAGCTATAGTGAAAATAGTATGATGCTGGTACAAAAAAATGGACACAAAGATTAATGGAACAGAATAGATATCCCAGAAATAAACCCATGCTTCCACAGTCAATTAATCTTCAACCAAGGAGGCAAGAATATACAATGGGGAAAAGACAGTCTCTTCACTAAATGGTGTTGGGAAAACTGGACAGCAACATACAAAAGAATGAAACTGGACCACTTTCTTACACCACATAGGAAAATAAATTCAAAATGGATTAAAGACTTAAATGTAAGATTGAAAACTATAAAATTCCTGGAAGAAAACATAGGCAGTAAGCTCTTTGACATTGGTCTGAGCACTATTTTTTTGAGATCTGTCTTCTCAGCCAAGGGTAACAAAAGCAAAAATAAACAAATGGAACTACATAAAACTAAAAAGCTTTTGCACAACGAAGGAAACCATCAACAAAACAAAAAGGCAACCAATGAATGGGAAAATATATTTGCAAATAATATATCCAATAAAGGGTTAATATCCAAAATATATTTAAAAACTCACACAACTCAGTATCAAACAATCAATCTAATTAAACCTTGGGCAGAGGATCTGAACAGACATTACTCTGAAGAAGGCATACAGATGGCGAAGAGACACACGAAAAGATACTCAACATCACTAATCATCAGAGAAATGTAAATCAAAACCACAATGAGATATCACTTCACATCGGTCAGAATGTCTAATATCAAAATGACAAGAAATACGAGTTGGCAAAGATGTGGAGAAAAGGGAACCCTCGTGCACTTTTGGTGAGAGTGCAAAATTGTGCAGCCACTATGAAAACAAACAGTATGGAGGTTCCTCAAAAAATTAAAAACAGAACTGCCATATGATCCAGTAATTCCACTTCTGGATATCTGAAAACAATGAAAACACTAATGTCAAAAGCTATCTGCACCTCTCTTCCTACACTGATAGTGAGTGCAATGGGGTTGGGGCAGGAACTTGATAATATGGGTGAATGTTGAAATCACAATGTTGCTCATGTGAAACCTTCATAAGATTGATACCTTAATTAAAAAAAGAAATAGCTACCTGCACCTCCACATTCACTACAGCATTGCTCACAACAACTAAGATATAGAAGCAACCTGTGTCCATCAATAGATGAATGGATAAAGAAAACATGATACACACACACACACACACACACACACAATGGAATATTAGCCATAAGAAATAAAGAAATCTTACCATTTGTGACAACATGGATGGGCCTAAAGGATATTAGGCTAAGTGAAATATGTCAGTCAGAAAAAGACAAATACCATGAGGTTTCCCTTATATGTGGAATCTAAAAAACAAAACAAACAAACAAAACAAAGCAGAAACAGATTCATAGATACAGAGGACAATCCGATGGTTGCTAGAGAGGTAGAAGGTAGGCAGATGGGCAAAATAGGAGAAGGGGATTAAAACCTTCAGTTATAAAATAAATAGACATGGGGATGCAATGTACAGCATAGGGCATATAGTTAATAATATTGTAACAACTTTGTATAATGACTGATGGTGGCTCCATTTATTTGGTGGTGAGCATTTTGCAATGCATATAAATGTTGAAACACTATGTTGTACACCTGAAACTAATATAATATTATATGTCAAGTACACTTTAATAAAACAATAATAATCTTTTACAAAAATGAAAGAAAGTTTAATTCCTCTTAAAAAATGGTTAAGATGGTAAATTTCCAGGGGTGGGCAGGAGGGAAAAAATGAACAAACAAGAAGATGGTAAATTTTGTGTTGTGTGAGGTTTTTTTCATCAAAATAGATATCGTTTTTAAAAATCATACTCCTAGCACCTAGGAAGTGCTGCGGTCATCTACTGTCCAGTTTTGTCATGGCTTAGTGAGTGGCAATGACTTGGGAGCCAGGAGACATTCATCCTTGATAGCTGTTTAGGTCCCTTGGAGGCAAAATGTCCTAATATTGAAGTTCCTCCTCCTCAACCAGGGCTTGAACTCATAACAATAGCAACCCAGCAGTGTAACAAGTTCTTATCACTTCTGGCATGCTCCATCCCAGAGGGCTTTCATATGAGGCTCCTTCCATCTGCAAATCCCCTCAAGACCTCATCTTCTTCATCCTTCAGAATCCCAGCCAAAGCCCTGGCCTCAGAAGCCTTCCTTCACCTCCCAGCAGGCTACTGATACCTGCTCTCCTGCTTCTGAGAACAGCTGTCAATAGCTCTGGCTTTTCTACCTAGGATTAGAGTCCCAGTTTTATACCCTCCACAGTGTGTGCAGGATGTAATCCCACATGCAGAGGTGCTTAGCATGTTGGATGTGTGGCTGAATGGATGAGTTGTACTTTCATGAAGCTTCCACAGATACTTCCTTCATGTCCGTTGGTTCCCTCCACCTCAGCATTTGCAATCTATTCCTCTCTGAAAGCCCTGAGTCCTTCCTGCCTTACATACTGACGGACACATCCAAGCCTTCTCTCTGCGCAAGATCGTGAGCTCCCTGAAGGAAGTAACCAGACCTGAGCCATCTTTGTATCCAGAGTATTTATCACAAGATTTTACACAGGGTTGAAATGAAAATATGTTGGACTAAATATGTTTTGCTATTTAAAAATGTATATATTATGTTCTAAAATATTAATCACAGCATTATTTATTTATACCAGACAAAACCCAGAAGTAATCTAAGTATCCAAGAGTAACAATGACTAAGTGAATTATAATGAAGCTTGATGAAACATTCTGTAGCCATTCAAAATCATAAATATGAGCAATGAGTAATAAGATAGAAAACTTTCACGAAATGAAGCTAAGCAGAGAAAGTAGGTCATGAAAATGGGTATACACTTTTGACTACAACTATAACTGTCAACATGTACTGAATGCTAAACACTTCATAATTCTTAAACTCTTTAAGTTTGGTATTATAATCCCACTTTAACAGAGAAGAAAATGGAGGTTTATTGAGGTTAAACACGCAAGGTCTCTAAGTTGGTAAAACATACAGGCATGACTCAAACCCAAGTGGTCTATGCTGACACCAAAGTCCAAGCTCTGAACCACTTTGTTTTACTGCCTTCCAGCAAATCAACTCTGTAAGCATAGCAGTATTCATGGAGAAATGAAAGCTGAAAGTTCAGGCAATATGTGTGGATATAATATTAATAATATTATTCAATATTGTTTGAATAGTAATTTAAAAAATATTTTAAAGGATAAGAAGCAGGATGCCAATGACAGAAGTCCCTAAAGGCAACAAAGTGGAAGAATATCTGGAGACAGGGTATGCAGCTGAAAAAGCACCACCGAGAGCTGGCTAGATTAATGGAGAAGCTCCTTTATGGGGCAGGGTAGAATGATTTGTTCAGTTCAATGAGGGCAGCACAGGACACTAAAAGCTTGAGAACTGCTTGGTGAATAAATGAATTGTTATCAGACAGCTGCACCTGGAGAGGTCTCTCCTTGTGCACTAGGTGAAGCTTCAAACTAGACGGGTTAGGGTTTCTGACTCTGAACAGGAAAGAATTCTCAAGCAGGTTGCACAAGCATAGGTAAGGAGGGAATTCATTAAAGCAAGAGTAGTAGTGAATGGCAGCAGCCTTGCAGGCAGCAGAGAGCAAGGAAGAACAGAGGGAGGAAAGTGAAACTCACTGAACTCCTGCTCAGCATAGGCCAGATCCCTTGCCAACTCCTAAATCCAAGGTCATCTGGTGTCAAATGTCCATTGGAATCTGCATGGCATGGGAACTAAGCCCCTATGACCAAAAGATTTGGGGGATTCTCAGAGCACTGGATAGAGTGAGGTTATGTTCTGAGAAATTCCCAAAGGCAAAGAAAGGAGATTTTCAGGCAGGCCACTAAAGAGCATGATCAAACAGCTCTAGTCCTGTCTCAGTCAGCCAGGTGACAGGAACTTGCAAGCCCAAATCAGAGATCTCAGTAGCCCTTTCCTACTTGTCTGGAGTAAGACAGAGAAGTGAAGAATTGTGCTTAAGTCTAGAAAATTGAATGGAATAGCAAAGTAACAAAGACACCACTGGAAAAGCGCAGAGACAAAATGCAGTAAGTTGAGCAGAAAGAAGTCTTTATAAGGCAAAAAGTACACACTCGAATAAAGAGGAGTGTGAGCACCCTCACAGAGGAGGCACACTTAAGGGCTTAGGATTCTGTTTTTAAGGCTTTCAGGAATGGGGCAAAGGATGGTGGGGCAGTTGGCATAGGCTTGACATGTTGTCTCATGATGTCTCTCTCTGGTGAGAGACATTATGTCACCATCCACAGTCCATCCTGTAGACATTCTGCTTGATAAACTTAACACAAGGAGTTTGTTGATCCTGTTCTTCTCCAGGATAGTGGTTACCCTCAAGCAGTGGAGACGTATCATTTAGGACTGCTTTCCCCTCCTGAAGATAGGGTCAGTTATTGGCTGATCACCATAAAATATATTAGGAATCTTACCTCCTAATTTCCTGGTATTTAAAATGGAATCTTAGCCTTAAGATGAAGTCCCTCCTGTTTTTACTATACTATTTATGTCTTGGCATTTTCATCATAGGCAGGAAAAATTAATCATGATGCTTGTTCCATGTCCATGCCCTACCTCAGAATGAATGAAATGGATGGATGGATGGATGGATGGATGGATGGATGGATGGATGGATGGATAAATGAATGAATGCACGAGTGACCCTGAGAGCTGCTTAGGAGGTTGTTAATGCTAACCTTTGGGAGACTTGATGGGTTGTTCTTGGAACAGAGTGTGTAAATCCAAGGTGTGTGTATATGCACACTCACACGCATATGTGCACACACATGCAAGTATGCATGTGTGTAGGTGAAACTGGAAGCAGGAGGAAGAGACAGGAGGCTTTGAGAGGCTGATGAGGAAGGTGTGAAGAGAAAGGACTGGAGAAAGAGGTCAAAGAAGAAGGGCCTGGCTGAGGATTTCTCCCTCACTGGAGTCATCGAAGAAGCTTGGACTTGGTCATTCCCTCAGCTTAGGCCTCTCAGCTAACAGCATGGTATGGATTTCAGCCACAGATCAGTAAGCCTGCAGGAAGTCCAGCCATCTATCCTGCTGCCCCCACACCACAGGCTCCTCCTCATTCCCACCCACGCCAGCCTCAGCACTCAGTCCTCTCTCTCTTTACCTGAAAGGTTTGGACTTCCTGCAGACAATTCCTGTCTGCCATCACCACCGCCCCCCCGCCCCTCCATGTCCTCCTGTCCCCCATCACCCCACCCCCTCATACACACCCTCCCCCTCTCCCCTCAGTCACCCTGCAGGTAGGTTCTATGATTATTCCCTGAGGTGTAATTGTAAATATATTTGGTCTTTGTCTCCAGTTTCTGGCACAGAACAACTAAAAACTTTGGAATTTCCTGAGTGGTAAGCATGTCTTTTGTTATTCATAATAAGTTCTTTTCAACCAGACCTGAGTGCATGCTGATGGGGCATCTGTGGGGCCCCAAGTAGCTTCAATGTGGGGGACAGTTACCCGAAAGACTGAGGCAAGATTAGAGGGTTGAAACTTCAGCTGGTCTGGGAGGAGGAGGTCGAGTGGAGACAGGCTGGACACTGAGTTCATTCACTCCAATGATCTAGTTAATCATATGTAATGCCAATGATCTTATTAATCATATGTAATGAAACCTTTAAAAAAAATAAAAATAAAAAGTAGGTTTGGAATGCTTCTGAGTTGGTAAATACATCAAGGTGCTGGGCTGGTAGTGCACCCCAACTCCACATGGATGGGTGGAGTAGTTCCTCTACTTGGGACTTTTGGATCTCAGCCTATGTACCTCTTTATCTGGCTGTTTATTTACATCCTTTATAATAAACTGTAATAGAAAACACAACATTCTCTGGGGTTTTATGAGTTGTACTAGAGAATTACTCAACCTGAGGAGGAAAGTTGTGGGAACCCCTGACTTTGTAGCCAAGTCTGGCAGAAGCGTAAAGAACCAGAGGACCTACTATAGCCACTGGCATCTGAGTGAGGGTAGTTCTGTAGGACTGAGCCTGTAACCTGTGGCGTCTGATGCTAGCTTCAGGTAGTGTTAGAACTGAATTAATTGTAGGACGCCTAGTTGGTGTCAGAGAGTTGGAGAAGTGATGTTGTAAAACACCACATATTTGGTGGCGGGGAGGGAAAAATAAATGACCTCATTCCCTTTTGGCAGAGCAGGACCCTGAGACTTAGAGAGAGAAAGCAAATCGTCCCAGTCACATCCCTGGCAAGGGCTAGGAGTGGGGTGGGGTCTGCTGGACCGGGTTGACGTCCTAAACTTGCCATTATGTTGAGTGGCATGTAAGACTTGCTCTCTTCCCTCACTGAGTGGCTTCGGGAAGCCATTGAGGTGATGGATGGGGAACCACTGTCTACTGGGGAGACAAGAATTACTGCATAGAAGAATCTGATGTGAGTTCAAATCCCAGCTTCACTGCTCATTTCCTGGGTGGCTACAATAAGTTAACCTCCCTGGACTTGTTTTCTTGCCTACAAAATGGGAGAAATAGCACTGACCAGTGAGAATTTAGTTAGACATCAGATGTCAGGTGCACTCTCTGACACAGGAAGCTCTAGTAAATAATAGCTCTTAGTAATAGCAGCGTGTTAAATCCAGGAGCTCACAAACCATAATTTTTTTTAAATTTTAGCCAAAAGTCAGGAGAACAGAGAGTCAAAGCCAGATTGATCTCAGGGAATGTGATTTACATGAAAGTAAGAAAATTCTGAATAAACAAACTGATCAAGCCAGGGGTGAAAAATAAGATTCTGATGCTCTGGTATTTTTGAAACCATTTTGCCTATTATTCTTGCTTTACTTTCCTAGCTCTCTATGGGGATGGGTTTTTTCATAATTCGACTGCTGATCTTCAAACAAATCATCATTCAAGACAATCAACAAACAACCTCATTCACTTTCACTCATTCAATTAGCTGTCCATTCAGGAGATATTCACTCAGCACCTGCTTTGAGCCAGGCACTGCAGTAAGGGCTGGTGACACGGTGGCTACCCTGACCTATTCCTGGCATCAAGGAACTGCTAGTCTAGTCCAGAGAACAAAGTCAACCACTAATTATGGGTAGGGGAGGGTTTCCTGAAGAAATGGTACATGAGGAGTCACCTGGTGAAAAGTAGGGGAGAGAAGTGAGGTGGTCAGGACGAGTGAACAGAACAGCCGAGAGATGTTAGAAAAGAGGGCAAGTAAGGAGGGGTGGCAGGGACGGGAAGAGCTCCCGTCTGGGAAGATGGTGCTGGAACTCTGTGGAGGGTTAAACCTCTGCTAGAGCCAGAAAAAGTAGGCAAGGACAGGGAGTGGGGAAGAATCTTCACGGCCACCCAGAGGATGATGGTTTGTTTGTTTTGTTCTGTTCTGTTCTTAGGCTCAGGGCCTACAAAAGACTAAATTTTGAGCCCAGCTCCATGTCAACCTCTCATTTGATCTTAGCAAATCAGTGACTTTCTCTAAGCTCATTTTCATCAACTGTAACTGATGAAAAGAGAGAAAAGGAGATGAATCCAAGATTACAAAACTTGAACCGTGGGTCCTTCCCAGTACACCAAACAGGTCTGTTTATATCTGATTCCAGGGGGGACCAGTGTTTATCAAACTGAGGATCACTGAAGGGACCTTGAATAAACACATAAATCTCCTCTTACATCTTTCACAAAAGTTAACTCAAAATATCATATACCAAAATGTAAAATACAAAAATGTAAAACTCTTAGAATATAACACAGGACAAAATCTAGGTGACATTGGGTTAAGCAATGACATTTTAGATACAACATCAAAGGTATGACCCATGAAAGCACAAACTGATAAATTGGACAGGTTTCCTTAAAATTAAAAACTTCTGCTCTGTGAAAGATACGGTTGAGAGAATGAGAAGACTAGGAGAAAATACTTGCAAACAACCTATCTGATAATGGACTATTATCCAAAAATATACTAAGAATTTAAAAACCTCAACAATAATACCCAATTTTTTAAATGGCAAAATATCTTAACAGACACTTCACAGGCAAAAGATAGTAAAAAGAAATGACATATAGATGGCAAGTGACATCATGCAGCATTAGGGAATGACAAATTAAAACAACATGAGACAGCACACTGCACAGCTATTAGAATGGTGGAAATCCAAAACACTGACAGCACCAACTACTAGCAAGTATACAGAGCAACAGGGACTCTTGTTCATTGCTGTTGGGAATGTGAAATGGCACAGTCACTGTGGAAGGTACTTTGATAGTTTCTTACAAAACTAAACATATCTTAACTGTTTGATCCAGCCAACTCACTCCTTGGTGTATTTGCCCAGGTGAGTTGAAAATTTATGTCCATGTGAAAACCTACACACAAATTTTTACAGCAACTTTAACCGTAATTGTCAAAACCTGGAAGCAACCAAAAAGTCCTATGGTGTTGAATGGGTAAATTGTGGTATCTCTACAAAGTGGAATATTTTATTACTCAGCTAAAAAGAAATGGGCCATGAGGCCATGAGAAGACATGAAGGAACTTTAAATTCATATTACTAAATGAGGGAAGCCGATCTGAAAAGACTCCATACTATATGATTCCAACTATATGACATTCTGGAAAAGGAAAAACTATGGAAACAGTAAAGAGATCAGTGCCAGTAAAAAGATAGTTACAAGGGGTTTGGGGGAAGGGAGGAACGAATAGGTGGAACATAGGGGATATTTAGGGTGGTGCAATTATTCTATATACTAAAATGATGAATATATATCCTTACACATTTGTCAAAACCCATAGATAATATGCTCAATGAGTGATCCCTAATGTAAACCATGGACTTGGTTGATAATGATGTGTCAATGTCACTTCATCAATTGTGACAAATGTAGCACTCTGGCTAGTAGATGGTGGGAAGGCTTGGGGTGTGGGTGCAGGGAGAAGGAATCTAAATCTGCTCCAAAACTTAAGTCCACTAATTTTTTTTAATTGACTTAAGAAATATTAAACATAGTAGTTCCATGATCAAATAGATTGAATTAAGTGTTGAAAATATTTCTACAAAGGAAACAACAAATCAAAAGATTTGAATAGTAAATTCTAACTAATATTTAAGAAAATTATAATTCTAGTAGAAAATAAGGTACTATTCCCCAATTATTTTATGATAATGCCACAATTTTTTTATGAGAGGGCATCTCTCATATTTATTGATCAAATGGTTGTTAACAACAATAAAATTCTGTATAGGGGACTCAATGCACAATCATTAATCCACCCCAAGCCTAATTATCATCAGTCTCCAATCTTCTGAAGCATAACAAACAAGTTCTTACATGGTGAACAAATTCTTACATAGTGAATAAGTTCTTACATGGTGAACAGTGCAAGGGCAGTAACTTTCGGTTTTGATCATGCATTATGAACTATAAACAATCAGGTCAAATATGAATATTTGTTTTATTTTTATACTTGATTTATATGTGAATCTCACATTTCTCCCTTATTATTATTATTATTATTATATAATGCCATAATTTAATATGAAAACCTGAAAATAGCATTAAAAGAAAAGATAATAATCTTATAAATGAGCTAGAAGAAAAACTTTTTAACAAAATATTAGCAAACCAAATCCAGCAGTATATAAAAATGATAATACATCATGTTCCAATTAAGGCTCATCCTCAAAATGCAAGAATGTTTAACATTCTTTAAAATTAGATGACATTAACAGATTAAAGAATGCCGTTATCTCAAAAGATGGAGAAAAAGGCATTTGAAAAGTCAGCATCCAACTTATGACAAAATTTCCTAAAAACTAGGTGTAGAGGGAACCTTCATAACTGTTGAATGTACCAAGAAACAAAGAAATAAACAAAAACACTTATAGCAAAATTCAATCTTTAATTGTGACACATTAAAACATTTGCTAAGACAAAAATCAAAACAAGAATGCCCAGCATCATCACTTCCATTCACCATTGTATTGAAAGCAATAAGGCAAAAAAAAAAAAAGTATGTGTGTGTGTATACATAAAACACACACTGAAAATCCAAAGAAGTTTAGGATAAATTGTAAGATTTTTAAGGGATTTTAACCAGTTGCTGAATATAAAATCAATGCAAAAAATAAATAGCTGTATTTGTATTCATCAGCAGCAAACTAGTAGAAAATGCAATTTAAGTACAGCTAATATTTAAGTCAGACAGAGAAAGACTAATACTGCACCATCTCACTTATAGGTGGGAATCTAGAAAAGCCAAACGCATAGAAACAGGAAGTAGATTGGTTGCCCGGGGTTGGGGGAAATGAGGAAATATTGGTTAAAGACTATAAACTTCCAGTTACAAGAGCAATAAGTTCTGGTATATAATGTACAGCATAGTGACTATTACTAACAATACTTGAAAGCTGCTAAGAGAGTAGATCTTAAATGTTTTCACCACCACAAAACAAAAAACAGCAATTATATGAGGTGTAGGATGTGTTAACTAACTTTATTGGGGTAAACATCTTGTAATATATACGTGTATCAAATCATCACATTGTACACCTGAAACTTACACAATATTACATGCCAATTATATCTCAATGAAGCTGGGGGGGGGGAACAGCTAACATTTCCAATTTTATCCCCCCCAAAATAGTATAAGAAATAATTTTAATAAGATATACAAGAATTTTATGGGGAAAAGTAGAAATTGTATTGATAGACATTAAGGAAAACCTAAATTTAAATGATAAATAAAACCTATTCATGAATTGTAAGACTTAATATTATATAAGCTTTTAGCCCTATCACCAATGTATGGGAAATACAGAAAATAGAGAAACATCTTCCACTACATCTTAAGCTATGCCATAAAAATCCAGGATGTGGAAAACTCTACAGACCAACAATGCAGTTACTTCAACAAATAAATTCCAAGTTAAAAATAACAGATGGAATAGGAATTTATATATTAAATGAGACTTAAGACCAATCAAAACCAATCCCAGGGATGCTTACTACAATAAAAAAGGTTTTAATCCAAAACAAAACATAAAATAAAGCAAATACATTTATGAGACAAGCGGAAATCTGAACCTTCACTTTCAACGAGCCATCAAGTTGCTTTTGATGATATTAAGGAATTACTGTTAATTTTTATTTTGGTACAACAGTGATTGTCAGATCTTGTTATCTTTAGAGATATATACTGAAATACAGATGAATTTATATGATGTCTGGGATTTGTTTCAAAATAATATGATAGTAGGACAAATGGGGATATGAATGGGACAGAAGTGAGCAGGACTGGTAGTTGTTAGAGCTGGGCAACGGGTACTGGGGATACATCCTATTATTTGCTTTTGCAAATGTTCAAAATTTCAAAATCTTAAATTAAATAAAATATTTATATCAAATATACATAAAATTTCCCTAATTCATTAAAAAAATTAAATACAACTTTACTCAAAATCCCAACAGGGGACTGATTAAATAAATGTGACATATATGTGTTAATAGAATAGTAGGCAGCCTTTAAAATGCTCTTGAAAAACATTTAAGTACATAGAAAGTTGTTTATACATATTGTTAAAAGGCAGTTTATACAGCATTAAGTGTAGTAAATAGCCACTTATGTAAAAAAAAATGGACCAACTGATGACCAAAACTGAAATAAGAAGTTTCTGCAGAAGGTTAAGTATCAGAGAGGTTAACTTAGGTAAGTTGTTCTTACCTTTCACTATACATAAAATCACCTGGGAGAACTTTCAAAATATGCAGATGCCGAAGTCCCATACCAAAAGTTTCCATTTCAACTGATCTGAGATGGGGTCCAGGCATCGGTAGATTTTAAAACTTTATCAGGCAATTCTAATGTGCAAGGCTGAGGGCTGATGATCTAGATTTACAGAGAGAAGCACAAGTAGAGGAATGGAGATTAGGAAGATGATAGATGATAGATAGACAGATGATAGATAGATAGATAGATAGATAGATAGATAGATAGATAGATAGATAGATAGATAGATAGATAGATAGATAGATATAGATAGACAGACAGATGATTCACAGATAGAAATATTTTTGATAGTTAGATAACAGGTAGGTTAGACAGACAGCAGATCCAAAGGTCTGAAGGAAATAAACGGGGAGGGGGAAAAGAGAAAGAGAAGAAAGGAGCGAATTTTGAATAACACAGCCTGATCAGAAATGAGCTGTAACTCAATCTCTAATTGAGCAAAGAAGAGAATGAAACAAGAGTAAATTTGTAAAAATAAAATAAAAAGTGAATGTGTCTAGCTAATACAATGAAATTTATAAGTTGTCTATTCTTTTCTTAATTATTTTTATTTAGAATCCACACCCCCTACTCACTTCACAAGGATATCTTCAAAGTTAAAGAATGGGGAATGACAGCTTAATGGGTAAGCAGTTTCTTTGGGGTGATGGAAATGCTCTGTTACTAGATAGTGGCATTGGTTGGACAGCATTGTGTATGTGCTAAATGTCACTAATGGCAAATTTTATGTCATATGTATTTTACTACAATAAAAAATACATTAAAGAAAGATTATTTAAAAACTAAGATGAGAACCAATTAGAAGGAGCAGAGGATGTTAGTGGTCAATTGGGATGAGTCAGTTATTGCCTCCAGTACTAAATTTGTTCCAAGTCTCCTAAAAGCAAAAGAAGAAATCTGGCGGGTTATCAGGTTATCTGATATATACTCAGCGTTCTTTGTATATCAGGGTCTCCCTCTCATTTTGCCCACTCCCTGTATCTCATACCCAGCATATACAAGAGTGACAGTGGAAATCTTTTGGAAGGTTTGACTCAGCTAAAAAGGAGATGTGCCATGGCTGGGAGAGGCAAGTCAGAGCTCAGCTCCCTGCACCGGAGTGCTGTGGCATCTGCTCAGGGCCTGTCATCAAACTGCACCCAAAGAATAGCAGCCCGTGCCACTGCATGGCCTCGGCCTTGGCTGGTGGGTCTGAAGGCTGTTTGTTCAGCCGGAGCGGGGCAGCATCAGTCCTGACATTGATGGCCTGGTCTGTATTATGTAAGGGGACCTGGCTCACCTGCCTGAAGACAGACAAAGCGGATGATTTGACAGGCAAAACAGAGCCAGCCTCTTCACTCCCAGGCAGCCAAGGACTATTCAAAGCCAGGACCTGGAATATTTTCATGAAGTGCTGACATACAAAGCCAGAATGCAGCAGAAACAAGGCAGAACTGACACGCCGTGCAGTCAGGCATGGCAGGCGATTCTGGGTGTCCAAACTAGGACTTCAGAAGCTTTGACTAGGCCCCGCACATGAGAGAGAGCTTGCATTTTGGGAGAGAGGGCCTCAACTTTCAGGCCTGAGCCTTCAGCAAACCTCACCTTTGCCACTGCCATTATTGTTCAACTGAGGAGAACCTTCCAGATGTTTCTCATGGAAGCACAGGACTTGTGTGCAAAAAGCCAAAAGCACTTGGCCTCTTGGTTACAGACCAAGCTGCCCATGCCAGGAGCTGGTAGGGGCAGCAAAGGAACATGTACCAAGTACCCACTGCATGCCAGGCACTAGCTAGAGGCCCTACCCTTGGGCATTGAAGTCACCTTCACAGGAGCCCTGCAAGGTAAGTACCCTGTTATGTCTGATTTGCAAGTGAGAAAACAATCTTCAAATGAGTAACTTGCCCACAGTCACACAGCTGGGAAATGGCAGAGCTGGGATTTGAATCCAGGTCTCCTCAGCACCCAAACCCATGCTCTTTCTACTTATATGGAGCCAGTTCATAAAAGCCACAAGGCCCTGGAGTCAGACCCGGTTTTCAATCAAAGTGGCTTTGGCACTTTCCAATTCTGTGAAACTGGTCATAACCTTTCCCTTCTCAGGGCCTCAATGTCCCCATCTGCAAAATGAGGTGCTTGTGAAAACTCAATGAGACAGGCAGATGAGGACATGTGGTCATTCTCTGGCATTAGGTCAGCATTGCTGAGCTTCATCACCACACTCTTGACTGTTCTCACCAGACCTCTGCAGACAACAGAGGTTCCTTCTGGACTTTACCTGGTCCCCTCTCAAGACTTTGAAACAGCACTCTGCCCAGGGTCATGAGCAACTTGAGAGCAGAATTGCACCCAACTTGTCCACTCCCAAAATAGCACAGAGCCAGCATTTAGTAGGGACTCAATAAATGCTGCTGAATGAATGAAAACATGAATAAATTGTTTGCCATGAGACACGTCACATGTGATGAGAAGAGCTGGGCATAAGAAGACCTGTTTTTGGCTTCTACCCTAAAGCAAAGGAGGCAGGATTTGAGGTCAGGAGTCGGTTCTGTGTTCACATCTCAGCTTTGCTGTTTACCCCACATACATCCATCCTCTGGGCAAGTAAGTCACTTCATCCCTGTGACCTCGGTTTTGTGGCCTAGAGCCACTCACTAGCCCTTTCTGGACCTCAGTGATCCCATTTATAAAACAAGGGAGGTGAATTAGGTACTCTCCAGTGGCCCATGGCAGCTCCAATTTGTAGGGGTAAGGAAAAGACCACATTTTCTGAAGCCCACCCTCCCCTCCTCCATAAAAAGCTAAAGCTATATTATGGTCACATTTGAGGACAGTCAGGAAACATTCTAAATAAATGGCAGATCTGTAGCCTTTGATTCAATCAGAAGCAGACAAGAAACATTCTCATCAGTCAAATCCTTCAGTCTATAGAACAGAGACTTGTCATATGCCCTGCTTTACAGTTTGCAAAGCACTTCCCCTTCTTTCTCTCATTTAAACCTCAGCACAGGTCTGTGAGGGGGACAGGACATATGGCACCATTCCATTTACTGACAACAAAACCAAGGTCACAGGGATGAAGTGACATACTTGCCCAGAGGACATATGTCGGGTAAACAGCAGAGCTGAGATGTGAACACAGAACTGACTCCTGACCTCAAATCCTGCCCCCTTTGCTTTCCGCAGTTCACTTGCACACAGGCAGGGAGGAGGAGGTGAACTCATTTGACCAAAACCATCTTTGGAGGGTCACAGCTTACCACCTGGGTGGGCAACTGCCCAGCACCATGGAACATTTTAAAATCAAATTTGGGGCAGACAGGTGTACTGACACCAGGTGGCTTGAGGCCATGGACGGTTAGTTGCAGGGAGAAGACATCTCGTGCCATCTCAGGGCAGCAGCTGGAAGGAAGATTTACATGCAGTCTGTGAACACTGACATACTGAAATACAGTGATGCCCCACAGATAAATATCCAAGCCCCCACCTCCACCCATGCCCCCAGCTGTCCTGGTTGTCTCAGAATTTCCCCTGGGATTCCCTGGAACACCCCAACTAAATAAAGGGTTAAGGCAGTGGGAAGGGGTGCTGTCCTGGCAGCTTTCCATTCTGATTGAGTCCGGTTCCAGTGCTTACATTCTGATTGGCCAAGACCCTGACTTACTGGGGTTTTTTTTGAACAGCTTTATTGAGGTATAATAGATATACAGAAAACTGCACATATTTAGCATATTTTGATAAGTTTGGACATATGCATACACCAGTGATACTATCACCACAGTCAATATCCATCACCTCTGAAAAATTCATTGTATCCCTTTACTTTTGTGTGTATATGTGGTAAGAACATTTGACATGAGATCTACTCACTGAGTTTTTAAGTGCATAACACTGCATTGTTAACTATAAGCACTATGTCCTCAGTAAATCTCTACAACTTACTCATCCTGTATAACTAACTTAATACTCATTGAACAACGTCCTCATTGTTAAATATGTTTAATGGTACTCCACATGGCTAGAGAGACCATGGGGGAATCTCCTTTATGCTTCTCAATCGTTCTGAGTGAGGATATTCTGTTAACAGCTATAAATTCCACAGTTTTCACAAACATGCACACATCTATTGTGTAAGGTTGATACACTTTTTAGTAAACACTGGTTGAGAAATTTCATATCCAAAAAATGACCAAAACTTCAGTAACATCTGCAAATGAATTTGCATTTTATTAACAACACAGCTTCACACATATTGGAAAAGCAGTCATATACCTAAGTGCAAGACCTATGAATAACTTAATCAATAGATAACGCCTAGCACTCAGAGAGACTGGAGTCATAGCCTTCTCTTCTATGATATAAGAACTATAGCTGACCTTGAACAATATGGGGGTTAGGGGCAATGATGACGTGCAGTCAAAAATCTATGCATAACTTTTGGGTCCCCCCAGACTTAACTACTAATAGCTTACTGTTGACTGTAAGCCTTACTAATAACATAAATAGTCCCTTAACACATATATTGTATGTGTTATTATGTATATAGTATATACACTATATGATAGTGTGTACAGTATATAATATATATAGTATATATGTATTATATATTGTATTCTTATAATAAAGCTAAAAAAGTTTTTACAAATTGTCACAAATTTCCAAAAAGTTTTTCAATATATTGAAAAAAATCCATGTCTAAGTGAACCCACACAGTTCAAACCTGTGTTGTTCAAGGGTCAACTGTACTACCAATCCAGCCAACCATATCTTCCCTCAATTCAGTAGCTGAAGAAACTGAAGCTGGAGAGGAGATCAAACCCTCTCAAACTCACTCACTATTTGGAGCCAAAATTTGAAGAAGCTTCACATCCAAGATTTATTGTGACTAGGGGTATTGTACCAGGGGATACTGACTGGGAAGAGGACATCTCTGGCTTGGCCACCAGTGAATTTCCCATTATGGAGCAGAAATTCATGGAGACAGCTGGAGCAAAGACCTACTGTCATTCACTGACATAGGCCACTCAAGCCTGTTAGCTGACCCAGACATTCCTCTCCTAGGTATTTACAAAAGAGAAAGGAAAACACACATCTATAGAAAGACTTGTACACAACTATTCATAGCAACTTTGTTTGTAATAGCCAAGAATGAAAACAACCTAAATGTCCATCAACAAGTGAATGGATAACCAAATTGTGGTATATTCATATAATGGAATATTACTTAGCCAAAAAAGGAATTGACTATTGATATCACAACATGGATAAGGATTAGAATAGCTATGCTGAGTGAAAGCAGTCAGACAAAAAGAATACACTGCAAAAAATTAATTAAATTAAAAAGAATACACTGTAACATTCCATTTATATAAAATTCTATAAAATGTAAACCAGTCTATAGTGACATAAGTAAATCAGTGATTGCCTGTGGATGGTAGCAGGGGCTGGGGGCCCAATCAGTCACAAAAGAAACATTTCAGAACAATGGAGAGGCTAATTTTCTTGATGGTGGTGAGCTGCAAGATGTCCTTGGAGACAATTTGGTAGCACTATATTAAGAACCACAAAAATATTCCAGGCCCCATAAATCTCACACTTAGGGATTTGTCTTAAAGATATTTCAAAAGAAATAAAAATCTTTTTATACAAACACATCCATAGCAGCAGCATCTATATCAAATATATTGAAAATTGCCCAGCTATGGTGAAAGGGTTAAGTCAACATTAGACCATTTCATTCACAATTATAGATGAAAAATAAGAAGGGGAAACATGTTACGTTTACAAAATAATGCAAATGCCCTGTGTACAAAGACTACAGAATTTTACATACATTATGATTATACTGATGCAAACATACATATATATGTGTAAGAAAGAATACCATAAAGGAGAAAAAAAATGGAACACAGAGAAACCTAGTAGATGAATGATAGGTAATTGGCATGTAAGTGACTTTTTTCTTCCTTTTTTTTGTTTCCTGTAATGTTACAATGTTTTCATAACAGTTTTTAAATGTCTTCTTGTTGGTTTTGGCTCAGTCTCCCAACCTGGCAATTATTTCAAGTTGTGTCTGTCAGCTACCAGCACTGGCACCTCAGCATGGTCAGCCACAAGCCAAACCACCTTGCCTTCTCTGTCTTCTAAATCACTGATAAAATGCTGAACAGAGATGAGTGTGGTGTGAAGGACACAATCTTTTCTTCTCTTGGTGGAAATCTATCACTGCTAGTCTGTTTATTTCAATTCCATAAATGACAGAAACCCAGTTCCCAAGGGAGGAGTACTAGGAAGTGGTCCCTAAAGTGAACCTAAAGAAGGAGGTGGAACTGCTTACCTGAGCTTGGACCGTCTTACTCACTGGGTAAACACAATGTCAGTCAACGCTGGCCAGCAAACGCCCAGTTAGACGCAGATCTACAAACCACATATAGGGAATAGTAGACTGTCTATGCTAAAGTTAGAAGTTTGAAAAAGGAAGTGATAGTAGCCTGCAGGGGCTTCACTGCTGTGGTCATTCACTGACCCAAAGCCAAGTGCCAGCAATCCATGGTCTCGCCACCTGTGGCCAGTTTGGCCTGGCCGGTACTCAGTGAAGACAGAGAGCCATATACACAATCCACTGAGGCTGAGGCCCTCTAAAGGAACCTCAGTAGCAGTCTCTCATCTCTTTCTTACTTCTGGGGTATGTCGAAACCCACAGAGGGCAAGCCCAGACCCCCTAATCAGTCTTGTGGCCCCTAGAATCCTACCATACTGGATGGTGAACACATGGATGGCTTCAGGACTGAAGAATATGCTTCTGAATATATCCAGCCTGATGCTGAAGATTTCCACAATCCTCCTGCCAAAATGTTGGGCCACATCTACCTGGGCAAAAGCCAGAGCTGCATGTAGACCCAAGCCCCTAAGTTTCTGGGACACCAGGGACAGAGGCTGCACCTGTGAGACCCTCAGACACCAGCCCAGTAGGTTCAGGTTGGCCAAACCATCCCTCAAGATGGCCCCCAGATCATCCCAGAGACCTTCATACCTGAATCTAGGGTAGAAGATGCTGTTTTGAGTCTGAATCTTCCCTCATGCCCTGTTTATTACCTATGAAACCCCTGCTTCTGGGCCCTTTGCAGCTGCCCACCAGCCTAGATGACATATGCCCGTCATTAAGCCTTCCAGATCCAGTGCTCTGCCTGTTCTCCTGGATGTACCCTCAATGCCTAGTTAGTGACAGGCCTGAGACTTGCCCCCAAGTCTCCTGATATTATAGTGTGTTGAATGTATGTGAAGTGCTTAAAACAGTGTTTGGACAGAGAAGAGTTTTGTATGTATTTGATTTTAATATTAATAACCTTTACAACTATTTTATGACATTAATATTATCCCCATTTTATAGTCTGAAAAGTTGAGGCTCAGAGTGGTGGCCAAAGGTCACATAGCTAGGAAGAGGCAGAGACAGGAACTGGTCCAGGACTGCGTAACTGGACATAACTGGCTTCACAGCAGGGCCACATTGTGCCTTGTGCCAGGCCCTGTGCTGGTGACCTGGGTGCCCAGCTGAACAAAGCCACACTTCCCACCATCAAGGAGCTCACAGAGAAAAACAGAGACAGTAGCATAACCAAGTCATTATACCACAACATGTGTGACAGGTGTCAAAATCCAAACATACTGGGGCATGCCCAAAGAGGGAGAGTTTGATCTCTTAGGCAGATAAGGGAAGACTTCCCAGAAGAGGAGGCATTTAAGCTGAGAGGTGGAGGAGGGCCAGCTTTTCCAAGCTGATGGCATGAGCTTATTCAAGGGAACTGGAGATTTGGTGGGAGTCCTCTTATGCTGAGGGCAGGGAAGACCAAGGGAGAGAGGAGGGGAAGGGGCTGCTAGTGTAGGGTGGGCCCTGAACTGCCAGGCCAGGGAAAATGCACTTGATCTTGCCATGGATGAAGGGAACCATTGAAATGGGTCCTTGAGCAGCCAAATGGCCCGGTTTGTGCAGACATACAGCAGGAGCACCCTGCAGGGGAGGACTGTTTGGAGCCTTAGACTTGTCCAGAAGGCTAGCACTATGTAACCCTGCATCCCCACTCCCCAGGCCAGGCTCAGCAGAGAAGGAATCAAGGGTTCCAAGAGGCATTTGGGCAGAAAGGCAAAGGGTCATGAGTGCACCGGCTCCAGCATCCTCCTGAGCGGACTCCATCTCTCCCACCAAGCCGCTGTTCTCACCACCCCTCTGGGAGGGAAGAGGCTGGATGGGCAGCCCAGCCCTGGGTGGAGTGCGAAGGCTGCCGGCTCTCTTCCGGGGTGATTCTGAGGAGAACAGCCCAGAAAGGAAGGACACACGCAAGCCTATTCATGAGTAAAAGCGCAAAGAGCGTGAGACTGAGAGAGACGCACACTCCCGGGCCTCGAGACAGAGAAAGAGACCCAAAACAAGCCCTAAGGAAAGAGGCCCGAGGAGTGCTGGGCCACCCGAGTGTACCTCTGGGGTACAAGTGTCTTCCAGCTCCCGGCGTATCGCCTCCCCGTGCCCTGGACTCTAAGCAACCAGCCAGCGGGCTGGGGTCGTTGGGGGACTTACCTGAGGCACCCCACCAAGCTCTAACCAGCCCCTTCCCCACCCCAGAGTCAGGACTGAGCTGGGGGACGAGATGCTCTAATGGCACCAGAGGCGGCAGAAGGCGGCGTCAGGGATCTTAACCAACGGCCTGGGCTCCTGGCCAAGCCTGGTCTGCGGAAAGAGGCAAGGCTGTCTCTTCCCATGCCTCAGGTAGTTGAACTAGAATCCAGTCTAATGCATTTACCGGCTGAGGGGGCAGGGGGAGTAATCATAGGCCTTTTTCAGACTGTCTAGCAACCCATGAACTCTCCCCCGAAACATCCATAATCTTCCGTGCAAATTCTGGTCTTTCTGGAGTCCCAGAGCCGAAAGCAGAGCTCAGAAAACCCCGAAGCCCAACGATCAGAGGGCTGCTACTGCGCCCTGGTCCCGAACTAGCGTACGTGCGCCTGCCGCGGACTGGGAGGACCCGGGATCCTGCTTTCGCCACCTCCGTCCGAGACCACGGCTTTCCCAGGGAAGTCCACCGGCCACCCCCGAGCTCTCTACCGCCCGCGTCCCGGCTGCGTCTAAGGGACGAGGATCGTGCCTTGCTCTCCTAGGGCCTCAACTCGGGAACGCCTGCTCCGCGCGGGAGAAAGCGTGGAGGCTCTAACCTGGGGGCGGAGGCAAGATCCAGGCCTGGGCTCAGGTTCGGCTCGGTCCCTTGCTCGCTGTGCGCAGTGGAAAAGTCCACGCCCTTTCGGGTCCGACTGGCCCTTTCGCCGCCTCTGCGGAGCTCCTGGATGTCCGAGCTTGCTCCTGAGCTCCCTGCTCCGGGCACTCGCGGGCAGGATTGGGACCGGGAGCCGAGAAAAATGCGAGGTGCTTGTTCGAAGCGCGTCAGGAGGCTGATGGCGAAGTGCAAGCCAAGCGGGGTGGCAGGAAGCACAAGGCTCCTTTGTCTGGGTCTCTGGTCCTCCGTCCGGTCTCCGGGGTAATGATGATTATCTGTTCACGGGATTAAAGTGAACCAAATGGAAAGAAAGCACTAGAAGCGGGGTTGCCGCGACCGAGCTCCGCGGGTTCCCGCGCTGCCCTGGGAGCCGAAGGAGGCCACACTCGCGCGGACCTCGAAGACTGGATACCCCTGGCAGGCACAGAAAACATTTTACTAAATCAATCGCTACTTCTTGGAAGGGGGCATCTCATCTCTGCCCACGAGTGGGAACAACTTGAATTTTTCCCAGAGGTTTCTTTTTTATCCACGCCCAAGTTTCGCCCTGAAACCTCTTTAAAAGGGGAAGAAAATGATCACGGTCTTGGATTGGCGATGCGCCCCCACTCCATCCTCTCGACTGTCTGGAAGAGGAACGACAGGTAGAGGATTCCCCCACTTCATAGATGGGAAAACCGAGGTCTAAAAAGGGTAGCGGATGGCTCAAGGCCGCCGGGCCTGTAATGGGCTACGTGTAATCGGAGGTCTTCCTCTGCGAGGCGCTGTTGTGCCCATTGGCTGGGCTGTAACACGGGACCCCCTTTGTGGCAGTCTTGCGCTTATGCTCTCTGAGGCCATGCAGCTCTCCGATCCTGACGGGCTGCCCCAGAGTAACCAAACAGAGGTCACTGTGTTCACGCTATCCTGAAATTCTTGGATCTGATTTGCAAGCATCAGGGTCTGTAGTTTCCGTTATCGCTCCTTAAGCAGAGTGGATCAGACCAGACCATTAAGCACAATCAAGGCACTGAGAATTCAGGAAAAGAGAGAGAGGTGGTTGGGCAGGAGATAAGGAGCCCCAAGACCTGATTGTCGCTTTCAGTCCTCTTCTGCAAGACTTGAATTTTAAGCAAGTCTCATCAGCAATCTGGACCTAGTTTCCTTCCATGAATTTCCAAGATTTCCTTAAGAAGAAGAGCTGGTTGGTTACCTCCGCAGCTGCATGAAGGGATTCCTGAGAAGAGGAATATGAAGGAATTTTCCATGACTGTGTGGATGCCCTTCTTTATATTTACAGACCCTCAGAAGGCACTTCAAAGCTCTGGGAAGTAGTTGTTGGGAAAGAGTTGTCAGCATCTTCCATAGATCATTAGCATTCCTCCCCTCCCGCCCCAGATTACATATTAAATAACCTTGGAGGGGGTCAGGTTTTTCCAAAGGATGCGGGGGATACATGCAGGGCTGAAGGTGGGCACAAAGTGAATGAAAAATCCCTCAGCACCCACCCACATCAACACCAACCCACCCCTGCTGGACTAGGAAAATGATTTCCAAGGGGCTGTAACCTACACAATAGGTTTCATATGGTTCTCAAATAGGATGGATTACAAACCTTAAGGAGCAGGATACGAAAGGAGAGGGGAAGACTTGACCAGAGACTGAGAGAAAATGCCGAGACACTGAAGGGATCTTTATGTATATAGTTTTGATCCAAAAGCATAAACTGTCCCAGTTCACTCATCAAATCGCTTAATTCAAATTTTGCATTGTGGATTCATAGAATGTTCAAAGTACAAAATTTTGAAATGTATTATTTGAATAAAACATAGAGTAGAATCCTTTGTTCATGAACATTTTAGAATCACGATCGTAGGGATTCTAATCTCGGCATGCTCACGCTTCGTATAGTGCACAGGTGTAGTTTGGTAGCAGGAAATTTTGAGAAAGAGGAATTGGAATCATAGAAGAATGGGTTCACGGATACAAAACATATGAGGGCCAAGAAATCCTGCAACAAGGAGGCTTCTAACCATAGTCATGGAGCTTAAAAGTAGAGAATATTAAAGTCATGGGACCAATCATTAAACATACTATCACAAATAAGAATTATTAGAATTAGAATCTTTGCATTACAGAATAGTGGATCCAGTACTAACTCTTTGTAATTTAGGAAGAATAAAGTTGTGAATTTATAGGACCCAAATCTTCCAATTAGACATTCCTAGGCAAAAATTTAAATTATGAAACATTTATCTTAGAGATGCAAAAGTATCTAAAAACTAGGAAGAAGTAGCTCCCAGCAGCGGCATATTTTCATGCACAAAATCTTAGTCCCAGCATCTTAAAATATGAGGAATATGCTTTTATACTTTTACCAGAGGCTTAAAGTCATAGGAATATAATCACAGTAAAAGAATTTAGATTTCTGGCCATGGAATCTTAGAATTACAGAATCTCACTCTTTGATGTGGAATCATGTTACAATGGTGGTCCAGAATTTAAAATGTAGAAATCTTAATCTTAGAATCTTGGAAATAGAGAAACACAAAGTCCAGTATTAAAAAATTATTATGATGTGATCCGGTTAAAACAAAATTTTTAAAAACCGTTTTTCCTGCTTTGACAAAACGTAACAGGATGAAACCTGGATTTCCGTATCTTCGCAAGAGGGAAGCAGGTTGTTTTGCAGGATGAAACCTGGATTCCGTATCTTCGTTACTTTGTAAGAAGGAAGCAGGGAGTTTTGTTGAGCGAGTGAAAAAGCCTCTCTCCAGACGTTCGAGCTGAGGAAAGTGGTCATGCAAACCGGGCAACTGCTTCCACACCCGGATCGGCAGAGCAAGGATCTGGGCTCTTTGCTTTCTTCCTAGGGCAGCTGCCCAGTGCTTGGACCCAGCTTACCACCACCAAGAATGCAACTAAAAACCCAGAAGGAGGAGCCGACAGCGCTCTCGTGGCTCGTTCCGCCTTGCCTGCAGCCACAGCCCCGCGGAAAGCTGCGTCCCGGCTGGAGCCTCTGCAGTTGGCACCAAGGCCCGGAATCCTACGGATAGAAGGGCCTTCCCAGATCCGCACGTTCCCTCCGGCCCCCAATTCACAGAGGTGAAAACTGAAGCCCTGCGACGAAGAAGGGACAGGCCCAGGGTCTCCCCGCAGAAGACCTTAAAGCGAACTCAGGCCAGCGGGGATGCCGCAGCAAGAAGTCTCAGGCCAGAATGTCGCCCCGGGGGCTGGCAGGAAACGAGCTCATAAACCGGACACCCTCGAAGCAAAAGGGTCCCATCTGCCCGCCCCTTCCCTAAAAGACGCGTCACCAGGAGCACCCCCTGCCGCCAGCCCCTGGACGCCACCTTTCGCAGCCCTCAACAGCCCAGGGGGTCTCGGGAGCCACCTGGAGCCCTCCCTGGCCTAGGAGAACTAGAGGAGGAGGTTACCGCGGGAGGGCAGAAAGCCCGGCCGTCAGCCTCTAGGCCGCGCGCCACGCTCCATCATACAGAGAGGGGTCCCGAGTCACCCAAAGACAGATGACTGGAGTTGTGTGTGTGGGGGGGGGGGGGAACGTTCTCTAAATATCGGTAACTAAAGGACTCCAGATGCAAATCCTCCGTACAGTCAAGGAACCTGAGCCCCAGAGAAGGATAGTGGCTACCTCCAGCACATAGCGGCGAAGCGCAGTCCTAACAGTTGAGCGACGAAGTCGCCGTGGGGCCGGGGCATGTCACGTTCCCGATGGGGCCCAGGAATCCTTGACTGAAAGATGAGGGGCTGGATGGGGCATGTGCAGGGCAGCCTTGACTGGGGTTTGAAAGTCATCCTTTAAATCCCTGGTGGCCAGTCACGTGGAACGTCTCCGTTCCCCGTCCCCCAACTCACAAGAACCGAGCGCCCCCTCCGCCAATTCTCACCCTCTCCGGACATAAAAGTGGGGCGAGACGTTCGAGTCGCAGCCCTCTGTAGAGGGTGGAAGTGCTGAATTCTGGCGCCGAGGTCGCCCAAAACGGTCCCAGGCCTCTCCCGGCCTCAGTCTCCCCATAGGCGCGAAGAGGAGGCCGGTCAAAGGGATCTCCAAGCCCTCCCCGCTCTGACATTGCGGGACGCCCGTTGCGCCGCCACAGCTGCTCCTACCTGGGGAGGTGCGCCAGGGCTCGAGGGGCGGGCAGGCGGGGGGCGGGCGGGGAACGGGCACCGCCCCGAGCGCCCCGGCGCCTTTAAGGAGGAGAAACCGGCGGAGGGAGGAGCCGGTCCGGGTGTGTGCAGGGAAGCGCCTCGCTTGCGGTCTTGGAGGCTGGGGGCCAACGCTGCGGAGATGAAGTCGCGGGCTGCCCCGCTTGGCTCGCGCTGCGACCTCGCCGCTAGCGCCTTGCCTCCTTGCCCTCCCAAGCTTCAGCGCCTAGGCGGCCCCCACCAGGGTGCCCCACGCCGTCACTAAGTGCCCTCGCCTCATCGGGCCCGCAGCCTCCTCTGCGCGCACGACCTCGGCGGTTGGTCTCACAGCAGCGAGAAGCCCAGACCAACTGCAAGCGTCCCAATCGCAGAACCGCTTCCAGACCCCTTGACCGCCTTGCACCAGCGCACAAAGGACCATTCGGCCCGCGACTGGGGCCCAGTTCCAGTCCCAGCTTCGCTGTTGGCTCCTGGCCTCGAGTTCCAGAACACGAGCAGAGCCGTCGATGGGCGGGACACGCCTGAGCCTCTGTCCGCGCTGAGCCAGCTCAGAAAACGCGGGCGCCAAGCCTCCAGCACGCTCCTGCCGGGAAGGACCAGCTCGCGAGCACCCCCTGAGCTCTCCAGATAGGAGCCCAGCGTCCATTCCCGTGACCCAGCGTCCCGGGCCCCGCAGCTCCCATCCGCCCGGCCCTCGACAGCAGCGGGCGGGCAGGGACGCCCGGGGACGCGGGACGGCTGCGCCATGACGGCCGAGAGCGGGCCGCCGCCGCCGCCGCCGCCGCCACAGCCGGAGGCGCTGGCGGCCGTGAAGGAGGAGCGCGGTGAGGCGGGAACCGGGGTCCCTGCGGAGGCCGCCGGCCGAGGTGCGGGCGGGCGGCGGCGCAAGCGCCCCCTGCAGCGCGGGAAGCCGCCCTACAGCTACATTGCGCTCATTGCTATGGCCATAGCGCACGCGCCAGAGCGCCGCCTCACGCTGGGCGGCATCTACAAGTTCATCACCGAAAGATTTCCCTTCTACCGCGACAACCCCAAAAAGTGGCAAAACAGCATCCGCCACAACCTCACGCTCAACGACTGTTTCCTCAAGATCCCACGTGAGGCCGGCCGCCCGGGCAAGGGCAACTATTGGGCGCTCGACCCCAACGCCGAGGACATGTTCGAGAGCGGCAGCTTCCTGCGCCGCCGCAAGCGCTTCAAACGCTCGGACCTCTCCACTTACCCGGCCTACATGCACGACGCGGCTGCGGCGGCTGCCGCTGCCGCCGCCGCCGCCGCCGCCGCCGCCATCTTCCCAGGCGCTGTGCCCGCTGCGCGCCCGCCTTACCCGGGCGCCGTCTATGCAGGCTATGCGCCGCCGTCTCTCGCCGCGCCGCCTCCGGTCTACTACCCCGCCGCATCGCCAGGCCCATGCCGCGTCTTCGGTTTGGTGCCGGAGCGGCCGCTCAGCCCAGAACTAGGTCCTGCAACGTCGGGGCCCGCGGGTTCCTGCGCCTTTGCTTCCGCTGGCGCCTCCGCCACTACCACCGGCTACCAGCCTGCCGCCTGCGCGGGGGCGCGACCAGCCAACCCCTCCGCTTATGCGGCCGCCTACGCGGGCCCCGACGGCGCTTATCCGCAAGGGGCTGGCAGCGCCCTCTTTGCTGCTGCTAGCCGATTAGCTGGGCCTGCCTCGTCCCCCACGGGTGGCAGCAGTGGCGGCGTCGAGGCCGCAGTGGACTTCTATGGACGCACATCACCCGGTCAGTTCGGACCTCTGGGGCCCTGCTACAATCCTGGTGGGCAGCTCGGAGGAGGCAGTGGAGGCGCCTACCATACTCGCCATGCGGCCGCCTATTCTGGCGGGGTGGATCGGTTCGTATCTGCTATGTGAGCCGAGCATACGCTCGAAAAGCAATAAATACCTCGGCTGTCCACACGAACTGAGTATCCCTGAGACCTGAGGACAGGACTGGAGAAAAGCCTGAATTGAGAGGCACGTGGAAGGAAGTGGGCAGGAAAGGCGCAGACGTGGGGCGCAATGCGTACACAGCCGGTTCGCTTTGTAGATGGGAAGAGGCAGCTGAGGCCGATGACTGGGACAAAGGACCCTCAAGGAGGCGAAGCTCCACAGGACATGACTTTATGAAATCTACCCGAGAGGGTCCTTGGCAATAAAGAGGGCCCAGCATAGTGCTATATCAGCGTGTAGGATCCGAATCGTGGGGAGCCACATGGCTTCACTCTTCCCGTACTGAGCGAAACTCTGGCCTTTTTACACAGTTAGGCCTTTTGGGCCTTTATGTTACCACAGTAAGAGGCTCCCATAGTACCTTTCTTCTTAAGGTGAGGAGGACAAGTTTGCAAAAGAAGTAACGCCTCTTTTTTTTTTTTTTTTTTTTTTTTTTTTTTTTTTTTAATGGGAGAAATCCGCTTTGCTTACCTGGGTCTGGTTTCCCCTGCCTCTGAGACCTGCAGATCTGACTCTGGGTCTGGACTGTGTTTCAGCTCCATAGTGTGACCCACTCCCATTACCCACACCTTCAGTCTCCCCTTCTGTTATACAAAAGGGCTTCAGGATTTGACACTCTTAACATATGATCTTGAAAGCCCCCATCACCTTGCATGCTGCCCTATATACACCCAGGGCTTAACTGTATTCCAAGTAATCAGAACAGAGCAGCACATGGCAAGCAGCTAACCTAAAGTCTCTGGACTAGCTCCAGGCAGTGATTATATCATAATTTCATGGACCTTTTGAACACGATGTAGTGAGCATTTGGCAGTTATTACCGTGAGGTCATAAATGCGGTTTTCCAAAGAGGCAAGGAGAAAGACATTTGTCAGTTGTCCACTCTTTCTTTTCATGAAGAAGCCATGGACCCAATGGGCAAGCTGCAGTTCAAAGAGATGACAGGACTCAGAGGGGAACCCACTGGTAACAGTTTATCAGACTGACTTTTCCATCCCTGGCACCCTCTCCCATACATCAGCAACTTGCCCATGCATTAAAAGGAAAGAGAAAAATTAATTGGGGAGGTTGGTGAAGTAAGCTTTAGAAAAAAACTTGATTTTTAACTTTTTGTCCATTTGTTTTTAAGCAGCAAGCTGACCCAAATCAGACAAAATCCAACTACTTCCCCACATTTTTCTTGTGAAATGTTTTAGTTTTAATTTAGAGTGAAAATTTCCAGTGTTAAATATTTCAGAGGCTCAATGTGCAGCTTTCAGATAAACCTCCACGTTCAGATGAAACCTTTAATAAAAATCTTCGAGCAAGTGAGTTCTGGCAAGAGAAATTTGGCCTCTTTCTGCGAAGTTAACTTGCTAGGGAATGGTGGGGGGCTGTGTGAGAAAGAAGACTGAAAACCACTAGTAATTTTTATTTTCCATTTTGGGGATTGCACTATCCTGTTCCCATGAGTGTGATTCAGTCCAGACGGGTGTTCGTCTAAAGCAGTGCTAATAGAAATATAATGTAAGATACATGTGTAATTGAAAATTTTCTGGTAGCTACATTAATGAAAAGAAACAGGTGAGATTAATTTTAATAATATATTGTATTTTACCCAATATACCCAAACTATCATTGCAACATAAAATGAGTATAAAAATTGTGATATCTTACTTTTTTTGTACTAAGTCTTTAAAATCTGGAGTGTATTTTACAATTACAGCTCATCTAACTTTGGACTAACTCCATGCCAAGTGCTCAATAGCAGGGTGTGAGCTGAAGGCTGGGCCTTTCTAATTTTGGTGGTGGTAAATGACCACCTGGGCGCAGGAGGCAGCTGGAGCTCTGACCTTGCAGCCAGCGGGTCCAGATTACAGCCCATCCCCCCATGACCTTGGAAAAGTCTAGGTGTTGGGCCTCCCTTCTCCATACGGACTATTACAGGTATAAAATTCAAAGGTTCTCCATGTGCGGCTAGACAGTCTGGCTCTTCCAGACAGAAGTCAGAATGCCTTGCCTAGCAAGTTATTCCCTAGCAAGTTATCGGCAGTCACCAGAAATGGAGAGCCGTCCACCCAGAGGTTTTGCCCTTGGCTGTCAAGAGTCAGAGAATCTGGGCCAGAGAAGGACGTCTATGTGTCCAGTTAGTGCGGGAGTTGATCCTTTCTCTGCTCTTAAATTACCAAGTGGAGCGCTTTGACAGCACCATTAACCTTAAGCCAGCCCCTTCTCCTCTAGTGTCCTCATTTGTGGATAGGAATTTGTGACCCCTACCTCATAATAGTCCTCCTGAAGTTAAACGAGACAAGAGAGGTGAAAAACACCTTGTAAACTGTAAAGCGCAGGGTAATGGAGGGAGCAAAGGCTTTAAAATGAAAATCCCTGCCTTATCCCCCAGACTCCTGGGGCGTCGCAGTAAAGCCCCAGGAACGAAAAAATAGAGGTGGAAAATTGCACGCGTCTTCGGCCCCCACCCTCCAAAACTAGGATGGCAGGTGATTTCTGTGCCCGGGGAGAGAGGATGCGGCGACGAGGGAACTGGATTTGTACAGCAGACGTCAGGGAGACGGGAGAGTGTTGGGATCAAGGCACTGAAGGCAATCAGCCCTTCTCAGCCTCCCGCCGCCGGCCAGTGCCAGCCAAAGCCCAAGCGCCCCCCGGGCCTGGCCACAATGGACGCTGCGCAGACCAGTGAGCGCCCCTCGCGCTTCACCCACGCCTGGGTCACGGGCAGAACCTCCAGTCCGCGTGACTCTCGAATTAGTAGAACATTTCACTGCCGCTGTCTTGGAACATTCCAACTCTAGGAATCTCCAAACTGTGGAACAGGACCTCCCAGTTCTCCATGTGGGGGCTCAGAGATGGGAGGTGCGTTTCTCTCTCTTTTTTTTTTTCTTCTTCTTCTTCCTATTATGAAACCCGAAAAATTGTTTGCCCCTATCTGGGCCCTGCACCCCCAACGTCGTGTGCAGGCGTCCTGGGGCTGTGGGTAATTAGATGCGTTCTTTCCTAATTGCCCAAGGCTCGTTAGAATTTGCCCCAGAGCTGTAACATTTATTTTCTTTCAAATTAACTTTGCTTGCAATTAAGCTTAGGAAAACAGCAACAAAAGCAGGCTTGGCCCAAGGTTGTTTACTACGAAATAGCATAGGGAACCTCCTTCCCCAAAGGAAAAGATTCCTGCGGCCAGCGCTTTGGGGAAAGTGTCCCCACTGCACAGGCAAAGGGGGCGCAGAAAGCTGCTCCCAGTGGTTGTTGATCCCAGTGATTGTTGAAGGTGTTGGCCTTGCTCCTCAGCTCCATGACTCGTGGGCCCCAAAGAAGTTAACCTCCTTGAAATGAATTTGGGATTTGAGCTGAACTACACCCCCACAAATGAAGCTGCTGTACGTAGTTTCCTCGGCACATTCATAAAAAATGATTTACTAAGAACTTTGTGAGAATTTTCTTTTATTACAAAATTGGTACACATTCAATTGTAAAAAGAGAGAGAGAGAGAAAGTTAGAAAGAAAAAGAAGAAATCAGAAGAACCCAGTTTGCCCAGGGAAAGTACAGCAAACATCTCCGTGAGAATCGTTTCTAGTTTTCGTTTCTGTTTTTCCTGTGCAGGAAGCTTGAGTCTCCACTTATTCACTGAAATGCTGTAAGATCTTGAACAAGCTCCACCTGGGACTGGGTAGGCCTCAGTTTCACCATCTACAAAACTAGGTGGCAGGTCCTCTTTCACCCTCACATTCTCGAATTCTTGCTGAGGTCATTTGAATCCAGGATGCAGTTTTCCAAGAGCCAGGAGAGAAGCTCAGAGCAGGAGGCATGCCCTCTCAGCCATTTTACACAAGAGACTAAGGCCCTGAGGCCTTGCAACTCTACGTGTGTGGGCCATAGACCAGCTGCATGGACGTCCCCTGGGAGCTTGCTAGAAATGCACAATCTCAGGCCCTGCCCCAGATCTACTGGATCAGAACCTACCTTTCAACAAGACCCTCAGGTGATTCATATGCCCTGGGCAAAGAGGCAGAACTTCAGAGAAATGGAAAAAGAAAATGTGTTATGTGACTGAGATCACAGTCCCCAGAGTAACTTTGAGAGGCCTCCTGTTTCTGACCAAGAACCCCAACAAGTGATACAGTGCTACCTTGTGACTCTGGCTGCAGAGAGGAGAGAGGGCTGGGTGGCAAGGGGACACAGCTGGTGTGGAGCGCCTCACTTCCTCCCTGGGTGCACCTTCTGAGCCTTGGAATCCTAGTCCTTAGGATACATCTCACCTCATGTTCCCAGTCTATGGGTGACTCTGACAGTGACATGCAGTGAGAGTTTATCTGATAGCATCTTGAAAGCTGGGGTGCCAACTAGAGCCAGGCTAGGAACCAGGCTCCTGACTCCTAGCTGAAGCACTTTGGAAGCTTGGGTTCTGGTCTCCACACCCTCCCTATGCAGCGGTCATTTGCCCAAGTATGAAGAACTTGGCTGCTGATCCCTCAGCTCCAGCCCCAAGTCTGAGGTAGTTGAGGGTTTAGGAGGAAAATGAAGCTCTCTTCTCAGGACACAATAGCCAGAAGGAAGGGGCTTCTATCTCTGAGTCTGTCTGAGCAAAGGGATGCTCTAAAGAGAGCATTTTATGTGCCCCTTGGTCAGCCCAAGATCCTGGGTGCCTAACGAATCCTCCTCCACCCCAAATACATACACACACCTCTTAATAACTTGGTTTCTGTTCCCAAGAAATGCTGACACCTGGGTGGGGGTTGACATGACACAGTAACTGGGAAAAAAACGTCCCTGAGGAAAAACAGTTCAGACATGTAGGGGGAATGTACCAGGAAGAACAGGGCTGGAGTCCAGACTGGGCAAGCACTCCACCCAGGATCACACAGCAACTCAATGGGAGAACCAAGACTCATCTTAGCACTCACGTGAGTTAATAATAGGAATAAACAGTAATAGTGTGAGTGTGTGTAGAGCTTCTGTAGAGCTACAGAAGCGACACGTGGCTTACCCAAGATCTCATAGCTGTGAGTGTCCAAGCTGCACTAGAACATATGCCTCCTCTCAAGGGAAACTGCATTTGATTATTGTCTAAATAAAGGCGATGTGGAAATGGAAGTCAGTAGATGGGGTGAAGATGGGCATTGGGGGTTGGGGGTGGAGTGCAGCTTGGGGGACTTGTCTTTTATTGTATAGATGGGTAAACTGAGATCAGGACTGGTTAAATAGCTTAGAACTACCTAAACAGAAACCGGTGTGGCTAGTGCTTCCCAGCCCAAACTGAGCACCGAACTAAACAGGCTGGGAAGGAGGAGGATAGAAGGTACTTAATGAGTTTGGGTCTGGTTTCTCCAGCATCTCTCCACACTTGAGACTGAAACTGGCCTTTGCAAAGCTAATTTCCAGAGTGGCCCTAGCTGTCTACCTCAGGGCCGAGCTCCCTGTGCCCTCTGCCAGCCCCAAAATTCCTCTTCTGAGAGCTGAGCCTCAGATCCAGCTCGGCCCAGAGGGGTTAACCAGGTGCATAAGCACGTAGTCAGGGAGGCCCAGGGATCAGCTGTCAGTCCCTCCCAGGGTAAGGAAGAAGAGATTGGGAAGCTGGAATCAGGGTGGATCTCCACCCTGGTGTAGAGCACCAGTTTATCTTGATATCTGAGAAGCCGAAGCAGCTTCTCTCCAAGAGAGTGGGCAGAAAACAGCCTCAGCCATGGTTTCTCAGGCATGGAGACACTCAGTAACCAGAGATAAAGTGTGAGAACCACAGCCTCATAGAGACTTAACTCTCCGCCCTACTCTCACTCCCAGCAGCCAGCCACTGTCTCCCCATGGGTGCTTCTTTCTCCTCCCTCCATCCACTGTCAGTTTCACTTCCTGAAGCTGAGCTCCAGTCCTCTGGGAGCAGGCTCCCTGCTGTCTGCAGCAGGAAGCCCAAATTACTCCTCACCTGGTACTTAGGACCCTCTATGATTCCTATGCCAACCCTCTTCCCAGCCTCATCTCCCATAGCTGCTCTTGCTGCACCATTAGGCTCTAAGCTGCTTTTCCCCAGACGGCCCTATGTGTTCCTGTCACCATGAACTGCTCTGTCCATTACCTTTCCAGGAACCACCTAACCTCATTCTATCTGGGTACCTCCAAGGCCAACCCAGTCGGAGCTTCTATCATCTCTCTCCTGGATCATAGCACCAACATGCTAACAGGGCTCCCTCCATTGCTCCCCCCAGTTGTTCCACACAGCAGCCAGTGTGTGACCCAGCTTGAACATCAATGGATTATGTCACTCTCTCCCAGGTCCAAATCTCAGGACCAGGGAATGAGAACAGGAGCATGATATGTCCATAAACAGCCTTGCAAAGGGTTTCTTACACTATGAGAAAGTTATATTTAATATGAGCATTTTCAAAATTTCCCCCTCCCATGTTAATCACTTTCCTTTTACCCTAAATTTTCATCAAAGCCTTTTACAACTATTCAACCTTGTATGAAGTGTGGTCTGTCCACATTTTCTCTGCACTGGTTCTTAAAAGAAAACAGTGTCCTATCATGGGGACTGGATACAGGGGTCTTGATGGTGGAGCTGAGAGCACCAAAATGGGGCATACTGAAGACAACCATAAAGCAATACATGCTCTTTTTGGTATATATCCATGAAGAGGGTGTGCCAGACATTGTTAAGTTGTCTACCCAACCATTTCCCCCATTCTTTGCTCAAAGACCCTGATTTTGTTCAGATTTCAGTTGGTCCTGGGGAACTCTTATCCCTTGGGGTATGCCTGGGCTCAGTCTGGACTTTCTAAGGTAAAGGCAGTGATGATTCCATCACTCTTGCCAGTGATTATTTAGAAATGGGCACATCATACTTTCCAGGCCAATGAGATGTCCAGAAAAGTCTGCCAGAGGATTTGGGAAACATTTCTTTGTTCCTAAAATGAGACAGGGAAAGAGAAACAACCCCTTTCTTCCTCTGAATATTGTTTGATTGTAACTCCTGCAAGTGTGTCAGCCATGTTGGACCCAGAAGGTGCCAGCCTAAGAGAACAAACCAACCTGCTGAGGATGGCAGAACAGAAAGGTAGAAGAAGGTAGGCATCTGGGTGTCTGATGACATCACTAAGCTGCTGAAAGAACAAACCCTGGAACAATTCACTATAACTGTAGGTGCCTGTTGTTAGGAGAAAACAAATGTCCCCTGAGTTTAAGCCTCTTTTCCTTGGGTTTTCTGTTACTTGCAGCCAAAGAGATCCTGATACAGAAGGTGACCCTTACAAGGCAGGCAAAAGCTGATCCTTGGTTTATTCCCTGTGAGATGTTTTTGTTACTCTTATAAATAGTGCAGCTGTTCCACCCTAGTTTTATAAAAGGAGAAACCAAGGACTGGGGAAGGGGAACTTTCCATGGTCACAGAGTGAGCTAACATCATAATGGACCCAATGCAGGGCTCTCACCACACCATTGCTCTTCCCCAGCTTCAAGTGGCTCAGCAGTAGCACAGCTGACTGACTGCATCCCTGACATTATCAAAGAGTGGCTGTTCAAGATGTCCCAAGCACTTCCACATATGTTATCCTTTGGAGCCTCACTATTGCCCTTGGAAGCAGCAGGTCTCAGCTGTGTTTTTTCAGATGTAGAAACTAAGATTGCAGAAGAGAGGACAAACCCAAGGTCACATGACCTCTGCATGGGAGGGACTCAACCCAGGTGTAAAAAAAGTCCATAGAAAAATGAATCAGATGCCCAAAGATTTTTCCTCCCTGGATATGGGAATTGGAAAACTTGCTTTTGGGTCTGATTGGAGCTCTAGGGAAGTCCTCTCTCTTTGGGTCTCTGAATAGAGTGGACCCTCCATGCCCCTGACTATCTTTGAACTTTTGTTCATGGCTTAATTTTTATCATCTCCACAGGGTGTGTGAGGCTTAAAGATAATGTTTGTGAAGTGTGCAGGTCTGGTTGCTTCAGATCCTACAAAATGGGATGGTTAGTGCCAAAGCTGAAAGGGACTGGTGGTTGGTTAAAACAAGCCTTACCACTGTGGACAGTGGCTCCTGTCACTGCACCCCAACCCTCCCAACTTGAGCCTATGTTGGTCCCACTAAGGCAAAAGCTGCAGGAGCAGGCCCATAGTTTACAGAACACCTGGGGGAGGCTGTGGGCAGCTGGGTAATTTCCAATTTAATTGTAGGAGAAACCTAACAAAACAATCTACAGGTTAAGCATCCTGGGAGCTCTGCCGTGAGACTGACAACCTGGAATCCAGCAAGTACAATGCCACCAACCACAGACAGGAGGGCCCTTCCTCCTTGTGGGGAGGAGGGCTGACTTCCTTCCAACAAGGGCCCGTCTGGGCCTGTAGTGGGCCTGATAGGAGAGCAAAACCCCAGAACTGAAACAGTCTTTCCACCCAAATCCCAAACTACAATTAACATAAATAGCTTTTCCGAAACACTAGTGTAAGGTTGACTGGCCCAGTGAGTTATATGTCCTGGCAGATACCTTGCTTAGCAAGGTCTCATTTTAAAGATTTCCTCCTAAATTCATCCTCAGGAAACCTGGGCTGCCCCCCTGCCCCTGTAAACTAAACAAACATGCCCGAAATGAACCTGGAATCTATGATATATTATGAATAACAGTCAAAACTTACTTTTGTTTGGTACTTTCCTGTTTTCCAATAGGCTTCCTGCCTTTGTCAGAAAAGTACTGGTTCAAGTCCTAGTTCTGGTACCTTGGCAAGTCTCAACCTCAACTTCCCCAGCAATAAAATGGGCACAACACTGCCTTCTCTCTTTAATACCAATTACAATAGCTAACATTCAGTGAGATATTTGGCAGGCACTGTTTAGTGCTTTTCAGTCTCCACAGACTCTCCTGGGAGGTAGTAACCACAAACTAGGAAATAGTAGGAGTAAAGTCTGAAGTCCGACCACCAGGCTCCAGAGCTCCTAAGTGATAACATTTTGCAACATGAGTCTCCCAGTTCTCAGGGGGGCATAAGTCTAGAAGTCAAAAAACTCAGGGCCTCACCCTTCTACAGCCACCAACTGTGTGTGCGGCCTTGGGTAAATCCCTTACCTTTGGTAACCTCATCTGTACACTCCGTAGATGTGTGTGGCTGAGGACAATCAGATGGCCTCCAGTGCCCTTTAGCGTAACATTTGGTGAGTCTGAGTCCCCCTCCCCTGGTCACGAACATGAGGATAGAATAGCATAATGTTAAAGTTTTTTTAAATTGTAGTATAGTAGTTTATCTCCAAGCCCTTCCATGTCATTATTTCACGAAGTCCTCAAAACAACTCCAGAGTGAGACGGGAAAGTCTTACTGCACTTGTGTTTAAAGCATGGAGAACTAAAGCTCAAAGAGGGGTCATCAGCAAGTAGGGTAGAGGCTAACTAGACTTGTGATATGACTCCAGGCTCTGACCCAGTGCTATTGCCATTACACTGTATGATTTTTTGCAAATGAATGGATACCCACAGCACATTACTGACCCAGGTATAATGCTGTGCCTGGAATTGTGCCTTACCTGCAGTGAGTGCTCACAGCATGCAGACCTAGGAAAGTGGCTTGGTAGCATGAAGCGAAAGTGCCAATTCCCGCCTTGGTTACTTAGCCTGGGCCCAGGGGGCTTGGATTAGCACCCTAATCTTATCAGTTGCTCAGACCCAGAGTTCCCCAGGGATAACCTGGGTCCTCAAGCCCCTGCTCTCTGTCCACAACTTACCATGCTCACCTTCCAGATGGAGCACTGATGGTTGTCCCAAGCCTGACATGCCTCATACCCCATCTATCCCTCCCTTCTGCCAGCTCCATACAGTC
Source organism: Manis javanica (assembly GCF_040802235.1). Classification (NCBI taxonomy): domain Eukaryota; kingdom Metazoa; phylum Chordata; class Mammalia; order Pholidota; family Manidae; genus Manis; species Manis javanica. Next base: position 32,161,113 of record NC_133157.1, on the reverse strand, counting down.
ACACAGTGTGGTTCTGACATGGCTCCCAACAATCCCCCATCCTTGTATTCACAGCCTGTGTAATCACCCCCCATTGAGTGTGGGTTGGACCTATGACTTGCTTCTGATGATCCAATCTAATATGGCAATGTGACAGGACATCCGTTCCTTCCATAATTAGGTTACAAGAGAATGTGACTTCTGTTCTGCTAGTGTTCTCTCTCTTTTTTCTCTGAATGAAGCAGACTACCATTTTGTAAGATACCATGTGGAAAGGCCTAGATAGTTAGGAACCAGGGACTTATAAGAAACTGAGACCTCAGTCCAATAGCCTGTGAAGAACTCATCCTGGCTGACACCACATACGTGAGCTAGGAAGCAGATCCTTCCCAATCATGCCTTGAGATGACTGCAGGCTTGTGAGAGATCATTAAGCAGGGGACCAGAGAAACTGTGAGATAATAAATGTTGTCGTTTTAAGCCACTAAGTTTTGGGATAATTAGTTATGCAACATTAGATAAATGATAGATAGGAAGTGATCTGGCCAAGGAATAGTTGCAGACTCTGGAAGTTAGAAGAGACAAAGAACAGATTCTCCCCTGGAGCATCCAGAAGCAGCCAGCCTTACCTATACCTTATTTTTGCCCAGTGACTTCGGACCTCCAGAAATGTAAAAGAATAAATATGTGGTATTTTAGGCCACCAAGTATGTAGTAATTTGGTTTAGCAGCTATAGAAAACTAATGTAGTTGTCTATAACACTCACTTCTAATATAGCAATATAGGCAAGTTGAAAGTAAAAGGACCAAAAATATTTATCACGCAAATGTTAATCAAAAGAAAGCAGGAGGACTGCAGTAATATAGATAAAGTAGACTTTGGAGCAAATAAAATTACTGGAACAGAGAGGCACATTATATAACCACAAAAGGGTAAACTCACAAAGAATACTTAGCGATCCTAAATCTGTATACACTAAACAACAAAGCTACAAAGTGTGTGCAGCAAAATAGATAGAACTGAAAGGAAAAAGAGACAAATTCACAATTATAATTGAAACTTCAACACCCCTCTCTCAATAATTGATAGAACAATTAAACAGAAAATCAGCAAGGGTATAGAACAACTCAATACCATCAAACAACAGGATCTAATCAGCATTGTAGAATATTTCACCCAACAATAGCAAAGTTTTCAAATGCCTATGGAACATGTACCAGATTAGATTATATCCTGGGCCATAAAACAGACCTCAAAAAATTTAAGAGAATTAAAATTATACGGAGTGAGCTCCCCAAAGTTCTCTGAGAATGATAAGAGGAAGACCTCTAAACACTTGAAAACTATACAGCATATTTCTAAATAGGCTATGGGTAAAAAAGAAAGTCTCAGAAAAAAAACTTTAAACCATGGAAGTGAATGAAAATAAAAATACAACTTATCAAAAGTTGTGGGACACAGCAAGAGCAGTACTGAGAGGGAAATGTATTGCACTAAATTCATACATTAGGAAAGAAGGAAAATCTAAAATCAGCACTCTAGGCTTTCACCACAACATGGTAGAAAAGGAAGAACAAATAAACCTAAATGGAATAGAAGGAAGGAAATAATAAAGTGAAGAGCAGAAATCATTGAAATTCAAAGTAGAAGAACAGAGACAATGCAGGAAACAAAGAGCTTGTTCTCTGAAAAGATGAATAAAATTGACAAGCTTCTAGCAAAACTGGTCAAGATAAGATACAAATCACCAATGTCAGGAATGAAACAGGGTAGCACTATAGAACCCACAGACATCAAAAGGATAGAAAGGAATTCTACAAACAACTCAAAACATAAACTTGACAACTTAAACAAAATTGGCCAATTCCCCCAAACAAAAACTACCACAACTCACCCAATATGAAATACATCATTTGAATAGCCTTGTAAGTATAAAGAAAATTGAATTCATAATTTTAAAAAATGCCCAAAAAAGAAATTTCCAGGTCCACATGATTTTACTGGACAATTCTACCAACATTTTAAAGAATTAATATCAATTACATAATCTCTTCTAAAAAACAGAAAAAGAAGGAATAGATCCCAGTTGATTTTATGAGGCTAGTGCACCCCATTCACAAAATGAGATGAAGTTAATACAGAACAACAATGGTAACAACAACAAATGAACAAAGGCCAAAATTCCTTATAAATACAGACAGAAAAGTCTTTAGTAAGATATTAGCGATAGAATTTAGCAATATGTAAAAAAAATTATACACCATGACCAGAGCTATTAGACACCATGATCAGAGTTTATTTCACATGCAAGGCTAGTTCAACAAACATTAATCATTGTAATCCTACTGACAGACTAAAAAGAAGAAAAAAAATCACATAATCATATCAATCAATGCAAAAGCACTTGACAAAATTAACGCCCATTCATGATTTAAAAAAGAAACTCTCAGAAAATAGGAACAGAGGAAAACTTCCTCAACTTGATAAAGAATATCTAACAAAAACTACAGCTAACATTATAGTCAATGGTGAAACACTGAATATTTTTCCCAAAGATCAAGATCAAGGGAAGGATGTCTTATTCAACATAGTACTGGAAGTTCTAGCCAGTGAAAAAAGACAAGAGGTGAAATAACAGATATACAGATTGGAAAAGAAGAAATAAAATTGTTCCTATTTTCAGATGGCAATATTACCACACTGAAAATCCCAAGGGCTCTATAGAAAAAAAAAAAGGCTCCTAGAACTCGTAAGTGAATCCAGCAATATCACAGGATACAAGGAAACATACAAAAAATTATATTTCTATGCACTAAAAGGAAAATGCTGACAGAATTACAAATAAAATATTATTTGCAATCATTCAAAAATAATTTAGATACAAATCTAATAAAACATGTGCATAACTTGCATGCTGAAAACTATAAAATACTTATGAAAAAATCAAAGAAAACCTAAATAAATTGAGAGATATATCATGTTCATGTTTGGAAAACTCAGCATATGAAGATATCAATTCTTCCCAAATCAACATACAGGTTTAATGTAATCCTTATTAAAGTCCCAGCAAGAGCTTTTGTTGATATAGAAAGATTATTCTAAAATTCATGTAAAGTCAATGGAACTAAACAATTTTGAAAAAAGAATACAGTATATCTTGGTCAGTTTGGATGGCTATAACAAAATACCATAGACTGGGTGGCTTGTAAGTAACGAAAATTTACATCTCACAGTTCTAGAAGCTGGAAGCCTAAGATCAGGGTGTCAGCATGGTCAGATTCTGATGAGAACCCTCTTCAAGACTGCAGACTGCCAACTTACTGTATTCTCACATGGTGGAAACAGGACAAGAGAGATCTCTGGCATCCTTTCATAAGGGCACTAATCTTACTCATGAGGGATCCACCCTCATGACAAAGTTATCTCCCAAAGGCCCCATCTTCTAATACCCTCACATTGGGAGCACATCAGGGGTTAGAACTGCAACATACCGATTTCAAGGGGACAGAAATATTTAGTCCATTGCAGAGGGAGAGGAATCATTTACACAATTTCAAGACTTCTCATATACTACAGGCACCAAGACTGTCGTATTGATAGACCACAGACATATAGATCAATGAAAAATAATAGAGAATCCAAAAATTGACCCACACAAATATAACCAAATGAGTTTTGAAAAAGTGCAAAAACAATCCAGTAGAGGAAAGGTAACCTTTTCAATAAATGGAGCTAGAGCAATCGGACATCCACAAGCAAAAAAAAAAAAAAAAATAGAACCTCAGCCTAAGTCTCATACTTTATACAAAAGTTAATGTAAAATGGATAATGGATTTAAACATAAAATACAAAACTATAAAACTGTTAGTAAAAAACAAAATTGTTGGGATGTAGAACTAGGCAGGCAAAAAATTCTTAGACTTATACTAAAAGCACAATCCATAAAACAAAAACTTGCCAAATAAGACTTTATTAAAATAAAAAATACTTGTCTGTGGAAGATCCCAATAAAGAAGAAAAGACAAGATACAAAGTAGAAGAAAATATTTTGAAACCACAGATTTGGCAAAAGACATAAGTAGAATATATAAGCAACGCTTAAAACTCGACACTAAGAATATAAAGAACCCAACTAGAAAATGGGCAAAAGAGATATTGTACCAAGGAGGGTATACAGATGGCAAATAAGCAAATGAAAAGATTTCCAACATCATTAGCCATTAGGAAAATGCGACTTAAAACCACTGTGAAGTATCACTGCATACCTATCACAATCACTAAAATTAAAAAAAATAGTGACACCACTAAATGTTGGTAAGGAGTCAAAGAGACTGGATCATTCCACACATCACTGGTGGGAATGTAAAAAGGTACTGCCCCTCTGGAAAACAATTTGGCAGTTCCTTACAAAGCTACACATGCAACAACCATAGAGCTCAGCAATTGCACCCCTGGAAATTTATCCCAGAAAGATAAAGACTTATGTTCACACCAAAACCTGTACATTAATGATTATAGCAGTTTATTCATAACAGCAAAAAAAAAAAAACTGGAAAAAACCCAGATGTCTCTCAATATTAAATCATGGGAATACTACTTAGCAATAATAAAAAGGAATTAATAACTGATACACACAATTTCCAGAGAATTATGCTGAGTGAAAAAAGTTAATCTAAACAGGTTACATGCTATATTATTTCATTTATATAACATTCTTGAAATGAAAAAATATATATATATATAGTAACAGAGAAGAGCTTAGTGGTTGCCAAGCAAGTGGTTAGGAGAGGATGTAGATATGAAAGCAGAGCATGCTGGATCCTTGTGGTGATTGAAATGTTCTGTATCTTGACTATAGAATGTTGCTGTTCTTGTATTATTATACTATTGTTTTACAAAAAGTTATTATTGGGGGAATTTGGGTAGAAGGAACTAAGGATCTCTCTACATTACCTCTTACAAGTACATGTGAATCTACAGTTATCTAAAAGTATTGAGTTTTTTTTTAAGTATTGAGTTTTAATAAAAAAATGTATCAGGTTAATAAAATAAGCCTTGTGTAGCTGTCCTGGTATCAGACAAAATATATTTCATGGCCAAAAAAAAAAAAACCTCACAAGAAATAAAGTAAGTCATTTTATAATAATAACCCATTCAAATCTCCAGGAATATAATTCTAACTTGTATGCACCTAATAGCATAGTTTTAGAACACATAGAGCAAAAGTAGACAGAACCCAAAGAAATCTTAACAAATATACCATCACACACATCTCTCTCAATTATAATAGATCAGGAAAATAAAAATATTAATAAGGATAGGGAATACTTGAACAGCTCAATTAATAAGCAGAAGGTCATTCATGGAATATGGCACCCAATGATAGAGGAAAACACATTCTTTGTTAGCACACATGGAACATTTCTAAGTATTGATCAGATGCTAACCCATAAAATGTGCCTCAAGGATTGGTGTCAGACAACTAACTCTGACCACAATGTATTTAAGTCAGGAATCAATCAATGAACTTAAAAAATAACTAAAGAATTCTGTGTATTTGGAAAATTCAAAACAATTCTAAACAAACCAAAGAAAATATCTTAATAGAAATTTTAAGATATTTAAGATCACACCATAACTAAAATATTGTAAAAACCAAAGGGATACAGTTAAGGAGGTATTAGAGGGAAAATTATAGCCTTAATATTTACCTCAACAAGAAAGTATCCTAAATTAATTAGCTAAGCATTCTGACATAAGAAATTAGGAATTATAATAATGATAAATCTAAAGAATGTAGGAGATAAAGATATAAGAAAAAATTAATTAAATAAAAAATACAATATAGAGATATTAACTAAAGTAAAATCTGTATTTTTGAAAAGCTGGGTGGCTGCTGTGTAGTGATTCCGAGACCTCAGGATCTGGGTTTTCATCTTACTGTAAACATAGACAGCAAAAGGGGAAAAAGAGCATGGAGAAGGCACCCCTCTTTTTCACAGCTTGGCCCAGAAGTGATACACATTGCTTATGCTCACCTTCCATTGGTGAGAACCACTCCCAAGGCTCTAGCTCACTGTAAAGGGGTCTGAGAAATGGAGTCTCTGGCTGGCCCGCTGCATTCTAGTGATTACTCAACACTGTGGAACAAGGTGCACCCATTTTTGTGGGCAGCTAGCTGGTCTCCTCCACAACACCCTATCATGTGATCCAGCTAACCACATCTCTGAGGTAGCTCTGAGTAGAGAAATTCTTATCTACAATGTATTTTCAAATCAGCATGCTCTTCTCAGCCCTCCCACTCTTTGCAATTAGACAAATGGTAAAACCGAGAGGAGAAAGACCTACTCAAGATTACCCACCAAGTCAGGGGCAATACAGGACTCTGAGCTGCCTGCACTAGGCTGGCAGCAGTGGGGCCCATCCACCCACCTTCCGTGGAAGAAGCCCAGGGAATTAGTGCTGATGCCAACACCCTGTTCTGAAGTTCCTGACACCTCTTCTTGGATCTAGGCCCTTTCAAAAGGAGCATTTCAAATAGGAGCCATCAACACTTACAGAGGGTGGGTCTTAATCCATAGAGGATCATTAGCTTCACCCAAGTGATGGGACATCCATCAGCACCTCCCAATCTTCCACCAATTATCTATCTGCTAATTATCTGGGATTAAGAATTGACACGGAGCGACATGGTCATTAACCACATATTTGCACAGCTTATTCATGTTAGTGGGGATGCTTGGTCTCACTGAGTCTAGTTAGACCCGCCCACAGCACTGCACAACAAATCGACATCTGCTGACAGCCAATAAAGGGCTGCAGGATGTGTTATTTCCAAAAGGACTTGGCTTTTGGCAAAAGCTTTTTTGCAGGCATGCTGGGTGTCTTGGCTTTCTGGCAGTATGAGAAGCTTAACTCAGAGTATGCATTCAATTATTTGTCAAACATTTGTTAGCTCTAGCACTGTAGCAGGCATGGCATTGGCCCCAGGAGGTTTACCAAGATGAATGAGACACTGTTGCTACCACCTTGGAGGTTTATCTCCAGTCAAGGAAACACATGCAAGCAGAAAGAGCTAAGAGCAACAAGAAAGAGAAAAGCAGTATGGCATGACAATGCAACACCAGGGAGAGATTGATTTGGTCTGAGAAATCAGGAGAGGCCTCACAGAGGAGGTGGCATTTTCAGCACAGAGCCAGATGAAGAGAGGAATTTTAGGCTGAAGGAATTGCAAAAGCAAGGGCAGAGAGATGTGTAAAAATGGGGGTGACCTGGTGTGGATGGCACACATGCCACAGGTGGGAGGGGGGTGACCTGGTAGACTGAATCATATCATAGAGAACACTGAATGTTTTGCTAGGGTTTGGAAATGTATCCTCTAGGTATGAGGAACTGGGAAGGAATGTTGTTTTGGTGTGTATGTGTGGGCAGGTGTGTTTCAGTAAACTGTTATTTCAGTATAATATACATACAGAAAAGTGCAAACATTTTCACAAACTGACTGCACCTACATAAATAGTACCCAGATAAAGAAACAAATCATTACTAAAACCTCAGAAATCCCCCCTGGCACCCCTTCAGGAGAAAGTGCTACCCAATTACAGGAGAAATCACTATCCTCACTTTAACACCATAAATTAGTTTTCCCTGTTTTCTTGCATTTGGCTTCTTTCACTCAAGACTCATCCATATCACTATACATAAATGTAGTTTGTTCTTATCATTGCTAATGTCTCTTTGTGTAAATGCATCACATTTATTAATAAGCATTGTATAGTTTCCAGTTTGGGGCTGTAAACCTTCTTGCACATGTCTTTTGGTGCTTTTATGGATGCATATTATTGGGTACATATCCAGAATTGGAATTGCAGGGTCATAGGGTATGTATATATCTACTTGAATAGTTAGTTTTCCAAAGTTTTTTTGTCCATTTATACCCATCCATAATGCATGGGAGTTTGGGTTGCTCTATATCCTCTCCAATACTTGGTATTGCCAGGCTTTTTATGTTTTATGCTTGTTTATTTGGAAGTGAGTGACATGATCCCACCTAAGCTGAAGGGCAGTCACCAGCAGCATGGAGTGTAGTGGTTAGAGAAGAGGGAGCTGGCACAAAAGGACCAGTCATGAGGCCAGGGAGAAGGGTAATGAAATCAGTGGCAATAGAACTGGAATAAAAAGGGCTGATAAAAAGAGGCGTTGAGGGGTAGAGTATGCACGATGAGTACACAGTGTGGAGGTGGACTTAGAGGGAGATGGAGTAAGGTTTCTGTACAGGGTGGCTGGCTAAGTGACAGGTGTCAGGTTTGAAGGCAGGATAAAACATCCTACTTTGGGACACAACATGTTTGAGATATAGGATGATGAGATGATGTCCAATAAGCTGTTGGTTATAGGAGTTTGTGACTAAGGGATGATGAGGTCAAGGCTAGAGACAGAGTTAGGATTTGCCATCAACAAGGTAGGGGTTGAAGCCAGTGGGTGGTTGAGATTTCCCAGAGGGGCTGTGTGGAATTAAAGAGAGGAGGGCAGAAGACCAGCCGCCTACAGTTAGGGGATAAACAGAGGAAGGAGAATGAGAGACAACATCGCTTCCCTCTGAAATGCTGGCAGGGGTTGTGAAGCGTGAGTCAGGCCCTTCAAGCCCCAGCAGCAGCCTGGGGTCTGTCTCACCAGCCACAGTTTTCTCTTGAATGAACTTGCATCACTAACCTCAAAGTAGCATTGCGAAATCCGCATCAGATTGTGTACATCTGGCAGCGTCCTAGGGACAGGGGGCACCAAAGACTCAGCATCTCAGGGCTGGGAGTCCTCCTCAGCACCTCCACAACATCTCCACCAATTAGTTATCCAGCACCCCAGGCAGGTAACTCATAACTTCCCACGGCAGCCCATTCTACCATTGAGCAAGTGAGGATTTAAGAAAACCTTTCCTTACAAATGCAGTCTCGAGATGTTAGAATTCAAAGGCAGCAATAAAGCTGCACAAGGTAATGACCTTGAATAGGGTAGGCTGAAAGGACTCTGTAGTCTGGAAAAACTGTTTCTATTAATGTACCCCCAGCATCTTCCTGCTGGTGCTGGGGTTGGGGTCATGGTGTTTGACTCCCCACCAGAAGCTGCAGTGATTTCACCCATTGGCACACTGGATGGGAATGTGCTCACCATTGCAACCATTTCTCTGGCTTCATCAAGCAGTGAGTACTGCCCTGGAGTGTGGCCAGTCTCTTGGGACTGAAGCAGTGCATGCTACAGCACAGACCCACCAGGCTGGATACATGGGAAGAATGAGCAGCTGCTAGCTGAGAGCGAGTCCACTGCAAGCAAGGTCGGCACAATGCCATTCTGATCAACACTTTTTTCTAAATATTTAACTGTACCTAGTCCTGTGTGGGCCTCTGGAGATCAGAAGAAGGAAGATAGATATACTTGGTAAAGTACTGGTTCCCTCTTTGAGACAACTGATGGAAGAAACAAGGATGCAAAAAGGAAAGGTGACTGAAACTTTTTTTTGTTTCTTTTTTACAAATATATTTACAATACACCCATCTAGAAGCCTCTGCCTCATTTGAAATATGGAGATTCAGTTTCTGGAGAAGATGTGGGAGGAAAACCGCCCTTGGGCCTCAGTGGGAAGGGTCTTATTAGCCACTATTAGCAACTGATATAACATAAAACTACAAAATGTGAATCCTTGTACACAGGTTTGCCAACTGAAAAGACATACCTCACTTTCTCCTGACTACAAAACATCCATTCCATTAGGAGGCCTCATACTGAGGATTCTTAGGAATTGTCCAGAATCTGCAGACAATGGAAATGAATAGCTTCTATCCAAGATAGGGGACAAAACCAACTTTCTGATTCTACAGAACCCTTTCTCTTTCCCTTTGCTTTACCACTCATCTTGCCTATTACTGTTCATTGACACCCTCTATTTTCTGAATATGATTTCATTATCTTCATCCTGTTACTTTTGACTCCCTTTGGTCATAAAGGTTGCCTGATCCACAGGCCATGAATCCCATTGAGCATAGCACATGACCAGGGGACTCCCTTCACAGTGAACAAGGTATTGGAATGAGCCCATGGGCATGGGATGTACTGTTTGATATCAGATAATGTACCTGGAGGCAACCGCTCACACAGAATGCTGACATGCCTTCTCAAGGCACAACTGATGTGCCATCCCTGAGGAACCACCCTGAAGGGTAGAGTACCAGCCTTCAGGGTTGCAGTGCATTGACTAAAAAATCAGAGGCCCCTGTATGGTGGTACACACCCAGGAGGAAGGATAGATGGCCCAGGAACCAAAGGGTAGAACCAGCAGTGGCTCCACTAATCACCAGTTTCAATGACCTAATGTAGGACTCTGTGTTTCACATCTCCCCATCTCTGGGCTCTGCAGGGCCACACTTTCTTGATCTCATAGGATTCTACCAGCATAGGAATACATATTACAGTTAATCAGTTGGACTTCTTCTTGACTGGAACTTACTGTTTTACTAGAAAATTTGTTGATTTGCTCATCTTCTTGATAGTAGTGATGGTTTCACTGGTATATGTATATGTCAAATCTCATCAAATTGTACGTTTTAAATAATTTTACCTCAATAAATCTGTAAAATTTTTAAAAGACAATTTGAATAGTTACATTAAATACATGATCTCAAGAGAAAAAAATACTGAGATTTCAAGATTTTGATAAAAATATAGAGTATCCAGAAAAATCAAGAAATCCTTCATAGAAGTAACCATACGTATGATTCAAAATTAACAAAATGTATTTCAATATATAACTATAACTGCTTTCTTTAAAAACTGGAATATCTTAAAAAGGTCTTTCCTACTCCTCAAATTAATGTGGGTTTGCATATGTGCAGATGTGGGTAGGGCCTTGGGAGAGAGGAATTGCTCTGTATAATAAGAGGGAAGAATCATGATGCTTGTAAAAGGGAGGCACCTGGAGACAGGAGAGAGGGACCAGCAGGGTGGGGCACTGCGTAGGCTGAGGAGGGAGGGCTGAGAGCCTTTGAGGGGCACAGCAACACAAAAAGGACTGGGAGAAAAGGAATTGGGATTTTTAAGTTGTTTGCCATGGTGTATGTCGTGGGCCTCTGTCTCTGTGGCCATGCCTGCACTTAGAAAAGGCTGCATTGCTCACTAGTTCTTTGATGTGAAAGTGGATCCTTCTGGGATATTAAGGGGTGCAAGGATGAGCTGTATGTCTGTGCTGGTGCAAAACAAACACAGATCAGAGAAGTTGGAGTTTAAGACTCCAGTATAAATCCCTGAAATGAGCAAAAATTTCCAGGTGAACTTCAGGCTTTCAAAGACTGTGGATTGGTGGGGTTCAAGCTGAGTTCTCTGAGGGGTGGAGAAGAACCCCACTAGTATATAGGTTCTAGGTGGGAGAAATAGGAAATAGCATAACATATATATTTGACATGATTTGGAAAGATGGGAGTGGAGAATAGGAAAGCCTAGAGAAAGGTGGAGGGATTTAGAAAGAGCTGGAGGGTTGGCAGATGTCCCAGGTTATGAGTTCACCTTACACTCTTCACTCCCCACCCCCATCCTAAAGAAACTGAGGACCAGCCTCCAGCAGAGGTACAGTCTTTGTTATTTCCTGACCCTCTTCTCATTTTTCTCAATCAATTATGTTGGATCAGAGAAACACCTGAGATGGGAACTCTCAGGAGTAGAGTACCATCCTTATAGGCAGGGAGGGGTCACAGTAGAGACTAAGGCTTCGATCCAGTGCCCACACCATCTGTCTGGGTGTTGTAGACGGGCTCAAGAAAACTGAAGAACACGTGCCCACCAGTCACCCTGCCATCCAGGTGCGTTGGCCCAGCCTTTGCTCTGTTACTGCTCTTCTAAGTAACAGTGCTGAGCCTCTGAAAGCTTCTCACCAGACACTGGAGCCCTCCTGCTGTCCTCATGGAGCCAAATCCTGTCAGATTTTGTACCCTTCCTCAGGAGTGGTCTTCTAATTGAAGAAAGTCAACAAAGGACCCCACTCAGAAAACAGTGAGGTTTTTCAAAAAAAAAAGAAAATAGAAAATATTTTAATGTACTTCACAAATGAATAAAAGGGAAGTAACACAGAGCTCCACTGATGCAATATAGAAAGACTAGAGAGAGGAAAAGATGGCGGTGTGAGTAGGGTGGCAGAAATCTCCTCCCAAAACCATATATATTTTGAAAATACAGCAAAACAACTATTCCTAAAAGAGTGACCAGCAGATACACCAGCCAGGCTACATCTGTGAGAAAGCAACATCTCACGGAAAAGGGTAAGGTGCAGAGCTGTGACCCGGCGGGACCCGAGCACTCCCCCCATCCCAGCTCACCAGCATGAAGAAAAGAATCAGAGTGGGGAGGGAGTGGAAGCACAGGACTGCTAAATAACCAGCCCTAGTAATCTGCCCCAGGAGCACAGACACACATTGTATGGTGCTCTGGATATTAGAGGAGCAGAAAGCAAAATTTGAGACTAAGACTGTGCACAGGTTCCCACAGCCAGCTGCCCTGGGACAAAAAAAAAGCAGGCACTTTAAAAGTCTTAAAGGGACAAGAGTTCAACAGGTGGACAAACACATCCTGGCACACTCAGCCCAGCAGGCTGGGAACGTTAAGGAACTTCAGGGGCCCTAACCCCTTGGTTGGCAATGCAGCTCCAAGGCCCCACACTGCGATGAGCTGCCTGCCATTCCTTTGTCCCTGCCGGCACTGCAAGAAAACTGGCTGACCCACCATTACTGCAGAGCAGCTGGGGAGCAGCCCTGCATAGAGCAACCACATAGCTTAACACAGAGGTTTCTCCCTACATGCAGCTAACTGGCCCAGACCCAGAGGCTGCCCCCTGCACACGGTTGACTGGCACAGACAGTGGAGAACGGTGCAGACTCTGGAAGGCACAAAGGGGATCTGTTCTCACAGCAGAACATGAGCTGCTCACCTGCAACCCCCAACAGTGTCCTAGGCCATCCCGCGGGCCACCCCACACATGGCGGCTTAGGGGATTAACCCAGAGGCTGCTCCCTGCATGTGGTTGATTGGCACAGACAGAGGAGATGGACGCAGAGTCAGGGAGGCATGAAAGGGCTTTGTTCTCGTGGCAAAACACACGCCACTCGGCTGTGACCCCCACCAGCACCCTAGGCCATCCCAAGGGTCGCCCTGCCCATGGCAGATTAGGGCATTAACCAAGAGGCTGCTCCCTGTGTGCGGTTAATTGGCACAGACAGCGGATACAGGCAAGGTGACTAGCAAGCAGGAAGGGACTTTGTTCTCCCAACTGACACAAGTACCACTTGCCGGTGACCACTCCCATCACCATGAAAAGGCAGAAGAACCTTGTTCAGTCCAAAATCCCTCAAACGCCAAAGGGCTTGGTGAGACTGAAATCACCAATCTTCCTGAAAAAGAATTCAAAATAAAAGTCATAAGCATGCTAATGGAGGCACAGGAAAATATTCAAGAGCTAAGGGATGAATTCAGGAGGGAGATAATAGAAATGAAACAAACAATGGAAGGATTTAAGAGCAGACTGGATAAGGTAGAAGAGACTGTTAATGGAATAGAAATCAGAGAACAGGAATACAGAGAGGCTGAGGCAGAGAGAGATAAAAGGATCTCTAGGAATGAAAGAATATTAAGAGAACTGTGTGACCAATCTGAATGGAACAATATCACATTATAGGGGTACCAGAAGAAGAAGAGAGAGAAAAAGGGGTAGAAAGTGACTTTAAAGAAATAATTTCTGAAACCTTCCCCAATCTGGGGAAGGAAATAGTCTCTCAGACCATGGAAGTCCACAGATCTCCCAACACAAGGGACCCAAGGAGGACAACACCAAGACAAATAATAATAAAAATGGCAAAAATCAAAGACAAGGACAGAGTATTAAAAGCAGCCAGAGAGAGAAAAAAGATCACATGAAAAGGAAAACCCATCAGGCTAGCATCATAATTCTCAGCAGAAAACTTACAGGCCAGAAGGGAGTGGCATGATATATTCAATGCAGTGAAACAGAAGGGCCTTGAACCAAGAATATTGTATCCAGTAAGATTATCATTTAAATTTGAAGGAGGGATTAAACAATTCCCAGATAAGCAAAAGTTGAGGGAATTTACCTTACACAAACAATCTCTACAATGTATTTTAAAGGGGTTGCTCTTGATGGAAGTATGCCTAAGGTGAAATAGCTGTCACCAGAGAAAATAAAACCACACCAAAGAAAGTAGACAAACTAAATACTAACTAAATGCAAAATAAAATCAGCTATCCACAATCAGTCAAGGGAAACACAAAAAGTACATAATAAAACACCTACATATAAAGAATGGAGGAGGAAGAAAAAGAAGGAAGAGAAATAAAGAATCATCAGACTGTGTTTATGACAGTGTAATAAGTGAGTTAAGTTAGATGGTTAGATAGTAAAGAAACTGCCCTTGAACCTTTGGTAACCATGAATCCAAAGCCTGCAATGGCAATAAGTACATATCTATCAATAATCTCCTTAAATGTAAATGGACTGAATGCACCAATCAAAAGACACAGAGTAATAGAATGGATAAAAAAGCAAGACCCGGATTCAAGACGGCAGCATGAGAGGTGAGACAGAGAATTCTTCCCCAAACCACATAGAGTGTGAACATATAGTTAATACAACTAGCCCTAAAACAGCAACAGGAAAGAAGGCTGCACCAGATTGCATACAGACCTCATGAACAGAACTGACCTCATGAAACAGGGTAACATACCAAGGCCTTCATCCGTCAGGACCTGAGCCCTTCCCCCACCCCAGCTCACTGGCAGGAGGAAGAGGAATGGAGCAGGGAGGGGGTGGAAACCTAAGACTAGGGAACACCCTACCCTGGAGGTCTGCTTTGGAGCACAAACCTACATTGTATGGTGCTCTGGAGGTTGGTGGGGTTGTGGAGCTGGGACAGATGGAGTGCTTGAGAGACTGAGATTCCAGCCATTTGCGGAAGAAGGGGATCCACATCCGGTCGCTCTGGGACAAAGGAAAGGCAAGCGGTCTGAGAGGCTTCCTAGCAGTGAGAAGGCTGCTGAAGGGGCGGGGTTTGCATGGAGTTTGCTATGCGGGAGAAGGGATAGGTGGACAAGGTTGTCTGGACACACTCTGCCCAGCAGCTTGGGAACCTTGAGGAGCTTCAGGTGCTCCAACCCCCTGGCTGCCTATTCAGCTCCAAGGCCCCCCACTGTGACACGCAGCCTGCTGCGCCTTCCTCCTGGCCTGCCAGCACCTGCTCGCAAACCAACAGTCACTGCACTGGCATCAGGTCAGTTGGAGGGAGGCTCCGCCTACAACAGCTAGAGACACCAAGCACAGAGGCATACACCTGTGTGCTCAGCCCACTGGCTCTGATACTGGAGACAGGCACTGCAGCTGGGAATCAGGAAACAGCTCTTTCCTCCCCCCAGGCACCAGCACCGCTCCCCTACAACCCCCCCACCTCACTCTAGGGGCTGAGAAGCTCCAGAGACTGGAGCTTCTGGGCACTAGAGGGCACCACATAGAATTATGAAATGTCAAAGGAACCTGGTTCAGAACAAAATCTCACAAACCCCAGAAAAAGGGTCAAATGAAATTGAACTCACCAATCTGCCTGAGAGTTTAAAATAAAAATCATAAACATGCTCATGGAGGTACGGAAAAATATTCAAGAACTCAGGGATGAATTTAAGACAGAGATTCAATCATTAAGAAATTCCATATCTGAAATGAAACATACAATGGAGGAACTTAAAAGCAGATGAGATGTAGTAGAAGTGATGGTAAATGGAATAGAAATTAGAGAAGAGGAATACAAAGAACCTGGGGCACAGTGAGAAAAAAGGATCTCTACGAATGAAAGAATATTGAGAGAACTGTGTGACCAATCCAAACAGAACAATATCCACATTATAGGGGTACCAGAAGAAGAAGAAGAAGAGAAAAAAGGATAGAAAGTGTTATTGAGGAGGTAATTTCTGAAAACTTCCCCAATATGGGGAAGGAGATAATCTCTCAAGCCATGGAGGTGCACAGATCTCCCAGCACAAAGGACCCAAGGAAGACAACATCAAGACACATAATAAATAAAATGGCAAAGGATACAGACAGACTTTTAAAAGCAGCTAGAGAGAGAAAAAAGATCACATACAAAGGAAAACCCATCAGGTTGCCATCAGATTTCTCAACAGAAACCTTACAGGTCAGAAGGGAGTGGCATGATATATGTAATGCAATAAAGCAGGAGGGCCTCAAACCAAGAATACTCTACCCAGCAAGGTTATCATTTAAATTCGAAGAAGATACTAAAACAATTTTCAGATAAGCAAAACCTCAGAGAATTTACCTCCCACAAACCACCTGTACAGTGCATTTTGTAGGGACTGCTATAGATGGAAGTATTCCTAAGGCTAAATAGATGGAAATAAAACCACAGCAAAGTAGAAAAATTAATTACAAAGCAGATGCAAAATAAAATCAACTACCCCCAAAGTCAATCATGGGATAGACAAAGAGTACAGAATATGATATGTAACATATAAAGAATGGGGGAGGCCCAAACTTCAGGCAAATGCCAGTGGCTAGGCTCGTGGCAGTTTGGTCTGCTCAGCTCCTTCTCTCACTGCAAGTTAGTAAGTGACTGTTGTGCTTGTTATTAAAGTCTTGATGAGTTTTGTTGAAAAAAAAAAAAGAATGGGGGAGGAAGAAAAAGGAGGAAAAAAAAAGAACCTTTAGGTTGTGTTTGTAATAGCATATGAAGTGAGTTAAATTAGACTGTTGGATAGTAAGGGAATTACACTTGAACCTTTGGTAACCATGAATCTAAAGCCTGCAATGGCAATAAGTACATACCTATCAATAATCACCCTAAATGTAAATGGTCAGAAAGCACCAATCAAAAGACATAGTCACCGAATGGATAAAAAAACAAGACCCATCTATATGCTACCTACAAGAGACTCACTTCAAACCCAATGACATACACAGACTGAACGTAAAGGGATGGAAAAATATATTTCATGCAACTAATATGGAGATAAAAGCAGGAGTTGCAGTATGTATATCAGACAAATTAGACTTCAAAACAAAGAAAGTGACAAGAAACAAAGAAGGACATTACATAATGATAAAGGGGTCAGCCCAGCAAGAGGATATAACCATTATAAATATATATGCAACCAGCACAGGATCACCGACATATGTGAAACAAATACTAACAGACTTAAAGTGGGAAACAGAATGCAATGCATTCATTTTAGAAGACTTCAACACAGCACTCACTCCAAAGGACAGATCAACCAGACAGAAAATAAGTAAGGACACAGAGGCACTGAACAATGTATTAGAACAGATGGACCTAACAGACATCTATAGACCACTTCATCCAAAAGCAACAGGATACACATTCTTCTCAAGTGCACATGGAACATTTTCAAGAATAGATCATATCCTAGGCCACAAAAAGAGCCTCAGTAAATTCACAAAGATTGAAATTGTACCAACCAGATTCTAAGATCACAAAGGTATGAGACTAGAAATAGATTACACAAAGAAAATGAAAAATCCCACAAACACATGGAGGCTTAATAACATGCTCCTAAATAATCAATGGACCAATGACCAAATAAAAACAGAGATGAAGCAACATATGCAGACAAATTACAACAATAATTCAACACAGCAAAATCTGTGGAACACAGCAGAAGCCATGTTAAGAGGGAAGTATACTGCAAAACAGGCCTACCTCAGGAAAGAAGAACAATCCAACATGAACAGTCTAAACTCACAATTAACGAAATAGAAAAGGAAGAACAAATGAGGACCAAAGTCAGTAGAAGGAAGGACATAACAAAGATTAGAGCATAAATAAAGAAAATTGAGAAGAATAAAACAATAGAAAGACTCAATGAAAGCAGGAGCTTGTTCTTTGAAAAAATAAACAAAATAGATAAACCCCTAGCCAGACTTATCAAGAAATAAAGAGAGTCTACACACATAAAGAGAATCAGAAATGAGAAAGGAAAAATCACTACAGACACCACAGAAATATAAAGAATTATGAGAGAATACCATGAAAAAAGATATGCTAACAAACTGGATAACCTAGAAGAAATGGACAATTTTCTGGAAAAATACAACCTTCCAAGACTGACACAGGAAGAAACAGAAAATCTGAATAGACCAATTACCAGCAAGGAAATTGAATTGGCAATCAAAAAACTACTTAAGAAGAAAACCCATAGACCAGATGGTTTCACTGAAGAATTTTATCAAATATTTAGTAAAGACCTTATACCCATCCTCCTTAAAGTTTTCCAAAAGTAGAAGAGGAGGGAATACTCTCAAACTCCTTCTACAAGGCCAACATCACTCTAATACCAAAACCACACAAAGATACCACAAAAAAAGAAAATTACAGACCAATATCCCTGATGAACATAGATGAAAAAAAACTCAACAAAATATTAGGAAACCAAATACAAAAACACATCAAAAAGATCATCAATCATGATCAAGTGGGATTCATCACAGGGATGCAAGGATGGTACAACATTCGAAAATCCATCAACATCATCCACCACATCAACAAAAAGAAGGACAGAAACCACATGATTGCCTCCATAGATGCTGAAAAAGCATTTGACAAAATTCAACATCCGTTCATGATAAAAACTCTCAACAAAATGGGTATAGAGGGCAAGTACCTCAACATAATAAAGGCCATATATGATAAACCCACAGCCAACATTATACTTAACAGCGAGAAGATGAAAGTGTTTCACCTAAGATCGGGAACAAGACAGGGATGCCCACTCTCCCCACTGTTGTTCAACATAGTACTGGAGGTCCTAGCCATGGCAATCAGACAAAACAAAGAAATAAAAGGCATCCAGATTGGTAAAGAAGAAGTCAAACTGTCACTATTTGCAGATGACATAATACTGTATATAAAAAAACCTAAAGTATCCACTCCAAAACTACTATATCTAATATCTGAATTCAGCAACATTGCAGGAGACATAATTAATACACAGAAATCTGTTGCATTCCTATACACTAATGATGAACTAGCAGAAAGAGTAATCAGGAAAACAATTCTATTCACAATTGCATCAAAAAGAATAAAATACCTAGGAATAAACCTAACAAAGGAAGTGAAAGACCTATACTCTGAAAACTACAAGACACTCATGAGAGAAATTAAAGAAGATACCAATAAATGGAAACACATCCTGTGCTCATGGATAGGAAGAATTAATACTGTCAAAATGGCCATCCTGCCAAAAGCAATCTACAGATTCAATGCAATCCCTATCAAAATACCGACAGCATTCTTCAATGAACTAAAACGAACAGTTCAAAAATTCATATGGAACCACAAAAGACCCCGAATAGCCAAAGCAATCCCGAGAAGGAAGAATAAAGCAGGGGGGATCTCGCTTCCCAACTTCAAGCCCTACTACAAAGCCACAGTAATCAAGACAATTTGGTACTGACACAAGAACCGACCCATAGACCAGTGGAACAGAATAGAGTCCAGATATAACCCAAGCATATATGGTCAATTAATGCATGATAAAGGAGCCATGGATATACAATGGGGAAATGACACCCTCTTCAACAGCTGGTGTTGGCAAAACTGGACAGCTACATGTAAGAGAATAAAACTGGATTACTGTCTAACTCCATACAAAAATGTAAACTCGAAGTGGATCAAAGACCTGAATGTAAGTCATGAAACCACAAAACTCTTAGAAGAAAACATAGGCAAAACTCTCTTGAATATAAACATGAGGAACTTCCTCATGAACATGTCTCCATGGGCAAGGGAAACAAAAGCAAATATGAACAAGTGGAACTATATCAAACTAAAAGGCTTCTGTACAGCAAAAGACATCATCAGTGGAAAAAAAAGGTATCCTAAAGCAAGGGAGCATATACTCATAAATGACATATCCGATAAGGGGTTGACATCCAAAATATATAGAGCTTACACACCTCAACAAACAAAAAACAAATAAGCCAGTTAAAAAATAGGCAGAGGAGCTGAAGAGACACTTCTCCAAAGAAGAAATTCAGATGGCCAACAGGCACATGAAAAGATGCTCCACATCACTAATCATCAGAGAATTGCAAACTAAAACCACAACGAGATATCACCTCACACCAGTTAGGATAGCCAGCGTCCAAAAGACAAACAACAACAAATGTTGGCAAGGATGTGGAGAAAGGGGAACACTCCTACACTGCTGGTGGGAATGTAAAGTAGTTCAACCATTGGGGAAAGCAGTATGGAGGTTCTTCAAAAAACTCAAAATAGAAATACCATTTGACCCAGGAATTCCACTCCTAGGAATTTACCATAAGAATGCAGCAGCCCAGTTTGAAAAAGACATGCACCCCTATGTTTATCACAGCAGTATTTACAATAGCCAAGAAATGGAAGCAACCTAAGTGTCCATCACTAGATGAATGGATAAAGAAGATGTGGTACATATACACAATGGAATATTATTTAGCCATAAGAAGAAAACAAATCCTACCATTTGCAACAACATGGATGGAGCTAGAGGGTATTATGCTCAGTGAAATAAGCCAGGCGGAGAAAGACAAGTACCAAATGATTTCACTCATCTGTAGAGTATAAGAACAAAGGAAAACTGAAGGAACAAAACAGCAGCAGAATCACAGAACCTAAGAATGGACTAACAGTTACCAAAGGGAAAGGGACTGGGGAGGATGGGTAGGAAGGGAGGGGTGAGGGGGAAAAAGGGGCATTATGATTAGCACACATAATGTAGGGGGGCACAGGGAAGGCAGTGCAGCACAGAGAAGACAAGTAGTGATTCTATAGCATCTTACTACACTGATGGACAGTGACTATAATGGGGTATGTGGTGGGGACTTGATAATGGGGAGAATCTAGTAACTGTAATGTTACTCATGTAATTGTACATTAATGATACCAAAATTTAAAAAAAAAAAAAGAACAGCAGCAGCCTCACAGAACCCAAGAATGGACTAACAGTTGCCAAAGGGAAAGGGACTTGGGGATGGGGGTGGGAAGAGAGGGATAAGGGGAAAAAGGGGCATTACAACTAGCACACATAATATAGGTGGGGGGGGGGGTACAGGGAAGGCAGTATAGCACAGAGAAGACAAGTAATAAGTCTATAGCATCTTACTATGCTGATGGACAGTGACTGTAATGGGGTATGTGGTGGGGACTTGATAATGGGGGGAATCTAGTAACTACAACGTTGCTCGTGTAATTGTATATTAATTATACCAAAATAAAAAGAAAAGTAAAAAAGAAAGACTATGCATGAATACTGATCTGTGTAGAAAGGGGAGAGAGAGAATTTTATCTCAGCCCCTCATTCCTCTCTTGTCTTTCAGGATCCATGCAGAGGGAAGAAGAGGAGCAAAGAGGGAGCAATCATAGGTAAGATTCTGCATATTCAGTGCAGAACAGTTAAACTTCATCTTCCTTTTCCATGTGACCCAGGTCCACAGTCTCTGAAGGTGTCAGCTGCTAGATGCACCCTTCTCAGAAAACTAAGCTCTCAGCAGAGAGACTGGTAAGAAGGACTGGGAACATGGAAAGCCCCTCAGGCTCTCTGCTAGGCCCATCCACGGGAAGGAAAGAATACTGGAGCTGGCCAGTGGGTCTTGCCCACTAGGTGACAGTATGAGATACGTGGAACGAATCTAGAAGTTGGTCTTTGGCTCCTGATTTGGGACAAATTGTTTAACTTTTTAACCTAACTGAAGCTCATATTCCTCCTGGAGATACAATTGGCCTGCTTCTCTCACAATGTAGTTATGAGGATCAGATGGGATAAAGTATAAAATGCTGTTCCACACTTGAGCCTGTTGATTGTTACTATTTGACCTTGTGTACTAATGCTTGGGGCTCTGGGTGTCTAGTCTCCCAAGGGGCTCCCCCAGAGGACCATTTTACTCAGCCTCCTATAAGATGCCTTTGTTCCTACCATCACCTCATGTGCTCCTGGTTTCTTTTGTTCCAAAGATCTCAAGAAATCTTTAATCCTCAGTAGAACATGGCCTCTCTGCTTCTTATTGGAGAATTTCCTGTTAGCAATAACATCTGGGGGCAGTTGGAGCACCACCTTTGAAAGAGCTTCGTCCAATAATGAGCCCACCTGGCACGGGCACAGTGTCAGGGAAAACTAGAAGGGACTTCATGACTAAAGGACAAACACAGACCTCAGGGCCCTCTGTGGTGGGGCCAAGGCAGCACGGAAGAAGCTAGGTCAGATGACACTGAAGCATTCAGAAGTTTCCATGTGATAAGCTCAACAAAGTGCCAGCTAGGGAACAGCCTACAAAGAGTGTGATGCATAGCCTGAGGAAGGGCCACAAAATTATCTATGTATTTAGAAAGCTGCCTCACATGGAGTCTAGGGTCTGACTCTGAAGAGACAGAGTCTCTTGTGAATGACTCATCAAGGGATTCAAGGGAGAACCTAGGCCAGAGCAGTTGGAAAAACCTTTGAGATTCACTGGGACAAGAAGTTGGGTAGATGTCTCCAGCAGGAGCCCTGTAGGTGTGGAGAATTCATGGCTTGTGGCCAGCTGTACACTGGCCCCTCCTGGGAGTCTATAGTCACCTGAGAACTGGAAATGTGATACCCTCAGTGAATCAGAAACACTGCCTAAATACCTCTTGGAAGTTTTCCTTCCTTGATCTAGGCTTTAGACAAGCACTAGGAAGCCCAGATGATAAAGGTTTGGGTGTGGCAGAGGTAGATTTTACCTCTCAAGGTCCTGGAATCCATACAGTTGTTCAGTTGATAGAGACCCAATCATGACCCCTTCCCCAGAATCTGACTTTCTCTCTCAGCCACCCATGATTCAGCAATGGTGGAACCAAGGTTGCTTAATTCTTTGAAAGAAACCCCTAGGCAGGTCAGGAGACAAGCTGATCACAACAAATTCAGTTCCTACCCTGGACAATCCTTTCCCTGCCTCATCAACTGTGCACAAGGAAGCCAGAGGGTCCTGAGATATTGGTCATGGTTCACTCAGGACCCTCAGTCCAAAGCAGAGACATTTTAACTCCTCACAACCATCATCCATGATAAATCAGAGCAGAGTGGCCTGTAGGGAAGACCAGAAAGGCAATCCAGGGTCACATCAAGTCAAACAATGGCAGGACATAACCCAAGGGATGAGAGTGGAGTTGTGTCCCAACGGACTCTAGCCATGGAATGGCCAGTTGATTAATTTTATTGATCTGAAAGAACCAGCTTTTGGTGTTACTGATTTCCTCTATTTTTTGTTTTCTACTTCACTGATTTCCACTTTGATCATCAGTATTTTCCTTCTGTTTACTTTTTTTTCCTCTCATTTATTGGGCTTTTAGCAGCAGAAACAAATGCCTGGGTTCACTGTTTATCCAGAGATCCAAGATGTGATTTAAGGGAGAGAGGCAGTGAACTTGGTTTTAGTTTAGCTTTCTGGCTGTTCCATTTGTATCAGGGAACTGCCATTTGTAAATTCTCCTAGACTAGAAACCTCGGAAGTAGTGTTTAAGGAAGTTGGTTCTGCAGTTTGAAAGACTCAAGATTTACATCCTAAGTCTTTCCCCTTCCTAGCTACATGATCTTGTAAGGTAACTTAATGTCCCTGAGCCTCAGTTTGATCCTCTGCACAAAGGAAATAATAGTATCTTTCCTTATAGTGAGATAATCCATGTAAAAACTCTTAGCTCCATACCTGACTCACCATGTTTGGTAAACATTAGCTATTATTTATTACTATTCCACCATGACTTTCATCACAAAAATCTATCCTGCCCTAAAAATACCTTTATCATTTAAGAATTTCTTCATGTTAACCCCTCCTGCTAGATAAGCTCAAGCTTTTTACTGGTCCTCTCAAGTGTGTGGTAGCTAAATGTATAAGCTACCTTTTGCTTTATAACAAACAACCCTAAAATCAGTGGCTTAAAATAACACTTTTTTCCTCAAGATTCTATGTACTAGCTGGACAGTTTTTCCAGCCTGGGCCAACGCAGATAGAGCTGGATGATTTAGGAGGGCGTCACTTGTCTGTCTGGTCACTGGTTCAATGCCCACTGAGATGCAGCTACATATCTCTAATCATCCAGCAGGCTAGCCCAGGCTTTTCCACGTGGTGGTAGGATTCCCAAGAGGAAGAGAGAGCAAGCTCTGATGACCAAGCTCCTCCCAATTTATGAACCAGTGGACATTTTGTGCATGGCTCCACTAATCAGTCCATTTTATGTTAATGGTTTTCCCCTTGTTACATCATATGCAAGTACTCCTTACTCATCTTGTCTTACTATATTGCAAGTATCTTTAATGTGACCTTTTATCTTGGCAAAGATAGGCTATTAGGCAAAAAACCAGGGAAGAAAAATCTCCAGCTCTGATATGAGGGGGTCCCTGCCTTGAAGTACCTCAAGTTCCCTGGATAACCTGCCTAAGCCCTCTTGGCTTTGCCAGTTCTCTCACGTTTGGCTTCTCCCGGAACCCAGGAAGAGCCTGAGCCTCCTAATCTGTTGACAGCCCCACTCAAACACTGTCCACAGGCTCTGCTCTGCCACCTGCCAGCATGTCAGCCTGCCCTTCCTCCTAGTCTGCCCCACCTCCACCTCAGCATAGTCCCCTACACAGTGGGCAAGCCTATCCCCAGTTCCAAGCCTCTTCTTTCCTGCTGACAGAGCTCAAAGTTCCCATTCTAACAGTGGGTAAGGGCCAGTCCTGGGGACACAGAGAGCAATCCTCACCAGTCATGACCTGTGAGCTCAGTAAATGCAAGTAGACAGAGAACCAGTGGGTGGGGCTGATGAGTGAGAGGATCTTGCAAGCAGAGACCCATCCCTTAGTCCAGATTGGATGAACTGCACAGGTTTGTGAATACTGGGCTAAGGTGTTCTCAGCAGCTCAACCTTCTGCCAGCAACACCATCAGCAAGGCTGCCTGTCTTCTGACTGGAGGCACAATGTCTTATCCAAATCCCTGTCTCTGGAAGAACAGAAAACATCAGTGCACCCTCAGGGTCAAGCTGCCCAGGCTCAGCCAGTTTACCTGCCCCAAACTGGCCCAGCTCACAGCCAATGTGTGACCTGGGTGGTTTCTGGTTTTGTGATCCACATGTGAGTGATGCTATAGAAAGGAGCAAAAATGTCTCTAACTATATTTTCCAGATTTGCAGGGATATATACTTATGTATTTAGATATGCAAATCTAATGTATTTGTTAAGTTAGGATATTTTACTCGCTTCATGTTCCACATATGAAAATAATGTGTGCTCATTAATAGATAAAAAATGCACAGCATACTGAAGGAACAAAGTAAAACGTTCCCTTCCCCACGAGCCCACAGAGACTATCCCCCAGAGTAACCATTATTAGCATATTTTTATTTATCCTTCTAGAAATTTTCTACATATATGTAAACATATATTTGTATAAACCTCACTTTACACATATCCTATATGAATAGGATAATATATTCTATTTATGTTCTATTTATAAGTTTTCTTACATAGCTACATGAATAAATCCTTTGAAAATATAGATAGTCCTTGACATAGAAGCATGTGATAATCCAAAACCTTAATTTGTAAACTTTTCTGGAACTCAAAATGCCTTTTCAGAGAAAGAATGTTCTAAATCAGGGTCAACAAACTTTTCCTACAGAAAGCCAGAGAGTATATACTTTCAGCTTTTCAGGCCACAGTCTCTGTTCTTCTTTGGGTTGTTTTGTTTATAATCTGTTAAAAACGTGATGACCAATCTTAGCTTTTAAGCTGTACAAAAACAAGCTGTGGGCCAAACTTGGCCTTCAGACTCTAGCATGCTGACCCCTGTTCTAAACAGCATTTAGGCCCCCAGCTTAGCTCCCAGAGGTGAAATTAATCCTTAATGTTGCTAAGATACCAAGTGAGATAATTTATTTAAAATTACTTTGTAAACCATAAACCAATGTGAAGAATTATTAGACAGTTCTTCAGTATTTAGTATTTGGGTAAACTTTAAAAATAAAAACTGTTAATATTGAATAAAAATGTCTTATATATCTTGAATTGCATGAGGAATTGGTGAAGAGCCTGAATAGAATTCTCAAGTCATCTATAAGGCAGAAGAGGTAGATAATACTATTCCCACCTTTTTTGGTAGCACAACATAAACACACATTGACTCAAATGTGATTGGTTCATGTGGTGTGAGTTCATAGGCCAAGTGGCCCCCTCTATCAAAAAATAGAGTGTATCACTGAGATTTTGCTCCATGGGCACTGAAAGCGCTTTTCTTGTGCTTTCTGTTCACAGTCACATGCTTTGACCTGAACCTTGAATCCTCTTTGTTACATCTGCTGGAACTGACAAAGGCAGAGAGTAGCAAAGAGAGGAGCTGGAGAGTCATCTGGTGACCACCTAAATTAGGAACCTTATTTTGAACACTGAAAAAAAAATTCCTATTATAGTTCATTGAGCTTTAATCCTATAGCTTTCTTCTGCCGCAGAGATAGAATTTACCTTAATTCACAGCATGTTACAATTTTTTTTCGTTTAAAAGAAATGCAGGGATTTTTCTGAAGAATCTGGGCTGGAATTGGGAAAAAAGGTAGAAAAGAAAAGGTGCTAAAGAGAATCATGCTTGAGAAAGGGACTGAGCTGGTGACTATGCATGGGCAGTGAAAATGCTTGTGGTCCCTGTGCAACTCCAGAAGGGAGAGAAAGTTGTTGTCTTGTGCATGCGACATAATGTCAATTAGGTCCTTTAATGCGGGCAATTTGTGATACCTCCTTTAGCAAAATATCATAACTTGCTCAAGTAAATCCTTTAAAAAAAATTCTGTAATAAGAAAGTAAACAGAAAAAGATGGCAGCGTGAGAGACAGAGGCTTCCTCCTAAAACTGGATACAATTAGAAAATATAGTTGGCGCAACTAATCCTGAGAGAGCAACGGGAAAGAGGACAGCATCAGACTGCACAGACCTGGAGAAAAGAGCAGACCTCAGCGAATGGGGTAACGTACCAGAGCTGTGGCTCTGCAGGACCTGAGCCCCTCCCCCACCCCAGCTCACCAGCAGGAGGAAGAGAAATGGAGCAGGGAGGGAGTGGAAGGCTTGAGACTGCTAAATACCTAGCTCCGGAGATCTGCGCTGAGAGCACAAACCTACATTTCATGGTGCTTTCATGAGACTCGCATGACTACAGGTTGGAAATACAGGCAGAGTTCCTGGGGAGACAGGGATTCCAGCCGCTTGTGGAAAGCAGGGATTCCGGCCACTTGTGGAAAGCAGGGATCCATATCCAGCTGCTCTGGGACAAAAACTTATACCTGTGTGACTGGCCCACTGGCTCAGGCAGTGGAGACAGGCACAGCAGCCAGGAATCAGGGAACAGCTCTTTCCTCCCCCCATGTACCAGTACTGCTCCCCTGCGACCCCCAACATTGCTTCAGGGGCTGAGAAGCTCCAGAGACTACAGCTTCTGGACACTAGAGGGCGCCATATACAAACATGAAATGCCAAAGGAACCTTGTCCAGAGTAAAATTATTAATACAACTCCTGAGAAAGATTTAAATGATATGGACCTCGTGACTCGTCCTGAAAGGGAGTTCAAAATAAAAATCATCAACATTCTAATGGAGGTACGGAAAGACATCCAAGAACTCAGGAATGAATTCAGATCAGATATCCAATAGTTGAACAGCATGATGGAGGGTATTAAAAGCAGGTTGGATACAGTGGAGGAGACAATAAATGAAATAGAAACTAGAGATGAGGAATACAAAGAAGCTGAGGCACAGAGAGAAAAAAGGGTCTCCAAGAATGAATGAATATTGAGAGAACTGTGTGACCAATCCAAGCGGAACAATATTCGCATTATAGGGATACCAGAAGAAGAAGAAGAAAGAGTAAGGGATAGAAAGTGTCTTTGAGGAGGTAGTTGCTGAAAACTTCCCCAATCTGGGGAAGGAGATAGTCTCTCAGGCCATGGAGATCCACAGATCTCCCAACACAAGGGACCCAAGGAAGACAACACCAAGACACATTGTAATTAAAATGGGAAAGATCAAGGATAAGGACAGACTACTAAAAGCAGCCAGAGACAGGGTAAGATCACATACAAAGGAAAGCCCATCAGGCTAACATCAGACTTCTCAGCAGAAACCTTACAGGCCAGAAGGGAGTGGCATGATGTATTTAATGCCATGAAGCAGAAGGGCCTGGAACCAAGATTACTTTATCCGGCAAGATTATCATTTAAATTTGAAGGAGGGATTAAACAATTTACAGATAAGCAAAAGCTGAGAGAATTTACAGTCTTTTTTGGAGGGACTGTTATAGATGGAAGTGTTCCTAAGGTTGAATAGCTGTCACCAGAGGTAATAAAACCACAGTAAAGAAAGTAGAACAGCTAATTACTAAGCAAATGCAAAATTAAATTAACTACCCCCAAAGTCAATCAAGGGATAGACAAAAAGTACAGAATTTGATACCTAATATATAAAGAAAGAAGGAGGAAGAAAAAGGAGGAGAAATAGAAAAGAACCTTTAGATTATGTTTGTAACAGCATACTAAGTGAGTTAAGTTAGACTCTTAGATAGTAAGGAAAGTAACCTGGAACCTTACGAATCTAAAGCCTGAAATGGCAATAAGTACATACCTATCGATAATCACCCTAAATGTAAATGGACTGAATGCACCAATCAAAAGACATAGAGTCACTGAATGGATAAAAAAACAAGACCCATCTATATGCTGCTTACAAGAGGCTCACCTCAAACCCAAAGACATGCACAGACTAAAAGTCAAGGGATGGAAAAAGATATTTCAGGCAAACAATAGGGAGAAAAAGTCAGGTGTTGCAGTACTGGTATCAGACAAAATAGACTTCAAAACAAAGAAAGTAACAAGAAATAAAGAAGGACATTACATAATGATAAAGGGCTCAGTCCAACAAGAGGATATAACCATTATAAATATATAAGCACCTAACACAGGAGCACCAGCATATGTGAAACAAATACTAACAGAACTAAAGGAGGAAATAGAATGCAATGCATTCATTTTAGGAGACTTCAACACACCATTCACTCCAAAGGACAGATCCACCAGACAGAAAATAAGTAAGGACACAGAGGCACTGAACAACACACTAGAACAGATGGACCTAATAGACATCTATAGAACTCTACACCCAAAAGCAACAGGATACACATTCTTCTCAAGTGCACATGGAACATTCTCCAGAATAGACCACATACTAGGCCACAAAAAGAGCCTCAGTAAATTCAAAAAGATTGAAATTCTACCAACCAACTTTTCAGACCACAAAGGTACAAAACTAGAAATAAATTATACAAAGAAAGCAAAAAGGCTCACAAACACATGGAGGCTTAACAACAGGCTCACAAACACATGGAGGCTTAACAACACACTCCTAAATAGTCAATGGACCAACAACCATATTAAAATGGAGATCCAGAAATATATGGAAATAAATGACAACAACAACACAAAGTCCCAACTTCTGTGGGACACAGCGAAAGCAGTCTTAAGAGGAAAGTATATAGCAATCCAGGCATATTTAAAGAAGGAAGAACAAACCCAAATGAATAGTCTAACGTCACAATTATCAAAATTGGAAAAAGAAGAACAAATGAGGCCTAAAGTCAGCAGAAGGAGGGACATAATAAAGATCAGAGAAGAAATAAACAAAATTGAGAAGAATAAAACAATAGAAAAAATCAATGAAACCAAGAGCTGGTTCTTTGAGAAAATAAACACAATAGATAAGCCTCTAGCCAGACTTATTAAGAGAAAAAGAGACTCAACACACATCAACAGAATCAGAAACGAGAAAGGAAACATCATGACAGACCCAAAAGAAATACAAAGAATTATTAAAGACTACTATGAAAACCTGTATGCTAAGAAGCTGAAAAACCTAGAAGAAATGGACAACTTCCTAGAAAAATACAACCTTCCAAGACTGACCAAGGAAGAAACACAAAATCTAAACAAACCAATTACCAGCAAAGAAATTGAAGCGGTAATCAAAAAACTACCCAAGAACAAAACCCCTGGGCCAGATGGATTTACCTCGTTATTTTATCAGACATACAGAGAAGATATAATACCCATTCTCCTTAAAGTTTTCCAAAAAGTAGAAGAGGAGGGAATACTCCCAAACTCATTCTATGAAGCGAACATCACCCTAATACCAAAACCAGGCAAAGACCCCACCAAAAAAGAAAATTACAGACCAATATCCCTGATGAATGTAGATGTAAAAATGCTCAACAAAATACTAGCAAACCAAATTAAAAAATACATCAAAAGGATCATACACCATGACCAAGTGGGATTCATCCCAGGGATGCAAGGATGGTACAACATTCGAAAATCCATCAACATCATCCACCACATCAACAAAAAGAAGGACAAAAAGCATATGATCATCTCCATAGATGCTGAAAAAGCATTCTACAAAATTCAACATCCATTCATGATAAAAACTCTCAACAAAATGGGTATAGAGGACAGGTACCTCAACATAATAAAGGCCATATATGATAAATCCACAGCTAACATCATACTGAACAGTGAAAAGCTGAAAGCTTTTCCTCTGAGATCGGGAACAAGACAGGGATGCCCACTCTCCCCACTGTTATTTAACATAGTACTGGAGGTCCTAGCCACAACAATTAGACAAAACAAAGAAATACAAGGAATCCAGATTGGTAAAGAAGAAGTTAAACTGTCACTATTTGCAGATGACATGATATTGTACATAAAAAACCCTAAAGACTCCACTCTAAAAATAGAAGTGATATAGGAATACAGCAGGTTGCAGGATACAAAATTAACACACAGAAAACTGTGGCTTTCCTATACACTAACAGTGAACTAATAGAAAGAGAAATCAGGAAAACAATTCCATTCACAATTGCATCAAAAAGAATAAAATACTTAGGAATAAACCTTACCAAGGAAGTTGAAGACCTATACCCTGAAAACTATAAGACACTCTTAAGAGAAATTAAAGAGGACACTAATGAATGGAAACTCATCCCATGCTCTTGGCTGGGAAGAATTAATATCGTCAAAATGGCCATCCTGCCCAAAGCAATATACAGATTTGATGCAATCCCTATCAAATTACCAATAACATTCTTCAACGAACTAGAACAAATAGTTCAAAAATTCATATGGAAACACCAAAGACCCCGAATAGCCAAAGCAATCCTGAGAAGGAAGAATAAAGTGGGGGGGGGAGCTCGCTCCCCAACTTCAAGCTCTACTACAAAGCCACAGTAATCAAGACAGTTTGGTACTGGCACAAGAACAGAGCCACAGACCAGTGGAACAGAATAGAGATTCCAGATATTAACCCAAACATATATGGTCAATTAATATATGATAAAGGAGCCATGGACATACAATGGGGAAATGACAGTCTCTTCAACAGATGGTGCTGGCAAAACTGGACAGCTACATGTAAGAGAATGAAACTGGATCACTGTCTAATCCCATACACAAAAGTAAATTCAAAATGGATCAAAGACCTGAACTTAAGTCATGAAACCATAAAACTCTTAGAAAAAAACATAGGCAAAAATCTCTTGGACATAAACACGAGCGACTTCTTCATGAACATATCTCCCTGGGCAAGGGAAACAAAAGCAAAAATGAACAAGTGGGACTATATCAAGCTGAAAAGCTTCTGTACAGCAAAGGACACCATCAATAGAACAAAAAGGTACCCTAAAGTATGGGAGAATATATTCATAAATGACAGATACGATAAAGGGTTGACATCCAAAATATATAAAGAGCTCATGCACCTCAACAAACAAAAAGCAAATAATGCAATTAAAAAATGGACAGAGGAGCTGAACAGACAGTTCTCCAAAGAAGAAATTCAGATGGCCAACAGGCACATGAAAAGATGCTCCACATCACTAGTCATCAGAGAAATGAAAATTAAAACCACAATGAGATATCACCTCACACCAGTAAGGATCGCCACCATCCAAAAGACAAACAACAACAAATGTTGGCGAGGTTGTGGAGAAAGGGGAACCCTCCTACACTGCCGGTGGGAATGCAAATTAGTTCAACCATTGTGGAAAGCAGTATGAAGGCTCCTCAAAAAGCTCAAAATAGAAATACCATTTGACCCAGGAATTCCACTTCTAGGAATTTACCCTAAGAATGCAGCAGCTCAGTTTGAAAAAGACAGATGCACCCCTATGTTTATCGCAGCACTATTTACAATAGCCAAGAAATGGAAGCAACCTAACTGTCCATCAATAGATGAATGAATAAAGATGTGGTACATATACACAATGGAATATTATTCAGCCATAAGAAGAAAACAAATCCTACCATTTGCAACAACATGGATGGAGCTAGAGGGTATTATGCTCAGTGAAATAAGCCAGGCAGAGAAAGACAAGTACCAAATGATTTCACTCATATGTGGAGTACAAGAACAAAGAAGAACTGAAGGAACAAAACAGCAGCAGACACAGAACCCAAGAATGGACTAACAGTTACCAAAGGGAAAGGGACTGGGCAGAAGGGGTGGGAAGGGAGGGATAAGGGCAGGGAAAAAGAAAGGGGGCCTTACGATTAGAATGTATAATGTGGGGGTGGGGGGCATAGGGAGGTATGTGCAACACAGAGAAGACAAGTAGTGAGTCTACAGCATCTTACTATGCTGATGGACAGTGACTGTAATGGGGTTTGTGGGGGGGACTTGGTGAAGGGGGGAGTCTAGTAACCATAATGTTCTTCATGTAATTGTAGATTAATGATAATAAAATGAATTTTAAAAAATACAATACTAACCAAGAAAAAAAAAAGGAAACAGAGGATATCCATACATTGGATTTTAGGGATCCCTTGATTCCCCTGTGTATCTGCATGGTAAGCCAGTGCAGTGACAGAGAAGGGTGTCAATGATGACAGGCACAATAAAAATATTACCCAAGTTTATAGGCCACTGAAGAGTTTAGAAAATACATCCTCGCAACAACTCTGTAAGGTCAGGGATTTGGAGCTGGAGGCAGTAATTTGCCCAAGGTCACACAGCTGGCAGGGCAAAGCAGAAAACAGCACTGGAACTTTCTGAGACCAAACTCATTCTCTGCATCTCCCAGCCTGCTTTCCAAGAGGCTCCAGGCAGACACGGTGGTAATGGGTGTTTCTGCCCTTATTCCTCTTCCTGTTCTTCACTTAGGGGTTGAATTCCTAAGAACACCACTCTGAGTAGTGTCCTGTGCTCATTAAGCATATGGCACTGCTGACCTTCAAACAAACCAGCCTGGTTTGCTTAGCATGTGCATCTGTGCTAGGAGAGGCAGGAAACCCAAGCTGGGAAGGAAGCCAACCCTGGGGCCAGATGGGGTAGGTTTAAATCCTCGCTGCATGGCTCACCAGCTGTGTAAGTTCGAGCATGTTACCTAACCTCTGATCGATGTATGAAAAGCATGTAGCCCAGTGCCAAGGACGTGATAAAAATTCAGTAACTGATACAGATTTCATTATTACTGAGTCCTCATCTCCCTTCTTTGGGACCATACCATAAAAAGAAAACCACCAACAAATGTTGATTTACACCTTCAACTTCCTTTTCTTCTCTCCAAAGAAAAAAGTCATGAACATATAAACAGAGTGAATGTCTTGTGCATGCACACTCGTGGGTTTGGCTAATGAGTCCATCTGGCTGTACACAACCCCCATGTGCTAGAATAACCCATCCTACTCCTTAAGCCAAATTACAATTTAAAAATTGAATGAATGGCACTCATCCTTCTACTTTCTTTTTATATGTGATTGACAAAAATCAGCATTTACTGTGGAAGTTACTGTTCTGGAAAGCTGGGCTTGCGCCCAAAACCAAAATTACCTGAACAGCCTGAACTTCTGAAGTTTACCTCCAAGCTAGTGAAAATAATCAGCTGCTAAGGGCTCCCTCTACCGGCACCAAAAAAACAAAGACTAAAATTTAAGATCTCATTTATGTGTGATACAGAAAATTGTGTCCCTTGCTGCTTCTTTGTGGAAAGGAGTAAGAGACTTACTTCAAGCTATTTTTCTTTCTGAGGGATGGAAGTTCATGACCTGGAGATCCAAATTTCCTTTTATGTACAACAGGAAACTGGAAATAATGCCGAGACAAAAGCTCACACAGGGGACTCAAGGATTCAGAGGTGGGGAGACCATGTTATATGAGATCATGCTTTATGAGATCATACTGTGTGAAAAACAGCTGAAGAAAATGGGGGTGGCTCAGCTGAGAGAGGACTGAGGGGTGGGGAGCTAGAATGGTATATGACAGGTTAACATGGGCATGCCATCAGCCTTATACTATGAGGCCCCACTAGAGAATAGAGTTATCAGAGAACAGATTTTATCTCATATAAAGGAAGAAAATTTAAATAATGAGCACTGTCCACACATAATGGGCTACACAGTGCAGGGGTGAAGGAACATCTCTGAAGGGTTTAAGCAAGGGCTAGAGCTGAACACAATATTGAGACTGGTGAGATGGCAGAGAACTAAACTAAACTGTATTTAGGATTTTAGTTCTAAAATCCTGAGGATATATATTAAACCCCTAAACAACTGAATAGTCCTCTTCCTAGAAGGCTGGTGGTATCTTTCTCAGCATTACCTTTTCCATATTA
This sequence comes from Manis javanica, assembly GCF_040802235.1. NCBI lineage: Eukaryota > Metazoa > Chordata > Mammalia > Pholidota > Manidae > Manis > Manis javanica. Next base: position 32,126,396 of record NC_133157.1, on the reverse strand, counting down.
AATATCAACATTTTGTGCTTCAAGCCCTGATTCAGTCTCATAATAAATTTAAAAAGAAAAGAGATCAAAATAAAAATAAAGAGAAGATTATAGTAATATCAGCTTCCTCATTTTAACATTATTCTCTGGTTTACATAAAATATTACTGTAAGAAAAAGCTAGGTGAAGGGTACACAGGGCCTCTGCAATATTTTTTCAACTTCCTGTGACTCTATAATTAATTATCTCAAAATAAAAATCTTTGAATAATCAAATTAAAGATACTTTCACAAGAGGTTCCAAGTAACCTCAGAGACAACCCAGGTGGTTCAAGAGTGCAGTGTCATCAGCCACAAATGGCTCTGGGCAAGTACCTACAGGCAGTAAGGCTCGTTTCAAAACCATGATCAATCAGCTGTTAAGATTTACAGTTGTGATTAGGAAAACCTATGTCATGTTGACAGGTGTCTAATTTGGTTATCCTGATGATAAATCTTCAATTATCTGGGATCACATCATTAAAATCACCTATAGGCAATACATTCCTACAACTGCTTCTTACGTGGTACTATACGGGAACTATGTACAGACTTAATTACTGTATTTATCTAACTGTAATAGAATAACGTGCTTATGTCTCCTTCCTCCACTATGACCTGAAATAAGAACTGCATCTTGTTCATCTCATTTTGTCACTAAAACCGAACCCATAGTAGGTTCTCAGTAAACAAAGAATAAATAAGAAAAAAGCCAGTAATTAAGTAATTTTCTTGGACATTTGGGGATAACTTTCTTTTCTGATACCAAGGCATCCACAGAAATTATGGTCTCTACTTTAGAATCAAAATTAAATATATATATATGTACATATGTGTGTGTTTATGTGTGTGCATGTGACAAACTCTCTGAAACACAGGGGTTTAGTCTCTATAAAGATCTTTATAACCACTTGTTTTTGATTTGTTAGTTTCCTAAGATGCTGTAACTCAGTTTGATTTAGGATAGAATAGAGAGATCAGGCTTTTCCAGGAAAACCAGTAAGAATTGTTGACCAGATACCCTCAGCTCGAACATCCCTGCTAGCATGAGCTCTGCCCAATCTTACCAAGTGCCAAGAACAATTCACTTATTTCAGAAATCAATGAGATAGCATTACTTTTAGACTCCTCAAAATTAACCAATAAAAAAGCATACAATTTCTCTCTAAATTTTCTCCTTCTCAATTTATTAAAATATGTTTGTCTAATAAGTATTCTGAAGAACCCAAATCAATCAAAGCAGTGAGATCACAAAGTGTTGCTTCTTTCTACAAAGAAGGCATGTCATTAGCTTGTACAGAAAATCTAATGGCCACATTCAAAATCAATTAGGCTTCTAAAGACATGATGGAGGCTACTCACAATCCCAGAGACACCAAGGACTCCACAGGGTCAGCCATCTATACAGGCTCAGAAACTGGCTTGATCCTTACAACCTCTGCAAAGCCATCACCAAACCAGCAAGTTACATGTGCTGTATCTACAGTGAAGTAGAAGAGGCGATCCTGGCAGAGCTTCCGTCGATATACAGACCGAGGGTCAGCTGACAACACAGCCTCAATGGCATGCTTTGCTTCCTCTGCTGATTGAAAATATTTAAATGAAGCTCGACTGACATCTGCAATGAGAAGAACACACTTAATGCTCAAAATCACACAGGTCAGATTTCATTACAATAAACTTCAGTGTGGAGTTTGGTTGGTTCTTTGAGTATCACTTGAAATGAACAGGGTTTGGAAACCTATTTCGTCAATATAGAGAATGTCATGTATAAGTGGTATTTACTGTCATTAAAACTATGCATTCCCTAAATTTTCACTTGCTGAGCAAAAAAATCATGGTGATCTTTTTCCTTTAGTCTCCTAACTAGGAGAGATATGCTTCCATTTTTTGGCAACCTAAATGTCACTTATCTATGTTCAATGTAGACTTTCATTCAATTCCTTGTCATTTTCTTCTCAGAATGGAGGTATGATCAGTGCCAGTCCCAGCATTCTCACAATACCACAAGAAAGAGGACTAAACCCACACATACTGAGAGTATAACTACAGGCAAGGGAGAGAGCCTCAGAAAGCCAGGTCACAGCCCCATTTTAAAAGTATCACACAGTCCCTAAGGAACAAGGACATGGGTAAGTCCTTGTGAAAACAGTGGAACAGATACACTGAGTAAGTTCAGTGCCATCATTAGGGAGCAGGCCACCTCATTCCACTCAGATGTATATTTCAGGTAAACAGATATTCACCCTATCAAGTGGTAAACTTCCTACCTTTATATCATTGTGGGTGTACTTTAATTTTTAAAAATACCGTATGTAAAAAGCTTAAATAAAAAATTACCTGTGACCTCATTTCAAATAGCTACAACATAATGTACATCCAAATGAAGGCCTTCTTTCCAAGACATGTGCTCTAAAACAATGTGGTCCCTGTTTAAAATATTATCTGGAGTGGTGGTGGATGTTTATCCTTTTGAAAGTAAACTCAATTTTTAGAAAACAGCCAAAAATCACTCTGGGTTATGTCCAGTAAATAAGTTGGTAAGTAAAGCCATCAAGTTCAGTTTGTGGTCAGAAACCAAGGACCAAATACAGTACTAAGATTCTTTTATTGAATGACTCTAAAGCCACAAAGAGGAGTTTCAAGAATATCACACTCGTCAGTAACAGTGTGTCTGGTAAGAGCTCCAGGCCTTTGCTTGAATAGTCATTTGGCATAGGTGCCCTTCCCTCATTTCTCTGCCTGCTTATCTTCTAAGTTCAGCTCAAATACCTCTTCTTCCAGGAAGCCTTCCTAGATTTCCTCCCTGCTCTCCAAGTCAGAATCCTTCTCTCCCTTGTATGCCCACAGCACTCTATTCCAGCACCAATGTCCCCCACTCCCATTTCAGTATCTTTCATCTTTTCTAACTCTGAACTTTCAGAGGTCATTTCTTATTTCTGTCCTCGCTCTAAATTCTGCTGCCTATTATAAATGAGCCCCTGTTTTATATTTATGTTTCACAATTTCTCTTTTTAACCACTTTTAATCAGTAAGGCATATTGTAATCTCTCAAATATGGAGAACTGCAGTTTGAAACAAATAAAACTTTTCAAAGTAGGAAGCATTCAATGATAACCACAAGATAGGGTTTAAGTATAAATATAAAGTATCTTCTAGGCAGCACTTTGTTCTACCAAAACACCCTTGTCAACTGACTTTCTTCCTCCCAACAATTTTATACAGTGATGAAACAACCTTCATTAACAAAACTTTTTAACTAAAGAGATCAATTTAAAAATCAAATGCTTTGTTTAAATATAAAGCCTTAGGAGAGAATAAGCACAACCTTCAAGTGGCAGATGAAATTTGCCATCTCATTGGCAGCTAACTGGCTACTTCTCACTGTAACCACTGAACCCCCTCTTACCAGCCCCTCCCTTCATTCTGGATTGCTGCTTGGGGTCTGATGTGGTCTGGGGAACCAGATAACAAAGTTATATTAAGAGCCATGTGGTAAGGTGAAAAGGCTCCAAGGGAAAGCCCTATGGTTTCTCCTCTGTAGTGAAGTCTAGTGCCGGGACTTCATGGGATAATTTCTGTGCTAAGAGACTCTTTCTGTCTTACTCCTGGGCTCTGTGCTAGGGGCTGAGCTATCAGCCACCTGATGGAATAAGATGGGATATTTCTCTAGTCAGATAGTAAAAGCGATGAAAAACTTAACCTATGTAAGTATAGAACAATCACAACCTAGCTCCTGAATGCTGTTTGAAAACTCCAAGAACCATCATGACAGAAAGACAGGCCCTAAATTACAGGTCACGCACGTGCATCAGTCGTGAGGTAGCAGCCATTCTCAGTACTGGGACTCACTGTGCTGAGCAGTTGTTGATGAAAGTCACAGATGGTGGTTTTGCCCAGATAGTACTTTATACTCCCACATTTCTTTATAACCAATCATACTGACAAATACTCTACATAACTGCCCTCAGAAATAACAAAATTGGCTAAATATCCTAGCAAAAACTCATCTGTCATTCAGAAATAAGAAACTGAAAGTAACTGGCTCACCTTCTGAACTGAGGTGCCTAAGGTCCATCTCTGCATGAGGAGTAAACCGGACTTCCAAGGTGGCCACAGGGGCCTCTCTCACCCAGGCAGGTACCACACTGGCGTCAGACACCCTGGAAGGGCAGTGAAGAGCCGTGGGCTGCACCTCTGCATTGTTTCCTTCTGGGACTGCTGCCTCTTCCTGTCTTCTAAGCCTTTTTTCTGTACCTTCCTCTGAAAAGCTCTTCTCCAGGCAATATGGGCCAATTTGCTCTTCTGCTACACTCATACTCTGATCACTTCTTGATTCAAAATCTGCTGTTCTCTCCATGTAGTTAGGTGAGTTTTGCTGGATTTTTGCCATGTTGTGTTTCACGTAGTTTTCTCCTGAAGTTCTGTCTTCAGGACATTCAGGTTTCTCCTTAATGCAACTGTTGGGTTGTGGTTCATCACACCCTGAGAGCTGTTGTTGTTCACAGCTGGCACTCTTGCCATCAGATGGGGACATGGTTTCTGGTGTATATTGATTATTCTGTAAATTAAAGTCCCCTAGAGGCTCAATCAAATTTTGTGGTGAGTCATAATCAGCTATGTAGGGCTTTATGTCAAGTACGGGTGTGCCATGAATCATGTCAATTCCAGAAAGGTATATTGCTCCACCTATAATGTGAAAAACATCCTCTTAGAAATATTAACATGAAAAATAGCACATACAGAGCCCCAACACTGCTATGCCTTGCCAAGCTTACACCCAAATGTCTTACACTCCAGGCTTTCTTACCTCATAACTCTTTTCTTTCTGCCTGGAAACCCATTCTCTTCTTCACCTGTGAAACTCCTACTTGCTCTTCAAGGCTTTCACATTAACACCCCTTTTACAAAGCCTTTGTGGATCTTCCACACGTAAGTGTTCTTTTTTCTGAGTTCCACAAAGAAACCTGTGTATAAACCTCTACCAGAGCTCTTTTCACATGATCTGGCAACAACCTGCTTAGAGTCTCTCTCCCTAGACAGTGAATACGCCCTTGAGCACTGGGTGGAGCTGACTCATCTTCACATCACTGGGGCTCCTAACTCTGTTCCAGGCACATCAGAGTCCTCAAACTGTCCTTGGACCAATGAGGGCTTCCACTGCAGCAAAGAGACTCTAACATGGTCCCTAGGATGCCCACCTCTTGGTGTTCAAACCCTTGCACAATCCCCTCATCCTGACTGTCACCTGATATGATTCCAGAGACTATGTTTTGCTATCTAAGACTTCTGTGATTGCCGGCAAACTCACTCAAGACACTTCACCTGGCCTTGACAAATAAGCAGCTATGGTGGGAAAGCCCATGTGGCAGGGCACTGTGGGTGGCCTCTAGGAACTGAAGGCAGCCACCAGCCAACAACCAGCAAGAAGCTGGACTTTCCATCCCAAAACTACATGGAAGTGAATTCTGCCAATAACCTGAATGAGCCTGGAAGCAGATTCTTCTATTCAAGCCTCCAGATAAAATCTCATCCCAGCTGACACCTTAACTATGCCTGGTGAGACCTTAAGCAGAGCACCAGTTCAGCTGTTCCCATATTCCTGACCCACAGAAATATATTTCAGACATGTAATAAATGTGTTTTGTTTAAAGTGATAAGTGCATGGTAATTTATTACACAGCAGTGACAACCCAGTATATCCATTGAGAATCAAACAACTAAGCAGAATATAAGTCACTGTTACCAAATATTGAGGACAGGTCTTATATTGTCCCACTTATACAGCTGCATGTCTAGTTCAGTTTCTGCTACTGATGCAGAGTCTACTAACTTATCCTTGGGAAACTGGCCAAGTGAGAATCAAAAAATTGCATGTGGTCATATTCAATTCTGTCTCCACTTAAAAAAAAATTCAACTAACAAAGGACTCTGATTTCTAAAACACACTTACTGCTTATGAACCAGGAGCTTTGGAAAGACAATTTCTGGACTAAGTGATGGATTATGCTTAACAATGTCTTCAGAAGGAAGAAAGGACTATAGCAGAGGTAAAAGTTCATGGGATTTGGAGTCAACCACCTGGCTGGAAGCTAGTAGGTAAATTAGGTAACATAAAAGAGCCCCAGTTCTCTTATTCAAAAAATGAGGGCAGCTATCCTACCAAACCCACAGAGCCACTGTGAGAGGATGGACATAAACATGCTTTATAAACTGTGAAGCGCACACAAACACTGGCAGTGACCCTAACACGTGTTGTGTGTGTTGTCTAGAGTGGTCCCGCACTTGCCTTTCATCTAAGAGGGCCTCCCCCATGAGGGAACGGTAAGTCTTTCTGCAGGGCAGGGAATTTTGTCTGGTTTGTTTACTACTATATCTCCAGCACCTGGAACATGCCTGGCCCATATTCAGTGCTCAGAAAACAGGTGTGGGTTGTACGAATGATCATAAGATGTTCTTGTACTGTTAGCCAAGCTGGTTAGCCATCCCACATAGATAAAACAAGACAGAAAGGCTACAGAATTTTCCTGTAAAACCTGTCCAAGGCCCAGTTGAGCACATCCGACTGTTCAAGTTCTGGGAAAGAACAAGCACAACAACTACTCTCATCTGTTGAGCATGGAGTAGCCTGAAAAGTACTCTTAGAGCTTTTGTGTGGTAAGATCCTCAAACAAATCCTATGGAGTCCCAGAGAAGGCAGGTCCTACTCCTTTGCCCACTTTACAAACAAGCAAGCCAAAGCCTAGAATGATCTAACTCCTAATCCACCAAAAATTTCATCTCTGCCTCTCTAACAAATGTGCTTATTAGGTCAGAGTGATTCAAGAATGGGATGCTTTACTAAAAAACAAAATAGATGAACAAACAAAATGAAACAAAACCAAACTCACAGACACAGAAAAAGACTGGTGGCTGTCAGAGGGAAAGTGGGAAGGGGGGAAGGCAAAATGGGTGAAATGGATCAAGAGGTACAAACTTCCAATTATAAAACAAGTAAGTCATTGTGATGTAATGTACAGCATGGTGACTATAATCAATAATACCATATTGCATATCTGAAAGTTGCTAAGAAAGTAGATCTTGAAAATTCTCATCACCAGAAAATTGGTAACTGTATGGTGATGGATGTTAACTAGACTTACTGTGTTCAACATTTCAAACTGTATACAAATATTGAATTATTATGTTGTACACCTGAAATGAAGATAATGTATGTCAATTATACTTTATTAAAATAAAAAAAAAAGAATGGATGCTTTCCAAAAATATATGGCTTGGTAACTAGTTATGTATGAACACACAGTTAAATCTAACCTGGTTTCGGCACAGTCTGACAGATGTCAATCCTATGAGATTCATCCCAGACCCTCTGTCAGTTGATGGGTGCACTACAGCCACGAGCATATTCATTTCCTCAAGGCTACAATGAAGAAATGATATACCACCACCCTATGTGTTTATCATATCCATGTATACAACCAGTTACTGTGTTAAATTTTGAAAGTGTCCAATTATTTTTTAATCATTTTGTATTTATTGCATTCCAAGCCAGGGAAAATTTGGTTACTAATTTATTATTAAGTAATCTTAAGAGTTATTTTTAAATAATAGCTTCTGATAATGATATAAACAACCTCTGAGCATCCTAAGAGTTTATTTCAAAGTGTTTCAATGCTAACATTCTTTTAATCATTTCATTTTCTTCAGATGTCTGGTAGCTCTCAGGGGTTAACACTACTGGTACTCATCTAAGTAATAGCCAGTGTAGAAAACTATGCTGGTTTTATAAGACCTCTTTGGTAAGGAAAAAAGGGTAAAAGTAGAAATAAAATGTGTTACCTTCTACCTTTTCCAGCTTGGCCAGGGTCAGTCCTATTGCATTGGGACGATGCGGGCTCCTTGTGGAGAAAACTCCAGTCTTTGCACCATTCAGCCTGGGAGGCTGCACTTTGGCCTTACAGCTCAAATGACCGTTTTTGTGAAAAACAAACAAAATCCTATTGAAAACAAACCAAACCACTGAGTAAGAAAATAACACAGAATGATTTGAGGGGAAAATTTTTTAATCCCCACAAATTAAAACAGAAAAAATACTTTGAATGATATTAAAATATAATCAGTGGGGGAATAAAATAATACCCTTCCCATTCCTTGAAGGAAGGTAAGAGTCTTGTCTCTACATCCTTTGTCCCCAACACAATGACTGACATGTGGTAGGAACTTAATAGATGTTTGTCAAGTGCCTAAATAAGTAATATTTACTAAGTAAGTGCCTGCTATATGCCAGACATTTTTATGTATGCCAGACATTTTTATAGTAATTTCATTAAATCCTATTAACAACCCTAAGAAGTATAACTTACTACCCATTTTAAGGATGAGGAAATTGAGGCACAGAAATGTTAAATAACTTGATGAGGCTTTCCTAATAAACAAGATACAAAAGCAAGAAGCCATGAACAAAAACAGTAACAGACTTAAATTCACTAAATCATTAAATTTATGATTGCAAAACCTCATCCCAGAAGAAAATGTTTGCTACATGAATTATAGACAAGGGGTTAATACCTATAGCATATAAACCTATAAACCACAAAATAAAGGAAATTCAGTTTAAGAGACTAAGCAAAAAACATTAATAAGCAATTCACAAAAGAGTTAGAAATAACTAACAATCATATGAAAAGATGTTGAACCTTGCTAATAATTAAGAAATTAAACTGAAAAACAAAGTAGTTTTTCCCTGCCAGGCAAAAATGTAAAAAATTGGTAACATAGTGTTAGCAAGTGTGTAGGGAAAGGATCATATTTTTATATACCTTTCAAGCACAAATTGGTTAAGGTTTTTAGAGGGCAATTTGGCAGTAGGTCTCCAGAGTTACAAATATGCCTACTCTCTAACTCAGTATATTCACTTCTGATGTCCTAGTCATAAAACTATACAAGTGCCCAAGAATGTGTCTAAGGAGATTTGTTAGAGCATTACTGTAATAGCAAAATAACTCTCTGTAACAGGAGAGTGGTCAAATCATGTATAGTTGTGTTTTGCAATAATAGGCAACTATTTGCAATTAAAGCAAAAAGGTAAACCTGTATGTATTGTCATGCTATATGCTGTTAAGTGAAAAAATATATTTCATTGTTTGAGACAAACATCCACTCTCAGTATGTATATTTATGCTACTATGTGTACTAAAAAAAAGAGTCTGGCAGGATATACGCCAAGCTGTTAACAGTAATAATATCTGAAAAGTGTTAGTGGGTGGCAATGAGAGGGGAAAGCAATAGGAGGGATAAGGAAAAAATCTCTTTATATGTTTCTGGCCCATTTTTTATACTAACACTGTGTTTAACTTCAGTAGTTCGACCAAGATCATACAAACTAGGTCAGTCACTCATGCTCTTTCTACTTTACCTATTCCTCAAATTAACATAAAAATAAGCCATTTCAGAATAAACACTTTATTTTAGGGCTTCACCAGTAAAATCAGGCCAATTCAGACTGTTGGGAAGAGCAAGAATGGACAGACATAGGATGCCAAGTGATGGCAAGTAACACAAGTATAACACAAGCCCTAATATAAGTAACATTTTATTTAAAGTATACAGATTTCTAAGGTCTCTTTTGTCTTTTGGGAAGAGTAGACTTAATTCTTCATGGGTCTAAAGCAGGTTCCACAAACTTTTCCTGTAAAAGGTCAGACAGTAAATAGTTTAGGGATTGCAGGCCAACCAGTCTCATTGTAAGTATTCACCTCTGCTGGTGTAGCACATAAGCAGTCACAGCCAATACATAAATGAATGGGTGTGGCTGTGTTACCATGAACTTATTTACAAAAACAGGAGGTGGATGAATTTGGTCCACAGGTTGTAGCTTGCTGAGCCTGGCCTAGAGGAGAGAATAATGACCCATGAACAGAATCAAGAAAGTCTACAGTTTTAAGCTCAACAGCAGACATTTATCATAGTCATTGCTCACCACCTGCAAAAGGAACATACCCCTTAGTGGATTCTGAGCTTCCATGAGGGTGTCCAAGATAATCATGTGCATGAATGAGGTACAGGAATTCCATGCATTGTCTGGATGGCAGACTCCAAGGTTGCCTTCAACTGAAGTACTTTACTCAGGGGCAAGTTCTGGCCCAAAGCACTGCTAACTATAAAACAACTTACCAAACATGAGAAAATTGTTCTAAGCCCATCAAGGAATGTTCAGGATTATTAAAGATGCTCTTTCTAATCCTCAGACAAGCCCGTGAATGGCTACAAATGGATGGCTGCCTTGGAGTACCATTCTTGGTGGAGAAACAAGATTCCAAATAGCCAATTGGCTCAGTTAAAAGATTCCCTATAGAAGAAAATTAGATAAGAAATCATTAGTCAAAAGGGCAAATAAAGACATAGTAAAACATGTTTTCTTTAATGCATTAATTTCAGTTTTAAAATCTAGGTGCTATGCAACTATAAAAAATTATTCTTACAGTATTCATGAATACATATAAATATCCTCATCATTACATGCACATTGTTATATCCCTTTACATGATATACTGTGGGTCTAAGAAAGAAAGAAGGCATTTTTAGATGACCCACTATGATCTTAATTCAAATTCTATCATACAATTACTAAGTTATGTGACTTTGGTCAGGGCTAAGAGGGCATTTAAAATAGAATAACATGCACAAAGTTAAATGAGAAATGTCACAGCACTGCAGGAAACAAACTATTTTGATTGGCTGGCGTGTGACTTACAAGGTAGAAAATAATAAAAGATAACGAGACAGTGGTTGTATACAGGCATCCCCCCACTTTTTAAAAGTTCATGCCACACCACTTGGCTTTCATGAAAGATCTACATTAGCTCCTCTTTTCACTAAATGAAAAAAATCCAGAGGACTTTTTGATAAAGCAAAACTATCATTAAGCATTTATAGAGACAGCATCCACCCTGAGCAGCAAGAATATCACAGCCAACCACCTTTCCTGGAAACTACACTCAGCACCTCAGCATCAAACCGCCATAGCTTTCAATTGTATCTGTACCTGAGCTTTAGCTCAATTTATTTTGTGCATCTTTTAGCAAGATGTGTCCTAAGGTATCAGAAAAGCCGAAGAGAGGTTATTTTGGGGGGTCTGAGGCCACTAAATACTTTTTTCCATATAAAACAATGATGATTGCTTCTGCACTTCATTTTGACTTACGAAAGGTTTCATAGGAATGCTCCACTTTTGGATAGCAGGGAAACCTGTGTAATGTATAAGTAAGAATGCTTTCAAATGAAAACAACAGAACATATAAAACAAAGTTGTTTAAGCAATAAAAGGTCTGCATGGGATCATACTATTAAAATATCTAGAGCCTGAGTAGATTTCAGATTAGGCTTGGCCCTGTAGCTCTCTGCCTCTCTAGAATGTAAGATCCATGTGGGCAGGAGTTTTTGTCTTGTTTACTGCTGTGTTCACTGTCTGCTATATTGTATGCAAAGTGGTAGGTACTCAAAAAATTCTTGTTGCATGGAGAAAAGGATTATGTAAGTCTAAATTGATTAAAATGGAAAACACAAAGTGGAAGAAGACTATATATAGCACAATCCCATTTATGGAAATTTATTCATATGTGTACCTATCTAAATATGTACATATATATGTTTTGAAAGCTATCAATATTCACCAAAATGATAAGAGTGGTTAAAATGCATGGTGAAATTTTTGGATTATTTTTATATTTATTATTATATTTTAGTATAACTTCATAATTTCTATAATATCCCAAGTTTTTGCAATAATGTCTTTTTTTTTTTAAGCAGCAACTATTTTCAAAAGAAGAAAAACTAGCCAGCCAGCATCACTATAGGTTTAAAGTCCATGGTAATCACAAATACCTCTTTGTATTTACAGATAACTTTTTTTTCACATTTCATGAAAGCTTTATCAACTTCTTTTAAGGGTTGATATAAAGACATTCTAGACCATCATTTTATTTCCAGCTTCCATTAAATCTACCCTACCAGCATGGTGGTAAGACTAGAGGCCTGGAGTTGTCCCTCATAGCACCTTTCATTACTTTTCACTTACAAAAGCTGCATTATTTGTTACATATAAATATCATATGTAATATAATGTAAGTAATAATGCATCATATGAAATCCTGTGTACCCACTGCCCAAAGACCTAGAGCTTTAAGAAACAACTTGCAGCTTTTTATGCTTCTGTCCTACCCCACACCCTGCCTATCCCTCAGATAAACAGAAGCCAGTGTATGGTCTTTATCATTCACTTCCTTTTTTCATATGATTTTATCACATGGATATGCATGCCTAGGAAATAATTCATTTATTTTGTCTTTGAGCTCTATAAGAACTGGTATCAATTTGTTATCTTCTCAGACTTGCTTTTTGTCTCTCAATTCTAAGTTCCATCGTATGTTTTTAATGACTTAAAATTTTTTTCCAAGTTTGTTTACCGGCATTCTTTTATACCATATCCATACTCCTGTAGAATATATATAGTAAACATCTTAAGGATGAAGAAACAAGGCCAAATAATTTTTGTGGTATTCATTAAAATGGCATAAAAAATGGCCAAACTGGCCTCCTAACCTAGTCAGTTAGGATCCTTATGTCCTGTTTTCATTTGCTTAACAAACATTTCCCAAGTGTGTACAATTGCCAGACTTTGGGCTAAGTCTGGGAAAAGATGCAAAACAAAAACTCTTATCACAGTGGAGTTAACAGTTGGTTAGGAAGAATCTCACAATATGCTTTAATACCAATATAGTATTTGCAAGAATGATGAAAGATTTCTGCTCTGACTGGAGGCCTACCAGCTTATTACTGAGCTACACCACTTCACTGAATCAGTCTACACCTGTTTTTCACAGATTACACTTATGCTATGAGAAATATAAATTGTAACCAATTAGATTTACTCCAGTCCTCCTTGTACTTCTCTGTAAGAACATAAACAAGATAAGAGCGTGTTAGCAATGAACTGAAAGCATACTCAGGAGCTACACTGTAGGAGTCCCTCCAACTCTGTCACTATTAAATGTCTGGGACACTCTCTCAACATAGTACATGCACATTTATTAACCCAGTAGGCACTTACCATATTCTAATACATCTGAGCTCTTCTGGAACCTGTTTATATATTCTCTGTGCCCTCTTCTTGGGAACACAGATGCTATGAAATACAAATGCTCAGTAATTTCAAAATATAAATGCTACTTGAATGCTCTGCTTGTTGAGGCCTGAGAATGTCCACCCAGAGAAATCCTGGTATTTTTCCCTCTTGCCTCATATCTCAAAAAACAAACAAAAAACATTAAGCATCTACTATTTGGTAAGCACTGTGCTGAGAATCTGGGTACAGAGATAAGTAAGAACCAGTTCTCATCCTCAAGGGTTTCCAGAATATTGACAAGAGATGGACAAGTAAATCAGCAATTAAACCAAACTGCCTTACATGGGAGTAGATACAAGTGCAGGTATGTCAGACGGTACTGCCCTGAGAACCACATACAAAGGGGAAGAAGTGTTTCCCCAAAGAAGCATGAGAGAGTTAGACTGGTATTGGAAGAGAAAAAGGACAAAACAACAAAAGGGACTGTGTTGTTGTAGACATACATTAGCTGTGTGACCTTAGGCAAAACTGCCTTCTCAGAATTGTAGTTTTTTCATCTATATTCAGGATAATAACAACTACCTTGGAAAGTGTAAGATTACTAAAATACATAAAGCATCTAGTACAACAGAAGGTGTTCTCAAAGAGTGCTTTTTAAAGCCCTTGCTCAGGCTTTTCCCTCATTTTAACAATATTAGAGCTAGTAAGTAAATAAAATAATAGAGTGTAATAAGAAAAAACATTATTAATGCAGTTTTTTTGTATACAAGATTTATCTGAAAATCTTGTGCAGACAGAAAGTTCAGGTCCTTTTCGCCTCTTGCCTGAACTATTAAATTTCCCTTGTTAAAATTCCTTTTCCCACTATAGGTCCCTCCTTCATCAAGACACTACACCAGTCCTCCAAACAAGATGAGTTCCTTATGTTATGCTACCCTCTAACTGAAGTCTTTTCGTATGTATTTCCCACAGTTAACATAGTATCTCTTAGCCTGGCATTAAAGGTTCTCTACAATCTAAATCTAATCGTTTCTCACCTCCCCGTTCCATCCAATACTTCAGACTCACAGCTCCCCAATTGTAGGCTCTTTAGACCTTGTTCCTTCTCCTTCCTGCCTGTCAAAATATTAGACCTGCATTCTATTGTGTGCACCAATTTTTTTTAATGAATATAACCCAAACCAAGTAACAATATTTTAGTAAATTTCATTTAAGTTAAACATTTAGAACATACAGACTTGTTTCTAGAACTTTCATTTAGAACAATGAAAATTGGCAATAACCGAAATGCCCAACAATAGGGTACTGTTTAAATAAGAGCACATATTAAAACAGTGTGTAACCCCTTCAAATTAAAATTATTGCCATGGATTTATATATGAAACAGCTTTTAAAAATAAGTTATGACAGTGGGATTGTATATGAACTCATTTTTCTGGTCTGTATGCACTGAAACAAGTTGGAAGATAGGCACCAAGACATTAATGGTTTTCTCTGGGTGATAGCAGAATAATTTTCTTCCGTTTGATTCCTCTAGTTTCTAAATTTAATATTTCGCGCTATATAAGGTGAAACTAAAGAGAAACTCGTACCCACTTTTCCCAGTTCCAGTTCTAAACTACTTCCTGCCTCTCATTCCCAAACTTTCCCCCGTCGCCCTCCTCACTTCCTACAACACAAAATGCCTCCTTCTTATGGCCTTTATTAATTGCTAACCGGCATAACACCAGCCATACACATCTTCTCTTTCCCAGAGGTGCTAGAACTCCCTAAAAAGGGCCGTCATTGCAAGTGGCTGTTCGAACCACCGCGCCAAAGACAAAGTGGACGGACCATGGCCACCGACAACAAAACATGAACGATGACATCAACCCGCTAGTCTAAGCACATCACGTGGTCGTCGGAGCACGTGACCCGTGGTTTCGCAGTAAGTACAATGACATTCTTCAGTTTAAGTTCTCGCATTTCACGATCTTCTCACACTGAAGTGGACTGCCTGAGCCAAGGTCTCTTCCCAGTGCGGAACCTCCGGTCTCTTAGACGTTACCTGTCTCCAGAGCCGGTTTCACGCAGCCGCACGGGGTCGCTGTGGGCCGAGGCCCAGGTTCCTCCAAGCCGCGCATGGCTTCAGGTCACTGAGATACCGAACCGACGCGTAAAGCCTTCCGCTTCCGGTCTCCATTCCCGGCGCCTGCGCGGTAGCCTCCGTGTCGGGCTGATGCGGGCCCAGGTTCTTGGAAACTTGGGGCGCGCGCGGGGGAAGAGGGGGCGCGCGCGGGAAAAGTGGGACCGGCACGGACGGGCGGGAGACGCGGGCCCCTGGAAGGTTTCGAATGGGATGCGGAGGCCATACTTCGCCCTCTGTCCCTTTCCTGGACCGGTGTATGGATGCCTTTCGCAGACCCTCTGAGGTTGCCCACCGGTCAGTGACTCCCGAGCTCCCGCGCTTTCCAAGGAGGACACATCGATGAATACTTACGCGCCAAGATGACTCAAATATTAATAAGTAACTTACATGTCCAACGCTTGACGCTAATTTTTAAAGAAAAAGGATATGTATATGCGGTTAACACATGATAGGATGTTAGGAGACGTTAAAAATTCCCTCTGCCTGGTGGGAATATACAGATGTTTATTTATACTTATCTGTACACTCAAGTTTTTACATAAATAAAACGGTGTTTTGACGGAAAGGAACCCTAGGTAAACCTTACTTCAAGTCTAATGAATGGGGAGTCTCACACGTGATTAGGGGTTAGGAAGTAGGACTCATGCTTCACGGAAACTAAAGTAGAAAGGAATTGAGAGTCAACATGCCACGTACATTGGGGAGATAACGATCGTTATTTCTGGGCAGCTCTGAAAAATTGAGGGCCAGCAACAATCATTTTGTCATTTCCATGCGATGACCGTTATCCCTGCGCGGATAGCCTATCCTTTCACCCACTTCTAACGTCATCTCTCAACTCCATCCGTTTCTCTGTATACGTAATTCTGTTTCTGGGCATTTTATCCTGTTGGAGGATGGAGGGAGAGACATACTGCCTGCAATATAAAATATTCAAAATCATACAAGTCCACAGATTAAAAAACTTAACCACGCAAAGCTGTTTCTAAACCTGTTCAAAGACAAATTGATCAGAAAAAGCAACCAGCAGAAGCAGCCAGATTTTAATATTGTGATTTTTTAAAAAACATTCAAGTTGATCAGATTCATATATGTGTCCTAGTCTTTTCCACATGCAAATCTGGAAAACATTGCCATTAGTCTGTTTCCAGGAGGTACAGTCCTGCACAGTTGAAAAAACAAATTTGAGGATTGAGCAATATGTACTGTAAAACTGGGGCCGTAATAGCTGCATTTGCCACTAGATGGTGGTGTTGAAAGTGATAGTCTTGCTTAATCTGTGGACTGCCTAGTGTAGAAAACAGGCGGTTTTCGCCTTCCTGGCCTTTAATAGCATTATGTAATGATAAGCGTACAAAAAATACATTAATTACCAAGTGTGACAAGTATTGAAATACAAAGCAGACTTGGAGACACTGGTGAAGTACATTGCTAACTCTTTTAAAAGTAAAGGTGTTCTTTATGGAAAACAGGAATTTTAAAATGTAGCATGTTTATTACATGGTTTGGGGTTTTTATTACCTGTCTAGAGTTACATGTGATTATTTGTAGTTTATAAGACAACCCTTTCTCTGGAAGTAAGACCACGGAATATGCTTTTTTTAAAAAAACCTAAGTGATTCTAATACTGTCTTCAGCCTACACTTTGAGAAACACTTTCAATATGATGGCTCTTAATCTTCATTTGGGTGAAGAATTCCTTTGAAAAGCAACAAAAGCTTTGGGTCTCCTCACACAGTACTTTAGATTTAATAACATGGGATTCATGGATTTTTAAAGAACCACTATTGTACCTACCTTGAGAGCAGAGCAGCAAAAAGTAGAGCTAGATGGATTCTTACAAAACTTTAATTCTGTGACCGCAGGGTTCTAAGCCAAGAGGGAACTGGAAAATTTTTAGATGCACACTAATGTTTGAATGAGAACACTCAGACAGCAGAGATCGTATGTCTATAAGGAGTTGGAAAAGTGGGCATGCAGAAAGGGTCCTAAAAAGTAAAAAGAGAAGGTCCCTCTTCCTCTAACGTACTATATTCCTCATCCCATCTACTTCCCCATCTCCCTCGTGTTTATGCCCCCATGTATGGTACATATGCAAATCTCTTAAATTTCATCTTAATGCAGTGCTATTAGAACTTGAGATTTCAGTTTACTCTTTTTTCTCCATTTCTAACCCACTCTGGCTGCTCAAACTGAGACAAGATTTCCTAAGATGGAGACCCATCAGGAAATGCGTTAAGTTAGATGTAACTTAGGGTGAATTCCCTGTCTCTGTTAAGTTATTCCCTCATCTGTAAAATGGAAATAATCTCCACCCTGCCTATTTCAAAGACTCTTGTGCAAATCAAATAAAAAAAAATGTATGTGAAAGTATAAATTCTGAAGTGCTATCCACATGTAAGGGACTGTAAGTCCAGAGAAAGGAAATCTTGGGGCAAAATAGCTCTAAAAACCGAAAACAGTCAAAGGGAGAAATAAAGTTTAAAACCCGTTCATTGCTTACAAACTGCAGTCCAGGGTTCTGCCTCTGCTCCTGCAGAAGCAAGTGAGGAAGTAAGCCAGCCCCTCCCTTTAAACTCTCAGATTCAGACACACCCTCGGTTGCACAGGTAATTACCCATTGACATGGAGATGAACTCTCCACCCCTGAGGATATGCAAATGTACTAAAGCCAGGTGAGATACTCTGGAAATGGTACAATTTTACCCTCAGGCCGCCCTTCCAGAAATCTTGCCTTACGATCTACTCGTTCCCCTTCCACAATAGTGCCTGGGTGAGAAAACTGGAGCACTGTGACCAGACTAATGACATAACAATAGCAACAGCAATAAAATTATGACAATCCTCAAACCGGAGGATTCAGCTAGGTTCAAAGTCTTATGCACATTAAGTCTATAGCTCGTCCATTCCATAGGCAGGCAGTAGCTGAGGGTTCAGAGCAATCATCAGGTAGCAGTTGCAGCCAGGGGGCACATTCAGGCCATTAGGACTGTAGTAGAAAATAACCTTAAGGGCGATAAGATACATGTTTTACCAGCATAGGCAAATCTTGTCCATCAGGTACCATACATGCAAGAGAGTGGTCTTGTGATAAAACAGTGGCAGGAATGGGATCTCGTCCTGGTCTAGTATACCAGACTTTCACCCCTCCCTCCCTGTGGGGGTTACAGATGGGTCAATATATAGGGCTATGGGAATACATGCACTGGCCATAAAGATAAAACAAAACTTCCCTGTAAGATGCTCTTACCTCCTCGACATTTTGGGCACACTACCGTGACCTTTGGTTGCCATTCAGCTCTTTCTCCAGGAATACACACGAGGCCAGCTTCTAGGTCTTTCCCTCAAAGTGCCAGAAAGGCCAGCCATCCCTGGTCCATGTGTCAAAATGTCCAGGGCCAGGTCCATTTAACAGTCCTGGCTTCAATAGCTCTTTGGTTTGGACGTACAGTTATATAGGAGGCAGCAAGGTGTGTGAGCATATCCACAGGGCTCAAAGCTCATTCAAATGCTGCAGCACTGTCCACAGGCAAACCGACCAACCTGTAGACTATTGGTGCCTGACTTCTGGCCAAATTTGAACAAACCATTGTACCTCTCTATCATGCCTGCCCCAGTAGGATTATATGGTACATGAAATTTCTACTTTATTCCTAATTGCTGCACCCATTCTTGTAACACATGTTCAGTGAAGTAGGTGCCTTGATAGTTCTCAATCATCTGTGGCCGGCCATAGGCTGCAAAGAGATGCTCCAGGCCCCTCTTGGTGGTTTGCTGATCTGCATGATGTGCAGAAAAAGCAACCAATAGTCCAGTAGCCATGTCCACACAAGTCATGACATACGGATATCCTTCTGATATGGGCAGGGGCCCAATATAGTCTATTTGCCATCTGACAAGGGGTATTGGCCCCCTTACTGTTGTCCCATGTTGCTGTGGGACTTGGTGTAAGTCTCTCTTAGAGCACACAAGGCACTCCTTCCAGGCTCTACTGACTTCTTCAAAGGTCAATGGCAAGCCCCACCGACAGGCCACAGCCCACACTATTTTTTGCCCTGCATGCAACAAACACTGGTACAGCCATTGGCCCACATCAGAGGCAGGCTTTCTTTCTAGCTAGCACACCTGGGCCAGTGTGTCTGCTTCATCATTCCCTGGGGATGCTAAAAGGCAAATGGCCAGTTACATGATATACAGTAACAGTCTTAGTCTGAGCAGAGGCCCATAGGTCTTGCTACAACTTTTGCCCCCAAAGAGGCCAGTGACCAACATCAAGTTGGCATGATACCATGTCAGTAGCCACAGGGTCAAGCCCTGATAGATGGCCCAGCTGTCAGTGCAGAAAACTATGGGGGAAGGCTCCTGGATGATCACAAGCCATTCTGCCCACAACTCAGCCCATTGACTGCTCTTCCCCTCTCAATCCTCCATCCATATTGTCTCAGTCTTAGGATGTGTATCCTGTTGCTTTTGGATGGAGTGTTCTGTAGATGTCCATTAGGTCCCCTGTTCTAATACATTGTCCAGTGCCTCTGTCTCTTTACTTATTTTATGTCTGGCTGATCTGTCCTTTGGAGTGAGTGGTGTGTTGAAGTCTCCTAAAATGAATGCATTGCATTCTATTTCCCTCTTTAATTCTGTTAGTATTTGTTTCACATATGTAGGTTATCCTGTGTTGGGTGCATAGATATTTATAACAGTTATATCCTCTTATTAGACTGACCCCTTTATCATTATGTAATGTCCTTCCTTGTCTCTTGTTACTTTCTTTGTTTTGAAGTCTATTTTGTCTGATACAAGTACTGCAACTCCTGCTTTTTTCTCCCTGTTAGTTGCATGAAATATCTTTTTCCATCCCTTTACTTTCAGTCTGTGTATGTCTTTGGGTTTGAAGTAAGTCTCTTGTAGGCAGCATATAGATGGGTCTTGTTTTTTCATCCATTCAGTGACTCTATGTCTTTTGATTGGTGCATTCAGACCATTTACATTTAGGGTGATTATCTATAGGTATGTACTTATTGCCATTGCAGGCTTTAGATTCTTGGTTACCAAAGGTTCAAGGGTAATTCCCTTACTATCTAACAGTATAATTTAACTCACTTTGTGTGCTATTACAAACACAACCTAAAGATTCTCTCTTTTTTTTCCCCCTCATTTTTTTTCCTCCTCCATTCTTTGTATGTTACAAATCATATTCTGTACTCTTTGTCTATCCCTTGGGTGACATCTATTTAGCCTTAGGAACACTTCCATCTATAGGAGTCCCTCCAAAATGCACTGTAGAGGTGGTTTGTGGGAGGTAAATTCTCTCTGCTTTTGCTTCTCTGGAAATTGTTTAATCCCTCCTTCAAATTTAAATGATAACCTTGCTGGGTAGAGTATTCTTGGTTCAAGGCCCTTCTGCTTCATTGCATTAAATATATCTTGCCACTCCCTTCTGGCCTGTATGGTTTCTGTTGAGAAGTCTGATGATAGCCTGATGGGTTTTCCTTTATATGTGCTCTTTTTTCTCTCTCTAGCTGCTTTTAAAAGTCTGCCTTTATCCTTGATCTTTGCCATTTTAATTATTATATGTCTTGATGTTGTCTTCCTTGGGTCCCTTGTGTTGGGAGATCTGTGCACCTCCATGACTTGAGAGATTATCTCCTTCCTCATATTGGGGAAGTTTTCAGCAATTACCTCCTCAATGACACTTTCTATCCCTTTTTCTCTCTTCTTCTTCTTCTGGTACCCCTATAATGTGGATATTGTTCTGTTTGGATTGGTCACACAGTTCTCTCAATATTTTTTCATTCTTAGAGATCTTTTTTCTCTCTGTGCCTCAGCTTCTTTGTATTATTCTTCTCTAATTTCTATTCCATTTACTATCTATTCTACTACATCTAATTTGCTTTTAAATCCCTCCATTGTATGTTTCATTTCAGATATGGAATTTCTTAATGATTGAAACTCTGTCTTAAATTCGTTCCTTAGTTCTTGAATATTTTTCTGTACCTCCATAAGCATGTTTATGATTTTTATTTTGAACTCTCTTTCAGACAGATTGGTGAGTTCAGTTTCATTTGACCCTTTTTCTGGGGTTTGTGAGATTCTGGTCTGAACCATGTTCTTTTGACATTTCATATTTCTGTGTAGTGCCCGTAGTGCCCAGAAGCTCCAGTCTCTGGTGCTGCTCAGCCCCTAGAGTGAGGTTGAGGGTCATAGGGGAGTGGAGCTGGTGCCTGGGGTGAGGAAAGATGTTTCCTGATTCCTGTCTGTGGTGCCTGTATCCAGTGTCAGAGCCAGTGGGCCGAGCATGCAGGTGTAAGCCTCTGTGCTTTGCCTCTAGCTGTTGTAGGCAGGGCCTCCCTCTGGCTGGCCTGATGCCAGCACAGTGACTGCAGGGCTGTGAACTGGTGTTGGCAGGCTAGGAGGAAGGCCCAGCAGGCTGTGTGTCAAAGTGGGGTTCTCAGAGCTGAGAAGGCAGCTAGGGGGATGGGGCACCTAAAGCTCCTCAAAGTTCCCAACCAGGTGGACAGAGTGCACCCAGACAACCTTGTTTAGCTCTCCCCTCCCCCGCGCAGCAAGCTCCATGCAAACCCAGCTCCTTCAGCAGCCCTCTCACTGCTAGGAAGCCTCTCAGACCGCCTGCCTTTCCCTTCATCAAGAGCGGCTGGGTGTGGATCCCCTCCTCCACAAATGGCTGGAATCTGCCCCTCAAGCACTCCACCTGTCTGAGCTCCCCAACATCCAGAGCACCACACAGGGTAGGTTTCTGCTCCCAAAGCAGACCTCCAGGGCTGGGTGTTCAGCAATCCCAGGCTTCCACCCCCTCTCCCACTCCATTTCTCTTCCTCCCACCAATGAGCTGGGATGGGGGAAGGGCCTGGGCTCCCCCGGATAAAGGCTTTCGTATGTTACCCTGTTTCGTGAGGTCTGCTCTGTTAGTGAGGTCTGTGTGCAGTCTGGTTCAGCCTTCTTTCTTGTTGTTTTAGGGTTAGTTGTGTCATTTAACTACATTTTCACACTATCTGTGGTTTTGGGAGGAATTCACCATCTCACCTCTCACGCCGCCCTCTTGAATCTCTCAGGCTTAGGATCGAAAGCCACAGCCCTCCACTTCAGGGGCTGCCCATGGAGCCATCTGTGTACCAATCATCTTCAGGTATAGGGGCTTTTCCCTCCTGATAAGGAGTCTCAGCTACCAAGGGCTGCTTTCCACTGATATATGTCACTGGTCCCAATGAGCATTGGAGTTCTCCATTTAAGGAACTAGTAGAGAGGGTGCTGCACTGCTGTAAATATGTGCCCCATTTGGCCAGTGTAGGTGTAGGTGCCTCCTCCATGGCCTCTGGGTCCAGTCTCGCACCCACCCCACGATGGGATAGGTGGTTATTACCTTTGTTGGAGCTGTTCCAACAATGGGCTTCATAGCCAGCAAGGTGTGGTACACAGCAGCCAGTTGCTTCTCTATCAAGGTGTAGCAGATGTCTGCTCCTTTCCATAGTTGTGAGCAGAATCCAATAGGTTGGCATGTCTGTTCAAGCCACTGTCAAAGACCCCATCCATAACCATCTTTGGTTACATGAACATCTAGTTCACAGGGCCTTGATGAGTCCATTACATTCAAGGCTTGTATGGCTTTGCCTGCTTGGCAGCAGTAAAAGCAGCTGCACATGTCTCTTCCCAGTCCCACCTGATGCCCTTTCATACCAACTGGTATAAGGGCTTCAGAATTTGTGCCAAATGCGTGATAAATACTCTCCAATAGCCCAAAAGACCCCAAACTCTTGTAATACTGCCACAGTGGTAGGGGTGGGGAAAGCCTGGACCTTGTCTATAATTGCTTCAGGAACAACTCTAGTTTTACCTGACCAGACAACCCCCAAGAATTTCACAGACAAACCAGGTCCCTGAACCTTGGTGCTGTTTACAGTCCATCCTTTTTTCCTATAGATGTTGCAACAGTCTAGGAACTGCCCCTTCTAAATCAGAAAGAGAATCAGATATGAGCATAATATCATCAATGTAGTGATACAACCACGCTGTTTGCAGTTTCCTCCATGTGGCCAAGTCCTGGGGTACAAGTCCATAAGAGATGGTGGGACTGTGGAGGTATCCCTCTGGAAGGACAGTGAATGTCCACTGCCGGCCTTCCCATGTGAAGGCAAACTGTTGCTGGCTTTCCTGTGCTATGTCAATAGACAAAAAGGCATTAGCAAGGTCTACTACATAATGATAAGTTCCCAATCCATGGCTGAGGGTGTCCGGAATGTCTGCTATAGAGGGGACAGCAGCATGCAAAGGGTTTGTGACTTTATTCAATTCCCTGTAATCTACTGTCATATGCCAGGAGCCATCTGGCTTTCTCACTGGCCACCCTGGGGAATTACCTATGAGTGGGCTTTATGATACCCACCCTCTCCAACTCCTGTAGAGTTTCTCCAATTTCCTTGTGCCCCCCGAGGCAATTTATACTGTTTAATATTTGTCACCCACTGAGGTACAGGCAGAGCTACAGATGGGTGCTTAGCATGTCCCCTCAGAACTGCCTTTACCACATATACCCTCAGTCTGAACTCACCTGCAGTGGTCTGTAACCACAGGCCCTGCAGGATAACTACTTCCAAAATATATTCAGGAATGGGAGAAATGTACACAGCATACTCCTTTGGAGGTAAACGCCCTATCCCCAATGAGATCTGGGCTTTCTTCACTCTAATTGCCCTACCCTCATAGCCATCTATCACAGCAGGGGTCCCGGAAAAATGCTCAGGATTGCCATGAATCAAAGAACACTCAGCTCCTGTGTCCACCAGCACCAGGACATGTTGTGCATTCACAGGGGACCAATGAATTGCTAATTCTACATGTGGCCTCTGGTCCCCACTGTGTCCCCCAAGGTGGGGACTTTGACACCCCCCCTCAGTTGAACCATGGTGCCCAATCATCCTCCTGTGGGGGTAAGGGCTCAGGTGAATCCTGAGTACTATCTCCCATGAAGTTTTGCAGGGACACAGGCTGGGCATGAGGCCTTGACTCTGGTTTTTGTGTCCTGGACCTCAACGGCTGGAACTGCTGCTCTGGCTTTAATTGATGCCACAGTTCTAACAATATTCTATTGGGCTGCCCATTGAGTTTTTCTTTCACTACCCTGGACTTTATCAAATCAACCCACATCTGGGTCCTGGAGACCTTCACGGGGCCTTTTGCACTTCTACTTTCAGTCATGGCCCATACTTCCCTCCATACCCTTATTGTTTCAACCTCCCCCAGATATGCTAAAGTGTGAGTAGCCTCACTTATGGGTTGCCCTAGGTGGGAGGCAAGAGTATTCTCTAGGGACCCCAAAGAGAGATGTGGGAGCTGTATGCAGTACCAGGTTTCTCATTCCTATAGTGAACACCTCCTCATCAGGGCTCTGGGCGTCCATATTATAGATGATGTTTTTCATACCCATTTCCCACAGTATCTGTTGGAGCTCTGCATATGTTTTCCAACTACTGGGAAAATATGATAAATCACCCTGATTAGGCCAAACTATCCTGATGGCAGCTGTCAGCCATTCCAGGAGCGTCTGATTCCCTGAGGCATGATGGGCATTTTGCAACCACTGCTGGAGGGAAGGGTGAATCATCAAAGAAGCCATTCTACTCATCTCAGTATCCAACACAATGCTTTACACCCTCATATCCCAGAGACATAAAAGCCATGTAGGCAGAGATTCTAATGGCCTCTGCCTATACTGGACGCTCATGTCCACCAGCTCATCCTGGGTATATGGGCGGAGCATGGAGTGCTCCACAACCTGGGGAGGGGGCTGCTCCTCCCTCTGAGGAGCCCATGGTTGTTTCATTTTTATTTTCTTGATTACAGCTGGGTGGTCCATTAAAACAGAAGATGGTACCTCCTGTGGTGGCCTGGGTAGAAGATCCGCCGATGACCCCGCCTCCTCCTCTTCTTCCTCAGGCTTCTCCACCAATGGCTCTTCCTCCACCATTTCTGGGGCTGAAGGCACTACTCTTTCCTCCCCTTCCCCCACAGCCTCCTGCAACGTGGCTTTTCCTACCATCTCCCCCCTCGCTGTTGCTAAGGAATTTTCTAGGAGTGTGACCTGCCTTTTCAGTAACTGTCTCTCTTCTTTAACAGCATCCCATAGGTTATTGCCCAGCTCCTCCAGCGATGCTGAAGCCTCTCTCTCACCTAAGACCCTCAATAATCCTCTCTTTCTCCTGTATAACATTTTCCACTATCTGGATGAAAAGAGACCCTACAATGCCAGCCATTACACAGCCCCCTAAGGTCTCCAAGCAGTCTTCCAACTCATGGAGGGCTAATTCTGCAGTTTCCAGTGTTTCCACCTTTCCCCAGTTCTGGGGAAGGCTCCACCCCTCTAGGAGGTGCTTTACCCTAGGCCAATTCCCCTCTAGGGGTTCCCAACTTGGAAGCTCCATAGCTGGGGAGATAATAACAGGTGAAGCAGTATGCTCTGCCACTGCATCCACTGGGGCCTCCCCACCATCCACAGGAGCAGCCCTCCCAAAGGTCACATCCATTGTGACAGATTTTGGGTTCAGAGGAGTCCTGCCAACTATGCCAGATATAAGTCCGGGAAAAATACCTGGGGCAAAATACCTCTAAAAATCAAAACCAGTCAAAGGGACAAATAAAGTTTGAAACCCATTTATTACTTACAAACTGCAGTCCAGGGCCATCTCTCTCCTCCACTCCTGAAGAAGCAAGCAAGCAAGCAAGCAAGCCCGTCCCTTTAAACTCTCAGGTTCAGATATGCCCTTGGTTGCCCAGGAATTACCCACTGACACGGAGATGAACTTCTCTCCACCCCTGAGGATATGCAAATGCACTAAAGCCAGGTGAGATACTCTGGAAATGTTACAATTTTACCCACAGGGACTATCACAGTTATGCTGCCCTTGATACACTGAGTTATATAATGGGGTGTGAGTAATCATTGTGCCATGAATATCTCTTGAGGGGAAAAGGTTTTATGTTTGTGGGGGAGGAAGTGGCAAATATGAGGGAAACAACATT
The DNA here is from genome assembly GCF_040802235.1 of Manis javanica. NCBI lineage: Eukaryota > Metazoa > Chordata > Mammalia > Pholidota > Manidae > Manis > Manis javanica. The sequence goes on along the minus strand of NC_133157.1, from coordinate 32,100,097 downwards.
GTAACTTCCCACTATACCAGTGGTCCTCAACCCTAACTATACACTATAATCATCTGAAGAGCTTTTAAAATATCCTAAATGCAATGTTGTATACTAGATTGGATCTTGAGGCAGAGAAAAGAGCATTAGTAGAAAAATTATTGAAATCCAAATAAGATCTGTAGATTAGTTTGAGAATGGAACCATCTTAATAAGATTTTATAAATGGACCATGGTTACATAACATGCTACCGTTAAGGTATATTGGTTGAGGGGTATACAGGAAGTTCTGTACTATCATTACAACTTATAATCCTAAAATTATTCCTAAAAAACAGTATTTAAAGCAAAAACAAAAGAATAAATATATCTATGCCTGGATGCCACTGTAGACGATAAATCAAAATCCTTGGGGAGGTGTCCGGGAATCTGTAATTTTGAAATCTTCCCCAGCGATTCTAATATATCATGAGGTTGAGAACCATTGTTTTACACTGGGAATGCTTGAGAGTCTGGGATCCTGTTTTGTTCTTTGCTGTAGCCTAGAACCTAGCACAATGCCTATATGAACAGCTTTTGCAATTGTGCCCTTGCTGAACTGCACCTTTGTTTGCAAATATCTCCTTTACTTTGCATCCTCTGTAATAATAAAAGTAAAACTGAAAATAACCCCCCACCCCCACAAAAAAAATACTAGGGGAGATTTCAGACATCTTCCTGGGAATAATTCCTATTCCTTCCTGCAATCTCTCTTTTCAGTGAATCCTGACCATTATCACCAGATAATCATTCCTAAAATACTAAAACTGCCACTCCATTGTTCAAAAGTCTTACTTAGTTCCTTCCCCATTACCTAACAAGTGAAGGATATACTTCTTTGTTAGGTATGTAAAATTCTGTACATGCTGATATGAGATTTTTACCCTGCCAGCCTGCCTTTCCACATGGATCCTGTATTAACTGTAGTTTGCATGCAGTTCTCTTGAACATGGCCTGAATTCATCCTTCTCTGTGGCACATACAATAATGCTGCTATCCTTGCCTGTAATACAGGTCCCCTCCATCTTTCAAGGTTCCATTCTTGTGTAATTTTTTTCAGGTCATTCCAGCAAAAAAAGTGAGCATTCCCTTTATTGTATCTACTATTCAAATGCCACTAGCATAAACTACTTTCTTTTGTAATTATTTGTTTTCTGTTTTATCCTCCTTCCCCCACGAGACTAGATTAAACCCCTGGTGGGCAAGGACGATGTGTCACAGCTTCTAGCCCTCCGTGCTTACCATGATGCTGTCCATACAGTTAAGCATGTAATAATGATTTAATGTACATTTTGCACAAATACAATATCTAAAAAGTAAAAATAGAAAGTAAGAATTCAAATACACAAGCAAACTACATTCATCACTCCAAAATATATTTGAATTTTCTTATCTAGAATAAGAATTGTTAAAATTAACTAAAAAGCCAACTAAGCCTGAAGAAAATGTTGATGCTACTGTTACATTAATAACTGAACAAAGTTTACAAGAAAACAACATGTTCCCCCAAATTTTAAGTGTTCAGACAATAATTTTTCTGCTCTTAAGAATTAAAGAATGTTTGTTCTCAGAAGGAAAAAAATCAATTATTCAGCCCTCCCCTTTCCCATTTGTGTCTTTTCCCATCACTATCCTCATCCCAGTGTACACACACACACACACACACACACACACACACACACACACACAAGCAGTCTATTATCTATGTGGTAGAGCCTGAAAAAACATGATATGCTCTTTATCTGGGGAAAAAAGCCCAGATAAAATATTAATGAATATAATAGAGATTTCTATAGTATTTTGAGGAAAAATCACACAATAATATATTAAGATGTGTATTTTGTTGGACAACTATGATGGCTGAACATTGTTAAAGCAAAACATAACTATAGATGTCATTTTCTGAGTGAATCTCTTGAGGAACATTTGAAATTGCTGGTATCTCTGGTCCTTCTGCTTTGGGCTTTTCTTGCATTTCTATAAAATCAAAATATGAAAATAAGTTCAATAAATGGTATTGGGACAATTGACTATAAGTTTGGAGAAAAAAGAAACTCTACCTCAAAAACAAATTTCAGATAACATTTAAATATCAAAATACCATAAATATTATAGAAACAAGATAATGTTCTTATAATCTTAGAATTATAAAGGCCTTTCTAAGCAGGACAGACCAGAAACCATAAAAGAAAAGATTGACAGGTATGAATAATTAAATATTAAAATCATGAAGATTTGAATCACTAAAAATTAAAATTAAAATGTTTTCATATAGATGACAAAAACACTATAAACAAAGCTAAACCACAAACAACTGGAAAAATATAACATGTAGGCAAATGTTTATAGCTATTATTTATAGAGTTTTTTAAATCAAAAAGATCACAAATTTAAAAAGGAACAAGTAGTGAAACAGGCAATTCTCTAAAGAAAAAATTCAAATTCACAATGACTGAAAAGATGCCTAGTAGCATTAGTCCTTAAAAAAGTGAAAATTAAAAAAAACAGGTTTTTTTTTTTTAAACCTAGGACCATAAAAGATTTTAAAAATGTGATCATGTGCAGTGCTGGCAACAGCATGGGGAAAAGGCACTTATATAAACAACTGGTTTGTGTGGATTGCTGTATTTTTGGAGGCTATTCTTTTACAGAATATATCTAAACTTTAAATGCAGGCCCAGCATTTGAACTTCTAGGGATTTACCCAAAGGAAATAATCAGACAAACTTTAGCTTCCAGTGCCTCAATTTCTTTACCTATAAAATGGGCATAACATTATTTTTCCAGTAAGGTTTTTAACATTGAATAAAGTAATTCACACAAAAGGTTTAATACTGCATCTGCCACATGGAAAGTGCCAAATAAATGCCAGCTATATAAATGCTACTTCCAGTGATGTTCATTGAACACTGTTATAATAGCAAAACTTGGGCAGTAACCTAAGTGTTCACTATTATAGGGATTGGTTCTGTGGTACATACAACACAATACTACACAATTGTTACAAAAAATGTATTTAAGAGGCCAAGATATATATTGTATGTGAAAAAAAGCAGGTTATAGAATATTACACTACCTTATTTGTTGAAACAAACTCAACATTGGGGATCAGAGATAAGAGGTGGTATTACAGGGGAATTTTACTCTATATTTACTTACATACTGCTTTGTTTTACTATAATAAACATATAATTATGAATATTTTATAATCAGCAAAAAGGTAGATATTTTCATTTGTTTGGTAGGACAAAACCAAAATCAAAATAAGCATTAATTAACTGCTCATATTAACCTTACTGCATTACAATGAAACTCTTAGAATAGGGGCACTTTGTTGATTAGAGCAGCTTCTCCTGCTGAGGACTCCTGTCAGTGCAAGCTATGCTTCATGTGTCTGCTTTTTACTGTAATGTTCTTAAGGTATTTCCTCAAAACTTGTACTACTTGGAACCCAACTGACCCCATGTTTTTGTTGCACTCATATTTTAGGAGAAAAAGCAAATAAACTATCAAAAGGATTTCTTTAGAAAACAATTCTCTGGAGATAACTATGGTCTGATCCACTCAGTCCATTTCCTATACTGTCTGTAGTATTGTACAAGGAGAACAGAGGTTCTCAATTTTGTCTCCTGAGGCAAGTCACATTAAAGAAGGGTCACATTTTTCAAAATGTTATGTTTAAGGAGAAAGTTTTTCAGAAACAAATATTGAAATAGAAAGGGATTTTAGTAAACCTGATAAATCCTACAAGACTTGAGTTCCTTGGTAACAGGATAATATTTTACATCTTTGTATTATCTCCCTTGGGACCTTGCACTGTGAATTTACTTGCCTTTAGTTTGCCAGAAAATTTTAATTTCCAAGAAAAATTTTATTCATCAGGCTTTCTTGTTAATCTAAATTTAATTTTCCTTTAAAATGTTTTGTATACAATTCGTCCTGTATTGGGTTCATTTCTCTTCACTGGCTAAAGCTTCCCCAAATGGATAGTATGTCAAGTACACACTTATATTTTCAATTACTTTCTTTTAATTCTTTGGACATGTGCCAAAGAGACATTGGTTGACTGAAAAACATTTTCTATTTGAAATTAGCCGATACTATTAATGATACCCCTTGAGATAACTGGGGTATCCTATGATTTTCAAAGAAAGCTACAAATCACCACTGTGAGGGGATATACCTATGTTAGTGCTCTAGTTGTAAATGGGGAACACCATTAAGTGGCAGTGTCACTGACTTATCACCAATAAACAATCCTTACCTTGAGGAAAAGTATAAACATCCTCAGAATCTTTCAGCTGTGCTTTAGGATCTTGGTCTTGGGGCCCACCTGTTTCTTGGTATGGTTCTGGAAAGCATTCTTTAGATACATCTTTATTTTTATAGGTCTTAGTGGAGAGGTCTTCAGGCCCAGGTGTTTCTTGGTATATTTCAGGTGAACAGTCTTCAGGCTCAGGTGGTTCTTGGCATATTTCAGGTGGATATTCTTCAGGAACAGGTGTTTCCCGGTATATTTCTGGTGGATATTCTTCAGGAACAGGTGTTTCTTGGATTGTTTGATGAAAGGGAGCTCTAGTCACAGCAATTTCTGTTGTAGATGTTTGAGAAAAGTGTTCAACTGTTTCTTGGTATGTTTTAGTAGAAAGGTCTTTAGGCACAGCTATTTCTTGTTGTATTTTAGCAAAGGTGCTTTCAGTCTCAGCTATTTCTTGCCCTGGTTCAGAACTGTATTCCTTGGGTTCAGCATTTTTTTGGTATGTTTCAAGAGTGTATCTGTTAGGCACATCTGGTTTGGGGTATGCTTCAAGACAGCATCCTTCCAGGTCAGCTATGTCTTCAGAAGTTTTAGAAGGAAGGGCTTTGGCTACAGCTCTTTCTTGGCACATTTTAGGAGAGAGGTCTTCAGGTTCAGAAGGGTGATTTTGTACTGCTGTTTCTTGATACTCAGAAGAATTTTCCTGATGTATAATGCTTTCTTGACTGATTGCAAAAATCTCAGGCATAACTTCTTGGGGAGAGGCTACTGAAGGGAGAGCTTCAGTTACACCCCTGGGTGGCTCAATCTCTTTCTCTGGAGGTGCCAGTACTTCCTCCATCATTTCCTTTTCTAATTGTGACTGAGGCTCCGCCTTCAGTTCTGTATTTTGTTGTCTCTTTCTGCCTCTTTCATTTCCTTTTTCTGTTCTCTGCCGCCTGCGTTTTTTCTCTCTGTGGGGAGATCAAAATTAGCATCAGCAACAGGGCTACAGAATCAAAATAAATGGTTGGTAGTAAAGTCCCAGGATTGTATGACCTTAAAACAAGTCATTTAATCTATCTAGACTTCAATCTCCTTGTTTGTAAAGCTAAAGAGCAGAGCTAGATGCTCTCCGTTGTCAGGAGAGGAATGTCCCTCAGGGACCTTTTGTCTCTGACACCTTACTCAACAGGAACCTTTCTGGTGAGTGTGGAGTGTATATATATGTTGAAGAGCATATTCTTAAAGTGTAGTTACAGAAAATGTCTAATTGATGTTACAAATGAATAGATTGGCATTCTGATTTATACACTAGTCTCCCTGGTTTTAGTCTGTGTGGGCTCTAGGTAAACTAATACAACTGCATTTCTACATCCAAAATTCAGGCACAGCTCCTTGTCTCTGCAACCTGCAGGTTGATGATGTATATAGCTTGCTTATCTAATGCAGTGTCTTGTGTAAAGAATGCTAAGTAGCTGCAATACTTGTCAAATGAGATACTGTAAGCTGGGTTCGAAGGTACAAAAATGGTTCTTGAGGTAAAAAAGCCTGGTGGAAAGGCATTAGTGGCCATTTTGTATCTACCCCAAATTAATAGCTAGATTAAAGATCTAGAAGATGAAAGGATAGGCATGGAAATTTTAGCCAATGATCAACTGTTAGGTACTGCAACTAGAACCAAATACAGATGGCTAATACAGATGAGCTCAGGGGAAGAAAAGGTGCTATAAATAAGCCTTGCATCATTTTTCTAAACTTAATGAAATTCTGTTCCATGCTACCTGCTCCACGGAGCCTTCTCTTACAGGCTACAGGGCCAAAATGCTCTTCCTGCTTAGCACTCCTGTGGGATTTATTATGGGGACCATGCTTTAGGCAAGGAACATCAGCTGCCTCATACTATAGTTATTTCTGGAGAAACTTTTTTCTTTTAGTAAGTAGATGTTCTTTAGAGATAAAACCAGTGTCTTGATATCTGCAGTGCTTATAGTTCTCTACACACTTAACAAATGTGTACCCTCTTCTACTTTTGTTATGCTTGAAAATTTCCATAATGAAAATCTGTAAAATAATTGCTTCACCAAAAGCAGTTTGAAGTCAATGTAAAAAGGGTATATATGTAATAGGACAGTAAAAAATAACTATTAAACATAACATAGAAGAAAAGGTCATCTAAAAATGATGGTATAACACCTCAGCATTTTGAAGTATAATTCCAAGTAACCAAGATAACAAGATAAATTATAAAGCCTTTATTGTCAGATTTTAAAAGATCCTATATATGAATTCTTCAGAAATACTTATTTTGTCCTAGCTATTACATCTTAAAAATTTTATTATATAGATCTATATGAGGAAATCTGAGTAATGTTCCATGTTGTTCCTTGTAGTTTTTCTAAAAAAAAATACCAATATATCTATGTGGCCTAAAATTTAATCTGTACTCTATCACTTATCAGCTGTGTGATCACAGGCAAGTCACTTAAACTGGCTATGCCTTGGTTTCTTCTTAGGTAAAAAGGGAGCAAATAGTATTGGCCCATTTTTATGGTTCTTGTTAAGAATTGCATATAGTGACTTAAATGAACTATCCAAATACAAATTATTGCCCTTATATTAATACAGGAAACACAGTGCTTCCTATGTGCCAGGCACTTTTAAGTAACTTACTTATTCTGTTATTGCATATCATCTTCATATCAACTTATGAAGTAGATACTATTATTGTCTCCATTTTGCAGATGACAAAACTAAGCACACAGAGGTTGATTTAACCTGTCCAAACTCAAATGGCTAGAAGTGTGGGAGGCTTCAAATCTAGTCATTCTGCCTTTAAAGCCAGGCTCATAACCATTGTACTCTGTTGCTTCTCTCTGTAACTACTCAAGTTTCTCTGTGAGGTAGGCTATAGTGAGAAGAGCCCTCAGTAGTATGGAGATGTGTCCCAAGAGTATGGCCAGCCAGCTGCCAAGAGGCTCACCAAGGTGTCATCTACTGCAATGACTTCTACACCTTTGGCCCCCCCAGCCCAGCAAGCACAGAAACTCAATTCGGTCAGTACACTGAGACCAGCTCTATTTATTGGGGCAGAGCTCATCAATCAGCTCAAAGATACTGATATGTAAACCTAAAGACCAATTTTTAAGTGAACAGTGAGAAATGCAAAATCACACAGCAAAGAATGTGTGAGCTAACAAACAAATGCACTCTTTCTCTGTAGCAAGTACTTGGAAAGCCAAGTAATGATCAGAAGGTTACATGGCAAGTATGGATATTGTTCAACAAAGTCACCTGCCACAGGACGTGAGTACAGAAGTTTCACCTATATCATAATGTATGTATTCCTGAAAAACCTCAGTTTCTGCAAAATCATACACTAAAAGAGAGCTTGTGGGGGAAAAATAGAGTTGAGCAAATGACTCAAATCTTATGCAACTTTTTAATGCTAACAAAAAATACTTGGTTGTGGGGGACATAACTCAGGCCAGACAGGCAGCTTTCTATGGCTGAAGGCTGCTTCCAGGGTAGTAAAAATGCACAAAAACCACAGTGTAAATGCAGGCTTTCAGCTACTGAGATCATGCAAATAAGGATGGCACCCTAAGCCAGCAGGGCTGCAACTAAATTAGGCACAGGAGGAAGTGCAACCTGCTACCTGTGGAGAGCTGAGCAAAGCTAGTGGTGTCCTTCTCTGGGGAGGGAGTCTTGGATGCAGGCTGAAAAGGATCTTGCCTATGCAGCAGCCAAGCTGAAGGTTTTTCCCTTTCCTGCTGAAGGTTTTAATTCTATTCCTACTTCTGGCTCCTTTTGACTAGGAAAAATCATGAATCAAAACAATTTCCACATTTTACTGCCATCATTGTCCTATCTACCAATCATATGAAGCTGCTTGGTGTTGTAGAAACATGTTTTGTAGCAGAACAGACTATATACTCAGTCCTCAGGGAGACAGGTGCCCTTTCTTAAGAAGAGTGCTTAAAACACCTGCATTGCTATTTTTATTTTAATGCTGCCTAGAAAAATGTATACCTATGTCATCTTCATCATTGAAGGAATCATTTTTGCAATAATGAAGGAATATAAATCAAACTCCTAATAAATTTGTTTAAAAAGAGTGCTTAGATGAGAGGTTATCAATTGGGGACAGTTTTGCCCCCTCTACCCCTGCCTGAGGAGACATTTGACAATATCTAGAGACATTTTTTATTTTAAAGTTGGGGGTAGGGGCTATTAGTTTCTAGAGGCCAGAGATACTACTAAACACCTGCAATGCACAAAACAGCCTCCTTCCTGTGGGATTCTCCTGCCCCCAGGTCAATAGTGCCAAGGCTGAGAAATCCTGGCTTAGATGGGGGCTGCTCTCTTGGCTCCTTGGACTCCTTTTTTCTGTCTCCAAGCAAGCAACCTGTTTTTATAGTCATATTCTAAATGGATGCAGTTAGATGCTGCCTAATTTATAGTCATGTCTTGTATGCCCTCCCTGAAATCACATAAAGAAGACTCTGATTGGAGATTTAGGAACTCCCAAACTCTTCCATCACTCATTTTACAGTATTTTAGTTTCCTCCATCAGGGAGTTAAGCACACTCATTTGATAAGGATTTTATTGATAGAAAGTCTAGAGAACAGGCTTGGAAGTCTCCTCAATGATGTCTCCTGCTCCCAACAAGATGCTTGTATGTTTATATTACAAGAATAATTGAATACCAGGCCTCTCAATAATATAATTAATTGCCTGCTGTTTTAATTAAAAGAAGTCAAGGATAAAATTCTGTTCCCACCACTCTCCTAGCTGTGTGACTTTAAGCAAAAGATTTAACCCTTCAGAGACTTGCTTTCCCTTTTTTTGAAATATAAGGATAACAGCCCCTGATTTACTGGATTGTTGGAAAGATAAAGCATAGTGTGTGAACGTGCTTAGCACTACTTGACATGTAGCATATGCTCAATAAATATTAGTTCCTTTTCCCTTGCAGTGATACCATACCCAAACTGCCATTGCGAAGTTTGCCTTTCTTGTGCTTCAGCCTTTCTTTTTCTGAGTTGCTCTCTGTTTCGCAAACTCCAAGTTCCAATGACTTCTGTAGGATCAAAATGAAAGTTACAGGAGACAGTGATGAATTGTGGCATTTATCAGTAAGAGTCTGAGAGCAAAATGGTAGAATCCCTACAATAGGTGTGTAAGTCTTTCTCCAAGCTTCTTTAGGACAAGAACAACACCTTATTTATTCTTGTACCTCCAAAGAATGTCTAGAAGATACTCAGTAAGCATATTAAAATGTATTTTGTATATAAGTATTTGTACTTGTACAAATACATACTCAGTATTTGTACCTAAGTATGCTACCAACCAATTAATTTCTTCACACTTTTTATATATTGCACAAATATAAAAGAAAAAAAATCAAACCATGTTCTGCTATCTTTACTATAACCTGTTTTTTATTTTATTCCTTGTACCACCCAAATCCCCATGTTAAACAAAGTTATGATGCATACCACAATTTTATCATTAACTGAACATTTAATCAGAAATATTTTCCATGATATAGTCCTCATAATTATAGCTTTAATGACTACATGATACTTAATCAAGTTAATGCATTCTCTTTACCCATTCTACTCATAGTGAACATTTAGGTTGTTGCCAGTTATTTTTTGCCATTGTAGATCAAACAACAATAAGCATATTCATGCATACAGCTTTTCTTTCCTTTGAATTTTTTCTTTAGGATGGTGTTTTTCCAAGTTCTTTGGAATATTAAAGGAATTATCAAAAAAAAGGTTATATACCATCCAAGTTTGTGAAAAGTTAATGGATCTTTCATACAGAACTTCTTAGAACCTGTGAAGTGATTGTGAATTTGCAATCACTGGGACCCCCCAAAAATAGAGCATGCCCCTAGGACATGGCACCTTTCTCTTAGAACAGAGGTTCTTAATGGTGAACTTGAATGGGGAAAATTATACCTTTATTTTCTCATATCATTCCATTATGAACATAGGTAACAAACCACAGTAGTTGTAGCAGTATGTGACTTCATCACCAAAAGAAATGAGATTTTTTCATATCACATTGCAATTGTTGCAGATACCTTAAAATACCATTTATTTGAAATACATTTGATTTGATACAATGGTTATTAGACTCACTATTAATATAATTTTGCTATTTAATGCATCTATAAATAGGCACGTTACTGTATCACAATTTTTTATTCTGATAACTGTATCTTAATACAATTATTTCCTTTGTAATCCTATCTATTTTTATGTATTTTAGAAATTTATTACAAGAAGGGTCTATAGGTTTATCAGAATGCCAAAGGGAACCTTGGCACAATAAACTTTAAAGACACTGTCTTTCAAGGCCTAGGGTTCTGCAAAACATTTTGAGAAATGCTTCTTTAGGATAGATCTAACCAGCTCCATGTCCTAAAACAAGATTAAGATTGATGAGTCAAAAGAATAAGGACTAGTATAGATTTGACAATAGGTAGACCTTTCTAAAATTAATAGTAAATTTATGGTACCATGGAAGTATATGGGTGTATTTGCTGTGTATACAAACATCCAGTATTCAGTATTTTCATTGCCTTTCATTTAAATGTATTATTACTTATTATTTCCTTGTGTTTGTCTGACTTATTAGGATCTTAATGCACTAGAAGGCACCTCAAGAAGTTATACAGCCCCTTCTTCCCATCCAAATATATATGAATGAACTTAATTATGTCTATTTTCTTTTGCCAGGTCCATAAAAAAGGAAAATAATCATAGCCCAATTCGTCCCAACAACCACTAAGACTTCTTAGTGGCCACTAGAGACATCTTAAGAGCTCTTTCATTACCTGGAACATGGTTCTTTTCCTGAAGACGATCAGGTTTCTGATGGTGTGTCAAACGACAGTGGTCCTTTCCTAAATCCATCTTCCTGCAGAATCTTCCTGCTATTTGGTCTGACTTTCACAAGCAGCCTTTTTAAAAATATCAAAAGCAACTAACAGTTTAAAACACATGTACATACACAAGTTCACTTGTCACTTAACTTCCCGCCTAAAAATTTTATCTGGTTGAACCATGGCTGCTGGCCACTTCTACTGTCTTTATCACACTGCGCAGGTGTGAGCAGAGGGTGTGGCTGGTGCTACTATGTCCTCATCCTCTAGCGTCGTTGCTAGGTATACAAGGAGCCCCGCAGCCGTGGCTCAGCATGGCACAGCTCCAGTACAGCAGTCATTCGGTCCTATCCATCCAAAGGTGCCTGAGTCTGCTGTTCCTTTTTACGTTCGGAGGTGGCTGAGTGTAGAAAACATTAGGTCTAGGATCTAACCTGCTCCATGTCCTAAAACAAGTAACCTTCCCTTTCTGTGACTCTTTCCTCATTTGCAAAGTGGATAAATAATTCCTGACTTGCCCACCTCACAACAGTTCTTGTGAAAGTGAAACAAAATGAATGTAAAAGTTCTGAAGATGTGAAATTAATCTTGTATTGTTTTCCTGCAGGGGGCATTTTTCACCCTAATTTGTTACAAAATAATGTAAAATCTTGCTGTATATGCTGTTAGATTTAAATAGACACAAAGAACAAACACACACGAGGAATTCAAAAAACTTCAAACCCTTTTCTGCCTACTGCATCATTCACAAGTATCTCAAGGTAACTAATGAAATCCACTGTTACATATCTAGGGAAGGTCAAAAACCATTCCTTAATAAAAATGTGACCACCTCATGCCACAGAAATTAAGGTGAAACCAAAGGAATCACCCCATTTCCAGTCAGTGGCCTCATTTGTGAAGGCAAGGAGACTCAGAGGACCATGGTTGTTCAGCTAAGGAAGGAACACTGAACATTTCCTAATACCAGTCTGAGATACGCAGGGTTAACTGTGTTCTGGAGTCACAGACTGAAGTGAAGAGTTTGAATTCCAGTGTTGCTACATTCTCTAATTCAGTGACCTTAGGCAAGTTAGAAACCCCAGGGGCCAATTTACTCATCTCCAATATGGGGACAGCATGGACATCTACCTCATGGGGTTACTGGAATGATTAAACCAAGTGATCCACGGAAGACAGTTTATATGTGCCTGATAAATGGAACTTGCTTAATAAGTCTTGGATGCTTTTATTAAGAATAAAAAAAAAACAGCAACCAGATTTTGGTAAACCAAGCCTTAGTTTTAAGTGCACTAAAGAAACTTAGAGAAAATATGAAAGGAATCTTTTATAAAGAGAAAACCTTTAGAATATAGTCAGTGATTCTGTAACATCTTCCTATGTTGACAGATAGTAACAGCACTAGTGGGAGTGAGGATTTGATAATATGGGTCACTGTTGAACCACTGTGTAGTATACTTGAAACCAATATAAGATTGTATATCAATGATACTTCAATTAAAAAAGAGAAAAGCTTTAAAATGTGAACAGGTACCCCCTACTTTCCTAGCCTTTCTTAAGGCATTAGAAGTAGAAAGGCTCCCAAAACCATCTAGTCCCTTCCCTCTATTTCAATGTATAGAGAAACTGAAAGCCAAGAAGAGGATTTACCTGCCCCAAATTTTCTTACTTATTGCTGGCAGCATAAATATTTTTATGCCTGATCTTATCTGGGTATGAAAATGTATGTGTAGTACAAACATATGAGAGAAGCAAGTCTTTTAAAACATGCTGAAAAGTACTGAGAATTACATCACAAACAGTCAAGTACCCACCACCAAAACTTAATGTGGTTTTTAATTAGATCCTCATGCTCTAGCCTTAAGTTTCTCAGTCGTTCTTGTAAGAAAATTTCTATCTAAAAATTCAGATAACCTCAGAAAGTCCCTATTCAAGGGAGTCCTGTAGGAATGGAAGGCATAATTTATAATTTATCTCTTGATAAGTATTGGATTTTCAGATATAGTGTTTCACAAAATCAATACAAATTAAACTTTGAAAAATTATTAAAAAGTACTGTTTTATCATTTAAACAGGCATTTTAATATTTGTCCCTTTGAGATGTTTTATTTCTTGCTGGTGAGGTTGTTTAAGATAACTCAATAAAACAACCTTACAGACTACCTCTGGGGCACCTTACAGAAGACGGAGTACTTCTTAAATAGAATTATCCTTACTCAGAACTTGTAACACTCAGTTCCACAATTTAGCAAACCTTACTGAATACCCACTCTGTACTTGAGACAGTCAGGCTACAAAGATGGACAGAGGTAGGTCCTGAGTTCTGTGAACTGTAGGCTCATTAAGAGAGATATACTCATCTTTATAAGAAATATTTGAAATAATATTTATTGAAATGTATGAAATAATATTTAGATTCTTAATGCCCTGTTGCAACCTTCCTATGTTAATTCCACCCTTAGCTCATGTACTCTGTATCTAGGAGCAGAATGTGGAGGGACTATGAGAGGGTGGGGTCTCAAGTTAACAGTAATCAGGGGCAATATTGGGTGGAGGGGGCCAGAGGAGTCTTGGAGCAAAGCAGATTGGAAGTTAGGCAAGGTGTCCCTGGTGTGATAAGGCAGGCCAGAGCAAGAGCTCATATGGGACAGAAGTAGTCACACAGTAAGTCTACAAGCCATAGTTCACTGTCCCTTCTCTCTGTAAAAAACTCTGGAGTCATTACCTAAAGGTGAGATGTTAGGCATTAAAAGTTGGATACTTTTAACAAATGCTGCTTTGTTCTAGAGTTATTTGCATATACACATGAAACCACCCTACAAGCTACAAATGCTTAGAGAGGGTAGTTACTACTCCTGGTTCACGTTTCTATCTCCACCGTATAATGTAGCAGGAGGCTCGGCCCACAGCAGTCCCCATAAATGCCCTCAACTCCTGTATGCAGAGCTGGCTTTGTGGGTATGCAGCCTATGAAGTACTTCATACACTCAGAGGGGCTGATGAGTCTGTGACTTAATAATACCAATATCATCATCTGTTCCAGAACTCTTTCTACTGTCCTTCACCAGCTCTGTCCTATGTGCCAGACACACAGCAATTAAAAGACAAAAGTCCTTGCCGTAACAGAGCCTACAGTCTAATTGGGGAGAGATAAACAATAAGCAAATAAAATATGTAATGCATCAGATGGTAATGAGAGCTCTGGGGAAAACTGAGCGGGGATGATAGGATGGGGAAGGAGGGAAGAAGTTGGTAGAGGATGCTATTTTAAATAGGGTGGTCAGGGAAGGTTTGACTGGATAGGGTGACTACTTAGCAGAACTGGATGAGGTGAGTGGCCAGCCAGGCCGATACTGGGGCTGGGACGCAGGGTGAGATTTCAAGCAGAGTGGCATTGGCAAATGGCCTGACGTGAGGGAATAGTAGGAAGTGGGTTCAGAGAGGTAGCTTGTTGTCCCTTGTAGGGTATTCTACTCCGGTTGAGGTGAATCGTCACAGGATGGTTTTGAATAGAGGAGTGATATGATGTGACATATTTTCAAAGGAATTTTCTCACTGCTGTGTGGAGAACAGATCATTGGCAACAGGGGAGGAGGTGGAAGCGTGGAGACCAGTTAGAAGGATCTTGCAATATTCCATGTGAGAGATGATTAAGACTTTGACTGTGATGTAATAGTGAAGAAGTGGTTAGATTCTGGAATAGCTTGCCAAGTAGATATGGAATGAGAGATTTTAAAAAAGAGTCAAAAGAGTAGGATAAATGCTTGATTGCGGCAGCTGGAAGGATGGAGTTACCATTAATAGATGAGGAAGACTGGGAGGAGCAGGCTTGCAGGAGATGACTAGGAGTTTAGTTTTGGAGATGCTAGTAGATTAGAGGGAAAACAGAAAAGGAGCAGCCAGTGAGGCAGAGGGAAACCAGAAAAGTATAGTGTCCTGGAAGCCAAGTGGAAAAAATGTTCCAAAAAGGAGGGAGTGATCAACTGTGTCAAATTTTGCTAATAGAAGAAGGGTTGAGAATTGTCTATTCCCTAACAATTCAATTGAATTAACTATCGACTGTGGAACCTAAAGAGGTTGTACATGGCCAAGGGCACACAGGTGGGACCAGCTACATAACTTGCAGGGTCCAGTGCAAAATGAAAATACAGAGCTCTACCTTCAAAAATTAAGAATTTCAAGTTGGCTACATCAGAAAATTAAACCCAGCACAGGGCCCTACTTTCACAAATGTTTCACTAGATTCTTGTGGCAGGCTTATAAAATAACTATTCTTGTCATCGTTTTTCAGATCAAGACAATGGTGCTGAGTAGTGGGTGATTTAACTAAGATCACAGAGCTAGATTGATAGTTTGAGCCTAGAATGTGGGCCTTCAGCCTCCAAATCAGGCCTTCCACGTATCCTACTAGACCAAACTAGATATGAGGAAGAGAATTGCTTTCCTGCCTCCTGACCTACCTGGAGCAAGTTTAAGTATTGAGGCCTTGTTCCTGCATTTATGTGGCCCGATTGAACAGGGCAGATGGGGAAGGGAAGGAAACCTATTACAAAGAACTTCTGCCCCAGGGTGAAGAGGAAGTACTGGATACCATTTGGCCAAAACATAATCTGATAAAAGTACCCCAAAGCTAATGCAGTTTTAGGCTATATTGCTATAATTACAGAGCCCCCAAACCAGGGAGGTCAGAATACTACACTTTGGTTTGTCATACCCACTAGGAGTGTTTACGCTGTGAGGACCTTGAGAATGATACTTGAAACGTGTCCTAAAAGAGAAAAGGGCACGAGCCTCTACCGTTTACTGGCTCTGTAATTTGGGAAAGAATTGCTGAATTCTCTCTGATCCTCAGTTTCTTCCCTTGTGAAATGGAGAAAGATTAATCCTTCACAGGGATTCTGTGAGGACAGAAGAGATCAGGAGAGCTTTTTACAAAATGAAAAGCACTTTGCAGATAGATATGCCATAAACTTGGGTGGTGTTAATAGTATTATTAGAGCATTCTAATGATGCACCTGGGCATTTTCCCAGAGTGCATTTGGGTGGAGAAGTCAAGAAAAGGAAGACATTGTATGTCTATTTTTCTTAGCGTTCCCTTCCTTGCTAAAATGCTTTTTTAAGCTTTATAGTTCTTTTCAAAGAGTGGATCAAACTTTATTTTCGTAACTGGGGAAGGAGAATTTCTGGTTTCCCTCTCTCATGGTCTGTGGATGCATGATAAATGAGTTCTGTCTCTGCTAAAACAGACACTGCTGTACACATACAGATAATACGGTCTAGAATTTAGAATGGCTGTAACCTGATATTCAATCTAGTTTGTTACAAAGTCCCTCCTCTAGCCTCCTCCACCAAAATTGCTTTCTGTGCCTTATAGCATAGACCAATAAGCATCTCTGGATAAACTGTAGGGGCCCTTTATCTGGGGAAGAACAATCCTGCTCATATCTGGAGCTACCACCATATCCTAGCCTTGTATTCCTGAGCTTCCAGAACTAATAATGTACTCTCAGTTTACCTTTTCTTCCCCACACCACTTCTTCATTCCTTCACTTTGGAAATCTAGTTTTTCTTTTACATATTGTTCTCAGAAGTCACCAGTGATTTCCTAGTGGCTGAGCCCAGTGGTCCCTTCTCAGTTCTCTCTCTGTGGTGTATGATTCATTTGAGCACTTCTACCCTCCTTGAAACCTGCTTTGTTCCCGGCTTCTCTGGTAGTGTGTTCACCTCTACTTCCCCCTCATCCTCTTCCACAGGCTTCTCTTTCCCTCCTCTAGCTGTGGTAAGTATTTCCCAAGGATGACTCCCTGATTCTTCTCTCTTCATACTCCACTTTCAGGCAGTTGATCCAATTGTATACCTTTAGCTTTTACCTCTGGAACATAGCTTTTAAATAAATATCTGAGTTCTAAAGATCACATTTTCAAGTGTCTCTTGGATATCATTTGTTACCTGAATATCCACTGTATCTCAAACATAGCACAGCAAAAAGCAAATACATCTTTCCCCTAAAGCCAGTCTCTGTGCTTTATTTCTGCTAGAATAGTAGCACCATGCTGCTCCTGGTCACCCAGTTCTAAACTTTCAGAATTGTCTTTGATTTGCCTCTGCACTTTGCTTCTCACATCCAGTTGGACACAGTCCTACGAGTTCATTCTTCCCAGTGTCCCATATGCTCATTCCCTCTTTTTCTTTCCCATACCACCTTCCCAGAGAGGGAACTCAGCTTCTCACCAGAAGTACTGGAAGAGCTTCCCAAGTGGTTTATCTGCTTCCATCTCCCCTCATCTTGCCCAGACCATCCTGTACAAACAGCCAGCACATCCCCATGTAGCTGGTTCTGAACTTACCACTACACTATTTAGAATCCTGTAAAATTCCAGTATTACTGGCAGAATAATGACTAACTCTCCCAGACTGGCATTTAAAGCCAAATTCCTAATTGTCTCTTCCATTACTTTCCTGAAAATACCCAATGTTCCAATTAAATAGGGCCACTTGCCCTCCCTATTTGACCTTGACTCTTTCAAACACCCACAGCACCTTGGTTCATACCTCCTGGTTGCTGAGTGCTCTTGCCTGTCTGCCCATCCAGTGGGTGCCTCCATCACAAAAGCCTTTGATGATTATGATGATGTCAGCCACTCTACAAACATGCTCCCTGACATTTTACATATGTTATTTCATTTCGTTCTTCCTACTAATATTATCCCATTTCACTGATAAGGAAAACATTGTTTAAGGAGGTTATGTCCCAAGGTCATATAAGTGTCAAAGTTAGGGCTCAGAACCAATGTTCTGATGCTGAAGTTCACAAATTCAACTATTCTGTTCTGCTACTTTTTTTCATTTAATATAGAAGTGATCTCCCCTTTCTGAGCTATAATCACACTTGATTTGAACTTCTTGTATGGTAAATAACACATAATATTTTTTATTTTATTCACAGGTACACATATTTTCTACACTGTTTATTCAACAAACATTTATTGAACATTTACTTACATCATCCTCCTTGCAAAGGAGAATAAAACATGAATCAAACAGGAGTCCTTTCCCTCAAGGAACTCAAAGTCTAACTGAGAGTGACAGATATCAAGTAAATCTGAATTTAGAATATAAAGAGTGTGATAATTTTAGTATCAATATTTCCAAATGTTCTGAGGATACAAGTGACATTTTTAATTCTGCTACCATAGAAGTGGAAAGATAAATATATTGTGCATTCTATGGCTATAATTCTCTTTGTTCAGAACTGCCTTGGAATGAACCTGCATTGGTCAACAGTAAAACTGCGAAAATGAAGAGGCTCTATATGTATATAGTAATGTATGTATTTTTTCACTTTATAATAGTATTAAGTTTTTTCCCCTTTATTAATTTCACAGAAATAATAATAATGTCTAATATGTACTGGAAACCTGCTTACCACATCCCAGGCACTGTTCTAAAGGCTTTATATATGTAATAATTCATTTAGTCTATACAACATCCTGTAAGGTAGGTACTATTGATAACCCAGTTTTATAGATGAAAAAACTGAAGCACAGGCATTGACCCTGTGCCCTAAGTCATGCACCTAGGAAATGGTGGTTTGGACCTGGAAGACCTTTTTCTTAACCACCTTGCTCTCCTACCTCTCAATTTTACTTCTTTCATGCCTAATAAAATAAAGTAGCAATGTATTTCCTTTTCCAACTCCCTCTCTTCTCCTTTCCTCCTTTTCCCCCTCTCCTTCATGTTCTCCCTCTTTCTGAAATTTGTTGACTACTCTGTGCCCAAAACTATGCAAGGTGCTGGGGATACAAAGGCAAATATAAAAACCAGTGTACATAGGACATTAAGGGAACACAAAGGAAGGACATCTAATCAAGAGCAGAGATGGGGTCAAATAAATATTTCTGGAAAAGATGATCTAGGGCTTAGTTTTAAAGGGTGACTAGGAATTAACTAGTGCAGTCCAGCAAGGCTAAGAGGAGCAAACATAGGCTCTGGAGTCAGATTAAAGTTCATTCAAATCAGGTTCTGGGTACCCTTGGGCAAGTTACTTAAAATCTTCCAGCCTCAATTCCCTCCTACAGAGGATGGGCATTATAACACCTACTTTCATGATCATGATGAAAATTAAGAATGATGACTTATGGAAAGCATCTTTCAGAAGGAACATGGCAAAACACCCAACTTTTGTCACATAACAGACCTTACTGTACTGTTGTGATTGTTCATAATCTCAATAATAATAAGCAAAATAGAACCACTGAATAATAAAGCTAAGCAAGGCATTAGAGTTATTTTATATTAAGGAAATGGAGACCCAGAGAGAGGCTTGGTGGTAGGCTTAGTGGCCTTTGGAACTGGAATAGAGATCTTTTGAGAGTTCTACTGTTTTCCCTTCACCTGTCTGACACTCCAAACTCTTCTGTCTGTAAGTCAATCTACTTCATCCCCTGGCTTAATGAAGCATTTCCCAAACTTTCCAATTGTTTACATTCTATATTCATAACTTTTGCTATCTTCTTGCAGTAACATCTTCTGTACCTGTAATAGTTTTCTTCAAATAAACTTTTTACTTAAGTATTTAAAATGGAAATGTTATATTAGCATTGTATGTGGAAAACCAACATCATCTGTGACATCACAGGTTTGTGGTATAACAAATCATATTTCATCTAAGGCACATTAAATACACTAATGAACTATTAAATTCATCTAAAATTATCTGCACTTCCCCAAGTGGAATGCATGCTGCATCTTGGGAAACACTGGCCTATGTAATTAATCAGTGAATTTTTGTTATTTCACAGAACTTCCAAATCATGTCCAAATCTGTCCTCAAACCAAATTGCCCTTTTCAGTGCCTGTGTTCAGAAGGAACACAGCCAAAGACCCAACTCACTTCATGGCCTGTCACTGACCCAGTGTTTTGCATGTCAGCTACTCTCAATGACATCTCTAGCTGAATACTAGCCTCTCTATTATTTTCTGTTTCTTCACCCCTTGGAGTTTTAGCTACTCTGGCATAGAATATGTACTAGAACCTAACATGACACTTTAGTTCAATTTGTTTGGAAGCTTCAACTCCCTGCTTCCAGCAGATTCTATCCTCTGGACTTAAGAGTTTAGAGTTAGTATAACCCAGATCAGTTCCTGCCTGAAAAGGACTACTGCTGATGAATTGCAGCCTTCCAAATGGTGCAGCCCACAGGCCTGCGGAGGGCCTGGCACAAGGTATATGTTCAGTAAACAGTTGTCCCTGAACCAGCTGAGGGAGATGTGACTCGAGCTAGAACTGCTTGCCACTAGATGAACATAAAGGGCAATTGCACCATTCTCACCTGTCAGCAAAGTCGTGAGCTCTGGCTCTAGCACTTTACTTTGGAAGCAGCCTGCCTTGCTCCCTAATTCTGACACTCTCTGTTCCCCCTCCCACTAAGTCCTCCTCTGGGTGAGTTAGCACTGGGGATGTTTGCATACTAAACACTTAGCTAATTGATATTCTGTCACAATCTGCTCAACAAATGGTAGGCTTTTTTGTATTTGGGGTTTTTTTTCGTGACACTTTGTATTTTTAGCCAGGTTGGGGAGGGAAGAGAAGGAGTATTTAGCAAGCAGAAAATGTATTGCCAGGTCTTTCTTGCCTTGTATTCTCCTACGCGGCTGTGCGCATCTTTAACAGATGGAGCGCAGGATATGCTCAGATCTGACTTTATCAGCATATATCCTGGGCAAGTTCAATGTGAATATGAAGACTTCCTTTGTTCTTATGTTCTGTATTGTCACCCTTTATTGTTAATACTCTCATCTCTTTTTAAGGAAGCCAGCCTTGCTCAGCCATGATAGACACCTGTGTGGGAGTCACATAGCACAGTCTGATGCTCCACTGGAAGAAAAGAAGGTGGCAGGCCTGGCCCAGCACTTTGGAGGGAACCCTCCTCAGCCCTCTGCCTTAAGCAAGAAGTACATCTTATTGTTACATTTAAGTGTCAGAATGTTTTTGATAATCAAGAGAGAAATTAAAACAAATCCAGACAGAATAGACATCCTCAAAGACTTCCAGTGACGCCCAGAATTACCCATAATTCCTCTATCTGGAGAGCATTGGACTTCTTGATGAAAACAAAAATAGGGTGTTACATGCTATTATTGATATAGCCTTTATCACTGAAATTGGACACTGCTATTCACTTCTCATGAAACATTAACTAATAGGGGCAACTATCACCCTGAAGAATGCGTGGTGCAGCGGATAGAGCTTGGACTCTTGGATCACAAGATAGATAGGGTATCTGTTTCCACAGAGGTGTTATTAGCTTCTGTTTTTACTCAATTCAGTTTATACAATACTTTGTTCTCATGCAAGGAGGCTGGGGGAATCTTGTCAGATGGAACTTAAGTAACTTGGTCTATCCAACCAAAACAGACTTTCCTTTCTAGAAAATCACACACCTACCCTGACCTATGGAGAAAACTCCATTTCCATATTCCACTATCAGATACGGCACCTGAATGGATTTAGCCATCTCTCTGAGGAGGAACAAACAGAGTGAACTTTCACCAATCCAGTCAACTTAATTCCTCTTTAATGGGAATTAAATTAAGATCTCAGTAATACATGATAACAGTTCTGCTTTCTAGTCTTATATAGACATTGTCTTTAGCTCTAAATCCCAGTTATCTCCAACAAAGGAGGTGAACAATTGATCAAGTAATGGAGGTGCCACGTTGTAGGGAGTAGAAGGAGTGGAAAAATAGATTGATGACAAGGTGATGGAGTAAGTAAGTAATTTGCTTGAGACCTTCCATTAAATCAGACAGGGGTGCTGGGCTTTATTTTCAAAATTACTTGCAAGCTGATAATTGTCTTTTACAGTAACCTGGGATACAGTGGGCACTAAATTTCACAGAATTTCATAGCTGGAAAAACTCTTTAATGTCATCTAGTCAAATTTCCCAAGAAATGCCTAATAGCCCTCTAGACTCAATTTACTAGAAAATGTTTTTGATTTTAAACATTTTGTTAAAAGAAAACCCAGCAGAGATTGTTTTAGTTCTGCTTGTTATTTCATGACCCAGGGGAAGTACTTCATTTTTATGTGTCTTTGCTCAAAACATGACTTTGGGCAAGTCACTTCACCTCTCTTCTGAATATTAGTTTCCTTATCTATAAAAACAACCCCAGCTCTGTCTTGCCTTCCCGTCAGGGCGGATAACAGGCTAAATAAGATGATAGGAGTGGAAATGTCTTGGTAACCATAAAGTATGGGGTACTTTTTAAAAGATAAAAAAAATGTTACTATTAGCTCCTACATTCCCTTGCCAGCAACACCCCCATGCTGTGTCAGAGTAGCAATGTTTCATCCCTCTCCATCCTACTAAGAGATTTCTCCCCTTGCCCATAATTCTCTTCATAGAGTTATCCACCAATGGACCCCTACAAGAACATTCTCCAAGGGGTCCTGTGTTCTTTCACAAAAAAACAAGGAATGGGTCTGTGTGGGTCGTGGTCTCTGCTGCGAGAACGGCCAGCATACAGTGAGGCTTTTTCAGTGGGAACAGCTGCAGGCCTTTTGCTTTTCCCCACATCCTCAACTACCAGGGCCACTTGTCCATAGGCCTCTGTCAGCGTGGCCTCAGGAGCATGGATGGCAGCAGAAAACTACACAGAAGATGCTCACAGTTTTCGTTTTTGGCCCCAGCAGAGCCTCACAATGGCACAGACTGTTGTTCATTCTCACAGGCATTTAATAAGTGTTTGTTGAGTCAGGTCCTGTGCTCCCACTGGGGATGAGAGATGAGTCAGAGGTGCCGCCTGCCCTTGGGACCTCACAGTTTAGTGGGAGAAACAGACTCACGCGCGTCACACACAGGATGTGTTATGACCAAAGCCTGCGTGTTTGGGCACAGCCGATGGACCATTCAAGTCTGTCAGAGGGCTCAAGGCAGGCTCCTTAGAGGGGACGAGATTTAAATGAAAGCTTAACAGGGGTGGAGAAACTCCCCAGGGGAAATGGGGGCGGGAGATACATCAGACAGAGGGAGCTGCAAGTGCACTGGCACAGGGATGTGAGCAGACTTCTTGGTTCTGGGTCGCAGGGAGGCTGAAGCGTGTGCAGCACATCAGAGAGTGGAAAGATCCAAACCAGAAAGGCAGCTGGGGCTCGCCAAGCAGGCCTTTATGGTGTCATGTGGAGCCACTGAAGGGTTTCAAGGGAGGAGAGTGTCACGGTCAGGTTGGGTTCTTAGAGCATTTAAGTGGCAGTGTGGGAGATGGGTGAGAAGAGAGAGAGAAGATAAATTAACTCAGAGCACAGATTCTAGAGAGATTTAGAAGGTAGAATTGATAGCTCTTATTATGAGAAATTGTAAGAGCTTCTTGCACAGGAAATTAAAAGAGAAAGAAGGCAGACTGAAAATTCAGTGAGGGCCAGCAGGTAAGATTGTTACAAGATATCCTGCATCAAGTAAATCAGATGTTGACTTCTAGCTCTTGACTGCCTGGCCAAGATGGCCCATGTAATGCTTGTGAACAGGAGCTCAAAGGCTTTCTTTCTTTTTTTTCTGTCAAAGGCTTTTTTTTTTTTTTAGTGTCGAATACCTCTATTTTATTCACTTAAAGAAACAGGTAAAAATATGTAATTATAACTTAAATCTGAAACAAATACTATTAAAACTACATGCACAGTATTCATTTTGCTGCAAACAGTATTTTCTGTTCATAGAACCGGCAATCAAAGAAGACTACAAGGAGGCCTTCTTTCTTTCTTGGAAAAGCATCAAACAGGATGGGGGTACCATTACCAATAGGTTTACAAGGGGTGAGAGAAGCTGTTCTCTCCTTAGTCCATTTCCATATCAACAGGTGTTTACAAGGGGGGAGAGGTGAGTGAGGGTCAAAGGCTTTTTTTACAAATTATTTTTACAGCTACAGAGGTGGATTCAGCAGATCTGGCCGGCTGGGCCAGTGTTCCCTTCCTTCATCATTTCTGACAAACGTCTTAGTCCCAAAGCTAACTGCTTTAAGGAGGATTTCATCCCCAGATAGAAAAGGGCCACATTTTGATTTAGGATTGAGAAATGCTGTGCTAGGATCATACTAAGTCCGTGTGGCTCCATGCATTATCACTAACACTGTGTAAACTCATAATGCTCTACTGCCTCTCACCTATAATTACAGACCAAGCCTGGATGGTGGTGGGGGAATTCCCAGAGGAACTGATATTTGAGCTGGGTCTTGAAGGAAAGCAGAGGAAAAATAGAACTTTCTGCAGTGATGGAAATGCTCTGTACTATTCAATATGGTAGCCACTAGGCCCATGTGGCAACTGAACACTTGAAATCTGGCTATGTGCCTGAGGAACTGAGTTTCTAATTCAATTTTTATTCATTTAAATTTAAATAGCCACCTGTAGCTAGTGACTACCATATTGGACAGCACAGCTCTGGAGTTCACTTAGCATGCCCAGATTCTGTTTCACATGCTCATTTTTTGCTTCACTCTTCTTCTAATGCTCACCTGTTTCTGTTCTCTGCTTTGTCACTCCAGTTTGATGTACTAACTGATTACCTTCCATCTTCCATCTTTGGTTCTATTTCCTGGTTACTGATTTACCATCTCTTTCTCATCACAGCAGAACCCTGGATCTTCTATTTGATTCATGCCTTAATACTTCCCCAACCTGTGCCAGTGTGTAGGCCTAGATGAAGCAGCTTTAGGGAATCCTGTCCTGCCACGTTGAGCCCTTCACTAGGCCTTATTCAGTCCCTTCCTTCTTTTCCTCAGTTTCGTTTCTAGGTTGCTTTAAACAGCCAGTTATAACCTGGGATACTCTTTGATATTTTCCCTCTCTAATAATTGGAGTTAGAGGATGGAACAGTTGGACTGGAGGTATGTATTGCGGGGTGGGGAGGAAGTGTTGTAACTGTTTAAACGCATATTTTGATTTGATGTTTCTGGTAGTAAGTGAAGGGCTCCATTTGAGGCCTTTTATGTCAGGAGTGTTTAACTTCATTTATATAAACATAGCAATGTTGAAAGATTGATTACACGTGTGGACAGAAAGGGTAGACTCAGGATATAAAAAAGGATCTTGAGGCCAAAGGATTGGACCAAATTAACATGATGAAATGTAATAATGACAAATCTCAGATCCTGTATTTGAGTCTAAATGGCTAATTGCCTAAGCACCAATATATGGTCTAGAAGACTTGGTGGTTTTGGCTGATTATGAATCAGTGATAGATAACAAGGTAATATACTCTTGGAAAGAATTGATAGAATCATATCCAACAGGAGAGTTCTTATCCAAAAGAGATCTGCTTATTTCACACTGATTAGACCACACCTGGATCACTGTTTCAGGTTCTGAGAGCCTCACTTTTTTTTTTTTAAAAGGGCATTGACAAACTGTATGACCACAGTGGTAAACAGATAACCTGGTAAACTCGTAACCTGTTATATAAGGACCTGGGATCACGGTCACTGTCCTCAGTATCTGAGGGAAAGTCACAGAGCAGAGAGCAGGCATGTTCTAAGTGGCTCCAGAGGGCACAGCAGAAACAAATGAGTGAAAATTTGAGATTTCAGCTCAGTATGAGGAAAATGTTTCCAATTGTCAGAAATGTGAATTTGCTGCTTTAATCTGCAGAAGCAGTTTGTTAGAGACCCTGAAGGAATGATGTTAAACATGACCCAAAGCCAGTCTGCTCAAATATTGTCTCCACAGCGATGGATAGCTAATTCAAAACATGTAGGCCCTATTCTTGATGATTACTGACCCTGTTTAGCTTACGGGTCCTATATTAAGTGTTAGACTTCTTATTCTAGGTCAGCATTCTAATTAAATAACCTTGGCTTCTTACATGTGGGAAACAGGTTTCAGGCACAGAACCTCTAGCACCGAGCAGAATGGCAACATAATTTTAGCTCCTGAGCAAAATGGCTCTCACAATAGCGTCAGTACAGTGTGCACATTAACATTTGAATATGCTGTATAATAAGCATGATAATTACTCTGAGAAGAATACTTGAAGAACAAAATAAGCTGTGATCATTAGAGAAGAAAGGGGCTAACAATTTATGGCATGGCTCCTGCTTGATATTCAAAAGGACATGACAATTCTCATCACGGCTGAAAAGGTAGTTACTGTGATTATAAAATATAATGATAATGGTAGAAAATGATCAGAATTGTATTGGAAATAAGTTTGAGGTATAGTTTTTTACCATGTTCAGATTTATTACTAATAAAAATTTGTCCCCATTTGGTTGTTTGGTTGCCTTGAGCAGTTTAAATGTGAAGCCATTGCTATATTACTAATCTCAACTTTGCAGGAAATGGCTGGCAGAGTTTTCACGGAGATGAGAAGCTGAGATGGGGAGGTGTCCGGTTGAACATGCAGACATGCTAATCACCATGTGCTGGAAAAGAAGCTGTAATGAGGAGCTGGCCCCCCACACCTTGGGTGACTTAGACCAGTTATTCTCAAAGTCTGGTCTGCAGACCTCTTGCAGATCCTGATACTCTTTCAGGGGGAATATAAGATCAAAATTATTTTCATAACAATATTAAGGTCTTATTTTGACTTTTCACAATGTTAAAGACTACATATTATATGACTCAATTTATTTTTAAATGTCCAAAATAGGCACATCTATAGAGACAGAAGGCAGAGAAGTAGCTGCCAGAGACTAGGGGAGGCCAGGAGGAGAAGTGACTGCTTAATTGGCATAGGGTTTCCTTTTGGGGTGATGAAAATGTTCTGAAACTAGGTAGTGGTGGTGGTTGTACAACACTGTGAATGTACCAAGTGCCACTGAATTGTGTACTTTAAAATGATTAAGATGGTGAACTTTATGTGAATTTTACTTCAATAAAAAAGACAAAAAAGAAAAGTAAAGGTAGCATATTGTACTACATGGGAGGTTCTTCCCATTCAGAATTTTGAAGCTTCTTAAGGGTTTTCTAATCCTAGACATTCTCTTCTTTGCCAGGTGTTTCAATAGCTACAATTCTTAACAAATGTCATGAGACCTTTTCCTTATTCCCCCACACATGCTAGGCCCTTTAAAACCACTTCCTTGTACTATGCCCCCCGACCCCAGGGTGAAGCCTGAGGCCAGTGACTGGCTCATGTGGCCCCATTAGTTCAATTTGGGATAACTCTGAACGGCCACCCCCTTCTCCAGGTCCTGGTGGGATCAGCTGAGGCCTTGGTTGTCACTGCACTGCAGCTATTTTCCTGGCTAGCTTCTCCCACGCCCATCCTGTCTTTAGTCCCCACAGGTGTGTGCCCCGAGAACACTCCTCAATAAGCCTTCTGCATGCATCTCTTCATCTTGAATTGTTTCCAAGGAACCCAACCTAAGACAGTGCTTGTTTCTGAATCAGTAAAGGTGACAGGAGTTGGGACTATGCTGATGGATTAAGACTAATTTGCATGCCCCATCCTAGAACTGGGGGTGGAATCAACCTCTCCTAACACACTATAGGCTAACCCAAGGAGGACAGGGGCTGGAATAAAACTTTGAATTGTTAATAAAAAAGGGAAGAATCATATTGAGGAGGCAACCACATAGATCTTTTGATCTTTCAAGAGAAACCAGAAATATTTTATGTAAAAACTCATGATGTTCAATTTTAAAAATGAATTGAAATATTTTTAAATGCGGTAAGAGCCAACAAGACATGGTCTGATACTGGCCCATGTTTCAGCAGTTTGCAACCTTAGCCAGAGAGAACACAGGTGTAGTTTATAGCCACAGAGAGCAAAGCTAGGACTGATAGTTATGTGAAGGCAAGATTGCAGCTCAACCTAAGGAAATTTGAACAATATAAAAATAGAATGAAGCACCTCAGGAGGGGGTAAGTTCCTTGGTACCAAAGTTCATGTTTGAGTCTTGTTAGAATCTCAACTATGTGATCTTTGAGATCATATTCACTGACATCCATAGAAAGTGGCATATAGTCTTAAAATATTATTGATAGATCCTTACTCTGATATCAAAAGCAAACAGAATTGGGATTGTAGCCAATGGTACTACTGAAACACAACTCAATTTCCTTTTCCGGGAATATACAGTCCACTTGACTCATGACCTCTGGTATTTATTTCAGTATCAAAGAAAATAAAAAGTGAAAATAAAATCATGTTATTCCCTAGTCTTTTCTTAGCTATAAAATGCCACTAGCAAATCCTTTACAGATATCACATCATGATAACTCTGCTGCTTAGGAATTAGCATTATATTCTAGTATGTCAGAGCTGGAAGCATCCCAAAAATCATGCAGTCTTGCTCCTCCATTCAATAGGAGAGAAAGAGAGAAGGAAGAAACCCATTGAAATTACACAGCAAAGCCAGGACCAGGATCCAGATCTCTTTACTCTTACAGCAGAGTTCTTTCCAGTGCAACCCAAAGCCCATTTTTTTGTCATTAAGCTGAAATAATTCCCTATTGTCTAGTTAGCCAATGACAGGACTTCTGGGCTAATGGACTTCCAAGATTCTCACTATAGGAGGTAGCCAGTCTCTCGTCCCCATTGCCTTTCAGCAGCCTAAATTGCCTAACCATTTGTAGGGTTAGTTTGATATCGTTTAGGGTGGGTTTTTTTTAAGTAGTATGTTCACATAGTTTTAAAAAAGGTATGCACTAGAAGTTTTGCTCCTACTCCTTTCCCCATTCCTCTTACACCCTCCTAGAGAGATTTTTCTGCAATTCTTATGAACCACTACAAGAGATTTGGAGTCAATTCTCAAAACAATCTGGTAGGGCAGGGATATTTATTCATCTTCATTTTACTTTTGAGGAAACCAATACTGAGACCCTCAGTGAGTAAAAGAATGGAAAACTAACTGAGTCCACAATGTTCTTTCCACAAGGTCATGATGCCTTTAAAAAGCCTTGTGGTAAGAGCTCAGCTACTAGGAGCAGGATGAAAGGTACTAGGGGCCTGAAAGGCAGGTGAAGCCACAAAACAGGGCTCCTTAAATCCCCTAAGGACAGAGCCTGCACAGGGGCTGACTGGCCCAAGTTGTAAAGAGAGGGACTCAATAGGCAGATGTCCACCTTGAAACAGTATTTGTTTCATCCTGCTCCTTCATCCCATACATCTACTCTGTCATGAACTCATGTCAAGTCTTCCTGTGAAATATCTGTCTTGTTGGTCCATCTTTCTCTTCTCACAGCAAAAAAACTTGATCCAGACTTCAGTTGCCTCACAGGTGGGTTATGGTCATAGGCTTTTAATAGGACTTTGCATGCAGAAATAGCTTTAACCTAAATGAGCATATAATACATCCAGTGAAAACAACCCATAGTGGTTTAGTAAAACGAGCCACACAAAGAAGATTTGCTCTAGCTCAGGGGCAAGGCTGGTCACCAGAAAGAAGAGACTTGTTCAGAAGATGGATAAACGAATTGTGGTATATTCATAAGGTGGAATACTACTCATTAATAAAAATAAATGAACTACCCATGCACCTAACAACCCAGATAAATCTCAAAAACATCACATTGAGTGAAAAAACTCAGATACAAGAGAGTACATGTAATATGATTTCATTTATATTAAGTTCAAGAACATGTATGGGGATGTAATGTAGAATAAGGGTCACCTCTGATGGGGCATTGGGAGGGATACAGGACAATGTGATAACCGTGTTTCTTTCTGGACTGGGGTGTTGGTTATACAGATGTATGACTTTTTGAAACACACCAACTATGCTTAACATCTATGCATTTTACTGTATGTAGTTATTGCTCAATTTAAGAGTGGGAGAGAGACCTGCTCAGGCTGTTGTAGAAAAACCTGGATGTCTGGTGAAAACACTGGCTTTCTAGTAGCCCCCTGCCCTCTCTCAGCTGCTTGCTAAAAAAATCTATAGAAATGGGGAAATTAGGAATCTCCCGACACCATGCAAAATCTGACAGAAAAAATGAAATGAAGGGTCAGAGACTTGGCAACATCTTTACTTACTTTTAAAGTGCATGTTGCAGCTGCATTAAGAAAATCTGATCCAATTTTGAGCTTGTATCATACCCACTTTCATTCTATGAGCAGACTGCCTGAGAAAAGGTAGGAAGGCCCTTGGTCCCTCCCACACCATCTGCCTCTGTCACTCTGGGAACAATCAGCCCTTGGGGAACAGATCTCTCTTCTGTGGGCAGATCACCTTTTCCCAGCAGCCAAAGCCACCATCAGAAACCTCCTTTGCCAACTTGCTTGCTTTTTAAACTTCATTTGTTTCAGCGTAATACATGCAGAGTTTTAAACAACAAATCCGACTACAGAGCTCGGTGTCAAACAGTGGTCTTGTACCCTGCCTCTCCTGCTTCCCTCCCCATGCTCCAGAGACAGCAATTCCAATTCTTTCAGCTGTTGCCACTGGCATTTGCTTCCTTTTATATAAATAATGTAGGTATATTACTCTTTAATTTTAGACAGTAACTGTTACCATTAAGTGTTGACTTTCCACTACCAGAAATAGGAATTTAGCTCTCCTACACCCTCACTCCCACAGAGCTTTGATTCCCCCATCCTTTCCTTATTGGTTATTTATGTGACTGCATAATTTTCACAGATGAGTCTGATAATATACTGTATATTTCATGTATATTTTATTTTTCCTGGAGTTAGGAATTGCCTTCAATTATTTTCATTTCTCTATCAGAGCTGTAAAATCCCTGCTCAGTGTAGTTATACTCAGGAGGTAATGTTCATTTTTATTCTCCAATATCCCTCCTAGAGCCCTCTGTCTCCATGTTCGCTCAGTATTGGTTTGCTCAAGGTCTGCTTTATAGCTATCCCTATGGGAGTGTATTCCCCAATAGCTTCCTGAAAATGGGTGCATGGAGGGTTAATATTTTGAGATCTTAAAATGTCTGAAAATATTTTTTATTCTACTCTTACTATTGAATGATTGCTTGGCTACATGTGAAGTTCTAAGAGGACCCTTTTCCTCAGGTTTCCCTCAGAAGGCATCAGTTGCTCCACTTTCACTTTCCTGTATTCTATTGAGAAGTCTCATACCATTTCGATTTTTCACCCTTTCATTAAGGCCTTTTTTTTCCCCCTCTTAGGACACTCTGAGAATCTCTGGTTTTCTGATATCATCATAATATGCCTTGGTGGGTCATTTCAACCTGGAAACCTAGGGAATTGTTTTATATTATTGCTTGATAATTTCATCATTCACAGCTATAGGTACTTAAAATACTGACATTTGGGGGGCTCTCAGTCAAAATCCCAGCTTGTTTCCTAATCACCATAGGGAGTGATGCCCCCTAGTCTCTAAGACCCACCAGTGCACAAAGAGTTCCTAGTCATCTTTATAGTGCCTCTCTCGTAAATATGGATGGATATTCAAAGATGATAAGATATTCAGGAAACACAAGAACCAGTAATCTGAGTTAGTAAAAAGATACTTTGGGGAATATGGAGGCAATTCAGATATCAGAATAAGACTTTATCTCCTCAAAGCTAAAAGAGATGATATTCAGTGGAAAAAAAACAGAATGCTATGAAAAAGGAACAATTAAGAACCAAGAAATAACCCTTGGAAATTAAAAATATATCTAAAATAAGACAAATTTGGTTATCTTAAATAGTTTCTCATAAATCAGTCAGTTTCCCCAGAAAAGAATCCTTGCCTCCTGCCTTTAGAAATTAGCTATTAGCATTCTGGAACTAAGTGGGGGAGGGGGAATTGGAGGGGCACCTCACAGTTAAGGATATAGATTTCCACTTAATTCCCTCCATTTGATCTTTTCTCTCTTACTGAACTCTGATTAGTCAGATATTGGACTTCCTGGATTGATCCTTTAATTTTAATTTCCCCTTTAGTATGTTTATCTTTTTGTTCTACTTTCTGGGATATTTTCCGTTTAATCTTTAAATCCCTTTAAGAATTTGGAAGGGTGTAGAATAAGCAAATGAGTTAAATCTATCACAACTAACCAGAAATCCTTTTATCACTCTACACATAGACTGATAGTACATTCTTTTGGGGGGAAGAGAGACAAGAAATGGAGAGGGAGACATACGGGGGAGAAGCATAGGACTAGTGGTGGCACGTGCATTCCGAAAGGTATATTCTCCACTTCGCATGGTTAATGTGGATGCACCTTCATCTGGGCCTGGTGTCCTGAGTTCAGACTGCTCTGAACCCATTTCTCCAGAGAGTAAACTAGTCTTCTGCCATTTATACACTGGCTTTCCATTTTCTAACGTCTCCCAGAGGGGTACTCGTAAGGACAGAGACAGAAAAATAAATTAACAGAGGAGGTCCAGAAATAGACTAAAAATATGTAAGAATTTAGTATGCCATAAAAGTCACATTTCATGTTCATTGGGGAAATATGGTTACTAAATGGTATTGGGACAACTAGCTAACCATTAAAAATAAAGAATAATTAGACTTTTACCTCAAACTATACATTAAAATATTAGTCTACACAGGTTAAACATTTCATATAAAAATGAAACCGGAAGTATCAGAGGGAAATATTAAAGAACATTAATAAAATCTGGGAGGTGGGAAAAGTCATTCTAAGCATGACATAAAGATTAGTTCTATCCTAAATAAAAATAAAAAATTTTTCTTCCTCATTCTCCCCAGTGTGTTTGAGTATCTACATCCCATAAACAAAATTTAAAAGGCAAACAGCAAATGGGGAAAAATAGTTTGAAAATGAGTATCAGACTAAGGGTTAATATTCTCAATATATACAGAGTACTTATTAATAAGTAATTTTAGAATACCAAAAGGATATGAATAGGCAACACACAAAATAAATTATAAATATCTGAAATAATACTCAGCTCTGTTAGTTATTACCCAAGTACAAATTAACATAAGAATGGGATATCACTGTCAACTGACTGAACTGATAAAAAAATTTTGGTTTTACTGAGATGTAATTCATATACACTTCTGAAGTGTACAGTTCAGTAGTTTTTAGTGTAAATTTAGAGTTGTACTACCATTACTACTCTCAAACTCCAGAGTATTTGTTACTCCAAAAGGAAACCACATACTCATTAGTGGTCACTGATTATTCTCAGTCCCTGGCAACCACTAACTTACTTTCTATCTCTATGGATTTGTCCATTTTAGACTTCTACATAAATGGAATCATACACTATATGGCCTTTTGTGTCTGGTTCCTTTCACTTAGAGCATTCTCACACCATGTTATAGTATATATTGGTACTTCATTTCTTTTTGTGGCCCAATAATGTTCCATTGTATGATGTACTTTTTTCCTATTTGCTGCTGTAACAAATCACCACAAATTCAATAGCTTAAAACAACCAAAGTTATTATCTTAGAGTTACTAGGTTAGAAATCTGCAACAGGTGTCTCTGGGCAAAAATCAGGATATTGACAAAGCTGCCTTCCTTTTTGGAGGCTCCAAGGGAGAATCCGTTTCCTTCCTTTTTCCAGTTTCCAGAAGCCATACACATTTCTTGGCTTACGGCTCCCTTTCTCCATGTTCAAAACCGTCATTGACCTCTTTTGTAGTCAAACCTCCCTCTTCCTTTCTTTTCTGCATATTCTGTCAACTTTTAAAGGCCTTTGTGATTAGTTTGGCTGTGGGTAAAATTGTAATATTTCCAGAATATCTTGCCTGGTTTTAGTACATCTGCATATCAACAGGCACTCAAGGGTGGAGGGAAGCATTTGCGTATCTTCAGGGGTGGAGAGAAGTTCATCTCAGTGGGTAATTACCTAGGCAACTGACAGTGTGTCTGAACCTGACAGTTTAAAGGGAGGGGCTTGCTTGCTTGCTTCTTCAGGAGCAGAGGAGAGAGATGGCCCTGAACTGCAGTTTGTGAGCAATAAACGGATTTTAAACTTTACATCTCCCTTCGACTGATTTTGGTTTTTAGCAGTATTTTGCCCTGGGATTTTCTCTCCCTGGATTTATGTCGGCCTACATGGATAATCCAGGATACCTCATCTGAAGATCTTTAATCACATCAGCACAGCCTGTTATGCCATATCAAGTAACATACTCTCAAATTCCAGAGATTGGGGTGTGGACATTTTTGGAGAGCCATTATTCTCCCTTCTACATAGATACACCACATTTTGTTTAAGCGTTCTTCAGTTTATGAACATTTAAGTGATTTCCAGTTTGGGGCTATCATGAGTAACGTTGCTATGAACATTCCTGTATAAATTTTTGTGTGGGTTTACATTTTCAATTCTTTTGGGAATATACCAGGAGTAGAACTGCTATGCCACATATATGGTAGCTCTATGTTTAATTTCTCTTTTAAGTATACAATTCAGTGGGCTTTAGTAGCTCTACAAAGCTGTGCAACCAAATTATCATCACTATATAATTCCAGAATACTTTCATCAACCCCAAAAAAAACCCTATACCTATTAGCAGTCACTTCTCACTCTCCCCTTCCTGCAACCTCTGGCAACCACTAATTTGCTTTATGATTCTACAGACTCACCTTTTTCTGGATGTTTCACATAAACAGAGTCATATAGTATGTGGCCTTCATGTGTCTGGCTTCTGTTATTCAGCATAACACTTTTAAAGTTCACCCATGTTGTATCATGTATTAGTACTTCATTTCTTCTTATGGCTGAAAAAAAATCCCATTGTGTGGATATATTATATTTTATTTTATCCATTCATCACTTTAGGGACACTTGGGTTGTTTCTGACTTACAGCTATTATGAATAATGCTACTATAAACTTTCATTTACAAATTTTGTATGGACATATATTTTCATTCTTTTGGGTATATACTAAGGAGTGAAATTGATGGCTCTATGTTCAACTCTTTGAGGAACTGCCAAGTTGTTTTTCAAAGCAGCTGAACCATTTTATATTCCCACCAGCATGAACAGGGTTCGATTATCCTCACCAACACTTGTTGTCCATTATTTTTACTACAGCCATCTTAGTGAGTGTGAAGTGGTATCTCCTGTGGTTTTGATTTGCATTTCTCTAATGCCTAATGATGTTGAGCTTCTTCTCATGTGTTTACTGATCACCTGTATATCTTTTCTGGAGAAATGTCTATTTACATTCTTTGCTTAATTGGGTTGTCTTTCTGTTGTTGAGTTCTAATAGCTCCTTAAATATTCTGGGTACAAGTATTTAATATCTTTTATTAGATATATGATTTGCAAATATTTTCTCCCATTCCATGCATTGTCACTTCACTTTCTTGATGGTATCATTTGAAGCAAAAAGGTTATAATTTTTATTCCAATTTATCTCTTTTTTCTTCTGTTTGTTGTGCTGTGTCTTATCTAAGAAAGCTTTACTTAATCCAAGGTCATGTAGATTTAGCCTTATGTTCTCTTCTGAGTCTTACAGTTTTAGCTCTTATATTTAGGTCTATGGTTCCTTTTGAGTTAGTTTTTGTATATTGTGTGAGGTAGAGGTTCAACTTCATTCTTGTGCATGTGGAATATATATAGTCCCAGCACCATTTGTTTAAAAGACTACTATTTTGACATTGAATTGTCTTGTCAATCTTAGGTTTTCAACCTTCTCATTCATTAAAAACTGACTGACAAAGATTTTTAAAAGATAATGCCTAGTTTAGGCAAGGGAGAGGAAAAGTCTTATACACTGCTAATGGGTATAAAAGAAGCATAGCCTCTCAAGGCAATTTGATATGCATATCCAAATTTGAAACATATATACTCTGATTCAAGAATTGTACTTCCAGGTACTTATTTCAAGTACCTAATTGTACGAATATGTTATGTACAATGGTGAACAACTGGAAGTAACCTAAATATCAGTAGGAGACCAGATGAATAAATTACACTAGATCCATACAATGAGATATGATGCAAATGTTAAAAACGATGAAGTAGAGTTGTATTTATTGACTTGGAGCAAGCCCTGTGACATACTGCTAATTGAAAAATAAAAGCATGTTACAAAGCACCATTTATAGTAAGATTCCATTTATATATTACATATTTTATACATTCACATTTATAGAGATAGCCCAGAAAATACTCACAGAAATGTTAACAGTGGTTGCCGCTAGGTAATGGGGTTTCGTTGGCTTTTATTTTCCTCTTTGTTCTTTTTGCATTGCATGAATTTGCTAAATGCATATGTATTATCTTTATATTCAGGAAAAGAAAAGCTATTTTCATTTTGTGTAAGAATGTCCTTAAGGAATATATATTCAATGGTGTGGAAATATGTTCATAATATATTTGTTAACTGAAAAAAAGCAGGTAACAGTCTCATCACACTTGAAAAAAAATGAAAAAATATATACAGCAGTTCCTAGGTACTTGAATGTTTTTTCACTACTTACTATTTCTGAAATAAGGATGTCTCTATAATCAATATGAATATTTAGTAAGTGGGTTTCCCCTCCCTAACTCTTTGAGAAGCTATTATTAATGAGATAATGCTTCTGGCAATCTGAGACTTAAGGAAGTGTCATATGTGTGTAGAGAAAAGACTGGAGGAATAGACTCCATAATGTGAGCAGTGCTTAGCCCTGAATTGGGATTTTTATTTTCTTGTTAAGTATAGTTTCCAAATTTTTTGGTACGTGCATAGATAAACATAAAAAGAAACCAGGGACCTGGCTACCCTGCTTCTCAGGGAAGAAGCAGAGGTGAGGGTATCTGGGACTTTGGGCCTTTACCAAAATAAGAGACTAGCATATTAGGGAGCACATGAACAACCTCAGTAGTGTCAGAGTCTAGAATAAGTGAGGTCTACCTTTCATGCCCACTGAGGGGCCCCTGGCAGGCAGGAGCTGGCAAAGTAAGCT
This sequence comes from Manis javanica, assembly GCF_040802235.1. Classification (NCBI taxonomy): domain Eukaryota; kingdom Metazoa; phylum Chordata; class Mammalia; order Pholidota; family Manidae; genus Manis; species Manis javanica. The sequence continues at coordinate 32,063,160 of NC_133157.1, read as the reverse complement.
TGAGAACATATGGGAGAATTCAGTCAATAGAAGCAGGACTCTTGGATCAGTTTTAGTTCTGTGTGGACAAGGAAATCCCTGTGAGGCAGGAGAGTGTCCAGTTGGTGGGCACATTGTCTGATTATGAAGAGAGATGCCTAACACTGTGGGCCACTAAGATATTTTCCAGACTAGACCAGAAGCACATTCCCAGTTCCCATGAGACCAAAGACTGTGAAACAGAAAATGAGTCCACCCCGTTTAAAAGTCAACCAAGTCTGGGCAGAGGAGCTGAACAGACACTTCTCCAAAGAAGAAATTCAGATGGCCAACAGGCACATGAAAAGATGCTCCACATTGCTAATCATCAGAGAAATGCAAATTAAAACCACAATGAGATATCATCTCACACCAGTTAGGATAGCCAACATCCAAAAGACAGACAACAACAAATGTTGGCGAGGATGTGGAGAAAGGAGAACCCTCCTACACTGCTGGTGGGAATGTAAACTAGTTCAACCATTGTGGAAAGCAGTATGGAGGTTCCTCAAAAAACTCAAAATAGAAGTACCATTTGACCCAGAAATTCCACTCCTAGGAATTTACCCTAAGAATGCAGCAGCCCAGTTTGAAAAAGACAGATGCACCCCTATGTTTATCGCAGCATTATTTACAATAGCCAAGAAATGGAAGCAACCTAAGTGTCCATCAGGAGATGAATGGATAAAGATGATGTGGTACATATACACAATGAAATATTATTCAGCCATAAGAAAACAAATCCTACCATTTGCAACAACATGGATGGAGCTAGAGGGTATTATGCTCAGTGAAATAAGCCAGATGGAGAAAGACAAGTATCAAATGATTTCACTCATCTGTGTAGTATAAGAAGAAAGAAAAAACTGAAGGAACAAAACAGCGACTCACAGAACCCAAAAATGGACTAACAGTTACCAAAGGGAAAGGGACTGGGGAGGATGAGTGGGAAGGGATGGATAAGGGGGAAAATGGGGCATTACAATTAGCACACATAATGTAGGGGGAGGGGACACAGGAAAGGCAGTATATACAGAGAAGACAAGTAGTGATTATATAGCATTTTACTATGCTGATGGACAGTGACTGTAATGGGGTATATGGTGGGGACTTGATAATATAGGGAGTCTAGTAACCATAATGTCGTTCAAGTAATTGTACATTAACAATATAAAAAAAAAGTCAACCAAGTCAACTTACCCTGGTTTGGGGTGAGCCCTTCCCTCAGTCAAAGGCACAGGTTAACTACAGTAGATGAAGGGCGTGGAACAGATGTGGAGGACTGATGGCCACAGCAGAACTTCAACAGCTCCTACAGAGGCCAGCAAGCCCTGGGCCTTTGCTTAGGGTAAGGGAGCAATTCAGGCTTGCAGGTGCCTATGGCCAGGGCACAGAGGAGAGTGCCAGGCAATTTGCCAAGTAGGGACTTCACCCACATGATCACGACTAATCCTCTCAGCCTCACAACAGGCCTGAAATGAGCAGCCTGAGGCTCAGAGAGGTTACGCAATTTGTCCAAAAGCACAGAGCCAGTGATGGAATGGGATTCCCACCTCATTAGGGTCCTTTTCTAAAGAGGTAAAAACATTGAGCAAAGAAATATTCATATTTATCATGAGTATTAACTCACTGTCATATTAACTCACTGTCATAATGGTTGATGGAAAAAAGTTTCAAAAAAAATCTTCAATCTGATCCCTAGATATATATTTAAATATGTGTAATATAGAGGGGGAGCTGTAAGGATATACATCTTCATGGTAGATATGTCTCAATGGTAGGAATTTAATTTTTAAATTTTATTTTGTGTGTGTGTGTGTTTTACTTTTTCCCCCACAATGAGCACATAAACCTTCTTAAAGCAGAGAAACCAAGTTTTTTCAGTAGTAGTTGCGGAGCCTAGTGAATCAAAGTGATGAGAATGAATTACAGTGAAACCTTAATGACAGAGAAATCTAGGTTCTTACTAGTTATGTTAGTTTCACTTGGCTTCGATAAACCTGTTTCCTAAACAATAATAGGGGATTATAGTTTTGTCCCAGTGAGCTGTTGCCAGGATTAACTGAGATGCAGTGTGCATGAAAGTACCAAGCACAGTCCTTGGCATAAGATAGTGCTTCATAAATATTAAACCTGACTCTTGGTAGCCATAGCTCTTCCTTGCTGCCCAGGAAGGCCTAGCACCTACAGCTGTCTCACATAGAAGAAAGGAATCTGGTTCCCTTGGCAGGGGCCTCTTACTAAACCAGCAGCTGCCTACATACCTGGCACTCTACCCTCCTCTGTTTTTACCATCTGGAGACTAATAGGATCTCATTGCTTAACCTATTTATGTGTGTCTCTCTTCCTTTCTCTCAACAATCTCAGCTGCCTAGGTAGTATTTTTGAGTACTATAATACTCAAATAATAATGTGACATTATTTTCAACATAAAACACATTTACAGAGCACCTATATTCTAAAGATTGCCCCAGGCTCTTGCTCTACATTCATATCATCCAGAAATGTTTGTATGAGCTCACAGTCTAGTTGAGCATTTAGATCCTTCAACAACTCCTATGTGTTGCCAACTCCTAAGTGCGTAACAGGTACACACACCATGTGTGGAAACTCAAAGGGCTAATTTACCAGTGTATGCACATGTGCATGAGAGAGGAGAAGAATGGAAAGCAGTTAGTATTTAAAGAGTAAGGATTTCCTCACCCTATATTATATATCAGCTTCATAGACTATCTTTACTAAAGAGAAAATGTGCCCAGTTTGCTAAACTGGTTTCACGGCCTGCTAAACCAATGCCTGAGTGGGGCTGTCTCTCATCTTAATTTTTATTGAAGTATGTTCACAGCCACACAGCGGGTCATCTGATGATGTTGCTGAGGCAGTGGGGTGGAAAGCAGGTCCAAGGAGTTACAGACTAGCTCCGAGTGTTCTCAGATGTTTTTGAGCTTAATGGAATATACACGTATTTTGATTAACCAGCAGTTTTAAGACTAAAAGGGGTGCCCAAATTGAGCATTATTTGATATTTTCATTACTTATTAGGCAAACATTAACATTAATGGGAGTAAAAAGAGATTCACCCACAGTTCAGATTCCCTAACAAACTAAACTTTTTTCACTTTTTCTTACTCCCTTCCAGCCTTTGTTCAAATCCATAAATCCATGAATATGATAATAGTTGCTAGTTAGATACAATTCTATATTCTAATTCTTTATCATATGCATCTTTTCAGATGCATACCAGAGTGATGCTAAGCACAGCAATATTCAAAACCAGGGCACTGTGACAAGAGCCCCTTCAGGCCTGCGGACAGTCCAGTGGAAGACATTGGCAGGACAGTGAGACACACCCTGTTCTGCCTGTGTTATTTATGCCTCTGGCAGTGAAGCCCCTGACAAAGAGGCATGTCACTGGAACACATACTCTTTGTTCACAGAGGTGCATGCCAACACCGGCTGTGTCAGAGGGACAGTATCGGGTCTGTAGTCTCTCCTCCTTTGGCTCTTTTGCTTTCTTTTTATTTGCTGCACATTGTGGCTATGTTTATTAGTTACTTGTAGCTTAATATTATAAAACACAGATTTGTCTTGTGAGCTATGTATCACGGGGAGAGTCCTTCATACCCTTAAGTTGGTCATAAAAAAGAGGACAGGATCCCAAGATTTGCCGTTTCTCCCTAACAATCAATACCAGCTCCCCGGTGAGCCACTAGGTTACCACTCTCTCTAGCGCACAGCTATCACATTCCAGTGTCCTTCAGCATCTCCGCTTTACCTTCTAGATGGCGCCTCCATGCTGTTTGGTATGACAGGCCCTCCACAACTGTTCCCAACCTACTGTTCCAATGGAGGCTCCCATGGTATGACTTCATGCCAGTCAGACTAATGGTGTAGCGGAAAAGATAGGCTTTGGAGTCAGACCCATCTGGATTTAAACCTTGGCTCCACCTCTTGTTGGCCATGCAGCTTATGGCTCCTGAACTTTGGTTCCTCATCTGCAAAATGAATAAAATACAATCTATTTCACAGGGTTGTCCGAGGATTAAATGAGAAAGAACTTAACAATCCTTAAAAGTAGATGCTCACTCATTGCTTGTAAGCTCAGGCAACTGATTTGCTAGTTTTCATACAAGGCTTCATCTATGGGCCTGTGCTTCTAAAAACTTTATAGCTACAGGCCTCCTGTGTGACATCCTGAAGAGTATTTCCCTCACCATTTTCCCTCACAGAGTCGTCTGCTGAAACTAACATTTTGAACACAAGATTCAGGAAACAACTTACTAGAAAGTTTTTGTATTTCTTCCATAGTCCTTCTAAAACTTTCTTTTGCTTAGAAGTTTTAATTCATTCAATATTTCAAAAATTGATATAGGTGGTTTTGTTTGCACAAAATGAACTTAGGTAAAGTGGGAGTGGGGGGTCTTTCTTAACTCTAAAAACCTTAGAGTGTAAGTTATTCTCTATTCATATTCATTCATTTTTTCAATCTTTGGAGCCTCTTGTCTGTATAAGAATTAAGATGGCATCTGATTTGCCACAGGACACACTTATTTTACGCCGAATGTACCATTACCTTACTCCCCAGGGGTCTGCAAAGCAAACTTAGGGCTCTAACCCTGTCAGGGTGCTTTCTGAGCCAGGCCATTACAAAGGCTACCTGCCAAGCTTCATCGGAAACGGAGACCATTAAGAATTCACACACCTCACAGGGGGTGCCCTAAGGAACAAATGAGATGAAAGTCTGCAGGAAAACCCAGTGAAACTCCAAGGCTCCATTAGAAATGCTAATTGCTGCGTTCCTAGTCTATATTTAAATGTTAGAAAACCCAGGGAGACTCTCCTGAACTCAGGGACGCTGGGCTCCTCGGTGGCTTGGGCAAGCGGCCGGGGATGCCCTCATCCTCGCCGGCCACGAAGGCCGACTCCGCCCGGTGCCACGCGCAACCACGCGGGCCTGCCGAGATTCCGCCCCTGACGGGGTCCTCGAGGCCTTTCCACCGCCATCGGGCTGAGACAGCGGGGTTCCGGCTGGCGGCGGCCCCACACTGTTTGAGGGAGCTAAGGTGAACCCGAAAGCCCCCGTCCCACGTTCCCTTCATGCCTCCCGCCTTCGCGGGCGTCCGGCTGCTTGGTCGCCTCCTGCCGACTGACTTGGTTTTCCGGACCGTAGAAGCGGGACTGTAACACTTCCCCCAACCCTCCCGGCCAAAGTCCCAGTGTGGGCCGGAGACCCGTCTCCGGGCGCGGCGAGGTGGGCTTCGGGGGTCTCAGCTCCGCCCCGACGGGGAAGCCCCGAGAAGGTCTTACATCAGCCGCCCCACGTGCAGTCGGAGGGAGGGAGGAAGTCGCTCCTGTCCCCCGGGCTGCGCCTTTCCCCGAGCCCCCGCCCCTCCCGCCGCGCGTCTCCCCGCCCCGTCCTTGGTGCAGCCGCGGCCGCCGAGCCGAGCGGCGCCGCACGGGGCCGAGTCGAGCCGAGCCGAGCAGCTGCCCGCGCCGCGTCGCCGGTTTAAGCGCAGTGAGGAGCCGCGACCGGGGGCGGCGGTAGTGAGACCGGCGCTGCGCTCCAACCCCCTTTTCCCTCCATGGTTTCTCTCCGCTCCCGTGAGTAACTTGGCTCCGGGGGCTCCGCTCTCCTGCGCGTCCGCTGCCCGCCGCCCGCGACCGCGTCTCCGGCCTCTGCCGCGAGCAGACCCCTTCCGACGGCCCTCGCTGTGCAAGCCGGGACGCCTCTCCCCCCTCGGCCCCCGCCGCGGAAAGTTAAGTTGAAGAGGGGGGAAGAGGGAAACATGGACATGAAGAGGAGGATCCACCTGGAGCTGAGGAACCGGACGCCGGCAGCTGTAAGCAGAGCCCCTTCGGGCGCCTTCTTCCCCCGATGACTTGCACGTAATGGTGGCTACCTGAGGGGCCCGGGCCGCGGGTTCGCCGGCCCCGGCGCGGGGAAGGGCACAGCTCGCGGGCTCCGATGGGGAAGGCGGGCGGGCGGGCGGGCGGGCGCGGAGGGGGGGGAGCGAGCGCGCGGGGATTAACTCTTTGCCGCCCGCGAGCCCTCTCGGCCGTCCGGGGAAGGCGGTGGGATGGGGGAAAGAAAACTTTGATCTCCAAGGCTGCCGGGGTCTTTACCCGGAGGAGAGCGTGTGCGTGCGGCCGGCGGCAAGGGAGGCAGCAGTGGGTTGTGTAACGCTGGGAGCCATGTTTGCAGCCTCCCGGGATGCGCGGCCAGGCGCAGGCCCGGCCTGCCGAGGAACCGCGCAGCCAGCTCGGACTGGGCCCGCCGCCGGCCAGGCCGGGCTTCGCGCGCCCCAGCCTGGCGGTGAAGAGGCTCGGGCGGGGCGGGGACTTCTCCAGCCAGGATTTGCGGTTGGCGCCGGCCCGACCGAAGACAAGGTTGGAGGGGCGAGAAAGGGTCTTCGCCTCCAGGAGGGCGAGGAGCCCCGGGGGCTCGAGCGGGCGCGGCCTGGCGCGCGCGAAGCGGGGGAGGGGCGAGCCGGGCGGCGTAGGTGGCGCAACACCGCCCCTCTCGAGGCCAAGTTTGAAAAAAAGAACGTGGTTCCCGCCATTTTTCAAGCCTAAAAATAAAACTTTTCCCCCCATCTCTCTCGCTCCCCTTTAGTCTTCCTGGCCTTCCCCACCCTGTCTTCCAGGGCGCGACCCGGTCCATCCGGGCCAACCGTGGTGGTCGCGGCGGCGTCGCCCCCCCCACCCCCACTGCCGCGGCGGCGGAGTCCGGGGGCCCCGGCCCGAGAGGCTGGCCCCTCGGTGTGGGCGGGCGGCGGCACCTCGCGCCAGCCCGGGCGCGCCACAGGCCGACACAGCGCCATGTTGGCGGGTGCCCGTCTACCGACGCCGAGTAAGCCGGCAGATAGGCTTGGCCCGCCGGTCCCCGGCGCGGGCTGCTGGCTGCCGCCTCCTGGGTCGAGGTCGCGGCTAGGTTTGCGTCCGCCTCGCCTGGGCTCGGCTCTCACTGGCCGGAGCCGTGCGCTCCGGCGGCCGCCGACTCATCTCTCGAGTGCGCTGCCGCCCCCTCCCCCTTCTTAAAAGGGCAACGCCAGTTGGCCGCCTCCTTCCCGGCCTGGCGCTGGGGGTTCCGCGGCCTCGCTAGGCTTGCGGGCAGAGTGGCCTCGGTGGCCTCTGCCCCCGCACGTGCTCGAGTGCAGCCCAGTGAGGCTGGCACTCGCCCGCCGCGGTTGCGTGAGCGGCGGGCGGGCCTTTAAGAATCGCCTCCTCACCCGTGCTCTCCCCGCGTTCGCGAGCGGTTTCCAGCAGCCGGGCGCGGGGCCATATTTCCTGGCCCTCCCGCGGGGAGGCCGCGCCTCCGCCAGTCCCCGTTCCCGGGTGAGCGGCGTTCCCTGGCCGTGGGTGAGCTCTGGGCAAGCCTTCCCACCCCGCTTCGTTCTGGTTTCCTGCAGTCAGGTAGCTGTGGGTAACAAGTTGCCAACTTGTGGGAATTGTCAACCGCGGTTAAGCTGGTGTGCTCGAGGTTTCGATTCTGTGAGGTCAAGGCAAATGAGGTCGGCGAGGGCCACACCACGTGGCAGCCCCTCGCGTCTTTGGAAGACTAGATGGGGTGGGCATCTCTTCTCGCCCTGGGGGTTTTAATGTCGAGGTTTGACCAATGCCCGTCCTTTCCGCCCAGTCAGACATTTTGTGTTGGCCACGTGCTAGGATGTATTGAACCGTTAAGACTAAACACTGTAAAGCTTGTGCTCTAATTTTGAAGAGTTGTTAATTTCAGACGTTTTCGTTAGTATGTGTAGTTGCAGATCAGTAGGAGTGGAGTTAAATTTTGACAAAATTTCTAAAAGTGTGCGCCTGGATCTCCAAAATGCTTTAAAATGTGGAATTTAAATTCTTTGTGTGCCAACTGAAGTAGTTAATACTAAGTTAGAGCAGTGCTGCTCCCTTTGGAGTAAGTAGGCTGTTGTTCCCAATAACTAATGTATTGCTGTTTAAAATATGTATATATGTGCAAGTGTTAACGTTTCAAGTAAATAATTTAGGCCTTACCCTCCTGCAAAGGCAGGCCAGAGTCTTGTGGTCATTTAATTAAACGCTCAGTTTGTTAGTTGCATTATCCACATTTCAAATGCTCAAAAGCCGCAAGAGACTGGTGGCTATACTGTATTGGATAACTCTGGCCTATAGTAATCCACTCGTTTATTAAGTAAATATTTGAGTACCTGCAGTATTCCAGGGCCTGGAAAAGCATTGTGAATATGATGGAGCAGCCACTTCCATCCTGAATTCAAAACCCAGTGGTGCCTGTTGCACCGGTACAAGTTAGGGGCCTTGCGAGAGTGTCATAGGAGTAAGTCAAGATTGTAGGGGTAAAGACAGGCTCCCCTAGGACTCTGAGACCAGAAGTTAGGTTCTTAGGAGAAGAAAGCTTTCACCTTAAACTGAGGGCTTTTTAGAAAAACAATGCTGTAGATTTTGAAGGAAATTTTAAAAGGGGTTAAGGAGTGAGTTGCACAAAAGCACAAGGCAAGGCAAATGAGAAGTCCCAACATGACTGCTTTAAAACCAAACTCATTTAATCATGTGGTTCCTTAATGTTTGTAGTGAGGCCAGCTACTAGAGAGTAGGCTTGGCCTCCGGGATCCTGCAGACTTTTGTCCTTTGGGGAAAGAACCCTTTCATCACTGAATGAACCAACTGTAACCCATGGTTGGCCTTAATGTCATTCATTGAGTTCTGCGAGTGTTTCAGGAGGGTAAGTGGAAGTTTGGTCATAATTTTTTTTTTTTAAGACCAGAAGGGCTTTTATTATATATATGGCCTTTTTGTTTTTATTTTATTTTGAGGTTTGATGAAGGCCGTGGTAACACTTCACTTTCTTGTGTTCTTTGGCCAACAGGTTCAGTTCACCTATTACTCTTACCTTTATTCCTTATAAATACAGGTATGCCCATAAAGAAATCGATAATTCGATTTTTTGAGTACAAACAGTTCTTTATATCAGAAGTGTGTTCTCAGTGGAAAAAATGGCCCAAGGTGGCATCTTAAAGTAATCTTCATAAAGAATGGTGATAATCACTTGAAAACATAGCAAGGGTAAGAAATTCCTTATCTTAGCACAGTGCTAGAATATACCATATACACCACAGAAGTTGGTGGTATTGTCAGGTGTGAAGAGACACTGATGTGCCGTAGTGAAATATAAGCCAAATATAGTTATATTCCAGAATTAGAAAAATACCTGTTCTATATGTGAGGCTTTCATCCTTCCATTACACCACATATGCCATTCTGTTCACAGTAACTCATTAACTATGCATCTAGGGACTGCTAGCTTTGATATTAGCTGTTACCAGTTTTTGGATCAAAGTTAGAAAGCCAGGCAGTTCCTGTTGTTCATAATCTATGCCTCTGGAACATTGGTGGGCTATATGCTAGACTGAGACCTTTCATGACCCATAATATGAGTAGTCTTTCCTTAGTCCTAACTTAACTGAAGAAAAAATTTAGGTCTTCCTTACCCTACATTTTTCTAAATCCCCATCCCCCCACTAAATGTAAATGTAAAATCACATTTACATTACAAAATGTGATGTAATTTTGAGTTCTTTGCGATATTCTAATTGGTTGTATAAAAATGAAGTGATTTTTGTCTTTATATAAGTAATACATTTTCACTGAAGAAAAATTGGATACAGATAAGCCAAAGGAAAGTAAATACATATAAGCAAAAATTTTAAAATAGGGACTCTCTTGTCCCCCTCCTGGTTTGAGCCAGGATCTGTCCTCTCGTTTTTCTCTCTAAATAAAAGCCTCTGCCTTGCTCTCCTTTAAAAAAAAAAAAAAAAAAAAGCTTTCTAAAAAAAAATTTTTTTTTAAATAAGACGTGGGTGTGTGTGGGGTTACCATCTAGAAATTCTGGTGTGTAGTTTGCCAAAATGTTTAGTTGTTTCCAAACTTAGATCATACTATTAACATGTATACTATTTCATTGCATATAAAATATATTTACATAAAAAATAAACATATTTCTTTCCCTGTCACTATTTATTATAACATCATTGTTAATGTCGGTATAGATCATTTAACCGTCCCCAGTGGGGAGGTTAAAAGGTCTTTTGCTGTTTTAAATAGAACTGAAATGAATGTCTTCTAATGTGAATCTCAGTCTTCTGACAATTTGCTTTTCCAAGTGGTTCTCTTGCTTACCTAACCTACCCACTAGTATGATATGGGTGTTTCCTTCTTCATGTGAACAGTTCTACCACCTTTCCAAATGTGTTGTGTTCTCTAAATACTTTTGTTCTCTCTAAACACTTGAGACCCACTGGTGCAGTTCTGTTGTACTGTCATTTTGAAAACAGTCTTTTAGAATAATAGGGCAGAAGGTTTGAACATTGGTTAACCCGGGATAGAAATTGGCAAGGATGATGGAGTTACTTTTTCTTTCTACATTTTTGGATTTTACTTACTACAATAATTGTCACTGTTCTGATTAAAATAATTGATAACTCAAAATGATCTTTATATCTCCATATCTTTTTCTCTTCCTGTTATATCATGTTTGTAACTTTTAAATTTGGGAAAGGTCACAAACCAGGTAAAATTGTTTTTTATTTGTTTTGTTTATTTTTTAGTAGCCAGGGCAGTGGTGAGGACAGGTTGGAGGATGGAAGGAAAATATCTTCATCTCCTCTGCGGCACTTAGCTCTAATCCTCTTAACTTGGCTGCAGTATAATTCAAATTTTTCAATGAAAAAGTAGTAGAAAACAGTACTGTTTTTCTGATAGTTATAGAAAACAAAAACAACAGTTAAGTAGGAAATGATACGGGTTTAGTTTTTAAATGTCTATCTTAAATTTGTTTGAGGGGAAAAAAAAACTGGTTCAATTGGAAAATGAGAGTGTGTATTTGGCCCCAAAAGTTAAACTGTCTGTCTTGGAGCAGAAGGCCAGCTAACTAACTCTGTCTTGGACCACATAGCTTCCTAAGTTGTACACATAAATGTACAAGTGTCTGCCCAACTTTCCATCCTTAGATAATAGCCCTGGGAGGATTTGGGGACACAAGGAAAAACTAGAGCCATTTTGCCTTGATTAGAACTTCCTGTTTATTCTGGATCTAGAGTGGAAGACTATAGGCACCCTTTTCCTTTGCCCGGGTACCCTCTTCTAAGTTACCTCACTCGCAGGGCGATTTGGATCCCTTCATACTTAGGAAGGATTCGGGAAGGAGGAGGCTTGGTTGTCTCATGGCTGCTGACACAGTACCTGAGAGTAGATACCTTTGTACCACAGTCCTGTTTACAACTTTATAGACAGGCTATATAAAAAGTTCAGACCCGTCATCCTCAGGCACAGCCCTGGAGTCTTCCATGGTCTCTGCTTTCTTCAGAGAAATTCTCTTTTCTGGGCTTATTCCCCAGTGGTTCATCTAATTGACTCTGCCTCTCAAGCTCTGTTCTGGGGGTAGCACATTTACTACATCCTCAGCTTTCCTATAAAAGAAAAAAATGCCTCTCTGCTGAGCCATACAGTGCTTTGCCCTACTCACCCCAGTAAATTCTGTTGCCTTCCACTCATGGAGAAAATTAAAGGTCTCAGGTGTACATTCCCTGAACTTTTTGCTCTCCTATTTATAAACTCACATCTGTACCCATACTAGCTGTATCTTCTCCACAGAAAGAGCAGCCCCACTTTTAACACGAGTAGAATGATATCTCTTTCTCTTTTTTTTTTTGATTGATGGAAATACATATATATTTTTTAAATTTTATTTTGGTATCATTAATCTATAATTACATGAGGAACATTATGTTTACTAGACTCCCCCCATCACCAAGTTTCCGCCACATACCCCCATTACAGTCACTGTCCATCAGCATAGTAAGATGCTATAGAATCACTGCTTGTCTTCTCTCTGATGTACAACCCTCCCAGTCCCCACCCCACATTATGTCTGCTAATAGTAATGCCTCCTTCCCGCACCCCCCATCCCTCCCTTCCCACCCATCCTCCCCAGTCCCTTTCCCTTTGGTAATTGTTAGTCCATTCTTAAGTTCTGTGAGTCTGCTGCTGTTTTGTTCTTTCAGTTTTTTCTTTGTTCTTACTATCTCATTTTCAATATGTATCTTTATTACTTGTAGTTAAACAATTGTTTACTGACAATTTGTATTTTTTATGACTTCTCTGTTTTTTGTCAGTCTTTCTTTTGGTTGTTTTTTTTTTTTTCCTTCACAGGGTAAAAACAATATTCTCAAGGAAAAGATAAATAAATGCAAATGCCTAGAAATCTCCATATATCAAGATAAGGTCACAAAAAGCTATTATGGCATTATTTACATAGTAAATTGGAATCATGTTCAACAGGGAAGATTGTAACTTCGGTACATCCATACATTTCAATTTATTTAACCATTAAAAAATACTCAGATTCCACTCCTAGGAATTTACCCTAAGAATGCAGCAACCCAGTTTGAAAAAGACATATGCACCCCTTTGTTTATCGCAGCAGTATTTACAATAGCCAAGAAATGGAAGCAACCTAAATGTCCATCAGTAGATGAATGGATAAAGAAGATGTGGTAATTGTATACACAATGGAATATTATTCAGCCATAAGAAGAAAACAAATCCTACCATTTGCAACAACACAGATGGAGCTAGAGGGTATTATGCTCAGTGAAATAAGCCAGGCGGAGAAAGACAAGTATCAAATGATTTCACTCATCTGTGGAGCATAAGAACAAAGAAAAAACTGAAGGAACAAAACAGCAGCCGACTCACAGAACCAAAGTCAAGAATGGACTAACAGTTACCAAAGGGAAATTTCAGAACTGGGGAAGTTGGGTGGGAAGGGGAGGGATAAGGGGGAAAAAGGGTTATTACGGGGGAAGGCAGTATAGCACAGAGAAGACAAGTAGTGAGTCTATAGCATCTTACTACGCTGATAGACAGTGACTATAATGGGGTATGTGGTGAGGACTTAGTAATAGGGGGAGTCTAGTAACCATAATATTGCTCATGTAATTGTACGTTAATAGCAAAATAAAAAACAAGAACAACAAAGAAGAATAAATGTAATAAAATACGTGCAAGGAAAAAAATATTAACAGTGATCATTAGTGGGATTATGTGTGTATTTCTGAATTTTTTGAATGATTACATATTTCCCTGAAAAACTGAAAAAATATATTTTATGTTGAAAATCAAAAAAAGACTCACTTTTATTTTAAAGTATGCTAATATGTTCTATATCGCTTAAATTTGAAACATACAAAGAAAGACAGTAAGCACATCATTATTAGTAGTGACATTTGTATGCTTCGTATCAGTATGATTTAAGCTTATGATCAAAAAGCAGGTTCTGTTTATATCCAGGTTTTCTATTTCATCATCTGTTCAGCCCCCTACAATCCTGACACAAATTCCTGTGCAGTACTCTGACAAACCTGTGACCATTTGTTCCTCTTTTAGCAGTTCTGAAGGCTGTTTCTCATACTGGGATATAGTGGTCATTAAAATAGAACTTGACTCTGCCCATCATGAAGCTTGATGAAGCTTAAAGGCTAATAGTGACTTTATAATAGACTAATATTCTCATTGTTAAAATACTAAATAAGTTTATACAGGAAAGTCTTCCAGCCACTTACTTTGTCTTCCTGAGTGATTTTATGTACTTACAAGAAAGTGAATGTGTGATATATTACATAAATGATAACACACTACACACTGTAACATTTTTCATTCCATGGTATGTCCTGGAAATGAGTCCCTTGTTGATGGGCATTTAGGTTGTTTTCTAAGTTTTTCAATCCTTTTTTCAGTAACTTCTTGTACCTTACTTCATAAGCCTTTCTAGGTGTTTGAAACTAATGTTCTACCTGTGGGTACCACTCCTGATTCTTCGGTCTCTTTTTTTGCAGAATTCTCCCAGGGTTCTATCCTTGGTGTTCTAGGAATTCCATCCTTCCACTTCTGCCTCTACCCCATTGACTCCCAAATATAGAACTTAAAACACCGATCTCCTCTGAACTCCAGACACAAGGTCTAGCTGCCATGGCATACTTTAATCTGGACATCCCATGGGAACTTTAAGCTTGGTATCCCTCACAGTAGTCATACATCCCCCCTCAAAAAGCTACTCCATCCTTATTTCTCTTGAGCTTCACAGTTTCCATTTCTCTAAATCAGAACCTCAGTTCCTCTCCATCATCCTACATATCCAAGAACTAAACCCATTTGAACCACCTTAACATCTGTTTTTCCCTCCTGGTTTCCTCTTCTTGATTGCTATTCTGCTGTTTGGTTCAGCAAACATGTTCTAACTCACATTTGAATGCTTTATGGTAGTTTTAGATTACCTTAGTTAAAGTGGAATTTTACCACTTTAGTTGGCTTGAGGCAGTATGGCTAACAATAATTCCTCCTCTTGGCTTTTGACATATTAGTGTCATTCTTGTCATTCTGCATAATTTTGACTTCTCTGTAAGGTAGAGTCACAGAAAATCCCCAAACCAAATGGAAACATTTTAGTTGCATTGCAGTATCCTGTGTAGGTAGGTGGACGATTACACTTAGAACCTTTTTTTTAATGGTTTGTTGGTTTTATTTTTATTTTTTAATACAGAAGAAATATATGCTTGTAAAAAACTTAGTACAGATATGAATAAACAGCAAAGGTCCCTGTCATTCCCTTACTCCCTTTCTCCAGAGGTTACTTTCTCAGCATTTACTATGTTCCAAGCCTTACTCTCTGCAACTCCATGAGGTCTTGGGTACTTCACAGATGAGGAAACTGAGGCACAGAGAGGTTAAATGACTTGCTCACGGTCACACGGGTTGTAAGTGGCAGAGCTGGAATTTGAAGCCAGAGCCCAGCTCTCCTCAGTTCACCTCTCAAGTTTTCAGATGGGCTGATTTTCATCAGAAGAGGGAAGAATGGCAAAGGCATTTTGAGAAAAATAGAGGGAAGTAAAAGGTTTAAGAGCCTGGTATGCCTGCTAACTGTGACCAGGGCTTCTGAGGAGGAAGTAGATGGGGTGGGGGGAGAAGTGTGAAGCAGCAAGTGAGATGACGTGGTGGTGGTGTGGGTGTCACTGACTGTCCAAATCTGTTTCCTTCTCTAAGTGTGGGGAGGGTGTGTTGGGGTGAAAAAGGAGTAAGTTCTCCATACAAGAAATTGTTAGAGTAGTATCCTTGGATTTGATACTGAAAGACCAGCTCCTATCCTCATTTTAGAACTGTCAGCATCTCCTTTCCGTATATGTGCTTGATTAATGTTACTAAATGTGATAGGTTATAGCAAGAATGCCTTTGGCAGTTAAAACTATAGTCTGCCTCACTGTAGTAAGTTGGCCAAAATGTGTTAAGAAGTTGCAAGTTTCAGTCTCAACCACAGAAGGAGAATGGTGATAGGGATTATCATGGTAGATAATAACACAGTAGACTGTTCATTAAACAATCAGTATGCAGAACCTTCAGAGGTGATATCCTTGGATGGATCAAACTCAGAATTTCTGGAGTTTTTATGGCCTGAAAAAGAAACTTAATTTAATGTCTTAACAGTTCTCTCCCCTAGAAATATATTTCTCACATGTAATCCAAATTGATCTTTGTTTTGTATTAAGACCTCTTGCATCTTGACCCCTCCCGGGGTCAAGATAATCTTAATAAAGATTAGTAAAACCAGAAGCGGAAATGTGCAGTGCAGAAATCTGTAGCCAGAATTTACTGTTAGTGATCTTTATAGTAAAAATAAAGCTTTCCTCTTTCCTTTGTGTCATCCCCGGGCCTTGAGGTAGACTGCCTAAAAAAGGTATCTTCATTCTGCATTTGTACTTAAAGCCATCCCTTGGGAAACAGCCTTGGGGACGAGGAAAAGGGTGAATATAGTTTCTTCACTTACATCTTAAAAACTGTAGTTTCTGTCTCTGAAAGTGAAGAGTGTCTTTATTGTGGTATAACATTCCACCTTTGGTATCTATTAGTATACTATTACTAAAGGCTTAATTATTTTTCATTTATTTGTAACTGGTCTAGGTCTGAGTCAAGGCTATCACTATTATGTAGGTGTTTTTGCTGGGGATTTATGGTTGAAGTTTTGCCTTGTTGTTTATGTTTTTGAAAGCTTGTCTCCTCCCCCACCCCCTTTTGTCATTTACAGGTTCGAGAACTTGTCCTGGACAATTGCAAATCAAATGATGGGAAAATTGAGGGCCTAACAGCTGAATTTGTGAACTTAGAGTTCCTCAGTTTAATAAATGTAGGCTTGATTTCAGTTTCAAATCTCCCCAAACTACCTAAGTTGAAAAAGGTAAGTGTTGGGTTTTTTTTGTTTGTTTTTGGTTTTTTAGCAGTAAAAGAGAGAACTATCCTGGAAGGGAAAAATGTGTGAATCTATGTGTAAGAAGTCATTCAGTGAAGCAGAAAGTCCATGGCCTTTGGAACTGGGCATATCTGGGATTAAATTCCAGCACTATCATTTCCCTGACGGGTGATCTTCAACAGGTTACTTAATCTAAGTCTCAGTTCCTTGCCTGTTAACTGATGATATCACATACCATCACAGATTGCTGTGAATTTTGGAAATAATACATATTGGATACTTAATAAGTAGTAGTTATGAAAAATAATTGTCTTGTAAATAATTTGTTATGAATCTGTTGTAATGTTAACGATGGTTTGTTTTTAGTATGCTCTGGTTTAGGAACCCTGGGTGCCTGCCACTCATGTTTTATGTTTATTGATTAATGGAGAATTTCAGTAAAAACTTCAGATTGGTAGTCTATACTTATTCAAACCCATTTTGTAACTTTGAATGACTAGGAAATTTTAAATGTTGACAGTAAGAATTGTAACAAAGCCACTGTATTTCCTGATGGCCCATTGTTAGCACTTTATTGATCTAATTATAAATCATAAACCAATCACTGTCCTCCACCATACACCAAAAAGAAAAAAACTCAAGAAAAATGTTTTCTCATTTCCTGTACATTTAACTGTCACACAGCCCCAGATGTCAAAAAGGGAAGAAACTTTGATCTTCTAGCCTTAGCCCCTTGTTCTTTGGGCACAGCAGTAGACCCAGAAAGGTAGAGTAATTTGCCTATAGCCACTCACGAAAGTGGTTATTATTAGAACCACAGCTATAATCCGTGTCTTTTATTTCCTAACACAGTATATTTTCTGTTACATATGAAAAGGCAGGTAGGTGGTCATGTAAGTGTGCAGAATTCTCCACTGTTTCAGTGTTTGCTTTATTAGGGAATTTAAGTTGAACCTTTATCTAAAAAACACAGGTATACATAGAAATGTAATTAAATTTAGACAAAGGGCAGGTAGGCTGTTCCTGTAGTTTGCTTGAGGATTTCTTAAGGATTTGTTTTTTTTTTTTTTTTTTTTTTTTTTTTTTTTTTTTTTTTTTTTGAGAGGGCATCTCTCATATTTATTGATCAAATGGTTGTTAACAACAATAAAATTCAGTATAGGGGGGTCAATGCTCAATGTACAATCATTAATCCATCTCAAGCCTAATTCTCGTCAGTCTCCAATCTTCTGAAGCATAACGAACAAGTTCTTACATGGTGAACGAATTCTTACAGAGTGAATAAATTCTTACATGGTGAACAGTACAAGGGCAGTCATCACAGAAACTTTCGGTTTTGATCATGCAATATGACCTATAAACCATCAGGTCAAATATGAATATTCATTTGATTTTTGTACTTGATTTATATGTTGATCCCACATTTCTCCTATTATTATTATTATTTTTATTTTTAATAAAATGCTGAAGTGGTAGGTAGATGCAAGATAAAGGTAGAAAACATAGTTTAGTGCTGTAAGAAGGCAAATGTAGATGATCAGATGATCAGGTGTGTGCCTATGGACTAAGTATTAATCCAGGCTAGACAAGGGCAGCAAGACATCCACGGATGCAGAAGATTTCTCTCAAAGCAGGGGGGGTGAGGTTCTGAGCCTCACCTCTGTTGATCCCCAAATTCTCACCTGATGGCCCCCCTGCGACTGTGCCTGTCTTAGGTTGTTCCTCCCTTGAGGAATCTTACCCGTCTCTGGCTAACCAGTCATCTTCCGGGGCCATACAGGGAAATGTAAAGTTGGTAAGTGAGAGAGAAGCCATATTGTTTGCAAAGGTTAGCTTTTTACTTCTTTGCAGATTTATGCCCTGTGGCTTCTATGCCCAGCACTTGTCTCGAGGTATCTTTACCACCTGGAGGAATTATGATACTCGGTAAATTCGATATGAGGCACGAATTCTATTTAAAGTTTGTAATTAGGAAGGAAGAAGAAAAGCTATAGATGTAGCATATGAAGGAAACTTGGGAGGATTGATCATTTCTTTGACATATCTTCTTGTATAGTACCTTAAGTATGTATAGGTTTTAAACTACTAACTAATTTGCACACACATATTGACATAATAGGAATACGGTGACATAAACAAAGCAAATCTATAATTACCAGCCATCTCCAGTGAAGCCAAGAAAACCATTTAGGCACCCTAGGCATTTGTGAAAATTTATCTATG
Organism: Manis javanica; assembly: GCF_040802235.1. Classification (NCBI taxonomy): domain Eukaryota; kingdom Metazoa; phylum Chordata; class Mammalia; order Pholidota; family Manidae; genus Manis; species Manis javanica. The sequence goes on along the minus strand of NC_133157.1, from coordinate 32,044,634 downwards.
ATATGATGGATATTTTCCAACTGTACTTGAACCATCAGACAAATTAAAGCAGCCCATTTCTGGGATCTGTTCACATCCCATATGTTCTTTTAACCATAGATAGTCTATAGTCATGAGATTTTGGGGTGCTACAACTTGCACCCCTCCCAACTCCTGGTTGAGTTCCAACAGTACAGATCCAGTCAAATTCGTTGTCTCACTGTATGCACATGCCAGCCTAGACATCTCCCTCCTCCTTCTTATGGCAAGTCCAGGAGATGGTGGGCTGGATGCAGCCACAACCGCAGCATCGTCCGGATCCCTGTGGAGGCTTTTTGATGATCATCCCCCGGCACGAGTCCTCCAGAGAGTGCTGATGCCGGAAGCTCCTCCTCATATCGTATCTTAGTTCATTTTCTGGGTATCCAAGCTAGGCCTTGATCTTCTGCGTAGAAACAAACAGAACCTTTGCCCACACTTTGACATGCCCTCTATACCACTGTGCAGAACTCATTGGAGGTCAGCACACAGTAACTGCTTTTTTTTTTTTTTTTAATTAAGAGAAAGGAATATCAGAAAAGAGTACCTCCATAGCTGATCATCTGACACCCTTTAAGTGATCAACATTAAGGATATTTAAAGCATGCGTTGATCTTTGATTTACCAATAGTTTTATCCTGTTAAGGAGTAATCCCCCTTTTCTTTCTTTCTTTCTTTTTTTTTTTTTAAATTTTTAATCTACACTTACCTGAAGAATACTATGTTTACTATGCTCTCCCCTATATCAGGTCCCCCCTAACAACCACATTACGGTTACTGTCCATCAGCTTAGCAAAATGTTGTAGAGTCACTACTTGTCCTCTCTGTGTTGTGCAGCCCACCCTCCCCTTTCTCCCTCCCCCCCATGCATGCTAATCTTAATACCCCCCTTCTTCTTCCCCCCCCTTATCCCTCCCTGCCCACCCATCCTCCCCAGTTCCTTTCCCTTTGGTACCTGTTAGTCCATTTTTGGGTTCTGTAATTCTGCTGCTGTTTTGTTCCTTCAGTTTTTCCTTTGTTCCTATACTCCTCAGATGAGTGAAATCATTTGGTATTTCTCTTTCTCCGCTTGGCTTATTTCACTGAGCATAATACTCTCCAGCTCCATCCATGTTGCTGCAAATGGTTGGATTTTTCCACTTCTTATGGCTGAGTAGTATTCCATTGTGTATATGTACCACATCTTCTTTATCCATTCATCTACAGATGGACATTTAGGTTGCTTCCAATTCTTGGCTATTGTAAATAGTGCTGCGATAAACATAGGAGTGCATCTGTCTTTCTCAAACTTGATTGCTGCGTTCTTAGGGTAAATTCCTAGGAGTGGAATTCCTGGGTCAAATGGTAGGTCTGTTTTGAGCATTTTGATGCACCTCCATACTGCTTTCCACAATGGTTGAACTAATTTACATTCCCACCAGCAATGTAGGAGGGTTCCCCTTTCTCCACAGCCTCGCCAACATTTGTTGTTGTTTGTCTTTTGGATGGCAGCTATCCTTACTGGTGTGAGGTGATACCTCATTGTAGTTTTAATTTGCATTTCTCTGATAATTAGCGATGTGGAGCATCTTTTCATGTGTCTCTTGGCCATCTGTATTTCTTTTTTGGAGAACTGTCTGTTCAGTTCCTCTGCCCATTTTTTAATTGGGTTATTTGTTTTTTGTTTGTTGAGGCGTGTGAGCTCTTTATATATTCTGGACGTCAAGCCTTTATCAGATCTGTCATTTTCAAATATATTCTCCCATACTGTAGGGTTCCTTTTTGTTCTATTGATGGTGTCTTTCGCTGTACAGAAGCTTTTCAGCTTAATGTAGTCCCACTTGCTCATTTTTGCTGTTGTTTTCCTTGCCCGGGGAGATATGTTCAAGAAGAGATCACTCATGTTTATGTCTAAGAGGTTTTTGCCTATGTTTTTTTCCAAGAGTTTAATGGTTTCGTGACTTACATTCAGGTCTTTGATCCATTTTGAGTTTACCTTTGTATATGGGGTTAGACAATGGTCCAGTTTCATTCTCCTACATGTAGCTGTCCAGTTTTGCCAGCACCATCTGTTGAAGAGACTGTCATTTTGCCATTGTATGTCCATGGCTCCTTTATCAAATATTAATTGACCATATATGTTTGGGTTAATTTCTGGGGTCTCTAATCTGTTCCACTGGTCTGTGGCTCTGTTCTTGTGCCAGTACCAAATTGTCTTGATTACTATGGCTTTGTAGTAGAGCTTGAAGTTGGGGAGTGAGATCCCCCCTACTTTATTCTTCTTTTTCAGGATTGCTTTGGCTATTCGGGGTCTTTGGTGTTTCCATATGAATTTTTGAATTATTTGTTCCAATTCATTGAAGAATGTTGCTGGTAATTTGAGAGGGATTGCATCAAATTTGTATATTGCTTTCGGCAGGATGGCCATTTTGACGATATTAATTCTTCCTAGCCATGAGCATGGGATGAGTTTCCATTTATTAGTGTCCCCTTTAATTTCTCTTAAGAGTGACTTGTAGTTTTCAGAGTATAAGTCTTTCACTTCCTTGGTTAGGTTTATTCCTAGGTATTTTATTCTTTTTGATGCAATGGTGAATGGAATTGTTTTCCTGATTTCTCTTTCTATTGATTCGTTGTTAGTGTATAGGAAAGCTACAGATTTCTGTGTGTTGATTTTGTATCCTGCAACTTTGCTGTATTCCGATATCAGTTCTAGTAGTTTTGGAGTGGAGTCTTTAGGGTTTTTTATGTACAGTATCATATCATCTGCAAATAGTGACAGTTTAACTTCTTCTTTACCAATCTGGATTCCTTGTATTTCTTTGTTTTGTCTGATTGCCGTGGCTAGGACCTCCAGTACTATGTTAAATAACAGTGGGGAGAGTGGGCATCCCTGTCTGGTTCCCGATCTCAGTGGAAATGCTTTCAGCTTCTCGCTGTTCAGTATAATGCTGGCTGTGGGTTTATCATATATGGCCTTTATTATGTTGAGGTACTTGCCCTCTATTCCCATTTTGCTGAGAGTTTTTATCATGAATGGATGTTGAATTTTGTCAAATGCTTTTTCAGCATCTATGGAGATGATCATGTGGTTTTTGTCTTTCTTTTTGTTGATGTGGTGGATGATGTTGATGGATTTTCGAATGTTGTACCATCCTTGCATCCCTGGGATGAACCCCACTTGGTCATGGTGTATGATCCTTTTGATATACTGTTGAATTCTGTTTGCTAATATTTTATTGAGTATTTTTGCATCTACGTTCATCAGGGATATTGGTCTGTAATTTTCTTTTTTGGTGGGGTCTTTGCCTGGTTTTGGTATTAGGGTGATGTTGGCTTCATAGAATGAGTTTGGGAGTATTCCCTCTTCTTCTATTTTGTGGAATACTTTAAGGAGAATGGGTATTATGTCTTCTCTGTGTGTCTGATAAAATTCCGAGGTAAATCCGTCCGGCCCCGGGGTTTTGTTCTTGGGTAGTTTTTTGATTACTGTTTCAATTTCTTTGCTTGTAATTGGTTTGTTTAACTTTTGTGTTTCTTCCTTGGTCAGTCTTGGGAGGTTGTATTTTTCTAGGAAGTTGTCCATTTCTTCTAGGTTTTCCAGCTTGTTGGCATATAGGTTTTCATAGTAGTCTTTAATAATTCTTTGTATTTCTGTGGAGTCTGTCGTGATTTTTCCATTCTCATTTCTGATTATGTTGATTTGTGTTGACTCTCTTTTTCTCTTAATAAGTTGGGCTAGAGGCTTATCTATTTTGTTTATTTTCTCAAAGAACCAGCTCTTGGTTTCGTTGATTTTTGCTATTGTTTTATTCTTCTCAATTTTGTTTATTTCTTCTCTGATCTTTATTATGTCCCTCCTTCTGCTGACTTTAGGCCTCATTTGTTCTTCTTTTTCCAGTTTTAATAATTGTGATGTTAGACTATTCATTTGGGATTGTTCTTCCTTCTTCAAGTGTGCCTGGATTGCTATATACTTTCCTCTTAAGACTGCTTTCGCTGCATCCCACAGAAGTTGGGGCTTAGTGTTGTTGTTGTCATTTGTTTCTATATATTCCTTGATCTCTATTTTGATTTGTTCATTGATCCATTGATTATTTAGTAGCATGTTGTTAAGCCTCCATGTGTTTGTGAGCCTTTTTGTTTTCTTTGTAGAATTTATTTCTACTTTCATACCTTTGTGGTCTGAAAAATTGGTTGGTAGAATTTCAATATTGTGGAATTTACTGAGGCTCTTTTTGTGAGCTAGTATGTGGTCTATTCTGGAGAATGTTCCATGTGCACTTGAGAAGAATGTATATCCTGTTGCTTTTGGATGTAAAGTTCTATAGATGTCTATTAGGTCCATCTGTTCTAGTGTGTTGTTCAGTGCCTGTGTGTCTTTACTTATTTTCTGCCCGGTGGATCTATCCTTTGGGGTGAGTGGTGTGTTGAAGTCTCCTACAATGAATGCATTGCAGTCTATTTCCCTCTTTAGTTCTGTTAGTATTTGCTTCACATATGCTGGTGCTCCTGTATTGGGTGCATATATATTTAGAATGGTTATATCCTCTTGTTGGACTAAGCCCTTTATCATTATGTAGTGGCCTTCTTTATCTCTTGTTACTTTCTTTGTTTTGAAGTCTATTTTGTCTGATATTAGTACTGCAACCCCTGCTTTCTTCTCACTGTTGTTTGCCTGAAATATGTTTTTCCATCCCTTGACTTTTAGTCTATGCTTATCTTTGGGTTTAAGGTGAGTTTCTTGTAAGCAGCATATAGATGGGTCTTGCTTTTTTATCCATTCTATTACTCTATGTCTTTTGATTGGTGCATTAAGTCCATTTACATTTAGGGTGACTATTGAGAGAGATGTACTTATTGCCATTGCAGGCTTTAGATTCGTGGTTACCAAAGGTTCAAGGTTAGCTTCTTTAGTATCTTACTGCCTAACTTAGCTCGCTTATTGAGCTGTTATATACACTGTCTGGAGAGTCTTTTCTTCTCTCCCTTCTTATTCCTCCTCCTCCATTCTTCATATGTTGTGTGTTTTGTTCTGTGCTCTTTTTAGGGGTGCTCCCATCTAGAGCAGTCCCTGTAGGATGCCCTGTAGAGGTGGTTTGTGGGAAGCAAATTCCCTCAGCTTTTGCTTGTCTGGGAATTGTTTGATCCCACCATCATATTTAAATGATAGTCGTGCTGGATACAGTATCCTTGGTTCAAGGCCCTTCTGTTTCATTGCATTAAGTATATCATGCCATTCTCTTCTGGCCTGTAGGGTTTCTGTTGAGAAGTCTGATGTTAGCCTGATTGGTTTTCCTTTATAGGTGACCTTTTTCTCTCTAGCTGCCTTTAAAACTCTTTCCTTGTCCTTGATCCTTGCCATTTTAATTATTATGTGTCTTGGTGTTGTCCTCCTTGGATCCTTTCTGTTGGGGGTTCTGTATAATTCCATGGTCTGTTCGATTATTTCCTCCCCCAGTTTGGGGAAGTTTTCAGCAATTATTTCTTCAAAGACACTTTCTATCCCTTTTCCTCTTTCTTCCTCTTCTGGTATCCCTATAATACGAATGTTTTTCCTTTTGTATTGGTCACATATTTCTCTTAGTGTTGTTTCATTCCTGGAGATCCTTTTATCTCTCTCTATGTCAGCTTCTATACGTTCCTGTTCTCTGGCTTCTATTCCTTCAATGGCCTCTTGCATCTTATCCATTCTGCTTATAAATCCTTCCAGGGATTGTTTCACTTCTGTGATCTCTTTCCTGACATCTGTGATCTCCTTCCGGACTTCATCCCACTGCTCTTGCATTTTTCTCTGCATCTCATCCCACTGCTCTTGCATTTTTCTCTGCATCTCATCCCATTGCTCTTGCATTTTTTTCTGCATCTCTGTCAGCATGTTCATGATTTTTATTTTGAATTCTTTTTCAGGAGGACTAGTTAGGTCTGTCTCCTTCTCAGGTGTTGTCTCTGTGATCTTTGTCTGCCTGTAGTTTTGCCTTTTCATGGTGATAGAGATAGTCTGCAGAGCTGGTACAAGTGACCGCTGGAAGAGCTTCCCTTCTTGTTGGTTTGTAGCCTTTTCCTGGGAGAATAGCGACCTCTAGTGGCTTGTGCTGGGCAGCTGTGCGCAGACAGGGCTTCTGCTTCCTGCCCAGTTGCTTTGGGGTTTATCTCCACTGTTGCTGTGGGCTTGGCCTGGCTGGGGCTGTTCCTCCAAAATGGTGGAGCCCCGTTAGAGGGGGAGCAGCCAGGAGACTATTTATCTCCGTAAGGGGCCTCTGTGCTCCCTGCTGCCCAGGGGGTTAGAGTGCCCAGAGATCCCCAGATTCCCTGCTTCTGGTCTAAGTGACCTGTCCTGCCCCTTTAAGATTTCCAAAAAGCACTCTCCAAACCAAAACAACAACAGCAACAATGAGAGAGGGAACAGAAAGGAAAAAAAAAAGAAAAAACACGCGATTTTTTTTTTTTTTTCCTCAGGTGCCGGTCCCAGGCACCCGCGCACTGGTCCTGCTGCCCTGTCTCCCTAGCACCAGGGTCCCTGTCCTTTCAAGGCTTCCAAAAAGCACCCACCCACCGGTCCCGCAGGGAAGGAACGCTCAATATTCTTGGTCCTCAGGCACTGGTCCCACGCACCCGCTCACCAGTCCCGCCGCCCTGCCTCCCTAGCACCGGGGTCCCTGTCCCTTCAAGGCTTCCAAAAAGCACTTGGCAAAAAGAGAGAAAAAAAAGGGGAAAAACGCGCGATTTCTTCCGTCCTCAGGTGCTGGTCTCAGGCACCCACCCACCGGTCCCACAGGGAAAAATGCGGGATATTCTTTGTCCTCAGGTGCCGGTCCCAGGCACTCGCTCACCAGTCCCGCCGCCCTGCCTCCCTAGCACCGGGGTCCCTGTCCCTTTTAGGCTTCCAAAAAGCACTCGCAGAAAAGAGAAAAAAAAAAGGGGAAAAACGCGCGATTTCCTCTGTCCTCAAGTGCCGGTCTCAGGCACCCGCCCACCGGTCCCGCAGGGAAAAACGGGGGATATTCTTTGTCCTCAGGCACCGGTCCCAGCCACCCGCTCACCAGTCCCGCCACCGTGCCTCCCTAGCACTGGGGTCCCCGTCCCTTCCAGGCTTCCAAAAAGCGCTTGCCAAAAAGAGAAAAAAAAAAAAAAAAGGGGAAAAACGCGCGACCTCCTCCGTCCTCAGGCACCAGTCTCAGGCACCCGCCCCCAGGTCTCGCAGGGAGAAACGCGGGATATTCTTTGTCCTCCGGCGCCGTTCCCAGGCACCTCCTCACCGGTCCCGCCACCCTGCCTCCCCAGCAACGGGGGCCCGTCCCTCTAAGGCTTCCAAAAAGCGCTCGCCAAAAAAAAAAACTGCTCCGGTTTCTCTCCACCCGCCGGGAGCCGGGGGGAGGGGCGCTCGGGTCCCGCCGGGCTGGGGCTTGTATCTTACCCCCTTCACAAGGCGCTGGGTTCTTGCAGGTGTGGATGTGGTCTGGATGTTGTCCTGTGTCCTGTGGTCTCTATTTTAGGAAGATTTTTCTTTGTTATATTTTCATAGCTCTATGTGTTTTTGGGAGGAGATTTCCACTGCTCTACTCACGCCGCCATCTTGGCTCCCCTTCTTAAGGATTTGTTTTTGGTTGAGTACATGAATTAAAAATCAGAAATGCTTTTTACTTCTTTGTCTTCTTTAGGTAATTAATGTTTAGGCAGTCCTCATGACTTTCAGCTGACCTTGCTTTAGAAGTTGAAGTGTAGTCCTTTTATATTTGCATGGGTTATTGGTAACATTGGAAGCTCAGATTGGCCCATTAAACAACTGATGGCTTTTTAGCATCTATCTGCATAAACCTGAAGCTAGCAGATCCTAGTATGTGTTTTGTGTTCTGTTTTCCTAGCATTCTGATCAATTTTCCTGAACTTACTGTGGTCTGTGTACTGTTAGAATTACTCAGAATGTAAATGTACAGGAGACATCTATATAGAGGGGGTTGGTCAAATCCTTCTGAAGTCTTGTTAATCACTTACTTGCAGGGTTAGTGAGTGCAGAAGAGTGGCGAAAGCTATATATCAAACTCAAAGGCAGATTAGATATTCTCACAACTGATCAGGATTTTTCTTCCTACCCTAGAGCACAGATTGTCTTTCAACAGGAAACAGGTTCTGAAAGAAATTTTGGTGGATAAGGGTCACAGGTTTCCTAAATTTACACATTGACTTCATTTCAAAACAAATATGCCACTAAATGCTTTGGCAGGCATATTACTGTTATCTATACTCCCTGAGATATTCATGTTGAAAGGATGTGACTATGACATGTGTAATATTTTAACCAACCAACCAACCAACCAAGACAAGTGGCCTCTGTTTTTATTTTGATTGACTAAAACCTCAATAACACTTAGTTTTTTTATAAACGCTGATTATAGACTTGTATTTTTAAATCTAGCCCATGACTAGATATTTGAATAGAATATCCCATCAGAAGGAAAAATATGTTTGAAATGTTGTGTTTTCCTCTTCTGAAATATTGAATGACACCTAAGCAGCAGACTTGAGTTGTTTTTTAAACTCATTCCTTCAATGAATATTTAAATTTTTAAAAATTACGCTATCCTAGGTATGTAGCCTAGTGAGGGGGCATGGATTCTTCTTAAGTTAGCCTGTCTGGCTTCATATCATACTTCTACCACTGTGACAGCTGTGTGATCTTGGGCAAGTTACTCAGTCTCTTTGTAGTTCGTTTTCCTCATCTGTAAATAAGGGTAAGAATTCTACACACCCCATAGGGTTTATTGTGAGATGCAATGAGTTCATGTATTCCTAGTACTCTGAACCTTGCCTGACACTTAGGTACTATGTAAGGGTTAGATAGAGTTACCGTTACTGTTAGCACTTAAAATAGAGAATTGAAACCAGTTGTGTGGCCTGAGTTTTCTCATCTGCAAAAAGAGGTTCAGTCAGTTGCTGTCAACCATCTAATTTTTCCAGGCTCCAGTTTCTCTAGAACTCTAATGCTCCTTGGTGAACATACCACATGCTGTGCTACTTGACCTGCAGCTGAGAAATTAGAGTAGGTTCTTAAAGAGGCTAATGCCAGGTTTACTCAAGAAGTGGCCTCCTCCTGGGAGTTGGTTTTGTTAGCCTCGAAGCTGTTATACCCCACTTTCTTTCTTGAGGTCACAAAGCTTCTTTAAGGGCTTGTTTTGGGCCCTGTACCTCTCCCATAGCCTTCAGAGCAATATTCCCAATAGCTTCTAGATGTAGAACCCCACAGTGTGTCAGCACTGTACAAAACCAGATTAAGTTTTAAATGGGCATAGTGCATCTTTGCTTGGCACGTGGAATAAGCTCCTTAAAATGCACAGACCATTTACCCTTCCTGGCAGGTATAGAGTATTACAACTTCTCAAAGAATTCTAATTTGCTTTGACCTACTTTTTAGGTTAGAAATGTATTCACTGGTGTAAGGGGCCAGTTCTTGAGCAAATTAAAGATTAGCAGCTGGACACAACTCTCCTCTTCCTACCCTGTTTTCTCCTCTGCCTCAAATATTCCTAGGATCTGTGAACTACTTGGGTTTAATCAAACAAAATGAACATACATGCCCTAATAAAAACAGAGATCATTTGATCTTGATAAGTCTTGAAGAACTGTATTTGCTATGTATAATACCTTAATAATACGTGTTTCTCTGGGTGTATGCTATGTGCATTTTCTCTTGCAGCTTGAGCTCAGTGACAATAGAATCTTTGGAGGTCTGGACATGTTAGCAGAAAAACTTCCAAATCTCACACATCTAAACTTAAGTGGAAATAAACTGAAAGATATCAGCACCTTGGAACCTTTGGTAAGTAAATTGAGACTTTGGAAACCAGGACTATTGGTCATTTTCATTTTCATATTACTTTATAGTGAGGGAAATTATTGGAAATAATAGTAGATCAAGAAAGTAGTGGTTTTTTATTACAATACTTTTCATAGAAGGAGTCTAGTTTTAAAGATTAGGGCCTCTCTATGTTTGTTCCTGAATCTTTGCTCTCCCTCCCTGATAATTGTGGTGATTTCCTTCAAATGGGAATTCTTTTCTTTTTTGTCCTTTTTAAATTTCATATACTGACTATAGCCTTAAGCATTTATTTAAAAAATTTTTCCCCAGATTGGCGAGGCTATTCTATACTAAATTTTACATAAAAAAGCTATTTATATTGGGTGGCATATCTGCATTGTAGATGGAATAGTCCAAGGACAGCTCTCAGTAAGTTTGAAGTCTTCTAATTCATGATCTTGTGCCCTAACTGGATCACTGTTGCCTAATTGCATGGGAACCCCAAAATCCTCCTTGGTCTTATATATTATATAATGAGCTAAGTTATGGAAAGTTAGGTTTAAGTGCCAGTTGGGTTATAGACTTGCTGTGTGACCTTGGGCAAATTGCTTCTTCTCTCTGGGCCTCAGTTTCCTCACTTAGGAAGCAGGGAGGATAATCTGTGCCTTCCTTCACTCAGGAGTTCTGAGAATAAGATGCACACTTCCTTTGCTTTGTTAAATTGGGAAGCTGTGCTAATGGGATTGAGTCAATGTGAAGTCATAATGGCCAGAATAGAGCTTCTGGAGGTAGAGGTTAATGCAGGGTATGAACAGCTGCACAGGCTGTGGAGTGGCTGCCACCTGAAAATTTCTGTGAATTCAAGATTGTTAAATGATTAATAGAATACCATAGTTAGGTAAATTAGTCATTTAACATTCTATTAATTGGGCAGAGAGGTAGAATTCAAATGAAGCTAATGGAACTCTAAACTTATTTCATACTACACAAAGAAGCCTATGGCTTCTTTCTGTTGTTACTGATATGAGTAAAGTCAGTATTTCCATTTGACTTAACTTGGAGACTTTGATTGGATGGGGTTATGCAGCATATGGGAGCTGTCTTGCAGAATCCAAAAGGGCAGAAGCCAGGAGGATAAAGCATCCTCTGCACTCTTACCTTTTCTGATGTGGTACTACAGTAAAATACTTGGATTTGACATCACTTGTACAGAATGCTCTGTTGATTATTCTAGGGAAAGTAGAGTTAAATTGTGATTCTTTTAATGAAGAGTATTTCCTGCTAGAAATAATAGGCTCTTCTCACTCTTAAGAATTGAGATTCTGCCTCAATGTAAATTCAGTCACCTTTGACCCATTTTATTTTTATGCTTTATTAAATGGACCACTTTAGCTCATATTTCTCATAAATTTGGGGAGCCTGTTTCTCACCTTTGCTCCATGAAGATAAGCCCAAGAGTTTTGCCCCTTTTTTCTCTTCTAGGTACACCCAGATACTTGGGCTCCTCCATTTTCATTAGTTCTATTCTCCTCCCAAACAGTCATTTCCAGTGTTTAAGCACACATTGTATTTATTGCATTTTGCTATGTTCAAGGACATTAATGTGTGTCCGTTGTATACTCACATAACCCAGAGAAGAGAGAATGTCCTCTGTTTGGAGATGAGAAAACCGAGTTTAAAGAGCTTAAATAATTACTCGACAGCCACAGGATAAATGGCAGAGTAGGATCCAAATCCAAGTCCACCATTCTTTCCACTGCCCTTGGGTCCTTTTCTTCTCTTTTTACCTACAAAACTGATTACATACCCAGGCCTGTTAGGGTTTCTGGCCGGAGCACTAAATTAAGTGCTGATGGTCTCCTAGTCAGATGGGCTGTATTAAGCTGTTACTATTCATGTCTTAATGCCAGGCCTACCAATTGAGGGTCACTGTAACATAGGAACCCACTTTTTCCTAGATCACAGTACCAGGCATTACCTTCCCATGCTGGATCACTGGTTACTATCTAATTCTCATTGCAACCTGAGGCTCCTTTGAGGTTTCCTCAGAAGCGTTTGTCAGTGTCCTAGCACACAGAGGAAGATCCGAAGCAAACGTTGTGTGGACGTTGTGTGCTTGGGTGTTCCTGACCTAGTCAGTGATGTACAAGGGTCCTTTGGTGGCTGCAAAAGCCTCAGTATCCTAGGATAGTGAAGAATGAGAATCAATCATTGTTGTATTTACCATATTTAGGGAGTCTGCTATGTACCATGCACTGTAGTTGGATGCTTTGTGTATGTAATCTCACTAGTAATCCTCAAAAAACATTTCTGCAGAATGGATAGAAATAGTATGGCCCTCATTTTACACATGAGGAAGCTGAGGCTTAGGAGAGGCTGAATCCCTTGTCCAGAGTCACACACTTGGCTAACCAGTGACAAAGCCACAGCACTGCACACCCAGGGCTATTTAGAAAAGCCTGAGCGCCCACCATTCTCCTGAACTTGCTGTTCAGATTCCTGGGGATGCTAGGTAGGTCTCCTGAAGTTACAACTTGGAATAAAATAAAACTATAGGAAGAGGTGGAGGGGGGAAATGTTGGGTCCATGTTGACTTCTGAAAGGATTCTTCAGTGGGAAGAATACCATCCTCATCCTCATTAATCACATACATTTTGAACACCGTCTACTTTGAGCCCAGTTCTTACAGTCAATGCAATGATTGTGAATGCCTCTGCTTGCTACAGGGACATTAATCGAGAGACAAAGAAGGCATCAGTTCAAACTTCCTTGGACACGTTTTTTAAGAGACCTGGGCCATCCAATCCATCCCCCAAAGCCCTTCTAAATTCTAAGAAGGCAAGCAAAATTATTGTTAATAAAATGTTTAATGTTTATTATGGCTAGCCTATTAGTTTTAGGCTGAATTTCTGATATGGTAGAGTTATGATTTTTTTAAGCACTATTTTCACATTACATTGGGATCCTGAATAATTTGTGTATAGTGTATTTTGGGCCTTAATGCACAATTTTACTACTTGAAACAGTTCTAGAGTACTACAGTTACTTGGGATTTTATTGCTGTTTGCTTTTACTTCATTTTCCAGCATACTATTTGGCATGTCAGGATTATTCATAATGGGTCCTTTCTCAAGAAGTAACCCAAAAATGTCACAGATTCATCAAGTTTCAGAAACAGGAGAGCCTTGGAGGCCATGTGTACTGGGAAGGTTGATAGAACTAGAGAAGGGGCTTGAGGCACTATGGAGCACTAAAGATCAGGAGTTACATGCATTTTTGTGCATCCATTACTAGGGAATAATTTTGAGAAGTAAATGGCTCATTCCTTTGATTGAAGAATTTTTAGACTTCAGCCTCTTTGGAAAAGCTGCCTAAATTTTCTTGTGGTTTTATCTTAGCTGGTATAGAGTCAGCCTTTTTGTGAAGAGTCCCCAGCTAGCTAGTTGTTGGGATAGTATTTCAACATTTTTCCCTCTTTGGCTAGAAGTCATACCTGGATTTCTGGAGGTGAGGGCTTGCCCAGTAGGGAACCTAATCTGAAAACTACACAACATAAAAACAGTTCTCCCTATGATTAGAGGGCTAGAGACAGTTTCTTAAGACTTTGGGGGACTTAGATAAAACACAGTATTTAATCCACAAACTCTTGGATCATTGTACATTGGTGTTTTGAAGGACTACATTTCCCTATTGCCATACCCTGCTCTTTGTTCCCAAGGCTGCTAAGTGCGAATAAAACACATATGGGAACCTCTTCTTTAACCAGCAAGATGAAGATTCTGTAAGTGGTAGGGGTCAGCATCCCTTTCCTCTAAAGGGCCAGTTAGATCTTTTAGGCTTGGGAGGCCATACAGTCTCTTTCACAGCTACCCAGCTTTGCCATTATAGCACAAAAGAAGCCATGTATAATATATAAACAAGTGTGGCTATGTTCCAATAAAACTTAGTTTACAAAAACACGCAGTGGACCTGAATGGGCCAGCAGACAATCTTTTGCCAAGTTCTGCTCTAGAGTAAAGATTTTCAAATCATACTGCAACTCCCCAGAATTACACAACTCCCATAAGACTGTGAAGACAAGGTTTTGTTTATCTGCGTTTCTTCCCAGGTCCTTGTGAATGTTGAAATAGCCTTTCCAGTAAAGCACCAGAGCCTTTATACATGAATATTTATTTTTTGCAACTACGTGGAGATCCTAAGATATTTACATATATATATGTATGTATGTGTGTATCTATGTGTGTGTGTGTGTATATACTTAGTACTGCTTTCATAGAGAATACCAAGCCTTTTCTCATGATTCAGAACCATTAAAAGTGACATTTATGAAGTTACATGCCCGCTGGGCTTATTGCCCCTATTCTAGAAAACACCAGGCTACATAGTACTTAGTGTTTTGTGTTTCCTTTTTGTGCAATGGCCCCTTCTCCCTAAGAGGGTCTGCTGTTGCTTTCTGTTGCTGTCTACTTACTTGCCTGTAGTATTACCTCTACCCTCCCAATCTCTTAGTTTTACCCTTAATCAAAACTTAATAGAACTGGGATTGAAATATTAGTATGCTCATATAATAAATGAAGATCTGAATAAAATACCTGGACATTTTCTTACCTGCTTTGGCTACTCAAAACTTCTCTTGGGCAGAGTTTTTAGATCTTAACTATTTTATGGATAGATGAAACTGAGGTTCTAAACAAATGAGATATTGCAACAAATTTTCAAGGTATGGTAAAGTAAGAAGAATTTTACATCAGAAAGGTCTGGTAATAGAGTCAGTATTTTCACCCAGAATTTAAAAAAGAAGAAAAGAGTGTAATGTTTCTCTCCTTCTGAAGTTTCAACTCTAAATCTCCCTTCTTTTCCCAGCCTGTATTGACTCCTGTCTTCCTAGAAAATATCTGCATACCACACTTCATGCTTTATTATATTCTGTCTTCTAATATTTCACATCTGTGTCCTCAAGTAGAAATCTCAAGCACCTTGAGATTGATTGATTTCTTGTCTCCATACTGGCCTCAGAGCACTGAAGACTATGCTTGATACCCAGCAGGCTCTTAGTGGCTGTTTAATTACTCTACATTAAAACTTAATTTTGAACCATAATACTAAATTTCCTGTTTGACTTGTCTCATATTGTGAAAAGATTCAGTTTAATAAATATTATTCCAAATTCATATTTCTTAAGACTACTCTGCCAGAAAAAGTTGTCAGAAAAATAAAGATGTAGAAGGAAAAGACCGGCTGAAAACTGGTGTCTTATTATAATACAAAGGTTGCTAATGCAAAGGTTGCAAAGGGCTTGGAACACTTTCCCGTGTTTAAGGCTGATTGGGTAGCAGCTGACTGAATACAGAGCCTAGAATTTTACCTTTTCAGAAGATGGGTTTTGTTGCTTATGTTCCTTTGGGTTAGAAGGTGTTTTCTTTGATCCTTTTCTTCAGAAAAAGTTGGAATGTCTGAAAAGCCTGGATCTGTTTAACTGTGAGGTTACTAACCTGAATGACTACCGAGAGAGTGTCTTCAAGCTCCTGCCCCAGCTGACCTACCTGGATGGCTACGACCGAGAGGATCAGGAAGCCCCTGACTCAGATGCTGAAGTGGATGGTGTGGATGAAGAAGAGGAAGATGAAGGTGAGTGACTGTACCAGGAAGAGAACCTGATTTCTGCCTTAGAAACATCCTGACACTTGCTGTGAAAAATAATTTATATTTTTGTAAGCATTCCATTAGATTTGGAGCTAGGACCTCTTTAATTGTAATAAGCTCTTGGAACATTGAAACCTTCAAATGACTCAAAATAGAAATGATTTTTTAGTTAATTATTCTTGAATTCGGAACCTAGGGTCATAGACTGTGCTCCAACTCATTGAAGTATTTGTGGTTTACCATTTACTAAGGACCATGGTCTCATGTCTCCCGGGAAGCATTTCCTGATACCCACAAGCTAGGTTAGGTTGCTGTGCATGCTAGAGCATCATTCCCTCACTGACTACTTATCATGCTCTGCTGTCCTTGTCCCTTTCAGCTATGCTATGATGATGTTCTTGAGTAGAGACTGTCTTTTCTGTCTTTATCAGAGGACCTAGCACTTAGTAGATACCTAGTATATGTTCATTATATGCAAATGTAAGTAAAATAGCTTGCCTGTCTTCAGTGGACAACTAGAGTTTAAGAAAGTGATGATTTTTAAATCCTATGTGTTGGATTCCATTTTTCACTAATAAAGAAAGTAATCTCTGGCCATACTATGGAATTAGTATATAGTTTTTATTTTTTACATTTGGTCAAGGTTTTTAACATCCAGTTACCTTTAAGAATCTTTATGTGTTTTCTACCCAGAATGTCTCTCCTCATGAACTCGTGCTTTCCTTGCATCGTGACTCAACTCTGAGTTACTCTCAAGACAAAGGTTTCTTGCCTCCCAAGTAGCTCAGAGGAAGCAGAGTGATCAGTTTTCATGTCAGTCAGCATGAGAAAACTTATTCTCCTAGTACCCCTGACGTTGCTGGAATTCATATTACTGTATTCAAAGCATTATTTTAAAGCTCTCTTTTTTTTTAAAGATAAAAGTATACAAGATGGAAATGGTCAAGAAAAGTAGAGGAGGAAAAACATTAGGCACCTTGGGTACAATTAATGGTGTAGTATTCTGGAAGCATTTTTACAGTTTTGTACTGTATTTTAGACAAGGCAAAATGATGAGATGTGCGGTGGTAAAGTGGACACAGACTAGGACATCTCACTTGTTCCAAATGTTTATGTGACTTACTCCATTCACTGCAGGTTTTTATTCCTGAAAACTCTTTGTGCCACTTATAGTCTAAATTCACCTTGACCAGGTCAAAGGGCCGCATGTGAGGAGCCTGTAAAGGAAATTTCTTGGAGGGTAGAGGGCAGTTCCTGAGAGGGAAGATGAGTCATGCAGCAAATATTTGCACATCCTTAATGTGCTAGGCACTGGGGAATATAGTTTTGAAATTAAAAAATAACAGACATGGTTCCTGTCCTCTTGGACCTTACTGTCAACTAAGGAGAGATATATTAGTCATAATTAAATAAATAATCTCAAGCAGAGTATGTGATAATGGAGAAGCAACAGGTCCTCATGTGAGAGCATGTGAGCTAGGATTAGGAGACCGAGGAAGTCTGCCTGAGGACATGTTTACCTGAAACTCCAAAGTTGAGTCAGTGTTAACCCAGGTAGAGAAGAAAGGGAAGAACATGCAGGGGCAGAAGGAGCACAGAGAGCCCTACGACGGGGAGAGGGCTTGACTAGAGGCCTGCAGCGAATGGAATAGAGACAGAGGACATCAGTGCCTCTCAGCCTGCCTCCCCCAGTTACAGTGCTATTTGCACCCAGGTTCCTGATTTGGGCAGCTGGCTTTGTTGTTGTACCCTTAACTCAGATAAGGATCTGACTTTTGCGGGGGGGGGATGTCTTCTTAATACACAAAATCATAGATATACAGAAAGGTAGAAATAATAGTAAAACTAACTTTCATATTCCCTTTACTGAGCTTCAGGAACTTTGGTTCATGGCTGATCTTGTGTTATACATACACACCCCTATGTAATTTGTCCTCCTTTATTTTGAAGCAAAATTTCATCAGTATTGTATACATCCAGTCCACCGCAACTTCTGGCCTCCAGATTTTATGGGATTCTGTTGAGCAAAGGCACTGAGCTGTAGCAGCTTGAGAGAAAGAAGATGACTGTGGTTTGTGGTTTGCCATGACATTGGTATATCCCAGCATTTGTCCTGTGGAATAACCCAAATCTCCTCATCACCATTAGCCGGTGTGCCCCCGGGATATCAAGGGTGTAATGAATCCCTTTTGGACTCTTTCAGAAGGAGAAGATGAGGAGGACGAGGAGGATGAGGATGGTGAGGAGGAAGAGTTTGATGATGACGAGGACGAAGATGAAGACGAAGATGTAGAAGGAGAAGAGGATGAAGATGAAGTCAGTGGGGAGGTCGGTGCAATTGTTTGCTGCCCTGCTTCCTATTTGTAGTTAAAACAAAAGTGGATTTTTTTTTAAAAAACAAGGAAAAGAGGAAATGGCCTTCTGAAGACATTGTATGTTTGTGACTAGATTGATGTCAGCCAGATTAATTTAACTCTTGCTGCCTCCACTTTTTAATAAAAATGCTAAATGCAGTGCTTACTGAGTGTTAACTAGACACAGTGCTTGACTTGGCAAGATTTGTCTTGACTGTTTAACCTGGGAGGAAGCTTCGAGTTGAGTATTCATTGACAAGGGTAAGAAAACTGGAAACATTGAGAACTGATGATCTGTCCTCCCCTTTGCTGTATTGAAGGGGGTAAGGGTAGGTTTACCAAGTGTGAGCTTGTTCTTCTATATTCAGCTTAATTCTGTAAGTGTATTATCATGCTTGCTGTGTTAAAGAGTTGGGGATACAAAAATAAGAATGTGGTCCTACCTGCACAGCCCAGAGAAGACAAGTAATGACTATGGCATCTTACTACACTGATAGACAGTGACTGCAGTGGGAGGGTGAGGCCTTGATAATATAGATGAATTTTGAAACCACAATGTTGTTGATGTGAAACCTTCATAAGATTGTGCATCAATGATACTTTAATAAAAAATTTAAAAAAAGAAGAATGTGGTCTGCCTTAAAAGAGCAGGTAGTCTGACCATTTCTTCATCTTCAGTCTCTGCAGCTTTCACAGAGCTTCCAACAGCTCTATGTTGGGACAGAGCATCTGAAGTTTCACAGTCTCTGTGGTCTGTAGGAACCACTATGAGGAGGGTTCAGGGAAGAACTTGCCATTTTCAGTGGAAAGCAAGTGGCGGTTACTAAATATGATGACACTATGTACCTTGGGTCTGGATTTGCTGCACCTTTCACTATAGTAAAACACCAACTCCTTAAGAAAGAAGGATGTTTTAGTTCATGAAACAGATAGGAAGAGAAGCATTTTAAGAGGTGCAGTCTCTTTGAATATGGATCAGACTTTGAATTCAACATACTTATTAGATATGTCTATAAATAAATGGCATGAATCCTTACTGCTGCTTCTCTGAAAAAAAAAAGAGGCAGTAATATACTACTGCCTAGGAGCTGAATGCATCAGGACAGGAAGACAGGAGGGAGAAGTGACTTTTTTTCTCTCGAGGTTTGTGAAAATAGGCAAAGTAAATGAGATGCTGTCAATGCATTCTTTTGATAGAACAAAACTAAGGTTGAGTACTTTTTGTAATCTCATAGGTGTTTAATGAAATTAAGTTCCTGAATGAAGCTTTTTATAAGAATGGGCATATAGAAATCTTTGTCAGGACTTGATTTGAAATTCAAGATTTTTAGGTCATTTCTTGAATTATCCATTGTAAGTGTATTAACATCTGGCAAATAAAATGCTTATTTCTGAAAAGCAATTTTTAAAGAAAATTTTAAATTAAGCTTAGGAAAAATCAACAGATCTCAGTACATCAAAGTAGATAAAAATAACATTATAGTTTTCTCCTTGATGAATTGTTAAATTTATTGGCAAATTGTATTTTTCTTTGTACTTCTCAGTTTGGCAGAATTAATCTTAAAATGGTACGCTGTTTACCATTCTTTAGGAAGAAGAATTTGGACATGATGGGGAAGTTGATGAAGATGAAGATGATGAGGATGAAGATGAGGATGAAGGTGGGTCTAATGCATGATGCATTTTGGTCCTCGTCAGCTCAGAATTGGGGTGAAATGTCCATTAATTTAGAATTTGAAACCACAGGGAAGAAAATAAAATGCCATTTACCCTGGTGATCTTCACAGGCACTTGTGTCAGCCCCATCAGTGTGTCTGTTGGTGCAGCCTACCTGCTTGCTGTACAGTGATTACTAATCCCTGTCTGAGGGCAGAAGGCCCCAGTACTTCAATATGTTTTTAGACCCCATAATTTGGGTAACTGCCAGGCTTGAGATTTCTGTGTTTGGAATTCTTTCATTTAAAGTTTTAATTGGATCATAGTTTTTGCAGGATATAAAATAGCACCTTTCCAATTTTATTAGTGTTAACTCCTTTCCCTTCTACAACCAAAACCAATGAAACATCTGTTTATTTCTTTTTCGCTCATTGAAAGTACAGATTCTCAGATTTGTGTGGATTTCAGAGTACCAGATTGTTTGTTGTGCTTTCTGTTGGTTTGTACTTTCTTAGCATCTGCTCTGTGTGTGTCAGGCACTGGACTAAATTTATACTGGATACAATGGTAGGACCAGGTCCTTGCTTTAAGAAGCTTTTTGGAACATAATGCAGGTTTACTTTCTTTGAAATAGTCATCAAGTTTTACTAGTTGAAAAAAACAGGAGGATGTGTTGTTCTCTCTGGCTCAAATATGTAAGGATTCTAAGAAATAACCTTTTTTGTTAACATAACTTGCTACAATTGAGTCTTTCTGTGTTCTAGGCTGAATACTTTGTATCATCTTATTTAATCCTCAGACTAACCCTATAAAGTCAGTACCATTGTCCCTATTTTACAAATGAGGAAAGAGGGTTAAAGAGGTTAAGTGGCCTGCTCAAGGTCACTTGTTAGTAAGCCTGGTTGTAAAACAGGATAGCTAACTATAAAAGTCCTTGCTATACATTTTAATAACTGCTAATGTCTAATTATTGAGACCAACAGTGTAATAAAGATAAATATTTGGAAGATGGAGACTTTAAAACAAAACTGAGTTAACTTTGCTGTGATTTGAGATAGTAATGTCCATTTGCTCTTCTTGGTTCAGTGGTGGCCACTATTAATGCTTTAACCATCTATCGGTCTGATCAAGCTTAACATCTTTTTAATCTGCAAACCATCAAAAATTCCTTTTTGTTGCCTCCATTAGCAATAATTTAGGCAAAGTACCTTTCCAATTTTCTCAAAGCGAATTTTTGTTATTGTACAGAGGAGGAAGAAAGCGGAAAGGGTGAAAAGAGGAAGAGAGAAACAGATGATGAAGGAGAAGATGATTAAGACCCCAAATAACCTGCAAAAAAAGAACTGTTCAGTATTGGTTGGACTGCTCATATGGATTTGGTAGCTGTTTTTTAAAAAGGTAGCTGTGATACAAACCCCAGGACACCTGCCCACCCAAAGAGCCAAAGAATAGTTCCTGTGACATTCCACCTTCCTTCATTTAGTCCCCTTGGAAATCCACCACCAAGCTTGGGGACTTCACCCCAACAAAATTGTAAGCGTTGTTAGGTTTTCATGTAAGACTCTTGCTGTAGCATGGATAGCTGGTGAATCAACAGTCTGTGGCTGCCAGTTACACTGAGATTGTAACAGCATTTTTACTTTCTGTACAACAAAGAAGCTTTGTAAATAAAATCTTAACATTTTGGGTCTGTTTTTTCATGCTTTTCTTTTCAATGACATTTTTTTACATTAGGACATTTTATGTGACAACTGCCAAAAAAAAGTATTTTTAAGATTTAAGTGAAATAAACATGTTCCTCTTTGGTAAAGCCTAGTTGTATGCTTACCTTTTTAAATTAGACTTTAATTGTAAGCCCAGGTTAAAACACACTGAAGAACTGGTTTCTTTGGTGTTTTTATATGAGTGGTTGTTTAGGGGGAAAGCATAAGTATGTAAAACCTTTGAGCAATTTAAAGCAGATTCTCATTCTAGGTGACTGGGAGTCAATGAGGTAGACTTTTTAAAAGGAATGTTTGAAATTCAGTGCTCTGGAAGCCAGTAAAAATAATGTTAGATTCCAATAATAAATGAATTAAGAAAAAGATAATACAAAGGAAAAAGCCTTACCCTGAGTTCTAGAAGATACAAATTCTAGTTCTGGCTCTGCCACTGGTTTCTTGTGTGACCTTGTGTTGAACTCTGGATCACTTTCCAGTCTGTAAAATTGAAGGGGTGTGACCAAATGGCCTGAAGTCTCCTATACATGGAAGGTCTGTGACCCTTACTGACAGAAAGGTCTAAGTTAAAAAACAGGCTTTGCATCAAGGCTGAAACGTGTAGAGTTTGACTGACAGGTGAACAGAGTATGGTCTGTTACCAAGACAGCCGTGCTAAGGAGGAGCGACGTGTGAAAAATCCTGCTGAAGCGGGCAGGCACTGCCTGAGGTCATTTCAGCTTTTCCAGAGGATGGAAATTTTCTCCATTCTTACAGATCTTAAAGGGATTTAGGGGAGGGTTAAGATTCTGCAGTCTGTTCAATGGCTCAACCATTTAATAAAACTGTGAGTGCCTTGTCAATAATTTTTGTAGTGGGAAGAGTTGAGGATTGTTTTTGTAAATTTAGCTATAAGCTGCTGAAAAGAGTGGGGTTATAGTACATGTTAAAAATTGGAATCTAAATTTATATCGAGAAAAAGTAGTGCCATTAGAGTCCCAAATTGTGTACTTTAAAATTGAAGTTTCCTCCAAGATTTAAAGTGTAATTTGCCTTTTGCAAAGGAAGTTCAAGAAAATTGAATTTTGTTTACAGGGATTACTTTGTTTTCCCAAACCACAATGACTTATCTGCCATTTGGCAAACCTTTGATATATTATAGAGCAATTCTGTAGCCTAGGTGTCTTTAGGTTTTGCATATGTTATCAAACATCAAACAGTAACTTTGGATGATTATTCTGCCTGCTTTCAAGTTACAGAACTTTCCAGTACCTACCAAGCATCTAGGGTATACCAGGCTCCTTGGCTGGGCAAGAGGGGACGGGTTTGGTAAAGAGACAAGCCAGCCCTTGGGTGCTGACAGTAGTAAGGAAGAAAAAACACAGACATCGGTCTGGTATCCACTAGGCTGAAAAGGTGGCATCTATCTATGAGGATTGGGAGAGTTTCTTAGGAAGGAAAGTGTTTGAGCTGTACATGCAAATGTGAGTAGGGTTTAGAAATAAGAATGGAGAAAGGGAAGAGGGTGATGAGCAGAGGTCAGAAGCAGAATTGCTGAGTATGTTTAGATACAAATAAGCAAATTCAACCAGAGAAGGAATGGTAGGCGATACTGGAGCAGTAAATGACCTTATTCTAGAGGTCCTTGGAGGTCAAACCTTTCGTGAGCATTTGCTTTGTAAAATGTTCATTTGAAGCAGAGAAGCTGAACAGACAGTTCTCTAAAGAAGAAATTCAGATGGCCAGCAGACACATGAAAAGATGCTCCACATCGCTAATCATCAGAGAAATGCAAATTAAAACCACAATGAGATATCACCTCACACCAGTTAGGATGGCCAACATCCAAAAGGCAAACAACAACAAATGTTGGCTAGGTTGTGGAGAAAACGGAACCCTCCTACACTGCTGGTGGAAATGTAAACTAGTTCAACCATTGTGGAAAGCAGTGTGGAGGTTCCTCAGAATGCTCAAAACAGAAACACCATTTGACCCAGGAATTCCACTCCTAGGAATTTACCCTAAGAATGCAGCAGCCCAGTTCGAAAAAAACATGTACCCCTATGTTTATCACAGCATTATTTACAATAGCCAAGAAATGGAAGCAACCTAAGTGTCCATCAGGAGATGAATGGATAAAGAAGATGTGGTAATTATATACACAATGGAATATTATTCAGCTATAAGAAGAAAACAAATCCTACCATTTGCAACAACACGGATGGAGCTAGAGGGTATTATGCTCAGTGAAATAAGCCAGGCGGAGAAAGACAAGTATCAAATGATTTCACTCCTATGTGGAGTATAAGAACAAAGAAAAACTGAAGGAACAAGACAGCACCATCACAGAACCCAAGAATGGACTAACAGTTACCGAAGGGAAAGGGACTGGGGAGGATCGGTGGGAAGGGATGGATGGGGTGGGGGGAAGAAGGGGTATTACGATTAGCATGTGTAAAGGGCGGGGGGTTGGGGAGGGCTGTGCAACACAGAGAAGACAAGTAGTGATTCTACAGCATCTTACTATGCTGATGGACAGTGACTGTAATGGGGTTTGTGGGGGGGACTTGGTGAAGGGGGGAGCCTAGTAAACATAATGTTCTTCATGTAATTGTAGATTAATGATACTAAAAAAAAAAATGCAACAACAAAAAAAAATGTTTGACCTACTGCATGTGGCCAGTAAGGGTGTCCAGGAAATTACCAAGCCAGGTTTTTGTTTTTACAGTGTTTTCCTTTAAAATTAGGTTTTCCAGAAGCCTGTGACATTCTGACCTCTGCAAAGACCTTGAGACTTAGCCGCTCTTGACTACAGATTATTTTTAAATTCTTCAGATGCAAGCTTATATGTGATGAGGTCACAGAGCAAACTGTATTTCTGGAGTTGTTTCCCATCTGAAGGAGATCTTCAGTTGAACGGGTTTGCTTCCAGCTTTTGCAGCAAATGTTGGAGTTATAAAACATCTGAGCTAGATGGGAGCTGTGATGGGTTGGATTGGTCCCAACTTGTTCCTGTGGGGTCAATAGAGGTGTCTCCCACACACCCACCTGCCCTCCAGCTAGAGGATCTGCTCTGTCCTGTGTGACACGTTAGAATGTCCTGATTGGATCTGAAGCATCTGTCCTTTAAAGAGAAAGGGTTGAAACTACTGCTCATTGCAGGGATGGGAAAAGGGAAGCACAAGAGAGGGTCAAGGACTGGCCCAAGGTTTCCTAGTGAAGCTGTGAAACCACGTGGTTTTCAATTCTGTGCTCTTACCTTTAGTTTCTCCTGCTGCAGGGATCCAGGCCCTGAAGAGTGACTGACATGCTGATGGAAATGCAGACCATCTGGTTTAAGATGCTAGCCCTCCACCCCCATCACCATCACCAGGAATCCTAACTAGACAGGATAGTAGAGTGGGCAGTCATTTCCATGTCTAGCATTCCTGTTTGGGCACTGCTACCCTACCCCAGAGAAAGGGGAGACAGCTACAAAGGTGGTTCTACCCTTAGGCTATGAATTTCCCTTTTCCCCAGCCCTGTCAGGCTGTGCTGACATCAATTTTAATGAGGCTGATGATACTGCTGTGTTGACAGTTTGGAAAGGGAGTCCGGTTACCAGTTGACTTAGACTTTAGCTTAAGTGGGACAAAGCTATTGCTTTGCAGAAAAACTAAGATTGCAGCAAGTGTAGAAGTTCTTCCTGGAGCCAATTAGGTCAGCTTCATACTCTCTGACAAGTATTTTATAACTTGTCCCAGACAAGGGAGGGCATAAGAGAAAATAAGATTACCCTTGGAGTTAACTGATTAAGGGACTCGACCCCAGGAGGGGATGGTATGTTTCTTTATTATGGCACTGCCCCATCCCAGCCCTGGGCAAGCAGGAGTGAAGGAGTGAGGAAGGCCTCAAAGCAACCAGAGATGTTCTAGCTCCAGCCTAGCCACTGGCTGGTATCCGACCCTCCTTCCTGGGTTACATTAACCCTTCTGTGAGCCTCCAGTTCCTCAGCTGAAAATATGGGACAAAATTAAGTGAGCTTGCAGCTCTGTCCCAGCTGTAGGAATCTGAATGGGGTCTGTTCCCAGTTCTAGCCATCAGTGGATGCTAGTAGTCAGTTGCTCATGCTGTTACTCCCAGTTACCGGATCCATCTGAAGGAGTGACATGGGTTTGGGTCGGTGGCAAATGTCAGAGCTGTAGGGTGCTGAGGTACAAAGGGATAGACCAGTACAGGGAGAACAGTAAAAAGAGGCTCTTAAAAGTTATCTGGGCCAGCCTGGTTGAGGGCCATACCTCCAGAACTGGCAATGAATGAGGTGTCTTCTGAAAACTGCAATAAATACTGGTAAATCAGCCTTACTAATCAGTCTTCGGAAATAGCACACACACACCCCAGTATCTGGGATGGGATAGATACCAGGAGC
This sequence comes from Manis javanica, assembly GCF_040802235.1. NCBI lineage: Eukaryota > Metazoa > Chordata > Mammalia > Pholidota > Manidae > Manis > Manis javanica. Next base: position 32,019,083 of record NC_133157.1, on the reverse strand, counting down.
ATACCCATTCTGCAGATGAGGACACTGAGGCTTGGTATAGCAGGATGTATATCTGCCACTAGGGGGCACTAACACTTCCAAGTCAGAGGAAGGGAGCAGATGGCTATTAACTGAGAAGTATTCTTCAATAACTTGTGCAAAATAATACACTGTAATCCTAATTTTACAGATACAGAAACTGAAGGATTTAGGTGAAGTGCCCAAAGAGTCACGTAGCCAGTAAGTGGTGGGCCTGGCTGGGGTTTCCAAGCCAGCTCTGCCTGAATCCAGAGCTTCTGCTCTTTGGTGAATGTGCCTTCTTGGGGTCTTCTGGCTCCTGGTTCTGTTCCGATGGGAAAGTTAGTGGACCTGTTTCTTCCTCCCACATCTGGGAGCAAAGGAGATGCTGGCTAACAAGACGTTGTTGGTTCTAGAAGTTCAGGACAGAGTGGCAACAGAGCTAAAGTTTTGGAACCATGAATGCTCAGGGGTACAGACTAACAGCACTATAAACACAGCTACTACTCTTAATCTTAACAATAATTTCACATTATGGGACGCAGCCCTGCCATATATGATTGTGAAATTGAAAAAGACCATTTGCTCTCAAAACTCAGTTTTCCTATTTATAAACTGGGTGTGCCCTACCCACTCTACTAGGATAATGAGTGTGAAAGTGCTAGACACCATGAGAGGTAACTTGTTGAGAAGAGCTGGAAACACCCTGCACTGTCAGCCTCTGTTGGTGGCTGACTAGGCTAGCATGCATGCAGTCAGCATTCTGTTTATCTGGGAGCTGCTGCAGCAGCAGTAGGTGGGCAAGAATTGGGCCTCTGAGCAAAGGGGGGAAGCCTGGTATGTAGGGAGTTTGGGACTGAGTGAGAGGACCCTGGGGAAACTTGAGAAGTCTGCAGGACCCCAGCCAGCTGCTGAAGATGGGAATTCCTGTCAGGCTCTTGACTTGATCCATTCCAGTAACTGGGTTGGGGCCCTGCCTTGTTCGTGATCTTCCCTTAGGGTCCCCTTTTGCTGGGACATCAACCTACTGCTTCCCTGCTTCTGTAGCGACCACAGCTACCTGTCCAAATCATACCTGCAACTACCCTGCCACACTCAGGCCTGACCAACTTCATTCCATCTTAGAAAATTTACAAGAAGTTCTTCATCTCTAGAATGGTAAGACAACTTTAACTTTATTTTTTATCAATGGCCACTCTTAGTTTGAAAAAGTTCTTATTTATCTAATTTCCTACAACATTCTTGGGTCAAATTTTGCCCCATGGAGCCACAAGAAGGGGGAAATATCTAATTCAGCTTTTCAAAGGAGTCCTGCAAATACTTGACAATATCCATCATGGCTCCCTAGCCCTTCGCTTCTCCACAGTTTATCTCTATTGAATATTCTTGAAAGTTTCAACTACTGGATACTATGCAACAAGGTTCCAATGTCATGTTTGACCATGCTGTACTTCATTCCTTTTTGTTGCCAAGTAATATTCCACTGTATGGCTATATTACGTTTTACTTATCCATTCATCAGTTGGTGGACATTTGGACTGTTTCCCTTTTTTGGCTATTATTAACAATGTCTCCATGAACATTTGTGTACAAGTTTTTGTGTGGACATGTGCTTTCATTTCTTTTGGGTATATACAAGGAGTGGAATTACTAGGTAATTACTGGTAACTACATTTAACCTTTTGAAGAACTGCCAGATAGTTTTCTAAAGTGGCTGCACCATTTTACATTCCCATCAGCAGTGTATGAGAATTCCAATCTCTCCACATCTTTGTTAATACCTATCTTTCTGTTTCTGAACATCTTAGTGAATGTGAGGTGGAATCTCATTGTGGTTTTGATTTGCATTTCTTTTTTTTTTTTCCTTTTCATTTGCATTTTTCTGATGGCTGATGATATCAGACATCTTTTCATGTGCTTATTGTTTAGAATATTATCTTTCAACATATCTGGATGATCTGGTTGGCCTCAGGTTGACAGTATCACATGGTTGAGACCAGGTTGCTGCAGGGCGTTCTGGGGTACTGGGCTCTTTTTAGAGATGGCTGTGAGCTGAGTAGGCAACAAGGGAGAGCAGTTGGACTGGGCTGCTGATGAATGTCTGGAGTCATCTATGAGAATATAGATCTTGAAGCCCTGTGAATGAATGGGATTCCCAAGGACAGTGTGAGGGGAGAAAAGTGAAAGTTGTTAAAGCTTTGGGGACTATTGGAAGTTAAGAGTGGTGAGAAGAAGAGGTGGAGATGTATCATAGAGACCTACTCTCCTGATGGGTGTGTGGAGGGGAAGGACCTGCTAGACCAGGTGAGGTGAGGTGGGGCATAGGAAGGAGATATGGTATGGCCAGTGACAGGCCTAGAATGTCAGGATGAGGTCTAAGGGTAGAGAAGGTCCAGCAGACCACAGGCAGTCCAGGGAGCGGGAGCTCAGGAATGGGACCCCTCACTAAGTGTCTGATTAGGGCAAGAACCTGGGCCCAAATTTCTGGGCTGTTTAGGGTTCTCATGTAGTTCTCACTACTGCCCTCTGGTGGTGGTGGTTCCTATTTCCCAAGAAGTTGAGACGTTGCTCAGCAGAAACAGATGGAGTCCGGAGTTAGTAGTAGAACCCGGGCCTAACTTACTACAAAGCCTGTGCTTTTCTCAGGACACCCTACTGTTTCAGCATCCTGTGGTGACCCAGCTCAGGAAGAGATGATTATCATTTGGAAGGAATTTTGGGCAGGAGTCCCAGCTTAAGTGTCAACTATTAGGGCAGACTCTTCCTCTTCACCCAGATAAAGAAGGTTCCTTATTAATCTCACCAAGCACTCCATTTGTTTTCTTCATTGCTGTAATTACTGTAACTCAGGATTTTATATCAATATGTGAATATAGTTTACTTGTACTGTAAACTACAGTTTACGGGGAGAGGACCACACTTTTTGTCCCCCACTGTATTCCTGGTGCCTGGCACACAGCAGGCACTCCGAAATCTATTTGTTAGATGGGTGAGTGAGGTAGCATTTGGAAAACAGAGGCTGGTGAGATGCATATCACAGGTCAAGATTCTTTCAGGAGTCAGGATGAGTGGACGTGCACCTTCCACGCTGCCCCAGGGTGTGATGGTGGGCTTGTTCCCTCGGAGTCAGCATAAAAATGGTGTTTATGTTACAGGATGAAGACCACGGTTGAGGAAGGAAGTGTAGGCGAGCGTGTGACTAGCAAGGGTGCCTATACACAGAAGAACTGAGAACCTTGGGAGAATCAGACTCGCTGGCCACATGACACCAGGGCAGGTCCTTGGCAGCTGGGGTTAGGGAGCTTGGGTGGATCAGAACTTCTTCCTCAGAGGAACTGCTAACTGAAATCAACATGTCTGTTATATTTAAGGAAGATGGAATTTATTCATAGTTTTACTGAGGACCACGGTGTGAAAGCAGCCCACCAGTGTGCTCTGATAAACTGCTCTGAAGCCCCTTCACTGGGAGACATCTCAAATACTTCTTCTACAGCAGGGGATGCATGCAGGAATGAGGTTACATTTAATAACACATCAAGCAGTGTGACATGGATGCATCTAGTTAGGGTCCTAAAGGATCATCCTGTACACATTCTGATGCTGTCTGTGTGTAAGAGGGGGCCAGGATAAGGGTCTCATTAGGTGGAGGGCATATGTGACATTATCTTATTATCCATGCTAACCAGAAAATTCCTGACTGACCGCATTTCTGGGAAAGGTTGAAACTACAATTAGGTTGGTATTAAGTCCCAGTTTGGTGACTGGCCTAGCAGGAGTGACACCATGTTGGATCTGTATTTTTCTTTTTATCAGAACTTACCAGAAAGCTGACTTCAGGAGCAACTCAGGGAATAGTCATATTTACCTAAAGAACTAAATGTGGCCTGAGGAGTAAGTATATGAAGTCAGTTATGCCTCGGTCTTTGCTGTCATTTTTCCTTTTTGCACTTGCTCATTCAGAAAATGTTTATTGGCATCTACTAAAATGCTAAGAAGTCCTCTGCTTGGTGCTAGGGATACAATAGGAAACAGTCCAGGCCCTGCTTGCAAGAAGCCCCTGGCCTTGGAGTATGCAGTTATAATATAAGGCTCTGAGCAACATTAAGGGCAGAGGCCTGGTCTGTCTTGTTCACTCTGTTATCCTGAGGGCTTTACCATGGATTTAGTGCTAAGTAGGTGCTCTGCATGGTTCCTGATCCAAAGGAGCTCAGTCTAGAATGACAGACCAGAAAAGGGACAGTTACCATAACAGGTCATAAGTAGATGAAAAAGAGGGTCCTATTGGAGCCCAGTGAAGGTTGTTCGGGAGATCAGAGGTTATGCGAGGATATGATTTCTACCCAAAGGACCTGCAGAAAGTGGCCAGGCATAGCTCAGTGTGGTAAAGGTGAAGGAGTGGGGAGAGGGTAGGCTAAGGAACCAGCCTGTCCCAAGACCCGGAGGTAAGAGAACCTGATCCTTTAGGAGTACTCAAAATAATCCAGTGTAGCTGGAGCACAGAGTGTGCAAAAAATTCAGGAGTCCTAGACGTGGGAAGTTTTGCAGGAGCCAACTTCAGGAGGAGCTGAGCACAGTCGGGCTGGTTACCGGGTTCTCAGACCCCAGGGCTTCAGGTCTGAGACTGGCTCTCCATCCATGGTCTTGATCACCATCACCCAGCACTCTGGGTGCCCTAGTTTCTCCAAAACGAAGTTCTTCCTTGCTCTGTCTTGTCGATAATAGGAAAAAAAAAAACCGCCCATGGTTTTAATGTGTTTTTAAAAGAACTTTCCACACGTTCTCATCCAATTCGACTATTGAATATTGATTCATTTTCCAAGAAGAAAAAGCAACCAAAAGCACCAGAAGCTGACTTTTAAAACAAGAACAAGAGTAGAAAGAAAATTGTGTTCTTTCTTCACTATAGTAAGGTAAAGTCCTACTTTAATTTATTAAAAGCTTTTATGTAATCACAAATAACATCAGCCTAATTTGCTCTTGTGGGATGATTGAATTCTTAAATGCTATTTCTCTTTTTTTCTCCTTAAACTTAATTTTCATATATTCACAAATTATGCAAAACCATAAGTTTCCTTTAGCCCAGTGTTACTGAGCTATGTTAGTGTTGGATTTAGTTTTCGCGTCATCAGGGTCTGTTGCTCGGCCGCACCCAGATGTGAAAGACCATTTAAACATGAGAGACATTAAGCACATACCATCAAGTCTAGCACACCCCCATGTCCCTAAGGAATGAACCCAGCTGCCAGGTCCTTCTTTCCTTTATTAGCCTACTGGCCTCCAAACATGCACTTCTTCGGCACCCCTCTAATTTCCCGGGTCCATTTTCCATCACCTTTTAACACCTAAATCTTTCCAGAAAAGGTCTATTTTTGACTCTTCTGTTTCCTCATATCCCTTGGCCACCAAATCTGCTGTCTCCAGTGGCCCCTGAACCCCAAGGCCACTGGTCTCTTCTTCCTCTCATTCTCCTGGACTACTCTGGTCTTTGACCCTATAGGTTTTCCCCTCCTCAAGGACACACCCTGGTTCCCTTTCATCTGCTTTTGGCCCCTTTTCTCCATTTCTGCCAGGGCAACTGCATGTGGCTTCCCTCTAAGCTGCTCATACATACGCACACTCTCCTTCAGCAGTCTGACCTAACCTCGGTCTTTTTCTCACTCTGAATGGCTTGGAAATCTCTCTCTGGCCCAGACCTGTACTCTGAGCTTCCTTTCTCCTCCTGGACACGTCTTTCCTCCTACATGCTGGACAGTTTCACCTGCATGTCTATACCAACATGTCCAAAACCTACCCTTCTCACCTTCCACCCAGAGGTCCCTCCTCCACTTTTCTGTTATTGTTACTTTGCTCACCCTATCTGGCAGGTAAGTCAGGTTGGGAATCAGTGTTGGTTTTTTTCCCTCAAACTGCCTCTTACTTCTCAGCTTTCTCTGCAACCCATCATAGTGTATTGTGAGGCAGGCAGTCCAGAGTTTTCGTCCCAGCTCGGCTCCTCCAGCTTTCTGGACGGCTTTGGACAAGTCAATAAAAGTTTTTGAATATTTTGCCTCTCATATAATAGGAATGGCAACCACTTATTTAAAGTTTACTACAGGCTAAGTACTGTTCTCAGGGTCTTCTATACATCTCACAAACCTTATGAGGTAGGTTCTGTGTAATTTTCCCATTTCAGAGAAAAAGGCAAATGATGTTCATAGTTTAATGTATTCATGATCAACAAGCGGCTAGTGGCAAGGGCTGCGCTCGAAGCAGCTCTGTAATTCTAACTTCAGGATTCGTTTTTTTCATCACTCTATAGGGCGCACTTCCCTCAAGCCGACAGCAATTACCACATGTCTCTTCACCGATGCACTCAAGCTTTAGGGCCAAGCTTTCGGGCACCGGGCTTTACGCCCAGCTCCCAGCAACCGCCAGGCTTTCCCTCGCCGCTGCACCGCCCGCCTGGCGGGAGGTTCTGTCCCCTTCCCTGATTGGCTGTCGGGAGCAAGGTGGGACCCGGGGATTGGCTGCGCTGCGGCCCCGGGCTGACAAGGCGGAGCTGACGTGGCGGGGCGGATGTGTAGACCCTGCTGGGCCAGTTACCGAACAGACCCGAGGTGGGAGGTGGTGGTCGATTTAGGAGTGCAAGTCTCCGCCATGCCGCTGGAGCTGGAGCTGTGTCCCGGGCGCTGGGTGGGTGGGCAGCACCCGTGCTTCATCATTGCCGAGATCGGCCAAAACCACCAAGGCGACCTGGACGTGGCCAAGCGCATGATCCGCATGGCCAAGGTGAGCGGAGAGCTGGAGAGAAGGATGCGACGCGGGGGCGGGGCTGGCCCGGGAAAGGGGCAAGGTCTCGCGGAGTCGAGACCACCATTCTGTGGGACCAATTCGTCAGGTCCATTTTAAATTTTTTCCAATCTTCATACCTCTGCCACCCTCCTGACTTGTCTGCATTACTGCCTCCTAACCCGACCTTTCTTGTCCCCTTCTGGTTGCAGAATAATCTAAAACAGATTTTATCAGGTCGTACCCGTACCTGACATTTGAGTGGCTCCCCACTGCCGTGGATAGTGTTGAAACCTTTTAACATAGCCTTCAAGATCTTGATGACCTATCTCCTTCCCACCTGTTGTTTTTCATCCCTGTCATCCTGCAGCGACACTGAATTACTTCCAGGAAGTTTTTGGAAGTTGCTGTGGTCTCTCCCACCTGCCATTCCTTGTGTTTGGAATATGAAATGATTAAAATGCCAGGACATGCCAGGACTCTGGGTTCAAATCCTGACTGTCGCCACTTACTGGCAGTGTGAGCCTCAGTGTCCTCATTTGAAAACCAGGTATAATGATAGTACTTCAGAATTGTGAGGATCAAATGAAGATAACTCATATAAAGCTCTTATCACAGTAATTGTAACATAGGACTCAACAATTGTTCTTAGTGATACGATGTTTATGAACATTTACGCTCTCTCTTGGTAGTTGCTACTCCTGTACAGGTCTACTTGGATGCTTTCTCCGACTCTTCTCCCAAACACTGGGCCCCTGGAATTGTTCCCATCAGACTGCTTTGTCATTGTCTAAGCTGCTTTCTCTTTCTGTTAAGACTGTAAGACCCCTGAATGGAGGGACTATCTTGGTTTCGTGGTGACCCCAGTCCCAGCATAAGGTCTGAGCTGTGGTTTTTAGTGATAGCTCACTCCATCTTTTTTTCTTTTTTTTCCCTTTAAAGCTGTTCATTCGATTTCATTAGGTTTTATCTTACTCTTCTTTCAGGACTAACTGCTTTTATGGAAGCCTACTGAATCTTAAAAATACTTTTAAAGAGTACCAATTGCTAATATTTTTGAGTGCTTATTCTTATTAGCTACTGGGCTAAGTGCTTTAAATGCATCAAGTTATTTGATTCTCACGACCAACACTGGATACTGTTGGTTTCATTTTAAAGGTTCAGAGAAGATAAAGTGACTTGCCCAAAGGCACACAGCTAGTAAATAATGGACTTCAGAGCTTTGCTCCTAGCTGCAGGGTTCCAGCTTTTCTACATAACATTGTTTTCTGGGGGGAAATTACTGCTCTTAATTTAGGGAACAACCTCTTTTTTAGAGGTGTGACTTCTGAATGCTCATGTTATAAAAATACCTAGAAGTATTGAAGAGGGCTGAGGAGAGAGGAGAATGGAGAGGCAGAGGCTGTTACAGTGGAAAAAGCACTATACTGCAGTCAAGATACCTAGGCCCTAGTTTCACTTGCTTTACAGTACATATGTGTTTTTTGTTTTTAAATTTAAAGCAGTGGAAGCTTTAGCAATCCTTTTACTTTAGGACTTTTTTTTCGGTCTTTATTGTCAAATGAAGTCACCTTTGCTAGTTTACCTAGGGTGTGTTCTGTGCAAGCTGGCTTGCTCATACAAGGAATCCATTTGCAATATTAAAAGTTGAGTCAATTCAATTTTTAAGTTTATTATAGAAAAATATAATTATGTAATAATATATAAAATATCCTGTCTTATAATTAGAGATTTGATCATTGAATATACTTTTAAACTCCAAATATTGATGCAAAGGGATAATCACACCTTGGCTCATTGTGGAGTTCTGATTCTCATTTTTTGCCAGTAGAGAACCAATGAAATCTTGAACAAAGAAACCATGAACATTACAGTAAAACAGGGACAGTCACTGTGCTTCCTGAACAGAGAGTTCACCAACAGTAAACAGATAAAGAAATCACTCATTTTTAGGAAAGAAGCTGAGAAAGGAAGCGGAGGCACCTGCTCCCCTCCCCATTCAGCTGCTGTCATGTGGAATGTAGAACTTAATCGGCTCTTGTCTTTAGTAGTTCTATCTTTTATCTTCCTGTAAAGGCGACGTTTGCCCAGATGAAGACAAAGTTTTTAACTTATTGAGGGTAAGGCTACTTCTTGAGTTTATTAACCTTAAAAATAAAACTTATTTTACCAGCAAAAATGGCTGTATTTGGCAATAGCAGAGAGTTGCAGTTCAGAACACACAAACTACTGCAAATCCACAGGCAAGCCTAGAGAACAAAGGCGAGAACCACTCTTTTATAGAGGAAAGGGGAGGGTTGGGCGGGGCTATAACAAACAAAAAGTCCTTTGGAGTAAACTGGGAGTTTGAAGTGTAGTGGCTTTTCATTGGCTGAGTTGTGAAAGTCTCATTGACTGGGTGGGCTGTTGTTGGGGAAGGAGGAAATCATCCTCTTACTAGGGTAATAAAGTAGCAGAGACTTGCAAGGTAAGGCTCTTCCTGTTGGGGTCTGCAATTGAGAGAAGTGGTAGGGCTTGAGAGCTCCCTCTCCTGACTTCTCCAGTCCATCTTAGGTTTCTATTGATTAATTTTCACAAGTTAGAGATGAGAGGCAAATGTGTTGCGGGACAGCTGTGTCTGGGGAGGTGCACTAGGTGAAGCACTAGGAGAAACTTCAACGTGGACAGGGAAGGGTTCTTGACTCTGTATGAGAAAGAATTCTGGAGCAGGTTGGATGAGTGTGGGTAAGGAAGGAATTCATTACAGCAAGAGAGCAAAGAAGAGCAGAGGGAAGAAAGGGAAGCTCACTGAACTCCTGCTCGGCATAGGGCAAATCCCTTGCCAACTCCTGAAACCAGGGTCATCTGGCGTCCACTGTCCACTTGAATCTGCATGGTGTGGGAACTATACCTCCATGACTCCAGGATTTGGGGGACTTGCAGAACACTGGATGAAGTGAGATTATGTTCTGAGAACTTCCCAAAGGCAAAGAAAGGAGACTTTCAGGCAGGCTACTAACGAGCATGATTGTACAGCAACAGTCCTGTCGGGTCACCCAGTCTATGGTAACTTGCGAGCCCAAATCAGAGCTCTCAGTAGCCCCTCCCTACTTATGTGGAGTAGAACAGAGTGAAGACCTGTGCCTAAGTCTGGAAAATAGAATGAAATAGCAAAATGATAAAGACACTACCACTGGAAGCGCACAGAGACAAAACACACTAAGTTGAGCAGTGAGAAGGCTTTATTTAAAAAGTATACACTAGAAGAAAAGGGAGTGTGGGCAACCTGAGGAGGTGTGCTTAAAAGTTTGGGGTTTGGGGTTTTACAGGGCCTTTTGGGTAGGGGTCAGCATAAGGCATGATGTATACAGGTGATTCATAATTCCTTTGAGGTTTTGTCCTAAGAGTATGGTTATTTAGGTGACTGTGTTGACCCGGATCTGGGCTTTCTTTATCCACATAGGTTCATTTACACTTTGGAGGTCTCTCTCTTATCCTGGCTACAAAGTTACTTAATTGATTAAGGGGCTGGAAAAAGAGGAAGGAAAATTTATAGATTAAGTTAAAGAATAAGCTGGGCCTTTTTTGCAGGCTAAGTAGATTTTACAATGGCATGACCCTGATCCCATTCCCTGCCCTACCTCAAAGAGAGCAAGTATGGACATTGTGAAGACCTTATCAATTGCTTGCTGGAGGCTTGGGTGTAGCAGGGATCCAGGTTGCAGTCTTGGGCCAGGAGACAAATGTCCTGCAGCCCTTAGGAAAGTGATTTGTCCTGCTCTGCATTGAACAGACTCACTGTTTAACTTTTGTCTGGTCACTCTGAGCCTCAGGATCTTCCTCTAGACAATGAGAACCCTGTTGTCCAGATCATTCGCAGTTCTAATGGTCTTTGAACTTCTTTCCAGCGTCAAATCCTGATTGTGCCGTCTTGTGATTTTTCCAGGAGAGGGAGCAGTACTTTTAGCACAGACATTTCTGCAGCTGAGGTTTTTAACATCATGAATTCCTCTGTGTCTACAGAAATGTCAGTGAGCTGAGACTTTAGAGGTTTTTCCTCAATCTTTTCTACTGAGTGGTTTTTAAAAATAATTTTGAGAGATTGAAGGGTGACTGGCAATGGAATTACAGGTTTTATAGTCAGACAATCCAGCTTTATATTACAGCTTCCATTCAGGGAGGCTGGGCCATATCTAAGCTTTGTTTTTTGCTGCAGAATGTCTTGTTCAAAAAGATGCCATGCAGAAAAGCACAGGTACAAAACAGCCAAAAGCAGAGTTGTTCTTTTGTTTCCCAGCCTTATAAGGGGCCTCTCAGAACAGATACGTCTGGAGCTAGCCAAGAGCGGCTGTTTGTATAGATGGAGAAACTGAGTTCAGAGACAGGAAATGACTTATCCTGGAGATCTGTCAGATTCTCACTTTTTCTCCTCCATTCTGATCTAGTGCTCATTTTACTATCTTCTGTTGAATTATACAATTTAAAATCTTCCTTTACTTTTTAATTATTATTTTTATTAAAGTACAAAATGAAGCAAAAAATAGCCTTTTTTGTTTTGCATTTTAAGGGGGAAAAGCAGGAGGAAGCCCATCCCCAATCCTTTGAGGTTTTCTTGCTTCTGCTGTTCCTCTTCTTCTGGGGTTCTTAATACTTCTGTCAGTTGATGTTGTTTTTACAGATAATGATGGCATAGCATTTCTCTTGTCTCCAAGAATCTGTGACCAGTCGTTCACTGGAGCACTAATGTGTGTTGCAGGAGTGTGGAGCTGATTGTGCCAAGTTCCAGAAGAGTGAGCTGAAGTACAAGTTTAATCAGAGAGCCCTAGAGAGGCCGTATACTTCGAAACACTCCTGGGGGAAGACTTATGGGGAGCACAAACAGCACCTAGAATTCAGCCATGCCCAGTACAAGGAGCTGCAGAGATATGCCGAGGAAGCCGGCATCTTCTTCACTGCCTCTGGCATGGATGAGGTAAGCCCTCCCCTACTCTGTCATTTGTCACTTTAGCAGACCCAGGGGACAGCAGGCAGCCTGGTGCCTTTTGGCTTAGAGCCAGCTCTAGGCCTTGCTCACTTGAGACTTTTTTTGTGCTTTCTGGACCTAGAGTTGCCCACAGCATTAGTTATACCATTGCCCGACTAAACTGGAGGTCAGGGGGTGCAAAGGCTCAGTGAGAGTTTGTGAGAAGAGAACCATGGTTTTCAAACAAGTTGTCTCTGGTAGTGGAGAGCAGCCGCACTGGAATCCCAGAGTCCCTCAGGCTTGTGGGAGACCTCCTCTGGGCCAGTTCTCCCCCGGTGGACAGTGGCCTGGACTGGGTGTCAGGAAACCTTGGTTCTGACAGGATTCCACTCCTTGCTTAGTGGCCTTGGCTGACATAGGTGGAGGTGGCACTAGCATCATCTAGAAGACAGAGGCACGTAGGATGGCCATGCTGACATCCTAGAAGAATCCAGCTGGTGTCAGTTCTCAGGTCCTGTCAGCTCTGTGACCTGCCTCCCCAAGATTACTTCATATGCTGTTTTCTAATATAAATAATTTTAATTGTAAAAATAATACAGTATTACAGAAAGTTTAGAAAACAGGAAAAAAGAGAAAAATGATCCATAATCCTTATATGGCAGCTTTTTTCATGTATTTTCCTCCTGAACTCATTTTATGTGCATATTTTAATACCTGGTTGTTGTATTTGTTAATATTTAGTTCAGTGTATGTTTCTCATAGTTAACATTATATCACCTATGTCTTGTTTTTTATTCCTCCAACTTTATTTGGATAATTTAATAGACATTTAACTCCCCACATCTTGTGTTTAAAGTTTCTACTAACCATGTAATATTTATTTGGGGGATTTGTGATGTACCTAACCATTTCTCTACTTTTAGACATTCAGGTTGCTTTCAGTTTTTTGTGTTTATAAATAATGCTGAGATGCACATCTTTTTTCTGTGTTTTGAGTTGTTTTGTCAGGATGGCTTTGCAGAAATGGATGATTAGATGAAACCTAAGAACATTTTTATGGCTTTCAAAACACCTGGGATTCTTTTAGTTAATCAGACTTTTTGAAGTGTCCCTGGTTCATTCTCTAGGCCTCTAACCCTTTGTGCCACAGTTCCAACCCTAAAATACACCTGTAAATTAAGTCAAAAGAAACATAAGTCTAACCTAGGCCATTGGTAGTTTAAAAAAGCAGGGGAGGCAGAGAACCCAAGCGTCTGGGAAACTTGACAAGTCTAGCCTTTAGTCCTGGAGCCCAGATTCACTTCTTAATCCGTAGCACTCATAAGCACGACATTCTTCAGACCTAGTTGTGCATTTAATCATAATTTCCTACTTAAAGGAGTAGACATTAAAGTTTACAAAGCATCTTCAAAGCATCTTTACAGTAATATACTTTATTCCTGCTACGCTTCATTTTGTAGTTGAAGAAATAGAGGCTAAGAAGGGCTGGGAAGTTTGTACAGTGTTGCACAGCTAGGAAATGGGTCTTCAAGGCAGATCTAAGCCTGGCGCAGCCTTCAGCTTCAGCTTTCAGCTGCTTGGGCATCAGTCCAGGTGTGTGTGGCTTCCCAGAACTCAGCAAAGACTTTGAGCTTCCTCCTGCTCTTCACCACCCTCGATATTGGTGGCTGGAGAGTCTCTGGGGCCAAGACCTGCCCCAGAGACATGGGGCCAGATTTTTTAGGAAAACCTACCGAAAGAAGTTGCTGGGCATTTTTCTGATCCCAGCTTAATTTTCCAAATTGGCCGAACCGTTTTACATTCCCACCATTGGTGTATTAGGATTCCAGATTCTCCACATCCTCACTAACACTTGTGATTGTCTGACTTCTGGTTGTAGACATCCTAGTAAATGTGAAGTGGTGTCTTTGTGGTTTTGATTTGTTGAGCATCTTTTTATATGCTTATTGGCCATTTGTGTATCTTCTTCAGAGTAATGTCTGTTCAGATACTTTGCCAATTTTTAATTGGGTTATTTGCCTTTATTCTAGATACAAGTCCCTAATCAGATATATCTTCTGGGTTTCTTTTCACTTTTTGATGGTATCCTTTGAAGCACAAATGTCTTCAATTTTGATGATATCTAATTTATCTATTTTTTCTTTTGTGCTTGTCTACTCTTGTGATTTAAAGATTTCTGTTTTAAGCCATGCTGTGATATCATGACATAGCTATCAGTATGGCTAAAATAAAAAGCAATGATAACACCAAATTGTGGAAAGGGTGCAGAGAAGATCACTCATACACTGCTGGTGGGAATGTACAATGGTACAGTCACTCTAGAAAATAATATGGCAGTTTTTTTTTAATTAAGGTATCATTGATATACAATCTTATGAAGGTTTCACATGAGCAACATGAGCAACGTTGTGGTTTCAACATTCACCCGTATTATCCAGTCCCCCCAACCCATTGCAATCACTGTCCATAGTGTAGTAAGATGCTGTAGAGTTACTACTTGTCTTCTCCATGCTATACTACCTTCCCCATTACCTATCTATGTATGTGCTAATCATAATGCCCCTCAATCCCCTTCTCCTTCCCTCCCTCCCCACTTTCCCTCTGAACCCTTCCCCTTTCGTAACTGTTAGGCCCTTCTTGGAGTGAGTCTGCTGCTGTTTCTTTCCTTCAGTTTTGCTTTATTGTTATATTCCACAAATGAGTGAAATCATTTGGTACTTGTCTTTCACTGCCTGGCTTACTTCACTGAGGATGGAGCCCTCCAGCTCCATCTATGTTGTTGCAAATGATAGGATTTGTTTTCTTATGGCTGAATAATATTCCATTGTGTATATGTACCACATCTTTATCCATTTATGTACTGATGGACAGATAGCTTCCATATCTTGGCTATTGTAAATAGTTCTGTGACAAACATAGGGTGCATATGTCTTTTTGAATCTGGGATCTTGTTTTCTTGGGGCACATTCCTAGGAGTGGAATTCCCAAGTCAAATGGTATTTCTATTTTTATTTTTTTGAGGAACCTCCATATTGCTTTCTACAGTGGTTGAACTAATTTACATTTCCACCGACAGTGTAGGAGGGTTCCTTTTCTCTGCATTCTCGCCAGCATTTGTTGTTTCTTGTCTTTTGGATGGTGGCCATCGTAACTGGTGTGAGGTGTTATCTCATTGTGGTTTTAATTTGCATTTTGCTGACAATTAGTGATGTAGAGTGTCTTTTCATGTGCCTGTCGACCATCTGAATTTCTTCTTTGGAGAAGTGTCTGTTCAGATCCTCCACCTATTGTTTAATTGGGTTATTTATTTTTTGGGTGTTGAGGCATGTGAGCTCTTTATATATTTTGGGTGTTAACCCTTTATCAGATAAGTCATTTATGAATATAATTCTCCCATACTGTAGGATGCCTTTTTGTTCTGCTGATGGTGTCCTTTGCTATACAGAAGCTTTTTAGCTTAATGTAGTACCATGTGTTCATTTTTGCTTGTGTTTCCCTCACCCAAGGAGATACATTCAGGAAAAAGTTGCTCATGTTTATATTCAAAATATTTTTGCCTATGTTTTCTTCTAATAGTTTTATGGTTTCATGAGTTGCATTCCGATCTTGGATCCATTTTAAGTTTACTTTAGTGTATGGGGTTAGACAGTAATCCAGTTTCATTCTCTTACATGTAGCTGTCCAGTTTTGCCAATACCACTTGTTGAAGAGACTGTCATTTCCCCATTCTATATCCATGGCTCCTTTATCGTATATTAATTGACCATATATGTGTGGGTCTATATATGGGCTCTCTATTGTGTTCCACTGATCTATGGGTCTGTTCTTACGGCAGTTTGTTTTTTTAAAAGCAGCTTTATTAGGGAACCTTTAGACACTGTTGGTGGGAATGTAAATTAGTTAAGCTGTTGTGGAAAGCAATATGGAGGTTACACACACACACACACCGAATCAGTATTTTATACACCTAAGATTAATACAATGTTATATGTCAATTATATCTCAATAAAAAGAAAAATAGACACTTACTGTATACCTCAAAAAAAAAGCTAGATGTGCCCATAAGTTATCATTTGGTAATTTATCCCCTCCCAAAATGAAAACCTCCATTCACACAAAATCCTGTACATGAGTGTCTGTAACAACTTTCTTCATAGTAGCCCCCAAACTAGAACAGCCCAAATCTTCCTTAGCAGGTGAACAGTTAAACAAATTGTAGTACACCCACACCATAGACTATAAAAAGGGACAAACTACTGATAATATGCATCAGCTTGGATGGATCTCAAGGATATTATGCTGAGTAAAAAAGCCAGTCTCAGAAGGTTGCCTAGTGCATGGTTCTGTTTGCATAACGATCTTGAAATGACAAAATTAGACAGGGAACAGATTAGTGGTTGTCAGGGAGGGGAAGGGAGGCAGGTGGATGGGCTATAATGGGTAAAGCGAGGGGCCTTGTAGTGATGGCATGGTTCCCTGTGGTGACTCTGGTGGTAGTTGCATGAGTCTGTGCACATTGGAAAACTGCATAGCATTAAATATACACGTACACACATGAGTACATGTAAAAATGGTGTTTGAGTAAGATCAGGAGACTCTCTTGTCAATGTGGCCCTCCCAGTTGTGATTTTGTACTCTAGTTTTACAAGATGTCACCACCGGGGGAACTGGGTGACGGTTACATAGGCTCTCTGTATTATTTCTCATGGTTTCATGGGAAGTTATAATTCTCTCAAAAAGTTAAAAAAAAAATCCCTCCGTTTTAGTTTTAATTCAGTAAATATGGATGGAACCTACATAAACAACAGCTCTGTACTGTCCTTAGTAGAGTGCAAACACCAGGGCATCTGGGGTCCCTTGCTGGCTGGAGCACACCCAGCCTGTGTGGTCCCATGGTTAAATGCATGGACTCTGGGGTCACACTTTGAGTTTGAATATGGTTCTGCCTATCATTCCTCTGACTCCACATGCTGAGTCCATGTGGAGGTTATGTAAGCTCTTTGTGCTTGTTTCTTCAGCTGTAAAGTGGGGTTAGTACCTGAACCCACCCTTGAAGGTCATTGTGAGGATGAAATGCGATCATTCATATAAAGCAGAGCACACAGCCGGTGCTCAGTCAGCACTGGCTGCAGTTCAGGAAAGCAGCCTGGACTGAGGACTTGGGTTCTTGCCCTGACTCGGTTCTCAGTCCATCTCAGCGTGAGCTTGGTGAGTTCCTTTCCTGCTCTAGGCCTTCACTTTCTTGTGTGTGTGAACAAGCTGCCATCCAAAAGCTCTTCTGGCTGTAATGTCCTGAGTCAGGGTCAAGCCAGAGAAGAGATCACTAAGGGAACTTACCCCGGGAATGAGGACTTTCCTTCTCAGTCATGTTTCCAGCACCTGAGCTTCTGAAGGAGAGCAGGCAGCTCCTTGCGTCTGCAAGGCTGCTTAGGAAGTCACTTTTTTAGTTTGTTTGCTCTCAGGCGGCTTTGAGGTGGGCAGCAGGAGCAGTTGGGTGATGGGGAAGAGCCCAGGTGTTGGTAGTCGGGTGTCCGTAACTAACTAAAAAGCCTGTACCCTTTTAGTTCTGTCGCCTCCACTCCCCAGGAAGCCCTTCCCTTCAGTGTGTAGAACAGGCTCTGTGCAGCCGCGCACTCTGAGTTCGCCTGGTGCTGGAGCTTACTGTGTGGGCTTCGGCTCGTCGTGTAATCTCTTGGAGCTGCAGGTGTCCTGTCTGTAAAAATGGATAGTAAAGATGCCCATCCAATGGGGCTGCAGTGAGGACTCAGTGAGCTAAGTCTGTGTGGTGAGAGGGCCATGCAAGATCACCCACCAAGTGACAGC
This sequence comes from Manis javanica, assembly GCF_040802235.1. NCBI lineage: Eukaryota > Metazoa > Chordata > Mammalia > Pholidota > Manidae > Manis > Manis javanica. The sequence continues at coordinate 32,001,553 of NC_133157.1, read as the reverse complement.
TGTGCTGTTACTTAGAGCACTTTGGAGTTTTTCTGCTTCAAACTCTTTGGGGTTTTCCACTCTCTGGGCAGGGAGGCAGCCCTGTCCTAGGGATGCCGTTTGTTCCCAGTAGACTCCTGACACACCTGGGCATAGGCATTGAGGAGAAATGCATTCTTAACAGCCTTCACAAGAGTTAATTTTCTCGGTAGGCCAGTCCCTTTGGTGAACCAGCGTGTCCTGTTTTCCTGGGTGCTGGAGGTGGGTTGGTCCCCTTGTTCCGTGTTTGCCTGGCAAATGGCTCTGAGTGTTTACCCACCCTCACTTCCTGATGGGTTTATTGAGTGCCTGTTTTCTCCACTGTGTGCTGACCTAGGGCATTCTTTGTGTACTGAGGGAAGGTTAAGGGATGGTGGAATTTTATTAAGGCCAAGAAAAATTCAGGGGCACCTGGTCAGAAGCTGTACAGAGGCACATGGAACTGGGCTGAATTCAGCAGAGGACCTTTGGTCCAAATGGAAAGTTCTAGTGAGAAAGCAAATGGAGGCCTGGAATGTAGAGGTGGCCCTTGAAGGATGTGCCGCCTTCCCACAAATGACCCACCCTAATGGAGCTGCCCTCCCCTCCCAGCACCTGCTTCTGGGCATCCTCCTCCCCCTCTCCTCCGTTCCTTTGCCAGCCCTGCCCAAGTCGCGGTACACTGTGACAGGGCCACCAGGCTCTATGGCTCCATACTTCCTCCCCATCATCCCCTCACCCCTCACCCTGGGCAGCTCTCCAGCACCCCATTCTCCCCAACTCATCGCTGCAGGCTTCCTTTTCCTTTACAGGATCCAGAAATGGGAGAGGAAGAGACTTTAGAAAAATCCTAGCTCCTCTCCTCACTTCTGTTACCCCTTAGATCAGCAGGCCATGGTGTAGAAAGGGGGCTTCTCAGGACATGGTAGGGGAAAGGGGGTTCAGTGGACACGCATTGTCTACCTTTACTCATTAATCAATTTAGAAACAATAAAGCCCCAACTCTGAGTTGAGTAAGTTAGGAAATCCTGGGGTACAGAAAGCTAGACAAGTGTATTTATTGGGACCTTCTAAGAGGGAGCTCTAGCAGTGCAGTGTCTCACCCAAACTGGTTTGCTGGTGGGGCCTTTTTCTGTGCCTTTAACCCAGTAGGATGCCCAGGGAAGACCATACTCATCCCAGTTCCTTTCAGAAAGACTCAGAAGGCCTTTGTGCTGTGGGGTGGGAGGGAGATGTTGTGAGCTGCCTGGCCGCATGGTAGCCCTAGATGGAAGGAGGACCGGCAGCAGGCTGGGCAGGGCTAGAGGAAGCCATGGAGAGAAGGGGGCTGCTGATGCTGACCCCGCCTGCGGGTCCTGGGCACACAATTCCACCTCAGGATGGAAGGCTGGGATCTTCCAGGTTACTGTAGTTGGCACCCTTTGCAGAGATAACTCCAAATGGCAGCTTTCTCTAAATGGCCCACAGGGTGGTGCTGGTTCTCCAGGCGGGCTGGAAAATGAGGCCCGCCTTTCCCTTTGGAACAGGACTTTGCCCCTTTTCTTCTCACTTGAAAATTGTAGAATGACATGTGGATTTTACAACCTGCATAGGTAAGCTTTTGCAATTTGGCCTCTCCTTGCGCGTGCTCACTCTGTACCTCTCCTGAGTGGGCTCCTCCATCGGTTTGTGCCCTGAGGGACTTTTTCATAATGAGCCACTCTCACAAATTGAATATTATATAGAAGAGAACTTAGCCTAGGGCTTCCCTCCTGAAACAGAGAACACTCTCTTCATCTGCCACATAGAGCAAGAGGGGTGGGGAAAGTAGACTTCGTTCCAAAAACATTAAAACAAATGCTTTTCAATTCTGTCTTAGGGCTGGTTAACAGTGAGAGACACAGGAGTGAGATAGAAAAATATGGAAGGGAGAAGAGAGATGAGGGAGAAATAAAGCAGAGGAAGACAGCAAGAGCCGCAGTGAAGGTGGCTTGGCATACTTGGAGGTGAGTGGCACTTGGCCACCCTGGACAGTGTCTCTTGGACTTAGGGGGCTGAGAACCGCCCTTGACCTGTTCACCAGCTGGTCAACTGCTCTGTGTGGCTCTCCTCTTATGGTAGCGGAAGATCACATATAAGGGGCTACTCTCTGGGTGCAGCCACAGGGATTGGGGTAGCTCTTCACCTGCTGGGAAGACAGAAGATGCGCAGACAGCAGCGGGTTGACTGAAAGAGCCAGCTGGCATACATGGCCTTTTCATACTACCCCTTAGCACCCCTGTGCCCTCTAGATTTTCAGACACGGCAGCCTAGCTCCTTACTACTTAGGGTGTGACTCACAGTGAAATGGCAGCGGTATTCCTCAGGACCTTATTAGAAGTGCAGACTCTCGGGCCCCACCCTAACTCAACAGAATCACAATTTGCATTTCATTTTAGCAAGATCTCTGGGAGATTCCTATACCCATGTTAAGGTGTGAGAAGCACTGATCTAGTTCATTAAGTCTTCCAAACTTACTTTGGAAGCTCAGGCAACATTTTAGGATGGATAAACTTAGGTACTTGGAGACATTCTGAGGCATTGATTCTCTCCACTTCTGATTTTCAACTTCAAGTTTAAACATAGTAATAAAAGGTAGGTCTGGGAGTTTTTGTTTGACAGTAAGCTGAAGATTTTAAATCTTAAAACTTGTGGTCCACTGATCTTCAGCAAGCATTTGCTGACACTTAACCAATTTCCTGATCCTGAGTCTTATTAATGAATCCCAGTTAAGGATGGTGAAGACCCCTAGATAGAGATCTTAAACAGTGATATTGTGTCAAAAAAAGGGAATGAAGTTTATTTTTCTGTGGGTGGCATGGTTGGTTTGAGGTCTGAAAGGGCTTGGGGTTGATGGACCCTGCCAGCTGTGGATCATTGCGTCAGGGCTAGGCCATAAAATGCTCCACTTTTTCTACTTTCGGCAAGCATTAAAATGGCCTCCTTTCTCGGCTGTTTGGTTCTGAGTAAAGGGTAAGGTCTTTGAGAGACATTCACTTTCTCACTGTCTGGTTTTCTGGGTCAAGATTAGGTCATGACCCTTTCGAGTTTGTTCACTGGGCCTCTGGAGGAGGAAGGTCTGGCCAGGGGTCTGATTCTTTTTCAGATTCTTGTAGCCAGTACAGCCAGCACTGCTTTGCTGGACAAATGGATGGGTGAATATGAATGAAAGAATGTTTGGATTTGAGTGAGATTTGAGTGAGATAACTTTGCTCTGCTTTCAAGTTGTTGAGAATCCCTCTCTGACTGCTAAGAGGAGGGGTGTTTCTGTTTGTATGGGGCTCCTTGCCTGTCTTGAGGACAGGGATTTTGAATAATGGTGAAAAAGAGCTCCTTTGATTTTTGTAGATGGCAGTTGAGTTTCTGCATGAACTGAAAGTTCCATTTTTCAAAATTGGATCTGGGGACACTAACAATTTTCCTTATCTTGAGAAGACAGCCAAAAAAGGTAAGCGTCCTAAATTTTGGAGTCCAACCCTTCATATTTTTACATTTTCATAGTGACTTTAGGAACCCATTTTCAATCAGCATATACTTCCACTTGTATATATGTTGACTTGAAAGAAATTATGAATAAGACAGTTCTTATAAGATTTTTTTTCCCCCTTGAGTCTCTCTGGTCTTATATAAATTGTTTTTAATTTATAAGAAATTATTTATATGAAGTTGAGGATATGTAAAACTTAGAGGAAGCTCTGACTTTTGAGTAAATATTCTATTGGTAGTTTACAGTATTGAACTTCTGCACCTTACAGTTTGTAAAGTGGTTTTAGAACATGAGCCGTCTCATATGACCCTCATAACAACCCTGGGACTGAAGCGGGTCATATGATTCTGATGCTGCTTTATATCTATTTTATAGACGAGGCATCTGAGACCACGCAGCTAGGAAGTGGCCGCACTGGGCTTCGCATTTGCCTCTGCTCTTGAATCTGAGGCAGTGCCCACCCTACCACACTGTGCCACCTCTTCATCTGATGAGATGCTCATTTTTCTCTGAGGAGTGTAAAATTTCTCTGCCTCCTTAAGTTCAGTTCTGTTTGCTAAGTAATGCTATGAGGGGATGAGGGGGGGCCTTCATTTCCCATGGTCCAGGGCAGGAACCCACCAAGCTGCCCTCTGCTTCCCCACAGTGGATGGCACAGTGCTTGAGAGATGTTTGTGGCGTTCAGCTGAATGATGAGACCAGTAGTTGGGGTGTGCTTGAGGGAGTCAGAACCCCAAAAAAGAAAGTGATGTGTTGGTTTCGGTCTTTCAGGCCGCCCCATGGTCATCTCAAGCGGGATGCAGTCCATGGACACCATGAAGCAGGTCTATCAGATTGTGAAGCCCCTCAACCCCAACTTCTGCTTCCTGCAGTGCACCAGCGCATACCCTCTCCTACCTGAGGATGTCAACCTGCGCGTCATCTCGGTGAGTGGGCTATTGTCTGATGGGTCACAGCAGAATGGCTTTTCTTGAGCTATTGATTGTGGGGAAGGTGTAAGCCTTTTCTGTAACCAAAATTCTAACCAACCTTGACATGCTTCATAATCCAAACATCCTTTGCCAATCTCACTGCTATAGAATCAAATTAGATCAACTTTGCAGTTAAGGAAGCAGATATATTCTAAGAGGGTGATAATGTATTACATTCTCTTAAAACCAGTCTTAATTTCTATTATAAAATTTAAGGTGGAGCCCTCATAATTGTCTATATATGTTTATATGGCCATTAGTGGTCCCTCTTCTGTGAATTGCTGGCTCATATCCTTTCCTTAGTATGTTGATGTGTGTGGTAAAATATACATATGATTTATCATTTCAACCATCTTTAGGTGTACAGTTCAGTGGCATTAATTAAATACTTTTGCACTGTTCATCTCCAGAACTTTTCCATTATTCCAAATTAAAACTCTGTATGTTAAACACTAAGTGCCCATTTTCCCCTACCCAGCCCCTGATAAACACCATTCTACTTCTGTCTATGAACTTGACTTCTTGAGGTGCTTCCTAGAGGTGGGCTGAATAACATTCCATTGTTTGGATATACTGCATGTTGTTCATTCATCCATCCATCAATGGGCACCTGGATTGTTTCCACCTTTTGGCTATTGTGAATGTTGATAGAACATTGGTGTACAATTATCTGTTTTCTTCATATCGAGTTTTAGGAGACTTGAAACTTTTGGTTTTTCCTGCTGTTATTTACCAGCTCTGTTATTTTCTACCTGTAATTCTGAGCCTCTTTCAGGCTCAAACTGGTTACAGTGGCAGCCTGAAGGGAGCTTTCTCTCTCTCAGGATTTCGTCTATTCTAACTCAGTCACTTTACAGATAGTGAAATCCAGTCCCTTTGGGAAAAGGACTTGCTTGCCAGCAACCTCACAGCAGCTTGCTGGCAAGCTGGGTGTAGAATCCTTTGTCTCTTCTTGTCTCAGGCCATCTCCGTCAGTTTGAGAAATATGTAATATGTAATTATTATACAAAAACATTGTGGTAATATTTGGAATTCTAAATACATATACGTATACATGATGCTGATATTGCAATTATCTAATCTTCCTTTTATGTTTTCCTTTCAGTACAGTAGTTGACATTCTGTTCTTTTTCCGTGATAGTATAAGCTTAAAGTCTTCCATGATTCACTTAAAAAAAATTTAACCTTTTTTGAAAACTGATACTGCTATCTTTTAACCTTAAAATTTTCTGTCCCTCCCAGTTGGTAGTCTTTTCTCCATTTCTAGCTCATCTCTAAATCATGTTATTTTAAAAATTTAAACATTAAAAAAAAAAATTCAAACAGCTCTGAAATATATCACCTAGAAAATGAACATCCTCTATAATCCCACCTGACAGAAATTACCATAATCCATGGTTTACCATATGTGACTCCAGATATTATCCTTGATGTCTTTCTCTGTGTAGCATGGTCTTCCACCCCTTTCATCCCCACTCAAAATGTGCTCATGTCCTCTCTTGATACCAGGGCACAGTGAGACTTAAATTGCCAGCGCACCCCGTCTCGGGCCCAGCCCACCCATAACCCAGCAGTCTGCGTTCCCCTGTCCATCATGCACCCTTCAGCCTGGTTTTCAAGGCCTTTGTCACTCAGCTGTTCTGGCTTTTTATTAAACCCTATCTGGGTCTGTTCACTGTACTTAAGTTGCCGGGAAGTTGCCGGGTCACCCTCACTGACAAGAGTCACCCAACTCAGAATGTCTTCTGTTGCGTTCAGTGAATTATACATAACAGATGAATTAATAATTTAGCATTTCCACCAAAGGATTATATTATGGTATTTGTGCATAGAATACACTTGCTTTCTGCAGCTCAGGCGAATTAAATATGACAGGTGCTTTTTGAATGAGTTGAGACCGTCAATGGTTCTGCTGTTACTCCTGGTAGTTTGCACTGTGAAACACTCTTGAAAGACATTCTTGGTAACAAACGCCATTATTCTGTGATCATTTTCAGTGATCTGTGCTGACTGTGCTGAGTGCTTCTCAGCTTTAGCAGCAGCCTGATGGGTACTGTTACTGTTCTCGGTGAGGAGGGGCCGAGAGCCTCTGTATCTTGCCTGTAGTTGTGCAGATGGTGAAAAGCCCGACTGGGACTCCAGGCCAGACCTACCAACCCTGGAATGTATGTGGAAAGCACCACGATGGTTCACCTTTTTTTCTTCCCCCTTTTTCTATTTTAAAGGAATATCAGAAACTCTTTCCTGACATTCCCATAGGGTATTCTGGGCATGAAACAGGCATAGCGATATCTGTGGCCGCAGTGGCTCTGGGGGCCAAGGTGTTGGAACGTCACATAACGTTGGACAAGACCTGGAAGGGGAATGACCACGCAGCCTCGCTGGAGCCTGGGGAACTGGCGGAGCTGGTGCGGTCTGTACGCCTCGTGGAGAGGGCCATGGGCTCCCCGGTTAAGCGGCTGCTGCCCTGTGAGATAGCCTGCAACGAAAAGGTGGGTTCTGCCTGACCCTGCCAGGCTCTGCTGTGCTGAAGGGGCTGCAGTGGTCTTACCTGGCAGGCAGGGTCAGGACCAGCCCCACCTGAGTCCCAGCCAGGGGGATGGTGAGGAATGTTGCTCTAGCCCTCTGAGTCTGTCTGGGATCACATTTGCAGGGACAAACATGTTACTTAAGAGAACTTCACCAGTTTCTCTAGCCACCTAGGATCATGTGATAGTTTCCCACTGAATTTCTGAAGCTTGCGGCCCCAGTGATTGAGACTTGTGGAGATGAAAGGGTGGGTCGGGAGGGCCTCCTGAGGCACTTTGGTAGGTCAAGTCTGGGATCCCTTGGAGCAGGTAGGCCATGAGAGACATTCAGGTGGAGGGGTTGGGAGAAGGGCCTACGATACCCTGAGGCATCCTTGAGTGGGAGAGGCCCTGCGTGGATGGGGACAGTGGGTTGTCACAGGGGGTTGGTGGGTAGACGGGGGCGGAAGGTTGCCTTGGGAGGTTGGTGGGGGATGAAGCAAATACTCCCTTAGGAGCAGTTTGAGCTGTGCATCACTGACCTTCAGAGGGGATGCAGAGGCCAAGAAACACTGCCAGGCACACAGACTACCTGGGCTTCTCGGAAGTCGTGGCCTAGACCTGGCTTGGCCTCTGAGTCACAGAGCCAGGTGTCCAGGGGCTGCCAGGAGTGCAGACACTCCTAATCTGCTCTGGGCTCTCTGATCAAGGCAAAGCGCAAACACCAGACAGGTGCGGGCAATGTCATCTTTTATTCTAGTGAGGCCTGCTTATTTCCCTCAAGTTAAAGCTGGATATATGCTGGAAAATTTGAATGATAGTGAAAAGAAACAAACTACCTTATAGAGGAAAAGGGGAGAAAATTGTACCAGAAACTGGAATGAGAGCTGATGCTTAATTTGGTTCTGAGCCTTGTGGTTCCCTGAGCAAACAGTGAAACATAACAGGATGCATAATCTGATAATTATGCACGGACAGGCCTCTCATCCTGGCACTAAATTCCAGAATTGATTCCTTGGCCCTTACATGAGGGATGTAGAGTAATATAAAACAGACTGTTTGCTTAATGGCATTTATGGACAAAATGTAGAAACGCTAGTCACGAGCTTCTGGTTTCCTTCATTCCCCTCCCCTGCCCGTTCTGTCTGCTTCTTCCTAGGAGGCCCCCTTTCCAGTCCTCACAACAGCAGCTGTACTCACCGTCTTGTCAGCCCTTCATATTCCTGTTTTACTGAGCAAGGTGGCCATAAAATTTGTGTCCCTTAAGAGCAGTGGGCCAGGAGTCGGAATCCTAGGTTCTCATTCCAGTTCCTTGAAACATGTGCCAAGTTTCCTGTCCTCTCTGGACCTCAATTTCTCCATATGTAAAACTAGATACTGAACTAGATGATGACAGAAGTAAACATAATTTTTATGTGTCAGGAGCATTTTATGTTCCAGGGAGATTGCATATATTATTATTGCTAACCCTTACAGTCATCGGACAAGACATTATCTCCTATCCTGCAGAGAAATTCAGCCATGGCTTGTGCCCAGCTGACTGGGATTTGGACCTGGCCGTGTGTGTGGCTACATAACCTGAGCCCTTTCCTATGTACTTTATCGGGAAGGCCCCTTCCCTAGTCTCTAAGTTCACCTGAGTCCCATGTGAGATACTGTTCTAGGTACCAATGGGGAGAACAGAGCCCCCATTCTCAAGGTACCTTGTGCAGTCTGATCAGGGACCTTGGGTATACAATGTGAAACAGTTACTTGTGTGAGGCTGGCACTGAGTCTTAATTTCTTCCACAGCTGGGCAAGTCTGTGGTGGCCAAAGTGAAAATTCTGGAAGGCACCATTCTAACACTGGACATGCTCACTGTGAAGGTGAGTGAGCCCAAAGGCTACCCTCCTGAAGACATCTTCAGTCTGGTGGGCAAGAAGGTCCTGCTTACTATTGAAGAAGATGACACTATCATGGAGGAATCAATAGAAAATCATGGCAAAAAAATCAAGTCTTGAAATAAAGTGCTGTTTTCTGGATTCTGAATCGCCTTGCTGGTACTGTGGGGTACATCTGGGTGAGGTGGGGCAGACATGTTGGTCTGCCTCCCTGGCTTTCACCCCCTCCGCGTCCCCAGACAGCAGACATTTCTGAGTCAGGCCCTGTGTCAAGCCTGTTGGAGGAATACAGAGAGCAAATACAGCATTCTCGGCCTCAGGTTGCCCAGCCCAGAAGGGGAAGTGGGCTCACAAGCACATTGCCCTCCAGTTGCAGTGTGGGTGCACAGAGGGGCAGGAGCTGGCTATGTGGGTCCTATCCTGCCTGCCTGCAAAGCTTACCCAAATGACTCCAGATCTCCCTTTCAGACCTGCCACTGTCTCTCCTTGTCCATTGCCCTTATCCCTTGGCCTCCTTGAGGCTCTGGGTCCAGTTTGCTATAGAGCGATCACTCAGTATTAGAGAAGGGGTTGGTTGGGAGTCTGGCGGGCAGAGAAGTGCTGAAGGCACACACATCTCTGTGAGCAAAAAGGGAAAACGACAGTCATTTCTTTCAATACTCTGGAGGCCTCCTATGTGCCAGGCCCTTCTGTAGGTACTGAGGACACAGTAGTGGACAGTCCAAATCCCTTCCTCTGGTGCTGTCACTCATGGGGGACAGATGCCCAATAAACCATAAGCTGAGTGAGTCATTCACACAGTATATTAGAAGGTGGTGTGTGCATCGGGGAAACGAGAGCCATGTAAAGGAGATGGGGAATATGGGGCTTGGGATGTTTGCAGCTTGTGATGATTTTTAAAAATGGTGGTATTGTTGAAATCAGCCTGTCCATAATCCATAATGAAATTTCAAACCCAGCTAACAAAAAGATTTTGTTTTACTTCCCTGCACAGCAGCATGAACCTTTCTTTCATGGAGAGTCCATATCACCTCTTCTTTGTTCTTTTGAACCAATCGTAATGATTCTCTTCGAATGTATTTTCAAATTCTTAATCTTTGTTCATATTTATTTGACCTTGTTCCCTATAACTCCATCTGTTTCAAAGTATGTATTTGAGTCTTTTCAAATGTATATGATTAGCCTTGTGGGAAGTTTCTTTACTTGTTAGTATAGGGCCTCCCTTTTCCTGTGGATCCCAAAACAGTTTCTGAAAAGGCACTTGGGTTTCTATGTGTGGGTGGGATAGGGTTAGAATCAGGAGTTGTATTAATGTGTAAAAGAGAACCCATAAAATTGATGTGCTAAGAACTCAAGTGTGATACCATCAATTCTGGCTGTATTTATTCCCTTTCCTTTCTCTCTATAAGCCAGTCTTGAGTGGATCATCAGAATTTCTGATTCTATAGCCTTTTTTCCCACAATGGCAGAAAAGGTGACATTTAAGCAAATAGCTGAGACTTCGGACAAGAGGAGACATAGTGTGGAGGAGGTGGAGGGATGTGTTTTGGGGCCTGGAAACGGTGAGGGAGAGCAGGGCCTGGCCAGGGCTCTGGCTGGCAGTGTGCAGTGGGTGGTTTCCCGCTGGGAGCCAGAGCTGCCTCCAGGGCCCGGCAGACTGGACTGTTGGAAGGGCCCAGGCTGCTCTGGAAACCTCAGCTGGATTTCCCTCAGAGGGCAGGAATCAGGCTCAGAACTGAGAGGTCACAGGTATTAGCCCTACCTTGCATGCTGACGACTGTGCAGTGTGTTGGAGAAAGTTGGTAAGGAGAGTCATCATGTGAAGCACGCTTTCCATCAGAGCACAGAGAAAAGGAGAGCCTGTGTAGAGGTGTGGGTGAACCACGAGCCAATAGCAGCTGGCCACCTTGTGCTGGGCCTGGCTGCCTGGAGGGTGGAAGGACTGATACCTGGACATACCTCTAGCTCATTCAGGTTGGGAAACTCTGGTCTAGATGACATCCTTGAGCACCTGCCATTTGAGGATGCAGTGCTGGGCTCATAGGACAGGAGCCATGGGGGTGGGGGGAGTGGACGGGAGAGGGCGCATGGCCAGAGAAGGCTTTCTGGAAGAGGTAGCACTTGGAGGTTGAGAAGTGACTGAGGGGAGGAATCGTGGGATTTGGGGCACAGGCTTGGGAAGTGCCAGAGCATCCAAGGACTAGTAGGTGATGGTTTGGTAGGGAGTGACCACATGGGGAGAAAGGGCTTTCAAAGGTAGGAAGGAAGGCAAATTTGGACTTTGTTCTGTGGCAGTGGGGGGGCCATGGAAGGATTCTGAGCAGGAGATGGTGGGCTCAAACCTGGGCCCCTGCTCATGCTTCCTGTGCCCTCTATGCAGCTGGCTGCTTGGGCAGGCTGTCCCTTCCTCATATCATGGACTCCTGTCCACTAGGTGTGGGCTGTTGGGCCACCTCTGTGTGCCCTGTGCTAAGCTGTGCCTCAGCCAGGTGATACCACTGTCCCCTGCTCCCTGACAATGTGGAATTGCAGAAACAGAAGAGATGATGCAATAGCAGGGGAGGATCCTGGAAATCCTTAAAAGTAAGTGACCACAGATGGTTTCAGTATTGCTAAAGAACAATCACAAAGATGCCAAAAGCTGCATGATGCTATCTGGGAATAGGAACAGCAGGGAGGCAGAGTTTGTTTCCATATAAGCAAGAACTTAGTTATCTTCAACTGTAGTGAACTCCCCATCACTGTGCAGGGACAGGAACCAGCTGCTACCACAGGAAAGTGGTGGAGCGGGTAGGAGATGAGCAAGACCCTATCCAGACCTGGAAGCTATGTATCGGAAGCAGCATGAACAGTATTTAAAAGGGACAGTATTTATATTTTATTAAAACAAATCTCATATTAGAAAATTGCTGCCATTTAAAAATATCTGTAAGCAATTTGCTCTGTCATTTGAGAAATTTCTACAAATTCAAATCTGAAAGAGAATAAGGTAAGTAATCATTACCCTTATAGACATGGACTCCAAAGCAGCTTTACTCAGTGTTTAGAGTATTCAAGGAGGCTCTTGCTAGGGCCAGATGGCAGCTGGGACTATCAGTTGTCTCAGCACTATGTCTATAGCACTCTGCAATTTTAAAAACAGGCTAATAAAATAGTAGACTCATAGACACTGAGAGGAACTACTGGTTACCAAGGGGGAAGGGTTGGGGCAGGTCAGGGGGTGGGGGTGAAGGGGATAAAGGGGCACAATTAATTCACAGTCACAATGTAAGTTGGTCATGGAGATGGTAGTACAGCATGGAGAATATAGTCAGTGATTCTGTAACATCTTACTACATTGACAGTAACCGTACTGGGGGAGGGACTTAATAATATGGGTAACTTGAACCTTTGTGTTGTATATTTGAAACCAACGTAAGATTGTATATCAACTATAGTTTAAAAAAAAAAAAGACAGGTCATAACCTTTGGCTCATTTGAGCCCCCCAGCACTGGCAGGCATGGTCACTACCCCCACTGCACGGAACACAGAAGTGAGTGGACAAGCCCGTGGTCACCTGATGGTGAGCCACAACTGCAGTGCTCTGGCTAGTGCAGGAGTTGGCAGAGAGCAGGTGTTTGGCAAAAGCCAGTTTTTGTGCTTCATAGTCCAGCTCTGTCTGTCATACATGAATTTCAGACTCTGAAAACAAGTCTCGCTCTGGGGGTAAGACCTCATCTCAGAGCCCAAGGAAGGTAGTACAAAGGTAAGAGTCAAGTCCCACCGTAACCAGGCAAAAGCAAAACATCAGGGGTGCAACAAGAGCCAGTGAGCAGACACTGGCTGCGACCAGCTGGCGTTCACCCGGACGGTGTGGCCTGGTGGGCATGAGCCCAGACCCCAGTACCACTCTGAGTGACCTTGACAAGTTACTGTGTGTCTCTGTTTTGCCATGTGTAGAATTGGGTAACTTCTCCCTCCTAGGGATGATGTGTCAAATAAGTTAGTAGTTGTAAAGCTTTAGAACAGTGCCTAAGAAAACTGAAGGGGCCATTACTTCTTGGCTTTTGGGCTGTGCATCTGGGAATAAGCCTTGGTTTGAAGGGATAAATAGAGATGTGGGATCAAGTCTATCCATCTTCCTCTGTCAGGAATGCCACAGAACTTAGCTGTTCTGTGGTATCAGAATTCAGCTCAGGGCCATCCCCAGTAGAATTAATTTACCTTTTCTCACGATTAGCTGAAGTACAGTGCTTAGACATCTATCCAGCTAGAGTTTTTAATTATTTGTTTAGAACTAAAGGCACATTTAAGGTTCTTTTTGTCTTGTGTTTACTTGCATTACATCACCGCATTACATCACCTACTAGTGCCATTTTTAGGTCAGAAACTGTTAGAAATAGGTAGTTTTCTATGTTTCTAACTACTGAGTCTGTTAAAACCATGGGGAATTCAGCTTTGCGTTTTCCTCACCCTACCATTGTCCTCCTGTCAAGCACCTAAGAAGATAACTTTAACACAGTGTGACTTCAAAACTGTTCAGGGAATTTGACAAATCAGGGTGCTGAACCTTTTGAATGGAGGCACAAACACAGGAAAGACGCCTTTCTCCTGCTAGAGGAGCTGTCCTCCATGTGAGATCCTGCTGGCTTGGCTTTTTCTATTTTTGTCACTTCTTTTCAGAAAATGGGGCTCTCTGGATTTCTCTGGCAACACCTGGATCTGGGGAGCATGGGGATGTCTTGGCTGCCCAAACCCCACTCATGGCTCATCTCCTTTTGGTTCTAAGACAGTTGGGAAAACTGCCTGTGGTTGCTTAGCAATAGTCACCTGCTTTCTTCCCAACATCCCCTGAGAAATGAATGAGCAATAAAATCTCCCCCATTGAAAGGTAAGCCTAAAGGGCCAGGCCCGGGGCAAGTAAATCACTTGCTTCAGGGTTGAGGGGTGGACCAGCCTTTTATCATTGTGGGTGACTAAGCAACCTTCTCTCAGGACCTTAGTCTCCCCAAACGTGCAGTATCAGGCTGGGTGATCTGTGCTGTGATTCAGTAATAGCCAGCTGCTGGTCATTCACTCACTGCCTGGGAGGGAAGGGACTTTCTGAACCTTTCATGATGAGGACTGTGCAGGACACAGCTGCTCTTAGGCTTCCAATGTGGGAAAGACAGGTCCTAGATTAGGCTGTGATAGATTCTAGTGGCATGGGGAAACTTCCTGGGGCACGTTAAGCCAGGGGGCCACTGAGACAGGCAAATGGGCTTCCCTATATGTATGAGGCACTACTGGGGGAGGACACAACTAAGGTTGCAGAGATGAAACTATGTGACACAGTTCTGAGTGGAGGGTCTCTGAAGCAAGCAGTAGGGAGCTAGGTGAAGATTAATTTGGGGGTAGATTAGAAAAGCCTTGAATGCTGAGACAAAGTGCTTGTTTTTTTCTCCTTGTAGTACTTGGGAACCTCTGGATAATTCTAAGGGCTTAAGTGAGGTTTTAGGCAGATCACTAGCTGTAGAGTTGAGAATGCGTTTAGGCCAGGAGGTGTTAAAAGGCTCCTGCAAGTGTTCTGAAGGGAGGTGACATGGACAAGCTGAGAGGAGGCAGGGCCAAGGAACATTAAAGAAGTCAGGGCTGGGTGACCCACTCACACTATTGTGCACTTGCTATGTGCCAGACGTTCTGCATTCTGTACGAGGGAGGTCCGGAGGCTAAGGCTAATGTACTCTTAACACGGTCAAGAGGCTTGCTTAGGGCCCACCTGGGTGTGTCCTGTCAGGAACCCGGACTAAAAAAGATGTTGTATTAAGTCCCCCGGTGTAGGTAGGGAGGTCCAGTGAGACAGCAGCAACAGTGGACATGAGTTAAGGACATTTTGAAACAGGCCTAGAAGAGGAACCGTTCAGAGCACAAGGCATGACTGGTGGGGAAAGGCTAGAGGTGCTGAGAGTAGGTAGTAGACCAGTCATGTCCGTGTCGGGTGAGACTAGAGCAGTGGAGGGCCTCGGGCGGCCACTGCGGTCTCGGCCACTAGGGCAGCCGGGGGATGCTGATGGCCCCCTCCCAGAGTCGCAGCGCCGGGTAGAGCGGCTCTTGGAAGGCAGCACGGAAGGTGTGCAGGTGGCTCATGCCGCCCGACACGTCGTAGAAGGCGAGGACGCCAGCCTCGTAATCCAGGAAGACCCCGAGCCGGTCGGGGTCGTCCCGGGGGCGCAGGCGGCTGCGGTGGCCGTCGTGAAAGGCCCAGTACTCCAGGTCGTACCGCTTGAGGCACCAGGACTGTCGGTTGCAGCCCAGGCGGGCGGCGGCGGAGGCCCCGCGACGGCGCAGGGAGGCGTAGGCCGCGCCCACCCACCAGCCGGCGCCCGCCTCCTGCACGTCCACTTCCCAGTAGTGGCGGCCAGCAGCGAAGCAGTCGCGGCCCAGCACCTGCCACAGCTTGTCGAAACGCAGCGCGGGCGTGGGCCCAAAGCTACCCAGCAGCCCGCGGCTCACAGTCAGGCGGTCGGCCGAGAGCCGCAGGAGCGCGTGCATCGTGTCGGGATCCAGCGTAGGCGTGCGCGCGTCTGCGGAGGGCGGGGACACCAAGGCAACCTGGTGGGCGGGGCCTCCACGGCGCCCCGCCCCGGGAAACTGACCGGCTCGCCCGCGCCGCCCGCGCTCCCCGGGCTAGCTCACTGTGAAAAACGGGATAACACGGGAATCGCCCGTGGAGAAATGGAAGGCCACCCTTTTAACCTGGACTGTAGAGGGCTGGGGGACACGGGAAGGAGATAAAATTTTACTTTACACCTGTTGTACTGTTTGAATTTTGCACCATGGAATTTTTTGTCAGTTTCTGAAAATTTAATCAGAAAATCTTGTCACTATTATTTACACTTGGGTGTATGTCCTTACAATTTACTTGCCGCATTATAGTTTTTCTTAACATTGATATCATACCATACATGCTCTTAGGTAATCTACTTTAAAAAAATTATTTATGAACACTTGTGCCACATCAAATAATATGATTTTGTAAGAGCATTTAAATGGCTACCCTAATGATGTATGAATGTATTATATTTTACTATACCTTTTTTTAAATTTAGGCCTAAAAATTTTTTTAAAACAATACATACATCTTTATGTTTCTGATTAATTCTTTAGGATATATTCCTAAAAGAGGGATTGCTGGGTCAGTGCAGATGACTGTTTTTAAGGTCCTTGTTATATAACGCCAAACTCCTCCAGAAAGGTGGTAGTGGTTTAAAGTCCCAATAATAGTTCTTGTTGCATTACACCACATATGTAGATATGAAGTTAAAAAAAAAAGTCTAGATTGTAGGGTATGTGGATGTTCAGCTTTAGTAGATACTGCCGAATAGTTTTCTTAGAAATGTTTTGGAGTTTTCTGTAGAGAAGTTTTGTATATTTTTTGTTAGATTTATTCCTAGTTCAAAAAAATTTTACAGAAAATGTTTTGAAATTTTAATTTTCTAATTGTTTATTGCCAATATATAGAATACAATTGATTTTATATACTGACATTACCTCCAACAGCTGTTCTAAATTCATTTAGTAATTCTAATTTATCTGTAAATAATCATGTCACCTATGGATAATCATTTTTTTCTCTTTTCTAATCTTTATAGTTTTCATTTCTTTTTGTTGCCTCAAGGAACCATCTAGAACTAGGACAATGTTGCACAGAAGTGGTTATAGGGCATCCTGTTCTCCCACTCCTGGGTAACACCCAACAGAAATGCATACATATGTGCATCAAAAGACATGCACAGCAGTGTTCACTGCAACATTATTCACCATAGGCAAAAAATTGAAACAATCCAAAATATCCTTCAATAGTATAAAGTGTGTTATAATCATACAATGGAATTCTATACAGCAGTGAAAATGAACAGACCACTGTTACACACAATGTGGATAAATCTCATAAATATTGTGTTGCATGACAGAAGGCAAGATGCAAAAGAACATAGTCTGAATGATCTAGTTATATAAAGGTCACAAACAGGCAAAACTAACCTACAGTGTTTTAGTCAGGAGAGTGGTTACCCTTGGGGGTAGCGAATAGGAGGCCACATTAAGAAGGCTTCTGGGAGCTGTAAATTTCCATTTTTTGGTCTGAAGGAGGTTATAGTCTATTTACTTTTAAAAAGTCATTGAGCTGTACGCTGATGGACAGTGACTGTAGTGGAGTGTGTGGGGGGACTTGGTGAGGGTGGGAGTCTGGTAAACATAGTGTTCTTCATAAAATTGTAGATTAATGATAGCAAAAAAAAAAGTCATTGAGCTGTACCCCTTTGCTTTCTGCACTTTCCTTTATGTATGTTATATTTCAAAGTTTACTTTAAGAAACACATGCCCAGTAAATTCCACTTTGAGAAAATATTCCTAAAAAAACAATCCAAAACTAAGCTAAGTTGTATCTATTCACTTACTCATTAATTCAACAAATACGTACAAGAATGGATGTTCATTGCTGCACTTTGTAGAAATGAGAATGTAAGGCAGCCTACCTCTCCAACAGTGTGAGATTGGTTAAATATGGCATATTCATTCAATGGAGTATGTGCATCCTTTAAATATAACTATGATATTTATATTTATTGAAAATTATTCAAACTATTAAATATATTGTTAAATATGTTCCATTAAAAATACTTTACACATATATGATTTTAAAATGTCTGAAAAAATATCTGCCAAAATATTAACAGCATTTACCTCTGGAAAGGCAATTTCTATAAGCATGCACTACATGTATAGTTAACTATGGGAGAGTAACTTATGAATGACTTTTCTTTAAAAATTTTTTGCTTTTCTAATTTTTCTGCAATGTTCATGTATTACTTCTGTATTTAAAAACTATTAATAAATATTTTAAAAACCCAAGATAGATCTTTTAGGAAGAAAACAGGGGGCCTCCCTCCCACCCATGCACCCTCATCCTCTCCACCCTCTCCCCATTTCTGCTCTCGGAATCTTACATTTTAAGAAGAGTGATCGCTCAGGTGAGGGGCTTGTTCTCAACAAGGAAACTGGATTGGTGCTGGAAGAGCCCAAGAGCTGGCAGTTCATGTCTGTAACAAATGACATGAGAAATGAGTGCCTGGTGCTCATGCAGCAGCACAAGTTATCAAACATACTAAAATATTACAGAACTGGAGATTCCTATAATCTCTCCCCAAGAATCACATGCAAATTTAAGCAGGAAATTCAAATCCACAGCAACAGGAATACTCAAAGGACAACACTCAGATCTAAGGAGAAATGCACTTTCCAAGGTCGAAAGCAAATTCAGCAAGGGCAGGCCAGCATGAGCGAGCCCGGAACTGGGGAAAGAGAATGCAGGCTCAAGGACACTTGTGAGATTCAGCGATGTATTCAACAGCTAAGGAGGGGGTAACCTCATGGCAGAAATGCAAACTCCAGGATAAAGATGGACAAGAAATTAAAGCTGAGTTCTCAGAAAGGTCACGTTCAGGTCTCATTCAGGAGAGAGGGAGTTCAGGGGAAACCCAAGCCATGGTCCCTGTCTTCAACAGCTCACTCAGGTAAGTGAGGTGAGAAGTGGGCTCACTTGAGCCACCACCAAGACGGAGAGCACTCCAGGTCACAGAGGAAAGAAGTGAAAGGGCTCTGGGACTTGGAGGAATCAGAAAGGACTTCATGGAGAAAGAAGCCCCTCATCTGGACTTTAAAGGATGAGGAAGATTTGGACACCCTGACAAAAAGGATGGGAGGCTTTCCCAACAGGAGGGTGCAATGGGAGCAGAGACATTAAGGGCAGGTGCTAGGAATGGAATGGAGGGAGACAGCCATGGAAGGTGTCTGAGCTGGGGGAGACATCTGCCAAAGGATTTCCAAAGCTCTCTCAGGTGGGGGAATGCCTGGACGGGGTGGGAGTGGAGTCAGAGGCCCTGCTAGGAGGCTCAGGCCTGAGCTGGGGTAGTAGGGATGGAAAAGGGGCTGAGGAAGGACTGCAGTGGCGAAGTGCCAGGGCTTAAACTGTTACCGGGAGTGGGGAATGAAAAGTGGAGGGGAATGAAGCAGCAGCAGCTTGCAGGGCAAATGCTGGATTCTGTTTCAGCGCCGTGGAGCCTGCAGTGTCTGAAATACACAGTGTCAGGCCACTGGGAGGGCAGTGCTGCTGCAAGAGCCCCATCTCCTTAGGTCCTTCCTGGAAGTCGGCACCTCTCAGTATTGTCTGTGTTAATGAGAATGATGGCCTCCTCTGAAGCTGAGTGAGGGGTAATGGCCTGGGAGGAAGCAGAATCCAGGGGATCAGAATACACAGCCTGGGACCAGAGTCTGTTTGAATTCTGCCTCTACCACCTACCAGCTGTGTAGCCTAGGGCAAGTCCATTAACCTCTCTGAGCTGCAGCTTCCTCATCTGTAAAATGCGGATACTGAAGGCACCTACTTCACAGGGTCGTGGTGAGTTACTGGAAGAATCTACAGAAAGCGCTTGGAACAATGCTTGGCACAGAGCAAGTGTTAGCTGTTAGCATGCACTGCCAGTTCTTGGGAATGGACCACTGACTATAAATGTGGGTGACTGCACTTTGAGTCCATCTGAATAACTTCTTGCCAAGGATGGTTAGGGAGACATTAGTGCCCACTCAGGGGATACTGACAAGCCCAAAGCTTCCTGGAGCTGACTCCAAAGAGAGTCTTTTCTTTTTTTCCATATTTGACTATTTATTATTCTAATTCTTGAGATATATTGACTGCTACGATTCTGACCTGTGATTTTCCTTGTCAATAATTACATCTTAAAAAGAATTTTTCAGTCGGACTATGTATCCAAAATTCCAGTGGAAGTTGTGAGTAAAGGGAAGACCATCTACTTCCTTTTAAAGGGAAGATTTAAAGGCTGCTTTAGCAATCTACCTTGGAAAAACCCTCTGCTCAGCCCCACTGCACACTTCAGTGTCCTGAACCTCTTTGGTGTTCTCTTGTCTCAGTCTGAAATGTCTTTGCTGTTTTTCTCCCACTCTCAAAATCTCAGTGAATCATTAAGGACCAGCTCAAGTGCCAGCTCCTCCAGGAAGGTTTCTGGGTTCCCCATCAGATTCACTCTCTTCTTCCTCTGAGCTCCCCTGGCCTCTAACTGTCTCTGTTTGTTACTCACCTTACGAAGTCGGCCTGCTCACTAGCCAGGGCCTGGCCCACTTCTCTCTCTGTCCCAGAGGGTGCTCAGTGGATGCTGCTAGCATTTCTGCCTCACTTGCTCTCACCCTGTCCCTCTCTTTTTCTCCTGTGTACAGAGGTAGTGCCATGCAGCAGGACCCCATTTGACAAGGTGCCTTTCAACTTCCACCATTCTCCCCTCCCTCACTGTGCCAAGTCACTCTGGCCTCCTCTCTGTGCCAAATATCTGTCAAGGTCTCCCCCATCTCAGGCCCTCGGCATGAGCCATTCCCTCTGCCTGGAGCCTTCCCCCCAGGCCCTGCCCATGTAGCCTCCCTGCCAGCTGTCTGAGCCGGAATGACCACCTCCTGGACTTGCCTCCCCTGACCACCCGGTGGAAGTCTCTCCTTCTTGCCCCTGTTATTTTCTCAAAGGGCCCATCACAGTGGCCTTTGGATGATCTGTGGGAAATCCCTCGCTAGTGAACACTTCCCTTTCCCTAGAACTCTAGAATCATAGATCCAACTGCCCATTTGCTATCATCATGTAGGAGGTCAAACTCAAACGTGACAGGTCCAAACACTGTTCCCTTCAATTTTTTTTTAAGGCTACTTTCTGTCACTATTAAAAGTCTCAATCTAAGCAGATTTCTTGGGTTAGTGGCTCATATCCATCAGCTCACTCAACTTTAGCACCTATCTCATCCCCAGCAGCTTTCCCAGAACTACTACCCTCTCCATGAAGCTCCATGAGGTTTCCCAGTTCAAAATTGGGCTCCTTCAGCATTTTTGCTTTTCTAGCAAAGACATCATGGAGTGGATAAATAGATTGGTAAACCTTTTCTATGTCTCTTCCAGTGCTGTCTGGAATCAATTTATTGCCCATTTGTCTACACCTCTCAGGTCAGGATTTCTTTCCATCATCTTCTGGACTGGGCAGACCTGTTGGTGCTGAGTGTTAAGAGGTCTTCCAAATCTGACTGTAGCATTTTTTAGTAAAACTGTCATAGAACAGATGAAGCAAATAACCATCCATAGTTTCGACATCAACATGAGCTTCCATCCCTGCCATTTTCTGACCATGGAGCATTTTGTCATGGGTAAGGTTCACATTATGGGAGTCAGGCAGTTTTTACCCTGAACATTCTCAGTAATTAGCTTGACTTTTCTAAATGCAACTTCCTCATTCTGCAGGTCAGCAAGGCTCACTTCAAAAAGATGACCCATGAGGCCATCAGAAGCAATTGTGTTTCCTTGGGTTCTCTCGAATAGTGTTTCCCTAGAAGTTTTGACATTGAACACAGCTGGTGCTTTCCCATCATACCAATCTATCTTAGAAAATGGACCAACCACTTTCTTCTTGGCTTCTCTTTTGCCACCTTTTGTCAGACATTTGTTCTTGCAAACCACCAGGGTGCTGCCCAGAGATCCAAAAGGGCCATCCCCTCCAATTTTAAATGATCTTTCCCATCTCAGAAAATGACAACTTCCTTCTCCCAGTTGCTCAGGCCCAAATTCTTGAAGTCAACTTCGTATCTCTCACTCTCTCTTTTCCTCCCTCCTCCCAACCACATCTACTCCTGTTGGCTCCTTTGCTGTCCCTTTAACATGCCAAACTCACTCTTGCTTGTGCCTTGGGACCTTTGCACTTGCTTTCCCCTCTGCCTAGAAGACATTTACCACAGTTGTAACAAAAGCAGCAACAATAACAGCCAATGCTTACATAGCACTTATACATGAGCACCATTCTAAGTACTTTACATGTAATAATGCATTTAATCCTACAAAAACCCTATGAAAGGGGGCTCTATTATCTCCATTTTTAGATGTAGAAACAGAGACATAGAAAACTTAGATGCTTTGCCTGAAATGGCAGGGTTAGGAAGTGATGGACTTAGGATAGGAACCTGGACATCTGGCTTCAGAATCCATGCGTGTACCTGCTATGTTCTCTGTAACTATAGAGCTGCAGAGCTTGCAGAAGGCTTCCTTCAAGTCAGCTCACATGTCCCCTCCTCAGAGATGCTTTCCCTCTTCCCCATATAAAACAGTTCCTTCTCTTGGTACCCTCTTTTCTCCTTACGCTGCTTTATTTATCTTCAGAGTACTTATTGCTGACATATATTCATTTATATTTGCTGTTTCTTTTCCCCCAAAGGACTGAGAGCCACAAAGGCAAGACCTTCATTTTGGACCCTGCTGTGTGTGCCTGGCTTATTATAAGGGCTCAATAAATGTCCTGAATGAACCATAATAGTAGAAATAAACCAGTAAATGAATGAATAAAGGTATTTCTGAGCATCTGCTTTGTGCCGGGCCCCATAAGGACCTCAGAGCAGGATCCAAAGTGGTTCTTGCTCTCTAGGCATTTATGAGAGGCAGGGAGGGGGTCTACATATGTATTCAGCTCACAAACACCCAAAGGCAGAGGCTGGGGCAGGGCCTGGAAGGGGAGCTGGCCAGGAGAGACAGTGAGACTGGTGTGGGGTGGAGAGGCTTCCCAGGTGAGCAGAGCTGTGCCGGCCCTGCAGGGAAGGTGGGACCTAGCCAGGCAGAGGGAGGGGAGGTGGAGGAATTGGCCATTCCAGCTGGGAGCCCAGAGCAAGGAAACACAATTGCTTCTGATGGCCTCACGGGTCATCTTTTTGAAGTGAGCGTTGCTGACCTGCAGAATGAGGAAGTTGCATTTAGAAAAGTCAAGCTAATTACTGAGAATGTTCAGCTGGGAGCCCATTTCAGGTAAAGCATCTAAGTTTTCTATGCGTCTGTTCCTGCAGTGTGTCAGACCCCTGGGAGTGAGTTGGAGGTGGAGGCAGATCAGTAAGGCTGTGGGAGACAGGATGTGGTCTCAGGAGGGGAACTCAGAAGGGCAGGTGTGGCCTAGGCCAAGGAGCCCTTGTGCACCTAGCAGAGGGCCTCTGTGTGGGAGAGATGTGACAGAGTGGCTCTGGGCTAAGGGCCCCCAGGGGAGTTAAGGACACCAGGTTGGTCACACAATGACTTACTTTCCTTCAGGTGAACGTCCAGTGGTGTCTCTAACACGCTCTGCATGGCTTCCACAAATCCCTTAAAGAAGCTCTTGACGGGCTCAAAGGAGGGGACCACGGGGTGGCAGAGCTCCCCCAGGCTCATCTGCCGCTCCATCTCCTGCTTCACTGCCGTGTACTGCTGCAAGGGCATGCAGGGTCAGGGGCGCCGGCAGCCGCTGGCAACGTCCCCACTCCACCGCAACACCCAGGAACAGCCCCAGCCCCGCTGCCCTGGCACGTGCCCCCAGCCCCAGCTGTGTCCCCAGGACCGAGCCCCAGACAGACCAGGCAGCAGGCTCCGGGGGTGGAAAGACACGTGGCAGTCCCGTTTCGGTGCTGGCGCAGTCTATTCCTTCCCCGTCCCACGCTCCCTGGGGTCTACTCCGTGCAAGGCACTAGGCGCAGAGGGAGGAAGGCTGACTGCCCGGGCTCTTAAGTTGCTCACCACCTCGCCAGGGGCCCTGAAGCTTCATAGATACTGTGATAAGGGTTTACCTGAGGTACAGGAGGACGACAAGAGGGAGAAGCCAGTGTTCCTGGGGAAGGATCCCCTGAGCATGTCCAAGGGACGGAGCAGGGAATCACGTCCCAAGAGGAAAGCCTGATTCCCTGAATGCTGAGCTGGTGCCCTGGCAGAAGATGTGCCCCCACCACAGCGGGGACCTATCCTGGTTTTCCCTGCACATCATCCTTTAGAAATCCTTCCTGTGTTGGTGGCTTTGCTAAGGAGAACTAGAAAACTCTGTCCCAGCCCCCTTGTTGTGTGGTGGCGGCATGTGACAGGGCACCTCTCATCTAAGACTGGGATATGGAAGTGAGGGTGAGGTAGTGACGGCAGCAAGGAGCTCCTGGGGACAGTGTTGCTGGGGGCCCCAGGGGCTGGGGCCCTGCGTCAGCAGTGTGAGTTGTGACATCTGGCCCAGCGGAGCCGGAGTCAGGTCTACACTGGAGCACATCTGTGCTGCAGCTCAGACGCCCCTGTTGCCAGTCTTTCTCCTGACTTTCGGGCCCCCCCGGAAATCTGGTGAGCTGCCTCGTGCTCTTTTATAAACTCCCTTCTTGCTTAAAACAGTTACAGCAGATTCTCGTTTGCCAGTAAGAACCCTGCTGGCACTTTGTGAGGGGCGTCCTGGGCAAGGAGTTAGAAGATTGCAGATTTCCTTAAGTGAGCAGGCCCTGGCTAGTGGGCAGTGCTGCCCAGGACATGGTGGGCGGATGGATGCCTCAGTGGGGAGGGTGGCCTGGCACTCAGCTGTCAGGCAGAGGCAGGCCTATCAGGAGGCCTGGACCTCGGGAGGAGGCTGTGGGATTGTCTCCAAGCCTACGAGGGCTGTGGGTCTAGAGTCCATCCTCCTTTTGGTGGGAAGGAGGGTAATTTGTGGGTAACCAGGGCTAATGTCCCCCCCCCGGAGGCTGGAGGAGAGCTGGCCAGGAAGTCAGAGCACCAGCAGGGAGGACAGGGAGCAGCTTCAGGGTGTCAGAAGGGTGGCCCAGAGGGCAACAGGTGGGGTGGGACTGGGAAGGGGAATGAAGGACAAATGCCACCACCTGGTAATCCCAAACTCTGGCACCTAGCATAGAGCCTCACACGCAATTGGTTCTTGGTAAATATTTACGATGGAAAACGTGAATCAAAAAAAACAAGCATACCTGCTTCTCACCTTTGCAGACTCAAAGAACAGCTCCCTGGCCACCCATCTTTCAAGCCAGAAACTGAGCATCTTAGACTCTTCCTACTTCCAAACAGCAATCCTGTTGCATCTCTCAAACCTCCCAGCTGTTCCCCATCCCCATGCCCCTTCACTGGTCCAGGCCACTCTCTCCTGGATGCTGGGTCTCCTTCCAACTTCCCTTCCAGCCTAGTCCTGGCCTCCTCAGCCCCTCCTCAACCCTATCACCAAAGTGACCTTTCTAAAGCCTTAAAATGACTATGTTGTTCCTCGGTTCAAAACACTCCCCTGGCTCCCATCTCTTTATAGGATGAAGTCTAAACTTCATGGCCAGGTACATAAGGCCCTTCATCAACTAACCCTGGCCCCCCCATCCAGCTGCATGTCCCCCAACCCCCTCCCTTGTACCCCTGCTCTGCCTCCAGCCAGGCTGAACCCTGGTACTTCCCTAGCCTGGCAAACTGTCATGTGCACATGGTTCCTTTCTGCCTGGGATGTCCTCTCTGCTCTGTCCCTCTGTATATACCCATGAACTCCTCCTCATCCTCCCACACCCAGCTCTATTGTCACCTCCTCCTAGAAGTCTCCCCTGATCTCCCATACAGAGCTGGACCCTTTTTGGACACATTTTTTGCTGGTTTGCTTGGGCTGTGCTGTAAATAACTATTTCTGAGCATATATCCCCTGCCATGAGCTCTTAAAGTCAAGCAGGGGCCTGGTGCAGAACACTCACCTCACTCAACAACATGCTTTCACATAATGAACAGCATAGGGGCTATTTCTTAGACTCCCCCTCAGTATACGGTAATAGCCTCCAGCGGAGCAGAGGAGTACCATCCTTCTTCCCCTTTTGAGCAGCTGTGACTCAGCTCTTAGCTGAAAGTCTGCTCAGTAAGCAAAAAGATACCTGTTTCCAGGAGGAGTGTCTCCGTGAACACTGTACAGGCAGAAGGCCGGGCAATGGCACTATGTGACTTTAAGAGTCAGACAGACCAGAGTTCTGATTGCAGCTCTGCCAACTACCAGCCATGTGACCTTGGATGAGTCATTTCACCTCTTGGGCCTTAATTTCTCATTCATAAAATGGGGTGAGAAAATCCACTCTGCAGAGTTCTAGTAAATATTAGAGCTAAGATATATAAAATGCTTAGAACAGAGAAGCCCTCAAAAATGGTGGCTATTAATGTTATTAATTAGTCCAAGATATATATTATCTTCCTAATGTATATTTTCTGACCTCCAGAGTGAAGGGTAAGAAAGTCTACATGCTGACAAGGTAATTCTCTGTGTATTTACTCAGTGTGTAAATACCAGGTTCAGTGCCACGGTAACCAAGATGATGTCAGCTGTCCGGGGTGAGAACAGAAACCCGGCATTACCTGCAGCAGCTGTACAGGATCAGACTCCTGGCTGATACTTGAGACCTTGCTGGAGAGATCATTTATGACGTCGATTTGCTCCCCACAAGAATCCATTTGCTCCCTGTACACCTGGAGGGCAAGCTGTGCATTTTTATCAATGAATTTCTTGGCCACTGCTTCCTCTTCATCAAGTAGTAATCTGAGTTCAGTGAATTTTCCCATCAGCCAGGTTTTACTTGCCTCTGCATGAGCCTAAAAGGAAAACCAGTTTCAGACAATGTGATGGCCAACCAGGAAATCCAGAGTAATCAACATGAAAAAAAGTATTATAGCTTCTAAAAAGTGAGTTCAGCAAGGTGGCGAGGCAGGTACAAGATCAACTTATAAACACTCAAGTTTTCCTAAGTACCGGCTATAACCAAATGGAAAATGCAAGGAAAAATAAAGATCCTTTTTAAAATGGCAGGAGAAAATTGCAAAATATCTAGGAATAAACATAGCAAAAACTGTAAAGACCTAGATAAAGAAAAGTATAAAATTGTACTGATAGACATTTAAAAAAACCTAACAACTCTGGAAGAAAAAGCCATATTGCTGGCTGGGAAGATTTATTACTATAAAGATGCTGTTTGTTTCCAAATTAGTCATAAATTCAATGTAATACTAAAGTCTTAATATAGAGATTAAACAAATATAATTATCATGGGGGAGCATAAACACAAGAAATGCCAAAAACTGCTTTAAAAAGATCAGTGAGGGACAAGCTGCCTTAATTAAATACCAAAGCAAACTGTAAAGCCAAAGGATTTAAAACTGTGAGGCTTAGGCATAAACCAAAAAGGAAAACAAGAGCATAAAATAAATTCTTTAGAAATGACCCCCCCCAAAAAAATATATATATGATAATGGGGGCATTTCAAATTATTGGGAGGAAAGTATGAACTATTCAATAAGTAATACTGGTACAACATGCAATTAAACATGTGCTTGAAAAAAATTTTCAAGTTAGATTCTTATCTTATGCCATATATAAAAATAAATTCAGACAACACCCCACCTATGAAGTAATCTTGCCAAAAAATGCAAATATGCATCTCTTCAAGCCTCTAAATATAAAAGATCCAATTTAGAGCACATATAGAAAACAGAGTAACAAATTATTTACCATCAACTTAAGAAATACATCAACCAACTGCATTTTGAAAACTTTATTTCACTCTGAATTCAAGCAAGGAAATAAAATGTGACATTTATAAGACAACTGGGGATGTGACAAATGATTACATATATGTTAATATATAGGAGCTACTGTTAATTTTCATAGGTGTGATGATGATACTATGGTGATATATTTTTTTAAATGAGTCTTTGTAGAGAAAATACGCTGAAACTTATAAATGAAATGAAATGTCTAGGATTTGCTTCTAAATATGTGTGTATACTTGAGATTTTCCACAATGAAAGGTAAACAAACAAAAAAGAAATTCTAAATAGAATAAAGCACTATACATTTTTAAAAACCCAAATAATCAATCTATTAGGATGAAATATAAAATACTTTTATTTTTAAAAATTTGGGAATGGAAGGCTCTATAGGAGGAACCCAAAACTCAGAGAGCTAAGACAGCCATGGCAGGTTCGGCAACAGGTAACAAACTACACAGGTTTACTCTCATAATATAAAGTAAAAAAAAAAAAATCATCCAATTAAAAAATGACCCAAAGATACGCAAGTGCCAATAAATGTATGAAGAGGTGTCCAGCCTCCCAAACAATCAAGAAAATGAGCTATATAACCTGAAAATATTTTTTGGCCATCAGATTGGAAGAATTTGAACTGACAGATAATACCAAGGTCTGTGAGGGTGCGTAGAATGGGCACTGACATAACACTGCAGGTGGTGTGTCTACTGAGACTGCATTTTTAGAGGGCAATGTGACAATATCAAAATGTTAAATGCATATATCCTTTGATGCAGCAATTCTTGAATTGCTGGTAAGTGTTTTCACATGTATGTGAAGATCTGTGTGCCAATATGCTCACTAAAGCATTGTTGGTCATAGAGAAAAGCTGGGAAATATTTTCAATATGGGAACTGTGTATGCTGTGTTCATACAATGAAACGATATATAGTGACTAAAAAGAATGCAGCGTTCTGACACGTTACAACACGGATGAACCTTGAAGACATTATGAAATGAAATAAGCCAGATACAAAAGGACAAACACTGTATGATTCCACTTACATAAAATATCTAAAACAGGGTGATTCACAGAGACAGGAAGTAGATTAGAGGTTACCAGGGGCTGGCACAAGGCAAAGGGGAAGTAATTGCTTAATGGTTACAGAGGTTGTGTTTGGGGTAATGAAAAGGTTTTGGAAATAGTGGCAATGGTTGCACAAAATTGTGAATATAATTTGTGCTACTGAGTTGCACATTTAAACATGGTTAAAATGGTAACTTTTATATGTTATGCATATCTTAACACACATGTACACATTCAAGAATGCAGTGGATCTAGATGTCTTGGAATGGAAAGCTCTCCAAGACACCAAGTGAAAAAAAGGAAGTTGCAGAATATACAGGGATGATCCCATCTATGTAAAAGACAACAAAACAAAAATTATGTTTGAATCCATCCTCATCCTCCAGTTTCTGGAAGTTCGCTTTCTACCACTTCACTTTTATAAAAGACCTACGTTAGTGGCCTGTTTTCACTAACTGAAAGAAGTCCAAGGATTTTTGATTTTACAAAAAAAAAGCTATTTCTGTACTAAGGTAGGTCTTTCGAAAAAGCCAAGTGGCCTAAGATGAATCTTAGAAAGTGGGGATGCCCTCTACTTCCCCCATTTCGGCACATGGAGGGTTTCAGAGGAGCGCTGTGCTTGAGGACAGTGGAGGAAGCCTGGGTGCTGCGCCTGTGTGTCTGCAGAGCGCTGAGCATGTCCGTTGGCTGCGGTCACGTTTGGGGAGAGGTGCGGGACTCCGCGAATGGTGAACAGCTCTCACTCCATACTTTCCATACAGTAGTACTGCAATATATTCTGATACACTATTGTTTAAGTTTTCAAAAATGAGCATGTGTTCATGAATTACTAGTACAAATAAAAAATAAAACAGAAAATCATTTGGAAAAAAATACAAACATAGGCCAGCCTCTCTCCTCAGCCCAAACATCTGTGTGGCCCACATGGCCAAATGGCCCCTGGGACCCAGGCAAGCAGGGCGGTGGGCAGCTCCACTGTGGTACCACGCACAGCAGGGGTGCAAGGTTTGGCAGGACCTGGGGGATGAGCTCCTGAAGTGTCTGTTTCCCATACAGTGTTCCCGGCAGTGGTTAGGTTCTAAGGCTAGCTTACACCGCCGTAAGATTAAACAGGCTTTGGTTTAGCCTGGGAATTAGCCTACACTGACAACATGGTTTCCATGGGTCAGTGAACCTGGCCACAAATATTATTTTACTGAATGACCATATGAAGGAAATAAAATGTATTCCAAACCCTTGGTTTATAAACAATTTTTGAGGCAATGTATGTAAATGGAGAACCTCTCTATAGAAACCAAGAAGGCAAATACCTCCTTCCAATCAAGCTATGTTCCAACCAGTTTCTACAGATACACTCTGTATACAAGAATATACAAAAGAAGCTTAATGACACTCCACATTGTTATAACTCTCAGCACAGGAATGGCTGACAAGATCCACAAAAAAACTCAAGGTGTCAGCAGATGAGGCTGATGCAATATGGTTAAACGAGAGAGGGCAAATTCTGGCAATGAAAGAAGGCAGTATGCTGTCTGGTTTGTGCTGCATTGGTTCAAAGTGAAACTGGATCCCAGATTGAGGTGGAGTGGGTGGGCTGGGGCTAGGTGAGGCCCTGAAAGTCCAACTGAGAAGGGTCTCTGGACTGTGGGAGAGACAGAAATTGAGCAGCAAAGAAGTCCTGGTCATGGGGGAGTGAGGGATTTTGCATACAGCCTGCTTCGGACAATGCTTCCATGGGTGCCTCTGAGGGGCATCCACCTAGGCAGGGAGGTGTGCTCTCCAACCCCAGCCAGGCCACGCTGGCTATGGCCCTGATGACTCTGCTACATGGCATGGCCTGTGGGAGGTGGAGGTGTGGCCATGTGCTGCACGGGTGGTAGAGATGGTGGCATTGTCCAGGTTAACAGCACAGCCTGCTGAGTCCTCCTCTTCCCATTCCCAGTCTGGCAAAGGCTGATTTATGTCATGTTGCTGGTCCCCTGACCCCATGGGGTCATGTGGTTCACTCCTCCGGGGGCCAGTCCAGGCCTACATGCCTTAGGCCCATTTCCTGCTCTTCCCCTGCTCTGCTCTGTAGGCAGAGGGACTGACTCCTGCAGGCTGAATTTCCAGGGTCCTCCTTTAGGCAGGGTTTGGACACTGGAAGGAGGAACTAGAGGGAGGTCAGAGGGCAAAGGGAAGAGGAGCAGCCCCTCCCCACCAGGCAGTGTTCTCCATGAGTGGCTGCATCCCTGAGTCCCCTCCACCCTCCAGCTCTCAAAGGACAGGTCTGCTCTGGTTCCAGCACCTGCCTAGGGAGTCCTGGCCCCTGCTCTCGGCTAATGTCACTTTCTCCCTTTGTACGGGCAAACCTGGGGTGAAGGTACTTCCTGCTGGTGCTAACTGCCCCGCCACCCTCTGGCTGTCTCCACCTCCTCTAGGCTGTGTCACCATTTCCTGCATTCATCCTCTCTGTCTGAAACTCTCAAGAGTGGTTTCTGTCTTCCTGGGTGGACTCTGATGGATACATTTGTGGCCCCAGATCCAGCTCTGCCTTCCTATGGGACCAGTATTAAGTTACTTCCTCTTCCAGGGCACCCCCATCTCCGAGGGCCTTTCAGTTCTGACAGCCTATGCACATTCTAAATCCCAACCCAGGTCTGGATTCAATAGTCAGCAACTAACCTTAAATATATATATTTATACACACACACATACACCTTTACATAAATATAGTTATATGTATATTCTTAATATTCTTTACTTATAAAAGTATCAAAAGCTCACTACAGAAAATTCAGAAGATTCAGAGAGAACCTAACCACTCCGCTATATTATCACCTCAGCCCAGTTTGAGTAAAAGGTTAAGAGTGGCAAGCTAAAGTTGAATTTTCCCTGTACCTACATGTATTGGCTCCCTGAAAGGCCATGTGGGGAAGCAAATAAACTATTAACAAGGATATCAGAGAAAATCATTTAATGGGTACTGGTTGGGGATTAAAGAGCAAGTTGTCCTTGATTGTTCTCAGTAAAGGTGTGGTAGGTCGGGCCTGGTTATTGGCTTCTGAACAGTGGACTTTGAACCGTGTATGAACTTTACTGGTTTTAATTTGTTTACAAAGCTGTTTTATGGATTAATTTTTAGGCAAATGGCCTTTCCCGCAGTATCGCCTTTGTGTAAGCACAGACCAGCATGGTTGTCCCAGACTTCCTGCCACAAAGTAACCCGGCCACGTCTCAGCAGATGCAGAACCCTTACAAATGTCGGCACCTCCTGAGTCACTTCTAGATGTGTGTCCCAAAGGAAATAAACCAAGGTGCCAAAAATGTCCACTGCAGTGTTATTTTACCTCAGTGAAAAAGGAAAATGTCTTAATGGGTCTTGGCTGATCCATGTGATGAAAAACACAGACTCTAATACTGACATTGATAAAGAACTTTTAATGACACATGGAACTGTCATAATCTTAAACAACAACAAAATTCCCATATATAAAATGGCATATAGTTTTGGTCAATAACAGAGAAGGAATGGACATAGAAAATCCTTCTTTGCACTTTAAACACATGGAAATGCTGATAAAATGAGCAAATATAAAAACTGTATGACCAAGTTCAAAATAAACAAGCCAACCCATAATCAAACAAACAAGGAAATCCTTGGGGCCCCAAACTATCAGAGCTGTGGACAGGAGCTGAACTGACTGCCCTGGGAGGGTGGCAGACGTGTGTGAGAGCCATGCCACGCTGGGGCCTGGGTCATGCAGGAGGGCATGCCAGACATCTGGCATCGTTCCAGCTGGAAGTGGGAAGGGGGCCATCTGTATCGAGCCAGATTCACAGAGAACTCCTGCATTCATGAGCAAGGCACCAGAAAAACTCAACCACTGGCCTGGGGAAGGGGCAAGGAATCTTGTCATCCATCCAGGGTCATGGGCAAAAGGACAGTCACGGCAAACCAAAGAAACCAAACAGGCTTATAGTCGAAGGCTTGGAGTTGGAGCTCATGGAACCTCAAAACTGAAAAATCCATATAAAAATGGGTCTGGAATTGCTGAAACTCAAGACTCTGCTGCTCTGGCAAGATGCTCATGCCACAGTGCTCGGAAGGAGCACTCTCACAACCCAGGGCATATGCAACACCATGGAGGATACCTACTGAAGACAAGGTAGTGATACAAATGACGATCACACATCTCACCTCCAGGGTGGGGATATATTAGAATTACGTATATACATATAGAATATGTCTCAAACTACATGAATACATATACTGGAAAAAAATCTCAAAATGTGAAGAGTGGTTGGCCTGAAGTGGCAAAGTTATGGCCAGAATTTAAAAAATCTGTTTCTTGACCAGTAAGTGAAATGTCAATGTCCACAGGAGCCAGGCTGGTAACATGGTGAGGAAAATGCACAGGTGGGGTCTCACAGATCTGGGGAGCATGTGCCCTCTTTGTGGGAGTGTGAGGGCTCAACTCCAACAGCTCCCATTTGGGAATGTAGGCATAGGAAAGCCACATTTCCTACTTTTCTTCATCTCAAGTTTTATACAAATACCTCTTAGCT
Organism: Manis javanica; assembly: GCF_040802235.1. Lineage (NCBI taxonomy): Eukaryota > Metazoa > Chordata > Mammalia > Pholidota > Manidae > Manis > Manis javanica. The sequence continues at coordinate 31,968,702 of NC_133157.1, read as the reverse complement.
TTACAATGCTGACCACTAATTCCACTTTTTTACATTATTTTCTGAGGGCCACTGAAGGATTTATATGCCAAGAACTATAAAATGCTGACAAAAGAAAAAGACCTAATAAATGAAGGGATATACCATGTTAATGGATTAGAAGATAACATAATAAAGATGTCAATTCTCTCCAATTTGATATACAGGCTTAACAAATTTCTATCAAAATCCCAACAAAGTAGATATAGATATAGACGAGATCATTCTAAAATTTAGAAATGGAAAGGCAAAGCAACTGGAATAACTAAGATAATCTTGAAAGAGAAGAATAAAGTGGGGGGCATCAGTTATTTGAAGACTTACTCTCAGCAATACTATCAAGACTGTTTGATACTGGTAGAGGGATAGCCTCACAGATCAATGGAAATAGTATAGTGAACACAGAAATAGCCCCATACAAATTTGGCCAACCGATTTGTGACAGAAGCAGTTCAATTGAGAAAGCATAGTCTTTTCAAGAAATGGTGTTGGAGTAGTTGGGTATCCATAACAAACAAAAAAGAACCCAAGCTAAACTTCACACCTTATACATAAAAAATTAGCTCAAAATGAATCATGGACCTAAAAATAAAGTGTAAAATTATAAAACTTACAGGAAAAAAAAACAAGGAAATCTTTGGGACACAGGGTTAGGCAAAGAGTCCTTAGACATGACACCAAGAACACAATCCCTGAAAGAAAAAAAATCAATCAATGGGACTTCTTCCAATTAAAAACTTGCACTCTACAAAAGACCTTGCTAACATGATTAAAAGACAGGCTACCGACTGAGAGAAAATACTCACAAACCACAGATCTGACCAAAAAAACCCTCCATAGAGCCAACTCTCAAAACTCAACAGTAAGAAACAATCCAATCTGGAAATGGTAAAAGACAGGAGAAGACCTTTCACCAAAGAGGATGTACAAATGGCAAATAAGCACCTGGGAAGATATTCAACTCACTAGCCTACTGGAGAAATACAAATGAAGGTGACAATGAGATATCACTACACACCCATCAGCATGACTAAAACACAAACTTGTGAAAGTATGAAATGTTGGCAAGGACGGAGAGACACTGGATCTCTCAGACATTGCTTCTGGGTGGAAAATGGAAAATAGCTTGGCAGTTTCTTAAAAAACTTAACATGTAAGTGCCATATGACCCAGGACTAGCACTTGGCATTTATCCCAGAAAAGTGAAAACTAAGGTCCAGACAGAGCCTGTACACAATTGTTCAAGACAGTTTATTTATAATAGCCCGGAACAAGAAACTGCTAAAATGTCCTAAAATAGGTGAAAGGTTGAAAACAAACTTGGTACATCTACACTACTAGATTGCTGGAATATTATTCAGCAATATAAAGGAAAGAACTATTGATACAACTTAGATGGATCTCAAGGGCATTATGTTGAGGTGAAAAAAAATCTCAGATCACATACTATATGATTCCATTTTTATGGCATTTTCAAATGCTGTAATTAGAGAGACAGAGAACAAATTAGTGATTGCAGGGGGTTAGGGATTATTAGGTGGAGAAGATCACCTTCTCCAGATAGTTGGGTTCACTATAAAGATGTAGCATGAGATGGATATTGGTGGTGATGCAATAGTTACTTTGTTTTTACTGCAGTGCTGGTTATCTGTATCTACACGTGTGATAAACTGACACAGAACTATATATACATGCTGTTGCTCCTCTAGTTTTGATATTGTACTGTAGTTCTGTTAAGATGTAACTCTTGGGCAAACTAGGTGAATGATCCCCAAAATTCTCTGTAGTACCTTTGCAACTTCCTGTGAGTCTATAATTATTCAAAATAAAAATTCAAAAACTGGGAAGGAGGTTAAAAGAAAACCATTCCTTAGATTAAGCTGAAACCTGCCTCCTTAGACTCTCCACATGGGCCCTAACTATGGGGTCCCCACTATTCCCTTGGGGGCCCCCAAACCTAATCTGCAGATGGGGAACCTGAGCCAGGGCTTTGTTCCTCTGGCTGACCAGCCCAAAGCACTGCCCCCAGCCCTTTGGGTGTGCCAACTTTCAGTTTCCAAATCCTTTTGAACAGATGTATTTGTCTGAGCCCAGAGACCTGCTCTTCAAGACATGAGGGACACTATTAATAATTAAGCCAGGGCTATAGTTGTAAACCACAACTGTCCCCAGCAAACTCCTGACACGTAGTCACCTTACAGAAAGTGTAAGGGTCAACAGAGGGCCAATTCTGTGGCCTGGCCTGGGCCTCGGCATCTCCACTCTGCTGAGGGCCTTGCCTCAAGAAGACCTGGGTGCCAGCTACTCCCGGGTCAGAGCTGGTCTCCCTGCCTGACTGTTGGTGGTCAGCCCGGGGTTGATAGAGCCCTCAGTGGGACAGGCCTTGGGACAGCATCCTACCCCATTCCCCACTTCAAGAATCGGGCGCGGGGTGGTTGACACTGAGAGGGGAAGGGGTCAGCTGAGTTCACACAAAAGGCCCCTAAAGATCCAACAACCTTTCAGTCAAAATGGCAGATCACAATAACATCAGCCCTCACTTCCCATTTAAAACCCACAAAAGAATCCACTTAAATAAACATCATTATGAAAGAAGCCTTCTTTCATCATTCTTCAGAAACTGAAGAAAGTATGTATTTATCCAATATCTTTATGCTCCATTTTCTTTTTTGCAACTCAGCAGTGAAACCGAAAGTGCTATCTGAATGCTCCCTATGCTGTATTTTGCTCTGTTTAAGGTGGTCTGGGATGCAGGGGGTGGAGGACTACGCTCAAGAGAAAGGCCTTGGTGATGGTGGGAGGAAAGGCTGTCACTCCATTTTGGAGGCCTTCTGGGGCAGGATGAGGCTGCTGGGCAGAGGTGGGGTCACCACAGAACTAATGGAACAGAAGCCTCAGACCCCTCCCTTTATGATGTTGGCCCTACTTCAGTCACTATGTGTTCTTCGCCTCAAAAAGAGTCCCCCAAATTACAGAAGCCCCAGGGCCTGCCAAACCCGATCTGCCCATGAGGCTGGTCTTTATTTCCCCTTGGCTCCTAGGATAAAGACAAATGCCCACTTGCCTTGAGCTTCTCAGTAGCATCTTCTATCTGCGTTATGTTGCCAACTTGCTGTTGCTTCTTGGTTGCCAACTGCTTTAAACATTCCTGGGTGAGTTTCTGTACGTGAAGGAGTTAGGAAAAAAGTCTGAATACTGTAACTTTTGAGAAAAGAAGGCACCCCGGAGGTCATCTCCTCTCATCTCTGTATTTGGTTTCAGCTGAGGTATCTTAGACTCAGAAGCTAAGGTGACCCGCCCAAAGCCACGGGACAAGTCGGCAGTCGGCAGGAAGCAGGGTCCCTCCATTCCTCGGAAGCCCACAGCAGATGTTCTTCAAACCTTAAGGCTCTCTTCCAACTTTCTCTAGGACAGTCCTGCTTATGACCTGCCTTCCCAGCCCCCCAAATAGGACCACAAGGCAAGCAGTTTAGGGACAGGGGAAGAGAATTCCCTTACAGAGTGAATAGTAACTGAGAACCCATTACATGCTCAGCCCTGTTGATTTCTAAGCTTTCAAGTCTATCTCAACCAAGGACAAACCAGACTCTTGGTGTCCATGCCCTCCAGTCAAAGCGTGCTTCTCCTGCCCGGGCACCTGGTGAAATCCTACTCATCCTTCAAGAGCAGTTCCAACGGTGCTCCTCCAAGAGGGCTTCCCAGGCTTCTGGTCCCTGGTTCACACTGCCTTGTCCCTAGCTCACCAATTACAATACTTATCACTGAGTTGTCACTGTTCTCCCCCCACCACCCAGGTAAGTCCTTGAGCTTAGGGATGAACTGATCTATTCCTTGACTCAAGGCATAAGGCATGTGCTGAATCGATGTTTGGTGAATGGATAGCAGATAAACAGGTGAATGGATGGGTGTGTGGATGCAAAACAGGTACACACAGGTAGGTGGGTATCTGGAATGCCCTACCTCTCAAAGGCTCTCATGACTCCCACAAGCTGTATCTCTGAAACGCAGCCTTTTGAAGAACTATTATCACCAATTTTATAGATAAGAAAAGGAAGGCCTTGGAGACAGAAGCAGGCCTTGAACCCAGGACTCAACCAGCTGGGGGGCTCATTCTCAACCTGGAACCCCAAGGTTGTCACAGTGTGATGGTGGTAAGTCGTGCCATGACAAGGAAAGGTCATTAATTATGGGAGACTTCTTGAAGGTGGATGTGGTAGAATGAGCATCTGTCAGAGGGAGGTGGGCCTGACCACCCCAGAGAGGCTCTGTGACTAGAGCCACAGAAAAAGCCAGCCACAGGCTGAAAGGAGAGTCTACAGGCCAAGGCGCCTGTTAAGATTAAGCATGAGTGAGGGCTCTAGGGTGAGAACAGGCTAGTTTGGGGACAGTGCAGTTGGTGAAGTCCTGGGTCCAAGGCCTGCCTCTGCCACCAGAGCCTTCCTTTCCTTATCAATAAAATGGCTGTCACAGTTCCCATGAGGCCCTTAAGAGCACGGAATGGGAGCTTGTGGAGGGGAAAGGGCGGAGCCGGGTAGGCAGAAGTGACTTGGAGGCTGCTCCCAGGGCAGTCAGCAGTCCACAGCCCCTCTCTGTGAACAGCAGGAGAGAGAAGCTGTAGCGTTTGTGTGGCTTTATGGGGCTACAAGTCTGCTTTCTAATAGGAAAGGATTTTCATCTTTATTAAAATCTTTCTTCCAGCCCAAAGGCAGTGTGGTGCACCCGCCACGGCGGAGAGCAATGTTACCTGGGTACCAGCTGGGGCGCCCTAGTTCTCACTCCCAAACCCATCTTTTCTGAATCTTAACTGATGGCCTTAGCTCGCCTTTGACTTTCCTTGGGCCTCAGTTTCTCGTTCGGAACAACGGGTCGCCCGCCTGGATGACCTCTGGGCCACTTGGCTTCCAGGCCCTACCCGGGCACTGGCAGAGGGGCCCGCCCGTAGCGCAGGCTCGCCCCCACGCTCCGCACGCGCGCCGCCGCGTCCCCACCTGCACGTGCGCCGCCTCCTCCACCGCCAAGCTGATCGGGTGGCCGCGGTGCGCGCCCAGCACCGGGCAAAGCGCGCACACGCAGCGGCGGCAGAGGCGACAGTAGAGCTCGGCCGCGCGGTCGCGGTGCTCCGGGCAGCGCCAGCCGCACGCGTCCTCGGGCTTCGCGGGGTCCGGCCCCCGAGGAATCCCGCTTTGCGCCGCTGCGCCCGCCATTCATCCCCACAGCCCCGCGCGGCCGCAGCGCAGGGTGAGAGAGGAGAATCGAAACCCAGGCGGCGGGGCGGGGCGACCCTAGGCCGTCCCAGCGGCGGAATGGGAGGGTGGCTGGGTGCCGCCGGCGGGCGGTAGCGGCACCCCCGCAGCCCCCGCAGCCTCCGGCGCTCTAGAGAGATCTCCCGCCCCACCTGCCCCAGCAGTTTTCAGCCGGCGCTGAGGGCCCGGGCCTGGTCTAGCCAGCCCCGTGTCTGGCCTGCAGGAGGCCACAGCAGAAAAGCGGACTCGCTGGAATGGGCTGAGAGGAGGTGGGCTTCCTCGCTTTGTGACGCTAGTCCTCTCGAGCTCAGAAAACTGCAGCCCTGTGGCCCTTCTGCATGGTGTGTGTTACCTACACTTTTCACTCTCCCAACTCTCTTGCCGTTTCCCTAAGAGAGAATTTGACAAATTTTACTTGTCATTCATACCTAAATAAAGTTGGAAAGAAAAATTCTCAGCTCCCACCTACAAGGCCCTTGGCTCTTAATGCCCTTGATTCCTGCTTGTCTATGCTCCGTCCTTTGTGTCTAGAACAGGAAAGAGGCAGTTTTCTCCGCTTGGAACACTTTTCCCCAAATGCCCTTTGTCCTGCTTACTCCTATTTATCCTTCACGTTTCTGCCTAAATATCACCTCCTCCAAGAAGCCTTCCTTGCTTCTCCTCCCAGAAGAGCCTGCACTTCCCTTATCCTGGGTAATCCCTTCCCTCAAACCATGACTGAAAATTCGGAAAGCAGGGACCAAGTCTGTCTTACCTGTTTCCCAGCCTGGTTTCTGGTGTCTAGCCCAAACAACTAGGTACTTAATTGGTATTTTTGCAACTAATCAAGAAAAAGAAAGCTCCATGTATTAAAATGTCTAGGCAGATGTTATTTATTTTGTTCATTCCATTGCACAATTCCACATCTATTTATTTTCACTTTAATTTTTTTTTTACAAAGATATAAGGAATTTCAGAAACATTAAAACAAACTGTTTCAGGCACGGTTTCATATTAAAAGCATCGATTGATTTCTGACTTCCTGATTCCCTCTGTGATACAATCTCAAGTTTTGTTTTAGGAAGAACAGTTATGGTACAGCTAAGGTGGATACACCCCAAAGCTCATCTCCTAGTGCTGTCTGCAGGCTCAGAAAGTTCCTGAGTCAACAGGCAGGGGGCTCCCAGGGTGCACAGTGAGATGAGTGCACATTCCGCTTGCCCTGGGGTTCAGGGCCTGGCCCTGCAAATGCTGGACAAGTTCCACTTGCACAGTTAAGAACATAAACAAAAACATAATTTTTAAAAATGGCTTAAAAAAATACCTAACAAAAATTACCCATCCCTCTCCCTTGCTGTGAAATAATTTAAATAATTTATTCTAGATGTAAAAAAACAAAAAAAGTTTGTTCCTGGATGCCTTCATCTTGTTTTAAGCAGGAGGTCTGGGCCCCTGGAGGGTGGCGAAGAGTCTAAGGAGGGATGGCTCGGCTCTGGGCAGAGGCGGCATGGGAGACAGCCCCGCCTCCACCACTCTGCAGCCAGTGCCTTTGGGCAGGAGGCTTTCTTCATTTTCTGAGGCTAGATCTTCCATTCCAACGTGGGAATAATAATGCCTGCCTGACTCATGCTGGAATAGGATGGGTCAGGAGGGGAGGTGGGGGAACTTTGTAAACTGTAAAGTGGTGGCCACAAATGAGGTGGGAGAGGTAACCCCATCCAGTGGAGCTTGGCTTCCCTGACAATGCCTGGGATTTGGCCTTCGGCAAGCTTGGCGAGCCCCAGTGGCTGAGTTAACAAGACAAGAAATGTGGGCATCTGGCATGTGCAGGCAAACAAGGGGATGCAGCCATGGCTAAGCGAAGGGCAATCAGGGGCACAAAGCCCTCATCGCGTTGCAGCCAGGGGTCACAGAGAGACCTGGGACGATGCTTCTTGACTTTTTTAAGAGCTTCCAGCCTTGACTTAGATGAGGTTAGGGTCCTAGATTCTGTCAGACATTCACTGTCCTCTCATCTTTATGGAAAGTAGGTACAGATGGACTAGGCTGGTGAGGCTCTGCCCTCTCTGTATTGCAGAATCACTTGGAAAGTTAAAAAACACCATACCCAAGGCCAGGCCCGACTCTGGAGATTCAGCTTCAATTGGTCTGGGGTTGGGCCTGGGCATCTGTATTTCCTAAATGTGCCCAAGGGAATTCATATACAGCCTGGGTTGAAACCTACCAGGCTAGGTGGCTTCCTGCAGTCCCCAACTTAGTGCCAGGATCACCCTGTGCAATGGGCAAAACTCGTCACCTGTACCTCCTTGGTGAGGGGCACACTTAGCTTCCAACACTCCCCACATGATAGCCGGGCTGTTATATTATACCGGCCACTGAGAAAGGGCTCAGAACCAGATCCACAAAGGAGGGACCCAGGAAAGCTCTCAGCCCTAAAGGAACTTCAGGGCCATCTGGTCCTATTTCCCTGCCAGGGGCAGTTATCCCTTTCCAGAAGCCCTTGAGTGTGCAGCCATGGGGCTCTGTGGGCATACTGCCAGTGCTGGGGCACCCTACCTGCTGGAGACCATTTATTTCTGTTACCTTGGGCTGAAATTTGTCTACAACATGCTGGAGGAGGCAGGGCCTGTGACCTGAGGGCTTTGGTGGTGGTGGTCAGTAGTCATAGGCACCACTCTGATGCTTGAATCCCCACTTATGGCATAGTGTCCACCCACATCCAGCTGATTCTGATTGAGGAGAGGATGGTTTGGCCCCATAACTGTTCTAGAATTGGGCTGCACCTTGGCTTACTTCCCTGATGTTAAACTCCTCTCCCCCTCACCAATGTCTTGTGAGTTCCTGCAGCAAACCCAGCTCATTGCCCTACATGGAGGGCCCCACAGCTCAAGGCCAAGGTTCCTCGTCTCAGGTGGCAGATCCTGTAAAGGGCAGCACATTCCAGGGTCCTTGGGTTCAGATGGAGAAATTGAGACCAGAGAGGAAACCAAGACTTTCAAGAAGAGGTCACTGAGCAAGTCAGCAGCCCAGCTGAGGCCAGAACCAACAGATTGCGGGCTGAGAACTACATCAGAGCCGGAATAGCAGAAAGATGGACCCAGAAGGCCAAGAGCTCAGCCCAAACCTGCCATGAACTCTGTGGGGACCTTCATCACCTGCCTCTCTCTGGGCCTCAGTTCCCCACCTGTAAAATGAGGAAGTTGGGCCAGATCACTAGTTTTCAAACTTCTAATTTTTTTTTTTAGTAGCATAATTATGTACTCCATAGAAGCCAGTATGTAAAATAGAAAGAAAGGGAGCTCTCTGGTTGGAAGGGGAGCACAGAGCCCACCTGTTTAGCCATCCCCCCATTTTTATGGACCACAGTTTGAAAATCACAGGTTTATCTTCCAGGCCCTTCACACTCTAACTTTCTAAAATGTTCTTTCCCTTGAGAAGTTACAGCTCATCAAGGCCCCTTAAGAACAGAATTTAACAGAAGGCAAAGTAACGTCTAAAAAGAGTCAATTCAGAGGCTGTTTTGAGAAGGCAAATAGAAAACGGCACCATGTCCCTCCCACTAGAATCTTTTAGCAACCGAGAATTTCATTTTCAGGTAAAAAATATAGAAATTGTGGTTGTTCCTAGGGGATGTGTGTGGCTTGGTTCTGGACCTCACCATGGAGCCGAGTGGTGTCCCTGAGGGCAAGGAGGGCAGAGATCTCTGCTCAGAACCTCTCTGAGCCCATCCGCAAGTTTTTGATCTCCAGTTCCAACTGTTTGGCCAGGACTTCCCGCTGGGCCACCAGCTCGCGGAGCCTTCGGATCTCCTCCTGTTGTCGGTAGAACATCTGCAGCAGCTGGGAGAGCACAGAACACAGGGACAGGCCACATGGGTGTCCTGTGCAGTGGGGGGTGGCAGGGGCACAGGACACCAGCAGAAGGGAAAAGACAGCACCTCTTTGGACTCAGAAAGGTGGAGGTGATTAGGTGGCTGAGGCCTGAGGGCGCAGCCATTGCATAACTTTTATAAAAATCTGTTTTCTTCTCCCAATAAATGAAGTTTAAAAAGACTTGATGTTTAAGACATTTTTTGCCCATTAGATCCCCCATGGGATGGAGGTAAGTATAACTTGGCCCTGAAGTCTAGAGATTATTTTCACTGCTAAACTGTGTGACCTTGCTCATGTTACCCACCCTCTCTGAGCTTCAATTTCCCCCCTCTGGGAACTGGGGGTCAGAAAACTAACCTCAACATTATCAAAACTGCTGTGGCTGTAAAGAATGATACTAGATGTTAGGTGCTCCCCCTAAAGACTTTCGATATATATATCTTACAACAGCCCTGTGAGGGTGGTAGTAATGGTGTCCCCACTTTACCACTTGTGAGACCCGAAGCTAAAAGAGATTCAAGCTTCAGTCCCTGGTCTGAGGTCCTCCAGTTAGTGCTTAGCAGAGCCAAGATCAGAATCCCTCTGTGAGACACCAGCCCTTGTATTTTTTGACACTAATACTGACTAACAGGGCTGTTGAGAGAATTCAGGTAATATAAACTGCCTACCGCAGGACCTGCACACAGCAGGCACTTAACAACTGTGGACTTTGAAAGCACAGAAAACCCTGGAGTGTCAGAACTGGAAGGGGCATTAATACCAACCAAGTCAAACTCGATTTTACAGGTAGTTCCCCACCACATGTATGTAAACCCCCCAGACAGACCCAGCATATAGACTGTACTCACGACCTGTTTGTAGAAGGAATTAACAAAGTGAGTTAAGTGGCTTGGCCAGGCCACACAGCTGGTTATTCTTCTCACCCCACATTTTCCAAACCCCCACCCCAGGTGCTCCCCCCACCAGTACAGGCCCACCCCTCCCTCATTCACACCTCGTTCTCTGTCTTTGGTGGGGGGCATTCAAAGATGTCAAAGCCATTTGTGACCCAACTTTTCTTCTCCTCCAGCCTGTGTTCTGCTGCCCACCTTGGCACCTTCTCTGACAGCAGGGAGAAGGGCCTCTGGCCATCTTCCACAGCCAGCTTTTGTGTCTGGTCAAAGAGCTGAGGCGAGACAGAGGCCATGGAGTTGGAGAGGGGTCTTTCCGGGGTCAGAGGCCAGGGACTCAGGAGCCCAGAGCCAGGCCTCAGGGACACCAGGACTGGCCCTGGGAGGGAAACAAAGAGCCACATGAGGATTAGTGCCTGTGAGCAGCTGGGCTTGGGGAACACTGACATACGCAGGCATGCAGACACACAGAGACCTATGCCAGGTATGGGAGATATGGCCACATGTGGCCAGGCACGAACCCACAGACCAGGGCAATCAGAGTGTAAACACATGCTCGTGTGATTAAGCAAAGCTTGGTTGGTAGGAGCCACGCAGGGTGTGCCCTGGACTACCCCCAAACACAGGGCAGCCCTGTGAGGCCTCGCCCTTGCTTTGTAAGGACAGGCCACACTGCGCTCAGCCATCTACCAGTTCATGATTCTCCTCCCAGAACCTCTGAGAAGCAAGGGAGGCAGCATCACGGACACAGAGGAGGAAACGAGGCCCAGAGAGAAGTGAGACTAAGCATTATTCAAGAATAATGGGTGGCAAAGTGGGGAGGGAGAGCCCCATCACAAAAGCAGCTGCAGGGTAGGGGTGGGGAGCACACACGGCCCACCCCTGGGCTGGCCCCTATGCTGACAGGGCAGGGACTGTGGAGAGGGTCTTTGTGGGCAAAGAGTTACTGTGGAGGTGGGGGTGGGGGATGGCAACAGCATCTGGTTGAGAGTATCCAGGCTCTGCACAGCCCAGAACTTAGAGACGTTTTCCATGGAGCAAAACCCCTTGATTTGGAGGGAGTTTCCTGAGCCACTCAGGACAAGCCCTTCCTTTCCTGAACCCATATGCAGCCATCCTAGCCACTGCAACTGACTGTCAAGGACCAGTCCTCCAGGGTTACAGGAGGGTACAAATACAGGCCAAACCCCTCTCCGCTGCCTGGGGCCACTAGAAACTCCACTTGCCCTCCACATCTACCCAAAGCCTTTCCTCTGCCTTTCTCACCTTTATTCATCCCCCGGAGCCATTCCTGGGCTGTCAGAGAGGGCTGGGCCCCTGCCGTGGGTGGGTAGATGTCCTCTTGGTAGGATTCTGACTGTAGGAGAAGCCGGAACAGTGAGAGCTGGGGAGGTAGGCGAGGCCACCCAGACCGGGAGGGCCCTTACAGAGCTGGGGGGCCGGGTTCCCCTGACCCCTGTGAATTGAGGGAGATGAGACCCAGAAAGCACAGGGTCATGTCCAATGTCACACAGCAACTCAAGAGCAGGACTCAAAACTCCTAGGTCCCAGGGATGCCCACTGACCACGAGGAAGGCCTTCCCCTTAGGAGAGGCCATCAGCCTGCCTGTTGCTGCCCCAAGGGCATGGGCTCTAAGCTCCAGATCCCGGGGACTGTCTTCTCCAGGAGGAGTCCCCTGCCTCCCCCACACACAGATGGCTCCCACCACCCTTACCCGGCGGGGAACAATCATGGATACAGGCTCGATGAGGCTTTTCGTTGTAATCAGCTTGTAGAAGCGGAAGATCTCGCAGGAGCACACATCGAGACCTCTCTTCGGCATGACACCTGCGGGCAGACAGTAGGAGGGCCAAGAGGGTTCAGCTAGGCTGGGGCCACAGGGACCAGGTGTGAGTGGCAAAGCCAGGCCGCACACCTGGATGTGAACAGAGACCACACTCCTCCCACTCTCCTTCTGAACAAACAGTTTGTGAGCAAACTGAGCTATGCAGGGGATGTGGGCTTGAAATAATCAGACCTGTCCCCACCTTCCTGGATTTAAATGGTTTTAGCTGGAACTTTAAAGAAAGTATGTTCTGCTCAAGGCCCTCCTAAGCCATCCCCACAGCTCATGACCCAGATGCTCTTTTATCCACAGTTTCACTTTTTAAAAAAATATGGAACACTTCATGAATTTGCATGTTATCCTTGCGCAGGGTCTATGCTAATCTTCTCTGTATCCTTCCAATTTCAGTACATGTGCTGCCAAAGCGAGCACCACATGCTCTTCTTTTAATTGAAGTTGACATACAATATTAGTTTCAGGTGTACATCACAGAGATTCAAAATTTATATACATTACGAAGTGATCCCTAGCTATCATATGTCACCATACAATTATTACAACAATTTTGACTACATTCCCCATGCTGTACATTATATCCCTATGACTTATTTTATAACTGGAATTTTGTACCTCTTAATCCCCTTCACTTATTTTGCCCAACGCCTCCCCTCTAAGCAGCCACCAGATTGTTCTCTGCATCTATGAGTCTGTTCCTGTTTTGCTGGGTCTATTGGTTGGTTGTTTTTTTTTTAGATTCCATATACAAGGGAGGCAACCTGGTATCTGTCTTTCCCTTATTTCACTTAGCATAATGCCCTCTAGGTCCATCCATGTTGTTGTAAATGACAAGATTTCATTCTTGTGACCCAGATGCTCTTAATACACCTATGCCAGCTGTCTTTTGATTACTATTAGCATGGTATCTTTCTCTATCTCTTTACTTTTAATCTAGCTGTGTCTTTATATTTAATTGGGTTTCTTGTAGACAACATAGAATTGTATCTTGTTCTGTTTTTTATCCCCAAACACGCTTAAAATGTAGGGACTTTCTTAAATCAGTCTCTCCCATCTCCTTGCTACTTTTGTAACTGCTCAATCTTGGCCTAGAATGCCTTCATTCTCTCCCCATGCTGTTCTCTGCTTCCCTTTCAGCTCCTCAAATGTTGCCTCCTCTGGGAAGTCTTCTCTGACTTCCTCCTGTATGACCCCAAAGACCTCTGCATACCTCAACTACAGCTCCCATTGAGTCGGAGAGTTGACTTTCTATCTCCCCTCCCGAATAGGAGTCTCTCCAGGGCCCACATCTGACTCACCGCTGTCTCCCCCGCCCCAGGGACCTGCATGTCCCACACTCACCGATCCCCTTCTGGGGGTTATAGGAGCGGTACTCAGTCAGGTAGCTCAGGTGAGGCTTGTCGGCGCTCACCTCGTAGTAGCGGATGTTCCCGTCTCCCTGAGGAGGAGGAGGGTACAGTTCAGAGCCTGTTCCATCAGCACCCACTGGCCCCACTGCCGTGCCACAGAAACCTGGCGTTCACAGTGAGGGAAGAGTTGGCAAAGCCGACTCATACCAGGGGATGTCACCAAGGCAGTGGGGGGGTCCTCATTTTAACACTCAGGGCCCACAACCATGACTCGAAGCCCACCCGTGTGCTTCCAAGGCAGAAGGTCCGGGAGCAGAGGCCCAGACCCCACTCCTGTCTGAGAGCCGCTGGGAGGTCAAGGCGGAGGTAAGAGGTGGTGTGTCCTGAGAGAAGCCTGCGGGACTTATCCCTGGGGGCATTTCTGGTTGTCACTGTCATAGTGTCTGGGGTGTGGGGAGGGAGGGAGGACTTCCCTTGGCATTAGTGAGTAGGAGCCAGGGATGCCAAACACTGAGCTGGTCCTACCCAGCGAAGACCTGCTGTGCCTCAAATTCCAAAGTGCCCTTGTCGGTAAACACCGACTGGCCCCAGAACCGGGGAGGAACTGGCTTGGGGTGTCTAGCTAAGGCCCTGACCCAGGTATTCCTGGGGAGCTAAGACGGTGGGAGAGGGGCACTGGGCTCAGCGCAGGGGCAGAGTCCGGGGACTGTGGCCTACCCCTACCCCTGCCCCACATCCCCAGGGCCCAGGCTGCTGTCTGGCCACCAGTAGGGCTAGACTTGGGGCGGTTCTGCCTCTTGCTCAGAAAGCCAGGCAACCTCCACCCTCCCATGCCAGGCTGACCTTCCCCACCACGTAGAGCATGTTGGTGTCCACATCATAGAAGGGAAACAGCACACCCGAGGAGCCATCCAGGTCCTCCTCGGTGAGAGGCACAGAGAGGTCGTCCTGCAAGGGAAGGGAGGCCAGGAAGGCTGGCAGGTTACTCCTGGAGGCCCTCAGTGGTGCTCTCTGAGGTAAGCATTCCTGCTATGGAGCTCTAGGTGTGTAGGGGTGTGTGTGTGTGTGTGCGCATGTCTGTGTGTGAGAGAGAGACCACCACCTTTTATTTTGCCAGCTTCATGCCTTTAACAAATCACTTCACACACCTGATCCCATTCCAGCCCTGCCCCGCACGTTATTATTTATTGTAATAGATGAAGAAGAAGATTCAGCGATTTGTCCAGTCTTCGAAACTCCAGCCAAGGGCTCTTTTAAATTATTACTGCTTGGCCTGACTCTCACCCTCGCCTCCCACCTGCCTCAGGTGCCCTGAAGAGGCAGCTCCTCCTGCCCACATGCCTTAGAAGCTCACTCCAAGCCCTCGCTCCAGCTGTGCCCTCTGTGCAGAAGGCTCTCACCTTCTCCCTCCCCTGGTGCCCACCGCAGCCTTCTCCCCTCCCCCGGGGTCCTGACGCCCTCCTCCCTCCCTGAATGACAAGAAGCACAAGGTCCAGGCTCACCCCACTGAGCTGTTGGCACCTCCCTGTTATTCATCCCTAGATGCTCAGCACCAGGCAGGCTGTACTAGCTACTGCTTAAGAAACAAGTGTATTTGAGTGTGTGAGTGAATGAATGACGGAAGCCAGTGCTCGGCAGAACGGTGATGGTGAGGAGCTGGGTGGGGTTGTGAGGGAGACTTACCTGGTCCCACAGGGCCATCTGCCGGTTGTTCCATCGGGATGTGCCGGTGGACAACAGTTTTTTCAAATTCCCCAGAAACAGCACTTTGTTGGCCCGGTGCCCCTTGTAGCTGGCTTCCTGGAGGGACACGTGCAGCCAGGCAGCAGCTGGGCTTTCTGGCCTCCCTGCCTTTGCTATGCTGCTGCCCTACCTGGAATGTTTCCTTTTTCACTTCAGCTTTGCCTGAGAATCCTTCTAGGGGCACCACTTCCAGGAAGCCTTCCAGAGTCCCTCCCATTCACATGGAGTCTCTCCTCCTATATTTTTGTTGAGAGTTATTTTTCTGAACTAGGATGGAGGCAAACTTCTGCCCAGCTTCATGCTCTTGCTGAAAGATTACTGAGCACCCACTCTAGGCAAGGCACTGGGCTGGGCAGGCACGGTCACCTGGGTCAGCTCACTGAATTCTTTGAGAGGAAGGACTAACAATAGCCCACTGCTGCAGACAAGGAAACAGAGGCTCAGAGAGCAGAAAGTGGCTTGCCTAAGGTCACACAGTGGATAAACCATGGTGGCCTGCGGTCCCCCGACCTCCTGACAGAGCTAAGGCACACTGATGAGCTCTGCAGTTAGCTTTCAATGTGCGCAAGTCATTTAACTTCTCTTTGGCCTGTTACTTTTCTGAAAAATGATGATGACAGGGTCTATCTCCCAGCAACGCCAACAGGACAGCAGATGTGAAGGCCTGGCCAGAACACTGCCAGCACCACTGCCCTGGCTCAGAAGCCTCCTCTGTCCCCACTCCACTCCTTGCTCCTCTGAGCCCAAGCCAGACCCAGACCCACCACTGACCTGGAGGACTGTTCCTGCTCGGGGGTCAAGAATCCGAATCTTCCGGTCTTTACAGGTGGTGGCCAGCAGGCTGCCATTGGTGTTGAAGGACATGGAGAGGATCACATCTTGGTGACAGTCAATTGTCTTCACAGGGCTCATGATTACAACCTCCTTTGTATCCAGGTTCCAGATCATCACCTGCGTGGGTGTGAGTCGACTCTGAGCACAGGGGCCGCCCCCCATCCCTGTTCCTCACAGTCACACACCCGCCAGGCTGCAGTGAAACACAGTATCCCCAGAGGGAAGCTGCAGATGGCAGTCTGGCCAAGAGGCCTCGGGTGAGAGGATGGATCTATTGGTCTGGTGGAAGCTGCCATGTGGCAGGAGGGGGAAGCTGGGAGTCAGGCTGCCTGGCAGTGAAAAGAAAACACAATCTTCCTCGGAGCAACAAAACATCCATGCCAGGAGGACCTGAGGGGACAGCTAGCCCAGGTCCCAAATAGTAGCAGCAGTTTCTACCTCATACAGATAAACAGGGCTGCTGTGTTAGGCT
The DNA here is from genome assembly GCF_040802235.1 of Manis javanica. Classification (NCBI taxonomy): domain Eukaryota; kingdom Metazoa; phylum Chordata; class Mammalia; order Pholidota; family Manidae; genus Manis; species Manis javanica. The sequence continues at coordinate 31,952,461 of NC_133157.1, read as the reverse complement.
GCACAGGCTGCGCACTGCTCAGCTCCAAGACAATCCATTTCGATAGCCTATGATGTGAATACTGCCCCCTGCAGTTGTGTGCAGAGTAAACCACTCCCACCCCACCCTTCCTCCATCAGTGAGGCCCCTGAGCTAGCTCTGTAAAGCCCCACAGCACTGTGAAGGGAAGATTCTAAAAGCCACAGCTATGGTCCTGCAAACCCCATTTTTTTGTGTACAGATTGGCAAACTGAGGCCCAGAGAAGATAAGAGACTCTCCCAGATCGTACAGGAAGCAGAGATGAGTTGGAATAGAATCTAGGTCTCCTATATGTGAATTTTCCCAATCCACAGGGCCCACTGCCTGCTAATTTGGGAGTCAACAGGGTAGGCAGAAGCTTCTCTGGACAGGACCCACCTGTCCCCTGCAGGCAGACTAATGAGTTGAATGGTATCCACAAAACCCATGTCCATCTGGAACCTCAGAATGTGACCTTATTTAGAAATAGGGTCTTTGCAAACAATAATTAGTTATAATGAGGTCACACTGGATTAGAGTGGGCCCTAATTCCAATTTCTTGTGTCCTCATAGGAAGAGGGAAGTACACAAAGACACAGGAGCAGGCAGAATGGGGCGACACAGCCACAAGCCAAGGAATGCCTGCAGCCACCAGAAGCTCGAAGAGCACAGGAAGTTTCTCCCCTAGAGTTTTGCGAAGGGGCATGGCCCTCCTAACACCTTGATTTTGCATTTCTGGTATCCAGAACTGTGTGAGAACAAATTTCTGCTGTCTTAAGCCACCTGTTGTGGTCATTTGTTAGGGCAGCCCCAGGAAATGAATATACAGACCCACCTTATAGTCGTAGCCAGAGCTGAAAAGGATGTTGGCAGCTGTGGGGTGCCACTCAACCAGGCCCACTCTGCGAGCATGGCCTATGAGCTCCTTCTTGCAGGTTGTGAGGTTCCTTGACAGCAACTGCTTTGGGATGTCCCAAATCTTAATCTATCAGGGGAGACAGAGCCCAGGGGAGTGTTACCCAGGATCACCATGGCACCCCAGTCACCCTAAGCTACAGAATTGACAGTGCCCAGCAGGAGCATCAGGGGAGCTTTCTCTGTATCCAACTCTCACACAGTGAGAGCTGGGCCCCTCAGAGGGCAACGGCTTTGCCAAGGTCCTCCAGGACACAGGGGCTGGCACTGATCAGAGAGGAGCCCCAGCTTCCAAATCAGTCCCCTGGTAAGCTCTGCCATCCTAATGACCTGTAGGCAGTAGGCAGGTGGATGGGCCATAGGCCGAGCTCCCAGGCTGGATGTCAGGGCATATTTGCATCCCAGCCTAGAATATCCCTTAAAGTATGGTGCTCTACGCTGTCTTTGTCTCAAAGGCCCAGGGTAGAGCGCTGACGCTGGAAGGAAGGGTTTGTGCTGCATCTTCACATTACTAGGTTGCCAGTACAGCGTCCGGAGCAGGACAGGGCAGGGACAAGCTCTTCCCTTTGGAGGAACCCTTCTGGATGGCCTGAAAGAGGAAAGGCCAGAAGACCAGACTGGATGGGGTCACAGACCTGTATTCCACAGTGAGGGCCTGAGAACAGGGCCTGGGGCTTCCTTCCAGAGTAGTTGTCAAGGATGGAAGGGGCTTCCACAGTAAGAGTAAGCTCGCCGTCACAAAGGCATACAGATGGAGGGCTGGGGCACACTGCAGAGGGCGATGGAGCCCAGGCTGGTGTCGACTCGCAGGGCCTCAGGCCACTATGAGACTGTATGTCCCCTTTCTCTTAGAGACATACAGTGTTTTCAGGAAGACTGCTTTCAATTTGGCAAATATTTATTTCTCTGGTCATCTGGATTTAAAACCAGGAAACCAAGCCCCCAAGAACAGCGCCAGGCTGCAGCTGATGAATCTGGTAAGGGCCGTCACTGCACAGGACTGGGCTTTTGGGAGGCGCAGATGAAATCCCCAACACTCCACAGAGACAGAGGGTCCTTGCCCCACAGGTCCTGGGGACAGGCAGAAGAAAGCTGAGCGCTTTACAGGGGAGGTCTGGAATTAGGCACTGCTACCCACAACAGTTTTGTCCACTTTTCCTGCCCCTGGAGCATCTGAGAAGGGACAGTAGCAGGCAATGAAGCTATCTAGGAATTTAATAAGGACCTTGAAGGGAGGCTTTGAAGTAGACCTTAAAGGGTAGATATTCTAGGAGTAGACATTTGATATTTGATATCTTGTCTAGAGACAAGGCCAGTTCTCACAGGGCCAGACTGTCCCTGCAGTGAAACCATCTCAGCAGACACCGTCCTTTATGTTCCTCAGCATCCCTTAAATGGAAACTAATGTAAGTTCTCTTAGAATTTTCTACCTGCTTCTCCTGATGAACTGGTCTGTTCTTGATCAGACAGTGAGGGTTCTGTAATACATTCTATTTCCCTTTATGCTTTGGCTGCCAGGCAGCTCTGAGCTAAACCTGGAACTCTATAGATGTAACCCTCCACAACCAACATGTCTAGTATTAGTTCCTCATTTTCTCCATTTCCGGCTACTTCTCTTTGGGGAAGTGGCATAGCTCAGTGGAAATAGATTAGACCCTGGCATCAAGGCTCAGGCTGAAGCCTGGCTCAGCCTCTACAAACTGTTACTTGGGGGCAAATTACTGCCCCTTTCAGATCCTCAGCTTTGCCATCCCTCCCCCTACTTTTTGGGGTTGCCAGGAAGACTGAGTGAAATATGTACAATGAGAGTCAGGAATATAGCGGGTTCACAATAAATCTTAACTGTGACTTTTCTCCTTTTTTAAATCATCTGATCATACCTATGTCTTTTGCTATAAGCCATACTCACTGCCATTTTAGAAGTAGGCACAGAATAAATTACAAATAAATAACACTGAACACTGTGTGGGCAGGAACTATTATCCCAGTACAGACAGGGGCTCTAAGAAGTTGGTGGGACTGAGACTTTTGGAATGGTTTTGATGTTCACATTCCTATTAAGACTCCCATTCCCATCTTTTTAAAGCTCCCCTCCCCACTGTCTATGAGATTAAGTAGCACAATGTTTTCTGGCCACAATAAGAATGTCCCTCACAGCATTTTATAGTTCCCCCAAAAGATAAGCTTTCCTGCTGGAATGTGAATCTCACTGGCTTTTCATTAGATGGTTGGGAGCAATTATGCTTATTTTACAGGTGGGGAATTGCGGTCTGAAGATAGGAAGGACGGTGCCCCAAGTCCCAGAGCCCAGAACCTCTCCTCTTCAATCTAATTTAACCCCGTCTCACACAGTGATCTCGTTTCATGAAGGATGAAGGAGTCAGGAGCATCAGAGTGAGTACAAATACTATTCTAGCTCCTTCTGCCCTAATCCCACTCCTCTCAGGAAAGGGCTCCGCCCTATGCACTGACACTCACCATGGCATCTTCAGAACAGGAGGCGATCTCAAAATCATCAAAAGGGTTCCACTTGATATCTAAGACGTTCCCCTTATGCCCGCAGACCTTCGGGTAGTGGGGGTCCAACTTTCCTGTCTGCAAAGCAGTGCCCAGGGCAGTAGGGGAGGAGAGAGTGTTAGTCCCACTGCAGCATCTCAATCACTGAGTAGACAGGAAAATGCAGGGACAGAACTGGGGATGAATCTGTTCCCTGTGTGGTCCTGGCGAAGTCATGTCACTTCTCTGAGCCTCAGTAAAATGGAGGCAAGAATAGGTTATTTCACAGGGTTCATGTGAGGATCAGAGGAAATGAAGTGTGGAAAGCGTCCAGGGCAATGCCTAGCACATAGCAGGTGTTCAGTAAGAGACATTTCCCTGCATTCACTGCTGGTGGGAATGCAAAAATGGTGCAGCCACTTTGGAAAAACAGTCTGCCAGGTCTTCCAAAAGTTAAACAGAGTTACCATATGATCCGGTATGTCTACTCCTTAGTACATCCCAAGAGAAATGAAAACATATGTCTACAAAACACTTGTACACTAATGTTCACAGCAGTACTATTCATAATAGCCCGAAGGCAGAAAGAGCCCAAATGCCCAACGATGGATGGGTGGATATACAAAATACAGTATATTCATACAATGGGATATTATTCAGACAAAAAAAGTAAGGAAGTAGAGACACTTGCTACAACTTGGATGAACCTTGAAAGCATTATGCTAAATGAACGTTTAGAAGTCAGACATAACAAAGAACACATTGCATGATTCCACGTAGATGACATACCAGATGTAGTTCCATTCTTTGAGCAAGCTAACACATTTCCTGGTCCCCCATCTTCAGAAATCTGACTAATGCATGTGAAAAATCCAGAACAGGTAAATCCACAGAGGCTGAAAGCAAATTAGTGGTTTCCTAGGACTGGGGGGGAGGGGGCAATGGGGAGTGACTGCTAATATGCATCTTTTGGGGATGATGAAAGTATTTTGAAATTAGTGCTGATGGTTGTACAATTGTGAATATACTCAAACCCATTGAATTGTACACTTTAAAATGTTGAATTTTATGGTAAGTGCATTATATTTCAATTAAAAAGGGTGAGGGAGGGTAAGAGGGATAAAGGGACACAGTAACTCACAATCAAAATATAAGTTGGTTATGTGGATGGTACAGCATGGAGAATACTCGATGATTCTGTAACATCTTTCTATGTTGACAGATAGTAACCACACTAGTGGGGGTGAGGATTTAATAATATAGGTGACTGCTGAATTATTGCGTTGTATATTTTAAACTAATATAAGATTGTCTATCAATGATACTTCAATTTTAAAAAAAAGAAAGAAAGGGCATTTCCTTCCCTTTTCCCCTTTCCTGCTGAGAATTCCTGTACAGGTGCGGGGAGGACGTGAGGGTCCTACAGCCTGTGCCATGCGGCAGCCCCAGGACGGAGATTTCCAGCTCCATGGATGGGCTGGAATTTTCTGGGTCATGGGACAACTGCACCAATTCAGTAGCAGAAACTTGGAGCTGGCAGGGACTGACACACTCACTTTACACATCACACTGCGTGGCCCGGGCAGAACAGGGCCCAGGGTCCAGGCCCTCTGCCTGCCAAGGCAGGTTTCCTCCACAACCGCCATCCAGCCTCAGGGTCTGAAGCCCACCCACCAGAATGCTCCCCAGACCATTTTTACATCTAAGAGACAGCTGAGAAGAAAACTGGACAACATCTATTCATTCAGCAAGTCTTTATGAGATACCTAAGGGACAGGCCCTATGCAGGTGCTGGGTGAGTATAAGAGGTAGTATTTGACCTCACCAAATTAATAATTTCAGGATTTTTAAAAAGGAACTTCCAGAACAGAGTAGATTCAAGGAACACTGAGAGAGCCCTGCACGTCTATGGGACATCCTAAGACGGTGCCCAACTGAGACTGAGTGAAGATGCAGTGGTGGTCTCTGACCTTGCTTAATGAGGCCGTGAAGTGGACAGCTGCTATGAGAATGAACACAGGGCTTTCTGGTCAGCTCTGGCAAATTAGAAAATACAGACACCCAAGCTCCTGGATCATAGGGCTTTATGCATGCACCTTAGCAGCTCAGCCAACAGGCAGCGGTCCTGGGCTTCCCTTCAGAAATGCTCTGCCCACTTCAGCTCTCACCCCTCAGGATGGGGTATCAGACACCTCACCCTACACTGGATCCTGTACTGGAGGGGGAAACTCTCTAGAGGGCATTATTTAACAAACTAGAACATGAACAGTAGATCAAAATATTTTTGTAATGTTAAATTTACTCAAGTTGGTAATGTTATGTGGTTATGTACAAGAATATCTCACTTTTGGGAAACACTCAAATATTTAGGGGTAAAGGACAAAAAGATGTATGTAACTTAGCCTCAAATGGTTCAGAAAAAAACTATACCCTCATATACACATTGAGAGAGAGAAAAGTAAATAATTTGGACCTATGTTGTTATTCATGTGTTAAGAGGTGAGCAAAAGGTTCTGCCTCCTCCATTGCTGAAAAAAATGGCCCCTGACCCCCAACAGCAGAGAGAGGAGGATGCTCCCTGACCTCTGCAGCGGGGACAGCACTGGTGCCGGGGCCCTGGAGGGAGAACACTGCACCTATGGGCCACTGGCTCAGGTCTCTGTGGGACCATTGCTTCAGCTGCTGACCTCTCACCCAGCCTCCAGTTCATTTTGCGCATTTGTCAGGTGAGCTTTCAAAAATTAAAATCTGGTTTTGTGCACCTGCTTAAATTTTGCAAGCCTCTTTTTCCTCATCTGTAAAATGTGAATAATGATTTCTTCCTTGCAGTCCTGTTAGACCGGTAAAATGAGATATTGTGCATAAAAAGCTGAGTTGTGAAGACCCATAGTAAGTAATCAAATAAAAACAACTTATTATGTGTACACATGTGTATATGCATATACTAAAACTGGTAAAAAAAAAAAAAGGGACTGGAAATGCACCAAAATGTAATTCATGGGTATCTCCAGGTGGTGGGATAAATGGGTGGTTTTTATCATCTTCTGGGGCTTTTTCTTTTAATGTCCAAACTTTCTATAAAAACTATAAATTTTGCAATTAAAAAAAGGTCTTTAGGACAAAATCCCAGACTTTCTAAAAAGATGGGTCATTCTTGCGTTAGCCAAGTTTGTTAGAAAACGCAGAGCTTGAAGGGCTCTGAGACCAGGATTGGTTGAAAAAAAAAAAAATAGAGGGAGAGAGCGAGCGAGCGATGCTCCCTTACCCTGCACCGGTGGCAGGCATCACTGACGGTTCACAGCACTGTTGTTGACGCCAGATTGGAAGAGGGACTTACCCTTGGTCCTCGGAAATATGAGGGGTAGAGCTGGGTTGGAGCCCAGGGCCCTGGCTCCCAAATGTGAGTCTGTGCTGCACTTACTGTGGTCTGAGGGTACCCAGCCCTCTCTGAGTCAGTGTCCTGCCCACCGCCTCCCCTGCACACAGCCTTTCCCTTCTCTTCGATCATTTCCTGGGTCAAAGGACATGAGCAGTGCTGGGTCTTGCTACAGTGCACCCAATCCTTCCCAAGGCTTTTGTTTCTACACTCTGCCTAAGAGTTTCTTAGAAGAGCTGACGGTCAGGCTGGCCTTGGCTGACAGGAGGCAACTGTTCATTCAGACCCATACCTCCCAGCGCCACTGAGCCGGAGGCTCAGGAGGGGCTTCTGGGCCAGGCAGGGTTCAGATGATCAGCTCCTCACAGAGATGAGCTTGGGCTGTACTCCTCCTGGCCTCTAATTGCAGAGGCCCACCCCAGTTTCTCAACCTTCTCAGCAAACAAGGGGTGGCTGGTTCTTCCCCTGAGGCCTGCAGGCTGCTCTTTCTTACAAGGGTTTTGTGCTGAGGACTGAGATTAAGAGATATTAGCCAGTCTGATGGGCTGTGGACTGAGCTGCTAAAAGCCCTGTCAGGACAGGGACATTTATAATCAGGAGGCCACTTCTGCCTTGCCACCCATTAGGCAGCACTCAGCCAGGGACAAACCTCTGATTTATGGGGAACACAGCTCTCAATCAGGGGAGATACACCTGCTCTCCTTGCAGATCCCAAGGAAGCCTGGGTTGAGTTCAGAAGCCGGCTACTCAGCCTGGAGAGACACCACCTCCAAGTCTCTGCAGGGCTGCCCCAGGACAGAGGTAGTGGTTGGGACTGTAAGAACCCAGAGGGCAGAGCCAGGCTGTGGGGGATGCTCGGGGGCAGACCTCAGCAGCTTGGCTAGGAGAGCTGTGTGTCCGCTGTCATGACCCCTGTTGTTCACAGGGACACAGCATTCCCGAGGCAGCCTCAGTCATGGCCTCAAGCTACCCTCCCAACAGCCCAGGGTGGACATGGGAAGCAGCTGGTAAGAATAGACAGGCAGGCTGCACAGTGTCAAGAGGCTGCCTGGGGCTGAGTCCCTGCTATAGTACTTACCGCTGTGCGACTTTGGGCAAGGGCCCTCAGCTCTCTGCCTTGTCTGAGGGTGAGCGTGAGGATTAAATCAATTAATACAGGTGAAGTGCTTAAGACAGTGGCTGGTATGAGGTAAGCCCCTCAGCCATTGACCAGAAGTTTATCAGAGCTGATCCCAGTTACCCAGTTTTGTTGTAGCCCAGAATGTTTCAGGGGCACAGGGATGGACTTAACTGTGAGGCTGAACTGCTGCAGTTCCCATCACTTCCTACACACCTGATGGGCAATTGCTCCTGGGGTGCCCTCAGGGAGAAGATTGAAGCTCTGATCCTGTTCCAATCAATGAGCACATCCTCACATATATAAGGAACAGGTCTGTGTTTTCCTTTAGAAACCGTAACAAGGAGCCACTTATGTGGCAGGCCCTCTGCTAAGTGCTCTGCTCATGTTATTTGATTTACCTCCCAAACACCCCTGGAAAAGTCTCCATTTACAATGCAGCAGCTGGGGTTCAGAGGGGTTGACAGACACATGCTGAGGGCGACAAAGCCAGTCCACAGCAGTCATGAGAACCAGGAATGTTTCCTCTCACTGCCTGGTCTGCCCTTTGTTGTCTTCTCACCATAGACCTTGTCGGAATGCAGGCCTTTCATTGAGGACCTGCTATGTACTAGGTCCCAAGCAGTGTGCAAAGGTGGCAGAAAATGAGTCATGGTCCCTACCCTCCTGGAGCCTCCTGTCTGTGGAGGAGGCAGTGTAGTCAAGGCTCAGAGAGAGGCAGACGAAGGCCTTGGGGGGATCAATCAGAGGAAACTTCCTGGAGGAGGCCTCTCAATTGGGCCTTAAAGAGAGGTGGACTTTGACCAGGCTATGGTGTTGGGGAGGCATTTCAAGTCAGAAAGGCAGGGCTGTATGTAGGTTTTAAACAGGGAAGATCCTGAAGCAGCCAGCAGGGCAGGTAGCTGGAGAGTAAGATGGGAGGGACCGACAAGAAGGGTGAGGCTGTGGACTTAGGGACAGTCACCCTCCTCGGGGCTCAGATGCAAGGCCAGGGGGCTGCCCAGAGGAGAGAACTGAGCAGAAGGAAAGATGACAGGGTTCCCTAATCCTGGGAACACACAAGCTGCTAAAATGCTTATCGTGTTCCCGTATGGCCTTTGGCACAGTCAGTCATCAGCCCTTCCTTTACAAGCACACGGTCTAAAGAGAGGGTCTAAAGAGAATACTGCACCCAGGGCTAGGGGTGGTGAACTGCAGGGGGCCTCTGGTAACCCTGCTTGCTTCCTTCTGGAGATGGGGCGCTCATTTCCTCTCCATGTGGTTCATTCCACTTTCAGACTTTATTTACTGTGAGAAAAATGCTTCTTGCTCCAAGCCCTGGATGGCTTCCCTGTAGCCTTCCCCCCCTCATTGTCTGCTCCTGGTCCTAGGTCTGTCCTTTGAGTCCCCACAGACACCTGCCCCAATGCCACCTCAGGCCAGCTCCTGGAAAATTTAAAGGCAGAGGACCCGTTCCTTGAGTACGTTCTTTTTCAGGCTGAACACAGCCCTAGAACTGGAAGAGACGTTCAAAAACAAACTAGACTAGCCCAATTCCTGCATTTCTACAAGAGGAATCTGAGTGTGGAGGGAACAGGTAAGTGCTCTGAGGTTCAAAATGTTAGCTGGGACCAGCAATGGAGGCCTTGATGAAGAAGGCAGGATTTTACCTGCATGGAGGCATCTGATCTGGGGACTGACATGGTCAGACACAGGCTTGAGAAGGGCCAGTGTGGCCTCTGAGAGCACAGCAGTGAGGTGCCCCCATCTCCCCTGAAGGCCCCTCTCCCACAGCTCCCCCCAGCAGTGTTCCAGGCCCATCCCCAGCTCCGCCTGCCCTTGGCTTCATTCTTCCCCACCCAGCACACCTTACAGCAAAGTCCACCTTCCTTACCCCCCAGGGAGTGGCTCTGCCGCAGCCAGGGCCCCGGGCTCAGGAGCCCAGCCTGGCATGTCCCCAGGCTCAGGGCGGGTCTGTCCCCAGAAACTTCTGCCACCACTTCTGTTCCCTGGGCACAGTCCTGTTGCCAAGGCTACAGGCGCCTCCCTCCAACAGACTCACCCTGGGTCAGAGTGTGCAAGAGGCAGGGCTCTGACTGCAGAGTCACCGTCTTCTGGACACCCGACAGCACCAGGGGCAGCCTGGCCCTTCTGAGCTTAATTTCCGGGACACTGGGGCGAAGCCAGGCACCTTCCAAGAATACACTCCTGTTCACACTCCATTAAATAATTAGCTGCCTCGCCCCTTCCTTCCTTCTCTGACACTGCTGGGCCTAGATGGGATGCAATCCCTGGTACCGGACAAGAAGCCAAGGTGCAGAGCCAAACCCCAGGAGCCCCAGGCCAACTGAAAGAGAGTGAGGCCCAAGTCCAACACCAGCTGTGGGCCACATTCCGATCCTCACCCTTACTGCTCAGGGTCCTTTGGGAAGTCATCTCCCTGAGCCTCAGCAGCCTCGTCTGTACAATGGGGCAACACTCCCTGCAACATAGGCTGATGGAGGCACCAGCATAAGCAGCATTCCTGGTCACTACGTGAAAAAAGGCCCCACAGGCCTGCCTGGAGGTGAGTGCCGTGTGCGGGGACTACCCCGCATCCTCTCCCTCTCAGCCTCCCATCCTGCTCTGGCACAATGGATGTGGCTGCTTAAGAACCACTGACCAAATGCAATGTGTGGACCTTTCTGGACCCCAAACACAAAGAGGCATTTATGAGGCAATCAGGGACATTTTCATATGAACTGGGAATCAAGTGACACAGGAGTTACTGTCAGTGCTGTGATCCTAGCATGTGGTTATGTCAGAAAAATATCCCTAATTTTTAGAATGGCATACTGAAGTTTGTGGGGATAAAACGACAAAATGTCCAGGATTTACTTTAAAATACTTCAGGAAAAATAAAGGGATGGATGAAATAAGAGTGGCAAAGTCTTAAAAAAAATTTTAAATCAGGGTATATGAGAGTTAACTGCAGTGTTTTTATCTAGTTTCGTGTTTGAAATTTTTTTTGTAATTATAAAAAAGAACTGGATTAGAACCTAGCTACTGAAAATGTAGCTTGCAAATCAGCAGCATTTGCATCATCTGGGAGTAGGGATGCCAGAATTAGCAAATTAAATAAAACACAGAGTGCCCAGTGATATTTGAATTTCAGAAAACAACCTTTTTTTTTTTAGTATAGGTATGTTCCATGAAATATTTTACTTATACTAAGAAATTATTTGTGAAAATAGCCTGGCAGTGTCTTATCAAAATAAACATGTAACTACTGTACAGCCCAGAGATTACACTCCTGGGCATTTATCCTAGAGAAATAGACACTTACTTATGTTGACACAAAAACCTGTAAATGAATGTTTGTGGCAGCTTTATTCTAAATAACCCCAAGCTGGAAACAATCCTGAGAGCTTTGAACAAGTGAATGGTTATATAAACCGCATGCATCCGCACCATGGAATACTACTCAGCAATGAAAAAGAATGAGTTATGGATCCAGACAATGACCTGGATGGATCTCCAGAGAATCATGCTCAGTGGAAAATGTCAAGCCTAAAAGGCTATACACCGTATGGTTCCATTTATATGACATCCTTAAAATGGCAAAAGTATAGGAATGGAGAACAGGTCAGTGGTTGTCAGGAGTTAAGGAAAGGGGGGCAAATGGCTATGGCTACCAAAGGGCCACACGAAGGATCTTTGGGATGATGGCCATGTTCTGTGTCTTGACTACACTGATGTCAAAATCCTGGTTGTGATACTATAGTCTTGCAAGATGTCATTATTAGAGGAAACTGGCTAAAGGATACACACAATCTCTGTTATTTCTTACAATTTCACATGAATCTATGATTTCAAAACAAACAAGCTTAATTAAAAAGAAAAAATAAGCAAAAAAAAGTTATTTGGTGTTTATTTGAAATTCAAATTTAACTGGACATTCTGTTCTTTACCTGTCAACTCTGGAAAACATACTAATTAATGAAGAATGTGGTTTGTTTGGTGGACAGAGTCTTTTAAAAGCCCTCAGAGTTTGGGAGAAATAAGTAGCCAAATGGGCCATCTCTAGGGGTCCCTCCAGCTCTGACCTTCAGGTGTTTCCATAACTCCTACTTTATATCTGTCCCTACCCAGCTTGAAAAATTTCATCTCTAGAATACAGTTCATGGGAATATTTCTCATTCTGGAAATCAAGGACCTTCTCATCTGGCCACAGTCCACTTCCCTAGGGCCTTCCCTTCCTCCCCTTCACAGACATTCTGGCCAGATTGCTCTCAGCATTGTCCCATCATTCTGGGTATAGTCCCACACCCAGGCCATTTCTTGTACCATTCCCTTTGCCAATTATGCCCTCCCTATTTATTTGGATGAACAATCATTGGGTTTCTTGTTCAATCAATGAAAATTTATGAACACCAACTGTGTGCCCACAATGTGATACATGGGTAAACAAAGTACTGGTTCCTCCCCCTCAGGCCCCAACTATTGCAAAATATTAGGAGGTACCAGCAGAAGAACACAAATGACTCTAATTCAAAGTACACAGAAAATGATGTCCTAAAAAGGAGAATGCTGTGGAAATTTGGAAAAGGGAAAGGAGTGGCTATTCATAAACATGGCACATATTTCCATGTACTTAGGTCTTCGATATTAGTCTGTCAATAATGCTCTGTGATTTTCTCCTTTTAGGTCTTGCTTGTTTATTCCTAGGTATTCAATCTTCTTTTATTCCACCACAAATGTTTACATTTCACAGCATTCTTGGTATGTAAAAATGCAATTCATTTAGTATTTTTTTTATCCAGCCACCTTTCAAACACTCAAAATCTTTCTAATAATTTGACTATTAGATGGCCTCACCAAACAAGGAGGGGAGCGATCCCTCTTTTCCTATTCTCTGGAAGTGTTTGTAAAAGATTGGAATGATCAGTTTCTAGAAAGTTACATAGAAATTGCCTGTCAAGCCACATGGATGGAGTGGTGTCCTTATATGTGTGTTTGTATGAACTATGAAATATAAAAAAGTGCATAAAATGTAAATGTTCAACTTTATGAATTGTTGGAAAATATATTACCCATATAACTGCCACCCTCTGAAGTCAAGACATGAGCTATTATTAGCACAATGAAGACCCTGTCTTGGGAGATTTTCCAATCATAACTTCTTCCCTCCCTTGCTGGAGGGGGGTAACTCTTATCTTGCTTTTCTTCATAGTCCCTTGCTTGCTTTTTAAAAAAATTTTTCTACTTACTAATGCATCCCTTAAAGTATGGTTTAATTTAGCCTGCCTAAAGTCAAACCTGCTAACTTTAGGTAAACAGAGACAGTTTGTAACTTGGTTTCTTTCTTATCATTAAGATTCATCCATGTTATGGTATGTATATACACTTTGTTCCTTTTCATGATTGTGTATGTTCCATAGTATGGAAATACCATACTTAATTCAATTCTTGGACATTTGAGTTTTTGCATCTCTCCAGAGGTTTTTTGTGTAATACAAACATTCCAATGAACATTCTTGTATTTGTGTTCTGGCTGATGTAAGCACACCTTTCTGCGTGGTATACACCTAGGAGTGGAATCTCTGGGTCAGAGGGCATGTGTATTTTCCTCTTTATAAGAAACTGCCATACTCTGTTCCAAAACGTGTGTGCCAGTTTACACTGCTACCAGAAGTGTCTGTAAATTTACGTTGACCCATATCCTCACCACTTACACATCTCGGCAGATTTTTTTCAATTTTGACCGTCTGGTGGTAGTGGTAGTTATCTCACTGTGGTTTACTAATGAAGTTGGACACTTTTTCAATACTTAGTAACTATTTGGATTTTCCCTGGTATGAGATGCCTGTTCAGCTTTTTTTCTGGTCCATTTTATACATTCAGGAAATGAGCCCTTTGTCATGTTTACTGAGCAAATATCCTTTCACACTTTATGGCGTGATTTTTCCTTCTGCTGTTTCCTTTAAGAGAGATTTTTATTCCTCAATTTTTAAAACAGTTACAGGACTAGTCAGACTTTCTATTTCTGCTTGAGTCGGTACTCACAAGTTATATATAGTTTAGGAATTTGTCCAGTTTATCAATGTTTTCAAATATATTGTCAATAATTGCCTGTATTAGCGTCTTGCATTTTGAAGCTCTGTTGTTATATTGCTGCTTTTGCTCCTGCTGTTATGAGTACATTCTGCTTTTATTCTTGACCATCTCTCCAGAGGTTTGCATATCAATCTTTTCTAGGACCCAGCTTTTGGATCTTTTGACCCTCTCCAATGTATCTTTGAATTCTTTTTTGCTGATTTCTGCTCTGTATTATCTCCTTCCTTAAACTTTCTTTGAATTTATTCTGTTGTTCTTCTTCTAACTTCTTAGGTTGAATGTTTAGACATTCATTTTCAGTCTTCCTTCTTTTCTATCAAAGCATTAGTGCTGGGTATTTCCCTTGAAGCACCACTTTTCCTACATGGCCTAACTTTTGTAATGTATTCATTTATCCTTCTGTTTCAAGTATAGCTGCCCTGGAACAACATGCGTTTGAACTGCATGGATCCACTTCTACATGAATGTTTTTCAATAAATACACTGGAAAATTTTTTGGAGATCTGCAACAATTTGAAAAAACATTTTCTTTTCTCTAGCTTACTTTATTGTAAGATCGCAGTATATAATACATATAACATCCAAAATATGTGTTAATCAACTATTTATGTTTTCTGTAAGGCTTCTGGTTAACAGTAGGCTGTTAATAGTTTAGATTTTAGAGAGTCAAAAGTTATGCACAGATTTTTGACTGCATGGGGGTCAGCACCCTTACCCCCTGCACTGTTTAAAGGTCAACTTTATTTTTAAATTCCCATTTTGATTTCTTTTTTAACTTAGAAGTTATTTGGGAATATGTTTTAAATCTCCAAATGCATGGGAATTTAAAATTTGTCTTTTGTTACTGATTTCTAACTGAATTCTACTGGGATCAGGAAACCTAGTCTATGAGACTCTAATTTGTATTTATTGTCTTAACTTCTGATATCCTTTCAGGGTGTAAGTCTGTTGTTTGTTGTTTCAGCTGACTCTTACTCATGGTGGTTTATATGCTGGTGATCCCAGACCATGAATTTCCCTGATCTTAATCTATGGAAATCCTGTCCCCGTTGGGGATGCTTTCCTCTGGAGAAACTGTATCTGCTTCTGCTGTGACCCAGAGGCACTACCATCCTGGGATCCCTCTAGCCCTTATGGAGGTTCTGCCTCAAGGCCAAGACTCAGGCTTGGTATGCTGAAAAGATCTGCTATTAGGTTAAGCTATATGAAACTACCATTTTGGGGTCAAAAACTGTTAAGTATAATCAGTTGTATGGGGTCCAACCTACACTGTCACCATCTGCCCAAGAACAAGCCTGTGCTTCTGTTCACTTGCTGCTCCCCTCTCCCAGTTAGATTTTGGCTCATGATGTTTCCTTTTGTGGGGGAGGGGAGGAGCCTTTGGAGATTTCCCCTTGAGAGCAATGCATTAAAATTATTTCTTACTCAGGAGTGAATTATTTTGAAGTGGGGAGGTCCTAGGGGTAGCTAGGCAACTGCTAGACGCCAGAAATCCCAGATTAGGTATTTTTTTTTCCCAATGAAGAAACCAAGGCTCAAAGAGGTAAAATGACTTACTCAAGGTCACATGGCTGGGACTAGACAGGGCTAGGATTTGAACCTACATATGAGACCAGAAACCCAGGTTCCTTCTACTCCTCTGTCCTGCCTTGCCTCCAGAGAGCCCCCTGGGCCTGGAGCTTAGTTGGTGCCCTTACCTGGTGCAAGGGGATGACGAGGAAGGCCCCTCCACCTGCGCACTCAGTCACGACTGCAATGAAGTGGGGGTTCACGGCACAGAAATGATTGTCGTGGACGCTGTGGGTGATGGGCACCGAGTCGTAGCAGTTCTCCTTGCTGGCTGGTTTGCCAAACACGTGGCGAAACTTGGAGCTCCGGTACTGGGGGTTCCATGACATCTGCAGGAGACAAATGGGACAAAAGGGGTGTGAGGTTCACTGCCCAGATAACAGGATGCACAGGGATCTCACCTTGAGAATATGTAAGCCTGCAGGACCAGAACAGTGGTTGCTCCTATGTGGATAGTGATGCGCTATGAAGGGCACCCAAGTGAACAGGCTGTAACTGTGGCTACTTCTATGGCCCTGCGGAGATCTGTGAAATGGTGTATAATTACTGCTGATTTGTTTGCTTTTTATCCCTTCAAGCATGAACACAAAAAGGCAGGATTAAATTAGATGATATATAAAGATCCTTTGTTCAAGAGCAATAATTACTACCACTATTATCATCCAGGCATCATGAGCTTCCCTCACTCTTCTTCTAGCCACTCAGTGTTTACTGAGCACCACCACGTGAGTAGGCCCTGTGCCAGGCACTGGGGATTTGGAGAATAAGCGTGAGCCCAGCCTTACAGGAGTGAAGAGCCCTGTGAGTCTGGGCCACTGGGATCCAGTGTACTACAGGTAATAATGGAGGCAGTCAGGGAGGGCTTCCCAGAGGAAGTAACACATGAGCTGTGATTTAAAAGATGTGTAGGAGTTGGCCATATAGGCAGAACTAGGGGCAACAGGGGGAAAGGTGTCCCGGGCAGATGGAATAGTCTGAGGAAAGGACCTCAGAGAGAAGCAAATGTGGAATGTTGGGGAACTACATGTGGTTTAGTAAGATTAGCAAGATGTTAAAAGAAAAAAAATACACACATACATATAAACCAGTAAATTGGAGGGGTGAGTAAAGAGAACACAAGCTGGAGGGGTGAGCGGCAATAGATCATGAATGGCCTAGAGCAGGGCCTAGGCCTCATCAATGGCTAAACACATGACACCACATGGCCTCTTCTCAGCCCTGCTGCTGCTCAGGTCAAAGCCCAGCCCCCAGTCTCTCTGACCCCACTGGGCCCCGCCATCCATCCTCCCCATCTAGGCAAGAACACCAAATCTGGTTACATTCCTCACCACCCTGGCCCCCACCTTAGGTCACCCTTCCCTGCTCCCTATTCAGGCTGTTCTACAGGATCAAGGCCAAGCACTGGCACACAAGGCCTTCTGTATGGGGCCCACCCTAATTCCAAGATTCACATGTTCTTGCTCAGCTTTCAAAGGGTTCTCCCAGACAAAGAACACTGCCCAGCCTCCCTGGACCTGCTCTTGCAGCTCTGGTCCCCTGCCTTGCGTTCCCAATCCCCTATGCCCATCCCCACAGGCTCACTCCCCCTTCCCCAGCCGCAGGCCCTGTGCCCCACCTCTCCCCCCAGACACTGAGGAGCAGGGATATTGATCTTGCCCTCCTCTGTCCTGAGGCTGAGGCTGGCTCTCTTCCCTGCCCTGGGCCCCTGGCACTGTGTGCCCCGTTGCCAAGTTTGGTGTCAGGTCTCATCTTCTCTGCCAGCTTGCAAGTTCCTCAGAGAAAGGCCTGGGGCTCTGCTCCAGGAGTGCCCATCCCAGTGCGCTGCCTGCCCCAGACTGCCAGGGGTGTCCTGGGGGAAGTCACTCTTGGGGGAGCACCCGCAGGGCCAGGATGAAGAAGGAGCTTTGCTCAGGCTGGATGGCCGGCCCAAAGGCTCTGCACTCACTTCGAAAGCTGGAGATGAGATTGTTGATCTCAGGAGGTCACGGTCATGAGGGACCTGACCAATGAGCCCAACCCTTTACAGGCAACCCATTGGCCTCTAGGGGGCTGTTCTGTCCTGTGAAGTGCAGACATTTCAACTCTGGTGTTGGGAGCTTTGCCCAAGCAAACCCAGGTGGCATATGCTAGAGCTACAGGAAGTGGCACAGAATGCAGGCCTGATGCCTGTCTGATCCCAGAAGGGATGTAAAATTACAGAAAATAGAACACAGAGAGAAGGAAATGGAAACGTCAAGGTGAGAAAATGCGGACAGCCGGAAAACTCAAGAACAAGAAATCAGCTGAAATCTGGGGGAGTCAAGCTACTGAGGGAGTGCTGCCAGGTCCTCCACACAGAAGAAGCAGACCTCAGCTTTGTGTCTGAGCTTCCTAGTGGCCAATTCGACAAGGGAAACAGAATCAGAAAGGCATTTAGTCAGTGGGTGTAAGGTAAAAGCCACCACTTACTACGGAGCAGCAGAGCTTTTCTCTGCATGGAGTTCCTTAGAAAGGAGCAGCAATGACAAAGACCTCTGCAGGGCCTTGGCAACTAGATGGCAGCTGAGGAACCATCTTGGGCCTGGGGTCAGGGTAGAAAAGAGGGGCAAAAGAGGTGGCAGGTCAGCAAGCTCAGCTCCAGGTCCCCCAACCCTGTCTCACCTTAAGTAGCTACAAGGGAAGGGTGGCCCCTGCCTGTGGCTGATGGCGATGCATGTCGGACACCCCACTACTCCCCTCCAGTCCCAGCCTCTTTGCAGTTAGGCACCCAAGGCATCAGTCTGAGCCAGTGGATCATGGGTGAAGTGATCTGTGCCATTTCCAAGCTGAAGAAAGGCAGACCTGCCTGTGCCCTTCCAGAGCTCTTGTCCTTGGCTGAAGGCGTGAGGAGGCCATGTGCATTCCATCACCTTGGGTCCCCAGGGGACTGTGTGGAAGGGCACCCCCCACCTCAACAACTCGTGTTGAATACAAAAATAAATTTGTAGAGCAAACCACTGCGATAGTGGGGCTGTTTGTCAGAACAGAGCCTACCCGTCCTAACACCCTGGCTCACACAGGCCCAGCCAACAGTAGATCGGCAAGTGGCTGCCCATGCTTCCATGCTTGGTATGGCCAGAGCAAGGAGGCCTGCAGGGCAGAGGAGGGCAAGGAGGCCGGGCCAGTCGCCTCAGGAGCCACATATAAGAACCTAGACTCCCAGGGCGATCGGCACCTGCTGCAGGGATTAAAGCAGGGGGAGGAGGGGACTGGATCTCACTTTTAGGTGGATCCCTCTGATTACTGACAGGAAGAAAGATGCAGCAGGTAAAAGTGATGGTCACCCGAGCTGAAGTGGGGCAGAGCGGAGGGAGAACAGGGGACAAGTCAGGGAAAACTGAGGAGGGGACATAAAAGTGGACTTTGTGCTCCAGGGCCACCGGCGGGCTGGAGTGAGGGCCCGGTCAGGGCTACTGAAATCAACAGGGCCTGACTATCTTGACAGTCCTGGTCCTCTGGCCACCCCCAGCACGCTCCCTTCTCAGCTGGGGCTTGGCCCCACACCTGGGGGGAGGGCTCTCAGCTCAGGGTCAGGGTCAGGGGGCGACAGGAGGCCTGAGCAATAACTGTCTTCGAGCTCACAGTCACCTCCATGGTAATGACAATTCACAGTCTTCAGGTGCCAGTTGCCATTCCAGGTGCTCCCCCTGTATGAACTCAGCAGGCAGGTGCTCCCTCTTTCCCTGGTACAGAGCAGGGATGAGCCAGAGACATGAAGTAACCCACCTGAGATCCCACAGCTAGTACGGGGTGCAGCTGGGAGCTGAACCCAGCTGTCTCCTGAGCCTGCCGCTCCAGGTTCCTGCAGGTAGCGACCGTGACAATGAAAGTTCTTTCACCAGCATCACACCCTGGATCCTGCCTCAGCCCCAAAGGGGAGGTATCATGACCGTTTTCATCCCCAATTTTCAGAAAAGGAAAATGAGGCTCTGGAAACTACGTAAAAAGGGAGCTTTTGGCCTCTGTGGATGAAGCCAGTCGTCTGGGCAGCAGCTTGAACATCAGTGACCTTCTGCCCCCTTGCCCCAAACTCCTCTCCCCACCCCACTCCACCCCACCCCGCCCCAGCACCTTATCTCCACTGCCAAGGTTCTTCCAGACCTGTTGCCAGGGAAGAAAACTTACAGAAATGGGGGATGGGGGCAGCACCAAACCAGGCGGGCCGCCTCTCCCTTTGCCCACGCTGTGGGAGTGTGCATACACGCGTGTGTGCACCGGGTATGCAAATCTGTGTGAGCACTGCATTCATCATAGGTGCCTGTGTATTCCTGTGGGTGTGTCCATCTGTGTGCATTTGTTTGCATCTTTGTGTTTGTGCATGTGTGTATCAGTGTATGCATGAGTTTCAGAACTCAGCAATTCAGAGAACAGTAGTTTTATTTTCCCCACAAGCAGGCACTTGCTTGGAAATGTGCACCATAGCAGGCTCTCAGCACAGCAAGGTCCTTGCCCATGGGCTGAGCCCAAGCAGCTGATGTGGGCTAGGTTTATGCCATGGCACTTGTCCTATCCTGCCTGGTCCTGTCCAGCTGGGCTGACATCAAAGCAACAGCAGGCCTTTTCAGGCGTGGCAGACCAGCCTACTGGGCACAAAGCTCGAGGTGGCATCCATCCCACTGCTGCCATCCCATGCATGCTTACTGGGCCTGATGCCATGGGATTAGGCTCTGTGCTGTGAACTGTTCCCAAAAAAATGACTTGGTCATCTCTAAGTTTACTATCCCATTGAGTTTATTTCTTAATGCCTGACAGGCTCACTGCCTGTTCCAACCTTTGTAACTCTCCCTCTGGGTAGGTGCAGATTGCTGTCCCCATTCAATGATGGCAAAACTGAGGTTCAGGGGCAGTGACTTGACCACTAGTAGCAGAAGTGGAGGTAGGATGCAGAAGCCAAGTTCTGGTCCTCTTTCTGCCACATGCCCCTCGGGGGGTGTGTGTGTGTGAAGGGGTGTGTGCGTGTGTGTGTGAAGGTGTGTGTGTGTGTGTGTGTGTGTGTGTGAAGGGGTGTGTGTGTGTGTGTGTGTGTGTGTGTGTCAAGAGACTTTCCTGCCTGCCCCCAAAGGCTTCATCTACCCGGCCCAGCCTTGATCATTACAGGACAAGGGTTAGCTGCAGGGTGGCTGAAACAAACCCAAACAGGGTGTGGTACAAACTGGTGTAATAGATTACCCATTAATTTTGCTGCTCCTGGCCTCAGGGAAAGAATGAAATTACCTGATTGGGTCTTGGAACACCCAGATGGGTAGTAGTCTGGTGCTACCGGCTACCATTGTCTCTATATAAATTTGTGGTTACATATCTAATATCTTAAGTTTTGTTTTTTCTCTTAATATCTGACCTTGTGGTACATTAGCTGCACCCATACAGGCCTCGTGACAGGGTCTGAGCCATCTCACGTCAGCCACAGTTCACAGAGTGGGATTAGAACCACAAATTCCCTAGTTTTAAAAAATGAAACAAGATTACTATAGAGTAAAGAACACTCTATTTGAAGGTGATCTACAAAAACCAAAACCAAGATTTACACAATAAACACCTAATTATGGGTGGGTCCCTCACTTTGACTCCTATCCTTGACCAACTATTCTCCGTCATCATTTATCCTGATCCTGGCCTTGGCTCTGCTTGACAGGAAAGTTCCTTTCTATTTCATTCTGAATCCTTATCTGGGCCTCTGATCCACCCCAAAGGCTGATGGAATAGCTGGCTCCTGAAGCCAAGGCCCGTTTGAAGTCAAGGTCCCCCTGCTGTCAAGGCAGGTCTCTGCTGAAGCTGTGATTTCCCCTGGAGCCTGCCTTTCTCACCAGGCAGAAAGAAGAAACCACAGCCCTCGGTGACTTCCCCTGGTAAGAATTTCATCCACAGCGGTTACTGCTCATGTGAGGCCAAGCCCTGGGTTAGCTGTCACTTCTTGGCACATGGTGCCTTTATTTTTGCCTTCCACAGACCAGCAACAGGACCTGAAGAGACAAGGCCAGGGGGCGTGGGAGCATACCCAGCGACCTGGGACCTTGGGCCTTCAGCCCACAGGCTTAGTTTTCTCCTCTCCTTCAAAGCAAGAGGACTTGATGCTCTCCCTAGAAGTAGGGTGACCGACTGCCTTGGTTTACCTGGGATGGGGGCGGGGGTGGGTATTACAGGATGTAGAGCTTCCAGTGCTAAAATCAGGAAAGCTCCAGAAAACAGGGACAGGTTGATCACCCTACCAAATGCCACAGAGGTCTCTAAAACACTTTTATCTGATTTACATGCAATGATTCTATTTCATGTCACCTGCCTCTGAAGACTTGCCTGTGAAAGAGAAGGCTCTAGAACTGACTTCTTAAAGAGCCCAACATCCTGAGCTGGAGAATAAAACATGTCAAAGGCAGAAAAATCCAAGAAGGTTTGCAAAGACAGGGCAATATGGTTTAATTTAATCACCAACCTTTATTCACTGTTGGCTTAGAGCTTATTCTGCACCAGGCACAGGGGCAGGAGTAGGGGGGACAGAGATGAACCATTTGGTCACTGCTCACCATGTTTAAGCTTTCAGGGAAGTGGCCAAGAGGAGGACCAGATGAGACGGCACGCTCTTGACAGGCGGCTAAAGCAAAGGGCTGTGGTTTGCAACTCTGAATGCACATTAGAATCACTGACATCAGATCACTGAGGGTGAGTCCCAGGCACCAGCTCTGTCCACCACGGGAGCCTCTAGGCACACCTGGCTTCTACATTAAAGGTAAAACTAATTTAAATGACATAGAATGTAAAATTCAGCTCCTTTGTCACACCTGTAACATTTCAAGTCCTCAATAGCCACACGTGGCTCCTGGTACCCAATTAAACCTGTATGATTATAGAAAATGGCCATCATACCTGTATGAGTTTGGGCAGGTAATGTGCCTATTGCCTCCTCAGTAAAATCAGGCATGATAACAATAGCCAACACTTACATTGCTTATGATGTGTGGAGTATATTCTATGTACCAACTCAAGCTGCACAGCAATCCCATAATTACTATTATCACCCCATTTTTACAGATGAGAAAACTGGGGCACAGAGAGGCTAAGCAACTTGCCCAAAAGCACAGTTAGTAGGTGGCCAAGCTGGCCCTGGGCACACATGCAGGGTCCCATTAAATGAGATAATTCACACAGCACAGGCAGCAGGGGTGGGTGAGACTTAAAGCTCAACAAATGTTTGCTGTTAACAGTGTGGTGGTTCCAAGGTTTACAGGACATTAGGATTTGATTCAGTATATGACAGTAACATGCAAAGGATCCAACATTTTGCGGATCTAAATAAAAATCACAAACCATAGAGTGCAAAGCAGCCCACTGGGCACAGAGGTCTGACCGCCGGCACTCAGCATGGTGTTGGAGGAAGAGACGAGCACACGGGAAGAGCTAACACTTTCTGCTGGGCGAGAAGAGCCTGCTAAGAGTGCTTGTCTATCTCTCCAGGTAAGGGGCTCCTGGTGGGGTGGGAGGAAGACATGGGAAGCCCTTCAGATTCCTCCAACAGCACAGCCCAGGAGGAAAGCAGGAATACTGCTGCTGGGGACCCTCCGGGCCTGAAGGCCTGCACCCTATCAGCAGAGGAGGCAGCGGCAGCCTGCAGCCTACAAGTAAAAGCCTTGCCTCCAGGTTCTCTCCATTACCTTTGCCCCCACCTCCCCACCTCCCCCTCTCCAGTCCTCCTGGTCCAGCACAGATGCCTCCCCGCAGGCCCACAGGAAATACAGATTGAGTCAGAGAGAGTGCCAAGAAAAAGCCTCTTTGCTCCTGAGGAGATTAGGCCTGAGGGAGCACCTCCTCGTGACATCTGGCACTACCCAGAACCCTGTGCCTGGGACCCCAGGGGTCCTGAAGAGGGACAGGGCACCTCCTGAGATGGCTGACCTCCCCAGCCCCAGTGCCCCAACTGCTCGCCCCAACTCCCTCCAGCTGTATGAGGCCAGAGTAGCCTCCTGTCTTGGTGACTCCATCTTTCTGTGACCCCAGTCCAGGCCTCCTGTCCTACCCCCACCCTGACCCTGACCCTTAAGACCTGCCCTGGGTCACGTCTGTCCTCAGGACAAAGTCCTCTGCTGTACTTAGGTTGTGAGGCCCCCAAAGTCCCCCAAACAGGCTTCTCGTCTCCACAGACCTGCTCTTTGAGCCAAACTAATGCATCTGCTCTCCCTGCGAAGTGTGTATTCTCCATACGCGCCCCATCTTTGCTCATGCCCCTTCTCTCTGCTGTGACCCAAGTCAGCCCAGGTAAGTCCATGAGTGGCACTTAGCTGGGCTTCTAGGATGCTCTGTCCTCTCACTCCCCGTCCTGGGCCCAGTTCCAACAGAACCACCTGCAGGGAGCTTCCCCGGCTCCCTGCCTGAGCATTTTCTCCATCCTATGAGGTAGCTCAGGAGGCATCAGGTTCCAGTCCTGGACCTGCATCTGTCTCTGGGCCTCAGCATCCTCACCCAGAAAAGGGCACCCTAGTATCTACCAACAGGGCCTTGCCAAGGATTAAGTGAGATGATGATGTAAAATACCTTGATCGTGAGTACTAACAAGTAGGAGCTCCGCTGATGGAGGCTCCCTCCCTTCCTCCTGTTCTGCTGTGTTTCTTCCTTTTTCTCTCTAACCACCTACCCACCCATCCACCCAGCTCTCAGACCATCAATTCCAAACAGTCCTCTCCTTCTGCTTTGCTGGATACAAGCAGGCACCCAGGGGGAGACTGGCCTGGACTGAGCTGTCACTCCCACCACCAGTCTCCCCTGAACCCCCGACTCCAGGCACTAGGAGCTTGGGGCCGGGCCTGTCACTTTCACAGCAGGCAGGCTGGTCAGGTGGGAGGGTTCCAATTCTGATGCTGGTTTGCTCCACAACTTCGGGCCAATCTCATCTCCTGCCAGTACTTGTTCTCTCAGGCAGGTAGTTCTCCTGCCCTGCCCACCTGGTAGGACGATCTGCTGTGGGCTCTGCAGCTCACACGCCAGAATGGGGACCCTGAGGGTGACCGAGCTGCCGGCCGGTCCACTGTCCCGGTCCTCAGAGGACTGGGACCCTTCCTGCTTTGACTCTCTAGAGAAACAGAACACGGCTTCCTCCTGTTTATTCGCCCAAACTGGGCCCTGACCAAAACGCCATGCAGATTTATTGCCCTACAATCTCTTTATCTGGGAGTTTCGAGAGACAAGGGTCACCGGATTTTTCAGACGCCTCCTGGAGGCCAAAAACCTAGAGAATCCACTTCCTGTTCACCATCCTTTCCTCAGCAGAGCTTCTGGATCTGTCTTTGGACAGAGAAAGACGCTGAGGCCCAGAGCAGGGGAGCACCGTGCTCAGAGTCCCACAGGGAGCTGGAGGCAGGGCTGAGGTCCTGCAGCCCCAGTCCCCGGGTGAGCATCCAGCCAGGGGGGCCTGCATTCTGCTGTCAGTGGGTCCCCACCTGGGACTCTCACCCTGCCCGGCTGCAAGGGCCTGGGCTCAGAGTGAGGTCAACCAGGATCATCGGGGCCCTCCTGGGGCCTGGCTGCTTCCAGAATGCTGTTGGGGAGAGGCAAGGATACCCTGAAAGGGGTCTTTGCCCCTCAGCCAGCTCAATTCCGGGCATACAGGCCTACAAGGCTGTAGCAGGCCGAAGCCCCAGGAGCTGCAGAGGGCTGCGGGGAAGGTATGCTCAGCTGAGCAGAGCGAGCCCAGCCAAGTGAAGGGAAGGTGTGCCAGGTGGAGCGCTGGCGGGGAACAAGAGGCATGCCAGTGTGCGGTGGGGAAGAAAAAGGCACATCCAGGGAGCTGAAAAGGGTCAGGTTTGGCTGGGCTGGGCAAATGCAGTGCAGCAAGGAGGGCTGCGGCTGGAAACGTGGCTGGCAAGGGCTCTGAATGGCAGCTAAGGAGTTGGCACTTGAGACCATGGGGAGGTGTCAAAGTTTGAAACCAGGGTTGTGGCGCGGTAAGAGCTGAACTGCTTTTAGCCCCTGCTATTAGGTAGGTAGAGTTTTTGGCCCTGGATAGTAGTATTTTCTTTCCCCAACATTGGGCTTGTGTCTAAGGAAGAAATAGGTAGGTTTGGTCTCCTGCTCGGCTCCAGTCCGCTGGAGGGGCTGCAGACCGTGGTGATGAGGAGGAGTCTGAGGCCTTGCTCGTCTGGACTTGGGAGGAAAAGCACATGACTGATTAGAGAAGAGCCCAGAGATGGCGGATTTGCTGACCAGGAGTCAAGGCCTGGCCTGCCTCTGCTCTTTGAGAGAATAACTGGGCCAGGAGGTCTGGCCTATAGGCCACACCTCAGCAGCTGGGATTTTAAAATCAGAAAATAGTTTCCTCTCATCCTTCAGTCCCTTTCCCTGTGATAAGAGTCATCAGACACGACTGGGAGCCTGCCTGCTCCTGTACATGCCTGGGCAGCCCGATCCCCAGCTTCCCGGGGCAGAGCACACAAAGGAGGGTGATGGAAGTTCCTTCCCGCTTCTTCCTCACCTGCTTATTATTAACATGGAGATACACGCCACTGCTCAGCCTTAATCAGTCCCCAGGGAGTGTCTGCAACCACTGCAAACTTGGAGAGTGCACCGAAGCCACCCAGAAAGCTGATTAACACCCAGATTGCCAGGCCTATCCTAGAGTTTCAGATTCAGCAAATATGGGTTGGAGCCTGAGAATCTGCATTTCTAGCAAGTTCCCAGGTGACCACAATGCAGCTGGCCAGGGGACTGCTCTTTGTTGCTCTATGATTTACAGGGTCCTTCCCATTAACTGTTCAATTTTCTCTCATACCCACCTTGGGATGGGGAGAATTACCCCCATTTCATGGTTGCAGCAAGCTGCACTCAGCTCAGAGCAATGGAGTCACTTTTCTGAAGTCACCCAATTTGTAGGCAGAAGAAATCTGTCCTCCCAAGGCTCCGGGAGTACATAGCCACTTCCGAAAACTTCCGAACTCAGGGCTACTTGCGGCTGTGACCCTTGGCTTTCTATCTCTCAGACGTTCTTCCTGAGAAATGAACGCGGGCTCAGGCCAACACTCAAGAACCGAACAGGCAGGTATTCCTCTGACAGCTGCCCCTTCTGAGCAGCACACAAGGCATGTGGTCAAAGCCACAGGCTGTAGAGTCAGACTCACACACGACCGCTGATTCTCCTTCTCTAGGGCTCAGTCCCACATGACAGCCCACCTCTCACTGAGTTGCCATGTGATGGGACAAAGGCTGAACAGAGCATTCAGCCCCGGCACACAGCAAGTCCTCAATAAGCAGGAGCAGCCAGCGCGCCTAGACAAGAGCCAGGGAGGGATTCGAGGAAAGATCCCAAACCAGTCTGTGCCTCTGTCTCCTCATCTGTAAGCTGGGGTCAGTAAACAGAACCTAACTTACGGGGGCGTTGTAGGGAATTCAACAAGTCGATTCATTTAAAATGCCTTAGAGCAGGGGTGCCTGGTACGGGGAAAGCTCCTACGTATGGTCCTTTTTGTCACGCGTGCTGTTTTAGCACTGAATGCACTCTTCATTGATATATGTAAACAAATATTTAAAGAATACTGGAAAGTCAAAATTCTAAAATCATGGTAGTGCTGGCTGCACGACAGTGTGAATGTACTTCATGTCACAGGACTGTATACCTAAAAATGGTTAAAATGGCAAATGTTGTATTATGTATATTTTACTACAATAAAAAAGTTAAGGAAGAGCGGCTCCTAGGAGTCCTCATCCCCCAGCTCTCTCGAACACCTTCAGTAGCCCCATGTCTGCTCCCAGGACGCTTCCCTGTGGGGACAGCCCCACACCCCACCCTCCACCCACTGCCTGCCCTGCCAGCGCTGGCTAGCCAGGCCTTTCTGCCTAGGATCCCAGCGGAAAGGGTCCTGTGGGTGAGGCCCCTCCACTAGAGGCCTGGATGCCCTCCCACGCAGAGGGGTGGATCTTCACGTCGACTTCCCTCTGTGGAGCTGGCCCAGCTCCGCCTGGTGAAGGAAGGGCCCTGAGGGCACAGCCTTGGCTGAACAGCACACACTCCCACTGGGCTTCAGCTGGGGGCCCTGCTCTGTACAGGGGAGGCGCAAAGATGTTCCGAGGCCGGGGCCCCAGCTGCAATCTGCCCTGCCCTCATTTGCTGTGTAACTCTGCTCAAGTCACTGTTTCTCTCTGGGCCGCAGGGTCCCATCCATATAGTGAGAATGTGCATCCCTATCTATTACCCTCCTGGGCTCTAGCGAGGCTTTGAAGGGAGAACGGAGGCAAAGGTGTTTTGCTTCTTTATTACATGATGTGACCACCTCGAGAGGCAGCATAGCAGTGGTAACAGACATGGTTGGGGGCCTACCTGCTGGGCTCAAACATCAGCTCCACCACACACCAGCTGGGAGACCTTGGGTGGGCTACCCAACCTCTCTAGGTCTCAGGTTTTTTCATCTGTAAAATGGGATGGTAATAATAGTAATCACTTTGAGCTAGCACTGTTCTAAGCTATTTACATGTACCAGTGGATTGAAATGAACAAGTAGCAAAATTAGTAAGGACATTGAACAAACAGGACTTACATATTAAAACAAGCACAGAGTGGCCATGCTCTTTCTTTCTCCTCAAAGTGGTAATACCTAAAGATCTAAAGATTTGTAGGTTGTTGGGAGGCGGTCATCTGTGCTGGTAGGCACCAAAACCCCCTTAACTGGATGGAAGCAGAGAAAGCCTTGTGCCCCTCATCCACCCCCTTAGCACTGATAAAGAATTTAAAGCTCTAATTCTTATGTAATCTAATCCTTAGCCAGGCCCACTAACTCTATCTTTCAAATGATTTTATTACATCTGTGTGCAAAAAACATATAATATCGCAGGACTGCCCAGGGTCAGGGACCCAGGTGGGCATCCAGCCCTTCTAGATGGAGGCTGAGAACCACTCAGTAGAGTAGCTTTCTGCCCTCCTTTCTATACATCTCAATAGTCTTAAGGTCTCAGCTTGTACTATTCTAGTGATGGGAAGCTCTCTCCTTCCAAGAGCAGAGTAGCACAACCGGTAAGACTTCCTCCTTCTATGGGGCGGAAATCTACAATTTCCCCCACAGCGTGTCCCCATCCCTGGAGCCCCACCAGCCACATCCGTTGCCTCTGCCCCATGACAGCCCTTCAGGGACCTGTGTCCCCTGACCACATGGCCCTGGGATGGCCCCACTCCAGGTTGGCAAGTTTCTTCCTGACTCAGTTTCCTGTCTTATTCCCTGTTCGGGTCACCTTCCCGTAATGCTCCAAGTTGTCCCCAGCTCTCATCTAGTTTGGAGCCCAAACCATACTCAAACCTTCTAGATGGGGGCTCAGAACCACTCAGTTGAGTAGGTCCCCCAAAAGATCCCAGATTCACATCTCAGAATAGTAGCACCGGCCCAACGTCAAGAGTTCACAGGGTACAGAAGACATGGAGTCAGCATGGCCAGGGCCACCCGCGCAGGGAACCAGAAGCAGGACCCGCACTTCCGGCCCCGTGGCCCAGGGGAGTCTTCTAAGCCGCGGAACAAAGCTTCCTTTGATCCTGGGACTGGATACAGTACCAAATATTTTGTTCCTTATCTGTGTTGCTGTTCTCAGAGGGACAAATTCCAAGGATGGTTGGGGAAGAAAGGTCTTCTAATTTTGAGGCCGGGGGTCATTTACCCTAGCTGGGCCCTCCTGGGGCTCAGACCTTTGAAAGGTAGACTGGATTTCTCCAGAATGTGATTTAGACTGGGAGAGATGGGCTCCTTAAGATCAGGAGAGAAGACAGACTCCAAGTCTTTGCTGCTAGAAAGGCCAGCAGAGTGCCAGCAGCCCCCATGGTG
The DNA here is from genome assembly GCF_040802235.1 of Manis javanica. Taxonomy (NCBI): domain Eukaryota; kingdom Metazoa; phylum Chordata; class Mammalia; order Pholidota; family Manidae; genus Manis; species Manis javanica. The sequence continues at coordinate 31,923,119 of NC_133157.1, read as the reverse complement.
GGAGGTGTAAACTGGGTCACATTAACTCAACCCACATCTCCCAAGTCCCCAGTTGGAGAGAGACCCTCATGCTGGGCTCTGTGGGCCCAGAGGTAGCTATGGGGTCTCTACCCAGGAAATGGAGAAACCACACCCCCATGGAACAAAGTTTGATCACAAACTTAGGGGTGTGTCAGAAGTGGCAGGAGCATAGAAAAGACCAGGTTAGAGCAGTGGGACCGAAACCTTTTTGTCATTTAATCCTCCTAAGAGGAAAAAAAAGAGCTATGCCCCTCCCTGGAAACTTTATTATACATATAAGCAGCCATGTCAGTAGCTGAAAGGCACAACATGCGCACAAGGAGACAGTCATCATTAACCGAGTGACTGTAAATCTGTATTTCAAGTAGTGTCCCCCAAATTAAAAATAAATCTTGGGCTGACTTCTTGTTAGATTTGATTAGAGGGTTATTGTTTTTTTTTCCTTGTCTTGTGGCTGAGAAAGTGATCATGCTGGAAACCTGCATATTAATTCTCCCATTTTCTTGTCCCCAAGTACTACTAGCATTGTTAGAATTACTAACAACCCAAAGTTCTGGCAGGAATCTTCTAGAACCATTGGTTCATTTGGTGAGTGTTAGTTCAGTTAAAGCTGGTTAATATAATCCATAAATCCAATCTGGTTTAACCCAGATTAATTAACACCTCAGAATAGTAGCACTGGCTGGACCTTAAGAATTAATTATTTTAGTTAATTGGGATAAACTGCTGAAAACTGATCAAAGTGGTGTCCTCACCACTCTTTCTCAGTGTTTCCCCCTTCTCTCCAGAGACTTCTGGAGACACGAGACATGAGGCTGTCTTACATCCTGGCTGGGGAGGGTGTCAGCATTTCAGCACCTGCCAAATGTGAGCTGAATTATTTTCTTGCACTTCAATGAGTGTCTTGCATATCTCTCTTTGGAGGCCACTGGCGTAGAAGTTGGGGAGACCTTCAGAGAGGACTTTCAGGCTGCAAGGAATGGTAGAGACCATCTAGTCTAACCTCACTTTTCAGGTGAGGAAACAAGGATCAGGGAAGGGATGTAACGTGTCCAAGGTCACCTGGCTGGTCAGTGACAGACCCTGGAGAGAACACAAATGCCTAGTTCCTGATGCTAAAAGCGGTTGCCTCCATGTCCCAGCCACAGTCCAGGCTTTACTGGCCCTCTCAGTGGGCGATAGGCAGGTCCTGCCCCTCTCTGCCCTCTGTGGCTGTGTCCCACGTGTTGTGAGATCACCTGCTGGCTCTGAGGGTGGCTGTGGGCAGCAGGGAGATAGGGTCCCAGTGAAGGTTACACGTGCTATAAGAATGGGGGGACATGGAGCCATCAGTGGTCACATTTCAGGAGTCACTCTGCCTCACTCTGAAGCCTTGGTTCCTCATCTGTAAAATGGGACTGATCAAACCCAGCTGTCAGTCTGCTGTGTGAGTGTCCATGAGGGCCAGCTCAGATCTGTGGGCTGGGAAGCAACCCCTCGGGAACATTACTGCTGTCTTTACACCTTGGAAGGTTCTAGTTAGGGGGTGGAGATCTGGGGCATGCCTAGAGCCTGAGGATTCTGCCTCTGACCACCGCCACAGCCTTGGACACTGGAAGGCCTGGAGCTCCGGCAGTGCAGGGGTCTCCGAGGTGTGCCAGCCAGGCCCAGCATGGCAGCGGGCGGCTGTGGGCGCGGGCGCTGGGCCTTCTGACGCACGGGCCTGAAGTCCTGCTCCTACCTCTACAGCTCTACTGTCTGCTGCTCTAGTCCTCCCCATCTCCCAGGTCGTTCCTGCCTCGTCCAGGTTGTCCTTCTAATCTCTGCCCCCGACCTTTCCGAAGCTGAGTCTCACTCGGACTCCCATGAGACGGCAGCCTCCCCTATTCCACTACTTTCAGTGGCGTCCAGAGTTGAGACCTACACCAGGGGTAAACCAAGCGGGGTGGCGCAAGGGGGGAGAAGGAAGTGGGGGACCAGGGTACAGACAACAAGGGGGTGCGTTTTCTGTAGAGAACTTAAAAACAATGATAATTCTGACTTTAAATCATGATGTGCCTGTAATTCTAAACAATGTCAGAGATAAAACAGTCCTCCTGGCTGGGGGGGTGGAGGTTCTCCACCTCACTCCCTTGGCTTCTGGCCAGCACCCGATCCCATTCCCCTTAGTTTCAGCCTTTCTGGGCTGTGTGTTTGCCACATCCCAACCTGGCTCCCATCAGTGTGCCTCCCATCGCCAGCCCTGCGCTTGTGCGGCCCTTCAGCAGCAAAACTCCCTTCCCCACTCTGCTAAGAGGTTCAGCTTAGCTGTCCCCTCTCCAGGAGTCTTCTGCCCGAATTCCACCCATCTGCTAGCTGGCCATGGCTCCCCTGCCAGGCCTCCTGACACCAGCCCAGGCTGTAGACTCAGTAGCAATCTGTTCTTACCTCCAAATGAAGATTCAGGAAAGGAAATATCCTCTGAAATCTGGAACCAGTGGCTTAGAAAACCATCTCAGGAGAGCCACTTCCCAGCTGTGTGACCTCAGACAAGACCCACAGTCTCTCCAGGCTTTTTCCCCTGTATAAGGGCCATCTCATCTCCAAAGGACCTCCTTTTCTTGACCTCAGCCATCCCTTCTCTTGGCCACACCCTGCACTTTGTCATCATGTGAAATGTTCGACTTGCTTCCAAAGTCACTAACGCAAGCACCCCCTTGCTGACCACACCCACCCGGCTTCCAGCTTCTTGTCACCTGCCAGATGCGACCAGCCCTTTGTCAGCATACCTGCTGGGTCAGTCAAAACAGGGTCAGGTCTGAGGACAGAGCCCTGGACAGAGACCCCTCTCCAGGATGACACAACCCTGAAAATGAAACTTATAGTTTAATTGCTGTTTTTTCCTTCTTAATGGCTTATAAAACAATGGATGGTGTCCTGCATTCAATGAAATTCAGCGATAGCTTAATTTCTTTATGTCCTTTGCAAAGAGGCGGGAAGGTCTATGCGCATTCCGGGGACTAAATACCAAGAAAGCACATCACTGAGGGAGAAGAGGGTCTGCAGGGACTGGCACGCCAAGGCGGGGCCCGAGGACTGCAGCACCTGTAGGCCCAGGCCTTTCCCCACCAGGCGGCTCTCGATCTGTCCTGGCTCTTCCAGTCCCACTGAGGGGGAGGCTCAAACTCCAGTAGAACTCTCAGCTTCCTGGAAGCAACTCCATGCTCCTGCTGATGTAGCCTGCAGCCCCTGGCTTTGCGGAGTCTGACTCAGCATTTACAGGCTGACTCTGCTTGCAGCCACCTAAAACCCCCAGTCTGTGTCCCAAGAAGAGAGTCCTGGTACTCACCCCAGAGAACCTTTTTATCATGTGACATCTTCATCAAGCCACCCCAGACTCTGCTCTCAACTGTTCTGGAAGGCCAGCACTGGGCTGGGGATGCCACCAGGCCTTCCCAAGGGCTCCTGCCGTGGGTGCCTCCTTAAACCCTCCAGCCTGGTGACATTTGACCGATCAGATTATTATACGATTTACATGATATTGCAACATATATTACATACAGCCCAATTTTTATAGAAATGAATGTCTACAGCATATACAAATTTCAAAATATAGAAAAGACAAAAGACAGTTCTGCCATCTCGTAATAATCTAGCAGCTTGATGTGTTTGAGTTTTCTTCTATATTTACATGTGCGTACATGCATTCTTTACTATACGCAAACCACAACAGGCCCATCCCACACTTACTGCAGAGCTCTCTCCACACAGACTAGTTCTTCTCAGTGACCTACTGGTGCTCCGTGGTCCTCCCTCCCATCACCTGGCAGGTCCCTAAAGCCCCCCTCAGGTAACCCCAGCACCCAACCTCTACTAAGTTGCAGTGCTTATGGCCTGACAGATTTCTGCAGACAATTGTCCCCCTCCCTTGGAACAGGGCTATAATTGTTCTTAGGGTCCCCTCTCAGCAAAGCTGCACTCCAGTACAGAAATACTGTTGAACTCTTAAATCAAGGGGTGTAAGGTGAATGGCAGCTGTCTGTCCCTGTTGGATTTGATTACAGTCCCTTCAAAACAGACTGAATATTCTCCCAATGCTGGCCAGGTATTTCTGTAACCCCCAGAGGCTCCAGACATCACAATAAACAACAATGAACAGGTGCCTAGCATTTTATAGTTCATAAAGTGCTTCCATGCTGTTTATCCAATTTTGAGCCTCACAACCACCCTGTACATTAGGGAAAGCAGGTATTTATTAGCTCCTTTTACAGATGAAGAGACTGAGGCTCAGGAGGTGGTGCGAGCTACCTAGTGACCTCTCTTGCTTGCCTCTCCTTCAGAGTCTGGCTGACTCCAAATCCCACTAACAACCAGGCTCAGGCATCACCTCCTCTAGGGAGCCTCCATCAACTCCTATCCCCATCCCAAGGTGGGTTAGTTGCCTCTCCTTGAGGGTCCACGGCTCCTGGGCCTCCCCTGTAATAACTAGAGCCCCCACCAGGCTGTGTGCCTTTGAAGGTGGGAATGGGTCTGGCTTATTTCCATCCATATTCCCTCAATAGATGGCTGCTGGGATGAAGACCATTGTCATTATTAAGGCAGGAAATAATCTCCCCACTTTACAGGTGAGGACAAGGGGCATAAAAGAATAGGACCTGCCTACAGAACACGTCAGTGCCCAGTCAGGTGTCCCTCCTTCTGAAAAAAAGAAAAGGTGGGGCTTCTTTTCTTCCACTGTGTCCCTTGTTATCTGCAATCTTGGACTCAAAGCCACTGCCCAAGGTTCACGGCTGTCTCCTCTGCACTGGCTGGGCCCTACCTGGTCCAGCCGAGCTTGAAGGGGTGCGTTGTGTGGGAGGCTCTGGCTGGGGGAGGCTTAATCCCACAGCCTTGGCCAGCACCCTGGGGTCACCTTAGGAATAGCAACCATAGTTGGCTCTCTGTTGAGTGCTCCCATGTGCCATACTCAGTGCCAGCACTCTCCTATCTCCCTTCACCAGTATGATGCCATTTTGTAGGTGGGGAGAGGAAGACCCCAGCCAAGGCTCACCCAGTGGCTGTGCTGGGACTCAAAGCCAGGGCTGCATCCCTGGCAGCAGGCAGCTCAGGAGTTTGCTAGCACAAAAACCAGAAATAAATGCACAGAGTACAAGAGACAACTCCCAGGGGGCCTGCAGGTTTGGCAAAGCCCCAAACCTCTCCCCACTCTCCTGGCCACATCTCACCCAGAGCTGGCTGGAGGGATGAGACTCCAGGGCTCTGGGAACACAGGCCTGCCCTGGCAGCCCCCAGCTCTCCCTGTAGGCAGGGTCACACCACTTGCCAACCCCTGCGAGCTCCAGGCTCCAGGCCAGGCTGGAAGCAGCTGGCACATCAACCCCGCCCAAGTTCTTAGCTCCCGATTTCTTCTTGTTAGAATGATACCTCATATCTGCTCCCAGCTGGTTGAGAGATGCGAGCAAGGCCCTGTCTTGCACTGGGTCTCACTTTCCTGATATGTGAAATGATGCTGGGGTGGGGATGGCAGTGAGGGTGAGCACGTCCCAGGGTCCACCTGTGGGCGGCACAGCATAGTGATCTGGACCTGGACCCTGGACCCTGGAGCCAGACGCAACAGATTCAAATGTATGACCCTGGGCAAGCCGCTCAACCTCTGGGCCTCAATGCTCTTCTGTCAAGTGGGGATAATAGTAGAAATAAGACAAAGTAGATACACCAAAATATTTATATTCATTATCTGAGATGAAAAAAGAAGACATGGGTAATGTATCTTCTATTTTCCTTTTTTTCTAAATTCTCCCTTATCATCATATATTTATTCTGGAAAAAAATATACTTTCTTTGTAAGTTGACTTTACTGATAAAACTTATATACAATATAATACACCCATTTAAAACAATGGGGATGGTAACAGGTAGTAATATCTATCCTATAGATTGCTTTGAGGTTTGAATGGGTTACTGTATGTAACATCTGTATGCCTGGGGCATAGGAATTGTATTAAGTGTTTGCTAATAAGCCCAAGACCAGCCTGGCTTCCCCCTCCTTTTCCTGTTCATCTAGGCTGGGCCTCCCACCTCACCCTCAGCACTGGGCTCAGCCGACGTTCTGTCCCCACATTCACTAGTTCACTGCCCAGGCCCAGCTCATCACCCCAGGTCTGGATTATTTCCACACGCTTCTCTCTGTGCCCCAGAGGAAGCACACGAACACTCGAATCTGGCCACGCCCTTCCTTGTTCAAAAGGCTTCCCTGGCTCCCCAAGTGCTTGACTGAAAGCCCTAGCAACTTGGAGATGTTTCAGCAAGTTACATAGCCTCTCTGTACCTTTGTTTTCTTAACTGAAAAAGAGAAATAAAAATAGTACCCCTCTCACCGATTTATAGGATTCCATGTTTCACGGGACAGGGTACCCAGTCAGACCCATGTCCTCTCTCTCCTGTCTCCTCTTCCTTCTGCAACACTGCTCAACTCGTTCATCCAAGAACTTGCTGGGCATCATGGTCCTACCTCAAGGCTTCTGCACTTCCTGTTACTGCCACCTGGATGGCTCTGCTCCAAAATATCAGCCCAGCTCACTTCCCCACCTCCTGCAAGCCTTTGCCAAAAAGTCACCTTCTCAATGATCCCCCCTTGACCACCCTATTTAAAACTGCAACCCCCTCCTTCCATTCCCCCTCACATACCCGAAACATGCTCCGATGCTTATTTGTTCCATCTCCATTTATCACCGTCTATTTTACTATTGTTTATTGCCTTTTTTTCCAATTAGACTGTAAGCCCCTTTAGGATAGATTTTTTGGTCTATTTTGTTTACTGTCATGACCCCCGCACCAACAGCACCTAGGAAATACTTAATGTATGCTTAATAAATGAACGGATGAATGACTGAATGAAGGTAAAGCACTCAGGGCAGAATCAGGCAAGGGGCAAGTACTCAGTATTGGCTGCTATTATCATTACTGCTGATTCTTCAAGGTGAGGCACCCATGTCCTTCCCTCTTGACTTCTCCAAGCTTATAAGCACACCTTCCCAGTCCCCACCACACCCTGCCAATCTCTCAATTACGGTAAGAAGCACAAAGATCTTTAATTAGACCTTTTTCATTTAGGCGTAACTAAATGAAATTGCTGTTTCTTGGAAGTCAAAAACAGTCATGTGTTGGCCATTTCACATATTTTAACCTAATATGTTTCCCATGGCAGCCTGCAGACTCCTGGGAGGCACCTCAAAGCCTAGGACACAGTAGATGCCCAATATATGTTTGTCCACAGAACTGAAGTCACTTAACTCCTGGTTTTTCATACCAGGTGTAATTGCAGAGCATCTCTAATCTGTTCTGAAAGAGGCAAGGCACAGACTTGAAATAATAAATAAAGGATCTTGCTGAGTTATTTTCTCATTATCCTGAAAGATCTCTGTCCCCTGTTCCTGCCATCTGGAGGGCTCTTCTCCAAAATATCAGCCCAGCTCACATACAACCCACTAGGCCATTTGGAAATAACAAAAGTCTAAGGCTGAATGAAGTCCTTTCCTAGGGGAGAAAGGCTAGCTGCTTGCCTCTAAGTGGATTCATTTAATGCAGGAGTGAGGCAGGAAGAGTCTGTGGTTATCAACATGTTCACTGTCCTTCTAACAAAGGCATCAGTTACAGGGATTTGCTAAATCTAAAATGTGGGTTGTGAAAGCTGAAAGAAATTCATCAATCACTGAATCGACCCCATTTCCCAGATGGCAAAAGTGAGGCCCAGAAAGGGGAAGGGATTTACCCAAGTTCACACAGTGGGGGAGAGGAAGAATTCCTGCTGGAATCTGTATCTCCTGACTTTAGTCTTGTGGCTTTTCCTCAGGACCACTTTACTTCTATGCTGGCCAGACTCTAGCAATGTAAGGTTTAATGCCACTATTTTTTAATCTGTACTTTTCAACTGAAATGTTTATTAAGCCTCAGCTATAACACCAAGAGCTTCTTCAACTGTAAGAAAACCTCTACCAGGTAAGAGTACTACACTCATCTCTCTTCAAAGTAGGATAAAGCCTTCAAAGTAGAAGGCTAGGGCAAAGGGTAGTAAGGATCATTTTCATGGAGTTTTGTAACAGGCTGCCTGATTGCCCTGCAAAATAAAATGCCACCCCAGAATCCCCACAACCTTGCCAGCACAGAGGTTTATCTTTTTAAATTCATTTTTGCTAATTTTCTAGGAATAAATACAGACTGTTTTCATTTACTATATGGTATGTTTTCAAACAAATATACAAACAACTTACTAAGTGGTATGTATTTTCAAACCAACAAACACATACTCTCTCAGCTTGGAATCAGGATCCCTGGGCCTGGTGGCTGGTTTGCTGTGTGATCTTTGATAAGTCACATTCCCTCTAGGGATAGGGGATGCCTATCTGTCAAATGGGGGATTGGATGAGATAATATCTTAAGATCCCTTTCAGCTTCCATAATTTCACATTCTATAACTTCACAGTGAATTTTAAAATTACTAGCATAAGATGATTTTTTAATAACTGGAATCTGCCATGCCCCTAAAACAGACCAACACACCTCGCATTAGCCTCGCAGGAAAACAGGGCCTAGATTATACAAACACAGAGATGGCCGGAGACTTAGGTATCACTTAAGCTTGTGCTTTGGAGCTACACTTGAGTGACAGCACAGACACTTAGTCTATTTTTACGAGGGGACGATAACAATTGTGGTCTAGTTCCAAGTTCTGTGCAGCTTCCCCATGGCCAAAAAGCAAAGTCATGGTCACCCTACTTCAGCCCTAGAATCTTAGACTCACAGTCAAAGGTAGCTCACCCCCAGCAAGTGCTCATCCTGGCTCTGCTTGCATACCTCTAATGACAAAGAGCTCACCACCTGATCAGGCAGCCTCTCCCTACTTTTGGCTGTAAGAAAGCTCCTCGGTGAGGGGCAACTCATGAGGGGGACAAGAAAGACCTGAAGGCCCAGACTTGATTCTCAGAAACATTTCGAATCAGGGCAGCAAGAAGAGAAGACGGCAAAGAGGACCTGTGGCAGGCAGGGCCTGGTGGGGCTGTTCACCTCACTGCAGACCTCTAGGCCAGCAGCTAACCCGCAGGGGCACCAAGTGCAGCAGGCGCTGGGACCCTTTCTGGGACTGACGCAGGTCATTCTCAGCAAGCCCCAGGCTGAGTACCACCCGATGTGGGGCAGACACCTCATTTCCCTCATCTTGCCTGTGCTCCCTTTGGCTCTGGCAGCAGAAACAGTGCCGGACCTGGGCCTGTCCAGCCTGGAGGCCAGCAGATTTAAGGACAGGACGATTGCCCCAGGGTGGGGGAGAAGGAGTCAGATGTTGTCTGTGTGCCCAGAGCAGGACAGGCAAATTCCAGCTCAGTTTACAGTTAGTGAGATCCCCATCATAAGGGGTGTGCAGTGGGGCAGCGAGAGCATTCATGGGGATCTTACTGAGTGGCTGGGCCAGGTGCCAGAGGTCTGCTTTACCCAGAGAGCCTGAAGCCACAGTCCCTCAGACATGTGCTCTGTCTCAGACCCATCCTCCACGCCCTCCTCCTCCCCCAGCTCTTTTACTGGGATCCACACATGGATGTAAGGTAGTCCTATCACATCTGCTGGGACAGGGAAGTGGAAGGGACCGTTCCAGTACCATTCCCTAAATCCAGGTGCCTGCATGGGGTTGGTCCAGGCAAGTCTGTGGCTGGTGGCCCCAGCACCTAGAACCGGGGCTCCCAAGCCCCAGACCGGGGCAGACTTGGCGGGCAGACCATGAGCGCCCCACCCTGCATGCCCAGGCTGGCTCAACAGGGTCCTGGGGATGACCCCACTTCCCTTTTCCCGTACCGGGAAGCTGAGGCCCAGCAGGTCACCCAGAGAGGAGAAGCAGAGCCCCGACACGAGTCCCGCCTCACAGGCCACAGGGGGGCCTGTCGGGACCGGCTCGCCACACCCACGGTGAGCGGCCCTTACTGCAGGCGGAGAGGTGGTGGGCGGTGCAGACAGTGCCCAGCCGGGCCCGAGGCGTCGGGAGCCTGGATCTTGGGGCGGCCCCTCCCAACAGCTGACGAGGAAGGGTCCATATTTCCGCCCCTACCCCAACAGGGAAACTGAGGCCTAGGGAGGGGCAGTGTTTTGTGCAAGGTCTCGCGGAGGTGCTGGAGTCCAGGTAAACCGCGCCCCGCCGGATTCCCGCGGCGCGCCGAGCCCCAGCATCCCTCCCGGGGCGCTGTAGCCGGGAGGTGCAGCGCGGACACGTCGCGTAGACCAGGAAGGCACGGCTGGCGGCGCGGGCCGCCCTACCTTGATGACGGCCGCGCAGGTGGCAGCGGCGGCGGTGGCGTCCGGCTCCGGCTCCGCGCTCCTCGCCGCCGGCCGAGTCCCCGCGCCCAGCGCCGCCGCCTCCTCCCGAGCAGCCCGGCGGGCGGGGCCGGCGGGCGGGGCCGGAGCCCGGCACATGCCCCGCCCGCGCGCCCCGCGGGGGCCACCCCTCCTTCCGCACCCTCCTGGCCCCCCGGGGCTGGTCTCGGGGCGCGCACACGCGCACAGTACAGGTGCGCGCCCTGGCGCACACACGCCGCAGTGATTGGGGCGGACCGCTGGGCGACCAAGTGGAGGCTAAGGACAGTCAGAGCCGCCTGCCTTCACGTCCCACCGCTTCCTCGCGTCGTGTCATGGGACCAGGGACTCGACCTCTTGGTAGCCTCAGTTTCCCCCTTGGTGAAATGGAAACAGTAACTGTGTCTGCCTGAGAGCAGTTTGAGAATTAGGTGAGCCAGTCTAATTTACCGGCCCGGTAAAGTGCGCGTGCAGAGCCCGCCGCAGGAGTAGCGCCAGATAAACCGAGCGGGTGGACGAAATTTCTGAGGTTTCCCAGTCGATCAGGAGAAAAAGAGCAGGGAGGGTGGTTTCAGTATCAGTACAGCCCTTCTTCCCTCGGTGACCAGTAGGAGGCGCTGCTGCCCAGTCTCGCAGGCTTTGGCCAACGCGACCAAGGCAGGCAATTGGCAGGTGACAGGGTAAGCCCAGCCTTTTAATAGAATCACCTCCTGAGGCCGAACCAGGCACTGTTCTAGGCCCCTTAAATACATTACCTTACTTTACCTGTCACACAGGCCTATGAGGTTACACTACTACCCGCCTATTGTACACTTAAGGAAGCTGAGGCACAGGGAGGTTAAGTACTTGAAGATTACTTAGCTAGTAATTCAGCTCCAGGCAGCGTGGTTCCCAAGCTCACAGCCACTCCATCATACCATCCTTCTCGAGAAGAGCTCTTTGTTTTGTTCAGTGGTGTGTTTCAAAGGCTTAGAACAGTGCCTGGCACATAATAGGCACTCAATATATTTTTGTTGAGTGGTAACAGATTAATATGTATTTTAGATATTTTATTTTATCCTAAGAAACCTTTTATTTAGCCACTATTATTACCCTCATTTAACAGGTAAGAAAATTGCATCTAGAGTGGCTAAGTACTTGTGGGCTCCTGAGTATCTCCTTAGGACAGCTGGGGCCAAAGCCTGCGACTGAGTGTTCACTGGTCCTTGTGCTACTCCCCTGCTGAGCTGGGCGGGCTCCCTGCTTACTGCCAGAAGCCCAGCCCCTCCTATGGCCCACAAAGCCTCTGCGTGTGGCCCTGATCCAGGCTCCTTGGAGCTGGACTGCTCAGCCGGCTGACTGAATGCATGCTTCTGGTATCAGCATAAAGGAGTTGGATATTTGATGTTTCAAAAAATCATATGGAGAAATTGGAACATTGTGGAAGTCCTTTATACTTATGTTCAATATTGCCTTATTTTTAATTATACCTGGGAGCGGGCACCCTAACCTTCCCAAGGCGAAGGCGTGTAAGTGTTTGATAACCCCTGTGGCTTGGGCCGGTATCTCTGACACAGTGCCCACCCCTCGCACTCTCACACCGCTGTGCCTTTGCTCACTGTCCCCTCTGCCAGGAATTCTCTCCCCGCATCGTCTTTCTGTCTACACTGACTCATTCTTCCTCCTGGGCTTAGCACCAACACGCTCCCCAGGAAGCCTTCCCAGCTGCCCTCCCAGACTTTGTATCCGCACCTTCCCACCCTGTGCCATGATGGCAGGTGGCCAGGACTGTGTTTGGGGAAAGGCTGACTTGACAGGGGCCTCTCTTGGTGCCATAGACATATGACTGATGGGCCAGAGCGGAGGCCTTTGAAGGCCTCTCCAGTAGACACAACCTGGGACCTTTCCTGCTGCGTGTGTGTGCCTGTCCTCATTCTCCTGCCCCTTCCTCCCTCTAACCCTGGTCCTTTTGGGGGAGACCCCCCCTACTAGTTTTTGAATTGCACACGTGGGGAACTGAGGCTTGAGCAGTGATCACCTAACTGGGGGCCCCTAGCAAGAGAACTATACAGTGGGTCTGGCCCCAAAGCTGGGCCCATCTGCCAGCACCTTCTATTGGGCCTTATCACTGATGGGGGTGGGGGGCGGGAAACCACTGTCCCCTTCCTTCCCCACACATCAACATGCCAGCTTTGTTTAACCTGTCACATGTGGTTGAATGCCTTGTGTGGGACCAGAATGTGTGTGAAAATGGTGGTAAATTCTCCATCTCCCTGCTCAACAAGGAGCTTTCTGTGCAATATGACCTCATGCCCATGGGAGACTGAGCTGAGAAACAGCAAGAGGATAGCGGTGCCTGGGAGGTGAGGTTCTGAGTGGGGGTGGGGATGGTTAGTAGCCCTGAACTCAGGAATTCTGTAGAAGTGAGTGTGTGCCTCCCACTTTGGGGTGAAGTGGGGGAGTCTTTATATTTGGGGACCTTTATATTTGGGGACCTGATACCCCAGGGAGGTTGCCTGAGTAGTTCCTTTCCCCTCCCCTATAGAATGCAGCATGCACCTCACCTTGCTAGGGGCCTAGTGTCTGGGAGAGGGATGCTTTGAGCAAGAATCCCTTCTAATCCCCTGGCGTTAGAAGGTGGGGCTGTGAGGGATCAGATCTTCCAGCCCTGGAGGACAGCAGCCCCTAGGGATGGGGGCGACAGCTGTGATGCAGGGCCAGGAACCTAACACCAGGGGTGGGCCCCAAAGCCTTTCGGGAAGAAGGGGGATGTGGGAAGGAAGCAGCAGCCCCAGACTTTGAGGTGACACCCCCACCCGTACCCCCACCAGCCCCTGCTACAGCCTGTCAAGCGGATGGTTCCTTCTCCCATTTTCCTTTCCTTGGAGCAATGCTGTTGGGACCTATACCACTCAGGGAGCCAACCATAAGGCTAGGTCTGCCCTTTCCCCTGGGTCCTTGGGGGAGGCGAGTGGGAAGGAACCCTCCCTATTTTGCAGTTTGCACCTCTAAGACTTGAGCATAGCTTAATTATTCAGCAGCTGTGTGACTTTGGGCAAGTTAGTTAACCTCTCTGACGTTTCATCTCATCTCTAAACTGAGCTTGGCTTGGAGTGAGAGGATGCTCCAGGGCAGGCAGTTTTCATTCCTGGCTCTGGCTCCAGTACCCCACTTCAGCCTGACCAAGTCAGTCCTCTGTCCCCAACTCTCTCCGTGTATCAGAATGCCCATGCCATGCCCCACAACTGACTGGTTGTGGGGCTCAGCACCAATATTTTTCAGAAGCTGCTCAGGTGGTTCCGTGGTGCAGCCAGGTGGGAACCAGAGGGTACACAGTGCTGGGTCAACTGCAGAGCAGCACCCCTTCCCCGGGTGGGGGAGGGGAAGGGGTGGAGGTGCCCAGCTCTGGGCAGGGGTAAGGTGAGGAAGGGGCAAGAGGGGAGAAAGCAAGAAGTGAAGCAGGGGCAGGAATCGGGGAAGGAGGAGAGGAGGAGAGGGGAGGAGGAGGGAGAGGAAAGAGGTGGGAGGGCAGAGGAAGGGGTGAGGGGTAGAAAGGCAAGAAGGGGAGGAAGGTGCCCTTTGTCTGGCAGCCCCTGTCTGATGTGGGATTGTCTCATTTTTTTTGCTGAGGAGGGAATGTGAATTTTAAGGCTGGAGTCTGAAGGACCAGCGGGGCTGTTTCCTGGAGACTTGGGCCTTTTCTAGGTCTCAGGGCCCTCCCGGCAATGTTTTCTTCGTAAAAGGACTGCTCACTGTCCTTGCTGGGCTTCATGCTGGGCCAGGCACCCAGCATCATGTCCTTTAACCTTTCCAGGAGCTCTGGGAGGCTGGACCGCTGGTCTCCCCAGTGCCAGCCTGCAGGGTTAGAGCACCCAGCCTGTCAGAGGTGTAGCTAGGACCTCCCAGGCCACCCTCAGAACACCATCATGCTTGACAGATTTTGCTGGTGGAGAAAGTCCTCAGCATATGAAAAGAGTTAGTAAGAATGAGAGGCTGTCAAGTCCCGGTGCAGGGTATTCATGAAACCGGGGCCCTTGGGCTGGCCAGCAGCCTGTGTGAACGTGGGAGGAAAGGAACTCTGAGCATCTCCTCCCCAGGGCTGTGTAGTGGGCACAGTGTGGGGGACCTGGGGCTGGGGGAACTCAAGTTCACACCTGTGGGTCTCTGGTCCCCAGTGACGGGCGTGGCCTCCTTCCCCAGCCCTGGACAGGAGCCTCAAGCCATTGAGAACCCCCAACCCCCATCTTTCATTCTGAACATTGCTGAGCTCAGGGCTGTACCTGCCTAGTCAGGGACTCAGCTGAGAAATGAGCGCCAGAATCACTCGTGCAGCTGGGCCCTCTGCCACAAGAGGAATGGAGGAAGCTTCTATCTGTTGAGGAAAGGCCTGGCAGAGCCCAGGAGAACTGAAACTGAGTTCCTGCACCCAGTGGGTGCTAGAGGAGCAAGACTGACTTGGCAACAGTCTGTGGCTGTCCCTCCCACTGCCTCTTCCTTACCCTCCAGCCGCCCATTTTGTAGAGAAGAGAGGACTCTTCTTGCCAGAGCCTGTTGGGCAAGTTGGGCACCTGACCTGGGGCTCTCTGCCCAACCTCCACACCACATTCCTCTTGGTGGCGGGCAGGGGTTTTCCCTGGGGAATGCCCCCCCCCCACCCAAATGGGCTGTGAGCAGAAAGGGGAGCATAGGAGCCAGGCTCGGGAACCAGGCCTTGGTGGACAGGAGCTGGGCCTGGAACACAGGTTCAACCAGCCTGGGAGAGAAGCTGTCACCCAGAAACAGATGCTCTCAGTCCTCAGGGAACCAGGGGGGTCTGGCCCTGCACAGATGCCCAGAGAAACAGCAGATGTCCCAGGCTGGGAAGGCCCTGGTGGTGGCAGGCCGTGGAGTCCTGGGCCCACCCAGGAGCAGCTGGTTACTGAAATCATTTAAGTTCCAAAGCTTGTGAACTCTTTCCAATGTTCACATTGTTTTATACAAATAAAGAATGTTCAAGGTCACCCTATAAAGACAGCATTTTTGCTTGTGCGCTAAAGTGCTCTGTGGAAGAATGGGGTGGCATCCCTGTGTATGTGCTCTGGAGGGGATGACCCAACCAATGGCTTCATAGCTAGCAATGTTCCAGTGGGTGACTGGGGCCCAGACAGGGGAAGGGACTTGCCCAGTGTCACATGGTGATGGGGCTCAGGGGGCTGTCCTCCTGCAGGCCTGCCAGTCAAGGGGGAAAAGTGCTTCAGAGAGAGGGCAGGTGGCCAAGTCAGGCCTCCCCCTCCGCCTCATCCTCGCTGGTGCAGCCGTTGGGCACTGCTGGGCTCTGGGATGCCTGAGTCTCCAAGTACTCAGCCTTGAGCTGCTCCAGCTCCTGCAGCTCAGCCTCCAGCCGCTCCCGGTGGGCTGCCCGCAGCTGTCGCAGCTGTTTCATAGGAAAGGGGTTCATGTCGTTGAAGGCGATGTTCACTAGCTTCCTGCAAAAGAATGTAGTCAGCCCAGAGCTCAGTGCACTGCCCCTGCCCTCAGGGAGCTCGCCTTCCAGGGAGGAACTGATGAGTAGGGGGGCAGTTTCTACACAGACTGATATGTATTGAGGCAGGGGGAGCTTAGGGCAATGGGAGCTCTAACCCAATAAAGAAAGGTTGGTCAGGGAAAGCTTCTTGGAGGAGGTGCTATGTGAGCTGAGTTTTGAAGAATAAGTAGAAGTTTGCCAGACAATGAAGACGGTGGTGGTAGAATTGGCAAGGAGGCATTCTGGGCAGAAGAAACTGCAAGGTAGAAGCCTAGAGGCGGGTGTTATCCTAGGAATGCAAATAAATCTGTTTGGCAGGATCATAGGGCATGAGTGTTGGGGGCAGGAAAAAGTGGGAAATAAATGAAACTGCATGGAGGCCTTGGATGCCATGAGAAGACGCAGATAGACCACTGAGGCAGTGGACTATCCCTAAAGATCCCAGCTGTAATGGAGGATCAGTATCGCTAAGGAATCTCCACCTGGCAAACACCAGCTTACCCTCTGCTATGTGTCTTGGGAGTGTGTGTGGGTGGTGGGGTGGTGGAAGGGCCACGGATGGGGGCAGAAGTGGGTTCTCACTGGCTATTGCAAATGGTCTTGGTGAAGAAGCGCAGGTACTGGTAGATTTCCAGGCCATCCTGCAGCCTCAGGATCTCCTCCTCATTGTACTTGAAAATGGCCAAGGCATAGCGGAACAGCACCTGTGGGGCAAGGTGGGGCTCAGGTGGGCCGGGGCAGGCAATCCCTAGAGGGAACCCATGCATGCAGGCAGGGCGGGAGGCCCTGGACAGGCTTCAGAGGTTGAAAGCTTGGGGAGGCCAAGGAGAGGAACAGACTGGAGAGGTGTGGGACACTGCTCAGAGTCTGGGCATAGCATGGATTGGGACTGAGCCCTGGCTCTACCCTGACCTGTCCTGGACCCTGAGCAAGGTGTTGCCCTGTTGGACCTAATGGGGGTAATACTGTCTTTCCATGGGGTGTCAGCAGAAATGAAACGGAACAACAGAGCCAAACTGTGGTGCAGTATGTCACCAACCACCTTGGGGAAATGGACAGAGGCTGGGGGAAGGGCATGCCCAGGTTCTCCTAACAAGGTGAGGGATAGAGCTGGGACCAGACCCAAGTGCCAGCCTCCCAGTGTGGAGCTCAGCCCAAATGAAGGAAGAGAGGGAGGCGCCCAGGTGAATGGAGGGGTGATGGACGGATCGGAATGTGCCTCCTGGATCATGATCATGCCTCCTCTCCGGGGAAAGGGATTTCCCCCAAACTTTAAGGTGCCCCTTTGGAGGCCGAAGCACCACTTCCCCTCTTGTGTGCAAAGCGCTTTAGTTCACAAAGCTGTACTCCCAGATGTCCTCAACAGCCCTGACAGGTGAGCACTGTCTTCCCATTCTCCAGGGGCAGAACGAGACCCCAAGGGATGAAGGGACGTGCCCAGGACCGTCCTTGCGCACCCACGCCGGGGGTCCCCACCTTGATGCCCTCGTACAGGAAGGCATCCCAGACGCGCAGGAGAATGTTGCTGATGAGACTGTCTGCAAAGACCACAAGGAACCAGTTGAAGGTGATGAAGGAGAGGTCCACTCGGTGTTGCCCCAAGTGCGCCATCAGCTTGGGCAGCTTCTCTGAGAGGAGGTCTCGGAGCACCCACTGGTCCACCTGGAAGGCAGTGAGAGGGCCTGTCAGCTGCCACCTGGAGCTGCTCCCCCTGCCCAGGGAGCACAGAGCACCCGGAGGAGCTGCAGACGGCCTGGCAGGCAGGCATGTCCCTCCGCTGCTCCCGGCTTGGGCACACAGTCTTCCAGGCAGGAGCAGCGGCTTTGACGGGGAGACCTCTATGGGCTAAGTTCTTGGTCAGCGGAGTTTCGGGTCCTTTGCCCCATGAACCACAGGCCAAGCCATTGAAGCATGTATTAGCTGACACCATAGTTGCTTCTCTCCACCCATTTGGGGGCTGATGCACAAGATGCTCAGTGAATGTTTGGGATGAGTTCCTGGGGATGGTTGTGGAGGACAGACATAGTGGCCATCAAGGACTCTCCTAAAGGGCACGCTGCTAGGTAATGGCTGGCAGGGACCTCTCCATGGGGTCATGGTCATGCCTCTATCCTTCTTTCACATGACCTGGGCAATTACTCCCAGCACTGGCTCCTTCCCTGGCTCCAAGCCATGGTTCTTTTGTGGCCTGCCTCCTACCTCTGTGATGAGCCCAGTTTAGTCTCCTCTGCTCTTCCTTTCCTGGAATGGCTGACTTCTCAGCTGTCAGCTGGTGTAAATACCCACTTTCTTCCTCACCCAGAACCCCAGGTCTGCTGTGGGGCCAACTGTCCAGCTCAAAACCTAGGGTAATTCACTGAATCTAAGATGCCACTGAACTTACTGAAGGATTTACCAATTAGTTGGTACGATGTCTGAGAGCTACTTCAAGATCATCAAAGCAGGAGCAGGCGAGAGTACAGACGAACAGAGCTACCTCCCTGTGCTGATAATTAGTGAAACTGGGTGATGGACACAGGGACGTTCATATATTATTTTCTCTATTTTTTGGTACATTAGAAATTTTCTATAATAAAAAATGAAAAAAAAAAGGACCCCACCACAATACCTCTGTTATACAATATACCTCAATTTCAGAGATGTTAAAATGTGAAAATAAAATACAGAATATTTTTCCATCCTGCTTTGCAACTAAAGGTACTGTGGGTTACAGTTCTAACCCATATGGTATAAGAGAAATTGCTGGGTTCGGGGGAAGTGTTTGAAAGGGAGTCAGCTCCTGCCTTTCACCCTCTGTTTCCTCCAGCCTGGCCCATGGTCAGAGTGCCAGACACGGTGCAGCCATCTTGTGACCACCAGGTGATGAGCAGGAAGATAAAAGCCACATGCCAGGGAAGGCAGAGCAGAAACCTAGGGGCCTTCAACTCATGTCACTATCTGAGAAAAAAAAATCCTCCATTTAAGCCACTGTTAGGCTAGGCCTCCCTTTCATGTAGCCGAGCACAGTCCTTCCCTGATTCACCCCCTATTTCCTGATGACTCCTCAGTCCCCAGCTGAACTCTCCTCCCCAGCTGAACACCCACTGTCTTCTGACCTCCCCACCTGGTGGGCATCCCAGGAGTAATCAGTGCTGGGCAATTGTAACAGGAAGTGAGGGAGAACAGGATGGGTGGGCAGGTAATGGTGCGATAGGTTTGTGGGTGGGAGGTGAGAAAGTTCCCTCTGGGTAGCCTCCCCATAAAGCAAACGGTGCTGATGTAGCAAGAATGGGACAAGAGGTGAGGCAGGAGAAGGGGGAGAGTGGAGATGGGGAGTCTGAAATGGTTTCACATTTATACCTCTCAATAAGCCTAGGAAGTAGCATTGCTTTCGTTCAAACCTGGGCTTCAGAGAGGTGATGTCACTTGCCAAGGCCACACAACTGATTACTGGAGGGGTGGCTTCCGAACCTAGCTGTGCCTGACTCCAGGGCTGGCCTGTGCTCAGAGGGCAGGCGAGGGGATAATGAGATGACAGAGACAGACATCATTTCCCATCAGGAAATGATTAGTATTTAGACTCATCACCACCTCCATCTTCCACCCTATCTGACCTCTGTTTTGAAATTCTTCACTGTCAAATTGCAAGAGACACTAGACTTTCCCCTCCTCGGGTTTCTAATGGCATAGTGTCGCCACTGCAATAACAGTAGTCTGTCTTGTGGGCTCCAACAATTATAATTGACATCAGCTCATGGGAACTTCCTAGAAGTCCCAGAGAAGGTTATTGGTCCATTAAATGCAGGGAGAAATGGAGGCCTGAGAAATTCCTGACTTCTCCTAGATTAGCTGGCTTGAAGGAACAACTCAGCACCTGCATGGCCCCTCAGTCCCGTCCCTGCGCTGCTCACCTGGGATGACATAAGCGTCTTGCTATAGTAATCAGCTGGCATGATGGTCTCCACAATGGCCACTAGGCACCAGAAGGCACTCTCTTCCTCATCCAGAACCAAGAGAGCGATGGCTGCCAGCCTGCAGTGGAAGAAAGGGAGGTCTGGAGTGATTGGCTGAAGTTGCAGCCAGGCAGCCAGTGGCAGAGGTGGCTCTCTGGGTCCTGCGGGGAAGTCCTGCCCAGCACTGCTCCCTAACCAGGCTGGTGTTCCTGGCACCTGGGGTGAGATGACCATGCTTCTCGGGAGGACTACACAGGGGATTTCCAAGCAATGGGGATCATCCAGAGCAGGGACTCTGGAGTCCTGCTGTCTCGGTGTGAATCCCAGACATACCACATCCTGGGCAAGTTACTTAACCTCTCTGAGAACTATTATGAGGATGAATGCAGTTAACACACAATAAATAGTCAGCACAGTGCCTGCAACACAGTGAGCACTTTATAAATGTTAGCTATCCTTATCCTAGCACCCACAGGCTTTGAGACCTTGGCAAGGGTGGTAGCCTCTCAGGCCCACTATCATCATCTGTACAGGGAGATTAACAATATCTACCTTCCAAGTTTACTCTAGCACATAGTGGGTGCTCAATACACAGAGTTCCTTTCCTCCTTTGCTTCCCATCTCACCTAAAGTTATCATGAGGCTCTAATAAGACCTGGTAAGAAAGGAAAACATCCACAGTGCTGAGCAAGGATGCCTGCTTGGAAGAAGTATTGTTTTCTTTACTTCTCTCATCTTTCCTGGCAGGTGTTGTCCAGAGCCAATCAAAGAATACATTTCCCAAAATGTACTGGACTCTCAAGATGCTAGTTGAACACAAGGTCCCATTTTCAAAGATGTTTGGGGAATGCTACATACTCTCACCCCCTTCTAGAGGCTTACGATGCACAACATTTTAGCAATGCTTCTGAGAAGTCTTACAGTGACAAAACCCTCCCTGGTTCACCCAGGCCTATCCAGTGCGGTTGTAGAGCCCCTTCTGTGCAGTGCACCCACTGAACACCCTTAGGGAGATGCCACTTTGCAGCACTGTGAAGCCTCACCCTCTTAATGGGCTTAAAGAACACATTTCATTGTCCAGATATTTATGTTTCTCCAAGGTTCATGCTTTTTTAAAGAAACAGGGTCAAATCTTCAAAAGAAAAAAGAAACCCCTTTTCTCTCCCTAGTAAACTGGGAAGGAATTTCTCTCCATTCTGGCTAAAATATCTGCACAAACTCTCCTGAGTCTGAGCTGAGTGGATGGAGAGAATAGTCACAGTTCTCCTGGGAAACAGGAAGTTCTACACTCTCAGAGCTGGGGACAAAGTTCTTTCTGCACTGAGTTTGGAGCTGCCCCAGAAACTCTCCAAGATAGCTTCAGGCAGCTGCTGCTTACTGGTCATCCTTGGTCCAGATAAATTCATTGTAGAGCCTGTATAACTGAGGCCCGAAAAGCGAAAACTCACTGTGTGACTGCTCAGGGTCACACAGTAAGTTGATGTTGGAGTGGAAATAGAACCTAGGGCTCCCAAAGTCCACCCTGGTATTCCCTACACCCCACCCCATTCCACTGGAGCCTCAGGATGTGTTCAATCCAGGAGCCAGCTGTCAACATCAGCTCAGATTTCTTGCCACATTGACAAGTCAGTGACGAGAGGCTGCTTGTACCAGCTAGGGCCCACCAACTACTTAGGGCTGCAGCCAGACTCCAGCTGAAGGCATTCAGGGCCTAAGTGGTCTGCAAAGGAAGAATCTGGTGATGGATGAAAGGAAAAGCAACTTTTAAAGTACTCCACTTATATTTTAAATGGAAATAGCTTTAAAACTTTTGCTCTAAATTAGCCCTAGATCATTACTATGCTGTCACCCTCTAAACAGACTGGATTTGTTGCATATAACCACACATGCAGTTCTAATAGCTGCCACTAGATGACAGCACTCTGACAAGTGAAAAGGGCTGGCAGGTTTGGGATTAAGGGCCTTGAAAAGAATACGCTGCCGTCTGCACATCTGAACAGGTTCTTTCCACTACAAATAACTATTTAAAGCAAATACGAATATTTGCCTAAATACCAATTATAGGGAAAAAAAGGATTCAGAGAAAGGAGAAATTCTCCTGGGTGTCAACCCCTTCTCTTGGTCTCAGTTGTTCCCACATCCCCTTGGCAGCCTTTCTACACAGGGAGAAACTTCTCTCCTTCTGTGAGGCTTATCTCAAGATCCCTGCCTGCTATAGCATTTTCCCCTGACTCTTCGTATAGATTTACTGTGCTGGGATATTGTAAATCCGGGGAAAGGAAATCCCGGGGCAAAATACCTCTAATCAGTCAAAGGGAGAAATAAAGTTTAAAACCTGTTTATTTCTCACAAACTGCAGTACCAGTCCGTCTTTCTTTGCTCCAGCAGCGACCACACCGGCCCTCCGCCTCCCCTCTCAGGTACAGATAAGCCCTCTGTTGCCCAGGTAATTACCCATTGATATGGAGATGAACTTCTCCACCCCTGAAAAAAGATGCAAATGCACTAAAGCCATACTTCTCTCCACCTCTTAACGCCTATTGATATGCAGATATACTAAAGCCAGGAGAGATATTCTGGAAATGCTACAATTTTACCCACAGATATAATTCTGAATTTCCAGTAATTGTACATGTATATGCTCAATTTCACCCAATTTAGTATTTTAAAGTATCAAAAATACCCTTAGGAATCATTCAAATTTGAGAGGGGACAAGCTGAATATTTATTCTGTGTTAAATAAATGTCATACACTGCCTAGTCTGAAAAAAAAGAATGGCTTATGTAAATTTTGCTTTGAGTACATGTGTGTTTAAATTAAACTGATTCAAAACTTGCTTTGGGAAATATTTGATATTATGTAATCTCTATTGAGATAACTGGGGACATCTATGGAAGTCCTCC
This sequence comes from Manis javanica, assembly GCF_040802235.1. Lineage (NCBI taxonomy): Eukaryota > Metazoa > Chordata > Mammalia > Pholidota > Manidae > Manis > Manis javanica. The sequence continues at coordinate 31,900,487 of NC_133157.1, read as the reverse complement.
AGAGAACTGGAGGGGGGCCGCCCTAACTAGGTCACCCCACCTCAGTCCCCTCCCAGTGCCTTGTCTCCTGCTGTTGGACCAGAAGTAGAAATTAGTCCAGGCTGGGCCGATCAGATTCCTTCCTTTTGGAATTTAGGCCTGGGACATGAGGGTATTGACAAGCAGTAAGACTTATGGAAAGGCTCCAGACTCAGGGGCTTAGGTCTCCACTCTGACAGCCTTGATGGGCCCCACATGCCCAAGGAATGACTGATAGAGTCCGTCTAAGCAGACATGTGGAGGGAAAGAGGCCACAGACCGTGCAGCCCCCAAAATGGCTGCAGAGCAGAACTGGGGTGCGGCACAGTCTCAGGGGATGGCACCCCCATGGGATATGGCATGAATGGAGGCCCCAGGGTTGTGCAGCGCTGCAGCTCTGCTGAAGGGAGCAGTTGCCTCGGCTTCTAACACCATATCTGGCCCGTAGACCTGTTTCCTTTTCCTGGCTTTCATGACCTTCCTCTGCAACATTTACAAATTTTCTTTTCTTTGGGCTCCTCTAAGTGGGTTTTGGATAGAGCAAATGGTCTTGAAGCAAATGGTCCCTGACCCAGACGGTTCTGCAGTAAGTGAGCCAGATGGTGCACTACACAACTCCAGGGAACTGCTTGCAATGCTTTCCACAGGAGTGGCACCACCCTGAGCACAAATCGAAGGAGAAAGCACAGGACAAGGAGCCACCTGTGACACACCTCTGTCTTCAACATGTCCTTTTATCTGCTGGTTCACATTTGTATAGTGAGCAGGCCTACTGAGCTCACCTCTCCAGGTTCTTTGGAGGCCCTTGAGAGACAGGGATGCACGGAGGGATAAAGGCTGTGCCCTCATGGGGGCTACGGTGCTCACCTGTTCAGGCCCTGGCAGTAGCCGATGGCAGGGTTCTGCCAGGAGAAGGCCAGCAGCACGCGGCGGAGCTTGTCGGGGAAGCTGGAGGTGGGACAGGTGAAGTGCTTGTTGTTGGGGAATGTACGGTTCAGGTCCAGCTCGATCTGACGGGCGGCAGGGTGCTCACATGCCTGGCCCCGGCTCAGTAGCTCCTGGTAGCGGCCGGGGGCCTGCAGGTGCTGGATGCGGAGGTGAACCAGCCACCTCCAGACACGTGGCCGGTGCTCTTGGGGCACACCTGCCCGCAGCAGTTGCTTGAGTTCAACCGAGGGTGCAAGGTCACCCAGGGTAGCCCAGCGCTCCCGCAGCGGCTGCTCCACAGCCTCGTGGGCCAGCAGGTGGTGGGAGTGTACCTCCAACGCCTGGATCTTGGCCAGCAGCTTCAGGTCTTCCACCTCATAGTTGGGCACCGTCAGGAAGCCATACTCATCATACTCACTGCCAGCAAAAGCCCGTGTTAGGAACACCCTGAGTGCCCCGCCCCAGATAAGGGACAGTGGGGATAGGGGGGCCCTGGCCAAGGTTCCTGCCCTGACTTCACTGCAGGCAGGTCACTTCAGTTCTCCAAACTTCAATGTGCTCATCTGCACGATGGCTAAGGAGCCCCTGCTGTGCCTCATGAAGGCTCACTGAGGTCCTCTGTTGTAAACAGCTGGGGGCCTAGACAGGGCCTGGTACATAGTAAGTGCAGAAGAGATATTTGCTCACTCATGCTGTTGAATATGAAGGACCCTCTTACTACTCCATGATGCCTTATGCCCAAGGAGTCTGGCTCTGTTGATACAGGCCCCACTTCCACAGAGTAAGCCCAAGGTTGGATGGAGAGCACATAGCACCATGACAAGGCAGAGCTGGTGGTCCAATCCAGATGGCCTTTCATTTACTCAACCTATTTTTGCTCCTACTGTGTGCTTTGTATGTGCTGTGTGCGTCATTTAATCCTAATGATCCTGCGAAGTACAGATCTTAGCCCACATCTTATGGAGGCTGAATAGGAGGCTCAGAAAGGTAAAGTGACTTATCCAAGGTCACACAATGAGCGAGACAGGCTGGCTCCAAAGGCCTTTGGAGGCTCCTACCCAGCCTCCAGGGCCTTTGACCCTGGCCACAGCCCCTTCTGTTATATTTAACTGCTCATGTCCACTGTACTCAGCAAGAGCTTGGCTTAGGCGTGGCAGCTGGCTTGTCTCCCTTCTCCACTCTTTGACAAACACCTCTCAGAGGCAGCCTGGGGAAGTGGAAAAAGGGAGCCCTAGAGGCAGACCCAGGTCAGCTGCACTAATGTGCTACATGGCCTTGGGCAAGGGGCTGCCCCTCTGAACCTGCCCCAACTCAGCTGTAAAACAGGCGTCATCCTGACCACACGCTCTGAAGATCCGAGGAGGTAAGGGATGTGTGGGGCTTGCACTTGGTCAGCAGGAGCTGGCAGCGGGCAGCTGGGGCACCCAACCGGCTCACGCAGACCTGGCCCTGCCCAAGCCAGCTGCTGGGCTTACCTGATGGGGCTCAGCTCGACACTGTCACCTGAGGCATCGCTGGCCTCCCACTGTAGGGCCTCCTGGATGAGGTGCTTTAGCAGCTCCGAGCACTCACTGGCCTTGCTCCCCACGGCTTCCTGCAGCCTCCGCAGCCCCGCCAGGTGCTTGCTGTCTGCCTGACAGCTCTTGGCTTGGAGGTAGGCACACTGTGAACGCAGAGGTAGGGCTGGGCAGGCCACCTTGCTGGGCTTGAGCCACCCCAGAGGCCTGAGGCCCGAACAGCTTTAACCAGCAGAGGCGGCTCCCACCTTGTCTCCCACCCCCATCCCGTCCCCATAAATGGAAAAAGAGATGGGCCCTGAGCCCAGGGGTTTACAGCAAGGCAGAGAGGGCTCCAGGAAAGAGAGACCAGGCCCAGAGCTGGTGCTGGATTCAGAAGAAAGAGGGGAGAGGTGGGCAGGGGCAGAACAGGCTCTGCAGGGCCTGCAGGCCCATCCTGGTTTGGCCACTGCTGACTGGGCAAATTATGGAAGTTATTTAACCCTTCTGTGCCTTAGCTTCCTCATCTGAACAATGGGGATAATAGTCCACCTCAGGATTTTGGGAGGATTAGATGAGCTGATACATGTAAAGCCCTCCCCAGGGCACATGGGGTAGAGCAAGTTCTCTGTAGGTGGTATTAGGAGTATTGCCCAGGGGTGGACGTGCAGCTCTAGACACTGCCCTGTGCTCTCTGCTGCCACCATGCGGGCCCTTCCTGCTCCTCTAACACACCATCTCTCTCCCACCATGGCCTTCCTACACACTCCCCATCCGCCTACTCACTCCTGCTGACTTTGGTGGTTCTATTTATATAAGCCGGGTGTGCTGGGCAAGTCAGGTAGCCTCCCTGGGCCCTATTTTCCTTCCTTGCAAGATGGAGACAGGATACATCTGCTTCACAGCATTACCATGAGCTCTGGGCCAGCCTGGCTCCTATGCCATCCTGGCATGGCACAGTGGGAGTCTCCTGGGCAAGGCTGCCACTCTGCTGCACCCCTGCCCAGGTCACTGGCTCCACGCATTTGTCAAGCAGCAACACCAAGCCATCCTGTGAACTCATTTTCCTACCTGTTTCAGCTGGTTCCCACCTCCACATCCCTCCCCCACTAGGGCTACTTCTTGAGTCCCTTCACCAATATCCTCCTCAGGGATTTCTGCTAGCCTCCCAAGCCTCCTTACTTCCAAACCTACCTCCTCAAGTCCAAGAGCACCCAGTTTTCTCAAAATGTAAGTCTGACTGAGGCCCTCCCCACTCAAAACCCTGCAGGACTCCCTGAGCATTTCTCAGACAGCAAGTCTAATAGTGAAAAACTTCCTCAGCTTTAGTTTATTTGAAAATGTCTTAACTGTGCCCTCATTATTGAAGGAAAGTTTTGCCAGATATGGATTCTTGGTTGACAGGAATTTTTCTTTTAGCACTTTGAATCTATCTGCCTACCTGCCTTCTGGCCTCCAAAGTTTGATGAAAGAGCTGCTCATAATCGTATGTGATGAGTCATTTCTCTCTTTCTGCTTTCAAGGTACCTCTTTGTCTTTGGCATTCAAAAGTTTGATTTAATCTGTCTCAGCATGAGTCTCTTATCTTTAGGTTTGTCGAGCTTCTTGGATGTTTATATTCATGTCTTCATCAAATGTGGGATGTTTTCAGACATTATTTCCTCAAATATTCTGTCTGCTCCTTGCTTTCTCATTTGGGACTCCCACATTATAAGGGGCAGGTGGGTCTGCTTAATGGTGTCTCACAGATCCCTCAGGGACTATTCACTTCTCTTCAATCTTTTCTTTCTGTTTCTCAGACTTGATTATTTCCATTGTCCTATTTTCAAGTTCACTGATTCTTTCTGCTTGCCCTAATATGCCTTTGAATCCCTCTAGTAAATTTTTCATTTACAGTAAAAGCTATTTTACTTTTTAGCTCCAGAATTTTTTTGGTTTCTTTTTATGTTTTCTCTTTTTACTGATATTTCCATTTTGTTCATACATTGCTTTCTTGACTCACCACATCTTCCTTTAGTTTTTGGAGCAGCTGTAAGACAGTTGTTTTAAAGTCTTTGTCTAGTATGTCTGGCATCAGATCTTTCTCAGGGGCAGTTTCTATTGATTTATTTTTATTTTTTTTCCCTTTCAATCGATCATACATTCAAGTTTCTTTGATTGTCTTGTAATTTGTTGCTGAAGACAGGACATTTGAATCTAATAATGTGGTAACTCTGGAAGTCAGATTCTTCCTCTTCCCTAGGGTTTTCTGGTTTTTTTTTATTTTTAAATTTTGTTTCTTTGATTGTTGTAGGCTGTGCCTGTGCCAAGGATCAGCCTGAAGTGCAAACTTAAGGTCTCAGGTCTTTTCTGAGCCTTTCCCTGGGCATGTGTGGCCATTTAAAGATTTTTCTCACATATGAAATTCTTTTTTAATATCTAGTCTTTAATATCTGGCTCTTGAAGAGGGAAAACAGAAAAATGAAAGGGGAAAAAAGGGTGCTGGCCACTTAAGTTCCCTGGAAGTGACTTCCCCCAGGAGAGGGAGGTGCAACAACATGTTTATCTGCTTTTTCCTCTGTGCCTCCGTAATCAGCAATCAGAGCACAGATCCTTGATATCTGGAAGACAGCTCGTGAAGGACACGTCCAGGGGGAGAACAGACAGGTCATGAGGAGACAGTGATACAGGGTAAGACAGTGAGGGGACTGTCAGGAAGGGTGGTTGGTGCTGAGGGCCAGAGCAGGGCTGGCCACTCACCTTCATCAGGAGGGCCCTCTCCTTCTCAGCCACCTTTCTCCAGATCTTTGTGACCTGATGGATCTCAGAGTTGAGAAAGTGGTTCTGGGTCCTGTATGCTTCTATGTCATCCTGGAGAAGAGAGCAAAGCATAGTGAATGCTGTTTACTTGTTATACTGAAAAATTTTGGGTGAAAACTTATTTTAGCTTAGTGTCACTTTGTAAATACTTTATTATGTTGCTACATAAGCTTCCCAATGATCATTTTTAATGTCTGATGACTATTCTGTTGGGTGAATTTACCATAATTTAGTTATAATCCTTCTCCTGTTGTTTTGTTTGAGCCCTGGATGTTTCCAGTTTGTTTTTATGAATAATGCCATGGTGCATATTTCTGAGCCTAGAGTTTTCCTTCTGCAGCTCACCAGTAGGGGGAGTAAGATCCTGCTGCTGGGACCTGCAAGGAGAAGCTGGTCAAGCACTGAGGCTCCAGCAGGGGCCTGAGCCTCAGAGAGGAGCAGCCATGGCAATGGCTCTCAATCTGTATTCTGCTGGGAGGGTCACTGCAGAAGCAATGGCAACACGTGTTCACAACTATACCCAGCAATTCCAGGGCATTTATCAACTTAAACTCAACTCCTTCCTCTCCCACTTAAGAAAATGTACTGGGCTGTAAGTGAGCATGAGGGACGCTATTGCAGGGATAACTCTGGATAGGCTCTGATTTATCTGGAAATTAAGAACAACACACCTAGTCTGTGGCACTTCATTATTAGAGACAGGTCACAGCACAGCTCATGGGTAATCCTGATCCTCCCTGGTGGGTTTTCATTCTAGCTAAGATCTCTCCCAGCCCAGAAATTCCAATTCATGCCCAGGGTCTACCGCCTCCTGCCTAGATGGATGACACAGAGGGAGGGCCAAGTGTTCTCAGGGCTCCTGACCTGGAAATAAACGCCCCAGGCTGACTTCATCACGTGGCCTCACACCCCTTTGGGGCTCTCTGTGGTGTTCCCTGCCCTGGCCACCCCCTGCTTTTTTCTCCCTCACTGTGCCTGGGCTATAAGGTGGTACTAAGGCTGAACTTACTCTCTATTCTCTCTTCCTGACCTAGACTCAGGCAGTTCTGCCTCCCGAGCCCAGACGTCCTACTCTCCAACTGTGTCTGTGTCCTAGGTCAAATGCTAGGATCCCTCTGCTCAGAAATGCTGCCAGGAGGTGCTGACTGCTCTTCTGTGCAACTGTCTGCCTGCTCCCTCTCCATGACCCCCATTTCCTTATCCTTATGTGGAAGGGCTGTGAGATTGGTGTGAATCCTGTTTGCAGCATGAGGACCAACTTCCCATGAGCATCAGGATTTTCCAGGACTACTCCCCACTCCCATGACAGTCATATACTTGTCTGGAGATTCAGAAAACTTACGAACACAGAGGCTGTGCAGGCTCCCTGCACCATCACCCCACTCCCCATCCTCACACTGAGCACAGGATCTCATTTAATTCCCCAGCAGCCCAGGGAGGAACACAGATGAGGTCTCAGAGGCTCTGAATGGCTAAGTAAATTGCCCGAAGTCACACAGCTAGTACAAGGCTGGGTGCAACTATGCCTAGGTGTGTCTGACTGTAAACCAAGTCCTTGCTTACTGCCAGACATTCTAAGTCCCTCCCTGCTGGAATCCTGGACACCTTCAAGGGTTGTCCTTCGGAGGACGCATGCAGCTTGCCTGAGCTCTCCTACCCAGCTGTGTAATAACAACACACCAGAGACTTGGTGCCACTCAGCAGTCAGGGAATGGACTGGATATAAATCCTGCCATCACCATGGAGCCCTGGGACAAGTTATTCACCCCTTCTGTGCCTCTTCTGCTCATCTGGAAATTGGGGATAACAACAGTCCCACCTCAGGGGTTGTTGGGAGGATTCGATCAGTTAATACAAAATACTTCGAACAGCAGCTGGGTGTGGCGAGCACAAGGCAAGCGCCATCTCCGTGAGTTCTCACAGCAGCTTGGGAGCTACTCTTACCTGAGCTCCCCCTTGCCTGCTGAGAGACGACTTCCCACTGCTGCTACAGTGGATTCTTAACAAATACCTGGAAAAATGCAATATGCTTCCAGGCAAATGAGGAAAAGAGCTACCAGTTGCCTGCCTTCCTACTATGTGCCAGGCCCATTTTCCTCAGACCCTACTGTGTGATTAGTCTTCGCTGCAATGCTGAGAGATAAGTATTAAAGTACAATCAAGCCCAGGTGCATTCAGTCCATAGGAGGAATTGGAAACCACTGCCGGGTGAAGGCATACTGATGTCTATTGCTGGAGATTGTTCTGCACCACCACTGGATTCTGCCTCCTGTTCCCATCCCTTTTTCCTCTTTCCAGGCCCAGAAGATGCTCACTGGCTGCAGAGGGCACCCTGCTTCCAGCCCAGGTGTGAGCACCCCTTGCAGTACCAGTGGGTGCAGGCTGGAGGTGGCCTCTGGGCAGCACCTTCCCATTCAGCTCATTGCCGTACCTTAAATGTTTTTCACTCAGAACTGTAGGGACGAAAAAGAGAGAGCTCAGAGGAGAGAAAAGCCACATGACAGTCACCAGTAAAGTGAAAGAGGAAAACACAACTGGAGAAAGCGGACAGGAAGAAGAATCTGCTGCCCGCCTTCACAGGGAGCAGGACCCCAGGACTCCTCTTTGAGAAATGCTGTGTGGACTCGCCCTAGTGCTTGTGGGGAAAGTCGTGGTTTGGGTGTGGGGAGAGCTGGGGTCTATCAGCAGCCCTGCTGCTTGTGCTGTGTGACCCTGGACCAGTCCTTTCCCCTCTCCAGAACTCAGCTGTCCCTGCTAGAAAATGAGGGGGCAGGCTAGATCTCTGAGCCATCCCAGCTTTGATATTCAAGAGATCAGAGATTCTATTAAAAAACTGACACCTTCAACAACAAGGGCGCATTTTCTTGAAAGCTGGGTGCCCTCAATCACAGAGCAAGCAGGAAATGCGAACATGCTCTGTCTTAAAACTCAGAGGCAATGGATATTTGATGGGTCTTCTATTTTTTTCCAGATCAGACACCTAAAGGTTAACTGTAGAGAAAGGAAGGTTCCTATAGCCAGGATTCTCACCTGGCCCTGGCTGACTTACTACACATGCGTGGGCAATACATGTAAAGTGCTCCGCCCAGTGTTCTGGGAGACATGGTGGCACGGCTGCAGGAGAGCAGAGGCTTGAGTGGGAGCAGTGCCAGGGACAGAGACTGAGACAGCTGCGGGGGCAAGAGAGGCCCAGAGGCAGAGACTGGCTTCTTGCACGCAGACTTGCTGAGTGGACGGGATTCTAGTGATTGACCTGCCACCATGGGAATAAAGTTCGGTATAAACTTTTTCACCCCAGGAACATTCCATTGTCATTTTTTTAGTTTCACTGAATCCAAATAGAATTTGTCCAGGCCTGAAACCCACTGGCAAGACAATTAACAAATAAGGAACTCTAGTATATACAACTCTTTCAAGCACAAAATTTTGGGCTTCTGAAGATCAGCTGCAATGTAAGACTGTTGATGTGAATCACAGACACAGTCTCCTCCCATCTGGGCTCACTGATACATTACATTCCTGAACGTGCAAGTTCAGGGGGATATTCAGCCTTCTACGTGAGTCCATACGTCCAGTCAACTGCCTGCGGCAGCCTGGAGGCTCCCAGAGAATCTTTCTCTGAGCCCCATGCTGCTCTGCAGGGTCCTCAGCAGTGGACTCCAGCAGGATGGGCAGGGAGAGAAGGCTCCGGGCAGGACAGAGTAGGGTAGGGAAGCAATCTGACAGCAGCAATTGCCACTGCTCTGTGAGGAACCGAGAGCTTTCTAACAACCCAGTTGCACCTGTATTTGAAAGGATTTTGTTTTCATTTTGAACTCAAAAGAAACTCTGATTTTAAGGAAGAAGATTCAGAAACTATTTATGTGGGTTTTTTTCATGCTGAAAGAAAGGGACGGGGACCTGGGTTCATGTTATCTTGCTAACGGCTATGAGTAGGAATGCTCAGGCTATTTTAAATAGCACTGAGATCACTTGCCTGAGGTCTTACAGCCAGTAAGAGGCAGAGCCTGGACCCAAACACAGAGATTCCTGGCACAGCCTGGGCAGTGGCCATTTACCACACTGCCCACTGGTCTCTGCAAAGTCTGGATTTCTATGTTTTCCCCCCCTTTCCCCTTCCCCCACCGCAGCTCTTTGGTAAGCAGCCCAAGAGCCCCCATGGTCATGCGTATGTACTCACGTGCGGCTGCAAGTAGCGGAGTCTGGGCAGGACTGGCCCTGGTTATAGGGCTACCTTTTGGGACACTGGGAGCTATGAGCACCCAGCCCCAGCCTCAGGCCTCCAGGTGGTTTGGCAGCTCCTGTCACCGCCTTCTAGACAGGATGCTGTAGCCTGTGGCAGGTGTCATCCCTAAAATAAAGTTCCTGCTCCCTGTACTATGACTGGACCCGTGGGAGGGGGCAGCCTTCCCAGGGGAGAGCCTCACGCCTGGCAAGGTAAGGCAGGGATGGCAGCAGTGGCTAGAAGAGGCAAAGAAGCTGGGAGAAAGCAGAGCAGACAGACTAGTCAGAGGCGTGAGCTCCAGGGGAATTCCAGGCCCCCCACTTCCTCAGCAGTGACCCTGGGTGAGCTGCCTCATCCTGCCCAGCCCCAGCATTCTCATCTGTCTGTGGGGAGCATGGTGACCTCAAGGGGCTGGCCGAGGACTACATAAAATGATATAAATAAGCATGTAGGATGGTGCCTGCCATGCAGTGAACAGTCTGTAAATGGAGCAGTGATTACTGCTATTATGAGCAAGTCACAGGTCAACTGCACTGTGTGTACAGACCTGCTGGGGATGGCCACCCTGGCACCTCAGCATGGCACTGAAGGAGCCTGACCAGGCCAGGCCCCGGACTTCGCTAGTCTGGCATGTAAGAGTTCTGATCCCATCTTGGGCTCTTTCTTTCTAATTTGATAATCTAGGGCCACTTCCCTTTCAGCCCAGAATATCATGAAGAGGTCAAATTGCACTGGGCCTTCTGGTTAAGAAAGTAAGGAAGTGCTTATCAGTACATCTTTCAAATATGAATATTCTAGTATTAAGGGTATCTCTGCTCTATCTAGAAAACCTTTAGGATTGAGAGCCGTGCTTGCCCCAAGGGCCCAGGGCCTGGAGGGAGGGGCCTCTACCTTCAAGTGCTCCATCTTCTCCTGCTGGCTCAGGAAGTCCCTGTCGCCAGCATCCAGGGGCACAGTGGGCTGGCTAGGGGGATGCATGAAGTCCTGGGTGACCTTCTCAGAGAGCTTGCAGATGACCTGCTGCTTGGCCTCGTTCTTGTCCATGAGCAGCTGTACGTGCCGCTGCAGCTCTTGCACCTGCTGCTCCCGCAGGTTCGCCATGTGTGCCAGGCTCTCCCGCTCTTGCTCCAGGGCCTCCACCCGCCTGTGCAGCTCGGCGATCTGCCGCACTTTGTGCCTCACCAGCTCCAGCCGGTCCTTGTCCTCAGCCGCAGCCAGGTACGCACTGGACGCCCTCTTCTCCTGCTGGGCAGCCTCCAGAGCCTTGTGCAGGATCCTCACCAGCTCCTGGGTGGGGAAAGGGGAGCGTCTTGTGACAGGGGGAAGGCCTGCTGGGCCCAGCAGCGAGGTGTATGCTATCACTGGTTAGACAGAACTAGGCTCCTACCAGCCCCAGTGGCCCTGAGAGGCAGCCAGCATCATCCTCCAGGCTTCTCACCCCAGCACCCATTTTCTCTTTTTCTGTTCAAGAAAGGTTTAGCCAGACCCAAGGTTCCCCAGCTGAAGATGGCATTTCTGAGTCAAGCTTACAGCAAGGTGTGGCTAAGTGCCTATTCTGCCTAAATAGTATATGAGAAATGGTGTGGGCAGCTTCTGGTCAGACCTTTTTTTTTTTTTTTTTTAGATAAGTATTTTTTATTGAAGGGTAGTTGACACACAGTATTACATTAGTTTCAGGTGTACAACACAGTGATTCAACATTTATATACATGATAATTCTAGATACCAGCTATCACCATACCAAGTTGTTACAATATTTTGACTATATTCCTTATGCTATACATTACATGCCGGTTACTTATTTATTTTACAATTGGAAGTGTGTACTTTTTTTTTTCTTTTGTGAGGGCATCTCTCATATTTATTGATCAAATGGTTGTTAACAACAATAAAATTCTGTATAGGGGGGTCAATGCTCAATGCACAATCATTAATCCACCCCAAGCCTAATTCTCGTCAGTCTCCAATCTTCTGAAGCATAACGAACAAGTTCTTACATGGAGAACAAATTCTTACATAGTGAATAAGTTACATGGTGAACAGTACAAGGGCAGTCATCACAGAAGCTTTTGGTTTTGATCACGCATTATGAACTATAAACAGTCAGTTCAAATATGAATATTCATTTGATTTATATGTGGATACCACATTTCTCTCTTTATTATTATTATTTTTAATAAAATGCTGAAGTGGTAGGTAGATACAAGATAAAGGTAGAAAACACAGTTTAGTGTTGTAAGAGAGCAAATGTAGATGGTCAGGTGTGTGCCTGTAGACTATGTGCTAATCCGAGCTAGACAAGGGCAATAAAACATCCATGGATGGAGAAGCTTTCTCTCAAAACGCGGTGTGTGTGTGTGTGTGTGTGAGGTTCTAAGCTTCACCACTGTTGTTCTCCGATTTCTCACCTGATGGCCCCCCTGCGACTGTGCCTGTCTTAGGTTGTTCCTCCCTTGAGGAATCTTACCTGTCTCTGGCTAACCAGTCATCTTCCGGGGCCATACAGGGAAATGTTAAGTTGGTAAGTGAGAGAGAAGCCTTATTGTTTGAAAAGGTTAGCTTTTTACTTCTTTGCATATTTTATGCCCTGTGGCTTCTATGGTCAGACCTTTAAAACCACTACCCACAGGCTCCCCTGGTCCAGTTCTGTTCCCTTTTGGCTGGGCAAAGGCAAGGGCTAGAGCGGCCACCTTGGGCTCACAAGCAGAAGTTGCATGTCAAGGCTGACAGAGTTATGTCTCCAGCTCAGAACCACTCACTTACCTCTGGATTCTTCCATGAGAATGTGAGAGGGAAATAAACCTCCAAATTGTTTTAGCCACAGCACTTTGAGGTTTCTTTCTTATAGCACTGAGCCCATACCCTGACTAATACATGCCCACTTTAGAGATGAGCTGGGGCCTTGCAGAATAGAGTGGAGTCTAATCCCAAGCCATCCAGACTCCAAAGCCGGTGCTTGGTCAGTAGTGAAAGCAAGGGTGGCTGTGACATGGCACGTGGGCATTGCTCTTCCATCTAACTCCTGTGGCAGACATTACTAATCACAATGCTCCTTCCTGCCAAGCCCAAGTGGGGCCTCAGAATCCTTCTGAATATAGCACTTAAGCATTCACTACTGACCAAGCTGAGACAGAATTACAGAGGAAACACACTGGCAATCCTGACGGTAAGCCACACACGGGAGCCTCATTCAATCCATTTGTGCCCAGCCCCCTCAGCCCGCCAAGTGATGTCTGCAAGGCTGGTGCAAGGAAGCCTTGGGGCATCCCGAAGCAATAGACCTCAGTGTACTCACTGGCAGAGGCACTTGATTCACATGGCAACTCAAGGTCTGTTTGGCTCCCTGTGCCTTTGAGCTTCCAACCTTGCCAGGAATCGTCCTGCCCCAAAGCAGGGATGTGGAGTCATTCAGGGCCAGGATCAGAATATCAGAAGCCAGGCAGCCCAGCAGCCAATCCATGTGAACATCAAAGCTGGCAGGTAGGGACTTTAGCCATTGCTATGCTCTATGCCAGTCTCACCTGGAACATGGTGTCCTGGAGACATGTCAACTGTATCCACGCTGGCTGGATAGGGTTATTGCTAAGAACAATTCCATTTTGGAGGAGAACTGTCACAATGCATGACTTTATATGAAAAGTTAATGACAAGACCCAATTAGCATGCATCTTCTGAAACCTCGGTACTAGTGACTGTCCAGCTGCAGCACAGAGAGCAGGAGCTTAATGTTAGGGGTGATGGCTGCCATGGTTCTCTTTCTGTCCTCCATCCATCTAAACTTTATCGAGCCCCACTATGTGCCTGGCCCCTGGGCCAGATGCCAGGGCCCGGAGAGGGACCAATCACAGTTCCCACCTTCAAAAACCAAAGACTGGTGGGAGCCAAAGTGGACCACCATAACAGAGTGATTTACTGCAGGCGAGGAAGAAGGGTATCGTGGGGGCATGGAGCAGAGAGCGATGACTTCTGCCTTTGAGGGAGGTGGGGCAAGCTCAGTGCAGTCTATAGAGAGGCACAGCCATTGGAGCTTCTCTGTGAGGAATGAGGAGGGCCAGAGCTGGTCAAGCAGCAGGTGGGAGATGACGGTTGGGAGGGCTTTCCACACTCGGTGAACCAATAGTTTAAGCAAAGGCCCAGAGGAATGAAAGGGCAGGTGTGGAGCTGTGGGCGTCCTTGTGTATGTCAGGAAGAAGCTGGGGTGGGGAGGGGGCTGCACACCAAACCGGAATGTTTGGAATGAAGAAATAGCTTCCCAGGGCTCTGCTGGAAGAGATTAACATTCTTGTAGCTCTAGGGAAATCCAGAAGCCGACCATTTTCTGATTCAGCTGAGATTGGGAGATTGCCTTGGTTGGCTGCCTGGTGAAATAACCAGCAGACACCACTGTTCAGACTTGCCCTAGGCTTGGAATCAAGCTGGTATATTTCCCCCAATTTTGAGAGCATCAACTCTGAGGTCCATTTCATTACATCCAGCAGTCTCCCCCTCCCCACATCTGGCTCTCAAAATCCAAGACCAAGACATCAGCCCAGGAGGCCCTCCTCCCACCAGAATGAGACTGGGAGAAAGCAACTGGTAGATGGACGCAGCTGGAGCAGGAAGTGTAAGATGAGGAGTAGGCACCCATCACGGATTCAGAAAATGTGGAAGCTAGACAGGCCTGCGAGACCACCCAGCCCAGGTGCCTTGCTGTCGCCCAGGGAGACAGAAGCCCGAGAAAGGAGAAGGGAGAGGAGGAAAGGGACTAGTAGATCCCTGCAGGCGGGAAAACACAGCGTACTAGAGGGCTCCTGACTCCGAATGCAGGATCCTTCACTTCGCCATGATGTGCAGTGAATGGATTTTTCATTGAAATGCTTCTTTCAGTATCTTTAAAAATGAAAATAACCCATGTTCACAGCAGCATCATTCGCAATATCCAAGAGGTGGAAACAACCCAAGCTGTTTCCTGACACTGTCTACTGACAGTGAATGAATAAACAAAATGTGCGTGTATACATACAACAGAATATTATTCAGCCTTAAAAAGGAAGGAAATCCTGCCACCTACTACGACATGAATGAACCCTGAGGACATTATGCTAAATGAAATAAGCCAATCACAAAAATGCACATACACACCATAGAGAAATACTTTTCTAAAAAAAGGGAACTTGTGATATACCTGTTTTGAAGTTGCTTTTGTCCTTATGATATGCCACAGCTCCTCTCTGGGTCGATCAGTAATGAGCAACACCATCGTGTGCAGCAGTCCAAGGGGAGTGCTTGTGCAGATGTACCACAGTTCCCTAATCCCACCCCAAGGATGGACATCTGGGCTGTTTCCAATACTCACAATTACAAGCAATACCTCAGGACCAATTCTTAGAAATAGAAGAACTGATCAAGTGGCACTTTTACTATTTCTTAATTGTTCATTGTTTGGTCCATCTCAGACTCTGATGACTGGTCATAAATTGAAATTTTATTTCCAATTAAAAAAACCAACAAATCACCTTTTAAAAATTAATCCTTTATCTTATTGAAGAATTGAATCTTTCATCAAGGTGGGTGGTCCCAACAGTGCTTGCGATGAAAACCATGGAAGCTGTCACAGAGGCTTCCATTCCCAGTCTGGGCCCACAAGGGGCTACCTAATGAGGGTGTTCAGAACACTGAACCGCAGCTTTCTTGGGTGCAAGTAAAATGGGGATCTGACGCGTACAGAGAGTGGCCCAGCAGCAAGGAGGAAGTCTGCCAAGTGCCACTCTCCACGCTGCAAAGCTGGAGCTCCTCCTGACTTCCCTCCACGACCTCTGAACCCAGGGCCTTAGCTCTGAGGTCTGTGCTCTGAAGTGTCTGGGTGAGGTCTAGGGAAGTAAGAGGCTAAACTTTGCTCCCAACATTTCCTAAACAAATTACATGCATTTACCAAGTAGTCCTGAGTGACTGGCCCCAGAGAGCCCCAGGCAAAGCTGGGGAGGGGTTCATCATTCCCAGCAGTCACCAGATGGCCAACATCACCACAAACAACAGACTTCCATCTGCCAGAGCAGACAGCCTTCAGGCTGGGTGCAATTCTGTCAACTCTTTTGAGTCTGAGTAGCCTGGCCGAGCAGCCATCTGGTGCTATCTCCTGGAGTCCAAATGTCTCATGGGGCCAGTGTTGCAAGGACCTGGGATAGATAATGGCTTAATTGGTAATGGAGTCATCCTGTTGTTTAATACAACACCAGGGAGGCACAGGGAGTGGGAGCATTTTCCTGAAGAGCAGTTAAGGTGCCTGTGTCTGGTACTGGACTGTGCCAGCTGCAATGAGAGTCCTGGACCTGGGGAAGCAGGACAGGGGCCTAGTCCTGGCTCTTCCAGCTGTGTGACCTTAGGCCAGTCACCCACCTTCTCTGAGCCCTTCAAGCACAGCAAGATGAAAAGGACAGCAGCTCTAGAGACAGGCAGAACAAAGCCTGAACTCTGGCACAGTCCCTGGGAGGCCCTGGGCATGCAGTAATGCTCAGAACCTCAGTTTTTTCCTCAGAAAAAAGGGGCTGACCACTGTTACAAGGATTAGAGAAAATGCACGGAAAGCACCAGCACAGGGCTGGGGGCTTCACTTAGCGAGGAGGCCATGCTTAACACAAACAGTTGTTTATGCCCATATCTTCTCTCTCCCATTGGACAGTGAGGTCCCCAAGGGCAGGGATTTGGTCCAATGTACCTCTGTGCCCTCTACAGCACCCAACAGAATTTGAGATACAAATTCTTAAAGGATCACTAAAGCTGTTGGCAATGGCCACCTGGCTGGCTGAGCCAGGACAAGACCCCAGTTCCCGTGTCCTCCCGCAGTCTCAGGCAGAATGATGGTGCCTTGCCCGAGGACACACAGAAAGGCACTCAGCTGAGGAGCCAGACTTGGAGAGTCTCAGATGGAATTGCTCTCTAATCGGCATCTCTGAGGGTTTGGGGCACCAGGGGGAACCCCAAGGTTATGCAGGCCTCTATTCCTCCTCTGGGTCAAGAGTTGGTCTCCTCTTCTTCTTTCCCTAATTGGTTTTAGTATCTGAACTGGAGGCGAAACCCCAGCACTGGTACGGCTGGGGCTCCCCTTCCTAATGTGTAATGAACACTGGCCCCATTCATCACTGCTGTGCCTCACAAGCACATAGCTGGAGGCCCTCATGGGCTTCCATCTGTCTTCCCAGAGCCCTTCAAGTATGTGTTTCTCCTGGTAGGGCAGGAAGGAATCCACAAGGGCCGGAAGTGATGTAAGAAGAGCTGAACTAATCAAAGCCTGCATCTGTTGGGCAGCTGCTGGGTGCCAGGCACTGGGCTTTCTGAATCTGGACGCTGGCCTCTCTAGCAAACATGATTACAACTCGTTTTACAGAGGAGGAAAACTAATCTTAGAAAGGCTAAGAAACTTGTGGAGGGCCAGAACTTGGGCCTGCACCATCTCAGCTAAAGACCTGTGCTCTGAATCACCCGCTAGACTGAAATGCATTGGCGAGGTGGGCAGGACAGCATGCAAATCCATTCATATCTCAAGTCAAAAGCAAAACCACAAGACTTCTACTACTTCTGATTATCTGTTCAGGGAAGATTGAATTTTCTAGGAAGTGAGCTAGTAAGAAAGTCCAGATTCTTTAACACTTGAACAACTTCCTCTGACATTTTCATTGACTGTAGGGCAAAAGTCAACAGCTTGGGCAACTCTTGCTAATCTCTAAGAGCTCGCTTTCATTTATTAAAGAATGGGGCATCCTCAAGGGCTGCATAGTCATCAAGGGCAAACCTAAATGAAATCCAGGTCTCTTACAGTGTCTCTACTTCATTTGATAATTCATAATGCCTTAGAAGGAAAGGCCAAGTCAAGGGAGGTTGTCCACATTTCCTATTAAGATGGGGAAGATGTGGTGAAAGGAGAGGCAGTGTTTACATTCCAGATTCTTTTCCTGGCCAGCTTGGGTTTGGGACTTAAGCTATATTGTTCTAGGTATTAGGCAGCTGCTACAGCTCAGTTTAATGCCCTCCCAACTCTGAGAAGCACCAGCAGCCTCGTGACAGGAACATGAAGATGATGGGAGGAAAAGAGAACTAGCTGGGCTTCTAAGTGCAGCAGAGGGGACCTCACAGCTGTTATGATCTATTTGGGTATTGAATTGCGGAATGCCTGTCTCTTCCATGAAATATAAGCCCTTAACAGCAGGGCTGGTGTCTTTTTGTTCCCCAGCACCTAGAACACATGTGCACATAACAAGCCCTCAATAAAGGCTTGATGAATAAACAAGTGAATTGAGAACATACGGGTGAATGAGATTCCTCGTTTGAGAACTCAAATCACCAGCTGCTGCATTCAGTGTGACCCCTGACCTGCCAGGCATGAAGCCTCTGATGGTTCCCTTAATATAGGCTTAGGGGTGAGAAAGGCAGGAGGGGTAAAACGAGGTAGGGAGGGTATTTTTCTGGATTGTTTTCTCCAAAAACAGAGCAGAAAGGAAAAGAAGAAATATAGAAAGGGGAGAATGTTCAGTAGTAAATACAGTACACTCCCCTCCTTCCCCTTCCCAGGAGCAAGAGTCAGGAAACAAAGCAGAAAGTGATCCAGGAGAGCCAAAGCCTAAACACAAAAGCTTAGGCTTTCCTCTCAGTGGAAAAGGAGCTTGGGCCCTCAGTGGAGCCCAACATCGGATGTACCACTAGGCACCACCCTGGGGATTTTCGGTAACTAAGCTAACTTAATCACTTCTATTGAGCTAAAGAGAGCCTACTGCCCGGTACTACAGCCCCCATCACCTCCCTGCCATGTGACCCTCACTACTTTTGAGGTTGTCTCTGTATGTGAACACAATTTACTCCCTTGGGTTGTAGGATTTTTGAATGATTTTATTGTCTATGTATATATGTGATCTGTTTTCTGCAATGACCATGTAGCTCTTTCTTTTTTATCTTCTATAATTGACTTCTCTATTAAGCATGAGTCTTCCTTCTTGTCACTGTCCCCTTTTGGGCCTAGCTCAGCTCCAGGGTCACACAGACCTGCCTGCTTTCTCAGTCCTGCGACAGTCTTTCAGAGATCTTCACCCAGTTACTGGCTGCCAGGTCAAACATTGCCCAATTCCTTTGCTGTCCCTTCCCAGGACCCTGCTTCCAGATCACCCTCCTCCAAATACTGTCCCATTTCAGTGTGGGGACAGGCAGACCATGCACAGCCCTCCAGGTTGGGTATAAGGGATAATTATTAAAGTTGGTCTCCACAGACCTAGCCTCTGCCATCTAGAGTGACAGCATGTCCCTGAGTAGTCAACAGCATAGTGCTTCCAACCATGTGCAGTTTGGCCATCAAGCATCACAGACTGGCCTATGCCCAGCTGGGCTGATGCATCATGTCTAGCTTGCCCAAAGACTCTAGGCTCAGAGGGGTCTACTGGAGCCTGGGGCCTTTCTGGGGCCAGAGCTTACCTTCTGAGACTTTAACTCCTTGTTGAGCATTAGAACTTGCTGCTCCAAGGTCAACACTTTCTCCTGGGCAGTTCGGTTCCGTGTGAGTCCTTCAGCAAAGAGCGGGAAGGTGTTGTTCTGGCGCTTGGCTTTCTGAATGAGATTGGCAGTCAGAGAGGACTTGGGTATAGTCTTTGGAGAATCCACTGGATCTTTCCATGCTTGAGAGAACACAAAGGTTATGATCAGCAGCCTCAGTGGTTCTCAAACAGGATCCTGCTGTAGAAGCATCTGGCAGCCTTGGTAAAATGCTGATCATGGGAACCACTTCCAGAGCTTTTCATTCAATAGGCCTGGGATGGCTGGGGCTTGAGAATTTGCATTCTAAAACATTCCCAGGTGACACTGATGCAGCTAGTCTAGGGATCATGTTTTGAGATCCACTGGACTATATAAACCCTATTTACACTGCGTTGGCCAGGTCATTCAGCCCATCCTCTAAGCTGTCCCCTCTCTTGGATCTCAACCTGTGTGGGCTGGTCATATTACCCTGCTGCATGGTATCTGCTAGGCAGCCAGCTCTTGAGGGCACAAACCCTGGCAGGATGTCTTGTTTTTTTATTTCAGGATCCCACCTCTACTTCTGGGCAATTTTCAAAGTACAAAGACTGTTTTTGATGGGAAAATGGACTATCTGTACTTTGCATTCTTGCCCTGGAGAGTACCTCAAACTGTTACTGGACTATTATTCTAAGCTAAATCAGGAGACATGTTTCCCACAGTTGTTTGCCTCAAGGCTGTACTGTCTTTCCATTTCCTCTAAAGCAAGGGTAAGCAAACAATGACCCCCAGGCAAATTCAGCCCACAGACTGCTTTTGTAAATAAAGTTTAATTGGAACACAGCCACACCCATTTGTTTGTGCATTGTCCGGGATGCATGCTTTCACTCCACAGTGACAGAACTGAGTGCTTACATAACAGACCGTAAGGCCCATAACGCCTCAAATACTTGCTACCTGGCTCTTAACAGAAAACATTTGCCGATGATTGCTAAATTTTATTCTCAAGTCCAACATCAGAGAGGCACTCACCCAGGCTGCCCTGCCCCCAGCCTGTACTTTAGGGCTCTGCCACCACCCTACATCCAAGGACATTTAATGGCCTGATTATATAGTCAGGGGGCCTTGAGAATCTTATTTACATGACATGTACACATCACGCCCTTACGAAGCCCCAGGAGGAGAAATTCCCCTCACCCTCAGTGCCAGAAAAAGCTTTACTTCTCCTAAGAAAATATTGCAATAATCTAACCACTTGCGTTTCTCTCTCTGCCTTGGCTACTGAGCTCAGTCACATTTGTTGTCTACCCTTTGCTACTTTGCAGAATCTTATTTTGATCTTACCTAAATTTCATAACCCAAATTAGTCACTTTCCCCTGATATGTATTTTAATAAGATGTCCTTCCCCAATCTTTTTGGGACTAAGGTATTAAAATTAAGGATGTGGTATGGGATCACAAGGAAGGGATAGGCAAGCTGTCACTCAAGCTAAGACAAGCTGAATGACTTAGCACCTTTCGGAACCATGCCAAGGGCCAGCCATTTTTTGGACAGATAAAGAACTATTCCAGTAGGTGATAGGAACTCTAGCAGGGGACAGGAACCAGAAATTACTTGGCCTTGTTGGGTACAAGAATGACTTTGTTCCAGACTCAAAAGAAATCCAATTATGCTGGGTACAAAGCAGACCATGGGGCTGAGAGGAATGCACTGTTTCCCTTGCTCTCCTGCCAGTCTAGGAGAGCGGGAGGTCCCCTGTAGCCCTGCTGCCCTCTGATAACACTGCTGTCCACCAACCCTGAGGGCACGCAGGGTGGAGAGTACTGTGTCCACTTCTCCAGCGATCGGAGAAGATGAGGCCAAAGTCGGGGTGCTTTTCTCTCAGTGCTATTCTGTGGCAGCGCCTCAGGGCTGACTGGGAGCAGAAGAGGATGCAAGAAGCGAGGGAGCCCAGCCTCCTACCCCTGCCTCCACTCTGCTTTTATCTCCTTTGTACATTAGATCTTATTTATGGGGTTAAGGCTTCAAGGGAACAAAGACATGGTTTGAAAAATCACTGACGTAGAAAACGAGGCTTCAGGCAGCAGTATGGGACAGGGTGCTGAGCCTGATTCCTCTTCTGGTCACTTGTGCTGCTGTGAGCCAGGCACTCCGCTTTGCTGTCCTCAGTTCCCTCATTTATTCAATGAGAACAACAATGGTATCTAGAGTTCTGATAATTGTGAGGATTAAACAGGTTAATGCAGGTAAAATGCAGAGTGCACATGGATGAAACTTGAAAAGATTCTGCCAAAGGAAAGAAGCCAGTCATAAATGTGGGAAACGTGCTCACTGGTCTGAACTTAGTCAAAGAGAACAGCGGGAGCGAGGCTTTAATGACAGTCTTGCAAGATCAGGTGTATGGTGAGCAGGCACACTTAGTGTCATTACGACAAGCAATTTATTTCTTATCACGTGAGTCCCTCCCCTGGTTCCTCACTGGCTGAGTACTACAGGGTTTACATTCTTTCCCAGACTTCACCTAAGCAAGCTGTATCTATATTAAAATATTTGTCTTAATTTTATTGGCTAGTTTAAAACTTTCTCTGCATTTTTTTTGAAGTGATGCCAGGTCGCTCTTTCTTAATCTCCTTTCCTTTCCCAGCCAGAGTGACTCCCTAGTACATGTTCTGACATGTAGGCTTCTTGTTAATACCCTTTTGTTTAAACATTAATTCCTCTGGGAATAAGTCACATTAAATTTTATGCCATTTCTAATATAAAGGTCTGCTTATCATAGATTTCACTCATATGAAATGGCCAGAAGAGACAATACATAGAGACAGAAAGTAGATTAGCGGTTGCCTAGAGCTGGAAGGAGTAGAGATTGGGACTGATGGCTGAGGGATACAGGGGATTCTGGGGGGTAATAAAAATGTTCTAAAATTGATTATGGCGAATTGTATACTTCAAATTGGTGAATTGTATGATATGTGAATCATATCTTTATTAAACTGTTACCAAAAAGAAGTGCTTAGAGTAACCCTGTACAAAGGCTGCTCTACATGCTCATTTTAGCATTATTATTGATTCCCTGCAGGGCTCTTCTCCTCCTGGACTGTTCATCATGGCCTGCAGGGCCTCCCTGGGCGCTGCTCCAAAGGGGTGCTTTTCCTACAGTCACTGCTACATCGCCCAGGGGTCCTCTCTGCCATCAGAAGGCTCCACAGTTCTGCCTTAGCCAGTTTTCTCTCCTCTGTTTCTAAGTTAAAATATATTCCAAGGGCACCAATGCCCACTTCAAAGAAACTAACACTCCCAGTGGTGTGGGGCACTCCTATTTTGTGAAATAATGAAGTGTTATGGCATAGCTGGGAGGGATACCTAAAGGTTAACTGCTCTGCTTCTTTCATATCTGATTGTAATTACCCCAGAAAAGCATTTTTATACCCTTAAAATCTTTTTTTAAATAAGAAAGAAAGTGGGAGGTATTTTCCTTTATTACTTCAGGAATCACTGCTAAGTTTCAGCTGGGGAAGAGGAAATGTGGTTTGGAAATGGACGGCGGTGACGGTTGCACAAGAAGGTGAATGTACCTAATGCCACTGAACTGTACACCTACAGTTGGCTAAAATGGTAAATTTTCTGTGATGTATACTTTGCCAAAATAATTTTTAAAAAATCACTGTTGCTAGATTCATGGAAACCTAGGAGGGACCTGGAGAATTTCATCTTTGACACACAAAAGTACACGTGTTGGGTTTTGGGGAGGAGAGGGGGTGCTCACATGGTCTCTGAAGGCAACTCAGACCTGGGCAGAGGCTCACCTAGGGTGCTGGGGCTGGGGGCCGAGGGCTGCCCCTCCCTCTGAGGCTCCCTGATCAACGGAGAATCTTCCCCAGGAGGTCCATGGCCTGTTCCTTGGGCCTGTCTGTTGCCCCGGATGTTGTACATCCTGTTTCTGAAAGGAAAACGGAGAAGCACAAGGCTGACAGCCCTGTCATCCTGCCCTCCCCGCTGCCACTTCTGGAGCTTAAGCCACATCCCCACCCAGGTCCTGTGCTGATTGGTCTACCGGACTCAGGCACTCTGCACAATGCACTCCACCCACGCCACTCCCGACCCCCCTCAACCTCCTCTTTTTCACTTTTTTCATCATTCCTATCACCTTCCACAATATCACTTATAAACAATATTAAGCTTGACTCCCCTGCCCCAACCCCACTGCTGGAGTATATACTCCACGAGGGCAGTGATGTTTGTCTGTTTTATTCACTGAAATACTTTGAATGCCTAGAGCAGTGCCTGAAATATATTGGGCACTTAGTATGTATGTGCTGAACGAATGTTGAATGGACTTGCCAAACTAACTTTCCTGAACCTTCATCTGGTCCTATAATTACCTGGCTCAAAACCATCAGGGACTCCCTACTTCTGCCAAGAAAAGTTCCAAACATCTCCTGGCATCCTTCTCCCCTGCTTTCTTTCTTTGCTCAGATCTGTTCTCTCTGAAGCCTTCACTGATCATCTCACAGACTCCAAGGAGCTTACTGCCCCTCCTGAATGGGCCACCCTTGGACCAACTACTTGTCTAGACTGAATAATCGTGTCATTTCTTCAAGAGCTGGCACTAACCTACCTGCATGCCTGTTGGCACCTGCCACCGGGCTGCATTTGCCCAGCGTGAAGGCTCAGCACATGTTGCTTTGCAGGAAAGAACTAGGCAGCACTAAAGGCTGGCCTAGGACTGTGGACCACAGAGAAATTCATCATGAGTTAAATGAAAGGACAGTTAAATTGAGTTTACTTCACCTTTGCAAAGAAATAAAAGTAGACATCTTCCAAAATTAATGAGGAGAAAATGATTAAAGGAGTTCACTAGGTCAGTGTTCTTCAAACTGCAGATTATGATCCATAGGCAGATTGTAAAATTGGCTTAGTATCATGACCAGCATTTAAAAAGTGGAATGGAAAACATCAAAATGTATTTCACTTAGAAAGAGCTACTATTTTGTAAATTATATATATGTGCACTGAACTACAAAATAAAATGTACTTCTTAATGTGGTCACAGTCAACAGTCTGAAAAACACTATACTAGGGGGTCATTATTTAAAGGGCAGCAATATCATGGTCAAAAAAGAAGAGGACATGAAAGTCTGTAGATCTTTGAGGAGGTCCTGGTTTTGCTATAAAATCCCTGTGTGCAATATATAATTTCTAGCAGTATAGTTCACAAATCACTCTGAAAAAAAAACCCCTTATTCTGTGAACAGATGCTAGATAAGTATAAAACCTATTTAAAAAATACTTAGCTGAATTCCTAGGAAAGGAAGGGAAATCCCTAGGCACTAAACATGAAAAGATGAAACTCAAGAGGGAAGTAATGAGGAAGATCAATGTGTAGACTCAAATACTCTTCAGCAAATATTCCCTTCTTCCCCTCCATCTCCACGGAAGCAGAGTGCTTCCCTCTCCTCCTCTTGACTTTGGTCATGGCTATGTGACTTGTTTGGCCAAAGGGATGCTAGCAGATGTGATGTAAATATAGGCTTAAAATGTGCTTGCATAGAGGGCTTGCCCTCTTGAAGAACATGCCTTGCGTAGGTGCTATTCCATGGAAGATAAGAAATACATGGAGTAGGCCTAGACCCTACCAACAGCGTGGAATCAGGACCGGGTGAACCTTGCCTAGATCAGCTGGACTCAAAGTGTGAGAAATAAATGATTATTATATGACATTGAATTTTAAAGTGTTTGCTTACAGCATTATTGTTGTGAGAGCTGACTAGGACATGAGTTTTTCCAGGGATCAACTGTTCTTTTTTTAAAAATTGAGATGCTATCAACACATTTGACATATTATATTTGTCTCATGTGTACAATATATTTTATTCAATACGTGTATTATGTTGCAAAATGATCATCACAAGTTTAGTTAACATCCATTATCACACATAGTTACATTTTTTTTCTTGTGATCAGAGACCAACTGTCAACACCAGCACCCTAGGACACTGGTAACAAGGGAAGAAAGAAAACAAGGTTTTGGACCCAAACAAGGTGCAGAGTTGAAATTGAGATTCTTACATAAATCTGGGACTCCTGAAAGTATATGCCCTCTGTGAAGACATGAGTTAGAAAAAAAACTTGCCTGCTGGCAAAATTAAAATCTGGAAAATCTAGGTGAAGGCTTGGGGTGGTCAAAATTTTTTTTCTTCTGATATCTTTATTTGGTTTTGGTATTAGGACAACATAGGCCTTATAGAATGAATTGGGAAGTATTTCCCTCTGTTCTTCGATTTAGTATTAATTCTTTAATGTTTCATAGAATTCACCAATGATTTTATCCAGTCATAGATTTTTTTTTCTGGTGTGTGTGTGTAGAATTTTTTTCTCATTACTAATTCTATCTCCTTATGTATTATAGGTCTATTCAGACTTTCTGTTTTTTCTTGAGTTGGTTCAGTAATTTGTGTCTTTCTAGGAATTTGTCCATTACATCAAAGTTATCTAATTTGTTGTCATATAATTATTCCTAGTATTGCCTTATAATTCTTTTAATTTCTAGAAGGTTGGTAACAAATGTCTCCTCTTTTGTTCTTGAGTTTAATAATTTGAGTCTTTGCCTTTTCTTGGTCTGTCTAGCTAAAGGCTTGTCAATTTTGTTGATCTTTTCAAAGAACTATCATTTGATTTGAAACTTACTTTTAAAACAAAATTCAGTTTTTTTGTATAGTTGGGTCCAGAATAGGAAAAGAATGAGATTGTACTTTAATGGAGAATACAGTTGACTGGTGGAGGGAAAAATGAATCACAAAGTAAAAATAGAGAAGAAGTTAAAACTCAGCACTTCCAACACCTGACCTTGAAATCTGGGGTGGGGGTTGTCTCTGACTCCTTTTGCTCTGTTATTATTAAAGTCCTATTATAAGGTGCTCTTTACTCCCTGGGCTTTACTCACTTCCCCTTCCTAGTTCTTACTTTCCCCATCTAAAAGAAAGAGTGTCGTCTTTTTAAAAAGAAAAATGGTGACCACTAGGGACACCTTTTAGTGAGTATCACTTTGTGTTGGGTACTATGTTGAGCCCTAGGACATGTTTCTGATAAACCCAAGCCACATGAGTTGGAGAGGACCAAGGGCCACATCCCTAGAGCTAGAGGCACTGGCTGGGTGGGGTGCCTGTCATCGCTGCCCACACTTCCCCCTTTCCAGGAACTGCAGCCTCCCCAGTGTGTTCAGAGGCTCACAGGCGGTCACCCCTGGGGTATGGGAAGGTAGAGATACTCCAACTTCAGGGCAGCAAATGGTCTTTAAAACCTATCACACACATCTTCTGGGGATAGGGAGCTTACTAACTACGGACCCAGCCCAGGTGGTCACTACCCAGACAAACTACTGTGCTTGGAAGAGGCATCTCCATTTCACAGACTTACTGACTTTGCTCAGAGCAAGTCAGAGATCATTTTCTGTGTAGATTTAGCTTCAGGTCTGAAGAACTTGGTCAGCATGGAGGTAAAGGTCATGAAAACTTGTTCTGGAAGGGTAACCTTGGGCAGGCCATTTATCCTCTCTGAGCCTGAATTCCCTCATCTGTAATGGGGATGATTAGCATGTCTGCAACAAACACTACCTGGGTCCTTCCTAGCCCATGGGCCAGGCCCTGAGCAGGCACTAATAATTCAACTCATTTAATTCTCACACATATGCATTCAACTCCTTTAACCCTCACAACAGCCCAATGAAATAAGTACTATTATCACCTCCACTGTACAGAGAGGAGAACTGAGATTCAGAAAAGATAAGTAACCAAAGTCACACAGCTAGTAAGTGCTGGGGCTGACCATCAGACCTGGACATCTAACTCCACAGTTTCAGAACTTAACCATTAACATATAATTTTACAGGTCTGTCCAGACAACTCAGTGAGAGTGTAGAGCATCTAGCACAGTGCTCTGGAAGCTCCCCTACTGTGTTCCCCGAGTATGACCTGGGCTTATGGCAGACCCAATAGCAAGGTCCAAGACGAGCAGGGCAAGGCAGTGCAGGAGACATGGGCAACCCTGATCTTACTGAGGCCCTCAGCAGCCCAGTTCTCGCAATGCTCCCTTGCACTTTCTGTGGGTTATTAACATTGTCAAGAGGGAAGTAACTGACAGATCTTCTGAAACTTCCTTCCTTCTTGGTGTCTCCATGTTCTCTGTTCTACTTCTGCTGTTTGTGGCCTTCACCTTGGTGAGACCCCCCACCCCCCACTCCCCAGGTATTCACTGGATGGATGGATGGATGGCTCAGTCCCCCACTCCCCACAGCAGGCTCCCAGTACACCCAGGTCTCTCCAGCTTCTCCCAAGGGAAGGCCCCCTGCAGGACACCCTCCTTGTCTACTCACTCTGGGGGGAGTGCCCAACCGTGCTCCATACCCCTTAAGCTTCTCTTTCCGGCTTTGATCTCTCTTGAGTTCCAGCCACCCCCATCCAAATGCCTGTGGGGTAGTTCTACCTCCAGCCAGGAGCCTTAAAGGACACTCACCTTTCCCCTAAAACCTGCTTCTCTCCTGGGAACACCGTCACTACTCTCCTAGCTACACAAGCAAACTCAAACATTGTATTGAATGCTATGCCTGAGTCACACAGAACCAGGCATCTCTAATCCAAGTCCAGTGAACAGTTTATTCTGTTTTTCAAGAAGTCCCAGTTTATCTGAAGTCCACACAGAAAAAAGGCACCCAAACCGAATCAGTATTGGGTATAGTCTGAATTCCCAAAAGCATCCATTCCTTCAATTAGAGCAATTACAGTAGCAGCAAATGATACTTATTAACTGCTTACTGATTGGCAAGTGTAGTTCTAAAGCGGTTTGCATGCATTAGCTCATTTAACCCCCACCCCTCTATTCTGGTAAGACAAACACACACATTTACTAACAAGTTCAGTAGAGCACAGAGAAATCAAATACTTGCCAAGGGCAACAGAGCCTATGACTAGTGGAGCCAGGATACAAATCCAGAATTAGCTCTGAAGCCCAGGCCATCCAGCTATCTTCTTATAAACTATTTAAAACAAAGCCTGCCAATGGGAAATTGTACATATGCTCATTATTAGGTAAAAAAGTAGCTGAAATATGATTGACATACAATAAACTACACAGGATAAAAGTGAATAATTTGACACATTTGACATATGTAGACATTTGTGAAGTCATCAACACATTACATTCTGTGCCATATCAATTATACACATATGTATATAGAAAACGGGGAGGAAAGACATACCAAAGGCTAAGAATCTCTGGGTGATAGGATTATGCTTAATTTTAAATTTCTACCTTTCTAGATGCTTCTAATTTCCTAAAGAACATGTATTACTTTCAAATCAGAACAATGGATGTAATGTTTTAACAAAGTACTGATGTGATGAATGAAAATAAAGCTCCTAAGCCCCTCCCAGATCCCCTCACTGCAGGGAATCACATCAGATCACTGTACTCAAAGAAGGTGGCTGCTGGCAGTTTGGCCTGCCCCTCAACCCCACTGGCACTTACTGTATTTCAGTTCCCAGATGCTTGAGGGAAATATTCTGAAGGGCCAAGGGCATGGCAGGGACTGGCTGCAAGGCAGCTGCCATGCCTACAAGCCCAGGGGGAGTTTTCACAGGGCACAGGAACTCCTCCGGCTCTGCCGCCTCTTGCTCTGGGGAACAAAGAAAAGCAAAATCATTCTCTGGGGTTATTGCACTTAGAAAGACTAGATGGGGGGTGCTAAGGGCTCAGCTTTGACTGGTAGCAGGTGGAAAACCCCTTAAGAATATGCAGAACTGCAGATACTTCTACTTCTGATACCCCATCCTAAAAAAAGTTGTCTGAAATGCAGACAAAGCTTTAATGAGCCAAGAGGTTCATCCTGGGACTAGTTAGCCTCAAACTGGAAATAAAGATCTGAGAAAAGGTTAAAAAAATCGCGATGCCTTCGGATAATCAAAGTTACTCAACCATTTAAATTAATGAAGAATGCTTAAGAACATGTAGTACAAGCATGGGATAAAATATTAAGTGGAAAGAGACAGATAAAAAAAATTGGGGTTATAGTATGATCTCAATTGTATAGGAAAAGTCTCACAGAAAAATACACTTTTCAATCTTAACAGTGGTCAGAACTGTGTGACTGGATTAGCAGTGAATAGCTACTCTCATTATAGTTTACTGTTTTCCCCAAATTTTCTATAGTAAACATGGGTTACTTTGATAGACAGTATAGTTTCCAAGTATAGGGGTTCTTATAGTTTATAGGCAGCAAGGGGTCCCCATCAGAGCTGAGGATGCTGGGAGGGACCCAGAGAAGGGGCTGGAAAGGACAAATGGGAGGGGGTGGCTAGGAGGGGATCTCATCTGGCTGGGACTGTAGAGCCCCCTGGAACTTTCAGCAGGGACCTGGGCTACAGTTGCCAAGTTGGAAAACCTGAGACTGAGCCATGTTTCTGGGAGGTGCTGTGACCTGCTTGGAAATAACTTTTTCTCTTCCAGCTTCAGGCTCTGCATTTTTAAAACAGGAAAGATACTGTGTAAACTGTCTCCTTCAGACTTAACTATGGGAGAATATTTAGAAAACCATAAAACTCCATAGTGTGGACATGCATCTTTCAAGTGTAGTCTTTAGTCCAGACTTTGAGCTGATTAAAAATAGAGTTTTCCTGTATACCAATACTTTAACCATCTTTATTCTCCCTATTCAGAACAAGCAAAAAAAAGTACAAGTCGTCTAAGATTTTGTGTCTTGGCAAGTACTTCCCTAACTGCTAATATCTGTTTTCCTTTAACTTCCACATATGGCCCTAGATTTACTCTGAGGACACACAGAACTAAGTCTTCGGAGTAAATGTTCCCACTGGTTGGATTCACCAGTGAGAAAACAGCAGCTCAGAGGGTGAGCTTCACAGCCAAGGTAACACGGTAGCAGAGCCACGGCCTCAAATGCAATTCCTTGCTTTTCACTGAAACCACGTGCCTTATCAGAGTGGCCTTTTTTGACAAGTAGAAGGGAGGGGCGGCCCAGGAAGGCACACACTCCCAGTGCAAACCAATGTCCACGGGATGGGGATGCCACAGTGAAGGTACTTCCTGTAGGAAATAGACCTGATGACCCAAGGCTCTGGTCTGGGGCCTCCGGGTCCCTTCTCAGCTTGGAGAAATGCCCTCAGTGAGGTGACCACACACAGAATTTTCAGCAGCATTTATTTATAATTTTCTTTTTGCCTGAGCTGTAGGGGCTGTTCTACCACCAGTAGGAAGAGGTCATTGCCCAACAAAAAGGGCTTGGGCCAGAAGCTCAAGGCTTCCCCAGAAGGTGCAGGCCAAAGGCAAGATGCCTCTTGAGCCTGAGGAGGGGGTGAGTCCGCAGACGAGGGTTCTAATTTCAGTGCTGATATTTTTTCACTCTGTGACCTTAAACAGGTCCCTTGGCCTCTCTGTCACAGTTTTCTTGTCTGTAAAATGGGAATAACATTAACTACCATATAAGATTTCTGTGAAGATAATTTAATGTATGTAAAGTGTAGTGGTAGTGGTATGCATATTTTTATGATGACATACGTTTATAAAAGTGCTTTGTAAACTGTGTCTTACTTTGGCAACATATTCTTATTTTAAATCTGTTGGTTTCTCCTTCATCTTTCTTGGCTCTTATGGAGACCAATACTTAGGTCAAGTATAAAATAAAGGCATAAATGTTTAAAAGCTGTCGAGAACATGCTTTGCAGATTGCTCAAGGGCAATGTTAAGACACTTTTTATAGGATGACATGCCTATGACTCAAAGTCAGGTGTGAGTCAGTTGATTTTCATTGCCCTGGGAGCAGGCCCCTGCTTCCTCCCAGGAAGGGCAGAGACTGGAGAGGTGGGGCAGCTGCTTTAAACAGCTGATTCAGGACAGCCAGCTTGCTCAGGACTCCAGAAATGTCTTCCTGGGTGGGCTGGGAGAGTTTTGCGAGGGCCCTGTGTCCGGGAGGGTGAAGGCTTGCTGTGGGATGAGAAACCCATCAGATGAGAAGCCCACATCCCTGCTTCCTGCGTCTCCCACCAGCATCCACCTGGGGAGATGGGTGCTCTGATTCCCTTGTCACTATGGCAACCCCCTCCCCACGCCCCATGCCCACAGCAGGGGCTGGCCCAGAAGAGGACTGTGCTGAACCAAAGCCACAGAATTCAAGAACTTGGAAAGGGTTCCACATAATAGAAGAACCTACAGGATCCCAAAGCCATTTTGGTTTTAGACACACAGGAATTCTGTTACTGGGAGGGTTTCTTGTTGCTTCTAGTCTGAGGCTAACTGATATCTGGCAGTTGTGTGACCTCAGGTTGCAGTTTTCCACACAACTGGGGTTGTTTGGCTCCCTGGCAGATGGGGAGAGGTGGAGCAGCAATAATAAGCTCTTTCCCAAAGAAAGCCCTTACAAGCATAAAACACCCAGAAGATTCTCTGATGAAATTACTGATTATTATTAACATTAAAAATGAGCAGTTATTATAATAGTAATAATGTATATGTACACATACAACGGTGATATTATTAAGACAGCTACCACATACTGAGCACTTACTATGCGCCTGGAATAACACTAAAGGTTTTACATTCTTTTCCTCCTTTAATTATAAAATTCAGTGTATTCGCTCATGCATTAACTCTACAAATATCCAATGTGCCAGCCAGGGCACCTGGTCCTGGTGACATAAGTGACAAAGACACGGCACCCACTCTTGAGGGCCAGTGGGCAGGGCCCGACAAGGACACTGTCATCAGAGCACACTGTGACAGGCCTTCCTAGAGGCACCTGAAAAACGTGTTGAGAGCTCACAGTACAGCAAGCAAAGTCCCGGATGGCTTCTGAGGGGAGGTCAGCAAGAGGAGGCGGTGGCACTGGAGCCTGGCCGTACAGGAGAAGCAGGAGTTGGCAGGCAGAGACGAGAGCAGACGCCTCTGGTGCTGGTGAAGTGTACAGCACGAGGCAGGCGCCCGGGAGCAGGAGGGGAGAGAAGAGGAAGGATGACCCTGAGTACCGGGCTAAAAAGCAGGGACTGGGGCATGGTGGGTGGCCACTGAGGGGCAATGGAGCTCAGCCGCACAGTTTAGAAAGCTCACTCTGCTGCAGAGAGGACGGGTCCGAGGTGGCAGGCTGGGACACAGGGACACTAGGGAGGGGGCTGCTCTGGTTTTCTGGCTAAGAGTTGTGGCCTAACACAAGGCAACAGTGAGCAGAGGGTCTGGGTCTGAAGTATATGCCAGAGGGCAGACTTGGCCAGCACTGGGGACTGACTGGACTGGCTGACCTAGATCCAGCAAGGGGTGAGGGTGGCTCCCAGTTAACTGAGGTAATGAAAGGTCATTTGGAGAGGGAACAGGAAGTGAAGGAGAAGGGCCAAGGGCAGATGGGTAAAACATTCTAGATGGGTACAGAGGTCTAGGAGGTGCTTGGCTGAGTCCTGCCCTCACCCATTCACCTTCCTCCTTAACTGAGAATGAGGCATAGTAGGCATGCAGCAGCTCTGTGCCAGGGCCCCATTCTCCACGCTTCTGCAGGGGCAGCTGTGCGTGGTCTGTCCTGATTCTAAAACCTGCCGATCATATTTCTGGCTGTAGCATGGGGGTGGGAGGGTATGATCGCCAGGACTCCTCCATGCTGAGATGTTCTAGGATTTGAGATTAAGAAACTTCATTTGTGCACCACATGGGGGTGAAGGAGTCTGCATTAGGGGAACACCAGGGATAAAACCACTGATTGGCCCAACTCATAGCACAAAAGCTTTTGTGTAAGAAGCAACAATAACTGCCCTTTTTCATCAACCTTCCTCACAGCAACTCTGTGAAACTTTCATTTCTTGAGATCTCCCCATAATAGTCATCACAATAGCAGCTGACATTTATTGAACTCTGACAATGTGTACCAATGCTTAAGGCATATAGATTCATTTCATCCTCATGAGAACCCTAAGATGTAGGTATGATTTATTAACCTAATTTTGCAGGGAAGAAACCTGAAGCTCAGAAAGGTTAAGCAACTTTCTAAGACCGCACGGGATTAGGAATTAAACCCAGGCAGCCTGGCCTCAGAGCCCATGTTCTTGCACTTGATGCTATATACTGTTGCCCTGATGTGAGTCGCATCCCTGACTCTCTGCTTCTTTAGCAGAGGGCTTCTCCTACTCCCAACAGGAGGTAAAGGTTTGGTCCCTGAGAGCCCTGGGTGTGTGGCAGGAGGCGAGCCCACTGGGTACCTAGCTCGAGGTGCAGGGTAGGCACATTCTCAGGCAGGGCAGCATCAGGGGCGGCGGGAGGTGCAGGCGGGCTGTTGTGGAACTCCCAGCGCTTCATCTGCAGCTGCTGCAGCCAGTACAGCATCACCTGCCGGGTGGTGGCCTGAGAAGCACAAGGGTTAGTTGGTAAGGCCTGTGCCCAGCAGGTGTGGGATGTGGAAAGGTCATGGGAGGCTTAATAACTCTCTCCTTCCCAGAAAAAAAAAGTCATTGCAGATGGGTGCCCACCTCTGAAACACCACATGCTTCCTGGCTGCACAAGGTAATCAGGCTTTCATCTCCCACTCATAGGTTCCTTAACCTTTTTGGGCCTCAGTTTCCTCATCTGTACTATGGGAATGACAACACCCATAGGGTAGGTATGAGGATGAAATGAGGCAAGGAAAGTGAAGTTCCCAGCATACTACCTGACACAGTAGGAGCTCAGAATGTGCTCACTGGATAAGGAATCTGGAAGAGCTAAGAGAGAGGGAAAGAGCTTGGATATTCTGACCTGGGTCGGGCCCTGGTACTATCACTTTTTCCCTGTGCACCATCTCAATGTCTTAGCTGACTTTTTGGGATATGGGAGAATCCTTTCTGTTTTGGGCGTGCACTGAAAACATGGATATGATTGGGAATATGCATTATGCCATGAGATTCTCCAGGAGGAGAGCAAGGCAGGAGTGATCAGCCCTTCAGCAGATGGAGAAACTAAGCCTCTGCAGTTGGGGCAGGTGGTAGTAGCTGGTCCCAGAATGTGGGTCTCCCACTTCTAGACCAGAACTTCACTGTAATTTATGGCCAAGAGATTGTGGCTTACATAAAAAGGCCTAGGATCATCTGGGCACAGAGGCCAGGCAGCTTGCTGGGAGTGGGTGGTGAGCCTCCCAGAGCTGCCCCAACAAGGCCACGTGAGAACGGCAGGCTGCCTGAAGCAGGGCACACACCCCCTCTCAAGGGGCCCACAGGACAGGTGTGCACAAGGCCAGGGCACTTGAAAGAGGCCCTCAGCCTGTCATGGAGTTACCACATAAGATAAAATGATGCCCACCAGTCTTCTCTTTCTATATACTTTTCCTGAGAGATCTTAGCCCCTCGCAGAGCTTCGCCAAGCCCTTGTGCTGACAAGCTCCAGCCCATACCCAAACACCTCATTTTATTAATTCACTGGACAAGTGTATATTGAGAACTATTATACATATGATGAGACAACACAAATGGCCCCTATTCTCTTGGAACTTAGAGGAGTCTACCTAGGGGGACAGACAGCTGAATGTCTACAGTCTCCTTCTCCTGGGTTGCCCCCTGTCAGTGACAGGCCCGGCTGGGCAGTCAGCCAGTCACACAGCCCTGCCCTGAGTCCGCCTCAGGTTCCTCCTCCCTCACATCCCTAGCCACTCCCATTTGTCTCCCTCCCCAGGGTCCCAGCTTTAGCTCAGCCTGTTCACCTCCTGATGGACTCCCTGACCACCAGCATGGCCTTCTAATTTGTTCTCCACCCAATACCCAGGCTGAGCTTTCTACCCATTCTCAGCTCACGGTGCTTCCTTGTTTAAAGCTCTCGGACAATCTCCCACAGCCCACACGACAAGGTCCTAGCTCTCAGCCCTAACTCACAAATGCCCCACCCTGTGGCCTTTCCTCTGCCATTCCCTTTTGGGCCCCTCCATAACCCTGGCTCCTGTGACTTGCCTGGATACTCCAGGTGGTACCATGTTTTCCTGTTTTTGCTCATGGGGCTTCTTGGCTTGGAATATCCTTCTCCCTCGTCTGCTTGTAAACAACCCATTTCTTCTTTCAAGCTTCAGGTATCGTCTCCTCCTCTGTGTTACCCTTTTGGGATGGCCCCTTCCATTTGGGGAGCTGACCCTTACTGTCACTGCACTTTTCTGACACAGGCTTACAGTGTCCTTAGAACATTCTACTGTGTGTGTCAGTTTCCCTGTCAGTCCCTCTCACCAGACCTGAAGCTATTACATTAAGCTGAGTACTAGGGGGCAGATCTGATTTGGCCCCTCACCCATGTGCATAGCACAGAGCCAGGCACACACACAGATCAGTGAAATAGTAAAAGACAGGTGTTAGAGATCCTGTAGACAGCATTCAACCTGTGGGGGAGACACATGACCGGCAAACCACATGACCTCTAAAATGTCTGCTTTCCTGGGCCTGGAATTCCTGGTTTGCATTATTTTAGCATTCTCCCCAGCCTGGTCACCAGCCAGGCCCAGCCAGTTAAGAGGAACTGAAGCTGTGGCCTACATCCAGGGAGCTTAATAGATGCCCAAGGGTGTGGGAGGTGGTCTCCTGGCACACTCTTTTCTGATGAGCGAGAGTCCCAGGACTCTTAGTCTAGATCTATCTTTCCGATTAGGTTCTGGGTCACCTCCTCTTGACATGAACGTTCTGACCTTGGTTCCATCACTATGTGACTATGTGTGTTCATTCAACTGACATTTATTGACTGCCCTCTAGGAACAGGCTTTATTCTTGGTGCTGTGATTAATTCAACAATTTGTAGGTGCCTGTTGTTTACACACCTTGGCTTAGGTCTCCAAAGCTTCCTATACATTCTGAGAGGTTAAGTAACTTGCCCAGGGTCACACTATTAGTAAGAAGCTGATATAGAATTTGAATCCAAGACCTCTGGTTTCAAAGCATGTGGCCTCTCCACTGTTCCAGGCTTTGTCAGTTACACATGATGATGAAACAAAACATACTGAAGGGAAAACAGGTTTAGGCATGGCTGGATGGACAATCCAGGCTGATTAGTGAAACCTAAGTGTTTATCTCCCAATCCCTGCCAACATCTCCTCAGCACTCACTTTTGGCCAAAATATCAAGAAAAGTGATTCAGAATCTGGGCCTTGAGAGAGGATTGCAAAGCTCTTATATCGACTATATTTCAACCTCAAATAAGAAAGTTAAGGTAACTGCATTGTTAGGCAACCCCAAAGGAAAGTTTGTTACAGCTGAGAAGCAGGCTGTGGGATTCCAAGTGGGTGCGCCTTTACTCTCTAGATGCCTGACCTTATCAGCTCCCGGTGCTTCCTTTATCTCTCTGTGACTCATGTCTTGATCGCTAATATGTGTCCATCACCCCTGCCTTTGATGTGGGAATCCAAAGAGGAAATGCGCCTTGGACACAAACCCTGGGCCCTCCGGGTTCACTGGGATAATCAGGGCTGGTGACCACCCACCCGCGCCCAGCCGAGCCCTAGAAACTCATCCCGGCTGGAAAGCAAAAAAGCGCTCCATTTACCTTCAGGGTAATAGTTCGGCTGGGCGTCTTGATTTCGAAAGTTCCCTCCTCGGCGTCCGCCTTGCAGTCAAAGATTGCACTGGAGAGATCTACGCTGTCCAAGGGATTGGCATCTTGCGCAGTCCGCGAATAATACAGGTGACATTTCCTCTCGTCGTAGAAGAACCAGCGGGATTTCCAGCCCCGCATGGGTCCTTTGCCCCCAAACTTACTTAAATATCCACAGAGTTTCTTGGGGGACGTCTCCAGGGGCCGGGCGCAGCCCTCCGACTCCTCCGGAGGCAACATCTCAGGGCCGCAGGCCCAGCGGGCAGGCTCTTCCGACCCCGGGGCGGAGGGGCGAGACTCCGGGGGCCTCTCCTGGGCGCCCTCCATCTAAGGCAGTGAGCGCCAAAGGGCTGGAGGTCCGCAGCCCAGCTCGGGCCAAATCTCGGGGACTCAGGGGCTACCTTCTAAGGGGAAATCTGGGAGGGGTGGCCAGTGGTGACCGCCTCCAGGAGGCGGTAGAGGGACGCGCTGGCTGCGGTGTGAGCCCCATTGACCGCAAACCAACTGGAGCGGCTGGCTACGCCCGCCAGGACCTCCCTGCAGCCGGGCCACGCCCCCGAACGTCCCCGGCCGGCTCCTCCCACCCGAGTACCTCGGATTTTCCTCGGCGCTCGTTAGCCATCTTTACTAAGGGCAGCCCGCGGGCGTGAAGTGGGCCTGAGGGGAACGGCGTGGTGTCACCGAGCTAGATCAACCGTTGGGAGGGAACGGAAAGAGATCACTATCTGACTACACGGCTCTGGTAAGTCGCGTAATCACGTAGAAGGTTGTTTCCTTCCCTTGTCTAGGGACCGCCCGCCTTTTCTCCCCAAGTAACGCGCCGGTCACCTTCCGACGGCGCATCGCGCGGCCATTGGCTGAGAGGAACGACAGGCTCTGGGGCGCCGCTGCTGGCGCCGCTCAGGCGAGTGCGCATCGTGGGCAGTGCCGCTCGCCCTTTATCCACGGCTTTGCCTTAACCCCAGGTTGACTCGGAGAGCGAGGTCCCCCGCCTTACGCCTCGCCTTGCATGGTACTGGGTGTAGGGTAAAGTCAGGATTTCAGATTAGTGGGGGAAATGAAGAGCTACTTGGTAAGTTGGTTTAGATATTTACCTCATACCGCATATCAAAATAGAGGTTAGGTAGATTAGAAAATTACATATAAAAAGTGAAATCATAATATACATGTGACGGAATATTATCAGCCGTAAATGGGAATGAAATTCGGATACACATGCTATAACATGAATGAACCTTGAAAACATCCTGCTAAGTGAAATAAACCAGACTCGAAAGGACAAACATTGCATGATTCCACTTAGGTGAGGTACCCAAAATAGGCAATTCATAGGGGAAAAAAGTGTACTAGAAGTTATTATGGGCTGGGAGAGGAAGAAATGGAGAGTTGTTGGTTAACAGGTACAGGGTTTCTCTTTGGGATGATGAAAAAGTTTTAGAAAGGGATAGTGGAGTTATTGATGATGGTTGTAGAACATGGAATGTGGTTTCTGCCACTGATACACTTAAAAATGGTTAAAATGGTTAATTTTATGTCATGTATATATTTTACCACAGTAAAAAAAATCTTTAAAAAGTGAAACCATAAAAATACCCAAAGAAAATAAAGACAAATATTTATATAATCTTGGATCAAGGGAAGGCCTTGGTGCGTGTAAGATTAAAGGCAGCACACAAAAATCTAAAGATTCCTAGATTGACCTCAGAAGCATTTCAAATGTGGGAACAAGAAAATATCAGGAATGACCTAAAAAGACAAGTACAAGGTGAGAAAAGTATTTGAAATACATTTATAACAATGTGATGTGGGGTTGATATTTATAAACAGCATGTACAAGTCAATAACTAAGAGAAGCAATGAAAATAGTGGACAAAATCAATAATCCATTCACAAAAGAAGGGACTTAAATGCATAAAAAGCAAAACCTCTTAACCTCAGTAGTAATTTTTTACCTGTAATGGTCAGCTTTTTTGGGGAGAATGTAATCTTTGTCCCTTGAATGTGAAACAGCCTTATCAGTCTTTGCTGGAGAAGGGGTCAGGGGAAAGTAATGTAAGCTGGTGCAAGGAGCCTGGAAGATAACTTGGCTACTGATAACAAAAACCTTAGAAGTTTGTGTACCTCATAGTTTAGGAGTTCTATTTGTAAGAGTTTGTCATAAGAAAAAATCATACATGCTTACAAATATGGTCATTTCAGCATGACTTACAACAGTGCTTCAAAAATTGGAATAATTTTTGTGTCCCCAAATCTGAATTTGATTAAGTAATCGATTGAGTACATTTTACAGGAGGATATGAATGACAGACTAGAGCACTATCATTTTCATGATAAAGAGTCGGAAAAGGTAATGTTGGTTTCTCAACTTTTCTATCCAGTCATGGTTTGAATTGGGTTCCCCACCAAAGTCATGTGATGAAGCTCTAAGCCCCAGTACCTCAGAATGTGACTATATTTGGAGATAGGGCCTTTAAAGAGGTAATTATGGTGACACAGGGTCATTAGGGTGTGGGCCTTAGTCCAATCTGACTGGTGTCCCTCCAAGAAGAGATTAGGACACAGAGAGGAGATTTATTTAGACCATCTTTTTTTTTTTTTTCATACTTTAATTTTTATTGATACAGTATCAGAGCTTAACAATTTCAGTGTGCATTATAATGGCATATTTCTTTAAAGTATTTGATACTACAGATATACAAAGGCACGTCAAAAATTGGCTTTCTGAATGGAACAGTATCAAATTTGCCTTCCAGAACAACACAAAATAAAATTTTTAAAACATTTAGATAGATATCAGAATAATCTTAGCTTGACACTAAACAATCATACTACATACATGGTATCACATGAGGGAAACATGGGGAACAAGCTATGTATACGTGATAAATGGGGTTCAGGGCAGTCCAAAGACCTCTGTGTATCGTGATTTCACAGAGTACATGTAAATGCTTCTAGAAACATGGAGAAATCATTTCAACGGTTGTTATTAATATACAGTGGCTCTCTGCCAATACCCACCATCTAATTATATATGTGCAAGGACTCTTAACTCACTCTAGATATATATATATATATTTTTTTTGAGAGGGCATCTCTCATATTTATTGATCAAATGGTTGTTAACAACAATAAAATTCTGTATAGGGGAGTCAATGCTCAATGCACAATCATTAATCCACCCCAAGCCTAATATTCGTCAGTCTCCAACCTTCTGAAGCATAACGAACAAGTTCTTACATGGTGAACAAATTCTTACATAGTGAATAAGTTCTTACATGGTGAACAGTACAAGGGCAGTCATCACAGAAACTTTCGGTTTTGATCACGCATTATGAACTATAAACAATCAGGTCAAATATGAATATTTGCTTGATTTTTATACTTGATTTATATGTGGACCCCACATTTCTCCCTTTATTATTATTATTATTATTATTATTATTTTTAATAAAATGCTGAAGTGGTAGGTAGATGCAAGATAAAGGTAGAAAACATAGTTTAGTGTTGTAAGAGAGCAAATGTAGATGATCAGGTGTGTGCCTGTAGACTATGTGTTTATCCAAGCTAGACAAGGGCAATAAAACATCCACGGATGCAGAAGATTTCTCTCAAAACATGGGGGGTGAGGTTCTAAGCCTCACCTCTGTTGATCCCCAATTTCTCACCTGATGGCCCCCCTGCGACTGTGCCTGTCTTAGGTTGTTCCTCCCTTGAGGAATCTTACCCGATTAAGACCATCTTAAGACATAGGAAGAAGTCATCTGCTAACTTAGGAGAGAGGCCTTAGAAGAAATCAGGCCTGTCAACACCATGGACTTCTAGCCTCCAGAATTGTGAGAAAATTAATCTCTTATTTAAACTCCCCAATCTCTACTTTGTTATGGCAGCCCTTGCAAACTAATACCTAACGAGAGTGAGCTTCCTTCAAAACCCATCCTAGACACAGCCCAAAGTGGCTTAGAGCACTCATGAAAACTCTCTGAAGCCTTATTTTATAAACATAAATAAATATAAAATCCTATCAGTTTCATATAAAATATTTTACATTAATTTCCAAAAAGTGAAACAGTCAAACCCTATTCCCAGCCTCTTCTACTCTGAGGGATGGGCGGCAGGCTGGGTTGTACCATCCCCACTAGGACTGGTGCATATCAGGAAACCTGATCACTGAAATTTTCATTGACTGATCACAACCTTTCTGGGCTTTGGTTTCCTTATTTGTAATATAGGAATCATAATTCCTACCTAGCATATCCTGCTGAATGTTTGTGAAGACCAAAAGGTAATGATGGAAATTTTTCAGGACAGTATCCCGAATCTGCAGTAATACTAATGTGCTCAGGGTTGCTCCAGGGAAAGAATGAAAAGGAAAAAAATGATTTTTAGTGTTCAGTTAAGGGATATTAGAGGGAAACTCTAGTTGATCCAGATGCATTAACTGCTATGTATCCTAATGGATGCACTTGTGGTTTTTATGTCAAAATACAGTCCCCTTGGAGGAGTTAGCTGCAAATGAAGAGGTTGTCAGAAAGCGACACCTTGTGGCCTTTTTGGTGTACTGTCCTTGGGTATTTTGGGTGTTTCCCAAGTTCTTTTGTCAAAGGGCTTTTAAGACACCAAGCAGTACCCTCTCCTGACAACGTATCCCAAACAAGTAGGTTAATAACTTGACAGTCTTAAAACCAGTATGTTTTACGTATTCCTTCAGCTCATTTATTTAGTGAAGGCAAGAGAAAAAATTTCTAACCACAAAATCATGTGTTTCTTTGGTCAGTGTAAGCGTTTATCACATGCACTAATGAACATTATGCTTTATTTGGAGTTGTTTTCCATGCCAAATTTTCTTCCTTCTCTTACTGTGGGAGAACTTTAGTTATCCTAATAAGGAAGGAATACAGTCTTACTGAAAATAGGTGTTTAAAATTTTGGGCTTTCTGGTCAGCAAAACATCATCATATACTTTCTAACATGTCTATTTTTGAGTAATACCATTTTCAGTTGATAATAAGCCCAAAGAATTCATGTTTATTTGAATCATAATTTTCAAATACATAATTTTTAAGAGAAGTAGGTTCATTTAAACCCACATGTCATTTGCAAGCAGGATTCTCTGTCAGTTTTTCTATAAAATATTAATAGGCAAATAGACACTATTGAGTTTTGTATGTACATCTCATAATATAACATGATATCAGAGATCAAAATAAGCTCCCCAGTTACCTGGCAGGATCATTGTAATGAATGCCCACTCCATCAGTCAAATTTTGCATAACTGAACATAATGGAATTTCAGTTCCACACGTCAGGTTCAGGATTCACAGCATTTAGTTACAGAATCTTGAAAAAGATGATCTGACACTGCAGACACTGAACACTGTTCTATGCTATGTTTCATTTCAAATTCTGAATGTGTAACAGATTCTGCAAAAGGAACTGTAGTTCCAGGGAAGCTTACTTTTTAAATTATTTTCTATTTTTAAAGAATCAAATAACAGGGAAATACTTTCAGTTTAATTTTCGCAGATTTTTAAGTCACAGAAATGAAAAACTAGACTTTCATGTTTTATGTTCTTGGTGGACTTGGCAAGAAATATAGTATCATTTAGTGGGTGGGGAAAGGAAATTCCCACAGGAAAGTACGTATCAGATATTGGTGGCACCTTCATTTCTTCTCTAATGTCTCTGGAGTTAGACTGTCTGGATTTGAATTCTGGCTCCATCATCACTAGAAATGTGACCCTGGACAAGTTACTTAACCTGTCCTGTGCCTGAGTTTCTTCATCTGTGTAACTGAGGATTATTTAAAATACCTATCTATCCCAGAGTCTAATTACACGATTATATGAGATGAACCACATAAAGTGCTTACATTGTGCCTAGCCCATTGATAGCATTTAATAAGTGTTAGCTACTAATATTGGTAAGAGTTCTAGGAATCATCATTTCTTTGAGCTAGTAGAGACCTCCCAACATTCATTTGATCCAGGCCATTGCCCAGACTCTCGTATTTTTATTCCATCCTAGCAGACAAGATAGTTTTTCTGTTTATTCATTAAGTAACAGGTGGCTCTGAGCACTTCTAAATGGAAGTCAACTAGATAGTAGTGTCCCTTCAGTGAGGAATAATGTCCCTTTAAAAATGTAAAATGACTGTTGTCCTGAAGAGGTGGTTGTGGCTTTGCCAGCTACCAGTTGATACATATCCCAGGAGCTGCCTTTCTTCTTTCCATTGGGTCAGTGTGGCCTTGTCCCGGCTCTGGGGGCAGACAGGCTTTTGGCGGTGATTTCCTGTGCTGTTCACCTGCACTGCAAATCTTCAGGGAGCACAGGGAGAGGGAGAATTGAGATGAACACAACTCTATACCACTGTTTTAAATGAAGGTTGAGAGCAATAGAATACAGCAGAAGTCACCTCCCAAATGCTTGCAGAGAAGGCGGGAAGATCCCTGTGAATTAAGTGGACTGGGTATGCTACTTGTCACCCCTGGTTCTCCTCTCATTCAGGCCATGTTTCTCTGGCCCCTTTCTCCACATCCAGCAGCATCAACCCCGAGCATTGGGATGTTCCATGGCCCTAAAGTTTTCAGACAAAAGGCATTGACAATCCCTTACTTGGCAAAGGGGAAAGGGTACGTGGGAATGTATTTAGGGTACATTCACTTCTGTTTTCCAAAGCATGTTTATCATGCTGCAGAATCTTCATAGACTCTACACAGATTTTTTTTCTTACGCAGGAAAAGTCATATATATTTATGTGTGATTATTTATACATGTATGATTTTAAATATGTATGTGTATGATTATATGTATATGTGTATATGTGTCATTGTACCTAAGAATACAGCTCAAAGAATTTTCATGAAGTGAATCCAGCCCTATACCGAGTGCTTAGATCTAGAACCAGAGCATTACCAGCACCCAGATGTCGTCCTCATACCATCTTCCCCCCTACTCATACTCATCATGTGTGACCACTATTCTGATGTCTAATAAATTAGTTTTGCTTGTTTTTGAGCATTTTATCATTGTGTGGATTTTTTCACTCTACATGTTTTTTAGATTCATTCATATGGTCACATGTAGTTGCGTTACTGGCAGACACTAGAACAGGGTTCTTGTTCTTGTCTTCGAGTATTGAAATAATTTAACACTGAGACATAGGAGTATGCTGGCAAGCAGTGTGCTTTATTAGAGACGTGAGGAAACAGAAACACCCTGATGGACCACGGTGGGCTGCTCCAGAGAAGAATCAGGGTGGCTCCTCCAATGGAGAGCAAAAATGTTTATTCATTATTTATTAGATCACCTAGCATGAGTAGGGAGGATTTAAATTGGCACATGCGCTATTGGATTGTATACATATGTGTGTGGTGCAGCATCATCTCATGTAGCATCAGCATATCAAATCTCCACCCAGTGGTGGGAAATTCAGTATTATAATGAGGAAAAGGAACCTACTGGACACCAAATTTACCTTATGTGCATGTCACAAGTTGTTTGTGTCTTGGTCCATTGATTTTCTGACCAAGGGGGTCTCCAAACCTAGGACATGGTGGCTATAAAACTTGTTAAAACAATAGATTGACATAAAAAACAAGATGTATCGGAACCTTGTAGAGCCAGTGGTCCGAGTCACAAGCACTTTATCAGGACTTGGGTAGGTGGGGTTGGAGTGGTCTCTCCTTTTTTTCTACCTCATTTGTAGGATTTTCCATTTTCACTATGTAAGATTTCACTCTGAATATACTCTTATCACCTTTTTTTCTGTTCTATTGTTAATAGCAGTTGAGTATTTTCCAGTTTTTGTCAGCCTGGTCACTTTTTTTTTTTTTTTTTTTTTTTTTGAGAGGGCATCTCTCATATTTATTGATCAAATGGTTGTTAACAACAATAAAATTCAGTATAGGGGGGTCAATGCTCAATGTACAATCATTAATCCATCTCAAGCCTAATTCTCGTCAGTCTCCAATCTTCTGAAGCATAACGAACAAGTTCTTACATGGTGAACGAATTCTTACAGAGTGAATAAATTCTTACATGGTGAACAGTACAAGGGCAGTCATCACAGAAACTTTCGGTTTTGATCATGCAATATGACCTATAAACCATCAGGTCAAATATGAATATTCATTTGATTTTTGT
The DNA here is from genome assembly GCF_040802235.1 of Manis javanica. NCBI lineage: Eukaryota > Metazoa > Chordata > Mammalia > Pholidota > Manidae > Manis > Manis javanica. The sequence goes on along the minus strand of NC_133157.1, from coordinate 31,855,831 downwards.
ACTTGATTTATATGTTGATCCCACATTTCTCCTATTATTATTATTATTTTTATTTTTAATAAAATGCTGAAGTGGTAGGTAGATGCAAGATAAAGGTAGAAAACATAGTTTAGTGCTGTAAGAAGGCAAATGTAGATGATCAGATGATCAGGTGTGTGCCTATGGACTAAGTATTAATCCAGGCTAGACAAGGGCAGCAAAACATCCACGGATGCAGAAGATTTCTCTCAAAACAGGGGGGGGTGAGGTTCTGAGCCTCACCTCTGTTGATCCCCAAATTCTCACCTGATGGCCCCCCTGCGACTGTGCCTGTCTTAGGTTGTTCCTCCCTTGAGGAATCTTACCCGTCTCTGGCTAACCAGTCATCTTCCGGGGCCATACACAGCCTGGTCACTTTTAAGTGGTGAATATCATATTCAGGGCTGGCATTTTTTCCCAGAAGGGTGAGCATCTTCTCTCTTCTTCCCCAGTCCTGGGATGTTGGCAGAATCCTTCTGCTAGATCTTGGAGGCCCAAGTGCTCTGGCTTCAGTGGACAGGGGTGGCAGCAGGGGGATCTGGGCAATGGGCGCTTGGGCAGTTTTGTGTCTGTACAGGCTTGCCAGGGTTTCAGTGCAGTGAGGGTTTCCTCCCGCTCACACTGCCTGGGCCACAAGCACTCAGGCCAGGATTTAGAGCCTCAGGTGATGCCATGGATGAATCTCAGAGTTGTGCAAATCTATAAAATTAAAAAAGATTGTGTTCCCATTTCAAGGTAATCTAGAACAAACGAAATAGGCATATTCTGGATAATCTGAATCCAGCCACCTCTGACGAGGCAGTTGAAGAAAGCAGTAAAGAAGGTGGGTTCCAGCATCGGACCGCAGGTGTTCAGATTCTGGCTCTGCATCCCAGCTGTGTGACCTGGGACAGCCCTCACCCTCTATGCCTGAGTGCCTTTGGCTGCAAAAGGGTGGTAGTAATTATTCCTGCTCTGGGGCCCTTGTGAGATCTGAATGAGATTATGCCTGCAGAGCACATAGCCTAGTGCTTAATGAGCATCAGCCCTCAATCACCGTTCGATTTGTGTGTATTGTCCCAGTGGCTCCATGATTGTGGCTCCATGATTGTCAATGGCTCATGAGAATAAAACAAAGGTGGATTTAATAGACAAGTGATGTGTTAGAGCTGAGTGAGGCCAGATGATATCACAGCATGCTGAATAAATGAAGTCTTCACAGTAGTTTAAATAAAGAAAAGCAGTGTGATAATTGAGTCATCACATCAGGCAGGCTGAACTCAAAGGAATGTGCCCGAGAGCACTTGGTGTTGAGCTCATGTTGCGATCTGTGATTTATTTTTCAGCAGAATTGCATCTATCCCATTAAATCAGTGTTGTTAGCATGATTTTTATTGGTCATTTCATTTGCATTTAATTTATACATTTGTTTTGCTTTTATATGAAGGATATAAGCATGAGTTTATGTCTAGTTTGAACATGTTTAGGTAACTTTCTTTATAAAAATCATTTAAGTCAATGCTCTATCTTAAAATATGTCCCTATGGTTTTCAAGTTTGAGAAACACTGTCCTGGGTCTTCTGCCCTGGAATTCAGATGGAGGGAAATCAGTGTCTGGCACAGAGCCCTGACTCCTCACGAGTGCCGAATTCTCCAGTTACAGGCGTGGTGGCCCCAGCCCAGGAAGTGGCCTCAACTTCAAGAGCAAAGATGGCAGAGCTAATAGCTTTTCAACACCCCCTGAGCCTACAGGCTGGCAGCCTCTCCAGTTTCACTCCACTCCAAAGCTTTGAGCGTGGACTTCGTTTTGTGATCCAGTCAACCTTCCTAGTATTTCTACTTTTGCATTCAGGATCTTTGATATTTCTGGCTTTATGGGATAAAACGTTTCCTGTATGTAGCCTAGATGTCCTGGAGCAGGGCTCCCTCTGGGCCAGGACTCAGCTGGCTGCTGCTTTGCAGGCTCACCACTGAGGGTTCCGGGCACTGGAAAACACCAACCTGCCCAACCTTTCCGTGAAGTCCGTGGGTCCATTCCCTCTGCCTCTGGGGTGCACACCCAGTCGTGTGGCGGCAGGCTGCCCCAGCCGGCACGGACCCCCTTGCCCTTGCTCCATCTTCCAGGCCAGCAACCAGTATGACAGTGCCTGAGCTAAAATGTGCAGTTCCACAAAGCCTCACTGAGGACTGTTGTGGGCCAGTGGGGGGTGCCTGATGCTGCGGCAGACATCAGGGAGGCGGATGTGACTCCCATCCTCAGGGAGCTCAGGGTTGGGGGTGGGGAGGATGGGCTGGTGTGAGCATGTACCCAGTACCCTGAGAGAGGGACAAAGTCCTCAGCACAGAAAATAGGGAGAGAGAGTTTTATGTTGAGGGATCTAGGAGGGTGTTTTGGATGGGATCTTGAAGGATGCGGAGGATTGGAGGTGGAGCTGCAGGCTGCGGGTTCCAGCGTGGTAGAGGAAGTGCAGACTACAGGGTCCAGGGGAAGGCAGGTGATGAGGCTGGGAAGGAAAGTCGGGCCAAATCACAGGCTGACATGGCCTGGATGGGGAGTCAGCCTGGGGAGGCAGTGAGGCTTCTAGATTAGTTGGGGACCTTTTCATTGCAACTGATGGGAGCTGAACTTGAACTAATCTAGGCAAAAAGGGGGATTTACTGGGAGAAGAGAATATGAGGAAGGCCTGAATGTAACATGAGAATGACCATGGTCTGCTGGCCTTCAGGAACAGCTGACCAGGTACTCAGAGAGTATCAGGACCCATCTCTAGATTTTTCTTCTCTCCACATTGGTTTTATTTTCTCTTTTGTGGCTGACTATATTTCTTTACGTGGAGGAATCCTCGGGAAGGGACTTGCCCAGCTCAGGTCGAGTTTCCGCCCTTGGAACCATCACCTGTGGCCAGAAGCTGGGGTTACATGGGAACAGGGCTGCTCTTTTCCTGTCTGCAGAAGGCAGGGAAGGACAGCTTCAGAAGGAAGGGCCGTTGCTGAGCTGGCAACCCCACAAATTGGCCCCTGAGTTTCCAAGCAGAGGAATATGGCTTGCCCTGACATGCATTTTGGGAAGAGCAAGCATTAAAGATGACAGTTTGTTTCCTTTTATTCATAAAAACAAATTTGCAACAATTTATTAAAAATTGATACCATGCAATAGGGGTAGAGAAATTCCTCATTTACATTTGATTCTGGCAGTTCCAGTCTAATTTAAAGCATTTGTGCACTAACATCATTGGAAAATGCCTTCAGGCTGAAGCCTCTTCGGAAATGTACAGTGTGTTTGCTGCATATAAAAGAACAGAACTGTTAAATAGCTAGAGTCACTTCTGTGGGTCTTGTTATTTGCAGGGAAATTTTTAAAAAATGGGTGAGCCTACAGTATCATTAAGACAGAGAATGTACTTTGTGGGTTAACCTAGAAGACTGTGCATGTTCAGGGGTCACAACAGGTCACAGACGCACACACTCACCTCTGACTGTCCAGTACTTTTGTTTCTTTTTGTGTCCTGCTATGCTGGAATAATATTTCTACAGGTATTTTTTTTGTGTGTGTATACATTATGTACAAGGAATTGTCTCTTTCCCTTTGAAAAATTAATGTGGTCTTTTAAATTAAATCTGGTTTTGGTGAAATCAAGAAAGCAAGTAAATACTGATAATACACAGTGAGTGACAACATCAATTTTTAGTGTCTAAACAGACAATGACTTCAACTTGACCTGTGATGTGTTAACATTTGTTTTTCCCTAAAAGCTATAGTACCTCCATAACCTCTCTTTGGGGGAGGGGAGGGGAAATCTATGCTACATGAAGTAGTGTTTTGAAATGTTGGTGATGGTAGGATTCCCGTGGGCCCTTTGTCAAAGCCTGGTGGTGACAGCAGTATATTCCTGACTTCAGTGGTCTGGGAAGAGATTATTGCCTGCCTGTTGAAGCTGCCATTAGGTTTCTTTAGGGAGTGAGCAACTGCTCAGTTGTGCAGACGTCCTGGACAGTGTCATTCAGGCCTTTCTTTAGCAAAGAATGAACCTGTCTAGGAATGTCACAAAAGTCATCGGTGGGGAGCCTCTCTCCAGCAGGGCTGATCCGGGTAGAGGGCTGTGCTGGGAGCTTCTCTGGGCTACAGGCTCGGTTGTCATGAGGGCTGAAGGTCATGGTCATCCTGATACTTCACGGGTCAGAGCCGCTTCACTGTTTGGTATGAAGCTTTCCTGGATGAGATCAAGTTTTGATCCTTAGAGTGACCCTGTGAGGTAGGCAGGATGGGTGTTATTTCAACCCCAATTTTTTAAGGGAAACCGAGGCTTAGAGATCCACTAGTGACTTGCCCAAGGTCATGGAAGGAGTCAGCAGGACTTGAACCCAGGTCTCTCTGATTCCCAGGCCAGTGCTCTTTGGGGTTCAATTAAACGAGAAGAGTGACCTTTTGAATGAGGATCAGCGAGCTGACTGATCACCTCCAAGACCCCCCATGGCAGAGCTTTCAGCTTGTCTGGATGAAAGGCTGCCTTCCGGAAGCCAAGAGAAGCCCTCAGCAAGCAACTCTTCCCTACAGCTACAGGGATGCCTTCTAGCAGAATGCCCCCGATTCACTTTGGTCAGAAACAAAGTCAATGGAAAAAGAAACAACCCCAGCCAGCCTCTGGGCCCTGATGAGAGAGGTTAAAGTGCACAGTCTTTCTTTATCGCGTTTGCTGGGAGCAGACATTCCCTGATTAGCTCGGGTGGTACCCCTTACTATCGGGAACACCTGATACAAACACAAGGACACAGCCGATGTGACGGTTGCATGACCGACTGTCCGCGAATGCTGCAGAGCAAGTCTGCAGTGACTGCCCTAAATCCCCACGGTCCCGGGACAGGTGTTACTGTGTTAATGTGTGGCATTTATCGGAGAGTAAGGTCCCACCGGCAGGCACATTAAGTCAGCCTGCTCCAGTACCCCACCAGCCTGATGCCGCAGAGCTGCGCCTGGCTGCCCTCCCTGCAGACTCCCTGTTCTGGGAAGGCTGCGGCTGGCTGGCTGGCAGCTGGGGGCCTGGCTGCCCGGCCTGCCTCCTTCCCCAGAAGGGAAGGGCTGGCCTGGGGGGCCACAGCCAGTGATGTGTGTGCAGAGGCAGAGGTGGTTTTTCCAGAAGCCTCTCACTTCTTCTCAAGGCTGCTCAGGGCCACTTAGTGACTTCTCGCTGGAGTTCTAGTGACACTTTCCTTGTCTAGAATTTTTTTTTTTTGCAAAGTTTCAAACATCCCAGCTCCTCCTCCTCTGCAGATGTTAAGAAAGAAGTCATTTCCATTTCTCTTCTTTGTGAAAGAATAAAATCTTCACAAATAAGGTACAAGGTCAGGTGCCAAGTGCCCTCCATCCTGTCCACTCGAGCGCCATCCGAGCAGTCCTGGGAGGCCAGCTGTGGTGCCCAGCTTCTCCACAGCCAGAGCCGACAGTGTTCCTGCAGCAGACGCCACTGCTCCATGTGGTTCCATCATGGGGGAGGCCCTGGCCCCAGGCCTCCCACCCTTACAGGCCTGAGACCATAACTCGGAAGGAGGGTGGCACATGTCTGTGGCGGGGGCTGGCGGTGGGGCTGACACAGGGGCTGACGCAGCTGGCATCTACGCCTCCAATGGACGGGAGGTAGGCGTGATGGAGGATGGGGAGCTGGAGGGACAGCCGGCGCTGGATACTGTGGCAGGGAGAGAGAGAGGAGTATTAGTGAAGGCTATCTGGCTGCTTACCAGAAAGTTCCTTGGACTCATTTTGACTAAGAAGTGAATGGTAGGAGCACAGTTTTTGCTGGGTCCAAATCTGTCCATCCTATCATCTAACTGTTCACTTATCTAGCAGGTATTTAATGCAGCCTACGTGTGCCAGCTACTGCCCTGCAAATAATCAGGGAGACAGTAAGCAAGGAAGATGGAGTCTTCTCGAGCTTCCAGTGATCCTCAAGAACACGCCTTCACCTTTCTGGGCTCGGCTGCAAACACAGACAATTCTCATTCTCTACTCTTGGAAGCCTCCAGGTGGACTTAACTTTGGGTTCCATCCCTGAAAGGCTTCTCAGCTCCTCTGCCCTTCCTCATTGGCTCCTCTGCATCCGCCTTGCCTGGGACCTCAGCCCTTCATGCTGGGCCAATTCCAGCAGATTCCTCCCTGGTCTTTCAGCTTCTTTGTGACTAGCATTCTTTCTCTGACACAATGTTGGAGATTCACTTTGAAATTAAAGTTGAAGCTGTGTCACATCAGCTGTAATCTATTCCTTAAGGCAAGATGGTGTTGGCAAAGAGTCCAGGGAAAAGGGGAACTGAAGAGTAATCTCTGAGCCAGGAAAAGGGTGCCCTGTCCGAGCACCTGGGACGGACCACCTGCCTGGACAAGGTTGGCATCTGTCTGAGGTTGTCAGAACCACATCATTGTGCTGTCTGCTGGGATCCTATTTACATTTTCATTCATTCAACAGACACTTGCCAACAACCTCAGTGGCAGAACCTGTATTCAGTCCAGGGACATAGGAAGGACTCAAGCCTTACTCCCAAGGTGCTTACACTCTAGTGGAGGGAACAATAGGTAAACCACTGACAATGCCACGTAACCATCGGTAATTATTCTGGCACTGTAAGCTAGCTAACTGGGTCAGGAGGCTGTTAGCTCAAATGGCCCCAAATGACACTGTGGTTCATTGTCTTTGCTGGTTCTTCACTGCTTGCTGTCACTTCCCAGGGACCAAGTTTCAGAGCTGACATTTCTAATCTCTGTGTCCAATCTGCGGTAAGCAACGAGGAACTGAAAATTGCCAGGGGGAGCAAAGTTAATGGAGATGTCCAGGTCTTTGCTTGGATGTCCTCATCTCCTTGAATCTTCTCTGACCACCCTTTGTAGGAGTAATCTCCCTAACCCCTTTCCCTGCTTTATTCTTCTCCAAACTACCTATCATTTAGCATACTAGGTTTTGCTTTTCTAATTAAGGTTTTGTCTCACCAGATAGAATGTAAGCTCCTTGAAGGGAGGGACTTGTTTTCTTCACTGCTGTGTCTGATGCATAGTAGCTAACAGGAAATCATTAAGTAAATGCATTTAACAAGGTTAATTTTATACATAATAAAGGCAGTGTGCTACAGTGGAGAATATGGGTTTGACGTTGGATAGACCTAAATTCAAATCCTATTTCTTGCACTTAGAAACTGGGAGCTTAGACAAGTTACCTCCCCTTGTTGAATGTTATGTTCCCAGCTGTAAAAGAGCGGTGTAATTTGACCTGCATCATGGGATTGCTGTGGAGTTCAAATAGAGTAATGCATGTGAAAACATGGTGCAAACTGCAAACTTTTTTGTTGTGCAAGAGTAATGGGAGTAACATGTTCTTCAGCAGTAATTCTCAAAGAGAAGGTACTTACTGTTCTGGGGAGTTTATATCTTCTATGGGGTCTTTGCATGTTCGAGAGGGCTCTGTTGTGTTCCACTGTAGCTGGGGATTTTGATCGAGGTGATTTTTTAAAATGGCCTTTCCCCCATCTGAATACAAAACAAGTTAACACATTCTGTTAACTTTTAAAAATCAACAGTGCCATTTTATTAGGCGGCTGCCTAAGAATATGGATGGTGTGCCCCATGACCTCCTTTTCTCTGAGAAAAAAGGGGAGAAATCAAGTCAACCAATGTAGACAGTGTAAGAAATGAGAGATTCTTATTAAGGCCTCTTTCACCAGTGCATAGGGATGTAATGACAAACAAAAAAACCCTGAGTTATATTTTCCAGAAGATTGCCAAAGATTGAAAAAAAAAATAATAATAGTAAACTGCTGGTAGGAGTATAAATTGTCTTAATCTTTCTGGTGGTTACTATCAGTAAGCATGGAACGCTATAAAAAGTATATATCTTTTGCCTGGAATTTCTACTTCTGGGAGTTATCCTAAGGAAATAATTAAGGATGTGATTGAGATATATATAAAATGTTCAAAACAGCACTGTTAACAATATAAACAGCTGAAACTAATCTGAATTTTTTCCAGTAATAATGGGTTAGGTACATATTAATATGTATGTATAGGGTGACCATTCAAAGAAATACTGTCTAGCCACAAAACATGATGTAGATGCTCTCAACCCTCTTCGCTTCAGAACCACCTGGAGATATTTAAGGAAATATAAAATTTAAAAATCTGGTCCCCTCCTGAGTGATTTGGAGGAGCATCAGTGGTTTTTTGTTTTGCTGTATGGGGCTGCTTTATGTATGTCATTTTGCACCTATGTGAATCCAGTCGATCCCCCTTATTCATGGATTTGGTATTTGTGAATTCACCTACTAGCTAAAGTTTATTTGTAACCCCAAGATCAATACTTGTGATGTGTTCATAGACCTTTGCTGACACACATACAGTATTGAAAAATTTGAGTTTCCCAATGTGTACATTCCTCGCTGAGGTCAGACAAGGTGACGCTTTGTCTTCTTGTTTCAGTTCTCATTCCGTAAATAAATACTGTTTTTGTGATCTATCCTAGTGCCACATTTTTCACATTTTTGTGCTTTATGTTGGTGCTTGCACTGTTTAAAATGGCCCCCAAGCATAGTGCTGAAGTGCCGCCTACTGTTTCAAAGTGCAGGAAGGTTGGAATGAACTTGATGGAAAAATACAGTGTTAGTGAGCATTGATCAGTCATGAGTTATAGTGCTGTTGGCTGTAAGTTCAGTATTCATGAAACAATATATATTAAGTAAGATGTCTTTAAACAGAAATACACATAGAACAAAGTTATATATTGATCAGTTGACAAAAATGTCAACCCAACTTGTTCCTGGCTTGCAGGAACACAACCCTGGATTTCCTCTAGGAGCAATGGTTCAGTCTCACTAATCAATTCATGGGTCACAGAGCCTTTGTAAAACATAATTACCATGAATAACAAGTGTTGACTATATATCCTTAGGATAAATTCCAAAGACGGAGTAGAACAATTTCAGTTTTAATCAGGAATGTTTGAGAATGCTGTTTTCCCACCTGTTTCCTCAAACTCTCGGCAACTTTTTGATCTCTAATGTTTGCCAGTGTTACAGGTGAAAATGGCATCTCATTGCAGATTTAACTTGCATTCCTTTAATAAAGTAGGGAGATTGAACATTTTATTATTAACCTATGAACCATTGTTATTTCCTTTTAGGAGAATTCTCTTTTGGCCATTTTTCTTTTGGTTGTTGGTCTTCTACTTAATAGTTTGTTATCTATCCATCTACATATATATGAAAATTTCCTATATATAGGGAATAAGCTTGTTACCTGAATTACAGTATTTTTTGGCTTATTTTTTGTTTGATTTTTTGACTACTTTTGATGGCCTTGCTAAAAAATTTCTTTTGTAGTTAGACATATAAACTCTTTTAGTGGTTTGTATGTTTTGCATCAAGCCGAGAAAGGTCTTCCCTTCTCTGAGATTACAAACAGAATTGTCCTAAGGTTTTTTTCTAGTACTTTCATCATTTCACTTTTATACTTAAATCTTTTACCCATCTGGAATTTATTTTTGTGTAAGGTGTGAGGTAAGGATCTAAATTTTTTCTTTTTCAAATGGCTACACATTTATCCCAATTAAGTTTATTGAATAATTCATTTTCCCCCCACTAATTTGAAATGCCCATCTTTTCCCAGATACTACAATTATTTTGGGTAATTTTTATTTTTTGCATTTCCTTGTTATCTCAATTTAAACATTTTTTGCAATTGACATCTTACATAATAAGAATTTTTTATATTACCTTTTTAATAGGAATACGTACTAATGTAATAAGAATAAAAGAAACTAAAGATTTCTCACTGACCTGAAAAATAATTTTATAGCAAATTAGTGAATACATGCTAATAACAAATGAAAGCAGTAGAGAAATATATAAGATGAAATGTAAGAGAATCCCTCCTCACCCACCTTTTGCACATACTGTTTCCTTTCACTAAGGCGCATGCTGTGAACAATTTGGTTTTTGTTCTTCCAAACCTTTTAAAAAGTGCACTTACACACACTTGTGCCTTTATGTGTAGCATAATACTGATCTTCATCTGGCTTTTTTTCACTCGGAAACCCTCCTGTATTTGCACAAATGGATCCTCTTCACTTTTTAACAGCTGTATTTTGTGCCTTGGTTGGTTGGATCATAATTAATGAAACCACCCCAAATGATGAACATTTAAGTTAGTTCCAGTTTTTCTTTCCAACTGATAATGTGATAAACACCGTGTATATACATCTTTGCCCATGTGGGAGTATTTCCAAGGGGTAGGAATTGCTAGTGGAGTTGCTAGTCAAGAGGTTTACATCTAACATTTGGATGTGGCAGACTGACTTCCAAAAACACTGTAGGAGAATGCCCATTTCCATACACTCTCACCAACACTGGTAATCTTTAACTATTTTGGTGAATAATAGGCAAAAATTGGATTGTATTATTTTTGGCTTGCATTTCCAAGTGATTGGTGAGACTGAACATCATGTTAAAGCTTATTGACCATTCCTTACTAGTACTTTGACGAGGTGCATTTGAAACTGTGCAGTATTTTTGGGAGAACTATAGGTAAACTACTCACTAAGGACAATGGGTCCCCAGTCAGAACACTGGGAATGCTGGCCCCATCGTGTGCATGTGCAGCTGGAGCCCAAGGGGCTGAGAAACAGAAGCCCCGGCTCTATGCAGAGCAGGGCTCCAAATAAACACTGAACTATAGTCAGGAGACAGGGGATCCAGATGTTCCAGCTCTGCCAGTGTGACTTCAGGCCAGCCCCGCTACCTCTCTGCACCTCAGTTTCTTTATCTGTTAAGTGGAAGATGGATGGCTGGTATCTGATGCCCAGGTGCCCACGTGCCAGGGGCCCCTCATACTCCTACCTGTGCTCTCAGTGAAGTTCCCCAAGTTGAGAATGTCGTTGAGCTCTTGGTAGTGGTTCTGTTTAATGTAGGTGGTCTTTTCTGGTGTGTCCTGCAGCTGCATGGTGACCTCTTCCAAGTCTTTATCCAGCTAGAAGACAAAGGCTCCGAATGAGTCAGGGCCCCAGCCCAGCCCACTGCCCCAGCTCGGGCAGCCGGGCCTTGAGAGCCAAGAGCTGGGCCTTGGGCAGGATGTAGGAGGGCATTGAGAGCCAGAGGGCTGCATGTTGGGGGAGAAATGCAAAGGGCTCCTGGCAGCTCTTGCTTCTGCTCTTGAGAGGGACCTGAACTTTGCAATGATGTGTTCAGTGCAGGCTTCCGCCTTGATGGAACAGCCAAGCAAGCCCAGGGAGGCAGGCAGGCTCTGAAGGGGACAGGCAAGGGGCAAACCCAGGGCTGTTCCTTGCTGGCTGTGTGCTGGCTTGTGAGAACTGAGTCTCAGTTCCTTCCTCTGTAGAATGGGGTAATCACAGTATCTACCTCATTGGGTTGTTGTGAAGATGAACTGAGATCATGCACTGAAAGTTTAGCCCAGTGCCTGACACATAATAAGGGAGACCTGCTACTATAATAATTATTACTGACACCTAGTAGGACCTTTGCGGGGGCTACAGATTTGCAGGGATGGTCAGCTCTGAGCCTCACACTGTCATGAAAACTCAGGCCAGTACGGGTTCCTCCAGAGGAGTTGATCAGGATGGATCCCAGTCACCCTCAGTTTGTATACAAATCTAATATAAGCCCTGGGGCAGTTCAGCCCTGAGAGGCCTAGAGTGTGTGTGTGTGTGTGTTGTGGGAGGTGGTGGCAGATGGGGACGGTAATGGGCATCCTACTACAGTATAAGGGAGGAGATGTTATGAACTGTAAAGTGCTGTTCTCATGTAAAGAGCACAGCCATTAAATTGTTTACTAAGGTTTCATGTGGAGAAGGAGAGAGACCTTTTGCTGTATGACTCAAACAGCAGGGCTAGGATCAAAGGAGGCCAGACTGTAAATCAATTCCAGGAAGAACAACTCAACATTTTAGGGTTTTTGACAGTGACTTGGGTTTCAAAAAGTAAGTAAACTCTATTGCAGAGTGAGCAAGTAGAAGCTGAATGTCAAGACACAGAGACAGGATAGTTCTAGAGAGGTCTTACACTAAAAAAGAATCAGCAATGGGCTTTGAGAGACAGAAACCTTTCCTACTTTGCTCCAGTGGCAGACAAGCAAATGGAGGGTTGTCCCATCCTGAAGCAGTAGCTTTAGCTGCACAGACAACTGGGTAGTGGATCTTTGTGGCAGACTCCTGTGAGTCCCCCAAAAGGCTGCCTCATCTAGCAAATAAAAATGCAGAATGCCTAGTCACATTTGAAGTTCAGATAACAATCAATCATCTTTTAGTGCAAATATGTCCCAAATACTGTATGCAACATACTTATATTAAAAATATGACTGGTTGTCCGAAATTCAAATTTAACCAGACATCCCATATCTAATCTGGCAACCCTACATCTCACTTCATCTTGTGATTGTCTAACCAGAGACTACATCTCCCAGCCTTCCCCGTGGCTAAGTATGATCTCGCCAGTGCACCTGGAACAGAACTAAAATGAATGAAGTTTTGTATGACTTGCTTATAAGGCAGTCCCTTGTGTGGACGGACTTCCTCTTCCCTTCCTGAGACTGAGAAAAGGGTGTGCCTTACACCAGGCATTAACTCCACCAGCAAGGAAAACGCTTTGGGGCGTGGCCGGCAGCAAGAGGGAATGAGCCTCATCCAGCAGTGACTTAGGAGGCAGAGCTGCCGCCAGCCTTGCTCCTCAGGACCATTAGGTGAGAGAGAAACAAACATATATTTTCTTTTGGTCTCTTGCTTTGAGCTTCTGTTACAGCAACCTAGCCAGCAATCCTAACCAACACATTCTCTTTCCTGTGCCACTCACTGAATCAGAATTCCTCTATTAACCACACAGCCTGCCAGACCCTGGGCCTGGTCACACCCTGACCCAAAAGGAGGGGTGGAGAAGGGGAAGGTAATTTGGTTTCCCCTCCTTTGTATAGAAAGTCCAGAATTTGAGGTCTGGCTTGGGCACAGAAGGATCTGGTTACAGTTTCTCTGGAATATTCTAGGACCAGTTAAGGACTCTTAGGACAAAAATAAGGTCTGCTATAGCAAATTCTCCCACCTGAAAAATTTTACTTCCTCTTCTCTTATATATCATATAGATTTGGGCAGTTACAGGTTGTATTGGGAGTGAAAAATTGAGGGGAACCCACACATTTAGGGGCTCCTATAAGCTGGGAGCTCACTAATTTCTAAGTGCTTCTTTCTTTCTGAGGATGACTTGAGTTGGGGCATTGCTGGACTCCTAGAACCTGGGCCATGTGGACAATAAACTCCTGTCAGATTCTGACAAACTGCCTCTGGCTAGCTGATGTTCCCCCTGGTTCCTGCAGCCATAACTGTGTCAGATGGGACCGCACATCCATGACATGGGGATGTCCCAAAGGAGATGTGGTGGGGAGCGGCGGCTTGAGAGTCCCTGTACGGGGTAGAGGGACTCAGGTGGGAGCCCGGGGCCCTGGCTCCCATGGCTGTGCAGGGTACCTCTGTGATCTTCATACGCAGGCGATGGTTTTCTGACTGCAGGCCCTCCAGGCGGGATGTGCTTGCTTGGTTCACGCTGGTGACCGAGGTGGATGTTTTAGAATCTTCTTTCTTCTGATTCTGAGTGAACTGGAATCGTCTGTTCTGAGTTGCTGCATCTGGGTTTGTTCTTAGAGTGATGAGCTGAAAGGACAGAAACAGGGTTGAAAAGAGAAGCCTGGGGTTCTCCCTCCCATCCCCAATCCAGTGCCCCCAGCAAGACTTGCCCTGGAGGCAACAAGAAGCCCCAGGAAGGGCCCAGGCTGGGAGCCTGGAGCCCTGGACTCGGGCCTCTCTCTGCCATTCAATTGTGTGTGACCTTGGGTAGGCCCCCTCCCCTCAGTGGGTCTCAGTTTCCTTCCTTGTTATTAGAAGTCTAGTCTCCTGACCCTGATTCCACCTGCAGAGCCTACCCAGAGCCCCTTGGGCCTGGCTCCAGCTGAGCCTCACTCAGCCTCACTCCCCATGGAAACAAACCTGAAAGTGACAGCAGTGAAGACAGTGGGATGGAGGAGAGTGAAGGCTTCTGCTTGTTAGAACCATTGATGAGTTTTAGGGACAGACTGGTGACTAGCTCTGTCACTGAAAAAGCATTTTTATGTAAAAGGAACGTTTGCCATTTGACTCTAATCTTATTTGTTTATCCAAGAACAGCTGTGGTCTGAGGCAGGCTCTGGGCTGGGCTCAGTACTGGAGAGCAGAGGCTGAGTGAGTCACAACCCTTGTCCACTGGACCTCATGGCCTAGAGGTGAGGGATGGGGATGAAGAAAGGACTCAGATCTTCCCCAGGTCAAGTGTTCACCACAGTGCTGTGTGTGCGTGGGCTGGGCTCTGTGAAGGGTCTGGAAGGATGGGGAGGGTAAGGGGATTCCAGGAGGGAAGGAATGGCATATGCAAATGCAGGGAGGCCTGGGGCTCTGGGCGCATAGGGAGAAGGGGAGAAGGGCGGTGTGGATGATGGACAGGGTTCTCTTGGGGGGCTGGGGGAGACACAAGGGCAGTGCTGGGGACTTGGCTGTGGAGCCAGGAGGGCAATGAGAAGCTGCTGAGGGTGAAGAGTAGATGACATGACCAGAGCTGAGCTCAGAGACATCTGGCATCTTTCGCAGGATGAAGAGAATGTTAGAGTGTGGACAGAAGAGTCGTGGCATTGGCCTAGGGCCTGGGCAGTTTTGACAGCTAGAGAAGGAAGGAGTACAGCCTGGAAGTATTCCAGGGAAGAGACAACACAGCCCCGGACACTGGCTGGGTGCCTGGGAGGATGGAAGCACCATGGGCAGCCTGTTTAAGGGACAGTGGGGCCCAAGTGATCACTCTTCTCCCCCTTCTCCAAGGCAGACACTTCTCCACTTGGGCTAATAACTCTTTCCCAGCTCTTTCTGTTTCCTGCTCTTCCCTTATTCTTGATACCTACCGAGGTCAGGCTTCCCTCCACTCAGCCTAGCCTACTGCAAGGGGCTCCCAAGAGGTCAATGCCTCTGGTTCACCCACCCACTGCTGGGTAGGATAATGTTTGAAGAATAGCCCTTGGGTGGTCCTGAAGCTCTTCAGATAGATGAAAAATGTAAGTGGCTGTTAAAAATGATTATTCCTTTTGACTCACTAATACTATTTCTGTGACTCTATATTAAAGAAATATTGGAAATATGGAAATTGTGTTATGTAGAAACAAAGTTCATTTCTAATAGTAAAAATCTGGAAACAGTTGTAATGCTCATCAATAAGGAATCAAGTGGATATTTAAATATGGAATGAACTCCCCCCACAACGATGGTTATGAATGTGGGAAAATACAAAGGACAAAAAGTTAGTGATAAAAGGCAAACTATAAAATGATGTGTTCTATAATTACAGCTCTACCTGAAAAGGTATCACTGCCTAACCAGTAAAAAAAAAAAAAAAAAAGACTGGCAAGAAACACATAAAAATATTTAGTTTTTAGTAAAAAATGAAACAAAACATTAGGGATTGTTTTTGGGTGGCAGGACTATGTGGGATTTCTGAAAAAAATCTGGTAACTTATCTGCATTTTCCAAACTTTCTGTAATGTGAATTGTGTTCCTAAAAAGAGAACTCATAAAACTTGTAGAAAGTGGAGGAAATCCACAGTCCCCTGGTGAGAGGGCCAGAGCCAGAGGCTGGGGCCATTACCTTTGGCACGAACACCAGGCAGAGGGTGATGGTGCTGCAGAAGATGATGACCAGCGCCACGATGCAGAACTGCACATTGGGCTGGTCCCGGGTCAGGAAGGAAACGGCCGCCCCGATGATGCACATTATGCCCACATTGTAGACGCTCATCCCGATGTATTTGCTGTCATTGAGTGCAGGGATGCTGACATTGCGTGTCTCCCAAGCTAAGAAACAACCAAACAGCTGCAGTGGGGAACAGAAAGGAGAGATGGTCATTATCAAGTGGTTGGCCCGTGCTTGCTGCCTGGGAAGCTCTGAACGGAGGGTTACTCAGCAAGTGGGGCCTGGGGGCACAGAAGCTGGGGGTTCTGCTGTTGGCCAGGTCGTCTGAATGTCACCATCTGTCTCCACTTGTGGCCCTGGGCTGAGTCCCGCCCAGGAAAAGCAGACTGGTGGTGTTAGAGCTGTCTGGTTCCCCTTTACTTCCACCTCTGGTTCACACACACACCCCTAGGAGGCCAAGGTGGGGTGGAACTTTAGATATGATCTTGACCACCTCCCATTCCTCTATAGAGAACACTGAGACCCAGAGAGGAGGAAGGGGTTTGCCCAAGGCCACACAGCAATATGGTGATAAAAGTGGACTAAGTCTCCAGAAGTTCAGTTCAGTCTTTTAAAAAGGCAGAGCACCTGTGTCTGGAACTTGTATTTCCCCCAGTGCACATAGCCACCTGGAATAGAGACTACATTTCCTATCTGTCCTTGAAGCTGGGTTTTAGACAGTGCCATGTAGGTGGAAGTGTTGTGTACAGGTTCTGGGAAGCATCTATAAAGAGAAAGGGTCTTTTTCCCCTGCTTCCTAATAGATGGAGTGGAATGTGATGGGTGGAGCCTAAGCAGCCATCTTAGACCACAAAGTCATCTTAGACCACAGTGTGGAAACTGTATGATGAAGATGGGGGAGCCACAAGATGCAAGAAGGTGAAATTCTGGGAGCCCCCATGTACCAGCCCTATACTTCTTACCTGAGAGGGATATTAATATATCTTTAACTACTGTTAGTTTGGGTTTTCTGTCACTTGCAGCTCTACTCCCAAACAATACATCTCAACAGAAATGGACCTCATCACTGTAGCTCAGGGCATCTGACAGTCGCACAAGCCATTTTAACATCTCACTGAAGGCCTATGTTTTTAAGTTTGATTTAGTTTGGCAGCACAGTGCTGAGTGGTAGAAGGGTGGCTAGCACAAGGCTGGAGAATCTGGAATCTGCTATCCACTGGCTGTGTGACTTTGGGCAAGTCACTTTACCTCTCAGGACCTCAGTTTCAGTATCTGTGAAGTGGGAACAATAACAATACCTATCTTATAAGGTTTCTATCTGGATGAAATGAGAGGATGGATGTGAAAGCTTTTTGTAAACTGCCATGTCCTGTACAAAAGTAAGTTAAAAGCACTCTTGTAATTGGTGTTACTTTATACAGCCACGGTTGTTTCCCTCTCCTTTTCTCTTATGTGTGTTATCTTGCTGACTGATTTTTTTTTCTAATTCTTTTTAAAATGGGGAACCAGAAGCCCAGGAAGCCAGTACTAGTCAAGGGAAGGAAACCAATGGCTGTTAGAAGCCTGCTTTGTGCTGGTTCCTTTGAGTATGACCCCCTTCAACCCCACAGTGACCATGCCAACTAGGCGTGGTGGTCCACATCTTCCAGGGGAAGAAGTGGGGGCTGGGTGAGGCCCAGTGGTCTGCCCAGGGTCCCATGGCAGTGAATGTCAGGGCTGGATGGGTGCCCAGGACACCTCTCTGACAAGGGGCCAGAGTCCCTCCTCTCTGCCACACTGCTAGCGGACCACCAAACCAGTCATAGAATGTGGCCAAGTCTGAGGACCTGGTAGTTGGCGGCAAATCTCTGAAGACTGTCAGGAGGAAACAGGGAGGAACTTGTTTTTAGACCTTCAAGAAGTAGAATAAAGGTTCATGAGCACAAGTTACGTGGAGGCAGATTTCAGCTGAGGATAAGGAAGAACTTTCTAGAAAAGCAACCCATCTGTAGTGGGTTAATTGGTGGC
The DNA here is from genome assembly GCF_040802235.1 of Manis javanica. Taxonomy (NCBI): domain Eukaryota; kingdom Metazoa; phylum Chordata; class Mammalia; order Pholidota; family Manidae; genus Manis; species Manis javanica. Next base: position 31,838,095 of record NC_133157.1, on the reverse strand, counting down.
CCTAAAAGATAATGTCTGCATCCTAATCCATGGAAACTGTGACTATGACCTTATTAGGAAAAAGTCTTTGCATATAATCAAGGATTTTAAGATGGATCATCTTGGATTATCCAGGTGGGCTCTAAATCAAATGACAAGTATCCTAATAAGAGACACACAGAGGAGAGACTTGGAAAGAAGAAACTGCCAGGTGAAGGCGGAGATAGAGATTGGAGTAATGCAGCCACAGGCCAAGAAATGCCTGGAGCCATCGGATGCTGGAAGAGGCAAGGAAGCATCTCGAGAGCCTTCGGAGGGAGCACAGCTCTGCCTTGGGTTCAGACTTCTAGCCTCCACGACTATGAGAGAATACATTTCTGTTGTTTTAAGCCACCACCAGCTTGTTGTAATTTGTTTCTGTTGCCACAGGAAATACACCATCCGTGGACGGCACATGTAGCTTTGAAGGGTGTGAGCTCCCCAGCGCTGGAGGGAAAGAAGCAGGGAGTGAGAGCACTTGCTGGGGATGCTTGGGTGGGCTGGGGTGCTGAAGCATGGCAGCGGAGTGGGCTGACAGGGCTGGGCATGCTCTTGCCAGCCCTGCAATTCTGTGGTTTCAGAGCAGAAGGGGCTGCTAGGTGGGATTTTAGTCATAAATCCCGTGCACCAGGAGGGCTAGGGACAGTTCCTTGCATATATTGCAAACAGTGGAGCATTTGTGCTTCCAAATACAGCTTTTATTATGATGTGGCTGAAGTGAATTAGCTTCACTGGGAGAGAGAGTCTTCTCCAGCCACTACTGGAAGTAGGTGGGGAAGATAATGAATGGTTAAAAGCATTACAGATAAATCCAATATGGTGCATCCAGTCAATCAGATGCACCATAATCTAATTTCAGTCTCTTCACCAAGGGCCAAGGGAACACCAGTGATCAATGCCACACACCTCCTGTGACAGAGAGAGCCTTCCTTCGCAGGGACTCCATCGCTTCTGTGGACACTGCTCTGTTATACAAAATCCTTCTTTACGTGGACATGAGGGCTGCCTTCTGGTAACTGCCGCTGACGATGGTTCTGCCCTTCATCTATACCACCTGCCTCTGACGGCTCTGGTGATCGTGTCCCTGAGTGTGTTCTTCTGCAAGCCCAGGACCCTTCGCCAATCCTCCAGCTCCCATTTCCACTCTGGGACACCTTCAGGGCCATTACCTTGTGGGTCCCAGGTTGCAGTCTAGTGGTCTTCAAAGGACCTTTATGAAAACCAGAAGAGGTCCCAACTAATATGAAGTGGGGGAGGGTGTGATCTTTGTCTAGGGTTCCCTAACACATGCTCTTCCGGTGTGGCCCCTCGAAGGACACAGGATCGATCTCTAACTTCTCTAAAGCAGCAAGTAAAGATGCATTTGAGCAGCACAGGAAATTCCAATTTATTTGCCCTTTGGAGAAGGCTTCCTTCTTTGCCTCTAAGTGGAGGCTTCACAGAGGCAGATGGTGAATTAACTTTCCTGTGGAAAGATCTGAGGAGGGTGTGGTAACCAGCTTCTTGTCACTAGAGGGATTTAAGTGGAGACACGGTTTGAGAAAGAAGGTTCAAGGGTCATCTTGGAATAAGGTGGCCCGGGGCAGGGTGGTGGTGGTGACTGCCCTTTCAAGTCCTTCTTAACTGACATTCTACACCTGGGTGAGGGGGGCTTGGTAAGAGATCTTTGGTTTTAACAGATGAGTGGGGTGGAGAGAGTACTGGATTCAGAGATTGGAGGTTACCAGGTGGCCTCCGGCAAATCCCTTAACCTCTCTGAGCTTCTCTTTCCTCATCTAAAAAATGGGAATGATTCCACTCACCTCCCACAGATATAGAGAGGATCCAGTGAAATGCGGGATATGAACATATGCTGGATGTCAACAGACTGCCATTCTGGGAGCAGTAGGGTGGCAGCTGTGAGGTTTTGGGGTTAGTCCTTAAGATCTTGACTCTGCTACTTACAAGCTGAGTGACATTGGGCAAACAGCCTCAGCGTGTTCATCAGTGAAATGAGACATTAGCTGTACCTTTCTCATAGGGCTGTTGTGGGAACAGAGAGAACACAAGGCAGACACCAGGCCTGGCATAGAGTAAGTGCTTGGTCCTGGGAGCTCTGCTTATTTTTAGGTTGATGGAGGCCCCTGGCGGAGAGAGCTCTGCCAGAGAAGCACACCCCCAGCTTTGCCTCCTGCTCCATACCTACCATGAGAAGCCCCTTGTAGGCGTAGACGATGCCGAGCCAGATGGTCATGTGGGTGTTCTCACAGTGCTCCAGGAGAGGGCGGATGGAGATGTCCCGGCCCGCTGGGTCCGGCTGTGCAAAGAGAAAACACAAACCCAGGGATGGCACTGGGTACCCTTTGTGCAGCCAGGTCTCTGTCTGACAGCCTGTTACCTTGCAGGAGCCACAGCCAGGGGCACCGTCCAGGGAACTTTTTGGACCCAACCTGTGTTCCCACGGGGCTTCCTTCTGTTTGTTGGTCATGCTTTGGCCCTGCATACCAGTTACCTGCATTCTTCATCCTTTTCTAACTTGAGTCAGAGCTCCTGAGGGCAGGGAGCAGCGGTCACTCCTGTGCCCCTAGTACCTAGTGCAAGACAGCCCAGAGCAGCATCTGTAATGTTTATTGAGAGTAGGGGTGGCAATGAAGGGCAAAGTTATGTCAGGAGGCCTTTAGGTGTCTCTGGGATTAATTCAGGTAACTGGAGATACCCACTAGTGGGGTCAACGATGGGGCCTGCCAAGCCCTTCTAAAGAGGCCCTCTTGCCCACCAGTCCCATTGAGGGAGCAGTGGTGGCCGCCATATTATATACCTCATAACCTTCCTGGGCCAGGGTTGATTGGACAAGGGATGGGCACCTGACTCCAGACAGCCAATCCAGACGCTGGTCAGAGACCTATGCAGTTTCCCAGAACACAGTGCCCTCGCTAAAGAGGAGTGGTAGAGAGGATCCTACCCAAGCACATTACCTCTCAGGAATTTGAACTGGGAAACTCTGGAAGAGAATCAGCCAGATGATGGCAAGAGGAGAACACCCAGAGAATGAAAAAAATATATACTGTACACATATTTTTCTGGAGCCATTTGAGACATCCTGACCCTACATCCCTAAATATTTAGCATCTGCTTCCTAAGAACAAGGAGATTGTCTTACATCATCAGATACACTTTTCAAATTTTGCCAGTTGGCCTAATAATGTCCTTCAAGGCAATTGTGGTTTTTCCAAAGCAGGATCCAATCCAGGACTATGTATTCAATTTACTTGTTATTATGTCTTTAATCTCAATCCTCAGCCTACTTTGGTCTTTCATGTCATTGGTATTTCTGAGGAACCCAGTTCAGTTATTTTATAGAATGTCCCTCAATTTGAGTTTGTCTGAATGTGTTTTCATGATTAGATTCAAGTTATGCCTTCTTGGCAGGAATCCTACATAAATGACGTTCTTGCCTCCTTGCTGCTGCATATCAGAGGCATTTAATGGCACTTTGTCCCATTATTGGTGATGTTAACTGTGATCATTTGGTTCAGGTGATGTGTGCCAGATCTCTCCACTTTAAAGGTAGCATTTCCCTTTGTGATTAATAAACAATCTGCAGGAGATACTTTGAGACAGTGTGAGTATCCTGTTCCCAGGTTTCAGCATCCACTGGTGATTCCTGAGTCACATTAGTTTGGTGGCTGTAAAATGATGATTTTCTAACTCCATCACTTCATTTAAATACTTCACTTCTAATGTAAACAAGGTCTTTCCTCCCATGTGTTTATGAATGTCAGTATGGACTTAAGTGTCCTTTTTTAATTCAGTGTTTTATAATCTGTTACTATCATTATTCATTTTCATGCCCAAATCAAAATGGAAAACCCCTTCATGCTGCCTTCTGTGTTATTTCAATGTATCCCCAGAATTTTGTGGAGCATTTTCCTAATTCTTGGTACAAGATGTTCCAGGTTTTCCTTATACATTCTATGCCCCAGCCTTGGAATCAGCCATTTCTCCAATGGTTCTTTTTGGTGGAGAGTATCTATTATCTATCTATCTATCTATCTATCTATCTATCATCTATCATCTATCATCTATCAATCATCTATCATCATCTATCTATCATCATATATCTTCTATTTATCCATCCACCCATCTACCATCATTTTATCTATCTCTATCTCTCTACCATCTATTTATGGATAGAATAGATAAAATCCATCAACACAGGGGTCTTGCTTGCTTCCTCCTATTTCATATTTGCATCTTTCTTCTGTCACCAGTGAGAACCCTGGTTTCCAAAAACATCAAAATGTCACATTGCCTCAATCTTATAATAAACACAAGATAGTTCCAGAATTGCTACATCCACACACTACCAACAATAAATTTACTGAGTAAAGTTGAATATTTCTTTGTGAATCTGTTTGCCTTTAGAACAGACCCCACTAAGGATATCTCATCCAAGAACTGGGTTCAGGACTGAGCTGTCCTGTTGAGGACCAGGGTAAAGTCAGATGCCTGAGGGTAGGGGTAGGCATCGCAGGGTTGATCACCAGGAAGAAGGAGCACATTGGTGGGATCCAGGGATGTGGAAGCCAGGCGTTAGGCAGGTGGGGATGGAAACATTGTTTCTTTTGGCCCTGCTCTCTAGCCTGGCCTTTGAGGCAGGAAATGGGGAAATGAGTTGGGGAAAGGTAGTGTTCCCACACGAAAGTATGAGGAGTTGGGAGAGGTGGGGCCTGTGGACTCAGGCCATTTTGTAATCAGATCATCAAATTGTATGCTCTCTCAGGCTTGATTTCCCTTTTGCTGTCTCAAGCCACAGAAAACCTTAGCTCAGCCTCTTTGGTTCTATGTAGGCTGGGGTGCTAGAGGCATAGGTCCCCTGAGGCAGTGGCAGCAGTGGGCATAGTGAGAGACACTCCAAGGGAAGGGGATCTCCTGGAACCACAGTTAAGAGTTGCCAGGGCTAAAGATCCCCCTGCTGCCCCCCACCACTGCTACCCACCCAGGAATTGGTTAGATTCCATTAAGGGTGAAGGGGTTCCCTGATGTTCTTTCACTATTTAATCGAGGAGACTGAGAAAGGACTGTGTCCCAAAGTCAACAGTGACTTGGTCGCAGAACTTGGGTCTCTCCAATGTGTGACGACCAAGCAGACATGAGGATGCAGAAGCACAGACTTGTCACGGCGTGCCCTGATAGCAAATCCGTTAATGACGTTAGCGTCTGATGGTGATGATGATGATAACAATTTGTGAGGGACTCCTAGATTCTCTGTGTAGAGAGGACTGATTCTATCACACACATTGTTCAAGTTACAGAAACTCTTGATGGGAACGGTTGTCTGGCTTATATACCCCCAGTGACGGCCTCCTCACTCCCATTTTTGGTGAGATGGCTGCACATTTCTTTTATTGAATGAGAACCTTCTCCTCCCGTACTTCCACCCACTGGCCCTGGTCTTTCCTCTGGGACTCCCAGAATAATCCCAAGCTCTTACCTTGAGTCTGCACACCCTTCCTCAGGAGGGGAAGAGGGGCAGTGAAGGTATACATCACCCTTCCACACAGGTCGCTCAGCCTGCCTGAGTTTACCATTGATCCATAGACCTATAATTGAGCTCAACACCTCAGGTGGTGCTGAGCAAGTCCGCCTGTCCCCCTGCTGCAGCTCTCCTTGGCTTTCTAAATAACTGCCTTCCACTAATGATTCATATGTTCCCTTATGGTTGGCTAAGACCCCGTCAGGTAGTTCTCACTGAACTGCTGCCAACACTGTCTTCTTCCTTCTGCAGCTGACAGTCCAGCCTGTTACTTTTTACCTTATTAGTAACCTTCCCCCATACCTCCCCATCCTGGCCTGCTCTGACCCCTTCGAATCCTGAAATCCTACTTCTTACATCTTGTCTTTAAGTTTTCCACCCATTCCAATAAGCTTAAGCACAGCCTTGGCTGCAGGAGGGAGGGCAGCAAAAACCCAAGGGCCAGTCAAGAGTTCAGAGAAGTCGGTGGTTCCGAGGGTGGGCAGTGCTGCTTCTAGCCCCATCTCCCCAGTACATGGGCACTAATCCCGAAAAGTCACAATATCCTGGTCATTACATTGCCCTCACACAGCCCTGTGTCCGTGCACACTGGACATGGATCAGTGTGGTAGGGGTCGGGGGTGGTTTTAGGAGTGATGAAGTTCATATGCTTATGAGGCTGGGGAATGGGGGTCTACATAAAGTCAAGTGACCCCTTACCTGAATTTCAAATCTACCTGTAAGAGCCATGCCTCTTCTTGTCTGATCCATCCTGATCATACCAGGGACTGGGATTCAGAGGGGGTGGAGCAGGCACACACCGGGAGAGAGGTGCCTGATGATGAATCAAGAGGGGATCGTGGGGGAGGGGAGAAAGGGGCCACTTCCTGAGCACTTACTTGGAGTTGTCGTGCATCGAAACGCCGCTAGGGGGCACAAAAGACCTGCACTGAGGGTCCCGTCTGGAGGCAGTGGATCATCTACTGGGAACAGTGAGCTGCTTCTGTGGCTCACTGGGGCTACAAGTGGCAAAGCATCAGAAGCACCTTGCACTATTCTAGAAGCCACCCCACTGGCTTTAAAGGAGGCCGGATTTCCAGGCAGCATGGAGGACAGGCCCCACCCCCTTTCCAGACAGCTGGGTGGGGAATGTGGGGAGGTAAGGGAGGTGCGGGACTCTTTGGGAAAGAGGGGCTGGAGGGCCCAGGCCTTACCTGGTCACTGTGTTCACATTGTGCACAATGTGGTGTGCCATGCAGCTTAGGGCCAGTGAGCACAGGGCCCTGACCTCTGCATAAGTCAGGCTGGGATCTCACATCAGAGTCTGAGCCAGGATTTCAGGCCCACTTCTCTGTTAATATTGTGGACTACAGCATTTTCACTGGCCCAAGAATGTTTCCCTTGCTCTGAATGACTGGCCTACAAGAACTTTCAAACTGCATTTTTCTTTTCTTTATTTTTCTTCCTTACTCATTGCTTACCTGGGCAGTTACCTAAGTAATCATTCATACATTCATTCATTCATTCAATACATAACTCAAACACTACCATTTGCCAGGTATTGTTCTAGGCATGTGGGAATGCAGCAGTATGGACCTTCCATTCCAGTAAGATCAGGATGACTCCATGAGAGGCAACCTCAGACAGAGGGTAGGTAGACTTCCCACAATCACAGCAGCCCTGAGAATACTACAGGCTGCTTGTCATGAGTAACAACTATGGGCATAGTTGCTAAGCTGTGAGGTGTACACACGTTATCTTGTCAAAGCCTCCCAAGAATCCACTGAGATATTGTATTCATTTTACAGATGAAGAAACTGAGGCACAGGGAGGTTAAGTAACTCCAAACCCCCAGCTAGTGCCAGAGTTGGATTCAAACCCAGGTCTGTCTGACTCCCAAACTGGTGTTCTTTCCTCCCTCACCAGGTGCTTTCCCCAGCCTGCCCTCCCTCCCACAAGCTTTATGTCAAATTCCAAAGAAACAGTGGGTCTAAGCCTGCTTTATAAACTGAGAGGTGCTGCTTGTGGGAGGAATGACTTAATTGTAAAACACTCAATAGAGGCCTCCCCTGAAACCCCCGGAGCTTTGAAGGCTGTGCTTTGGTTCTGCAAGCTGAATTCAAGCTGATAAAATGCTCTTCCTGCCTGACAGGGTCCAGTGCCCAGCAGCGAGGCCATGCCTGTCTATGATGGTCAGAGGCTGAAAGTGCTCACATCTGACTGTTGGTCTAACTGCTGATCAGCAGGAGGCAATGCAGAAGCTGCCCAGTAAAGCCTCCCCATCTGTGCAGCAAAAGGAGAGCAGCTGGCCTGAGAGTCCCTCTGCATAATGCAGCTACTCACAATGTAGGTCAGTGGCCTCTGCAAACATCCTGCTTTGTCAGGTCACACAAATGGACAGACAAGCATGGGTTGAGGTATTGGTCCTGAAAGGTCAAAGTCCTGCCATAGACTTGCTGGCTTACCTTGGTCAGGTCCCCACCCTTTTCTACACCTCAGGTTCCATTTGTAAAGTGAGCCCATGGGTTAACTTACAGTGTAGTTCATGTGAGCCTGAATATTGGAGGGATAACTCTATTTGTCTTTTACTTCATGATTGTTTGTCTTACATTCACTCATTCCGAATTGACTCGGTATTTCTCATGTGCCTTCTGTGTGCCATGCACTCTGCTTAATGCTGGGGTCCGGGCACACGAGAGCGAGAGGATGCTTGCCTTCTTGGAGTGTGTGTTCTGGTGGAGGGCAAACCCCACGGGTGGAGAAATGCCACAGTGGCGCTGTGGACACAGCTGGCCTAAGTGCTCCTGAAAAGAAGGACACGGTACTTGGAGGGGTGCTGATAGGGGAGTGCATGTCAGATGGTAGTCTGGGAAGGCTTTTCTGATGGTGACATTTACTCTGTAACCTGAATGATGAGAAAGACCAGCCATGTAAGAACTTGGAGAAGAGCATTCCTGGCTCTTAAAGGACCTTAAAAGGCAAAGGCTTTAGCATGTTTTAGGAACTGGTGTGGCTGGAAGGTGGTAAGTGAGGCTCACTTGATAATACTACTCAGGAAGCTTGTTAAAATGTAATTTGGGTCAGTAGGTCTCGGTGGGGCCTGGAGGTGACAATGATGGTGTTGGTCCAGGGACCCACATTCGGGCAGCAAGGCCTTAACTGATCTGAAACAATGGGTAACATTTGGTCCTCTGCTTAGACCTGTGGGTTAGCATGTCGATTCCCTTTGTCACTCACATGGCACTGACACAGAGTGACAACTTAGCACAAAGGCAGACTTGACCTGGCCTGTCTGTGTGTTCTGACCTGGACTGGACTCTGGGTGGGGGCTTCAGGTCTGGGCAGGGAGGGTGGGGAGTGTGGGTGGTGGGCACAAAGGGGGCCTCAAGCTTCATCTGTGATCCCGGGGCCCTGGCTTTAGTGCCTTGGACTTTATTCTGCCACTGCTGTGGGTGGCTGCTTCCCAAGTCCCGCCTGGCTGGGGCCTCATGAAAGGATGTGCCTTCCTCCTTCTGACCAGCTCCCAGGAGCTGACTCTTGGAACTTTCTCCCCAGGCCATTCCTGCCTCTTCTTCTTTTTTTTATTTTAATTTCTAAGTTGATTTTGAAATACACGATAAAATTGGTTTTTCTATGGGGTAAGTATTTGTGTGTTATATAAATGTGAGTTTGAATGTGTGTGGTTGGGGGAAGTCTGACCTTTCTGGGCTGCACTTTAAAGTCTTGAAATGTTTCTCTTTCCCTGGGAAGGCAGGTGAACTGACACTGCCTTTTGTCAGGGAGATTGAGGGTTCCTATTAAGGAAGCCTGGCAGGAAGGGGAAAGTGCGCTGGTTCAGGTCCCAGGTCCACTCCTTGCCAGCTGTGTGACTCTGAGCACATCTCCAAACCTTTCGGAGCCATGATTCGCTCATCTGCAGACTCCCAGGGTCGGCAAGATGATCAAGGGGGTGACTGGTGTGTTTACAGGCTTCAGAGACTGGAAAGCTGCACTGTCTGCGTGAACCGTCATCACTATCTCCAAATGCAGAGCCACAGAGTGCTGGAGCTGGGAGGAACCTTCCAGATCCCTCTGGGGCTGGACTGCTTATCTCAGCAGCAGCAGTTGCACACCTCTGAGGCAACAAAGCTAGAAGCTGTCATTTCAAGGTAAGAATTTCTTTTTAGAATGTTTGATTACAAGTCTGGATGAATTTTTTCAGAATCCCAGATTGGAAGGGACCTGTGAGATACCCACCAGGGCTTCTCTGCCGGTGCATCTCTGGCATTTTTTTCTCTGGAAGGGGTGTGATTCTCTGTTGTGAGGCACTGTCCTATTCAGGCAGAGTACTCAGAACCCCAGCATGCTGGGCACCACATGCCAGGAGTGTCCTCTAATCACTGTGACAGGCACAATCTCCCCTTTTCCAAACACTAAGGGGATTTATGAACTCGTCCAATTCCTCTTTTTACAGATGGAGAAACTGAGGCCCAGAAAAGGACTCACAGCAAGAATGTGAGTGGAGATGCAGACCCTGTCCTGACCCTGTCTCGTGCCCTATGCACTGGACTGTGCTGGCGGTTAGCACGGGAAGAGCCAGCTTGTGACTGCTCGCCAGCCGGCATCTACGGGAATTTACCACTCGGGTTCTGGGCACTACCGTGTCGGTCCCCTAGAGCTGGCCTGAGGGCCACCCTCCGGGTTTTGTGCTTACCCGTCTGCTGGTGCCGACACCCGTGCTCAGGTACACCTGGGACAGCATCCAGAGCAGTGGCCCAGAGCCCCTTGCCGGATACCCTGGCCACAGCTTCGTTGAGTCCTGCTCTGAGGAGAGGAGATGAGGTACCAGAGGTGGCCAGGACCTGGCTGAGGAGGGCGAGGAGCTTGGGCTCAGCATGAAGATACCAGTGGTCCCGTGAGACCCCTGTCTCCTACTCAGAGAAGCATTCTTGAGTTTGATCTTGGAACCTAGCAGGAAATTCTGTGGTTGTATCAGGGTCATAGCTGGAGTGGGGAGCGTCTTAGGGAAGTTGAGGGCTGGTAAGTGCAGTCATAGGTCCCAGCCCTTTGCAGTCCATAAATGCTGTAGTCTGGTGAAGGAGCCAGGAATTTTATACCCGTGCTACATGAAACAGGCTTAGAGAGGACAAGAGGCTTGCTGAAGGTGACACAGGAAGTCAGAGACAAAGCCAAGCCAGACCTCTTTCCTGCAGAGTAGGTGGGGGCATCTCTGCTTCTTCTGTCATTCCCTGTAGCCTGGCTCAGTTCCTCAGGGGTGCCCCTGTTCTCCCTGGGCCAGTATCTGAGGTCTCTGGGCAGCCTGGAGCCAGACACGCTCCCAGGTACTGCCAGTGAACACAGAGCCAAGAGGCACTCGATCACAGGGACGTTTCAGGAGGCACACTGTGAACAGGCAGCGGCACCACTGCATCCTGGGTATGAGCTTCAGGGTCTGCAGAGCCCGCCTGGCACGAGGGTGGTAGCATCATGTGCTTTTCAGCCGGCCTGACCATCTGGGTAGTGAGAGACCAGTGCCCACACATGCACGTCCCCGGATGAAACCATGACCCAGTGCCTGCAAACAGGGAAGGCCCTCCACACATCCTCAAGAGAGAGTCACCAGGGCCCAGTTGGGCAACAGGGTGGGGAGTCTTTCCTAGCTTTAGAGCCGAGAGAAATTTGTGACTCTCGGTCCATAGATGTGTTTTACTTGATCTACATTGTATTTAAAATTTTTAGACTTCAGTATTTAAAATGCAGGTGATTTCACATGAACACCCAGACTCCCAGCTTTCAAAATGAGACACTTGGCAGCCCGTGGCCTGCCTCTGTGTGGAGCTGATCATGAACTGGGGCCTGTTTGTCGCATGCCCCCAGTCCTTGTTCCAGAATCAGGCAGATGCTCAGAGGGCTTTTAATTCTCAGGATATTTTTGAAGTGAGCGTGACAACTGCTCTTTCCTACGTTGGTAAAAGAACTGCAGAGAGACTAGGCAGTCTCTGTCATTTATCTTCTATTTAGATAGATGGGTGGGATTTTATCTGCATCTGGGGACTTGGCTGTGGAGCCAGGAGGGCAATGAGAAGCTGCTGAGGGTGAAGAGTAGATGACATGACCAGAGCCGAGCTTCAACTGGCACTCACAGTAGCTGTGAGTGGGGACGGCACCCGGCTGTACTTCAGTGTTGTTGAAATGCTGCTGTCTTAGCAGCTGGACAAGAATTCCCTTCAGGGAAAGCCACTGCTTAGGTGCCTGCTCTGGGAATGTGAGTGCCGTGGGCACCCAGTGTTCAGAGGAGGCCACACCCATTGCAGGAGCAAGGAGATGATCTGCTTGCTCCTGAGAGAGAAGGGAGGAACAAATCAGGAGGGAGGCAGGGAGGAAGGAAGCTGGAGAGGCCACATGTGCCTTCCCTGGAGAAACGCCTGGCAAGCAAGAGGGGAATGCTGGTGAACCTGCACGGGGCCGGAGACATGCCCTGCAGTGGTGTCCTGGGGATGAGTGGCCTGTCTGTGAGCCAGGAACGGACCGTGCCTGCAGGGGAGGCTGGGAAAGAGCATGGCTAGGAGGCTCAGGACATCCCTGGGCTTCCCCTTCTTGGGGGTTTGAGGCAATTTTTCCTGGATCTCAAAGACCACAAGTTCCCAGCTGACACTGTAATATGTAGAAATATGGGTAACTATTCACCTGGTCACCTGACTTTCGTAGAAGCAGTGTCATGGAGTGGAAAGGTCTGCTGGCCCACTTGGGGCAAGCAAGCCCTGTCCCTTCTGAGGGCTTCAAGTGCCAACATTTGGTGATTCTGCCATGGCAACACCAGGTGGGAAGCAGGGTTGGCTGGCTGCCCAGGGCCCAGCTGGTCTCCGACCTAGGTGCCAGGACCCCTCATGTGCTGACCTGGGTGGGGGAGGAGGCAGAAGTCCACAGGATGGCATTTCCCAGGCTGCGTGTGGGTGCCACCTCTGAGAGCAGGACATGCTTTCCCCTCGCACACCTGGGACCAGCCTGACCCCCACACAGGAGAGGCTGAGGGCCCATGGCAGGGCCTCGAGGCTCTGGGGGCCCTGACCTGAGTGGGCAGGGGATGAGCAGAACAATAAAAGGAGAGCAGAGAGACCAAAGGGACTGTGGAGAAGGGAGATCGGTGTCCCTCAGACGGCAACATGCAACAGTGATGGCTGAGATGTTGCACATTAAACACTGAGAATACACAAAAACCCGAGCTTTGCGAGTCATTGGGTTTGTGCCTAGCCTACTGGAAGATGATGGGGGGAGGACAAAGCCCACACATGTGTGCTCCATCCATCTCCTCCTCTGCTCTGCACTTTTGCCCCCCACCCCTGCCCACAGCCAAGTCTAAAACTCCTCCCTGGGGTTCCTATTTCTCAAGATGTTTGTCCCTTTCCCTTGCCCTTCAGTCAAGCTGTCTGGAAAAGGTGTCTCGGCCCCTCCCCCTCCTTTCTGTACCTCCGGCTGCTCACCCCCAAAGTCCTGCAGTGGCCCTCGGAGTGCCTGGGCCACGAGGGCCCTCTTTAGTCCTCTGCTCCCTGGCGCCTCCATCTCCGTCTCCCCTGCGGGGCCTCTCAGCTTCCTCTGCTCACCTTTCCTCAAGTTCCGCGCTCTCCAGCCTCACCTTCGCCAGCCTGAACTGTTCACTTCCTCCCTTAAACCTACCCTTCCTCCCTGGTTTGCTAGCCCGGAGCACAGCCCCGCTGCCCACCCAGGTGAGACCAGAACCCAGGCATCCTTTCACCCCTTCTCATTCCTTTGTGCCCACCCTGGCCCCACCTCAGACCTTTACCAGCTTCTCAGGCTGCTGACTTACTATCCCGGCACTGTGAGCCTCTGTGATGCGGCTCCAAGTATCTGTGTGGCCTTGACGCTCATCACCAGCCTCATCCACGGCCGGGCCCTGTGGTCCCCCTCCTGGCCCTTTCCTGCGTCTCCCAGTCCTGGGATGCCCTTTCTTCACACCACCGTGTAAACTACACCCGTTCCTCCATCTTGGAAATCTTCCTGGGTGCTCTCACCCCAAGTCCTCCCCTCCGAGGCCCCCTGTCCTCCAGCCTGTCTTTGGGGAGGACCGTTGCCTGGAGTTGGGGGTATCTGTGTCATTTTTCCCCTCCTCCTCCTCCTCCGCCCCACCCCCACCCCCAGCTGCTCACTCTGTGCCAGGTTCTGGCCAAGTGTGCCTTGTACGCTGTTCATTTTATCCAGTCACCACAGGGGTGAGCTCTAGCACCACTCCCATTTTAGGGGACTTTAAATGAGGCTCAGAGTGTGACATGACCAAGGTTACACAGGCATTAAGTGATGGAGCTGGGACTTGAACCCAGGTCTGCCTACCTCCCCAGACCTTTGCTTTAGACCACAACACAGAACTACCCAAAGGTGTGCCCTGGTCACTGGTGTGCCAGCAGTGGGTTCCAGGGGTCCCAAGATAATGCTTTCCTCTGCCTCGGGGCACATGGGGGCCAGGCACCTCCAGCCTCGCTCCCTCTGTGGTCACGTGGTGCTGTGCTGACACTGTTTTGTATGTGAGAAGGATGGGAAGCCCCACCCTAAGTGAGACTCGGTACTGACCCCGAGCAGCCCTGTAATTCCCAGCCTGGCCTGGGATTGCTTCCGGAAGTGGCCCGTGACCCCCTACCAATCGGGCCTCTAGGCCAGCACCCCTCAGGCTAAAGGGCCTCTTTGTGGGGCATTTGCTCCTGGCCTGGAGTGAGATCTGTGGCCCAGAAGTGAGTGGAGCTCCCAGAGCCCTGTCCAAGCGGCCCAGCCCCGGTCCTTGGCCGGACTGCCGTTTCTCCTCCCCAGATCTCAAGGGAGCCCCGCTGGCCCTGCACAGCCCTGGCCCGGCCACGCAGATGAGGTGTCTCTTGTCACCCTCTGACGGGGGTCAGTGCTGACACAGTGCATGAACCCCCAGTGGCTCATTGCCACTCCCTGCTGTCAAGCCCAAGCCTCATGCGCTGTGAGCAGGAGGTGACAGACCACTGTGTGAAGATGCTCTCAGCCAGGAAGCTGGTGCCTGTGGGATCCGGGACAGCTCTTTTACTCCACCACTGATGTGTGTGTTAACTCAGCTTTATGGCTTTCCGGGCTGTTAGTTCTCCTCAGGGCCCTAGGAGTTTAGAAGGGCCATCAGCCTCCTTCCCACTGCATACAGAACACCGAGCCCCGGGGGACACAGCAAGAAATCTGAGCACCTGGCACTTGAGCCTCGTGTCCAGACTCCTAGCCCAGGACCCTTTCTGTTGTGTTCATGCTCCTCCCTGAAACCCTGGCTAATTCTGGGAGCCCCAGCTCACCAAGGAGAAAGGAAGGAGGCCAGATGAGCTTCAAGTTCCTTCTGTTCCCTACTGCGTCTCAGATTTTACAGGTTATCCCCGGCTAAAAGGCAGCAGGGTGACACCCAGTGCCCTGGTGGAAGACAGCTGCTGGCCTTGCCTCTGCATGACAGTTCCGGCCCCAGGACTGTTACATGCTCATTCTAAGCCCCAGATTCTTCTCTGAGGAATGCTGGAGTCACCTGCTTTGGGGGTTGTTCGGAGCATCTAGCAAGAAGCACTGAGACAAAAGACTACAAAGCCCAGACACACACCTACCCCAGGGTAATGCGGGCATGAACAATGCAGCCATTTCATTTTCCTGTTATCATTCAGGGAGGTAAGAGGGTTGGGAGCCCCCAAAGTGCAATGTTGCAAAGACTGTTCCAAAATAGGATATAACTGGTGTTGCTTCACTGCTGGCCATGCGTGGGGATCCCTGGACAGCAACAGGCCCTCGGAGAATGGGCATGCTCCCTTCTTTGCTCTGCAATAGGGTTCATTTTCCTGGGCCTTTTTCTTTCTGCCCTGCCAGAGCTTTCTCCTTTGTACCACTGATGGAATTTCTAGTGTGAACATAATACTCCAATTCATTACAACTTCAAGGCTGTCCTGAACTTGTTTCACACGTGCCCATTAGCAAGAATACATGTATATGTATATATAAGTCTTCTGAGATTGCAGTATTCTAGTTCATGGAATCATGCCACTTTTGGGCTAGAAGAGACTCAAGTATCTCTTTTCACTTCCCTTCCTTAGTGTGCATTCCCTGCCAAGGGCTCATGCAACCTTTCTTTGCACACTTCTCTGCTGATGAGGCACTCACATACTCTCTCCTAAAGAAGACTAATTCATTTTGGGATAAGTCAGACTAAAATATGGACAATCGTCCTTATCCTGGACAGAAATTTAGATTCCCTAGACCTTCCCTTACTAGTCCTACGCTCTGCCTTCTGGGGCCCTGCAGGTCGTGGCTCCTCCCCTGGCTCCAGGACAGCCACTCTGACGCTTAGAGACCGCGGTTGCAGCCCTCTGAGGCTTCTCTTTGGTGGGTTGATGTCAACCCTTCCTTATGCTCTCCCCATCCTGATCACCCTCCATCTTGTCACTATCTCCAAGGGTCCAGGGTGCATGAGATCACAAGTCTCCAAGGGGATCCTTTAGGGCAAGAGCGTGTCCCTTCTCCAGCCCTAGGGCCCTGTTCACCTGGGGCTGGCCCCTGAGCCTGCACTGGTTTCTTGGCAGCCAACCCACACTGTGGAGCTTGGCAGTCCACGTGGCCATTATCTGTGTTTAAGGAAATACTGTTGCTTGAAACAGCCCCACACATGCCTATCTGGTGTTCCTTAGGGATCTAAGGAACAATACATTCTGTGATGCAGAACCCCTGAGAGTTCTCTCTGCTGTCCAGGAGAAATGCACTGGTCACCTCCTTATCATCCCTCATGCCACTTCAGAGTCTCCTTTTCTATGTAGGATGTGCTGCCTGGTGTCCAATCCCAAGAATAGGCCCCCAAAGGCTACTGGTAGGTGGGTGTGATGACTGTACTGAAAACAGTCACAAAGACCCAAATGAGGGAGTAGGCAGCCTAGAGACCAGATCTGTTGGGGGCATAAGAACAGGACTGTAGATTTAAGGAGGGTTGAAGTAGTATGCTTTTCCTGTGAACCAAAGAATGCGACACAACTTTGTTACAGCAAAAAGTAAACATATATCACCTCTAACATTAACTTAGCATTTTTCACATGTAACGGTCCCATGCAAGATAGGACAGGAAGTTTTTAGCCCTATTTTACAGATGGGGAAACTGAGGCTCAGAATGGTTAGGTGGACTGATCAAAGGGAATGAAGGAGTGTCAGAAACTGCCACACCCCTGATGTCCACCCACTCACCCACAGTTCCCAGTCCCTTTACAGTTAGGTGGGGGTCACATGACTAATTCAGGCCAATGGGCTATGGTTGGAAGTGACATCTGACCCTTCTGGGCTGAAGCCTAGAAGAGCTGTTGTAAGATCTATGTGCTGCAATGCTGCTTGGGCCAGGGGCCCAGATCCCTGAGCTGCCTAATGGAAAACTGTTGCCTGGAGACTACCTCGATTCACAGATGGACTTTGTGAGTGAGAAATAGACCCTCCCAGCCTAGCCTGACTAATACGGAAGGGCCATCTCATCTGTTACTATGTTACATGTGTCAGGCACCATCTTAAAGACTTGCACATGTCACCTCATGCAATCCTTGAAGCTATCCCATGAGAAATGGGGTGTTCTTCCTCTTTACTGTATTTGAAAATGGAGACACAGATGTGAAGCTGCTTGCCGAGGGTCACAGAGCCACCAGCATGGACCTGGAACCTGCAGCTGGGTCTGTCTGATTGGAAAGCCTCGGTGAACTCTGGGGATTTGCACAAACTGGATGGCTATTGTGTTCCAACACCCCGTTGGGCTAAATGCTTCCTTTGGAGATGGAAGATTGCACAGATTGCTTTTCTCATTCAGATTTTATGCCTGAGTAAAATCCTTGTGCTATGATTTATTACAGCAACATTGGTTTTCCAATTTTAAGACGACAATGCAGCTTGAGATAAAATGGAAAGAAAACACTGAAACATTTGAAACCTTTGGTTTAGATCCTTATTAAATCTTGCTTGCATTGTTCAGGGCCTGCCTCATTTTTTCCTCCTGATGCCAGTCTCCCTTATTCTGATCAACTGCCCAGCCACCTTTCTAAAACAGTTTCGGCACACTTGCCCCTGCTCAGAAGCACGAAGGCGACTTGTTGCCTCCAGCAGCATTAAATGATATTCCTCATAATATGTAAATGTCCACATGCTCCAGGACAAAAGGGTTCCATGGCCAAAGATGTTTCGGAAATGCTCATTAATTTTTTTATTATTAAAAATTAAAGTTTTTAGTTAAAAGTAATAATAATAAGCTGCAGGACTTTTCAGAGCCTTCAACATGCTAAAACCCATTTTACATTTCCAAGAGGCAGATACAGAGTTTCTGGGATTTCTTAAACTATGCAATACCCCCATTCCCTTTTACTTTGGGACACCAGTGGGATTAGTATTCTACATCGTCTACTTTGGGAGGATGCTGGCTTTTAGGATAAAATCTGACATTCTCAGTTTAACATTCAAGTCCTCTAGGATCTGGTCCCGGGTCACCCTCATCTCATCCCACAAACCCCTGTCTCCATCTATCTCAGGGTTCAACTCCCTTCCTTCCTCCCACAAACATCTTACTATGTATCCTATCACTCAGTGCTAGGTTGTGGGGTTCTCTGAGCTGTGACCCACAGAGAAAACAGGGCTTGAGGAACAATGTCAGAAACTTAACACAATTCAGCCTCTATTTGGGAGAATGTTAAAAACACTCTTAATAGTGATGTGGCTAAGATGAAAATGGCAATGATGACTGCGAGACTAATTGAAAGCCATGTGTTCACCGAGGCTTCAAGAATCCTTTTTAGAAACAGGAACTGGGCCCGCATATGCCAATGAACAAGGCAAAACAGGGGCTCTTTGGAAACAAAAAGCCCCAAGATATGCTGGGCAGAAGCAAAGATATCAATGTTCAAAATAAGGTAATTAACATGTACAGGAAATGCAAACGCTGCCAGGAGGCTGACAGGAGGGGGGGATGAGGAAAGAATGAGCAGTGTAGCAGGGAAGGGAAAGTTTTGCATTTTCTTTTTGTCACAGACCCCCAAAATATTCTGTGAGTAATAAATAGGCCTTGACACACTGCTAAAATACCAGTGAGGCTGGGCTAGAATTTCCTGTAGACCCTCTCCCTGGAAAAATAAACAGATCAATTGATCAGTGAGCCATCCATTCTCTGAGAATATGGGGGAACGTGTTTAGTCTAGGATGGGAGACCCACACCCGGTGGTATAGTCAATGGCAAAATGGTTAAAGATGCCAGCCCTGGGGCCAGACTGCCTGAGCTCTGCTCCCAGCTCTGCCACTTACAAATGTTGGGACTTTGCAGTAACTATTTAACCCCATAGTTGCCTCTGTAAGCTGCGCCTAAACGTAGTACCTGCCTCAGTGGAT
Organism: Manis javanica; assembly: GCF_040802235.1. NCBI lineage: Eukaryota > Metazoa > Chordata > Mammalia > Pholidota > Manidae > Manis > Manis javanica. The sequence goes on along the minus strand of NC_133157.1, from coordinate 31,819,215 downwards.
TGCAAACTTAGTGGACTGGTCTGTAAAGCCCCTAGACCAGTGTGTGGTCCAAGGGAATGGCTCAGTCAGGGTCAAGGGTCAGCTGTTACCATTAATCCCCCCACCTTGGTAATCTGCCCAAGGAAAAGCTCTCTGAAAACAAAAGTTCAGAAAACATTCCAAAGCATTCGTTAAGAAAGGCAGACCAAACTCGCATTCCCTCCCATCATTTCTCCTTTGTCTGGTTCCCGTGGCATTCAGAGGAAGAGCAGAAAGGTAAGAAACAGGCATCCTAGCGCTGCTTTAAACTGGCACATTATCCTCAGTCACATATCAGCTTTGGGACTTCAAGTAAATCTGTGCCTCAGTCTCCCCATTAGGGAAATGAAGAGTCTGTTCAGGTGATTTCTTAGGTCATTTCAAGCTCTGAAATTCTGAGTCAACACTAAACTCACAGCCAGCATTGATCATAAAGAGAGCAAAGAGCCCTCCCTGGAGGCTCCTCCTCCTTTTCTTCCTCCCCTTTGGCCACCTTCCAGCTCTATTCCTGGCACTGGGGGCCCCCTGGGCCCTCAGGTGGGAAGCCGCGGGGTCGTCCTGTTGCCGAGCCTCCCTCACTGTGCCCGCCCGCCTGGAGCTCTGTGCTTGGGCCTCTCTGCCTGTCTCACTGGTGGGACACCTCGGCCCCACCCCTGGGGCTCGTGCCCTCACTGTGCCACCTCCCCAGCCTGTCCCCAGACTTGAGTCTGCTCCCCTCACTCCCACTTTTCTCCTTTGCTCAAATTTTCATAAAAACGCTTTTTTGAACATACAGAAAAGCTGAATAGAACAGTGAACACTTGGGCACTCTCCTCCAGGAGTCAACAATCGCTGACCATTTTGCCACATCTGCGCTCTTTCCACACACACACACATACTCACTTCTTCCCCAAACCATTTGAATGTAAAATTCAGATTCCATGACGCTTCAGCATGAATGAGTCCGTTGCCCTACATAACCACAGTGTTATCATACATAAGAAAAGGAACAGTAATGCTGTGATATCATCTGATAACCAGAGTGAACTGTGATAAAGAGCTCACCATGTTGTTCTGCTGCTGCAATTCCTCTGATGGCTCCCAGGTGCCTCCAGGTTAAAGACTAAGCTCTCTACAGTCCTGTACCTACTTTCCATCCCAATGCAGCAGATTAGCTGATTCTTGAACTCTTCCCCAGACATACCTTACATTTTCCTGCCCAGGGATTTTCATCTGCCTGGAATGCCATTGCCTTTAATATCCACTTCTTGATGTTTTGCCCTTTATTTAAAGTTTGGCTAAAATTGAATGTTGTCAAAGAAAGCTTCTAAGGTCTTTCTAGCTGAAAGGATCTTTCTTATCACATCTACACAATATGTAGGAGGCTTAGTGTGATGGCATATTTCATACATGTAGGAAGGCAGAGACAAAAGAATTACAGAGCAATAGAACTGACCCCTGATCAAACTGTGCCTGAGCTCCACATGACCTCTGGACCTTTCCAGGATGCCTATACATACTCTCAATACTGCATATTTCAATTTGAAAATATCCTAATGGATACTATATCCTTAATGGATATTATAGGGATTAGATCTGACAATCATTTTCTAAAGCTGTGAATCAACAGTAGAAAAATATAGTGCATCATGCTCCAGTTGGATTGGACACTTCCTGTTCCTCAAGAGCACTTCCCCTTCTTCTACCCCTGCTTTGGAATGCCCTTCATCTGGAATGTTCCTGCACAGCTTTTCCTATCTTTTTAAAAAAAATGAGATAAAATTCACATACTAAACTCACCATTTTAATCCTCTTTGAATGTATAATTAGTAGTTGTTAGTATATTGACAATGTTGTTCAATCATTATTACTGTTTCTTAATAATTTTCATCACCCCAAAAAGAAACCCTGAACTTGTTAAACAGTTACTCTCATTCCTTCTCCTAGCCCCTAATCTACTTTCTGTCTCTGTGGATTTGCCTATTCTGGACATTTATATAGACAGAATCATACAATATATGGTCTTTTAGCTCCTAGCTTCTTTCACTGAACTTAAGGTTTTCAAGGCCCATCGATGTTGTAGGGTATATTACAACTCATTCCTGTTTATGGCAGAATAATATTCTCTTGTCTGGGTAGACATATTTTATTCATTCATCAGTTGATGGATGCTTGCATTGTTTCCCTCTTTCTGCTGTTATGCATCATGGTGCTATTATCATTCATGTACACATTTCCATTTCTCTTGGGTATTTACCTAGGAGCGGAATTGCTCGGTCACATGGTGACCATTTAACTTTTTGAGGAACTGCCAGACTGTTTCACACAGCTCCTCTTTTCTTAATTATCCAAATCCTAGTTGTTCTTTCAAGATTTTGGGGGAAAAGTCCCCTCTCTCCTTTTTTTTGGGTGAAGCATTTCTGAAGGTAGGATGATTAGCCATCTCTGCAATCCCATAGGGCTGGGGGCTGAGCTATTCCAGCCATTACCACCTAAAATCATCAATTAACATATCTGTCCCTCTTGACAGGGAGAGCCCTGAGAGCAGGGGCTGCACCTTACCCGTTGCTATGGCCCCAGCATCTGGTACATCATGGGTGCCCAGCAAAGGTGGATTTGACGAATGAATGGCACTTGTCTCTTTAGCTGCCTCATGGTGCAGAAGCACTTCAGAAGGGCTTCATAATAGGGCAGGCTGTGCTGGGAGCCTTCGGGATGGGGAGGGGAAAGCACATGGGTGGGGCAGTGGGTGCAGATGTGTGAGAAGGTGCCATGGAGGAGTGGGAGAGTGCATATATGGGTGCATTTTGAGCACACATGGCTTAAATTCATAGACTACCTTGGAATGAGCCAAATGAGATTGATTCACTGAGGCATGCCTAGAATGGGGAAGCAAGGACAATAAAATGTGGACACAAGGGCAGTTAGGACACCTGGTCACCTCAGGTGCTAGTGCTAGAGAGAATGACAGCAACAGGCTTCACTCTGAGGTTGCGCCGTGCTACTTATGAAGCAATTTCCCTTCCATTATCTCATTTTTGACAGTGTTGCATGGAGCACCCAGAGGGCCTGGCTTCATGCCTCTGAGCCCCACTTGCTACCTTTGTGGTCCAGAGCCCATCACTTGGCTCTGTGCGCCACCAGGTGCTCACCTGCAAAACAGGAGCAGAACTCTCCCTGCTCAGGATTAAATGAGTGGACTTGAGTGAAAGTGCTTTGGAAGGTGCAAATCGGCACATGCAGCAGCACTGTATCTCAGGACCTCCGTGGGTGGGTAGTTAGTAATTTCCTTCTGGAGTCAGGGAGTCCTGATTCAGGTGTGGGAACAGAAGTCACAGTGATTGAACTTCTTCTGTGTGTCAAGCTCAGTCCTGGGCACTCAAACATGTTATCCCAGTTAATGTTCATGGTAAACCTGTGAGGAAGGCATGGATTTTTCCTTACCTACCAGGGCTCGGAGAAGGTGAGTTACTCCCCCAAGGTCACACAGCTAGGAGGTGGCAGAATATGGATCAAAACCTTGGATTGTAGTGTTAATGGCCGTCCCATCATTCCTCCAAAGCCCACAGTGCATTCTATTTCCTTAACATGTGATTGCATTTCCAGAGGCCTGCCTTATAATTTTAATAATTGGTATGAAGGTGCAATCTCTTGTCAGCCAGCTTCCCATCTGCTGTAAGACATAGATAAGAAAGAAAGAGCTGAACGGACACAGGAAAATGCTCCACACCCACTGGCAGAAATTGCTGCAGCCCAGAGGTACCTTTGTCAGTTTAATTCTCTGAGCCTTCTGTGTCTGACTCACCTAAGAAAATGACTGCTTGGGTGAAATATTAAAATGCCATGCGTGGATGTTCATAATCTTGCTCTGGCAGCTCTGGGGATAATGGCTCGGAGGAGCAGGCTCTGCAGCCAGGGTCTGGGAGTCAGATTTGATTCCTGAGATTCCTGAACCAGGAACATGCTGGGCTGGACTCGGGGGGCCTAGTGACAAGGAGTCAAGAAAATGGCAAGAGGAAGGACTAGCTCTCAGAGGGCTCGGGCAGGGTGGCCATGGCAGAGAATAAACCATGCTCCAAATAATCGCTAACCTTCATCAAGTGCTCTCCACGTGCTGGGCACAGGCTGGTCCTTCACAGGCACTGTCCCTTCTGATCCTCCCCAAAGCCTCTGAGGCAGGAATTACTAATATCTAGACCCATATTATGGATAGAGAAACTGTGGCCCTCAGAAACTAAGTCTCTGGCTGCGATAGTTCCCTAGGGTTGCCATAATGAGTTTCCACAAACTGGATGTCTTCAAACAGTAGAAATGTATTCTTGCACAGTTCTGGAAGCTCGAAGTCCAAAATCAAGGCATCAGCAGGGCTGTGCTCCCTTCCAAGGCTCCAGAGAAGAATCCTGGGCCTCTTCTAGCTTCTAGTGGCTCCAGGCATTCCCTGGCTTGTGGCTGCCTCACCTCCATCTCTGCTTCTGTCTTCATGGGGCCTTTTCTGGATTTGTGTCTTCTCTTCTGTGTCTTATAAGGATGCTTGTCATTGGATTTATGGCCAACCTGGGTAATCCAGGATGATTTCACCTTATATTCATAGTTTCTGGGGTCAGGATGTTAATATATCTTTTTTGGGGGGGTCAAAATTCAACTTACTACATTTACCTAACTTCACACAGTAAGTGGCTGAGCTGCGATTTGAAATTAAGTCTAACTCCCAAGTCCATTTGCTTAACCACTATGGACTATATGCTACATGCTTACCTGCTGTGTGACTATGGGCATGTTATTTAGCCCCTCTGTGCCTCAGTTTCCTCACCTGTAGACTGGGGATAATAGTGGTAAATACCACGTGGGGTTGTTGGGAGGATTAAATGAGTTGACAAAGCATTTGAAACAGTGCCCAGCACATAGTATGCATGCAACAGAAGCTGCTGTTATGATTAGTTTTGCTGTTGTTATTACCAAGACAGTGCAGCTTCACTGGGATCCTGGATGAAGGCTGAGCAGTCCTGCTGCTGAGGATGGGGCCGGACTGGGAGACAGTGCCTTTGGAGCCAGATTTGCTGAGTTTGAACATCTGTCACAAGTGCTTCACTCTTATGAAACATCAGCCAGATAATCACAGATGTGAAAGAGATTTAAACATTTATGGGAGAACACTGTGCACAATGGATGCTAATAATTTTGAAAGCATCAATGAAGAAAATGTTCCTTTAAAACAAAGCCAAGGAAAACACAGGATTGATGTGAAGAGCAGCAGGAAGTATAAATAGACCAACAAGTCAATCCCAGCAGTAGAGACCCTGCATCTACTACCACACAGCCCGGGCTGGGTACGGTTCCTTGTGGAGCAAAGTCATCTCAGGCTGGTCAGTTCACCTCTCCGAGGTCAGCTTCCTCATCTCTCAAACGGGGATGTCAAGATTGATCGTGAACTGTGCCACACTGTAGAAATGTGGGCCACTGTTTGCAGAGCACAGGTTTGCCAACTGCCGAGTGCCTGCACCCAAGTGGGATGGGCCTTGGGCTAGAGCCCAGTCCAGAGAAGGGCAGGGAATGGGCGGGCTGGGCACTGAGAACTGGGACGGGCCCCTCTATGTCAGTATCCCCTGAACTGAACTGAGCGTCTTTGGGTGTTCATCCAAAGTCAAAGTGTTCCATCCTGTGGCAGAGTCAAAGTTCAGTATTTAAAGTTTAATCTACTATTGTTTTATGGGGAAACTCCAAGGCAAACAGTGGCTAAAAATAGTGAATATATATACCACATAAAATTTGGAACATATGCTCACACAAAAACCTGTACATGAATGCTCACAGCAGCACTCGTCACAATAGCCAAAAAGTGGAAACAACCCAAATATCCATCAACTGGTGACCTGACAAAAAAAATGGGGCACATCCATCCATATAAGGGGATATTCTTCAACCATAAAAAGGAATGAAGTACTGATACATGTTACAATATGTAGGGACCCCCAAAACACTATGCTAAGTTAAAGAAGCTAAAGGCACATGGTGTATCATTCCACTGATAATGAAAGTCCAGCATAGGCAAATGCATAGAGACAGAAAGTGGATTAGGGTTGCCAGGGGTTGGAGAGAAGGGAGAATTGGGGGTGATGGGTTAAAGGACCAAAAAGGAGAATTTTGGGGTGATGAAAAATTTCTGGAATTAGATAGTGAGGATGGTTGCACAATCATTTGAATGTACCAAAAACCACTGCAGAGTGTATTTTGAAACTGTGAATGTTATGGTATCTGAATTACACTTTAAACAAAAGGATCCCTCTGTCTGCCACTTGGAGAATGGCTTGGAAGGAGCCATGTGTGGGGGCAGGGAGCCTCCTTAGAAAGTTGTGGTAACAGTAATAAACAACAACTCAGAGACTTAAACAATAAAGGTCCTTTACTCCTCATTATCCTTGTTCATTCTGCATCAACTGTAGCTTTGTCTCCTCACACCAGGTGGTGACAGGAATGGACAGAAGTGAGGGATCAGGATAGCATTTGGCAGTAGGATCTGCAGGACTGGTACACAACATTTCAGAGAATATTCCATTGATCTTCTAGTAAGACTACTCTAAGTCTGGATTCACTTAATTATTCAACTATTACTATTTATTGAGTAGGTACCATGGGCCAGGCAGTTTTCCAGGTGCCGGGGGTACAGCAGTAAATAAAATACAACCCTCCTTTCCCCTGTGTTCTTATGGAGCTCACATTCTAGTGGATGGAGTGGTATTTGCAACAGCAATAGGAAGTTGGATGGAATGTATTATGGTCATCATTATGGCTGGGTATCAACACCTGGTTCTCGCATTCCTGGGTACACAGTAGGGCTGCTCTTCCCCTACCCCACTGAACTCAGGTTTGGATAGTTAACATGTTCTGACCAGTGAAATATGAGCAGAAGTGACATGTGACACTCTGGAGTGGAAGCTTTAAGAGTCAGTGCACATTTTGTCATGCAATCTTTGCCACAAAAACTGTCCCAGTTGTATGGTGGAGTTAGGATGCTGTGTAGGGGAAGCTGCGGTTGACCCTTGATGGACAAGTGCTATGATGAGTAAAGAACCTTTATTGTTTTAGTCCACAATTGAGTCTCTTTTTTTGTTGCCACAGCAAAACCTAGCATACCCTGACTAATATATGTTCTCTCTTACCTTTTCACCCTCTGAGGGGCATTAAATCCAAACTTCATCCTGGCATATACTTTAGAAAAGTAAGCCTAGGATCACAGCACAGTAACTCAAACTTAAAAACGAGAGTCTAGAGGCACACATCACAGAGAAGATGCTGTTGGTGATAATTCACTCTGTATGTGTTTCTCTGTGTGTATCTAAACCGCCCTAACTGGACTGTGCAGTCCTTAAGGGAGCCTGAGCACGGCACGCAGTGGGCCCCCATAAATGCCCTAATGACACGTTATTTGTAAGAAGGTGGGTTGGTTAGGATTTCCCCACAAAAAAGAGGGAAGATCTCTGTGAGTGCCACAGGCACTGCCTGCTTGTCTGCTGGCATAGAAGTGTAGGGTTGGGAAAAACCCACCAAAATTTAAAGGCTCTCTTTGTTCTAGAATTAGAATCACTTCACCAAGATCGGAACAGCTTTCTAGTGGTGTATATGCAGACAATTTCCCAGCCATTTCGCTCCAGGCACTTTGGAATTTCTGGTAAGCAGCTCTTCTCCGGGAGAGGCCCTAGACAGGCAGAGGCCAGAGAATTTCCGGGCTCAGGGCTGTGCCCTGGTGTGGTGGCTCTGGGTCTTTTGCTTTGTGTCCTCAGGGGCCTCTGGAGCCCAAGGGCCTTCCAAAGGCACAAGGGAAGACAGCATGGAAGATGGAACACGTTTCAGTCTTTCACATGTCTAGGATACCTCTGATGTTGCCGAAATGTGGCTGTGGCCAGCAGAGCCTGTCTGTCCAGGGCCCACAGTGCTGTCTGCAGCCAGGGATGAGCCAGAGCCCAGGCCAGAAGACAAATATCTATGGCCAATCTTAAAACAGCTCTCTGGTATATCATGCCAATTAAATCTTGCCAGCCTTCTCATTTTAATAACCTAATCTGGAAATTACACCTTGCCTCCTCTCCCAAAGGGCCTGAGGCAGCACCCGAAAGAAGCCCAAACACAACAGGATAGCTGAAAATAAAGGCAGAGATCAGGTGAGATAATCCCCCAGGAACCTGAGATAGGCTGGTTGTCATGGCAGGAGTGTTGAATTTGGCTCCCACTTTCTGGTGGCCAAGGTTAAAAAGAAGACAGAGTGGCTTCTTCAGTGACGACTGCCCGATTACAGGGAAGAAGCAGGTACAAGTTCACAGGGAGAACACAGCCTATTTCCTGGCGCTAAATTCCACCAGGATCTATCCTGTGGATCTTTATCTCCGGGGCACTAAGTCACACACTGAACAGTCCTTTATAGAAGATGCTGAATCATTCTTCAATTGGCAGCTTTAGCCCCATAAGTGGGCCCTTGATAAAAGGTAAGGGTGTAATATTAAATTAAATCGCAACTCGGCAAAGACATTTCTTGGAGAAGCTGGCTTAATGGGCCCAGACAGGTGGGTTGAATTTGGACATATGGAAGCATGGCGGAGAGTTCCAGGTGGAGGGAACAATTTATTCAATAAATATTTACTGAGAACTTACTCTGAGCCAGGCCCCGCCAGTGGGACACACAGATGGCCATGGCCTCTGAGGAGGTCATGGACTGGGGGGCCAGGTGCACAATTACCTGTTGTGACCAGAATGAGGGGCAATCAGGGTGAGGTGGGGGCCTAGGCAGTGTGCGTGGTGCAAAGTGTCTTGGAGAAGATGTTTCTGAGCTGTCTCTTGAAGGTCAAGCAGGAAATTTTTACATGAAGATGGCATATTGGTGGGGAGGGGAGGGTGTTCTGGGTAGAGAGGACAGCACGTAAAAAGGTATGGGGGAAGAGACAGTGCGAGGCTTTGGAGCATATCATTAGTTCAAGGTAGCTGAGCACGAGGAGTGAGGACGGGGCTGAGAGATGAGGCTGGGGAGGCGGTTGGGGCTGAGGGCTTCCTGACCCACTAAGAAACGTGGGCCTTATCCTCTAGCTAATTGGGAGGACTTTAAAGAGGAGACTGACACTGTTAGAACCTCAGATGGTGTGGCCCTCTCCTGGGAGCAGTTAGCCTGCCTAACTGGGGTGACCTTCAGCTAAAGGGCCCATTAGAGGTCCTTGCTGAGTCCTACCACCCTGCCCCAGCCCAGCCAGGACCCAGTGTATGATTATGGGTGACAAACACCAGTCCCACTGTCCAGAGATGGTAGTGATGACTCATCGTTTGGAATGTGACCCCTAGCATCAAAGCCTTGGGCCACCAAACCAGCTGTGAGCAGCCGCAGAGCAGAGGGGATCCTGATCCTTAGCACTCCCCCCATCCTGGCCATTCTGATATCTCTGTATTTCAAAATGAATAGTGTGAGATGGGGCTTGGACAAGCTTTATGAAGATACCAGATGTTTCTGGTAAGTGTCTGCTTTACTATTGAATTTTTTTTTCAGAGCAACTGTAGAGGGAGGTAGAAGATCAGAGTTAAAATTATTTAAAACTGTATTTGCTTCTTACAATATCTGTTTCCATAGAAACACAACTGCAATAAGCCACCAGTTTCAAAGCCAAGTGCAGTGCATAACTTTGAAATCCCTCATTTGCTTTCACAAAAAATGATGGTAGGTAAAAGCATGGGATGTGGAGGGAAGTTTGAAATAACCCTGTCCCAGACTGCCCTTAACTTGGTGCCTGCCTGAATGGCCAGAAAGCCACAGAACCTAGAGTGCAGGGAATCCTTGACGTGGGCTGCTTGGCAGCCTGTGGAGAGTCCCCTTCTGTCAGTGAACACCACTCACAGGGCCCTCTGGGGCCACTGGATTGCACCTGACTGCCTCTCCGGTTGCAGCCTTTCTGGGAAGCAGATGGGGGAAGGCTTCAGAGAGTGCAGGCTGCCTCAGGCTGCTACCTCCATGGCTGCCCTGTGGCTCTCCTGGGTGTTCAACATTCAGCGACCTTGAGTGCTGTCCGTCATTTTCTTTTCATATCAAAACCATTTCAGAACAGTCAAGCGGAGGTGCAAGCAGTGGCCTCTATGGGAGGAGGAAGTCTTGGGCGAAAAATACACAACCCTTCCTCCTAGATTCACAGGTTGTCTTTACACCATCAATATGTACTGCTTTTACTTTTGGGGAAGTTATTTCAAATTATTTTCCTTAAAAGAAAAAAAAATCCCATATGGATGTGTGCCTGTGCACATATACACACAGTGTCACTTCTTGGTTCTCATCTTACTTGATCTAAAAGCAGCATTTAACACACTTCATTAAAACTTCCTCTCTGCATCACTTTCTTCATTTGGTTTCCTAGACACCAAACCCATCTGACTTTTTCCTCTCTCCGTGGCTTCTCCTTCTATGTCTGCTTTACTGTTTCCCCCACCACCTCCCTGGTCTCCAAACACTGGAGTGACCTAGGGTCTGTGTTTGGTCCCTTTCTCTTCTCCATCTGTGTGCTCCCACCCAGTGCTTTCATCCAAGGATTTGAATGTCATCTGTATTTTGACCACATCTAAATTCCTTTCTCCAGCCCACACCTCTCCTGAACTCCAGACCCATATGTCCAATACCTATTCACCATTGCCAAAGAGTAGGTATTAAAAAAAAAAAGTGAAAGCTTTTTTCCAAGAATACAAATATTTAAAAAAAAACTATTTTAACATACTTGGCAGATTTACACACACCTGCTATATCTGAAATGCAGAAACAGCCAATTTTCCCATCAGACTCTATAAAACAGAGGAAAGGAGTGCTGAGACTCAGTGCAGGAGCTGAGCACGGGGCCAAGTCAGGGGGCCTCTTTCAGTCTTCATCTTGGTCCGGGGCATCTGTTTCTAGAGACCTCTCTCCTCCATCTTCTAATTCCCCCCGTCCACGGACAGCTCTCTCTGCCATGCTCCAGCTTGGGGCTCTCTCCTGGCTACTCCCTCTTTTCTGACCATGACTTCAAAGTCCCTGTCCCTGGCTTCCCCTGTTCCCATCATTGCTTAGTGGTTCCTCAGGATCCAGTCTGGATGTCTTCACTTCTTACTGTACTCACCCTCTGGGGGTTGGTCTGCATTCATTTCCTCAGTTCTCACCCTCAGTTGCTAACTGTCCCTCTCTCCAAATCTCCCATCTACTGGACAAACTACTCTCTTGTGCTCTGGGTCTCTGCATGCAATCTTCTGAGGCCCTCTGCCTAGAAAGGAACCCCTCATATTCTCTCCCAAACCCATTCCTCATTCTGCACTCTACCTCAGTGAAGAGGTCCACCATCCACCACCTAGAGATCTGGGAATTACCCATGCTGCCTCTTTGTCCCCACCCATTAGAGTCAGTCAATCACCAAGTCTTGTCACATCTGCTTCCTTAATCTCTCTCAAGTCCACCCACTTTCTGTTTCCATTGCAACTCCCTGCTTTAGGTTGCCATCAGCTCCTGCCTGGATTACTGCAAAAACTATTTATGAGCCATCTGTGGCCCTCTAGCCTCACCTCTCCATCTATTCTCACCCTGCAGCCAGGGCAAATCTGATCCTGTCACTCCCCTGATTAAATGTCTTCAATTTTGAAGTTTAAACTTCTTTGGCTAGTATTATCATTTGAATTATCATTTGCTCTTCCTCTCACCTCCCCAAAGGTACCCTTGGCTTTGGCCAGCAGAATTATATATATGTAGTTCTGAAATATACTTAATATGAACTATATGAAATACATATGAAAATTTTTTTTGACACTTTAAGAGAAAATTGATATACTAACATTATGCTTAATGCTGAGAAATGAGATGGCAACAAGGCAAGTCATCTACTCCTATTCAACATTGTATTGGGAGCCCTAGCTAATAGAAAAAGAAGACAAGAAAGGAAATAAAAGATATACAGATCAGGAAAGAAGAAATAAAATCGTGTGTTTGCAGATAACATGATCTATATAGAAAGTGAGAACGAATTAACCAAAACCCTCCTGAAACTAATAAGCCATTATAGTAAGGTTGTAGGATACTAGTTAAGACACAAAAGTCAACTGCTATCCTATATACTAGAAATGAGCAATTGGAATTTGAACTTAAAAGCACAATACAATTTACATTAGCACCAAAAACAAAATAAAATATTTAGGTATAAATCTAACGAAATATGTATATGAAGAAATCTATAAAACTCTGATGAAATAAATCAAAGAGGATAAATAAATGGCGAGATATTCCATGTTCATGGATAGGACAACTCAATATTGTTGTCAGTTTTTCACAACTTGGTCTATAGATTCAATGCAATCCCAATCAGGACTCCAGCAAGATACTCTTTGGATGTGGACAAACTGATTCTAAAGTTTATATGGAGAGTCAAAAGACCTAAAATATCCAACACAATATTAAAGAAGAACAAAGTTGGAGAGCTGACACTATTCACCTTCTAGTCTTACTATAAAACTATAGTAATCAGGACAGTGTGGTATTGGCAAAAGAAAGGATTAATCAGTGGAAGAGAATAGAGAGTCCAGACATAGACCCATACAAGTATAGTCAACTGATCTAAGATAAAGACACAAAGGCAATTCAGTGGAGAAAGGACAGTATTTTTGACAAATGCTGGAAAAACAAGAAATGCATATACATAAAATTAAATCTATACACTAACCTTGTACCTTGTCACAAAAATTAACTCAAAATGGACCATAGACTTAAATATAAAGTGCAAAGTTATAAAACTTCTAGAATGTAACAGGAGAAAATCTAGTTGCTCTTGAGTTTGGGCTTTTAGATACAACACTGAAAGCATGATCCATGAAAAAAAGAAGGGGTATGTTGGACTTCACTAAAATAAAAAATTTCTACTTTGCAAAAGACAATGTTAAGAGAAAAAGACAAGATACAGATTGAAAGAAAAGATTTTCAAAATGCATATCTGATAAAGGACTTGAATCTAAAATATACAAAGAACTCATAAAACTCAACAATAAAAAGACTGTAATTAAGAAGTGGGTAAAAGATCTGACAGACACCTCACTAAAGAAGATGTGCAGATGGCAAATAAGCATATGAAAAGATGTTCCACATCATATGTCATTAGAGAATTACAAATTAAAACAACTATGTGATATTACTATCTATGTAGTAGAATGGCTAAAATCCAAAATACTGAAAATGCCAAATGCTGGCAAGGATATGGAGCAATAGGAATGCTCATTCATTGCTGATGGAAATGCAAAATGGTACAGCCATTCTGCAAGACAGTTTGGCAGTTTCCTACAAAGCTAAACATAGAGTTAGCATATGATCTAGGCATCATGCTTCTAGATATTTACCCAAATGAGTTGAAAACTTATGTCCAACAAAAATCTAAACAAAAATGCTTCTAGTAGCTTTATTCATGATTGCCAAAACTTGGAAGCAACCAAGATGTCTTTCAATGGGCAAATATATAAATAAACTAATACATTCACACAATGGAATATTAGTCAGTAATTAAAAAGAAAAGAGCTATCAAGCCATGAAATGACATGCAGGAACCTTACATACATACTACTGAGTGGAACAAGCCAGTTTGAAAAGGTTACCTACTGTATGATTCCAATTATATGATGTTCTGGAAAAGGCAAAACTATGGTGACAGTAAAAGATCAGTGGTTGCCAGGGGTTGTTGAAGCATAGAGGATATTTAGGACAGTGAAACTGTTCTGTGTGACCCAGCAATGGTGGATCAGGACTTTATGCATTTGGTAAAACCTATTGAGGGTACAACACAAAGAGTGAACCCTAACATAAGCTATGGGCTTCAGTGAATAACAAGGAATCAATATTGTTCATCAATTGTAACAAATACACCACATAATGCAAGATGATAATAATATAGGAAACTATGGAGTGTAGGGTGCGGCATATACAGAAACTCTGTATTTTGTTAAATTTTTCTGTAAACCTAAAACTTCTCTAAGAAATAAAGTCTATTAAGCATAAATGATTTTAAAATATGATTTATAGAATACATTTAAAACAGTACCTGGCACATAAGTGTTATATACATATTTATTGCCTAATAATCAGTAAGGATGTGGAGCTGGGATACTTCCAATAGGATTACAGAATCATGTTCAGTCTCTGGACGCTTACACGCACTCTCACGGAGAGACCGTCCTCCACGGGTCCTCCCTGTCAGTCGCAAACCTTTCACCCTGTTTATTTTCTTCTAACTGCTATCAGAAGCTATGCTCTAAAGTAACTGTGCTTTGTCTGTGTGTTTACTGTCTGCCCCTTCCTCCCCTCCCCAGCCTGTGGGCCCATGAGATCAAGGGTCGTGCTGCTGTGCTCCTGTCCTCTCCCCAGTGGAAGATGTGTGCTGGGGTGCTGGGCTGGGTGTGGGAGATCGCTCTGACGTGGCCCTGTCCTGGAGAAGCTGGTGGTCCACGGGGGTGGGGGGCAGGGGTACACTCAGCAAAGATGAATAGCATGTATGCTAAGTGTCCTGAGAGAGGAACACCAGGATGCTGGGGACTGGAGCAGGGAAGAGTAGAAGCCTAAATTTGGTGGAGCCAGAGAACTCAGGAACATGTCCCCACAGAAGTAACACAGGGACCTGTAACTGAAGTTCATTTACTTGTCAGAGAATGTCCTAGAAGGGGAGATAGGATGGGCAAAGGCTTGAAAATGTATCACAGAGCAAGGCCTATGACTGGAATCCAGAAGTGTTCAGAGTGTCTAGAGCAACAAAAGGCATGGAGGTTGGTGAAGGGAGGAGGAGAAAGACTGTAAAGATCTTTGATCACTTCTCCCCCAAGCACAGACTTTCTCTGTATGGGGGTCTTAGAAAAAAACAGCCCCTTGAAGGAGAATTTAAGACACACCTCCCCCTGAGCACACTGTTCAACCACCATGCTGTGTCTGATAGAAGAGGGTCTGAGAGAAATCAACTGACAGCTTGGTGTTGTTTAGTGGGAAAATGACAATAAACTGGCAGGGCTGTGGGCCGACAAATCAAAGGGTTCTGCTGCCATGGCAACAGAATGACAGGGCAACCCTAAAATAAGAGGCAAAAAAGACGAGCAGGCCAGAAAAGGTTCAGAGAGAAATCTCAGCAGATACTTGGAGGGAAACAGAGAATCTAGGCAGTAAGTCAGGGAGCTGGCTTCCCTCCAGGTCCCATCTTGGAAACCAGACACCCTTGGGAAGGAAACCCCCTTCCTAGACTCAGTGTCTTGTCTACTTAATGAGGCATTTCTGTGGTACCTCATGGCTCCTCTGTTTGAGAACCATTGCCCTGGAAGGGGTGAGGGTTCTATGCATAGAGCATCTATGCATTGAGAGCCTCAGGACTCATTATGGAAAGAAAGACAGGTAAGGTCAGTGAAGGGAAAAACGTCTCTTACACTGAATCAGACTGCACAAGGCTTGATCTTTAAATGGCCCAGAGGAACAGGATCCATTTCCGGAGTCTGCTGACTGAGGCTGACTCCACCCTGCAGCCTCTCCCCTCCCCGTAGTAGCCAGAGTCTGGGGGACCCCTGGCTCCTTTTCTGGGTACTCCCGCTGGCTCTGCCTGCCTCACCTTTCCCCTCCCTGATATTTGGGGTTCCCAGTCTGCTCAGTCCTCTAATTCTGGCCCTCATCTGCAGTCTCTGTCCTACCCACTTTGCAGATCTATGGCCAGTGGCCAACAGTCTATGAAAGCCCCTAAAAATCACATGCCTGTGTGTTGAAAGGCAGGGTAGGGTAGTGGGTGAGAGCATAATTAGTGTTGCCACTACCCTGCTGGGTAACCTCGGGTAAGTTATAAAACCTCTGGTGTCTGTTTCCTCATCAGTCCACGGGATTAAGGACTGCTCCTTTGCCGAGTGTGTACAGTGAATGGTGCCCAGATGCTACCTCCCCTCTGGAAGCAGCCTGTCTGCCCATGAGACCTCAGCTGAGTTCCTGCTGTCTTGGCTAATGGGCACAGCCAGCGTCTGGTCTGGCCTCTTTGCCAGTTCTGGCTGTGCCTGTCTGGAGTCCTGCTTCCTTCCAGAATGGACACTGAAGGTGGTGAGATGGAGGCGCACAGCCCCACATCTCCCTTCCTAAATCTGCACTGTCAGAAAATGGTATTCTCTGCCATTGCTTTAGTTGCATAACTTCTTACTGGGCTGAGTAAACCTTCCGTCTGTTTCCAGAAAAATGAGCCTAGGCATCTTATTTACTAGAAAAACTTACTGTCTAGAAGGATAAAAACCTCTGTCCCCAATATATAAAATAACCATTTCCACTTTAGTTTAAGAATTCACACTAAATTCCACAAAAAGATTTCCCTAATAATGCAGTGAGAGACCTGGAGAAAACTCCAGTTTTCACAATAGAATTTGCTACGCTGTATAGAAATTCTGCTGTACAGCCTGGCGCTCTCCAACAAAGGCACGATGAACTGTTCTAAGGAAAAGTCAACAGAACTACAACTTCTAAAGGGTCTCAAACTCCCCAAATCTGGAGCATTCTAGGAAGACCAGTGTGGGTTAAGGGCAAGGCCAAAGGCAAGACTATCAAAATATATATTTAACCGTCCTTTTATATAAGGTTCTTTATTTTCACAATGCTTATCATAGGGAACTTATTTTAAAGGAGATTAAAAACAGTGTAATTTCTGCACTAATGGATCACATAAATGGGGGCTTCTATATTGTGTATGTAGAGAATATACTCATTTGAATGGCCTGACATTTCCCCTTAATTCTACATTTATATCTAGACAACTCTTTTGCCATTGTTTTTTTCCAGGACTGAAGACTTTATGTTCAGCCTTTCTGAACTCTGTGTCAGATGGAAGGGAACAGAACGAGGAGCTCCTGATGAGGAATGTGGACCCGTGTCGAGCTGTGATGATTTCTAGGTCACTACCCCAATTTCCTCTCAAGAAGCACACCCTGCGCAGGCAGGTGGACTGTGTGTCCAGACCAGTGTCCCCACAGGCCTCCTTCCTGCCAGTGGCCTGGCTTACCTCCATGCTGTACCTCTCTACTGTCCTTCTCAGGGGGTCCACAGCTTGCCAGCAAATCAGGATGCACAAGTCAATCAGCAGCATGCCCCCGACGATCACAAGCAATTTCTGGTCCTTGATGATCTGCAGGGAGGAGGGCAGGGGCATGAGGGAGTGGGCGGGAGAGAGCTGCTCAGACAGCAGTGGGGCGGCCCAGTCCTGGGGGTGCCCACGTACCGCACATTACCTCATGTAGAGACAGACACCATTTTATACTCATTTGACGGATGAAGAAACTGAACTTTGTAAGGGGCTAAGTAACTTGCTCGCTGTAATACAACTACTAAGAGGTGAAGTCCAGATTTGAACCAAACTCCTCCATTCTACAGGGGCCGCACCCTCAAACATGTATAACACCAACCAGACGCTGTATTAAGTTTTACACAGGCCTTCCCTCCTCCATAAACTGAGGAGCCCCTGACAGAAGGGAAGCCTACTTTATTTATTTGTGTATCCTCCGTGCCTAGCAGGGCCCGGCATGCAGTAGGTACTTAAAAGTTTGATGGATTGAATTGAGATGAAGGAATATAAAAAGGAAAAACATGACTTCCATCCCTCTTTGCAGCCTGGGATATCTTTATTACACTATGAAATTCCATCCCACTTTATGTCTGTTTGATAGGGATTGGCCCAAGGATAAATACTGTCAGTGCCAGAGTCAACCTATATTTCACTCATTGCATGTTTATATTCCTCTGATCTCCTGCCCTCCCATCCCCCCAATAAAAACTAATGTCCTAATCATCAGAGAAATGCAAATTAAAACCACAGTGAGATATCACCTCACACCAGTAAGGATGGCCACCATCCAAAAGACAAACAACAACAAATGTTGGCGAGGTTGTGGAGAAAGCGGAACCCTCCTACACTGCTGGTGGGAATGTAAATTAGTTCAACCATTATGGAAAACAGTATGGAGGTTCCTAAAAAAACAAAAAATAGAAATACCATTTGACCCAGGAATTCCACTTCTAGGAATTTACCCTAAGAAAGCAGGAGCCCAGTTTGAAAAAGACATATGCACCCCTGTGTTTATCACAGCCTATTTACAATAGCCAAGAAATGGAAGCAACCTAAGTGTCCATCAGTAGATGAATGTATAAAGATGTGGTGCATATACACAATGGAGTATTATTCAGCCATAAGAAGAAAACAAATCCTACCATTTGCAACAACATGGATGGAGCTAGAGGGTATTATGCTCAGTGAAATAAGGCAGGTGGAATTGTGGAAAGCAGTATGGAGGTTCCTCAGAATGCTCAAAATAGAAATACCATTTGACCCAGGAATTCCACTTCTAGGAATTTACCCTAAGAATGCAGCACTCCAGTTTGAAAAAGACAGATGCACCCTTATGTTTATTGCTGCACTGTTTACAATAGCCAAGATATGGAAGCAACCTAAATGTCCATCAGTAGATGAATGGATAAAGAAGATGTGGTACATATACACAATGGAATATTACGCAGCCGTAAGAAAAAAACAGATCCTACCATTTGCAACAACATGGATGGAGCTAGAGGGTATTATGCTCAGTGAAATAAGCCAAGTAGAGAAGGACAAGTACCAAATGATTTCACTCATATGTGGAATATAAGAACAAAGGAAAACTGAAGGAACAAAAAAGCAGCAGAATCACAGAACCCAAGAATGGACTAATAGTTACCAAAGGGAAAGGGACTGGGGATGATGGGTGGGAAGGGAGGGATAAGGGCGGGGAAAAAGAAAGAGGACATTATGATTAGCATGTATAGTGCGTGGGGGGCACGGGGAGGGCTGTGAACACAGAGAAGACAAGTAGTGATTTTACAGCATCTTAGTACGCAGATGGACAGTGACTGTGAAGGAGTATATGGGGGGGACTTGGTGAAGGGGGGAACCTAGTAAACATAATGTTCTTTCTGTATTGTAGATTAATGATACCAAAATAAAATTAAAAAAAAGAAAGTAAAAAAAAAATAAGGCAGGTGGAAAAAGACAAATATCAAATGATTTCACTCATATGTATAGTATAAGAACAAAGAAAAAACTGAAGGAACAAAACAGCAGCAGATTCACAGAACCCAAGAATGGACTAACAGTTACCAAAGGGAAAGGAACTGGGGAGGGTGGGTGGGAAGGGTGGGACAAGGGGGGAAAAGTGGCATTACGATTAGCAGACCTAATGTAGGAGGTGGGGGCATGGGGAGGGCTGTGCAACACAGAGAAGACAAGTAGTGATTCTACAGCATCTTACTATGCTGATGGACAGTGACTGTAATGGGGTATATGGGGGGGACTTGGTGATGGGGAGAGTCTAGTAAATATAATGTCACTCATGTAATTATAGATTAATGATACCAAAAAAAAAAAGTGCTAAGATCCCAAGAAAACAAAAATGAATGTCATGAAGTAATTCCGCAAGAGACTATAGAAAATGAACTGAGGTAGAAGCTTAAGAAACATCACCAAGTCTAGCTTTCAATGACTAAAGTCATGTTTAAAGGAGAATTAGAAACCCAAGAGGTCTCTCTATGGCTGAACTGTGACAAGCACAAGAAGAAAGTATTGCCTGGTTACTGCCAAAGAGAGCAAATCCACCCAAACTGCATTACCTGGAGCTGGGCTCTAGCAAAGCCCCCTCTTTGAGATTTTCCAGAAGTGTCCAGTCAACCACTGATGGTGGTTTTACTCTTGCTCTGTGGGGAACCAGGTAACTCTGCTAGCCATTCCCACCATTTATATTCCATTGTGTATCTGTACCACTCTTCTGCTAGCCTTGAGGTAACATGCTTGAGGAGCTTAGGATGGAGGACAGCCTGGAAGGGGCTGTTCTTGATGATCACCTGGGGCTGTTTGACGTCCCCCAGGCATTTGCCCACCCTGTGCCTGACCTCTGAAAGGTCTTCCCCCACCTTCCTGCTAGCACCATCCTACCCTGATTTCAAGACTGAGCCGCAGCAGCTTCTCTGTGAATCCAGGCATGCCCCGCAAGGGGCACATGCTGCAGCTGTTCCTGTCAGAATGCGTGCAGGGACCAGCCACGCTCCCCGCTGTGCCCCGGCACCTTGTGCCGGGCTGGCTCTCAGACCTTCACAGGGGCACATGTGGGGAACATGGAAGAGTGAGCTCTCGGGAAGAGCCCAGAGGAAAGTGGCTCTGTTGAGTAAGTTCAAGGTCACTCCCCCACCCCCACCCGGCAGCTCCCAAATCCTTCAGGGCACACATCTTCTTCCCCCTGTTCTTGCTACCAGGTCAGAGGACATTTCTTTGGAGTTTATGGCCATATCCATCCCCTTTGAAGTCCCTATGATAGCTGCGCCTTCACACTACACATGCCATAGTTTGATTTGTGTCTCTCCTCCCTCTAGGTTGTGAGCACTGGTTGATGAGCGAGGACTTAAGGAAACATGCCTTGAGCACACACTCCATGCCAGGCCCTTGTTGGGGACTACAGACTCTGAGACGGACAGACCCCGGGCTGCCCCCCAGGGGCCCACAGGAGTAGGGAGGTAAGACTGACGTATCATAGATAATTACAGGAGGGGGCGGGGAAGAGAGGAAAGCCTCCACAGAGGGATTGCTGGTGGTGACGGTTGGGGAGGAGGGAATGTCAGGCAGAGGAAGCAGCTGGAAGAGCTGAGGGGCCAGGTCAGGGGAGGGACGGCATCATGCCACCCCCGACTCAGGATTCTCCTGTGATTCTCCATCACCCACAGGATAAACCCAACCAAGCTCCTTTGCTTGGCATTCAAAGCCTTTCCTGAGCTTGGCCCGACCACTCCCCAAACACACTTTGTTGATGCTTAGCCACTCCCTAGTCTCTGGTGAATTATGATTCTCTCGCATGCTTTTGTAGGTGCTGCTTCATTTGTCTGGACATCCTATTCCTTCTGTGACAGGCTTTGTGCAACGGGATGTGGGTGGGATGGATTAGGGGTGTTTGGAGGTGGGGCTGCCTGCAGCGGGGAGGGCCTGAGTGATGGTAATGGCACTGCTGGATGCTTAAGCATCTTTCAGCACAGGGATGGGGAGCTCTCTGTAGCATCAAAGTGGAGCCTGTGGTAGGTGGCAGCTAGGGGCTGGAGAGCAGGGAGGAAGCCTGATTCATGGCAGGGACTACAGGAATGAACAGGAGGACACCAACGCCACAACCACTGGGCAGGCAGAGTCGCCAGCCTCAGTCTCTCAGTCTTCCTCCCATCCCCGAACATCCCCACCAAATAGTGCCGGCACCTTCAGATCTCATCTCCTCTCCTCTGGCTTTCCCGGGAGACAAAGGCTACTACTCTTCTCATAGTCTAACTTCCAGGAGTCAGTGACCTTGAGCTTGGTCAACAGTGCCACTTGCTCTTGGTCTCTCCCTGAGCACACAAGGTACAGGAGTATCGAACAGCTTACGCCCTGACGCACAAAACCTCGGTCTGTTAGGACTGCATGTCTACACTGGACAAGAAGTTGCACATTGAAGGAGACGAGCAGATGAAACATCTCTTCTGCTGCTGCCTGAATGGGGAGGGTACCCATGTGGCCCAGCTGGCCTAAGAGATGAGCACCAGAATTTCCCTCTGGTAAATGTGATAAAGTCAAGTCCTTCCAATTTTAAGGCTTAAGTATGAAGTTTGAGATAACATGGGGCAGTGAAAAGACAGTCTCTGGGGTCATGTGGACCTGGATTGCATCTTGGCTCCACTTCTTGCTCCCTGTGTGATCCTGGGCAAATCACTTTGCCTTTCCTTCTGCATTTTTCATTTGTAAAATGACAAGGAGCAGGGGGAGGCAGGGAGCGGGGAGGCTCATGTATTACCATTAAGTATAGTGCAAAGGAAAGAAGGTTTTGAACTTAGAAGACCTCTTTCTAATCCCAGCTCTTCTCAAATGTGATCTTGGACAAACTGTGTAACTTTGTTAGGCTTAACCTCCTCCATAAAGTGGGGCCAGTAAGCCCTAAATTGTATAGTTGGTGTAAGAACAGAATGAGTGATGTATGGGAAGCACCTATATGTAAGGTCTAGCACAGAGAAGATGCTCAACAAATGGTAGCTCTTTGGCTACCATTGCTTGGGTTTTGACTATCAGTGATTCTGTATTTACATGCAGGACAGTGACATCTAGGGGCAAAGTGTGATATCGTATCTCAGCTCTACCAGACACAGGATTAATCATCACACAGATGGACTCATGGTAGGATGATAACCACACAAGCTGCATTAAGTTACCAAAGCCTGGGTTACAGTAACTGTTCAACAGCTGTCAGCTACTTCCCATTGTTGTTTAGGGCAGGGATCAGCAAACCGAGGATTTGGCCCACTGCTTGTTTTTGTAAATAAAGTTTTATTGGAACATAGCCATAATCATTTATTTATGTTTTTGTCTATGACTACTTTCATTCTGTAACTCCCAAGTTGAGTGGTTGTGACAGGGATTGTATGGTTTGAAAACCCTAACATATTTACTATCTGGCTCTTTACAGAAAATGTTGGTTGCCTCCTACTTTATAGAAAAGGGCATTTCTTTATTTTTTAAAAAAGTTCAGGTATTTTGACTGATTCAGACTGGCTGCCTGCTAGGACCAACTCCTTGCTTGTACCACAGACACCATTCCAAGGGGAACACAGGAGTGAGTGGTGCCCCCTGGAGTTGTGCAATGCAGCAGCTCTGGCCTCCTGCCACCACTCAGATGACTGATGCTTCAGTGAAGCTCCTGTAAACCCCCTCTTGGCATTTTCCCAAAGCTGAGCTCAAATGAAGATCTGAAGGGATGGCCCCATGTTACTGTCTGCAATGACAGCAAGTCATATTTGTAGTGAATTTTCTTTGTTCTGAAAGAAAATCTGCTCCCAGAACAGAAGATTTCATCTCTGAGTTACTGTTCTTACCTCCATGCTGTAATATGGTCCTAGTAAGAGGCTTCTCAATTCAAGATCTTATGATTGGGATTTACAAAAAACAGTAACATGTTCTAAAAGTACCAGATAGGGAAGCATCAAGTTACCACTTGTCAGTATGTCCTGAATAGGCTTCTTTTCCTTTAATGTCTTTAAAGGTGTGGCCACATGGGGTAAAGTTTGTGTATGTGTCTTTGGGGGGGACATGCCATGGAGGATGGAGGGGGGAGGAAGGGGGAGCCAGGGGAAGAAAAAAAAGATAAAAGATTATATGAATAAAGTATGTGACTGCATTTACAAATTTATGTAAATCCAGCATTGGGCCACTAAAAAAAAAATTAAGAGGCCCACTTAAAAAAGGTCTAAACTTAAAAAATAAAAAAAAAAACAATAAAAGTCAACCTTGGCTGTATAAAAGGTTGGCATCATGGAGAATTCGATCCCAGTTTTGACCTGCAACTGCATAGCCCTTTCAAAACAATCTGGTTTCCAGCCTTGTGGTTTTGATCTCTGGAAAGTATACATTTCTACAGCTTTAGCCTCCTCTAATTTATTGATAAATGATACTCAGCTGCAGCTCTGCAAACCTGTTCCTGGAATAGCTAGAAAGCCTACAGCAAAAAGTTTCTCACACTGAATGATGTGTTCATCTGGCCATAATCATTTTCACAACAGACTAAACTGATGACCAGTCCTTGTACCCAAAGCCTTTGGCAGTCTCTCAGATAAGCCCCTTCCCTCAGCGCAGGCCCACCACTGGCCTGGGCTCTCGGCTTCGGTGGGCTCAGATCCCCAGGGATGGAGGGAGCCCCCGGGCTCAGGCAGTGCAGTGGGGAGCGGCTGCATCCCAGCTCCGCCTCCTATGCGCACAGCGTTCAGAAAACTGAGCTCCTGAAGTCTTCCCTGACATGTTTTGTCAATTGCTGCCAGACAACTGGCGTGTTCTTGTTCAGTGATCACATGAGTGATGGGAAATGCAGGCCAGTTCTTTATTACAGATAAAATGTGGATGAATCACATATTGACACAAAGGAATTAACACCCGTTCTTCAGAACCAGGATGGAGTTGTCATAAATGGCAGAGTATCTTAAACCAGAGCCACAGAGCAGGAGAGGCCCCCGAAGTCACTCAGTGTCTTGGTGCCTCTCCAACTTTGGCTTGCCTCAGCATCACCAGGAGGGCTGGTGAAAACACACACTCCTGGGCTCACCACAGGTTCCTGATTCTCAGGGCCTGGTGGGGCCTGAGAATGCATGTCACACAAGCTCTCAGGCGATGACAATGATCCAGCCCGCACTCTGAGCAGCCCCGACGTAGACCTCCAGGGGAACTCTAAAGGCTCCCGATGCTCAGCTACAGCCCCAGAAATGTGATTTCAACAGGCCTGGGCTGGGTTACTTCTTGCAGTTTTCAAAAGCTCCCATTTGACTGTAATGTGCAGCCAGGGCTGGGAAGGACCAGGTGGCTAGGTTTCTCATACTATAGACAGAAGGAAGTTGTCACAAATGCTGCGGAGGCCCAGCTAGGTGGGGGCCCTCCAGGTGAGCACAGGCAGTGGGTGACAGAGCTGGGCTCTTTCCTCCCTCTAAATGCAGCCCACGGCTTTCCTGAGCTGGTCCCAGTATGGGGTGGGGGCAAGAAAGGAGGAAAGATCCCATCATGTGGAGGGCAGCTCCCAAAGCAGCCCCAGCAGTGAAGAGGCAGGTGGCGAGTGGTACCACTGGGCACCAGGCAAACTACAGCTCAGGAGACAACACCGTTTCAGTATGTCCCCATTTGACAGATAAGGACACAGAGGCCCTGAAGGATGAAGAGAGCTGCCAGGAGACCGGTCAGCGGCGAAGCAGGGAGGATCAGCACAAGCTCCGCTCTCCTGCTGTGCCCACTGGCTTGCTGTCTGGGCTCATGACGCAGGCTACCAGATGGCAAACACAAGTTTGGGATGAAGAATCTGAACAACAGGCACTGTATTCCAAAGTGGGATGAGCTCTCCATGCAAGGTGTGCAGAGGAGACGTATGTAAACAGGTCAGACCCACATCAGGGTTTAACAAGTTGAGTGTGTGTAGTGGGTATGGGGTTGAATCAAGAAGAGTTTTGGAAATCTTATAGCATCACGACAACTATAGGAATGGGGTGAGAGGAAGGGCCAGGCTTCTTCCCTGACCTCAAACCAAGAGGGAGACTTGAAGGAGAAAACTCAAATAGCTTGACTGATAGGGCTCCCCGCAGCCTGTGGGCCCCAGAGAATCGATGCCTCCCTGTGAAACCTATAGGAGGATGCCGGTGGGCCAGCTGCTTGGGGGGGCAGAACCGCAGAGGGGCAGCTGCTGAAGGGGATCCACACCAAAGCGCCCGAGTCTGTAAGAGCGAAGGGCCCGCGGGTGCTCCCTGGGCTGCAGCTATGGGCTGAAGGCGAGGGAGGCGGCCCTGTCCAAGACAAGCTGGAGGAGTGAGGTGAGTCCGGCAGTAGGGGCACAGCCCATGCCTAGGAAGAGTCCCCACATGGCCAGCTTCAGGTCAAGGGATTGCAGGAGAGAAAGTCCCAGTAATGGATGGCTTTGAAAAACCCACAAAAATACCCCATGAGAGTCTAAAGGGTTCAGACTCTCTTAGTCTCTGCCAGGACTAGCAAGCCCAGCACCAACTCCTGGCAAGTTAGGTCTTCCCGGCCATTCCACCACTCCAAGCGCCAACTCTGAAGGGCTTGGAAACCCTGATGGGGAAAAAGCTCAGGCTGGCAAGAGAGAAAGGCTGCCCCCTGGTGCCCCGTCTCCCTGGCCAGGTGGCTGGCCTGCGGCAGGCCTGAGCTGGAGCGGGAGGAGATGCTGGGCCCTGAATGCAGGCTGAGGGCTTGGAAATTGTGACTGACTGCACATTATAGTTGGCTGGCCACAGGGCCTTCAAAGTCACTAGACTTGCCTGAATTTTCAACCAAGAGCAAGGGAAGAAGAGCACCTCCAGAGGAGTTAAAAAGGACAGTGGTGGAGAAAGTTTCTCTTTGGCTGCATCCTAAGAGCCATCCTAAGAGCTCAGTCAACATGCTGGTTACACCCACTCCCATGGGTGGCAATGCTTTCCACCCACATGAAGGCAGGACTCCTGTCCCCTAAGCGCCTCTTTGAAAATGGAAGCATTAAGTCAGGTCTGTGCCCTGCTGCACTCCCCTCTTCCAAGGGCACTGCATGGCCCATAAGCCAAAGTTCAGGCTCCTAACCGTGGCTCCTGCCCTCCCCTGCAGCCTCCTCCTGCACCCTGTCCAGTGCCTGGCACGCAGTAGGTGCCTAATAGATACTTGCTAAATAATGCTATATGAACATTGCACAAGAAAATATAAGGGGTGATTACCTTCTTCTTCATTTTCACATTTTTGAAGATGGCGTGGACCCTCCACGTCTTTGCAAACATTGCCCCAAAGGCAGTTGTGTAGCCCACAGTGAGGATCCAGGTCCTGACCTAGAGGCCATGAGAAGACAGAGGCGTTAACATCTCCTAGGTGGACCGGCCTTGTCCTTTATGACAGCATCCCAACAGCAGGACGCTCGATGATGGAAACAGATGCGCTACTTACACCTGAGCTTTAGAGCACCCACGGGCCTTCAGTCGCATCTCACTTGGATACACGTTCACTTCTCCCGGCCACCTGCCAGACCCAGGGCCCTGGGCCTGGAGGCATGTGAGATTCAAATCCTGCTTTGGATGGGCCACAGCCCAAGAGGAGCCAGTCACAGAGAGAGGCACCGAGGGCCACCAAGGGACCACCGAGGGGTGACAGACCAGCCCTCTGGCCTTCTCTCTCTCCCTCCCTTCCTCAAGAGTCTTCTATGTGGGAAACAGACCTGCAGAGGTACACATAGTTGCTCACTTCTCTATCTCCTCACCTGAGCCTATAGGAGACCGGGTGGCCCCAGAAGCCTCCTCTATGGGACTCCCAGCTCCTGAGCTGTGGGCAGAGGGTAGGGGAGGGCACTGAGCACAGGGGCTGAGACTGTAGGAGAATGAGTCTTAGGGCTCAGCAAACCTGCTCCTCTGGCACAGCAGGGTGAGACTCAACCAGAGCTGGCATGAGGGGCACCTGGTGGTGGAGGCATGCAGACCAGCTCTCAGCCATCATGAGGGGCTACTCAGGGGGAGAGATCAGAGGAGAAGAGCTATGGCCTCCCCATTCCTACCCGGGTCTGTCTCCTTGGGCCTATGGAGAAAGAGGAGCAGATGCTGCCTGGGTCCTGCCTCCCAACCCCTCCCCAACGTGGTCAGGCCGGTTGGCTCTTACTGTACTGCGTGACCTCAGGAGTTCAGTCAGCTCCAGGCCAGCCTGGCTGCTGAGCCTACTCTTGGATTTTGGGTGTCTGCTTGGCTCAGGACTATGGCCCTATCTGGTTCTCACCTGTTCCCCAGGACTAAATCCTCAGCCCTGGTGGCTGATGGGAACTTCCAGCCCTGATAGGAGCACACAGCCTGGATCCCTGCAGCCTGGGGTGGCCCACAGTCCCCTGTCAGGTCTTGGGAGCCTCCTGGATGCTCACTTCCCATCTGCACTGCCATCACGGCCAGACCGCAGTCTCTCCAGATTTCCCCCTCACCAGCCTGCCTGGACTTCCTCCCGCACCCAGGAGACTCACCTAGCTCCAGGCTGGGCCCCACGCCAGAGCTCAGCCCTGGGCCATGCGCCACAAGTTCTGGGGCCTTCCATTTGCTAGAGACAGAGAAGCTGCGTGCTCTGTGAGGCCCAGTTCTAGGCTTTGGTCTTTCTTTCCTCTGCTCTCCCTCAGCTCTGCTGAGCTAAGTTCCTGCTGAAAGGTCCCCACCTGCCTCAGCTGAACACAGCCGGAAGGTGGATGTGGAAGGAGGACGAGAGAGACAACCAGGCTGGAGCAGACGGGTCAGGCCCTTTGTGGCCAGAGGCTCTGCACACGGCAGGGCTGCCCAGCCTCCAGGCCTCCTCCAGCCCAGCGCTGCTGTCAGCAGGTGTAGGAAGTTCCCAGAAATGCTCCCGGCTGAGTGCCTGCACTAGGCCTTCCTAACAACCTGGCTCTCCAGCTTTTCAGAGACAAAACATTTCCCCTTTCCATTTTATTTGTAAAAATAGGAACTGGATGGATAGATGGCAGGGCCAGCCCCCTAAGGGAGGATGACAGCATCCCAGCGCCTGTTCAGAAACACAGGCGTGTGAGGTGAGCGTGGTGACAATGGTACAGGTGGGGACTTAACCTTCTCTTTTTCTCATAAATTTCAAAAATAAGAAGAAATCAGACAAGCAGGAATGAATCACAGTACTTTAGAGAGGGCGTAGGAGGGCCACATTATTACCCATATTATAATACAAGGATGCAAGAAAAGTAAACAGAACAGAAAGGTGGGGGCTGGGGGGTGGCGGTGAGGAGCCGATTCTTGAGACTGGAGACCTGAGCTCATTCAGTGACCAGACCACACATTCCTAGGCTGTCAGAGTTGCCCAGGACCTTACAGTCACTTCATAGCATATCATATTATTATCAGATCATTCATCTGTTCATTCAGTAAGTATTATCAGGCCACAGGCTAGGTATATAAATGATAAAAAACAAACAAATGAAACAACAAAAACAAAGGTGATTTTTGGGAGCCATCAGTTGACTGGGAGAGCCACTTCGCAGATGAAGAAACAGAAACTTAGAGCGTTTAAGGTATTCCTCTCAACCACGCCACACAGCTCCAGCGCTGAGCCAGGGGACCCCACGCCTTGTCCCAGCCCAGCCCCCTCCCCCCTGCTTCATGTGCCTCCCCCTCAGATATTCTCCTTAACCCAAGTCAGGTCGATCCACACCCAGGAGTCAGCCATCAAAGGGACAGGATGCAGCGGGGGGAGGAGCTGGCCAGCCTGAGACACTCTCCTGGGCGATCGCAGCGTACTTTAAAGCTAATGGGTTGACGCAACTGTTAAGAAATGCTTCTGAGCATTTCTGACCATGTTCTCCTATCAGAAAAATAACTGTAAATGTGAGCATGTACAGAACATGGAAATTTAATTTAAAAAGGGACAGTAAGAGATGACACATATTATTTTTAACTCATAATGCAGCAGACAAAGGGCTCTCATTTTGGGTAGAAGTGTCACTCCAATGTGTGTAGCATTCTTGTCTATAGTTTGACTTCTGTTTTCTTTGAAGTATCATTTTCAGACCACTTGCCTATTTTGTACGGCTAAATTCATTATGACTCAATAATATCAATTAGTCAAGTTAGTTGAAACTTGATTAATATAAATTTAACCTGGCATCCGGGCAACTATGTTGTCAGAAACTGAAAGCAAAGAACGGCTGAGGCTGCCTGGGCAGAAAAGAGTGAACAGAGCAGGCCTGAGACTCTGTATCCTTAGAAAGGCCTGTTGGTGGGGTTGGCCTTTAAGCTGGTGTCTGGGAACTTGAATTTGGGGAGGTTCCCACCATTCCATCAACAATAAAAGTGACTCTCTGTCTCGGAGCCGTTTGCTCAAACGGTGCAGTTTATGCCGCACACTTGCTTTCCTTCTCAGTCTGGAAATTTGTTATGTGCTCAGCAGAGGGTACCTAGGTGACAGGCCCTCAATAAAAACCTGGGACACTGAGTCTCCAGTGAGCTTCCCTTGTAGACAGCCTTTTAGACATGTCACAGTTTGTTGCTGGGGAGTCGAGCGCATCCTGTGTGAGTCCACTGGGAGAGGCTTTGGAAGCTTGCACCTGCCTTTCCCTTTTGCTGATTTCGCTCTGTCTTCTTTCTCTGTGACAAATCACTGCTGTGCATACGACTCTATGCTGAGTCCTCCCTGTGAACCACAGAAGGGGGGCTGTCTTGGGGACCCTCAAGACAATGCCCCGTCACGTCTGGCGTAACAGACTGACCACACCATGCGGCATAAGAGTACAGCACACCCCCAAATGGGCCAGGGCCCCCAGGTCAGTCCAAGTATTAAATCTTAGTAAAGCTTATTTTCCTTCATTGTTTTCTACAGTTAAAAAAATAAATAAAAGCTGGACTATATTCTTCCACAAGATGAGCCCAGTGGGTCATCTCACGTACTGATGTTCCCATCCCACCTGGAGACAGCTTTTCAGATGATGATGAGATAGCAGTAGAGGAAAGATCCCCAAAGCACAACAGTGGAACCCCATCAGCCAGCTGCCCCCACCCCAGGCTGGCGTGGCCTGGGGTCATCACTGGGCCAGGCCTCTGCCGAAGCGATGTGTTATTTCTCTCTTCACTCCTCTACCATAATTTAAAGATGCAAGTGGATCCTAGGGCTCAGTCCTGGAGCCTCTCTGCCTCTAAGGTTCTCCTGGGTTATCACCCTCCCTCTCAGGCTTTAACCATTTTCTTTGTGTTGACAATTCCCATATCTTCCCAGTTTGTATCTCCCTTCTGAACTCCAGACTTGAATATGCTACTGGGACCAGAGACCTAGGTGACACATAGGCGTCCCATAAAACCTTCACACTCTACAGCCAGGCTGAGCCCATCAGCTCTTCCCCTGAACAGCTTCTTTTCCTACTGACCTAAGGAGTGCTGTCACTGTCCACCTGTCACCCAAGTTAACGCCCTGGAAGTCCCCAGAGAATCCCCCCCACCTTTACCTTCCCATTCAATCCCTAGCCCTTTCTTTCTTCCCCCACCATCTCTCAGACCTGGTCTCTGCCCTTCCCTGTGCACCGAGAGGTGGGGCCCCATGCCTGTACCTCCTGGGCTCCCTTGCCCTCTGGCCTCGGCTGGATCCGGAAGGTGCCACAAGGAGATTAGAGGGAGCCAGGAGAGAAGTAGGGTATGTGCTCCCTGCTACTGTGTGTCTGGCCATAGCTGTGTCACTTCCCATGGCTCAGGTTCTTTCTGTGCTCAGGGAAAGCCTCCTGTCTCTATGCTTTCAGGCCTAGGAGAGGTGAGGGCTTCCTGCCATTGCTAGATGCT
The DNA here is from genome assembly GCF_040802235.1 of Manis javanica. Classification (NCBI taxonomy): domain Eukaryota; kingdom Metazoa; phylum Chordata; class Mammalia; order Pholidota; family Manidae; genus Manis; species Manis javanica. The sequence goes on along the minus strand of NC_133157.1, from coordinate 31,788,380 downwards.
CTACACCCGAGTTGGCTTGTTTAACCCCACCTGCATGACTATAGGTAGTCCGGCACTAGAGCCTTCTCACTTGAACTAGCTGGGTGGGCTCTGTTTCCTGGCAGGGCTGTGCCTAACGACCCTCTCACTCCCATATCCTATGTTAGTGCAGCCCTCCTCTCTGTGCCCACGGTGCCACCGAGATTAGTCATTATGAGCAGGGGCTCTGCACTCAGATTGCCATGGGTTCAAGTCCTGGCTTTGTTACCTACCACTCCGTGAACCTGGGCAGGCCACACAATCTCTTAGAGCCTCGATTTCCTCATCTATGAAGTGGAGATCACAATGATGCCTCTGACTTCACAGTGGTTGCAAAGACTAGAGGTGTGTAAAGTGCTGAGGTTCTTAATCCACATCTGACTGTTGTTCTTGTGTTCCTTACCTCCAGCTGGTCCTCCTGCCTTTACCCTTACCTCCTGCTCACCCACCCAACGCAAATGTAAGCAGGTCTCCCATTTAAACCCTTGGTTGCCCCTCTGAGCCCTCAGGTTATACTCCTGATTCTCAGTAGGGTGTTCCCCCCTCACACCTCTCTGCCACTCCTCATGTGGTACTGGCATACAAGCAACTGAATGCTGCTTAAACATTACTCACACATCAAGTGGCTCACGCTGCCAGGCCTGGCACCAGTTATTGCTTCAATGCAGAATGCCATGCCTTCCTCTAATCTCCTTCATAAATTCTCATTTGTCCTCAAAACCCAAACTCCTCCTCTGAGTTTGGGTCACCTCCTCTGAGAAGCCCTCCCAGGCCTTGCAGGGAGGTCTCAGCTGCCTCTTCCTTATGCCTTCATGCACACTGCTGCTGTGCTACCTGATCACCTGTCTGCCTCTCCCATGAGATGGTGCTACTGGGAGGCAAGACCTTTATTGCTCACCTTTAAATCTCTATAGCCAGCACTGAGAGGGTGATCAGGCTGGCTGGGCCAGCTTAGAAGGCTCTTTGTCACCTGAAATATGCAAATCAAGCCTGAGCAAGTACACGAAAGGAAGACCACAGAGGGAACTAAAGAATTTAAAAGCAAAAAAGGCTAAGTTCACTGCCTCAGTGATGCCTTCTACCCAAATAAATTATGCTTATTACGAGGTAGTGAGATCCCTGAATTCCACACATTTAAGGAGACCTTGGTGGGCCCCCTGTCAGGATAATGTAAGTGTGTATGATGCCAAATAAGCTAGAAGGTTCTAGAGGGCTCTAATGATTGTTTCCAATATGTCACTTCCAATACAAGTATCTACTGATTCATCAGTACTAACAAACAGCTGCTTCACTTTTTCTCCCAAAGTCTTACTCATATTTACTCTTCTGATGTCTTTCCTTTTCCCCCCTTAAGCCCTAAAGTCCTCTTTCCTCTCTCTGTACACTGCTTTGAACAGACATCCATGGAGGGGCAGGAAAGGAACCTGAGGCAGACAATGTTCATCTCAGTCTCAAGGATGAAAAAGGAAAACCCATTAGAGCACATCTCCAAATGGAAAGAAAATCTATGCCCAGAACAGTTTTCTTCAGCTGCTTGTTCAACTGACTGTGGGAAGGCTGGCCTGGCAGAGGGAATGGTTTTCATTGCTATTTTGGGGACTGGCAGGAAAATGGATGCAAAGACTCTCCTGCAGGGCCGTTCTGGCAGCTGCCTGGGGCTGCCATGCTCTGGACCTCCTGTCACCATGGAGCCTGGTGGGCCCCCGGCCGGGAAGTTAGACTGCAGCCTGTCCAAGAGTCCAGTTGGCCCAAACTGTCAGCACCAGGCCCTGTGGCCACCTCCCTCAGCTGGTCTGAACCTGCCAGGCAAGGCCACCATCAAACCCTTCAGGTATCCCTTGGCCCAGCCTTGCAGCCACCTTCTGAAATCACAAGGCATCTTACCATGGCCAGCCACAGAAGCATGGGATCACATGTTGAAACAGCCCCTAAATCACATTATTCCATCAAGTTATCTCTCAACTGCTTCAAAAAGAAATCCCCAATGAGAAAAAAAGCAGACATTTATGGGCTTTTTTACTGAAAACATCACTCATTTCTACTAGAATTGAATTTCCTGTAGGCCAGTTGGATGTTTCCAGGTAACCTTTGCCTTTTGAGTTAGAATTAGAAATCTTATCATCCCTGGGAGGGTTATGAGAGGGCGACATGCTCCTGATCCAGTGCTTGGGCTCCATGACCCTATCGCTTCCCAGTAGCTGCCCCTCCTGAGCTCACTCGTACACCTCTTAGGAGCAGGGTGCATGGCTCAGAGCAGGCTTCAGGACCCAGACTCCAGCCCCACCTCCTATGATAGGGCTGCCCTGCTTCCTGCGAGTCCAGGGGCCCCTTTGCTCCCCTACTGAGCTTCATGGGACAAGGTTTCTGGTGCTTCCATATCTCTTACATGACTGTATCCAAGAGACAAACACAGAAATAAAACATGGGCTTAACCCTGCCCTTGCTACTCCGGGTGTGTTCTGTTGGCGCAGCATCGGCCTCAGCTGACGCTTGTTGGAGACGGGGCGCCTCAGGCCCCCCCCAGGCCTACTGAGCCAGCATCTGCATCCGCCCAAGTTCCTGGGTCATTCATGAGCACACTGAGCAGCACCATCTGGCAGGCAGGAGTCAGGGTGGTGGTTGCCCTTGAGAGCAGGGTAGATGGTAACCGGAAGGGGACAGGAAGGACTTCTGGATGTGGGTAACAGTCTGCTTCTTGATCTGGATGCTGGAGTTGAAAGTGAGTTCAGGTTGTGAAAATTCATTGAGCAATGTACTTAGGTGTATAAATATGTTTACTTTAATTAAAAGTAAAAAAATTAAGGAGTCAGGATTGTCAGCAGGTAGAGGCAGCTGAAAGATACAAAGCTGAGCCCTGCTTCTCTGAGCAGCCATCGGAGCAGCCCTGGGCTGAACTGGCTTCTCCTCACTCTCCTGTCAGGTTCCAATGACCAGGGATTCGTGTCCAAGTGCCCTAGGAAGTCCCACTTATGTCATTCTTACCTCTCTGACAGCCTGCCCCAAGGCCCTTTGCAGCCCTCAAGGTGGCAGGGGTACAGCAGCTTGGCTTTAACTGAGGCAGCCCTGAGTCTTTCCCCGAACCAGTTCTAGCAGAGCAAGACCACGTAAGGCCAGAGTCACCACGGATACACCTACACCCAATCAACCAGCACCAGAGCCAGGGTCCAGCCTCTTCTTCACCCCAAGTTTACTCTGTTATTTCTCTTAGCGGTGTCCAGAGGTGAATGCAAGTATCCAGACATCCTCCCATCATTGTTCATAATGATAATGGCTAACATTTATTGAATCATATTATGTGGTAGGCACTAAGTGCCTTACATATATTATCTCATTTAATTCCCACGACCGTATTATCATGCCTGTTTTACAGAGGAGTAAATTAAAGTTTGAGATGTTTAGTAACTTAAAGTCACACAGCTGGGAAGTGGTTTAGCTGTGATTTGAACACAAGCAGTCTGACTACAATTCTCTTATGTGCTGGGTGCTCTGATAGATTTGGTGATGTATCAAAAGTGAATGAATAAATCTCCTAAGGCTACTGAATTGTATACCATAAAAGGATGAATTTTATGATATGTGAATTATGTCTCAATTTAAAAAATCTGAATGCACATGAATTGTGGTTGGGATAAATACTGACCACATCCCTAAGAACTTAGTGGACCTGTTTCTCCTGGTGTAAACCAGGTAACAAAAAAATAAAAATTTTCTCAAAAAACAAAAAGATGAGTGAACTGTCTCAGGCATCTCTGCAGTCCAACACAGCTAGTTCCAAATGCCAGTCCTGCTACAGAGCTGTGAATGGCAGAGTTCAGCTTTCTCTCCTGTGACGTGGGGACGGTGAGCTTTGGATTGTCAGGCAGTAGTGCGGATCCGGAGGGCAGGCTGAACCAGGCAGCGAGCAGGCTGGTGCTAAATCACAGCAGACAGCACAGTTTCCTGCGGGCAGGCTGGGGGAGTTCACATGGCCCGCTCACTATGCCCACCCCAGGAATATGCTGCAAGTCCTGGAAGCTGCTGAGACCCATGCAGGGACCCAAGGCCCCCCGGCTCTGCTCATCCATATCGCAGTCTTTCCTGTCTCTCCATGTTTGTTCCAGGGTTTCTGCCTAGGATTCTACAAGGAGGACAAACGCCTTTTCTCTTCACTACCCACCTCACTCCATCTCTGGCCTGCCAGGGGCTGTGATTCCTGAGGCAGGTCAGCGTATGAGCTGTGAGCAGGCCCCCCATCCCCCTGGCACCCTGACTCTGGCCCATGCCCAGCACTGTCCTCCCAGGCAGTGCTTGCCCACAGGGGCCACGTTGCTATGGTGATTCCACTACCCACACAGTGTCCAGGGAGACAGCATGGTGTAGCTGAAGCTGTTTGCAAGACTTGCAGAAACCAGGCTGGGAAGATTCCTGAAAGTGTCAGAGGGAGTGGGGGATGGGATCGAAGTGTAACTGCCTTCCTAGCAGAGCTGTGTGTGTGTGTGCATGCACTCATGCATCCCCCACCTACGTATAATGGTCCTTCCGAGCAGAGGCACAGCCCCTAGAGAGGCACAGTCTCATGATTGTCATAAGTTTCTTCTGGGGTGGTGGTCATGGTTTATCACTGTGTTTACTTTCTAGATTGAAAACTAAAAGGAAAAAAAAATGGCATCCATCTGGCAGAACAGACTGCACTGTGACTTATATTGCTGCACATCTGGAAGCTGGCTTCATGTTCTACCTTGTCACTTGTCCTAGAAGATTTCCTACAGAACACAGAGCAGGACACCAGGAAATTATACTGTGGCGGGGAGAAAGATGCTTACCCATCCCCACCACCAGCATTCATCCTATATGCCAGGTAGCTCACCTGAATCCTCATTTAGAGCACACCATGATCCTGCCCAGACGTTACGCTCATTTTACAGATGACACAGCTGAGGCTCAGAGAGGCTGAGTCCCTTGCCACAATCAGGAGCTTGTACACGTAGGAGGCGGGAGTCAGACCCAGGCTGTTTAAGATCTGTGCTCATTGTACTAGATGGCCCTGCTTCTACCTCCTTCTCCCCTCTCGGTGGGAGTTTCCTGGGGGCAGCCTTCCAGGCCCAGAGAGATCAGAACCTAAGTCGCCAGATCCCCTGGACCAGTGGCGAGAGCACAACCCAAAGTGTCCCCACTGGGGCCTGGGATTTAGGCACTCAGTTCAGGAGCTTTCAGTTCCCCTTCCTGAGTGATACTGGGAATTATTAAATAAATGACCCCAGTCCTCACGCAGGTACACGTCTGTGCTGACCCAATTCAATCCAGAGTAGTTAATCTCTGCCTTTTTCCCACAGTCATGAATGTGGGTTCCCCTTTGCAGAGCCTCTGAAACAGCCCTGACTGCAAATCAATGAATCCTCTGGGGTGCTGAGGACGCGCCCTAACTCCCTCCAAGCCCTTGGGTTCAGAGCCGATGCTGATTTGTAAAGTGCTTCATGACTTATTCACACTGCCTTGCCAGGCTTCCTGGGGGACGAGGTTCCCTTCACACAGATGAGCACGGCTTCCAGAACAGAATGTCAGGCTTCATTAAAGAAAAGCCCGGCTGTGGGGATGTCCTCTGGGCTCCCTCACCCGTGTCACCCTGCGTTTGTAGGATTCAGGTCAAACTCAAGAAGGCGTCTGTGCCTTAACAGCCTTTGGCTCACGAGCAGGGTGAGATGTGAGGTGCTTCCTTTGGGGTGGTGGGGAAGACTCTGCGAGGGCTGTGCCTCCAGTCTCTGCACGAGGAGGTGGACTGGGCTCGCGGATGTGTTCCCAGGGGCAGGTGGTGAGTGAGGGGGGCCGGGCAGAGGGACCGCGGGAGGGGCCAGGGGGCTAGAGCTCTGGCGATGCTCCCTGAGTCTCAGCTGGGGCACCAGAGTGGGCCCCTCAGCTCTCAGGAATGCCACCGGGGGATCCGAGCTGGGTAAACAGAAGCCGCCAGACTAGTCCCTGGTATATTCATTATTGTATATGAATATGACAATTCATTATTGTCATGAAGGTCTCCTCGAACTTGGGAGGGAGTCCCCAGCACAGAGGAAGAAGGAAATCCTTGCTCTCCTTGCTTAGCTTCGTCAAGGAACTTGATCCCCTTGCTTGGGCCTCCCCACTGCCCAGGAGGGCTGACCACAGACACGTGGCATCCATGCAGTCACAAGGCACCACGGGGCACAAATGCTGATGTGGAGATGTAGGGACTTAATGGGCTCACACTGTCCCTAAAATGAGCAAGACCCCCACAGGATGTGGTCATCATCCTTGGGCCAGAGGTCACCGTCTGGGGAGAACAAACTGCCAGACCATGCCCACAACGACTTCTGAGCAATCGGCTTCTCTGGAAGGAAGCTGACTCTGGGCACCCCAATGCCAGGCACGTGGAGGACCTGTGACTCTTGAATTCACCTCCTGAACCCCCAGAAGGGCCAAATAAAGAGGGAGAGGGGGCAGTACTGGGCTGGAATAAAATGCTTTGAGTAGGAAGCTTGAACTGAGTGAGCTATGGAGCCCTTGGGGTTTGACTACCCTCCTCCAGGCCCGCCCCAGAGAAGAGGGGTACCTGAGCACCCCAGTGACCTCACTGCCTCTCTGGAGTACCAGGGACCTGACCACAAATGGAAACATCTCCAGTGGAATGTCTCAGACAAATTAAGTGTTCTGTGGACATCTCACTCATTGGACAATTCACAATGAAGTTACTGGTGACAATAACAAGTGCCATAAAAGAGTCCATCTGGTCTAGTCACCTGCGGGAATCCCAGAGCATCATCACACACAGTGTAAGGTCCTGGGGGCTTCCCTCCTTTCCATGTGCTATCCTAGAGCATAGGGCCCCCTCATGGTCCTGAAAGTCCTGGGTGGGGGTAGTGACCTGCGGCACACAAAGGGGTCCTCTACTTGTTTATCCCTCGCTGCCAATTTTCAAACCATAACCATCCAGCAGTGGATGACACTGAGATGTTAGAGCAGCAGATAGGACCTGAAAGGGACTGCTTTGCTAAGAAGGGCCCACATTGCCATTAACGCCTTAGTGGAAAACAGCAGCAATACAAGAGCAGCTTTCAGATTAATCTGGTTGGTGTGGATCCTTTGCCCATCCCTTCTGGCTCTGGTCCTCCAGGCAGGGAATTGGATGAATTATTGCATTTGGACGATAGAGAGACCGAAATGGCAAATGCAGTTTTGATAGGTCACAGTAGTCAAACTCTAGAAATAAATCCTACTGTTCTCAACTGAGAGTTAGTTCCACACAACTGCTAACTGCTAATGTATAAACTCCTTCAGAAAAACTAACAACAGCAGCTGGGCATCAAAAATTTAAGGCATCAAGAAGCATAGTCTTCAATTTTCAAAATAATATTTCTAAGATACAGTAAATAACGACCCTGTCTTTTGGGTGCTCTAAAATATGTGCATTTCCACCACAAGGGTAATATAGTTCTCAAGGGGTAAACATTGGTTCTTGGATGTAGAAAAATATTATACTTTTATGTATAACCTATAGATAAACATACAGTACTTAACAGTCATACAGTGTATCTTTAGTATTAAAATTTCATGATGGGATGATTAGGAAAAAAACCCAAAAAAGTCTCCTTAGGGGGCAATAAGGAAAAAAATGGTTGAGGGACAGTGCTTAATAGCAAATAAGAGTTAGGATCTCTTTTTGTGACTCAAAGTCACCCGTCCAGACATCACTCATTATATTCTGTGATGGCTATTGAGGTAGGTGGCCAGATTTGTTGCTTGTTAAATGGCCCTGCCCCTGTCCCTGGGGCTGATCCTATTCTGGTTGGGACTTTTTCTCCCTCCCATTTCTAGGTTATCCGATCCTTTCTCAGTGGGCTGTCTTCTAGCAGTGGCATGTTACATCCATGATCTTAATTTTACAGGCATTACTTAAGTCCATCCTGGTCTGAAGGCAACAACAGATTGCCCCATTGAATGAATGAATTGTCTTTTGCCTGTTCATGTATTTTCACGTGTTTCTGGGTTTTTATCTGTGCTTTTGACGATTGAGGCCACCAAGAAAACCTTATATCATGTATCATTGGAACATTCAGGCTGACTTACAGTGCAAAGTGTTTCAAAGGTCTTTTCAGAGACAAAGGATCCATCAAGGCCAAAGAGAAATATAGAAGCGTAGGAGAGCATTCCTCCAAGGATGATAAGGTTGTTCATGTATGGACTCGACATCTTGATCAGCCTGCCAAGAGAAAGAGAGTAACAGCTAACAGAACTGCTCGAGTAGCTATTCCTTCAACGAACACTGTTTGAATACCTACTAGGTGTACATTGTTGCCCAGGCTAGAGGGGGAGGGGGAAATGTAAGCCCGGGTTTCTCCACTATCTCTTCCCCAAGACAAGCCACCTACTAGGGGCTGTTCCCCTTTCACTAAAGGACTCCATCAGCTATCTATTTGCAGTTGATTTGTCCTCAGTCAAGTTCAGCTATCACTTCTGTAGGAATAGCACGTAGCATCAACTTCCTCAACCACTAGTTTTCAGTTTACATATAAACATTAAGTCAACAGGTGTTTTTTTTTTGGCTGGAGCTGGGAAGACATGTCCAATCTAGAGAATGCTACCTTTAAATTCAGCAACTTTCCATAGCAAGGGGGTTATGGCCCCAGCACACTCCCCTGCACTGAGTGGACCAGGTCTAGGAGGTCTCAGGGTGGGTAAGAATTCAGAGCTGCTCAGGAACTGTGATCAGGCGTGGGTGAGTGGGCATCCACTTTGGCTGCCTGAATCTCACCCTGTCCCAAGCATTAAAAATGTCATACGGTGGGTAGGAATGCCTCCTCTCATCTCCAGATGATGAAGGTGGATGACAGAGTCCCCATCCTCACCCCAACCTGTGTCTTCACCAGGCTGCTGTTGGGGGCTGGGGGCGTCCTTTATGTTCCCAAATTCTACAGCTTTCTCTCTCACTTCCTTAGGAATTGTGTTGTGGCTCCCAGCTGCCCAGCAGTCCACAGCTGGGTTAAACCACCAGCCAGCTGAAATTCACCCTCAGAGGTGCCTGGTTCCCCAGCACAATGTGGTCGAACGTCTAGGGTTTCTGGGTGCCTGGTGGTACAGACACCCTTCTGCAGATTGTAATTATGGTCAACTGTTCCCTGAACATTTTCTTTTGCATTCTGCAATTCTAATAATCCTTCCACATTCATAAAATGTAATGTGTCAAAGTGGTTGAGAGATAAAAATCCTGTCCTGCTGTAAATTGTGCCCCACCATGTGTCCAAGCCTGGCCCTGCCCACCGGCAGTGGGGCATGCTTGAGAAGTCACTTGGCCTGGCTGAGTTCCCTCCTGTGTAAAATGGGAACACAGACCACCCTGCCTAGGACACATGCAAAGTTGAGATGAGGTGGGTTCCTGGAGGTCCTCTGGCAAACCACGAACTGCTACGGCCCTTAATCCTATGACCACAGGAAGCTGGGGAGGGCAAAGGCCAGGAGTTGGGCAGCCTGCATGAGGTCTGTCAATCCAGAAAGCATCATCCAAGAAGGCAGGAGAGGCTTACTTCTGATTGCGATTCTTGATGTTGAAGAAGAGAAAAGCGCTGGCCATGATCATTCCCAGGATGGTGAGAGCAGAGAGGATGCTGTAGAGAGGTAGGGAGATCTTACGGAGCTGCTCCAGGATGATGGTCTTGTCTTTTGGGGGTTCGGATCCTAGAAGGCCAAGGAAAAGACCCCACTGAGCCCAGTGCATAGTCAGTCTCCAAGAACATCTCTGCCTGGATGTCCTTGGCATCTGCCACCTGGGCACAAGCTCAGTGTGGGACATGTCTACTGGGTGAGTGGGCTCCGGCGGCTGGCCAGTCTGCCCACTGGGGAGCCTTAGCCAGGACTTATTTCTTTCTCTAAATAGAATCAATAAGGGATTTGTGATGCATTTAATAGCCATTAGAAGACTAGAATTTGATTTGGTCTAATTACCCTGTTGGAAAACCATTGCCATTTATCCCTAAAGGTAACAGTGGCTTGGAAGGCTCAGAGCTGAATGCTGTGAGCAGGGGCCACTGGGGGCCACTGGGGCTGTGAAGAACATGGCTTGAGCTCTCAAGGACGCTGACCCAATGCATGATATTGACCACCCCTCAACAGGGCAGACACCTTGCCTGTCAATCCCATGGGGACACATATGTGCTCTGGCTGTGGATTTTCTGCCTCAAGGTCATTATGTTATAAAAGCTCTTTCTGGTTTTTTATTTTCATTAAGACTTGATAACTGTGGGAGGCAAAAGCTACCAGCACGGCTCCCCCTCCCTGCCGTGCCAGGACTGGGCTGAAACCGTGGGATTCCATTTCTCCGTGTGACTGCAGAGTGTTCCTGCTCATTCTTCAAGGGCATCTGGAACCCAGGGGAGCCCCGAGGGCCTCAGAGCCAATCTTTATGGATGGTGGCAGAACTGTCCTGTTTTATTTTTTGCCAGGTGCAGGATGGCTTGGAGGAGGATGCAGGGACACCCGACCCACTTCCTGCAAATCCCCTCTTAGCTATGATTTCAGGTCAGGTTTCTGCTGTGAGATTGTGAAACTCTAGAGCTTTTCCCTCCAGTGGGGAAATCTGGGAGCCTGGGGAGACCCACCAGGGGTCATGATGACCCCCCACAGCCAGGCCCTGGGTGCCAGCCTCTGCTATACCTGTTCCCAGGAGACAGGCAGAGGATGGGCAGATGTGGCAGCAGGGACCAAGGACTCTTCAGAACATCTGTGTTTAAAAAACTCTGCTAGCAAGTTCAAATGTATTTGGAAACACTCGGTAGAGAAAAAGAGTTTGAATCACCTAAGCAGTCTAGGGCAGTTGCCAGCCAGGACAACTAGGAACCTGCTGGTGAGGCTAATGTACAGTTTTGAGCAATTCCATGTGAAGTGACATTTCTAAGGATTCAAGGGCTGGAAGTCAGGGCAAAGGAAGACACAGGTGACAGAGGTAACACCATTCCTTGCTTTCAGAAATAAAAGCTCAATATCTGAAAACCTCCCCACTCCCATTTTCCTCCCCTCTCCACCTGTGAGTAGCCTGGGCCGCGTCTGGCTGCCTGGGGCCTTCTGAACCAAACACAAGGGCTGTCTTGGGGGCTCCCAGAGGTTCTTGGCTGGGAACAAGTCCCTCTCTGGGCACTGAGAAGGGGGCTGAGGTTTGGGTCAAAGGTCTTATGACCACTATGACCACAAGTTGTTTTGTGTAGAAACTCTTTCAGAAAGTTGGCGTCTCCTCCTTCTCACTCCACCTTCCTTCCCCGCAAAATGGCACCTCCAGGCAGTGCATCTTAACTAAGACGTATAGAAACCAAATGGCAATGACTTATCAGAAGTGTAACAGCAGGCGCCTGAGTTTTTTTTCTTGTTCTTCACCCAATCCATTCATTCATTGTTCATTCTTCACCATTCCTTCATTAATCACCCTTCCTTCATCGCCACTAATAATGCTCAGTCATCACTAATAATCACCTTCCATCTGTCAGGCCCAGTGTTAGGAACCAGTGATTCAGAGATGAGCAAGACACCTTCCCTGTCTTCAAGGAACTTACACACTAACCCCATGAAAAGAAAAAGGCAATAATAAGCAATCACATTTACTGAATGCTCCCCATGGGCTAAGAACCTTACAGAGATTTTCTCATTTGATTCATCCAGTAGTGTTATGGGTAGAAAGGGTCATTCCCATTTTTATAGGGGTGAAAACAGTTTTCTAGGTGTTAAGTGGTTTTTATAGCTAGTAGGTGGCAAAATCAGCAGGATTTGAACCCAGGTCTGACTAACTCTGAAGCCTGGGCTCCAACACCTATGCCAACTGCCTCCAACGACAGGGTCCAGGCAGTTGATAAACATGAGGCACAGAGAGGCCTAAGAGTGAGGCAGGGAACAGAGTGCAGCCCAGCCTGATGGAGTCAGGAAGACTACAGAAAGGAGAACTGAGCCTCAGAGGATGAGAAGTTGACTGTTTCCTAGGTAAACAAGGAGGAAAAGGCATTCAGGGCAGAGGGCCCAGCAGATGCAAAGGCATGTTGGTATATTTGAGGAACTATAAGCTGTTTGGGTAGGGAGATCTGAAAGAGGAGGCAGAGAAATGGGGAGTGGTCTCTTCATGGAGGACTTGGGGCCACGCCATGGAGTGAGGCCCCTTACTGTGAGCAATGGGGACTGTGCAAGTCTCTGAGCAGAGGCGGGGCATCTCAGCATGGCATGACAGCAAGAGCATTTTGGCTATTGAGGGCAGAATGGACTTGAAAGAGTTAAGACTAATTAAGTCCATTAACCTACCCATCCAGTCATCAATTTACCCACCCACCATTTATCTATTTACCCACCCATATACTCATCTACCTATCCATCCATCCACATACTACTTGACTCGTATGCTCACTTGTTCATTCATTCATTCACCCACCCATTCATCCACTCACTTGATCAATCATGTATTCATTTATTCATCAAATATTACTGAACCTCCAACATGTGCCAGACCCTGGCTGGTGTTAGTAATTTAAAGTCAAAGGGGGCCCAGTCAGGGAGTTTATGGTCCAACAACCTAGAGATTTCAGTGCAAAGTGTCAGTGGCCATGTGAAAGGCAGAGACAAAAGATTGTGGAAGCCAAGAGGAGGGAGCCATTAGTTCAACTGGGGACGATCCAGGAAGGCTGTACAGAAGAGGTGTCATCTGATCTGGTTCTAGAAGCTGAGTTCTCCAGCCAAAGAAGAGAGGCAATGGTCTTCTGGGACGAGTATCAGGTGGAGAGGCCTTGCTGGGTGGAGAGACCAATCCAACCAAGTCCATTCCCAGGAGGAAACAGCTACATTTAAAGCTGGGCTGCATTTTAAAAGAATTATTCCTGGCCCTCAGCTGGTTTAAACACAGATGCCTCTGTTAGAGCTAGCACTCCATGCACATTCCCATTTACATGGAGTGACCCATCCCAGGAGCTGGAACTCAACTCCCACGTGTAATGGGAACCCTGTGCTCAGTGTGCTGAGAGGAAACAATGTTTCCTCTTTCCCATGAAGCCAAGGGCTTTGAACTTGTCTCCAAACCTCAGACAAGATTCAGGCTTGCAAGCAGCTGAGCAGACTCCCTCCTCCACGAAACCCACGTGCCTTACCTTGGAACCGGATAGTGTCGTTGATGATCTCCAGCGTGTCGGCCACAGCGTTGTACTCTCCCACCTTCACCTCCCTGCTGTCTGCAGGGAGCAAGAGACGGGGGCTGGTTAGACTGAGTCCTGCCTTGGGTCTGGGGCTCTGCCCCAGCCCTGCCCCTCGCGCAGGTCCTGGCTGTGTTCTTGCAGGCTCTCCTTCCCCCAGTGCCTCTTCCAGGTGCCCTCACAAAACCCCCAGCCCGACCTGGGCTGGAACAAACGCCCTCTCACACCGTCTCAGCCACTGGCCTCCTGTCCTTTGCTGCATGTCATGGGCGGGGAACCCACACCCCTCATGGCTAGACTCTCTGTGTGTTACCAAGTCCTTCCTGGCCATGGAGCTGAACGGTCTCTGTAACATTCCCCTGTCTTCTGGCTCTGCCATCTAGGACCACACAGACCACTTCTACTCTGTTCTAGGGCAGCCCTAGAGACTTGAAGGTACAAAGAAATCATTCTCCTGGTACCAGCTGCTAATGTTCCTTACAGAACATCATTTCTACTCCTCACTCGATGCAGGCCCCTCTTGGGCCACACCCCACAGTGTCACTGCCTGTTAATAGAGTGTAGACTCAAGGGCTGACCAATGCCCTTTAGGCATGGTCTGGTCAGCAGCAAGTAGAGGGGACCATCTCCTTGTTCATTCTGAACATTTTTTTCCTACTGGTGCAACCTGAGGGGCATTAGCATCTCTCAGAGGCCCCCCTGCTCTGCTCGTCACACTGAGCACAGTGTCCTTTATATGCACTTGTTCAGCTGTATTTTCAGACCCATGTGATATGTTTGAATTCACCTCTGTTCTCAATACCATTCTGTTGGTGGCTTTAGGGCGCTGTTTGGGTTGTCCCAGGGATAAAGGTGGTGAGGACTGGCCCAGGGCAGTGGCAGGATGAATGGAAAGTGGGCATCAGACTGGACAAAGGTTTCTTTTTTCCAGGTAAAATCTGGACAACTGGGTAATCAAATGGGTGGGGGAGATGGGGAACAGGGGAGTGAAGCAAGTGACTGGGGGGCTCAGGTGCCGTTCCCTGGGTGGGGAGCCTGTGGGAGGGACCAAGAGGCAGGAAAGATGAGGTGTCTGGTTTGGACGCGCTGAGCCTGAGAGTCTGTGTGTCAGGGTGGTGTGGTGGTATCCTGGGTCTGGAGCCAGGGGAGAGGTCTGGGCTGCCGAGAGAGTTGGGGCCTTCAGCCTACTCCCATGTAAGCTGGGAGTTGGAGCAGAGGGCAGGGGAGAGACCCTCAGGGACACTGCCAAGCGGGGAGAGGACAGGAGCACAGGCATAATCCTGGGGATGCCACCCCCTGGCGGGCGAGCAGGGCCAAGATGCTGCAAGGGGACTGGGAAGGACTGACCAGGACACTGGGAGCAGGAGCCAGGAGAGACTGGGTGTCACAGACACCAAGGAAAGGGACATTTCACAAGGGAGCTGGCCTGCAGTGTCACATGCCACTGAGAGACTGGGGCGACAAGCCCCTTGAACAGGGGGTCAGTGGACTTGGCATGTGGGTGGTATTGTGAGCACAAACGAGGCCGACTCGGGGAAAGCGGGGGTCAGGGGCAGAGTGCCCAAGGCCAGGAGTGTGGGAAGAGAGCATGCAGGCCCGGGACAGAGCCAGCTTTGGCAGGGCTGGCATGGGTGGGAGGGGCCTGGCTCCCCAGAGCCAGCGGTATGCCTGAGGCCGCGCTAGCCATCTGACATGCCCTTTCCCCTGCATTCTCACACTTGTGTGGTGTCAGCGGTTGCTGTACCACCACACAGATGAGGAAACCAAGGCTCAGGGCCCCACTAATAGCAGAGTCCAGATTCAAAGCCAGGAGTTTCCCCACAGCCCATGTTCGCCTACACCCTGGGGCTGCCTGGATGGGGTCCCTGGGAGGGGACAGCTCTGCACCCACCTGCCCACTCCCTGAGCCACCTTTGCTTCCTGAGCCTAATAGCTGCAGAGAGGAGTGGCCACCTGCCAAATTGCAGGGCGAGTACGTCCCCAGAGCTGCAGACTCTAGTCACCACAATGCCCAGAGGTTTATAAAGGCACTGGCTGCAAGAATTCCAAGTGTGCACCTGGAGGGACTGCCTGCCAGGGGTCCAGCTGTAAGTGGGTTTCTTTGCAGAAACGTGGGTACACTGCTGGCACCTTATAAATACTCAGGAAGTGGGGCAGGGAGTACCACAGGCCACACTTCTGCCTGTGTTCCTTTGACTGTGGGGTGGAAAATAGGGCTATAAAAGTCACTTACTTCTCCCCACAATGGTCTCCCTGCTATTTGGGAGATGTCACACTGTGCAGGTGGCTGTCGCTTGCCTGGGTCACAGCTCCTAAATGTCACATTAACAGACTCTGCTGGGAGCTCCAGCATCCCTTCTCTGGTCTTTTGAAGTCTTCAGCCCCAATCAGCTCCTGCCGCTCAGAGGCAGAGACTCTGATTTATTTATTTGGTGTGGGCAGGCAGCACATGAAATATGCAGGCTGACTGGAATAAATCCTCAGGAGCCGGGAAGTGTTGTGGCTGGCACCCCACTGTGCCCCCAGCCACACACATGCCCCTCTGACTCAGCACCAGAATATTCTTCATCTTCCTACTACGACCATAATCACCATAATCTCAGGTTAAGTGAATGCTCGGAGCCACACACTGGGCAGCCACCAAGTGGGCACCTGAACTTGGGTCTCCTAGTTCTGAGTCAGTGCAATTTCACAACCCATATGGAGCAGGGCTGCTGGTCATTTAGCCCATATTTACTGAATGCCCACTGCATGCCAGGCCCAGCCCGAGGTATTCTATAATAAGGAATCCCTCAAAAGCAGCAGTGTAGGTGGTAAAGATTAGGTCATCTCCTCATTTTTGACCAAGGTGGCCTTGGACATCGTGGCCACTGAAAGATGCTTATGCTAAATCTCTTAATCAGTTCATTCATTCATTCATTCAATAAACATTGACTGGGTACTTATTATGCGCCAGTCTCTATGCTGGAAGTTAGTGATACAAAGATCTTAAAAAATACATAATCTCTGACCTTGCAGTTTAGTGTCTGCTGTCTGACCAACCCTACCTGGGTGGTAAAATTATTCCCATTTGCAGATAACACTTCCCTTACAGCACATGCCCTGTTAGCAGGTGGCTGTGACTATAAAATGGGAAATTTTAGAGTGGATATGGGGAGTAAAGAGGAGAATTAAGGCAGTTTCTGGCTTGGGGCCTAACTCACAGCAAGTGTTTGATAAATTTAGTTATCTGAGTCATGATAAAAGTCACTGTGAGCTATTTGCTAGGTCCCTAAACTCCCTAGGTTTCCTTACTGCCATCATTCCCCACAATGTTCCCTTTTGCTGGAAGGTCACTTTTTCTTTCCCTCACCAAACCAGCATACCCTAAAGGCTCCTCTTCCAGGAAGCCTTCCCTGAGCACTCCTCCTCCCCTCTGAGCATCCCCATTGTGGGCCCCTAGTGCTGGAGCTACACCCTAAGTGGTCTAGTGCTTCCTGCCAGCCGGTTGGTTCCTGAGCAGAACCTGAAGCCTTGCTTCTGACTTGCTAGGCAGCATAGAGTCTTATCCCCTGCTCTGCCTGGGGCCCCTCCCAGGTCTGCAGGTAGAAAGATGGTGCTCCCTGGTTCTTCCATTTGTCCGTGGTCCACATGGTGGCCAGTGATAGGTGCCCAGTGCTTTTAAATGTTAACTCTTGGGCCCCTTGTTAACTCTGTCATGCAAACAATGCTTTTATTTGGATATAGATATACTCATTCAGATATTGACAGGGCCTTGCAGACTCCACGTGGACCTGGGGACTTGTGGACAAACTAGAAAGGTCCCCTGGGGTCGGGGTGTGTGTGGAGGAACTAAGCAGAGGTAGAGGGGCCCCAGGGTGAGGTCTGTCACTGGTTGGTCTTCCGGTCCCACAAACTCTGCTGCAGGGTGCCACTGACTTACTGTGTGGCCAAAAAAGAAGTTAAGGGGATGCAAGACATATACAAATGCAACAGGTTATTTGCACCTAGAGCACCTTTTTTCTCTTCTTTTTGGCTAACTGCCACTGGTCCTTCAGAATTAATCACAGATGCCACCTCTCCGAGGTAGCCTTCCTAGAATCTGCCAGGTGGAGCCAAGTGCCCCTTGTCTGAATGCCCTTGTCACATATCACACCCAGCTGGGGTCCTGTGTCTGCTCCCCACTGGACCAGGAGCTCCCTGAAGGGAGGGACCACATCTTCCCCATTTCAGCCAGGACACCCTCTGTGCCCAGGCAGGACCTGGCATGCAGGTACCAGGAAATGATTGTTAAGAAACTTCAAAAGCCCAAACCATAGGAAAAAGGAAGCATTTATCCATATCAAAATTAAGAACTTCTGTTCAACAAGGACTTTAAGTTTATAGACAAGTGACTGAATGGGAAAAGATATTTGCAAAGCCAACAAGGGACTGATATCTACAGTATATAAGGAACCCTTACAAATCAACAAGAAAAAGACAGTATCCTCAAAAATGGTTAAAGCATTGGAACAATTAACAAGTGGCTAACAAGCACAGGAAAAAATGCTTAAACCTCATTAATAATCAGTGAAGTATTTAAAACTAAGAAAATGATATTATTTTATCCCTTTAGATTGGCAAAAAATGAGAG
Organism: Manis javanica; assembly: GCF_040802235.1. Lineage (NCBI taxonomy): Eukaryota > Metazoa > Chordata > Mammalia > Pholidota > Manidae > Manis > Manis javanica. The sequence continues at coordinate 31,770,596 of NC_133157.1, read as the reverse complement.
CTAGGGAACACGGAGTGTCAGTGGGTGGGGGGACAACGGAATCCTCACATGATGGGGGTGAGGACAGGGGTGGGCACTGCATGAGCCATCTGACAGTGTTTAGGCATGTTCAGTGTTTACACACATTCTGACCCAAAACTGCTGCTCCTGGACACTTATCCTAAAGAAATACCCAGTGGGTTCCTAAGGGGACATGTACAGGGATACTTATTCTTTGTGGAGTCAGGGAGTAGAAGGTAACATGGGTGTTTGTTGCTAGGAGAGTAGATGGGTAAAGTGTGGATGCCCTCCTTGTCAATGACCAGGAAAGCCATGGGCTAGATGTACAAACAGGAACAGGGAAGCATCTCCGGATAACAAAGTGTTGAGCAGGAAAAAAAAACAAGAAGCAGAAAAAAATACATAATTTATTTGCATTGATGTAAATTTAAAATATATGCATACAAAACAGTAACCCACATTTTCCAAGGACACATACAAATACAACACATGCACTTTACACTTAGAATTTTGTCTTTCTTAGGGGAGGAGGAATTGGGTATAAAAATAAATGATGGAAATAAGCGTAAACAAACAAACAAGAGGGACTTTCTTAGACCAAAGATAACATCCCATGAAATGAGGAGAACAAAGTGTGTTCTAAGAAAGCCAGATTGTACTTTTCTCAAGAAGTTCTAGAGGGCAGTAATTCTGGGGTCATTGTCATCAGTGTCCAGGAGAAAAGAAAGAATTCAATAGTTACCATGGCCCTTCTATGTACTAGTCACAACCAGAAACATTCATAGCTTCATGTCACTGAATTCTCACCATCAGTCTCAAGGCAAGGAAACTGATCTCCTCTTATTTTACAGTTTAAAAATAAGTGCTGAAATGATGGCTCAGGGAGATTAAGCATAGTGCCTAGCTAGTAATGATTAGGCATGTCTGCTTCAAAGCTCATATACTTTCTACATGTTAGGGGATGAGTTTCCCATCACTGGAGGCATTCAAGCAGAGGTAATTTTGTAAAGGAGATTTATATAGATTCTCCTTCAACATGGAGACTCTATGGCTATACAAAACACAAGGTCTACTAAATAACTCTGTCTTCTGGGCTACTTTCCTTGGGCTCCCTGAAAGATAAGTCCTGCATATTGAGGGCTAGGAGGTATAAAGGTCAGGGGCAGGCTCCCAGCCTAAAAGAACGCACATTCACACATGTTCTTCCATTACTGCTGATCCTGCTGGTGTACCCTGCAGTTTAGTGGACTGTGTCTCCATTCTTAATTTATATCAAGCCAAGGGGCATCTGACAAACTGGCCTTTCCAGAAGCATGGTTTGGTGATGAGAGCTACAATATATGCCTGGACAGAAGAAAAAGGATACTGAAAACCAGCCTCAAGATACTCAAACTATGGTCAAACTAGCTCCAGAAGTTTTCTAGTAGGTTCTGGGAAATTATCTTGGTGCTTTTATAGGCACTGGCACTTGGCCAAAGAGACGATGAAGCCCCTGGGGGAGGGACTACATCTCATTCACCTTGGCTTCCCTGAGAGGACTTGGTAAGGCACCTGGCAGATGCTCAGGAAAAGTACCCTGAATAGAACTCTATCTGTTACCCCAATGACCAAATGGTAATTAATGTCTGCAAATGGGGAGGACAAGCCTACATTTCCCTAGGTGGGTTCTGAGTGACAATTCTGATACTAGAGAGTGTAGAGAAGACCCCATCCCTTCAAATCAGGTGCTGATATATGAAACTCCAAAGTGTGAGTCCTTTATGTTGTGTAGAAGCAGTGTGAGACTCTAGAACATTGTCATTCACCAAGAGTCTTACAAACAGACCTAATAACAGCAGGGACGGCAAGCTAGAGCAGCAGATGCTGAGGTTCATGAAGAACAGCATAAACAAGCCTCTAATCATGGCTTCACTCCACTTCCTTCCCTGCTGCAAATTTTGAGCCATGTTTAGACTTTGGCAGTAACATGGGTGCTTTATTTTCTTAAGGAAAAAACAAAAAAGCCAGTTCCCTAGCATTCATCCCCGTCTACACATGGTTTAGGGGAAGTCAGCAAATGACATGGGGGAGGGGTACTGAACTTGGAGTTGAAAAGGGTTTAAGCCATGGACCCCTACACTCAAGATGGGTGGCCAATGGGATGCTAATGCCTGCCTGCCTTACCTATAGCATGTGGGTCACTCAGAACAGTGCCTGAGACAAGAGTAAGAATGCACAGTTATTTGGGAGGTGATCCCAGAATGCACCAACAGGGCTGTGGGGAGGTGAGACAGGGAAGGGGAGATCAGGTAAGATTCACTAATGAGCAGGTTTCTGGGAAGGCAACTGAGGCAATTGAGAGGCCCTCTCTACCTGAGAGAGTGGAACATACCTCAGAGTTGCCCACCCAAGGGTAAAGGATGCTGGGGGCTAGCTAGATCCTCCACTTCTCACCCACCATTCTGCTCAGGGCTGCCCCTGAGCACTAGCTCCCTGGACATCTGGCCTGCTCCTTGCACTGGATCAGAGCTGCAGCTGCTCTGAATAAGATGCTTGTCCTGGAACTGTGGACACTCAGGGAAAATGGGCGGGCCACTCATGGCATCCATCATCTCTACGCTCTAGGATTGTCCTGATGGGAGGTAAGCGCTCTGAAAACCCTTGAAAATGGAGTAAATGGAGGGAAGCTGGGGGTGAGGAAGGTCATTTTTAGAGCTCTGAAGCCCTCCCTGGATTGAGAGTGTCTCAGCCTCAGAAGAGATCATGGGGGTTAGTCCTGGCACATTAGCTTAGAACAGTTCTGTTTATCCAGCACTCCTAAGTTTGCAAAAAAGGTAGTCTCTCTGGCCTGGAATGATAATGCCACCATTTTGAATTAGCTTCAGTTCACACTGTGTTGTCAAGACTAACTGCTATTTGCCAGACATTCTACCTTGACTCAAGTCCCTGGAAACCACAAGTCAATGACGATGTTCTTAAATTTCCACAAGCCATACCACTAACTGATTCAGTGAGCATTGATCAAGAGCCAGCCAGAAGGCAGGCAGCCTGCTCGTCATGTGACTAGCTTCCCATACTTGAGAGTTTGTAGAAAATCTCATTTGGCCCTTATACCTGCTCCAGGAGGCAGGCAGGGCTGGCTTTAGTGTCATCCTCAGCAGTGGCCCACCCATTTTTTCTGCCTGAGCGTCCACAGAAATTAAAGTTTAGGGAGTAAACTGACTTGTTCAGCGTCACTCTGCTGGTAAGGTTCAGAGCAAGGATTTGAATCCAGGTCTTTGCCTCCAAATTAACTCAGTAAACTTGTACTGGGGGCCTACTGAATGCCAAACACTTGTGCTACCAATCCCACGGCCCTGTTGTCAAAAAGTATAGAAGGCCCATGGTCTCCTGGCTCCCCTTTCAGTCTTCTTCCCAAAGTTGCCTCCCATTTCCAACTAATTTGTGTTTCTATTTTGCCAACAAGTTAACAGAGTTCCCTATAAAATGCTTCCTCTGTGGTAAATAAAAGGCTTTAGAAGGTAACTTTGTGAAAATGAGAAGCTGGAAAGGCATCTCAAGAGGTCTTCAGAGGGAGGGGGTGTAGACCCACTGCCAAGATCCCGTTAGTGAGTTTTGAGACAGTCTGGGTGTGAACCTAGAAGCAGACCCTGCAAAGGGGGCCCCCACTGCTGGGGCTGGCTGCTTGGGAGTCTGCTCTGTCATGGGTCTTGCTGTCCCACTGCCCTTTCTAAATAGAGGGCAGGAGGTGAGGGAGAGAGAAACAGACAGGGAAAGAGAGTGTGAAGGAGCAGTCAGAAAACACGGTGACCCTATTTAGAAGCCTTTTTGCAAGGTCAGTGGGTCAGTGGCATGAGACAATCTAGACACTGGTGACCCCAGCATGGGGAGCAGGCCCATCCTCTGGGTAAATTTGGGGAAGGGCCCAGAACACAGAATGTGCCAGCCCCTAGACATTAGTGTCAAGCCCACATGGGACACAGATGTGGTGCAAGGAGAGCGCTAGGGTACTGGTGTGCATGTGAGTAAAAGGGGAACACTGAGGTCCGGTCCCGGCTCTGCCACTCATCAGCTGTGTGCCCCTGGGCCTCAGTTTCCCATTTATACCACAAAGTAGTAGGGTGAGATCATCTGTAAGGCCCTGCCCCACTGACATCCTACATCTGGGTAAGTGTGGGGAACAGCTATACAGGGTCATCAGGTAAAAAGACACCCAGGGAGTTTGAACACACCAAGAAAATCTGGATTTTCTCCAGAAGAGTGTCATAATTTTTGACAAAGCTAATCATAATTGCTGCTACTTGCTGAGCAAGAAATACATGCACATATTTCTATGTGTTATCTCTTGGAGTTCCCATTTTCCAAGAAGGTAGGTAGGATTATATTCCTGTTTTGCAGATGAGGACATGGGAGCTCAGAGAGGAAGTCACTTGCCCGATGTGCTAGAGCACCTTGAACTCAGGTGGGTCAGACCTACCTCTAAACTGCTGTTTGCTACACTGCTTTCCCTATAAATGCCAGAAATCAGTCACTGGAGCTGGTGTCTAATCCTAACATAAGAAAAAAGAAAAGGCAATAAAATTGGCATGAACTTGTAGCTGTGATCAGCCAATCAATATTTTGCAAAATATTCTCCTGGAATGATATAATTTGAGAACTGGAAATGTGACAAGAGAATTTAGTTACAATCACTCAAAAAAAAATAGTATGTATCTTTGCCAAGATGCTTACTTTGTTCAACCAATGAAGAAGTAAGATTTAACAAATGAGAAAATAATTACATTTGCCTAAAATTACATCTTCTGTGCATGCCAGAGAGCTGACATGAGTTTCAATTACCTGCCACAGGAAGATGAATGGGTAAATCTACAAGATTGCCTTCGGAGCGATAGTACTGTACACCTCTCCTGATTGATCTGAATCCAGTTGGGATTTGTCTCAATGAATCTGAATAAGTGGATTACATTTCTTGCTTTCCCCTGGATGACTTTGGGATCTGCCCAAAGTGAGTGGACACAGAAGGCAGCTCTTGTTTTGGGAAAATCCAGAAACATCCAGATGCTGAAAAACACTGTAATAATGAATGTATCGTCTAGGGGTTTTGACTAGCAACCCTGCTAATGACCTCCCTGAGCTGAACTGAGGTGTCCGCCTGGAGGAACAACCAGCCCTACTCCTCACGGATGCCTGGATGCCCCCTGTGGGCTCTGACAAGCCCTCGCCCCCCTCTGGACTTCTGTTTCCTCTTTATCACAAGCAACTTGGTCTGGATGGTTTCTGAGGTCCCTTTCAACTCTGACAACAGAGAAGTCCAACAAATGACCTGGCTCCTTAAAAAAATAAATGGCCAATAAAAAGTGTGTGGGGATGCTTATACATTAAAAGAGATTAACGAGACACATTAGCCAGATGCAATGGCTGGACCTTGTGTACATTCCTCAACCTGTAAAGACGTTTTTGAGATATTCAGAGGATCACCACAGAATGGAAATGAAAGGGTGTTATTGTTAGATGTTTTGAGTGTGATGATAATATTGTGGTTGTGCTTTAAAATCTCCTTATCTAGGAGAAATGCAGACTGCAGTATTTATAGATTGAAATGAGATAATGTCTGGGAGCTGCTTTAAAATATTTCAGCAAAGAAATGGGGGGTGGGTGAATAAAGCTAAAGTAAGACTGGCAAAATGGTGATAGTGATTGAAGCGGGGTGACAGGTACACGGGGTTCATTATGCTCTTCTCTCAACTTTTAGGTCTGTTTGAAAATTTCTATAATCAAAAGCAAAAATAGTGCAAGATTTCTCAGAATATTGGAACTGACTTAACTTCTACACCCCTATACTTACATGAACTCTCAGAGTCATGTGTGAAGATTGAATAGGCCTGAGATGTAATGGAGTTGAGAAAAATGTTCTAAGTAAGTTGAAACTAATGTGTTCACAGAGAAGTGGTTTCTGTTGACTCTGCTTTCTCTTATCTGGAACATCATACTTTCAATTCTTTTGATGCTTTTTATTGCATAAACACAACATCCCTGAATATAGAATTCATTGACTAGCAAGAATAAGCATTAACAGCCTACCTTGAAATTGAGTAAATTTAATGGTTCCCATTCTCTCCCCATTCCGGAATACAACTTGACCCTAAAAACAAAACAAAAAACAAACAAGAACAAAAGAGAAATGCCACATTAGCCCAAACACTACTGATCTCAGCTGAAATTCATTAATTGTACAATGCAATTATTAATATTGGAAAAAAATAGACTCCCGCTGGACCTCAGGTGCAAAATTAAACTAATTGTTTTCAAACTGTTTGTAACTTTAGCTGGTAAATTTGAGGAGCACAAAATCAGTAACAGAACTAACACATGTGAATGAATGCTGAGATATGCATCATTATTACCACCACGACTGTTTATTAAATGCCCATGTGTCCTGTGTTATCCTGGGATGAGATCTTGCAGGGTGCTGGAAAGACAGAGGCAGAGGTAAGGCCCATGGAGCCTGGTCCTGACTCTGCTGCTGTGTCCCACCTGTAAAGATGTGTGGCTTTGCTGAGGCTGTTTGGCTTGAGGACTGGAGAGGAGCTGGTGGTCAGTTAATATTTCTTATTAAGGACAGAGACTATTTTTGTGAGTCCTTCTTGAGTGGTGACATCAGCTCCAATTATAAGGGCTACAGGGCAGCACAACATTGAGCTTCCTGAGCCAGCAAAACTTGACTAGTGTCACAGGCAGCTGAGCATCCTCTCATTAGGGACCCTGGGGACTACAGATGCATCATCTGCCATGTCGGCCTTGCTGGCTGATACTGGGCTTCTACATGCTGGACAAAAGAAACCGGAAACAGAAAGTGGGGGAGGTCTGTCCTTTCTGATTTATGCTCATCTAAAATTCTGCAACCATGCAAGGAAACAGACACGTTATATCACTGAATCTTGTTGACAACATTGAGTGGAAAGGAGGATGATCCTCATTACAGATCAAGAAACAAACTGAGAGAGGTTATGTGCTTTATAGAAAGTCATTTAAGTGAGGCTGCTGGGATTCAAATCTGAGTTTGATTTTAACACCCTGTTATTTTGCTAGGGCATGTTCTAATCCAGAAATAACTTCCTTCCTATCATTCCATTAAGGTGAAATTAGGAAAAGAAATTGTCTTAAAGGTACACTGCTGTGGATAAAGTGAAGTTTCCTATGTCCAGGATTTTCACTTGGCCCTGGTTGGCTAGCTCACTACACACGTGTGGGCAATGCATCATTATTGACTCTATATAGAGAGCCCTGTCCAGTGCTCTGGGCAACATGGTGGCACCGTTGCAGGGCTGCAGGAGGGCGGAGCAGAGGCTGGAGTGGTGGCAGCACCAAGGACAGAGACTGGGACAGCTGTGCGGGCGGAGAGGCCCAGAGGCAGAGACCGGCTTGCTGCACACACTTGCTCTGAGTGGACTAGATTTTGTGATTGACTTGCCACCATGGAAATAAAGTTGAGTATAACCCCTTGTCTTGCCAATGGACACCAGGCAAGTTCACTATGGATTCAGTGTGACCAAAGAAATGACAGTAGAATGTTCTTGGGGTGAGAGGGTTTATACCCAACTTTATTTCCACAGTGGCAGGTCAGTCACTAAAATCCGGTTCACTCAGAGTGAGTCTGCATGCAGCAAGTCCGTCTCAGCCTCTGGGCCTCTGTCCTCGGTGCTGCCATCACTCCAGCCTCTGCTCCGCTCTTCTGCAGCCTTGCAGCCATGCCACCGTGTTGTCCAGAGCACTGGGCAGAGCTCTTTATATAGAGTCAATAACAACATATTGCCCACACGTGTCTGGTGAGCTAGCCGACCAGGGCCAGGTGAGAATCCTGGCCACAGGAACTTGCATTTTATCCACAACCTTTCACCCCAAGAACGTTCTACTGTCATTTCTTTGGTCACATTGAATCCATAGTGAACTTGCTGGGGGCTGAAACCCATTGGCAAGACAACTGCTATACTCTCACAGCTATGCTCTTGCATTATCAGGTAACATCACCTGATAATAATATATGTATATATTTTTTCAGATCCCACTGAATTCTTGGGAGGAAGCTCCAGCAAGTCTCATCACTTGATGGAATCCCAAAGTCTGAGGTCCTGCAGCTTTTGGAACAAAGAGAATCACTCAGCCTGTTCTCAGAATGAGAAACACCTCCTAAGGCCACTTTGACACCTTTTTGAAATCCTGTAGACAGCTGTGAGTAGTATCTGAAACTAATGCCCACTGAATTCTATATTCAGGTGATGGTAAGCAATTCCCTGGAGTGTGAAAACACTTCAGTGTTAAGGTGAGACAGGAGCTGCGATTTTATTTCGAGGGATGATTGAAAAACATAGAACATCTTCCAAAAGGATCATTTTTATGCAAATAGAGTACTTTGCATGGATGGGAGAGATGCAGACATTGTCCACTAGAAGGACATCTCTTTGTTTGACAAAGGTGGAGATCTAATTCAGCCATCTTCTGCCAAGCTTTGAAGAATTCCAAAGACGTCTAGATATAAAAAGTGGACAAATTCTGCAGAAGCTTTGTCAGTCAAATTAAAAAGTATATGAAATGGTATTCGCAGTTAGAATGACACCAGAGTGGAGAATGGGGTGGGGATGAGAAAAGTCTCCCTTTAACTTTTTTTGGTATTTTCTCTTTAGTTTTTAAACAAAACTAATTAGTCTATCTTTGAAGTAAGACCATCATACTTTATTTTACTCACCATGACTATTTTTAATCAATAGTAGCTCCTCCCAGCATCTTAATTTCTCAGGCAATGCAGCCAAGGGAGGTCAGCCTCTGAGTATCACGCGCCTCACGCACCTGGGTTCAGAGTTCCCTCAGGCCAGTTCCTCAACACCTGAGCTATGGCCCCAGCATGGCTCTTGGTTAACAACAGGCATGCAGTAAGTGACAGTAGTAATTTTTGTTTAAAAATGTTTAATAGCAGAGAGCTGAAGTTAAAACGATTTTAAGTGCCAGGAAGCTCTCCAGCCCTCCGATTCTCCACATTTCATGACTTCAGCTGGCAAAGGGGTGAACTCTTGGGCTCTGTCTGAGGCAACCTTATCTCTCAGCAACATCAGCCCCCAAGTGACTAGTTTTCCAACCATGCGAGCCACTGTGTGCTTTACCAATGGAGAAACCTGAGAGTTCTGTGACCGTGGTAACCCGGCAATGATGGACACACAGGTGGCTGTGCTGAGGGTCTGCACCACAGAAGAAGCCAGAAGCCCCCTTCTGAGGAAGATGAGTCATGTAATTCTTTCCTGAAGGACTTAACCATGCACCGACTGGGTTTGGCCACTTAAACCAATTCTGCTACCCTGATTGTGGCTGACTGGACAGTGACAGCCGTCCAAACAAGATAACCCTGATACAATAGGACACAGAGAAGGCCACACACCAAACATGAAATTTTGTGATTTACACCAATTCTGATTTACACAATTTACATGAAATTCTGTCTAATAAGTGTCCTCCATATTGGAAGGTGTTCCACAAACATTTACCTGCCCTGGGCCAGGTCCTCTTACAGGTCCTGTAAGCAGGTGCTGATTCCTGCTTACAGAGAGCTTCATATTTGATCAGGAGGGGCAGACAAAATAAAGTCGCCAAGAAATGAAGAAGATGATTTCAGTTAGTGAGGAGTGCTGCAAAGCAAATAAAAGTGGGTGGGCTGAGCAGGTCAGTGGTATAGTCACGAAAGACCTCACCAAAAAGGTGGTATTAGAGCTGAGGCCTGCATGGCAAGAAGGAGATGCTCCAGGAAAAGGGAAATGCTAGGGCAGGGCAAAGGTCCTTAGGTAGGAAGGATCAGAAAGGGCTAGACAGGTAGGCAGGTCACAGCAACCTGGAGGCCAGGAGGGGGCTTGGAGGTGGTTCTAGGTGCAGTGAAGAGCCAGGTGTGCGCAGCATAGCAGGGCAGTACTACCATCTGATGAAACGGTTTAGAAGATCCATCTGGCTACCTGATAGAGAATGGACGGTAGCCAGCAAAGGAGGAGCAGGAAAACAGGGGGCTCTGGCAGCAGGGAGACCAGGCATGCAGGCCACAGCTTAGCTTGGGGGGCAGCAGATTCTCTTTCTCACCTGCTCAACTGCATCACCGAGGTGACTGAGCACCAGGGCCTGAACAGCAGGGGCTTGCATTCTGGTCCTGCCATCCCTAGAGGTGGGCACTCTGGTGGGCTGACATGTTGTCTCCATCAGGATGGAGGCCCTCGTAGCATCCTGGCTGCTGGACAGCTGTCCTGCACCCAAGGGGAACTGCCTCCATTCAGATTATGCCTTTCCCTGGGGATAGCCTACATCCCATGGTCAGTGTGAAGAGACATAGTTCTAGTCCCCTAGCCTCAATTCAGGTCACTGTGAAGGACCACGGGATCCACAGGTCCCACGGGATGGCTGAGGCCATGACTGCCACTGCATCACATTTCAGCTTGTCCCTTTCCCTGGTCCTGCTTCATTTCCTCCCTTCCAGATTTTGTTCCTGAGAGCACTCTCTGATAAACTTCCTGTACACAAATCTTTGCCTCAGAACCTCTTTTCTGGAGAGTCCGACCTAGGACACCTACCATCAAAGGTCACAGGGACCAAGTCTTTCTTGCAACCTGCGGGAGCCTGAGTGATAGAGCAGGGGGAGCCCAGGTGGTGGGCCCTGAGTGAGGTCTACATGGCAGCCAGGCTGCTGCCGACTTCCCTGGGCCTGGCATTCCAGCCTGGTCAGCCAGGCAGACTTCAGTTTCTCATGCCCCAGCTTGAGTGGTTGATGTTTCCCTTTTTCTCTCCACACTCATATCCTTTATGTACATAGAAATGCCATGACTCTCCTGAAGCTCCTGCCATGTGCTGTAACTGAGGATCACTCGAGACCGATCCATGTGATGCATTAAATTCCAAAGCAGTGGAGTTTGGCAGCTCTGGCTGGCGTGTGGCTGCTATCTGTCCATTGGCTTACAGTCCACACTCAACTCTCCTATATCCTCCTCGGTGTTGCTGGGGCTCAAAGCCCAGAAACCACATTTCCCAGAATCCTCTACTGGCTGGTTTCCATTTAGGTTCTGCTAATGAGAATCATTCACAGGAAACAAGAAAGTATGCATAAGGGAAAAGCTATTTTTTTTCTGCTTTGGTTGCTCCAGCAGGAGCTCTGCATGACTGCAGGTGTCTTTGGGCCCCAGCAGCCCTGCAGCGTAGCAGGATCTCTGGGGTGACTGCTCAGTGGCCAGTGGTAGGGCCTCAACAGCAGCAGAAACAGCAGTGGCAGGGGCCTCACAGGCTAGTGGGCTTGGGTCACCGTTATTTTATTTGCATTCAAAATCTGCTCTGTGGCCATTTCATATAAACTCCTCATAAGTTGCAATCTATTATCAATCAGCATGCAGTCGAGAAAATAGAAACCACTTCAGGCGTTTCACAGGCAAGGGCAACACCATTTCCCTCCAGCCCAAGGGGCTTGGTAGTTTTCTGTAAATACTTATCTCTGGTGACAGCAACTACCTGTTTTCCTTCTCCATTCCTTCCAAGGAAGTTGTAACCAGTACCCTGTATTAATCTCCCTCTGAAATGCCTGAAGTGCTTTCTACTTTCTTGACTGCATGCTGATTGATAATGGATTCTAACTTCTGAGGAATTTATAAGAATGACCACAGAGCTGATCTGGAATGCAAATCAAATAATGGAAACCACAAGTGGATAATTTATAAGGTTTTTTTTTTTCCCCTGAAAGAGATGCTGCTAATGTCAAAGAAAGTAGTCTGTTTCATAGAAGTCGATCCACACTAACAGTTCAAGTTGAACTGGGGTCAAAAAAGCTGCATTTTCTTTTTCAGAGAAATGTTCAGAATGCGTAGGATAACATGGAAAAAAACTTACATTTCAGCATTTGCCAAACAAGAGGAAACATGCCATCACTGTGACCTTGGACAGTGTCACTGAGTGTCCCTGAGCATCATTCTCCTATTTGAAAAATAGACAGAATAGCACCTACTTCTCAGGATTGTTTGGGAGAATCAAATAAGACAAGTATGAAGAAGGCATGATGCACATTGCCACACATAAAGGATAACTCTTTATAATTCCTCCGGGTAATCTGAGTTAGCAAAATTTCATCTGATGTCAGTCCAGAAACCCCAGAAAATCAGTGGAGAGTGAAATGTGCACTAAGGATTCCAGCAGCCAGTGGGATTCAGCGGCCTATTCTGAGAAACATTAATTCTGTTTCCACTACTCATCTTTAATGTTTCACTACTAAGCATGAGTAAAATTTATTCCAGTAACAGTTTATGAATTGTACAAGTCAAGCCCTACATTGGAATTTTTTGTCTCTTTCAATTTCACAGCAGAGGGCAGGGGTGCCCTGCCTTGGAAAATGACCTGATGATGTCAGGCTGGGGCTGGAGGCTTGTCAGTGAAGACCTGCTTGGCTCAGCCTAATGACGGAGAACCCAGGCCTGCTGAGGGATACAGTCTCTGAAGATCACAATGCTTTTGGGGGAGGATTTCCATCCTTAATATGACCACTGTGCTCATGAATCCAATTGCACTCAGTTGTGTTTGTCTTTGGGCCGAGTGAACACGCATGCTCATCTGAGTGTTTGATTTGTGCTCTGGGGAAACAAGATCTGCCCAGACATGTCATACAGGCAGCAAAATCTCTAAGGAGATGGAAGCTGAAGGTGATAGGGGACCCTGGGAGCCACACTGCTATCTGTGTGGATGATCCAGGCCCATCTTGGATGCTGCTGCTGCCAGCCCCTGACCCAGAGCAAGGCTGGTCTTGACTGAACAATGAGGAATTTAGAAAACACTGGGGTAAGATTGCTGGTCAGATTTTCCATATAGGGTAGAGATCCTCATCATGTAGGTTTGAAGATGAAGGTGCCTTCTGTTTCCCAAGGAAGGCAGGACTTAAAAGAGACATTGCAAACAATTGGATCCATCTACCCACATGTCTTGCAAAGGTGAAAAATACTCTTTCTCTTCATGTCCCTTGGGTTTTAGGACAAGTCATATTTTGCATACTATTTAAAATGTTTTCTTACATGAAAATGTTTTGATAGACCAATCACTCTAGGAAAGTATTCATTAAGTCTTGAGCAGTAGCTTTGCAAGACATTAAAAAGAGGGTCAGGATGGGAAGTGTGGCCTGCCCCACTACCACCCTTCTGCTAGTGGGCAGTGAATGGAGGGGCAGCCTTCTGAGGGACCATGATCAGAGGGCCCACAGGATTCTAGTGATGCCCAACCGCAGAACAAGTGATGGCCTAAGGCTGGGTGCAATGGAGAGGAGTGGAGACCAGGAGGAGATGGCTGGGTGGATGGCCCAAGAGAGGTGGGACCGACTCCCTCTTTTTCCTTCCAGCTATCATACAAGAGAAGGTTATTTAAAATAGCAAAATATCAGAAATGAATGAAATGGCCAGGAAACAGGTCAATGGTGAAGTAAACTGTATAACTAAATATTATGATACATGTATTCCATCAACCAGCACTACTGAGCACCTGTGTTGGGCACATGCCAGGCAGGCACCAGATCAAGGGTGGGCAAAGTCAACATGGTCCTAGATTTCTTGGAGCTTGTAGTTTGGTGGAAGACATAGACATTAAACAATAAATACACTGATAAATACATAATTATAAAACTATAACAAGTGATATGAAGGAAAAGAACAGAGTGCTACAAGAGAGAACTGAATGAAATGTGACCCTAATTCAGACTGTGGATCAAGGAGGGATTTTTCTGGGGAGGTGATGTTTGTACTGAGACCTGTCTGAGTTAGCTAAGAGCCATGGGGAGAGTGTCCTGGGAAGGGGAATTGCAAGTAAAAAGGTCCTGAGGCAGGAAAGAGACTGGGAAATCAGAGGAGCTGAAACAGTGCCAGTGGAGCTGAAAGTGGTAATTGAGGAGGAGATGAGCACAGAATGTGATTGGCCAGGTGGACAGGTGCAAGGTCATGCAGAACCTTATAGGCTGTATCAACAACGCTGGGCTTAATTTTGAATGCAAGGGGAACCACTGAAGGGTTTTAACCAAGGGGTGACTTTATCTAAGTTACAAAGATTTGAACATATTTTAAAAGTTATAAAAGACTGGAAAAAGTGATGTAACTAGCCAGATATGAGCTGGTTATTCACCAAGTCTATTTCCTGTTCCTCCTGGGCACACGAGTTTGATGGCATTTTCCAGTCTCCCTTATGCTTAGGTGTGGCCATGTGACAGTTCTAGCTAATGGGATGTGGGTAGAAGTGATATAGGCCAGGTCTGGCACATGGCAACCTCCCATAAGACCCCCATCTGCCAAACAGATTCACAGGCTCTGTCAGTGAACAGTGGGGACCTGAGGCAGGAGAGCCTGGGTCCCTGAACTGTCATGTGGAGAGGCTGTCCACCAACCAGAAACATCCACTTTAGACTTTGCATAAAAGAGAAAAAAATTTTTACTGTGGTAATCTACGAAGATTCTGAGATATCTTTGTTATAGCAGTGAGTGTTATTTATCCTAATACCATAATATAAGTAAAAAACACAGGATAAAATTGTATATACAATATATTCACTATTATGTAAAAATCACTCCTATTGAGAAAGGATGTTAACACTGGTTGGTCTTGGGTTGTGTGATTATGGCTTTTTCTTCTTTTGCTTTTCAATAGTTTCCAATATTCCATAATGAACATGTTATTATTTTACTAACAGGAAAACTTCACTAAAACTTTTTTTGAAAAGATGTTATAAGGAGGCACAGTTTTTTTTACAGGCAAAAATAGCAACATCATTACCAACAAAATAATGCTCCCTCTTGGAATAGATTAATTTTTACTGACAGCTTCAAGTTTTCCTGAGTAAGAGCCAGAGATCTGCGTAAGCAGAAACACATTTTCCTCTCAACTTAGAGTAACGGAAGAGCAAGAGCAAGGGGTCTGAAGCCACAGATTCAGGCCGTGCTCTGCCATTGTCCATGATGGGAACCTGGACACGTCCCTTCTCATCTCTATTCTCAGGTTTCCCTCTGCAGAGCCCGCAGAGATAGCATTCTTTAAGTCATTTTTAGCTCTAGAAACATTTGTGTATGTTATCTAAGATTTTTTTC
Organism: Manis javanica; assembly: GCF_040802235.1. Taxonomy (NCBI): domain Eukaryota; kingdom Metazoa; phylum Chordata; class Mammalia; order Pholidota; family Manidae; genus Manis; species Manis javanica. The sequence goes on along the minus strand of NC_133157.1, from coordinate 31,755,501 downwards.
TCTCGGGTTCTCCTTTAGTAATAAATTCTCAACAGCAAACTCCAGTGGGATGCCCTATGTATTATGATTATCTCCACTTTACAGATGAGAACACCGAGAGGCTGAGAGGTTAAGAAGTTTGCCAAGGGTCACATAACCAGTAGGTGATAGAACTGGGACTCACCCCAGACGTGTCTGTTTTCAATCTCAGGCTTCTAACTACATCCTGTCTCCCTTTGCAAGAACCAGTCACTGGTCAGAAAGTGAGCTCTTTGCAGGGTATAAGAGGAGTCCCAAGCAGCCCTGATACAGGGGGAGGGAGTAGAGTAGAATAGGAGGCAGGGGAGGAGGAGGGGAGGTGGCTAGTTAGGGATGTGTTGGTCACTGTTTAGCAACTGGCTCTTTGCAGGGGGAGGGGGGGAAAGGGCTCTAATTTGTAGTGTTTGACAATTTCCAGGGTGTAAATACCCCCACCAAAGCCAATTTTTAGCCGTCAACCATTTGACAACTGGCTCGCCAATTCCCCACAATGTAGCTGGCCCTCAGCCCCCAGGGAGTCTGTGGGACCCACTCCAGCATAGCGGTGGCCGGGCCAGTCCTCTCCGGCTTCCTCATCACAAACGTGCAGAGGAATGCCAAGGACCTAGTTTTTGCCTGCACAAGGGCAGGGTGAAAGTTCCTCCTTAGAAAGGGCGGAGGGGCTTCAAACCCGAGTGGGGACAGCTGGGGAGAAGGGGCTTGTGGTGGCTCTCTACCTGTTGTCTCAGCTCAGACGGCCCTTCCCCACTGGGCTCTGGGGCCCTGGGGTCCGGCCTCAGCCTTGGCAGGACTCCCAGGCTCCTTCCCATTACCGTCTGCCACCAGGAGGCTCTGAGGGAGAGTGGAAGGTGGAGGAGGAGGCCTGTGGGTCTCCACTTCCTGCTCCCGTTGGGGCCCTGCCTTCCGCTTCCTCAGGCCCTTACAGCACCTGTCCTGCTGTGCCAGGGCGCAGAGGAGTGGCAGCCGGAAGGCATCGGGCTGTGAGTTGTGTGAGCCTCCTCTGAGCTCCTGGTTCTGGAAACCTCAGCTCTTCCTTTCATTTCTCTAGGCCCAGGGTTGGTAACTGCTTCTTTCAGCAGGGTGTCTCTGGGACTGCCTTAGTGTTCGTTTTATCCCTTCTCCTTCCGAAGCAATTAAACAATTCCTTGTATTAAATCTGCTGTTTGAAATGCCTATTGGGTTTCTGCTTTTCTGGCTGGACCCCCATCCTTGCTATCATGTGTCCCCCTGCAGACTCGGTCTTCCCAGCACAAGTCCATATGTCAGGCTCCAGTTAAAAGGGACTTCTCCACTCATGTCCTTGGCTGGGTGGTGCTACCTGCCCTGCCCCGACCCCATGTCAGAGGGTGGCCGACTCCGACCTCCGCACCCTGAAGGGCACATTGTAATTGCCTCCCCCTGCACCCAGGGCAGAAAGGTGCTCTTTCCTCTTCAAGGCCTAGGAACCAGCGGGAGCTTTCGCTAAGTCACAATGTGTTGAATTCAATGAACTAGGCTCCCCAGTTTCGGGGGGTACTGGAACACTCAGGAAGAGCTGTGAAGGAGAAGAGGAGAGAAAGGACACTGGCCAAATGCAGACGCTCAGTTAGCTCCATGATGTGAGAAGCGCAGAGGGAGGTGAGGAGTGGCCCAAGGCAGAGGAGCTGGTTCTCATGGAGACCAAAGGTTATCACAGGTTGGGAGATCAAGACACCCCTGTGGGCTATCGGTTCTGGGGCACTGTGTCCCTCAGGCCAAATGATGTTTGCTGATGCTGCTTCTTTATAATTAAGCCATAAATGGCTCTGGGCTTAAAGTGTGAAGTTCAGGGTTCTAGTCCCAGTAATGTCACCAACCTCCTGTTGGCCATAATTATGTTCCTTCCTCTCTCTGGGTTCAGATTTCTGACAGATAACAGGAGGGGGCAGTTGTCACATACTGTGTTTGTTGACTGCTTACTCTGAGACTCATCATGCTTATGCTGGACCCCAGGGAGCCAAAATGATTAAGCCAAAGATCTTGCCTTTTAGAAGCACCAAGATCAATGAAGGTGACAGAAAAAAAAAAAAAAGAGAGAGAGACAATTACAAGGCAATGTGATAATTGCTAGGATAGGGTGGGTACAGGAGGTTGTGGCACCTCTCTTATAAGTGGGTAGCTTGGGTTGGAGGAGGCAGAGAAGAGTGAGTATGGGTAGGCCAGGTAAAGAGGATGGGAAAGGGAATATTCTAGGCAGAGGGAACAGCATATGCAAAGGCGTGGAGGCAAGGGAGAGTTTGGCTCTAATAAGGACCAGAAGGTAAGGCAAGGTGGCTCATGGGTGGTACGTAAGAGGTAGGGGGATTGGCAGAAGCAGGGAGGGCAGGAGCCGCATCAGGCAGGCTTTGGACCTCACGTTCCAAACAGGGGCCACAGGATTTTTATAAACCAGGGGGTAACAAGTCCAATGTGCCCTTTAAAAAGAAGGAAATTCTTTCATTTATGGTAACTTGGATGGACCGGAGGACATTATGCGGGATAAGCCAGACACAGAAAGTGATACTCATGGTATCACTTGTATGAACTATCCGCAATAGGTAAATTCAATTCAGAAGCAGAGAGTAGAAAGTTGATTGCCAGGGGCTGGAGGGAGGGACAATGGGGGATAGTGGACAAAGGGTACAAACTTTGAGTTATGCAAGATGAATAAGTACTGGGGACTTAACGTGCAGCATGGTGGCTATAGCTAACAGTATTGTACTACATACTTGAAATGTGCTAAGAGGGTAGGTCTTCAGTGTTCTTACCAGAAAGGAAGAAAGAAAAAAAGAAAGAGAGGGAGGAAGAGTGGGAAGGAGAGCGGGAGGAATGGTGACTGTATGAGGTGATGGGTATGTTAGTTAGCTTGATCGTGGTCATCACATTGTATCATTGAAACCACCAAGTTGTACTCCTTAAACATATACAATTCCTATTTGTCAAGTACAGTTGAGCCTGTAACAACATGGATTTGAACTGCATGTGTCCATTTATACACAGATTTTTTTCAACAAATATATTGGAATTTTTTTTGATATTTGCAGGAATTCGAAAAAAACTGTAGCTTAGGAGTAATGAAGAATTTGAGAAAAAGGTATGTCACAAATGCATAAAATTTATGTACGTACTAGTCTATTTTATCATTTGCTACCATAAAAACCAACAATAAGTGTTTTAGTTAAGTGTTTTTTGGGAGTCAAAAATTATGTTAGATTTTTCAATTGTGCAGGTCATGGGCACCCCTAACCCCATGTTGTTCAAGGGTCAACTGGTATACCTCAATGAAGCTGAAAAGAAAAAGCTACTTTGGCTATTGGGTGGGAAGGGGATGGGCATGAGGGCATGACTGGAGACAAGGAAGCCGGTTAGGAGCTGTCACAGAATCCCAGCGAGAGATGAGGGTGACAAGGCTGGAGAAGGGTCCATGATTCAAAACATGGGAAGGTGGAGCGAACGGGGCTTAGAGTTGGCCCAGCTGCCAAGGCTGAGGAAGGCAAGCAGCAAAGAACAGCCTTCTGGTTTGGCAGACCACTCCCTCCCTGTACAGCTGGCAGAGGGGAGGTGGGTGGGGGTCTCTGCTCAGGTTCCTGGGTGGGAGGCTGAGCCAGGGGAGTTTGTAGCTCTAATCCCACGCATCACAACACCTCCTCTAGGCTCTGGCCCCCATCCTCAACCTCCCTTCTTCCCTGGTCATTTGCAGATGCAAGCATCCCCACAATTAGAAATACTTAATTTTGCTTTACTGTGTATTCTATTTTTGTTAAATAGATTAGTCTCCACCAGGAAAACCAAATTGCTGACCAGTCAACCTGAAAGTCTGAGACATGCAATTTGCAATGTGTTGGAATCTTCATGTGAGGCTGGGGTGGGCTGTGGATTGGCCTGGCAGGTGGGGCAGGGCTCAAATCAGGCAGCAGGGGCAGCACCAGTCCAGGCAGGGGGCCGGCGGCTCAGGCTGCAGGGCGGCCAGGCAGGAAGGGAGAAAGTCACAGACCAGAGAAACATGAAAGGAAAACTGGGCAGAGCCTGGGACCCTCAGACTATTGATTCGGAAAGGGCTCTATGCTGAGCGGCCAGCTGGGCGGGTTCTGCCTGGGATCTCCTAACCACTACGGTGGTAGTCTCTCTAGTGTGTCAGGAGATAAGGTTCATCTTATCTGAAAGTGGGGCTCATAATTCCTCTTAAGAAGGAATGATCTTGGTGTAGGAAGGAGCCTTGATTAGCCTCCTGGGTAGAAGGTAAGAACCTCAGGGTGCCCCTGGCAGACAGGAGCCAGCGCAGGCAGGGAGGTCAGCCACTCTGCCAGAGGAAAATGGGAGGGGGTTATTTTTCCTGCAGAGGAGGAGGGGCCACATTTCTTGTGTGGATCATGTGGCCCCATCTGGGGAAAGCATGAGGGATGGTGGGTTGGTCCGAATCCTGAATGAATTCAGCACAGTCAGGACCGTGAGAATGCGAGCCTCCAGGAATGTGAAGCGATCTTGAGGTTGGTGTGGACATCACTGAACTGAAGGATGGAGCTTCCTGCCAACCTTTCCAAGCTCCCAATGGCTGATGTCAGGTTACATGTAAGATGCTAGGGTCAGGCAGGAGGCTATCCAAATTTTAAATGTGTCGTGGCTTCTCCATCTAAATGGTTTGTATGTGAGTTTACATCTGCCAGTGTGTATGTATTATGTGTATTGTGCACTCACATGAGTGCACATATATGTGGCAGGGCCAGGCCAAGGTGTACTGATGTGACAGGCTCCCAAGTCCCTCTCAGCCCTAATGGCGCTTGGCTCTGAGTCCCAGTGAGTCACCACTTGCACCTCCCACCTTGGAAACAGTGGGCTGGGCTGGCAGGCAGGTGTCCCTGGCATGCCTGATTGAGAACCCATTCTCTCTCTGGCTCAGCTCTCCCACCAGAAACCCAGATGGCTCCATATGGGGGTTGGGGACTATTCTCTTGGTTTCATGGGCTAAGCTGAAAAATCTTCCATTAACTGAAAAATCTTCCACTAGTTCTCCCAGGAAGGAAAGAGACAGGAGTTAGCAGAAGAGAAAACGTGGAGGGAAGGGCTGGTGCCACTGGTGTCTCAGGCTGAGGAGGGTCAGGAGGCCTCCTCGAGCAGCAGAAACCAGAATGAAGGCGGTGAAATGCCAGGAGCGGACTAGGAACAAACACAGTGGGGGTCTTAAGGTGTTTCCAGGGTTGGAATGGGGTCTCTCCAAGCTGGGGAGACAGGTCTGGGAACTCCTTTAGTTAAGCTGGGTCCTCTCCTCTCTCCTCCCACTGCCTGGCCTCACTCCCTCCACTCCCATGGGTCTTCTAAGACACTGCTCAACTAATTGGTCCAACTGCTGAACTTAAAAGAGCCACAGGTCCTTATATTGACAGGATTGTACCTGGTTTATAGCTGCCTAATCTTTGTAATGGACATTTATTTTTCTTGCTCAGCAAATGATCACCCTTTGGATGATAAGAGCACCCCAACTTCAATTTAGAGATGTTGTCAGCCCAGGTCTGTGATAGCCCACTCTAAGATGGCTCTAGTGATTCTCACCTACTGGGTAATCACTCTTGTATAGTCCACTGAACAGGGCTGGCCTATGTAACCAACAGATCACAGAAGTGGCAGTGGGATTCCCAGACTGGACCATATTAAGACACTTTAGCTGCAGTCTTGTTTTCTTTCGGATTTCTGATGCTGCTGGAAACTGGCTACCATGTCATGAGGATACCCAGGCGGCCCTGTGGAGAGTCCACGTGGTGAGGAACTGAGTCCTTCTGCCAGTAGCCAGCCAGCATCAACTTGGGTGAGCCATCTTGGAAGCAAATCTTCAGTCCCAATGGGCCTTAGGATGACTGAAGTCCCAGCTGACATCTTGCCTTCCATTATATAAAGAAAAGACCCCAAGCCAGAACCTTCCAGCTAAGTCACTCCTGCATTCCTGATCCACAGAAGTCATGTGAGATAATAAATCTTCATTGCTGCTTTAAGCCACTATACTTTGGGATAATTTGTTATGAAGCAATACATATTAAGACTTTATTAAGGACTACTTACATGGTGGGGTGCGGGGACAGATTAATAAGAGTACACATAAGGGATGGTGATGTGCCCATGACTAGCAATGGCAAGGGCTGTTATATACCTCAAAACAATAGGGCCAAGGAAGAAATAGTGTCCTCCGAGCTTCTTTAGATTGGGAGACATAGCAGAGAAGCCACAGCCATGGAGAGAGGGGCATAGCTGTTTCAGGAGACACAGCACCAAAGAAGGGCACGGGCTGCACCCTGACCTCTCTCTCTCCTCTTAGCCTCCAGTCTCCTGCCTGTACTCGCCATTGGCCAAACCCAACCAGAAGCCCGAGGACAAGGAATCCCAGGTGATGTCGACTACCAGATCAGCCTTCTGGGGCAAAGAGAAAGACAGAAAATGAGTCTGTGGGAGAAGGAGAAGAGACGAAAACTAACCCAGAGATCCAGCAGGTCCCACACTTTGCCTTAATATTCAGCAAAAGATCCAGCAGGTCCCATGCTCAGCCCTAAAATTCAGCAAAGCTGACCTATATGCAGGGCCGGGTCACGTCTTAAAACTAAGCCAATCAGTGGAGTCCATCCTCTACTTACAGTGATTGGTTCAGGGCCAGGCACATGACCCAAGATAGCCGATCAAGACTAAGGGAACTTATCAGGAGATTTAGCTGGTACTCCTGGGGAAATGGGCTCCTCTTTTGCTGGATTTGGTGCTGCGATGAGGGGAACAAGCAGCAGCTCTTCAGACACTGAGACTGGAGGCACGGGAGAAAGCAGTACCAGAGATGGTGAGAAGAAGCGTCACCCTGGACTTCACTGTTATCTTCGGTTAAGTACGAATTTCTGGTGTTTGCTAGAAATTCTGCCTTAAGACCAGAACAGAAGAATCCTGAATGATGCATTCTCATCCACAGTCTTGATGATCCTCGTGGCAGCTCTCTGGGTAGGCTGAGCAGAGATCATTAATTCCCTTTCACAGATGAAGAAAATGTGACGTTCAGTTCTCTTTATTTCTTGACACCCAGTTCATTTGAATTCATAATTAAATCCACTATAACTAGGCCAGGTTTTTGGTGTATATCTTGTCCTCACATTGTATGGTTTTAGATTTTTGACTATTTTAGTGGCCACACAGTATATACACCTGTATTGCAGGTTGCCTCAAACTCTCTTTAGAAGTTGGCACTCAATAATCAAACAAGTCATGGTGGCCGGGAAAATTTTGCAAGGTCCCACATCTTGCAGGCACTAGACCTGAGACTGGAAGACATGACAGAAGCAGGTCCCCATGCCCCTTTTTGTCATAAATGGGGAAGGTCCTCACTTTGGTACTTCTGTACTTTCCTCCTCTCTCCACTGCCTCATTGGACTGACACTCCTTGGAGGCCAGTGTAAGGGCTGTTAGTGGGTGTGTGTGCGCTCAAGGCTAACCTGCTAAGGGTGGGCCAAACCCTTGGTGGTCTCCAGGGAGTTTGGAGCAAATCAGGGGCCCTTTTCAGTCTGCTATGGGAGGAAAGAAGGAAGACATCTTCTGACTACTGAGTTGGTTGAAGTCCTTCCAGTGGCTTATGAGGCCTGATGAAATCTGGCCCCTGATCTCTTTCTGATGGTGTCTCCAACTTCTCTACCAGACACTACACCATTCCAGCCACACTGGCCTCCTGCAGTTCCCACATACTCCAGCTTCCTTGCCTGCCTGATAATTTTTGATTAGATGTCAGACTCCTAAATTTTTTTTTTTATTCCTTTAAATATTCTTAAGCTTTGTCTGGGACATAGTTAAGTTATTTGGAATGAGTCTGACCCATTTGAGGCTTGCTTTTAAGCTTTGGTAGGTGGGACGGGAGCCACCTTTAGCCTAGGGTGGATTTTATCCCACTACTGAGTATCTCCCTGGGTATTAGGATCTCTGGCTGGTAGGACCAGGATGATTCCTGGCCACACATGAGCTCTGAGGATCCTTCTGTCTGTCCTTTCTGCTGGTCCTTCCTTTGGTCTCAGGTGGCTTCTTCCCCACCCAGCAGGTACTGACCAGTGTGCCGCTGAAGCCCTGCAGGGACCCTCTGCGGCTCTGCTGCTCCCCGCCTCTGCTTCTCTGCCTGCGAGTCCTAGCCTCCTTGGGCCCTGGATGTTCAAACTTTCATATCTGTCTCCTCAAATTGGTGAGACTGCTGGGCTCTGCTTGAGCCCCCTTCCAGTGCTGTGGCCTGGAAACTCTCCAGGCAGTAAGCTGGGCAGTCAGAGGCTGAAGTCCTTTCCATCCCTTCACTCAGGAGTCACTCCCTTCTATGATCTGTAGTCCCGGCTCAGGAAACTGTTGTTTCACATAGTCTGGGTTTTTAGTTACTTAAGGCAGGAGGTAAATCCACTCCGGGTTACTCCTGCTTGGTGGAAACAGAAGCCCTCCCAGCCCCAGTGCTCCAGGCCTGCTGACCCGAGGCTTTTGCATTGGCTGCCTGCCCGCCCGGGTGCCTCTTACTGCAGTCCTCTCCTGTCGCCTCCTCTAAGTCTTTTCTCATGTGTTACCTCCTCCTTCTCACTACTTCAGGGTCACAAGAGGCCTGAGAGCTCTGATCATGCCAGGCAAACCCCCATCCCCACCCCAGCCCATCCTATATATGGACTGAGGTCCACTGACTGTCCCATGGGGGAGACAGTGGTACATCCCCTTCCTCCTATGGGTGCTCAGAAAAGCTGGGGTGAGGAGTGTGAGCCCAAGGAGAAGATGCAAGCTGGACATCTGCTCCAAAACCCACTGCTGTGGGGATGGGTGGGGGAAATAGGACACGGTTCCATTACACTGGAGTTTGGAACCTCAGAATACCCTGTTCACGAGAGACTTTAATTCCCAAGACAGCTGTTGAGTGGTTGAGGTCATTAAACATGGATTACTGAGGTAGCTCTTCATAAGCTAGTTGATGGAATTACTAGATGGGAGAATGAGCAGGGAATTTTTCTGTCCATTGCAGAAAGCGTTGCAGAGCCCACACATGCGGCAGGGACCCTGCCAAATTACTGACGGGGATTGACTGTGGTTATGTGGATTAACTCACACTGCATATGGCTTACTGAAGATCCTGTGTGCCTGAGAGAGAATCTAGGTCACATACTGTGGGCCTGTAAAAAAAATATGTGTATATGTATATATATAATACATATATACTCATATACAAAATCCTGCATTCTTCCTACATTTATACTAATAGCCTACCAGTCACAGTCTAGAGGGGATCAATCAGTAATTAATTGTATATATCCTGAGGCTTCAAACCTGAAGAGCTTTTTAAGCTGGCCTGTATCCTATGTTAAACAACATCCTACATATTTAAGATTAAATTACATAATATTCTTTCAGTTAACTGGACTCCAACCAATGGGGCTCCAACTCATAGAGTTTGGTCTTGAGGAGAAAAAAATTCCTCTAGGCTCAGAAAAGAGGCCCACGTGAGGGCTGGAAATGCTCAAGGCCCCTGTGACGTCTGCTTCCACCCTTTCTCCCTTCCCTGTACCATTCTCCTCTAAATGAGAATTGGAGTCCATCTTAGAATGGGATAGACAGGAAAGAGCATCAGTATTGGCTGAGAGCCGACAGGCACCAGGAACAGTGCCAGATAGCAATGTGTCAGTTAATCCTCATAACAAGCCTGTGAAGCAAGTGTTAATATGGCCTATTGTACAGAAGGGAGAACTGAGGCTAAGGGTTTACTAGCTAAAGTCCCCTTGACTAGTACAGAGCAAAGCTGGATTAAAGTCCAGGTCTTTTGCAGTTAATAATTTTTTAATTCTTTTTTTTTTTTAAGTGAGACCTAAAGTAATATATATATTCACCATAGACTATTTAGGAAGGAGAAATAAGCAAAGAGAAAGAATTCCATGCAGAGACAAGCACTGTTAGCATTTTGGAGTCCATTCCTCTAGTCTTTATATATTTAAAAACATTTATCAAAAGTGGGGATTTACCATACAAGCCTTTATAATCTGCCCTTTTACATAATTTGTCCTTTTAATTGTCATTAATTTATATTAATTTTAATCTGCCCTTTCATATTGTCCTAAACAATATATCATAAGCAACCTTCTATGCCAGTAGATATTGTTATAAACGACTATTTTTAATGGCTGCCAAAAATCCTACTGTATAGATGTGTCAAAATTTATTTAGGTAAGCCCAAGCACTGGACATTTCAGTTATTTCCAGTTTTTCCTCTGCTCCCACTATGACAAACCATGTTGTCATGAACACTAATTGGCTATGTCTTTAATATAGCACAACTGCTCCTGGAGGAAGGGTTCCTAAAAGTACTGTTTTTTTTAGGCCCAAGGGGACGTAATATTCCTCTTACAGGGCATGGGAAAGTCTGAGTGCTTATTTCTAGAAAATATTCTCCTCCCTTCCCCCACCATATCTGATTTTCCAAACCCTACCTGTATTTGAGGTCCAGCCCAATTGTCTAGACTACAAGTCTATGCCACTGGCCCAGGAGCTTCTTCAGAATTTAAATCATGGTGACCAGCAGAATATGGGCCAGATATGTCATTTAAAATAATCCAATAACTATATTTAAAAAGTAAAAAAGAAACAGGTAAAATAAATGATAATGATAAATTTAACCCAGTATATCCAGAATAATATCATTTTAGTTATGATCAGGATAGAAACTATTAATGAGATATTTTATACTTTTTTGGTACTAAGTCTTGCTGGGGGCAACCATACTGAGCAGTACAGGTTAGAATGTGTCTTACTTCCTCCTGTATTCTTACAAAAATAGGACTTGGTAGCAGTGAGTCAAGCCCCTCCATCTCATGGTCTTGTCCTGGATGAGTTTATGTGGGTAGTGGGGGCTGAGAGGAAAATTTGGTGTCTGTCCCCAAGCCTGAACCCTGTGGGGAAAGCGGCTAGGTGGAAAGCGAGGGGCTGTGTTCATAGGGAACCTCGTGGGCTCAGGGCACAGCAGCTGAGCCTTGGCCTAGTCAGTGGTGTGCTGGGAAATGTGTAAAAAGAAGCTCTCTGAGTGGAGAAGGAGGAAGCGCTGATTTGTAGCTTTTGCTGATTACTATTGTGTAAATATTCCCATCATGGCCAATTTCAAACTACTAATGTGACATCACAGAACAGGAGTTGGGAAGACACATACACAATTGGGTCTAATGAGCTGAAGCAGGTCAGTTTAACATAGCGCTGGGACCAGCTGAGTGAGTGTGACACAGCAAGGGGACAGCATGACCTTTTTCCCCAGAGGCCAGCAAAGCCCTACAAGAGCCCCATGCATTTTAGGGCTCTGGGGAACAAAGATCTGGCAATACTGTAGTGAGCAGCCTCCATAAGTGGCTGTGGGCCCTGGATGTCACCAGGGAGGCTGTGGTACAGGGCCAAGTGAGGGCCATTGTGAGGATACTGAGTGCCTCCAGGGACGCAGAGGGAAGACCAGGGGAACTGTGGGAGGCGGGGGTGGACTTGAGGTGACGCTATTCTGCAGGTAGAAGCAATATCCCAGGGAGGTTTCCTTAGTATTGTTGTAACTCTGTTGTAGACAGGCTGGAGTGAGTTCTGGCCATTCACATGACATCTGCCTCCCCACAGACTGTGAATGCCTAAAGGCTCAGATCAGTTTGTCCTGCCCACTTGTATTTTCTGTTTTTCATGAACACATCTTCCTGGACCAGATCCTTGCCTCTCATGCATGGAGTATTTTTCTGCTGGATTAGGAAGAGTGACTGCACCATCCACTTTTCCCTGGGTCACCATGCAGATTTTCAGATTATCCAGATGTTAAACTGTGCAGAGTACCATAGAGTATATAGATGCATTTTTAAAACGTATTGTAATGTTCATGGTATATATTAACTTGAGGACCATTCTATTCAAAGTGGGAAGTGATTGCATTAGAAGTACATCCTTGATCATCCCTTTTTTTTCTGTCATAACTGGCCAAACCAAGCCCTGTGATTATTCTTCTGAAATGTGCCTTCGATCCACATGCTTCTCTCTCTCCACTCACTGCTGTGGTCGGTCCTAAGGTCCCTGCAGTTGCTCTTGCTTCCTTCTAATCTGTTCTCTCCAAAGCAGTTTGCTCCCTTGTTAGACATGTTTTCATGGGTCCCACTGGTCTTAGGATAATAGGTGTGACATGATCTGGCTTCCACCCAGTCCCTCTCCCCAACTCCCCAGGCTCATCTCATTCCAGTTTCTCTGCTTCAACCACATTCGCTTTCTTTTGTTTTCTCAAAGGTGCTGTGCTTCCTCTCACACCACTGCCTTAGCCTTTGCTCTTCCCATCTCCAGGGATGCCCTTCCACCCATTTTGCCTACTTAGCTCCTATTCATTCTTCAATCTCAACTCAAAGTCATCTCCTCAAGGAAGTCTTTTCTGATCCCCTGCCTAGGTCAGGCCTCCATGTTAGTCCTCAACATACCCCATGGCTTCCTTTCAGCTTATAGAAAGAAATTCATATTTAAATTTATATTTAATTAGTTATTCCCATAATTTATATTTAGTTATTCAGGCAATTATCTGCCTATTGTCTATTTTCTCCTGGTCCACATTTGCCTTGCTCAGTGTTGTATCTGTATCAGTACACATGCCTCTCATACTATAGGTTGTAGTAAATATTTTTAGAAGTGAATGAGCAAAGGGAAGCAGTCACTTCTCTGTGGTTGTGTCAAATTTTTATGCTGTGGTTCTAGCACTGATAGTCAACATTCCAGAGCCCAGAAAACGTGTCTTATTGGTTCTTGGATATATAGTTAATTTTTTCACTGTAAATATCTAATTCTCCTGTTGTTTAAACCAAAAAAAGAAATGAAGATATATATGGGGTATGGCTTGCTTTCTTTTCTCATCATGGATCCCTCAGTTATACACATAGCACTTTACAGTTTGCAATACACCTTCCTTATTTCATCTCCAGAGCAATCCGACAAGGGGCCTTTGGTGATGGGCCTCACTTTGCAGAAGAGAATGCAAAGACTTCCCTGAGGTCACCAGCGCTAAGATGCGGTGGACAGCATGCAACTGCAGGTCTGAGGACTCCTTGGCCTGTGCACGCTCTACCATGACAAGCTGCCTCCCCAGCAAGCTACAAGAGCCACCCAGACGAGATGGTGTCCCATCATTTTGGCTCCGCGGTTTTTTCTCAAATGTTTTCAGAATCATTTTTGCAAGGGGAACATTTCTCAGAGGAAGAAAAACTAGTTCATCACAGTAATCAAGTCTGTCATGGAGGATGTGTGATGATGTTTGAAAATATAATCCTATGAACATCAGAGCTGACAACTCTGAAACATCTCGAGGCTAAATCTGCTAATAACAGTCCTTAGCATTCAGGTTGGCACTCACATGGGTGGGTGTGATACATTTCACAGTAGAAATGCCCTAACAAGGAACTTCCTCACAGAGTAACTGGGGAGAGGACAGACTTTAATGAGGCCCAGTCGCTGAAAGGGTGAAGTGTGAGTGAAGAATAAAGGCATGAGATGAAACATGCACTGCCGTGAGTCAGATGACAATATGGTGCCTCACATCAGAAAATGCAGCAAACACTTTCTGGAGGTCAGGACTTGTAGAGAAAAAGAGTCAAGACATTGGGGTCATCACCTCTGCAGATAGTCCCAGAGAAAATGTGATTTGATAAGAATGAAGCAGACAGAATTGCAGTTACCTCTTCTCAGCTTGCTGTTTACCCATTCCCTTCCTTTCACCTACTTATCCACCGACCAGCTCGCCCACTCATTCAGCTTTGTCTAACCACCAACCTGCCCATCTGCCCACCTACCATCTATCCATGGATCAATCCATCCACTCACCCACATACTCTTTCATTCATCTGTCTACCTGCCACCACCCAGTCATCTATATTCATTCACCTACCTACACAGCCATCCGACCATTCACCCATCCACCTGCCCACTCCTCCGCCCACCCCTCCACCCATCTGTCCTCCCAACCCCAGCAGCTAGCCACTTTCCTGCATATCTACTATGGTTAAAGCCCAGGGCAGCTCTGGGAGAGGTGGAGGCCAGAGGTGATGATAAAAATATCCTTTATATATTTGTTCATTTACTAATCAGCTGAGACTCAAAGATAGGCCAGACTGCTCAGTAGTCACTGAGCACAGAGAGGTGAGAGAAATGAACCCTACCACCAAACACTCGTGTAGAAGTGTGGTACTGTTTGCGGCTCTGGTACCTATACCTCCCTCTCTCTTTCTCGCTCTTTTATGACTCATTTTCTTAACCTTTTAAGAGCAAGAACACAGTGCCTTTCAAGATAAAGATAAAGCAATAAGGAGGTCACTGTTCCTGAAACCTCCATCATACACGTGCCACTGTCATGATTTTTGCAGCATCCACATACCATCTGGGCTTTTCTTTACTAAGTCTCTGCCTCTTAAAACACTAAAAAAAACCCTTATCTTGCTACCATAAATGCTAGTTATATTTCTGTAGTACACATTAAATTCAAACACAGCTACCAAAGAGTGGAGGTCTGGGTCCCAGCTAAGAATCTCCTCTCCTGCCTCTGTGGCGCTGTCAGGGGCCTGCTGCCACGGCTAGCCTCAGGCCCTGCCTGGGGCCCAGAGTGAGCCAGCCTGAGGTCTGGGCCTGTTCCCTATTAAGGTTTTGCTGCCTCTTTGTTACTGCAGAAATTTGCTTGCTAATTTTCAAATTAAAAAGGAGGGTTAACAAAGTGTCCTGAGGAGCAGATTTGGGGAAAAAAAAAGCAATGTTAAATGTAGTGTTAATGTTACTGTCAATGTTAAATGAGGGACAATGATACTGGGCTTAAATGTAGAATCTCTTTGGAAAGCACATTTGAAAACCAGTGGAATAGATTGATAAACAGCTGTACACACGAACATGAATACATAAATCACATATATGGCGGGGGTGTATGTACATATGAGTGCATTTGCTTATGTGCATATGAATGTGAGAATGGGAATCACCAAAGGTGGCAGGAGCTGTAAGAATGCTGCTGGAGCAGTGATGGGACTCACCAACCCCAAGGTCTCCAGGAAAAATGAATCACAGGTGTTTGAAAGACTAGAGGACTGTGCAGCTGGTATCCAAATGCACCCTTCTCATCCTCTTTGTACTAATTTAGCACTTGCTATGTCCCAGCTCTCTGTATGTACAAACCTCTTTAATCCCCACAAGCCTTTAAGGTGAGCCCTGCTGTTATTTGCAGGGAACGCTGAGGAGCTCAGCTCAGCTCTCTGCTCTGCCTAAGCCACTATACCCTGGCTCCTGGGCTTATTGGCTACTGAGGGTGCCAGCACCACATTCCCCTCCACCGTGGGGAACTGCCTTGCCCCAGGATATATCCCTCCCAGGGCCCAGCCATGGCTAGTGACTGGTTGAGAAGATACAAGGGCCAGTCCCCTTGTCTCACTCTGGACAACTCTGAGGGCTATCCTAGCTCCAGAGCTCTCCTAGGATCAGCTGTGGCCTCAGTGGCAACCAAGTTCAGATCAATTTCTGGCTCTGCCCAAAACTGCTGCCTCACTTCCTCACAGCGTATTTCCTGAGCTTACTCTCCCTCCAAACCTTCAGCACTCAATGCTCCATCTCAGAGTCTATTTACAGACAGCCCAGTCTAAGGCATTGTTTCATTTTACAGATGAGAAAACTGAGGTGCAGAGACAAAGTTCTTGTCCAAGTTTACCTGGCTAGCAAGTAGAGCCAAGATGTGAACCTAGGAAGTCTATCTCCAGAGTCTGTGCTGCTAAGCATTTCACGCTATTGCCTCTCAGGAAGACAGAGGGGGGCATCCCCCAGACCTGTACCTCTCCACCCCTCTTCCACAATTTACAGTGCCCTGACCAGACTCCATGTCTCTACTGGCCAATTACCGGTTAAGCAAGAATTCTAGGAAGCTTGAAATCCACGGATAAAAAGAGAAGGAGTTGGGGGTGTTGTAAATCCATGAAAAAATAGATCTTTGCAGCCTCCTTTGCCCTCTCACACTGGGCTGGCATCACGCAGGGTCACATGGGAGTGCATGTGAGTGAGCCCTGCATGAGCACACACAGGAGGGGCAGGCGTCCAAGAGGGTTCAAAGCCAGGTGTCTTGTCAGCTGAAATTCTTGTCAGCTGTCCTCCCCTGGTCATAGGATACCTCCATCCCGCTTCACAAATGCATAGGCTAACATACCTTGACACGCACCAGGGTATGCTGGTCTCATGCAAAGAGAAATGCCTGTGCTGTATTATTGAGCTCTTCAGATTGGATTTTCACACAGGATCAGGGTGTACCTTTATCTGAGTATTCCTCAGGAATGGGAATATCACTACTGTGTAACTGTACTATTTACTTTCAAATGTTTGCTCATTATTTACACTCACATTCAAAAATGTACTTTCTTAGGTTTCTGTATGAAAAGACAACCAAACTTTTGCTGGGCTGATAACTATTTGGTTAGAGGTAGCTTGCAAATACTATAATTTCCCTCTAAAATTAAACTACTTATGATATCTTTACGAGTACTTTTAAGTAAATAATAAATGAAGTCAGCTTCCTCATAATATATTATATAATGGCTTTAAAATGACCACATCTAATGGGGAGTTACTATTTAATGGGGACAGAGTTTCAGTTTGGGAAGACGAAAAAGTTCTAGAGATGGACAGTGGTTGACAGTTGCACAACGGTGTGAATGCTTAATGCCATGGAGCGGCACACTTACAAATGGTTAAAATGGTAAATTTCATATTATGTATATTTTATCACAATTAAAAAAAAGGATGGAATTGAAGAGATTGAGAACCATTGCTACAGAACAAGTTTTATAATGTGAAGGAATTAAAAAAGGAAAAGATCTCATCTCATGTGAAGCATAAGTGCTCAAAGCGCCCAGTGGACCTGTCTGAAGGGTGAAGCTATGGATGACTTTGATTTGATTTCTGGTGCTTGTTTGTGCTTTTTACATTTTTCTATAATATAATGAAAAATGTTTTTGTATCCCAAAAAATAAATGTAAAATTATTTTAAAGCACATGAATAAGAAAAGCATGTAACATGAGGTTATACCCTCCCTTCCCTCAGTCAGGGAAGAAGTGAGTAAAATGTAAGATGCTGCTTCTGGGACTGGCTGGCTGGAGACAGGAGAACATCCCCCCAGGTGGTAGAAGCTGGGCATCAAGAAGAGTTGCCCATCCAGTGAAGAGGGGTCAGAGTCCTGGCTTCAGCCCTGCCTTGCACTCAGCAGGTCACTGCAGGCTACAATTTCCCCACTGGGCAGCAGACTGGTGAGAAGGGGAGTCTCATTGGCTCCTTGCAGTCCTGTCCTGCTCTGGCTGGAGTTCTTTTGGCCCCAGTGGAGGGGACCTGGTGTAGGTGTAAGGTAATGATTAACCATGGGGGTTGAAAGTTAGATTTCCTGTGTCCAACCTTGGGTCAATTATTTAACTTCTTTTTAACTCTTCTCACCTGCAAAATGCTGTCAAAACAGTCTCCATTGTCTGAAGCGGTGTTAGTTTGCCAGGCCTGCCTCAACAAAATACCACAAACCGGATGGCTTTTGCAACAGAAATTTAGTGTCTCTCAGGTCCAGAGGCTGCACGTGCAAGATCAAGGTGTCGGCAGGGCTGGTTCCTTCTGGGGTTGTAAGGGTGACAGTTCTGTGCCTCCCTCCAGCTTTTGGTGGCTCACTGGCAGTTGGCATAGCTTGGCTTGTAAAGCATCATGCTGTTTCTGCCTTCACCTGCATGTGGCATTCTCCCTGTGTGCATGGTCTGTGCCCAAGTTTCCCCTTTTTATAAGGACTGATTGTATCAGTTTACCCTCCTCCAGTAGGACTTCATCTTAACCATTATACCTACAATGACCCTATTTCCAAGTAAGGTCACATTCTGAAGTACTTTGGGTTGGGGGTTCAAATATGGATTTTTAGGGAGACACAGTCATGTAACGGGAGTTGTTATGAGGATTAAATGAGATAATGCATTTAAAAGCTTAGAATTGCACCCAGCATATATTGAGCATTCAGAACTACAGCCATTTCTATTATCCTGACATTTGTCATTACAGTAATTGTTAGTAAGGTTCCTTCCTTTGTTTCCCACAGAGACCCGGACAGAGTCTTTACATAGGGTTTCTGTTGAAGCTCTCTTAAGATGATACACTCCCCCACACTGCCTTTCATAAGGAAATAGCTATTTTTTCCCCTGACTTGAGGAAGTCAAACTTGCAAGCTTTGGAAGGCTAGGCATCAATTCAAACAAATTGCTAAACCACATTATTTTGATCTTTCAAATTTATCTGACAGCAGAAGGAGTAGGTTTCTTTCCTGTGCTGTACGCTATCTGCAGTCATTTGTAATTGTGTTTAAATAAATGGGTGGAGGGCAGCCAGGCAGCACCCAAGAACCCAAGATTTGGAGACACCTGCATTTAGAATCAGAAGACCGATGATGTAGTTTTGAACTAGGATCACCAGTAACACACAGTGGGACCCCAGTATAGCTACTTTGCCTTGCTGAGCTACAACTTCCCAATTCCTTCAGTCAACAAACGTGTTTCATGGACTAAGGGCCATTGTTATATACTAGGCACCAGGGGTGCACAGAGAATTATGGGCTCTTGTCCCAGTCAAGGTGCTCATAGGCTCACTGTCCAGTGGTAACGGGCAAATGAACACAGAACCCAGTGCAGAGCAGGAGACCACAACCTGCTCCACCACTACCCCTAGTAGGGGAGAGGGGTTCCTGCCCCCGCTCCGCAGTGTCTCACATGGTTGTTCAGATGGTGAGTTCCTTGGGGGCAACCCTTACATCTTACTCCTCCTGCCTTGTCCAGAGCTGGCTTAAGAGGGGGTGCTAGGAATGCTTGTTGAATTCATGGTTAAGAAATGGTTAACCTAAATGGTTAACAGCATGAACACTGAGTCAGCCAGATTGGGCAGCTTTGAATAAAGGCTGTCACAACCTATAGGAGGTTGGGTAAATCATTTATCTTTGCTCAGCCTATTCTTTAAAATCTATGAATGGCCAAAGTATCTAAATCATTCATTTATTAAACAAATATTAATCAAGCACCTACTATGTCCCAGGCACCTGGTTTTAAGTCTTAGGGATACAGTGGAAAACAAAACAATGAGTAAGTAAAATAGGTAGCAGGTCAGATGGGGGTGACTATTGTGAAGAAGAACAAAGAGGGTGGGACCAGAAATTTTAAATAGGGTGTCAGGGAGGTCTCACTGAGGAAGGTCGCGTGGGCAGAGAGGTGACCTAGGTGAGAGCTGTATGCCGCTCACTGGGAGGAGGGTTCCAGGAACTGGGAATTACACATCCCCCACCAGGTGGCTGCTGTGAGCATCACATTCAACAACACGTGTACAGGGCTTAGGACGCTGCAGTAGGAACTCATTTGTTATAGCTATTATCAGCATTACATTAATAAATGTAACTGCATCGAGGAAAAGAGGAGGTAGAGACTATGAATGTATCTGCACACAGGGCAGTCACACATCGAAGAATATTATTATAGTTGTTGTTTATTGCTAGCAATTATTCTAGGAAATGCTCCTGACAGTCTGAAGCACAGAGGGCTCATCAGTGACTCCCTTTCCCTCTCAGGCTCTGGGACTTGAGCCCTGGAGAGGTGCTGATGGGAGTGCCTGGGGAGGGGGGCAACACGTGGGTTTCTTGCCTTTTTCAGGAAGGCAGGAGCAAAAGCCTCCACCCCCACCCCAGCACACGCACACTTGCCAGGCAGGTTTGCACTGCTTGTGTGAGCTCGTGATGCCAGTTACCACAGCAAGAATGTGGGAATCACTATTAGCAGATTTAAGAACTAGAGACCCTGCTAATTCTTTTGTTGTCAGTTCTGTTTATTTCTTGGGTAGAAAAAGTCTTTTTAGTTTATCAAAGCCTGGAAGGCAGGAGGGTGGGAGAGTGTGACAGAATTTCTTGATTATTTATAGATTGAATCCTACAAAGTTAAGACCAGTTACCCGTGTTCAGTGAGCGTCCACCAGGTGTAAAGCATTAGGTGAAGAAGCATGAGCACAGGTGGGGACCAGAAGGGTGAAAATCTGGGGTCCCTGCAAACCTGTGAGCTGCCACCTTTAGGGGACAAACCCAACAATCCCACAGGCTGATGACATAGGCAGGGGTGGGAGCAAAAGGCAACCAGGGAAAGGCAGATATGCCCATATCCTCTGCCTGGTGTCGGGGAGACAAGGGGGAAGGGCTGGTGCTCAATTTAATGCAAAGATTAGGTTACAGTAAAAATACCCTGTTGAAAATATTTAAAGTGTCTTCAATTGGGTCCCCCAGAGACAGAACGTAGGATAGAGATTTGTGTGCAAGTGATTTATTAAGGACACGTTCCCAGGAGAAACCTGTAAGGGAGAGAGGAGAAGGGAAGAAGCCAAGTTTGGATGTGGTTTCAGGGGAGGGCTAGCCTCAGCCTAAGCCCTTAGGGGTCTCTGTGGGGGATTGGCACGGGCGTCATACCCCACACCAGCCAGTCATCCCTGCAGACTGCTAGGGTGGGGTGGAAGTCCAGGAATCCAGGCCAGGAAACTCCAGTTCCCCAAGGTATGAGCCATTAGCAGGCACACCGGCACAGCTGGAGGGTGGGCAGCCTAACGAGCCCCCTGAGAGGACTCCCAGCGTCCAGCTGGGCACCAGCAGCGTGTGTCGCAGTTAGTTTTCGTGTATAATGCTGAGTGGCAGTTCTTAGGGCTGGGAGAGTTTGAGGGGCACAGAGCTAGATGACGGGGAGGATCAGGAGGGAGGTCTGGGGCAGATGCCTTCCACATTTAAGGGGACTGTCAAATCCCCAGAGAGAGTGGCAGCAGGTAGAGAACCTGAGAGCGGTCCTGCTTACAGGCAGGGTTTGCTCCCTTCTGTTTTGATATTCAACCACTACAACTTTAATGCAGGTTAATACATCTGTTTACTGTTGAGAGAACTAAATGAGATTATAGGTGTGAAACAGACTTAGTGCCTCCTTAGATAAGGAAACTGGGGCACAGAGAGAGAAATAAATTTCCCAAGGTCACATTTCTAAGAGGTGAACTGTGGTTTCCTTTGGCTTGAATTTTCAAATATGGATTTCCTGTCATTGTTCATCACTGCCATGCCCCACACAAGAGTGCATTTTAGCTGAGTTCAAGGGCTGTCCCATTAGCCAGGGAATAGAAGGAGAGAAATTAGGTTCTCATATAAGCTCCTACATTAAGTTTGTGTATGATGCAGTTCCACTGAACTCCCAGGGTCTAGGATGGGGTGGAGACCAGTGGGGTGCAGAGGAATTTCTGGAAGGGTTTGCTGTCGATCCTGAGTAACAACCAAGAGAGGCTTCTGAAAGAGAGGCCTTAGAATAGGGAACCCTGCATGGTGTGAGGAGCTAGCGTGAGGTCACTGGGCTGAGCCCCATTTTCTAGGACACACAGTAGACCGTCACACTTGGACTGTTGCAGAGCCTCTGACAAGTTTGCTAGTGATTGCCTCAAGCACCAACTGGAGAAACAGGCAGGGTCAGGGGGGGTGGCAAATCCTGGACTGGTAGAGTTTTCTCCACTTCCGGATGGGGTTCCTAGTTCTGTTTCTTATCTCCCTCAAATTCAACAACAACAAAAAAACTATGGGTTAAATGGTAGTATCAAATGTAAGGCACAAATGGATGGCTGGTGGGAAGCCTTAAGGTTAACCTCTGTACTGGAGAATAAAGCCAGAATCCCCAAAGATCCTACAGGCAGGAGAGATGGGCCAACTCTAACACAATGTTTGACTCATTCGTGTGTACATGTTGTTTAAAATGTCTTATTTGGATAAAAAATCAACTGCACAACTTCAGGATCATAGCAGGGCTACACAATAGTGGGTGTGAAGTACACGGGGCCTTCAGCCAACTGTGTGATTTCCCTGGGACAAGGAACTCATTGGCTTCCTCTACCTACCTGATTCCAAGTACCTGGAGAGATTGGCATTCCAACCAAACTGAGTTTATTTTATCATGTCCTCTTTGCAGGTAAAATGTTGGCAGTGGGAAGAGAACAGCAGTATTGGAGTCTTGGTAGAGATAATTTTTTTAAAAACTCTTGTATAAAAACTTGAAGTATAAAGGATGCACTGGCAAAGGCTGAATTCCTATTCACCAGCAACAAAAGCAAATAGATCAATAAACTCTGCAAATCTCTGTCCGCTGTTCTTCATCACCTTCTTGGTGAGATCAGTTAGAGGAACAGCCATCGGAGGTAACAGGCCTGAACCTGAGGCTGCCGATCTCTCGGTACAGATGCTAAGCTGAGCAGTCCAAATCTGCAGCTGGCTTGGACTGAGAGAGGCTGGGTGGGGGGTAAGGACGCCTATTGGAGGAACTTATAGGTCACCCTCTTGGTGGCTGTAATCACTTCTCCCTTAGGTCCAGCCATGGGGAGTGAGGAGGCAGTCATGGAAAATAGTTTAGCAAGAATGAGCTCCCTCATCTCATAATCTAAAATACTCCCCAGGAGATTCTTTCAATTTCTCCATGGTCAAATGTTCCTGGGAGCCTCAGAGCCCCCTCCCAAATCTGGGGTACATACCCTCAGTAACTTTAGAGGAAAAATGTTACATGTATTATATTTTCATAATGGGGTATGGTATAAGATTCTAGTAATTTAGCCTGTCACATGCACAGCAAGGTAACCAGAGTGTCCACTTAGAAGAAAAATCGGAAGAAACATTTACTAAAGGGCATATACTGCTGGTCATCATACCTCAGTCTGACATGCCAAAGAGATTGTCCACTTGGGGAGCTGGTATGTCATCCTTGTTTTAAGAGACTAGAAACTGGGGGGAGTTAAAAAATGATCACCAAAGAGAATTAAGCTTTGATTTTTACCTGGATACTTAGCACACATTCCCAAGCATGTTCTGAAGGTTACACATATAAGGTTGTTGATGAATCTAGTGCATCTTTGGTAGATAAGCCTAACTGGAGCAGTTGGTTAAGCCACAGTATATCTCCATGAGAGCTGGAGTCGGGGACCCTGACTGGCATCCTCATTCCCCAGCACATGCACAGGATGAGGACCCACAGTGTGGCCACATTGTAATTATCCACACATGGAGTTTTGCTTACTGAGCTGCAAAAAATTGAGGATAGCTCCCTGGTCTTTACTTCTGTGAACAGAATGGAGTCCACCCTCCAAGGGCCTTGGGCAGACCTTGGATAGTGTCCAGGAATTATTCATCTACTTGCTTATCTCCCCTACTGGGTGGGGAGATCTTGAGACAGGGGGCCATACTTTGTTCTTCTCTATGCTCCCAGCTCCCAGAACCCAGCCCAGGGTCTACACTAAAGGAATGAATGAATGTAGGAGCAACTATATTTCTGACAGGTTTAAAATAAAAAAGTACATTCATGTGTGTATATATGTGTATGTGTGTGCACTGCCTGAGACCCAAGCAATTCTCAAGGTTGCTCTTCAAAGATCATGGAGACTGCTTGTTAATAATGTGAATTTCTTGGCCCTACAGCAAAGCCACCTAATTAGAGGTTCTGGGGCAGGGCTGGGAAATCTGAATTTTTAGCAAAGTTTACTGGGAGGTTCTCATACATATAGAAATTTAGGAATCATTGCTCTAGATGAACACTGCTGAGCTGGGAGTCTCAAAATGTTCTGGGCTTTTGAGATCTAAAGAGCCAATTCTAGCCTGAGTTTCTGGTTACATGTGCAGCAGAAAAGAGGTTTCCAGGTGGGGAAGCATTCTGAGATTTGCAGATCATAGAGATAATAATAGGGTCAAAAATCAGAACCATGCACTCAGGGAATCCAGAGTGGGAGTACCCCCAGGCCATTGGTGTGCAGGTAGGGACACAGAATCCCATTTCCCAGTTTTCCCAGAGAAGAGTAGCTGGAGGAGAGCTCCTAAGAACATAAAACAGCTGGACCCCAAAATAAACCAGATTCCCAATCTGGGATGCATGGAAGAAATCTCTTTAATACACCAACCGAGAGCCACAGGCCCAGCTCCCAGGCAAGAGTGTGCATGTTGAATCAATTGAAATTGAGTCACGGATATAATTAATTTAATGTGTTTAAATGGTTTTCCGTATAGTAAACATGCTGAATGAGGGTGACCCAGAATGAAGTGTCTGCCTGAGAGTGGAAAATGGATAACATGTGTGCTGTATAATAAAACCCTCTAGCAGATAGAAAATGCTTCAATTTATTTCCAACTCCTGTTCCTTTCCTTTCTCTTTGTTTATGGCTGAACTTGGCCTGCTGTGGTCCCCTTGGACCACAGAGACACTTTTTATTTTATCAAAAGACATCCTTTTTTTCTCTGATCAGAAGACAGTTTTAATTAAACCTGCCTACAACCTGGTGACAAGCACATACTAATATGTGACAAAGGGGATAAGGATGAATGGGAAGAAAGGACGAAGTATTGCTGCACTATTGCAACCTTTCTCAAGTAAAGGGGACTTGCACAAAGAGAAGGGAAACGGTGCGGAGTGTGGTAGGCGCAGGGCCGATCAGAGTACCATCCAGGCGCTGCCGAATCATCTCTCCACGTGACTCTGAAAGCTCAGATGCCATCTCCAACACCGAGGGGTGAATTTGAGGATGAATAGGTTAAGACTGCTTTCTATTCTGACATTTGCTGAATTATGAGTCACAAACTGAAACAGGCATAAATACATGTCAAGGAATTTCCCATTAAAAGAAATTCATCTTCAAGCCATGTAAAGCACTTCAAGTAGTGGTATCTAATTGCTCATCGACTAGGGATTATGTATTATTTGCCTTAGATGAAAGGGAGCATTTAGAAGCAGTTAGAAATTATCTCCAACTAAGATACATCAGGCATCTAGGCAAAACGCCGAGGTCTAGGATGAGAGGCAGCAGCAGAACGCTCCCAGATTCTGTGGCTCTCTATCCAGCCGCTTCAACTTGGGTTACTAGGAATTCATTCTACTAAGTAAGAAAGCGTGAAAAGATGACCCACGTTTTGAAATAGCTCTGCCACAGTGCTCGCGGTGGGCCTTGGGCAAACCCCACCGGCTCCGAGGCCCAGCCTGTGATCGTGCACTGGGAAGAGAAAGGACTCTGAGGCATCTGGCGCTCTGTGGAGCCCTGCTGAGGAGGGGCCTCCGGAAGAGGGGGCTGAGCGGGCAGGGCTCTGGGTCCCTCCTCCATTAAACCAAGAGGCTTCTCTCTGATCGGTGTTATATATATGTGTGTATATATATATATATATATCACCACCATGTGAGATGTTACAAGAGGTTCTGAGGATTAAAAAAAAAATTGAAACCACTGGTCTGAGGAAAGCTGTTACAGTTTCCAGTGTGAATCTATGCTGTACTATAAACATGGGCTTTGCTCATAACTAATAGAGTCTTTGCTTCTGATCTGTGGGAGAGATGCCAGGAGCCTTCAGGTCAAGAGTGGCCCTATACAGGATTTTGGAAATCTACTACATTTTAGGAAACCTCAGCAGCTCCCAACCTCCCAGATCAGTGGTTCTCAAACTCAAGTGTGCATACATTTACCTGGAAGGTTTGTTAAACCACCGTAGCTGATCCTCAGCCCAGGAGACTCTGATTTGGGCTTGAAAATTTGCATTTCTAACCAGCTGCCAGTGGGCACTGAAACTGATGGTCAAGGCGCACTTGGAGAATCGCTGGCCTGTCATAGCTTGTTCCTTCAGAACTGAGTCCCATCTTACCTTCCCAGCCTCATCCTCCTCCTTTCCAATGTTCCCCAAAAAGTAATTGTCCCTGCACACATGCATTTCTCTCTTGCTCACCACGCACCATCTGGCCAGGCTGCAAGCCTCTTCTCTGCATGTCTAAGGCACAGCTCACATGCCACCTCTTCCAAAAAGGCTTCCCTGACGTTTTCATCAAAGGTCACAGGAACTCCTCTGGGCTTACATAGCTTTTTCCATTTGCTGAGCACTTTTAGCCTCTTTTTGTTATTTGTGTCTAGATCTTGCCCCTGCATCTGTACCATATTACCCACTTGGGCTTCCATACCACTGTCTACACCCTCAGCACCTGCAAAAGCCTTGGCCCATCATCAGACCAGCAAATCTGAGCTCATGTATAAATTAATAGGAACATTTAAGAAATACACCAATTAACTCCTCTTAATACCCCAGGCCAGGCTGATTCTGTAAATGACTTTTTAAATTAGAACACAGGACAGTGTTTAGCTGTTTCAACCTATTCTTTAAAAAATTTTCCTTGTTTCCTGTGAGCAGAGTCAGTGACTAATACACATCATGAGACATAAATAACTACCACTTATGTCCACTACCAGAAAGTGGTGTAATGCAGCAGTTAAGAGCAAGACCCAGGTTCAAATCCCAGCTCTACCTTTAGCTGTAGAAATTAAACGCTCTGAGCTCAAGGTGCCTCACGTTTAGTGGAGATAATAATGGCACCTACTTTCTACAGATGGCATACAGATGCAATGAAGCTATTACTAACATTAGCAATTGCTAGCATTTATTAAGTGCCTACTATGTGCCTAGCCTTGGGCATACATTATTGAGTCTAATCTACATAAAATGTTTAAGATAGTATCTAGAACATAATATGCATTCAATAAATATTATTGATTATTATTGTTAATTTTCCTCATTTCTCAGATGAGAGATTTGAGGCTCAGAGCAAATGGCTTGCTCAACAAATATTATCAGTTTTTTACTTTGTAATGGTTAAGTTTTATAGCTACCTCACAAGATAGGTAGTATTTCCATGTTGGGAATGAAACTTCTGTGGTTTGAAAAAGGTAACTTGAAAGTGAAGGCCCAGGATTTGAACATGACTTTGGGTCCAGAGCTTCTGAGGGCATACCCCACCCCACCACCTGGTGAATTCCACCTGCTCTGTGTGTAGTCAATTAGCTCTGCCCTTTGAAATCCATGAGTTAGAGAAAAGCATTTTCCTAGCATGTCAGAGAACATCACCGTACCTGGCCCTCATTTTGGCAGCCTGCAATCCTTTGGCCCATGGGAAGTTATTTCAACAACCCAAGAGAATGGACTGCACATCAGAAGGCATGGGACACAGACCCTGTTGCCTTGTATGTCCCCAAGGGGCACTAAGGAAAGCAGAACCCCAGGGGTGTGGGACTGACCGTGACCCCGAAGAAGTTGGTCTCATTCATGGCATTGAGGATGATCCTGCCCAGTGTGTGGTCTGTGTAGTTGAAGTCCTGGATCCGCTGGTGTCGGCTGCTGGCGTGCAGCGTCTCCATGGCCCTCTGCAGCGTCTTGGCAATGACCCAGATGCCATCATAGGCATATCCATGGAACTTGCTGGGCCCCACGCCTGACCTCTTGTTGTTGTATTCTCTCTCGTACTGCTGTGGAGTCTGGAAAACAAGGGGACCGAGGAACACTAAGTTACAGCTGGCAAGGACATCAGGCATGTGGTGCTGAGAGCTGAGACTCTCCAGGGCTTATTGTGCTAGGCTCTTTATATGCATTATCTTATTTAATCTTCACAGCAACTGTGTACAGTGGGTGCTATTACTGTCCCCATTTTATGAATGAGGATACTGAGTCAGGAAAGTTGACTTGCCTAAGGCCACGTGGCTAGTGAGTGGGAGGGCTGAGATTTGAACCCTGGCAGTGTGGCAAAGCTAGGGTAAAGAAATAATACGCCCTAACCAGGCCTCCCCCTGATATTTACAGGGCCTGGGGCTAGAGTACACACACATATGAAAGTACACATACCATATGTCTAAATATTTAAGTTATCGACAGGCAAACAGTTTAATAAAATATTTTCTACATCCCCATAATGAATATAGTTTCCTAATGATCTGAAAGGCCAAGTTTGAGTTCAGAGTTCTGGGGCTCCTCAGAACTTCAGGCTGAACACAGCAGCACAGGGGAGCTGGCCTTTCTGTGTAGCCCACCTCTGTGGCCCAGCCAAGCTCAGTCTACACTACCTTCCCCCTCCAGCATCACTGGCCCCCTGACCACTCCAGAAGTGCAGTCCACCCCCAAAAGGGCTGGTCAGGCAAGAAGCTACCCCGGCCCTGCAAGTGGCTTCAGCTGGTTTGGCAGGGAATTCAGGGTACGGTCCAGGAGGAAGATGGTGCAGGCCCCAGGTGGGCATAATCCAGTGGCCTTGTGGATTATGGGGCCCGAGCGAGGCCTTTCTAGAGCATGGGGCCTGGAGATAGTACCAGGTGCCCAGGGGTAAGGGCTATTTTCACCCCATACCATGCCCGCTCCTCTTTCCTCTTCTGTAATATACAGAGTCTGAAAATATTTGGCATTTTAAAAAGAGAATTTTTTTCTCCCATTTAACTGAATTTCATAAAAGAGTTTCACTGGTGGTATTAACATTTGGGTTGTGGCCACAAAGTAATGAAACTGCCTTTTTACTCCAGTCCCTAAGGTTTACACATCCAAATGGATGCTGCCCCAGGGGAACCCACTATCCTCAGCCCCTTTGTGGACCTCTCTTCAGTCTCTTCTAAAGCCCTGTCAGAAGTGTCATCAGAGCTCTGGTTCAGTCTAAGGAAAAACCTTCTTCTGGGACAAACTATATATAGAAACCATAGCCTCATCAGTTTACACTGGGAAGGGCCCTCCAAGATGGTCACACCTACCTCCTCTACCTGAAGCCTGAGGCACAGAGAGGTCCAGAGACTTGCCCAAGGTCACACAGCTTGTGTGTGTGTGTGTGTGTGTGTGTGTGTGTGTGTGTGTGTGTGTGTGTGTGTGGCTAGATTGGTCCCATTCCACCTCTGCTGCTTCTCTCATTTTTGACTTTTGAGGACATAACTGCCTTTTGAAAAACCATCCCAAGTTGTTCAGGGCCGGCTCTAGTGCCCGAGGAGGGTGTGCAGCTAAGCCAGGGAAGGCCGGGCTTCCCTGTGGCTGAAGCCTGGGTGACCCTTTTGACCTTGGCTTAAGGTGTCAGCAGGGCGGGTCACTCATGCATGTGCCTGGGAATGGCCAGTCCTCCCTGTGGGCCCTGCAAGTAGGGAATTCTGCAGGACCAAACGGGAACGCTAGTGTCCTGCCAACAAATCTACGTCTTCTTTTTTTGTTTCAGCTCCCATGGAATGACTAAGGCTTCATTCCACTAACACTTTTCCTCAGAAAGGCATCATGTCCAGCCTTCAAATTCTGTTCATCACTCAAAGTACATGGCAAACTCCTCAAATTCAAGGGCTGCCCAAGGAGGCAGCACTGTCTCTAGCCCAGCCCAACTCATTGAGCCTCTTCTCAGTCACGCTCCTCCACCCACCGTGTCCCTTGGAGTTGGCTCTCATCCTTCACCATTTCACCCCTGTGGGAGCGTGAAAGGGCCCATTATGACGCCCACTCTCTTCCTTACAACTTTGGGATCCTGTGATTGCATCAGGTTTGTTTGCACCTCAGGGCTTTTGCACCAGCTGTTTCCTCTGCCAGAAAGCTTCTTCCCCAGCTCTTTGCTGATATTCTCAGCATTCAACTGTCAACTTGCCACTTCTTAGGGATGGTTTCCCTGAACCACCCTCTCTAAACACCCCTCAGCCCAGGCATTCTCCATCCACTGGTTTTCTTTTCTTCACTGTACTTCTCACTTCCTGTGATTTTCCCACTTGTGTGTTTCCTTGATTATTTGGTGTTGTTCCACCCTTCCCTCCTCCAACTAGAATTAAGCTCCATGGGGACCGGGATGTTATCTGGCTTGCTTACTGAGGTGTCACCAGAACCCAAAACAATACCTAAGGAGAATCTTCCTAAGCCTCAGTTTCTCCATCTGAGGAATGAGGAGGTTGGATCAGGTGATCAAGAAGTTTCCTCTTGGCAGTAGAGGTAGGAGCCTGGCACAGTGGTAAGGGCACAGGATTTGGCGGGAGGCAGACCTGCCCTCTAGCTCCTGCTCTGTGGTTTGCTAACTGCAGCCTGGAGCGAGTGCTGAGTCCTGCATGTTTCTGAGTCCTCCCTTGCTGGGCGGCTATGCACATCCAGTGAGATGAAGAATGCAAAGGGCCCCGTCCAGTGTCCCAGACGTGGCAGGTGCCCCACAAATTCCAGCTAGTGCTATTAATAGTAAAGATGACATGTTCAACCTGGCCACCCAGCAGAGCTACTGGCCCAGGATGCCCTGAGGACCAGAGCCTGCAGCAACACATGTGCTGACAGTGGCCAACGGTGCCCTAGTGCATGGGTGTCCTACCTTTACTTCCTTAACTGATTTCCAGTTACTGGACATTTACACTGTTTCTAAATTTTCCTGATTATAGGACTGCAGAAAGTGTCCTTGTATCTAAATTTTCTGAACACACACTCGTAATTATTCCTTTCAGAATAAATTCCCAGAAGCATAATAGCTGAAGCAGAGTATAAAAAACTTAAACACTCCTCACACATATATCTGGCCAAATTAGTCTCCCCAAATATGAAACGTTAAAATCCCACTGTGTATGAAAGTACCCATTTCCCTGCATCCTTGACAACAATAGGTATTTTGATTTTTAAAAATCATTGTCAATTTGTTAGGTTAAGAAACAAAGTATATCTACGTTTAATTTTAATTTGCATTTCTCTGATTAATGATTAGAGTGAGCTTCTTCCAAACACGGATGGCAGTTTTTATTTCTTAGGTGCATTTCCTCTTTATACTGTATTGCTATAGTGATAATCACATTTTTAAATGTTTTGTCTTAATGCATCCCTGTTATTTTCCATCCTTTACTATTTGGCTACTTTTTCTTTGATTTTTTAAATATGATTTTGGTCTATTTCTACTTATTAATTCAGCTATTGGCTGTTTTAAAAGGCTTAAGAATTATTTGAAAGTATATTTCCCTAATTAATGGCTTTAAGCATAAAAGGAATGAGGCCCCTTTGACTTCTTCTCTCCTGGATTTTGCTTCTGTGAGCTTTCTCTGACATACACAAAGGCATCTGAGGGTTGGTGGTATCTGTCTTTGAGTCTATTTGTTCAACCCAGTGATTACATTCAGATGTTTCCTGGCCTCTGTCCTAACCCAAACATGCCACTGGGGCATCCTTCAAGGTTTCTATGACCCTCTTAAAGTTGGGGGTCCAGACCTGAGATGAATATTCGCAGTGGGTCTCACTAAAGGATAAATGAATGGGATTTTTTACTTTCTTTGGTATTGTTCATTTATTTATTTATTTTGTGGGGACAGTAGGGGAGCCAAGATCATATTGTTTACTCAGTTTGACCTTGGAGCAATCAAATATACTTTTTATATGTGTACTTGTAAGTCTCTATCTTTTCTGTCTCATAAAACTGTTCTTTGTCCAGGGGACAGGGGACAAAAGGGGTGGAGAACAATATCAATATGGATGTTGACCTCATTTCTGTGGGTAGAGTCCTTGGAACAGGATACAGGTGTAGCTAAGCTGTGAAAGGTGACCTCATTCTCACTGTTACTGCAAGCACCAAGCTGGACTCATTGCTACTACATTATATCCCAGGCCATTCATCACTTCCCAGGTGAAGCCAGCGCCAGTCTCCCTTGGGCAAAACAATGAGAGCAGGAAGAAACCTTCACACAGTTGTCGGAGAAAAAATAATAGTTGTTGTTAAAGTAGACCTACAATTATTCAGGGCAGAAGAATTTCTTCCAGTGTAAAAGCTGACACTGAAAGCTGATTAATTACTCATTCTCTGAGATTAAGTTTGTCATGAGATTCTAAAAGTTTCTGAGAAAGTAACTTTATATAAAGAGTCCCAATTACTGAGAAGTTGTGCTCCGGCATATTTTTGAAAGGCAGTTGTTGAAACTTGGAACATATTTTCCCACAGAAACTATGTTATAAATAGTGGTTAGGCTCCCAGGCTAGCCCACACAAGCTTGCTAACCCACAATGTGACTAAACCTTATGGGTCTATCATTCCAACAGAACCAAGTGGAGTCCTGCTTTCTCGCAGAGGGGACCCTCATGTACAGAAGAGACAAGGATCAGGATGCATCCCCTTCTACATCTCCAAATGCCACCCTCAGGGTGGCAAAACTGGCAGAGTTTCTTGCTAGCATACCTTGTGGTATTTTAAGATCAAATGGTCTCATTTGCAAGGTACACATAGGAGATATTTAGTCTACTGGCTCCTACACTCCAGTGTGCAGATGACCTGGGTCCTTGTTAAGAATGCAGATGCCAGTGCCCTACATTCTGATTCAGTATATCTGTAAGATAATTTAGGCATCTGTATTTTTTTAAATCTTCTAATATTTCAAGAATGTACAAATTGGTTACTGCTGGAGTCCCTCCTACAATCTGATTACTGGATCTTCTCAGTAGCAACTTCTAGACGTTAGTTGAGCTCTTCAGACTCCCCCAGTGTTGGAAGCTCATTGTCTCTTCAGGCAGAGCCTTCTGCTTAAGGAATGCCTGATGTGTATGAGACTACCAGATGTAGAGTTTACACCCTCTCTCTATAACCTGTATTCAGGCTGCACATCTTCCCATGAGCCATAATGAACATGTCTGCTCCCTCTTATACACATCAGCCCCTCAAAGAGCTGAAGACAGTCATGGGCTAGCCCCATCCCCAATGCCCTGCTCTCCACCTTTTAAGCAAAATAGTCTCGGTTCAGACTTTCATTCTGACTATGATGAAAGGCTTATATCAGACCAAATATTCCATGAAGAACATTCAGAAAAGCAGAATAAAATACAAAAATAGCTATTCAAAAGCATCAGAAAACAACCAGTACATTTCAGACTCGAGGAGCAAGCTCCTGAGAGAAGAGGCATATTTTCAGAAAAGTCCAACATTCTTTGCTGTTTCTCCTTGCAGCCTTTGCTGATTTGTAAGTAGGAAGGCTAGTAGCAGAAACAGAAAGCATGGAATCAGTCTTCAGCAGTCCCACAGGGAGGGAAGACAAAAATCTTTAGTTTAGGGCTATCAGGGTAGGAAGACTTGTAGGGCCGAGGTCTTGGAGGAAAAGAAACCACAGAAACGTGGTTCTGCATTTGAAACCACATTGGTACTTGAAATATTTCATGATAACTAAGTTGCCTAATATAAGAGGCTGAGAAGCTAAGCAAGAAGTATGACTGAGGGACTAGGAAAATAAGCAGAAACATTCATTGGCTCATAATATCAGGAAGGAAAAAAGCTCTAATCCAGGCCGGTAAACACCCCAGGACTTCAGTTGAGAACACTGAAGGACAAACACTAGGAATAAGGGCAAACAAACATAGACCAGGCCTTATAAAAACCAAAACCAAGCCTGGAATCATTTCCATTCTTGAGTGGATTAAGGTGATCTTCCCTTAGTCTAGCTACTTCTTGAAGAGAAGTGAGTCTTCTCTGGAGAAAGATAATACCATATATAGCCTCTAAAATTTTTCATATCCAATTAAAACAATCAAATTTACCAGTACACCAGGAAATAGGACCAAATAATTTAGAAAAGGAAAAAGAAGAAAAAAGAAAAATAGACAATAGAAACAGACCTACAGGTGATCCAAATATTGAAGTTATTAGACATGGACTTTAAAATAACAAGACTTACATGTTCAAGAACAGATTAGAGATACCAAATATCATCAGAGAGTTGGAAGCTATGAAAGAAAAAAAGAACAAAACAGAAATTCTAAAAATAAAAAATATAACTGAAATTAAAAACTCAATAGATGGATGAAACAACATTATTAGACATAGCAGAAAGCAGGTTAGTGAACTGAAAGAAAGGTTAGTAGTAGTGAATGTTGAAGCACAAAGAGGAAAAAATAGAAAATGAAAAATCAATGTAAGATAATATGGAATATGTTAAAAATGTAGAGTAAATGTATAATTGTTGTCCTGGAACATGAAGAAAGAGAGGATAGGCAGGAACAATATTTAAAGGGATATTATTATGCTAGAATTTCTCCAAACGCACAGCAATCCAGAGATCCATGGAATTCCATGAGCTGTGTGAACTCCAATCAAGGTAAAGCTAAAGGAAACCTCACTTCACATGGCACAGTAAAACTGTTGAAGACCAAAATAATGACAACACCTTAAAGGCAGCTAGAAAGAGAAAATAAAGAGATACATTACCTTGAAAAGAACAAGTTGAACCCCTCACTTATTAGAAACAATGGAAGCCAGAAGACAGTAAAATGACATCTTAAAGTGTTGAAAGAAAATAATAGACCATGTAGAATTATACATCTTGTGAATATTTCCCTTAAAATTAAAGGTGAAAGAATGAAAATTTCAGACAGCCAGAAAAGAAGAGAATTTGTCTCCAGCTAACCTACAGTAAAAGAATGACCAAGAGTTCTTCAGACAGAAAGAAAGTGATCATAAACAAAAACAGAAATTGAGGAAGGGATGAAAAGTAATATAAGATATAAATATGTGAGTAGATCTAAATGAAAAATGATATCAGGGCCAAGAAAATCTTAAAGAAAAATAAAGGTGAAGGACTTACATTACTAGGTTTCAAGTCTTATAAAGCTTTAGTTAGTAAGGCAGTGTGGTATTGGTTACAGGATTCACAAATAGACCAACAGCAGAGAATGCAAGTCCAGAAACAGACTGATGCTACACAGTCATTTCATCTATGACAAAGTTATAGCACGGGGGTTAGCGAGGATGATGGACTTTCCAGTAAATGGTCCTGAATCAACTGGGTAGCTATAGGGGAAAAAATGAATCTTGATCTTACTTCAGCCCATACACAAAATCAATTTCATATGAATTCTATATCTAAATGTGAAAGTAAAACAAAACTTCTAAAAGATAGGAGAGTGTCTTCATGAGCATGGGTGGGCCAAGATGCTTAAACAAGACACAAATATACCAATCATAAAGAAGACTAATAAACTGAATACATTAAAATGAAGAATTTCTGTTCATCAAAATACATCATTAATAGAGTGAAAATGTAAGTTTCAGAATGGGAGAAGATAAATAATATATATAACTGTCCAAGGGTTCATAATCAGAATATAAGAAGAACTTCTACAAATCAATAAGAAACAGGTATAGAATCTAAGTGGAAAAATGGGCAAAAGACTTCAATGGGCAATTTATAAAAAAGGATATCAAAATGGCCAAAACAGATATGGAAGGATGCTCAACTTCATTAGTCATCAGAGAAATATAAATTAAAACCCAAATGAGATACCATTATACACCCACCAGGCTGGCTAAAATTAAAAAGTTGACAATACCAAATGTTAGCAAGCATGTGAACCAACTGGAACCCTCAATCACTTCTGGTGGGTGTGTAAATTGGTACAACCACTTTAGAAATCTGTTTGGCAATGCCTACTAAAGCTGAACATATGCATAACCTATGACTCATAAATTCTACCCCTACATATGCATCCAATAGTAATTTGCACATATATTCACCAAAATACATCAAATACCTAGAATAAATCAAACAAAATATGTGTAAGAATTCCACACAGAAAATTACAAAAAATATCTGAGAGAAATGAAAGAAGACCTAAGTAAATGCAGGGATATACAAAATTCATAGATTAGAAAACTATATGTTATTAAGATGTTAGTTTTTCCTAAATTATTCTACAGTTTCAGTAAAATCCCAGTAACAAACCAGAGCAGATTTGTGCATATGTGCATGTAAACTGACTTACTACTCTTTTCCCTTGCCCCAAAGCTGCTGTGCTGAGGGAAGAGACCTACAGTTTGCTGAGCACCTACTGAGAGTCTGGCACTCTGCAAGACACTTTCCTCTGTTTTCACCTAATCTAATCTTTATAGATCCATAAAAGATATTACTACCCCAGTATTAGAGATAAGAAACAATTTCAGAAAGATCAATGACTTGCCCAATGTCACTGTATCACTGTTAATCACTATCACTATTTCACCCAATTCAGGTGTATATAACAGAAAAAAAGTAATCAGTGACTTAAATGAGATAGCTTATTTCTTTCTCATGTAAAAGATGTGAGGCAGTGCAGGGCTACAATGGCAGCTCCACAGTGTAATTAGGAACTCAGTTTCCTATCTTTGTGCTCCATTGTCCTAGAATGAAGTTTCCTTCTCAAGGTCATCTCTTGGTCCAAGATGGCTGCTATAACTCCAGTCATCCCATCCATATTCCAACCAACACAAAGAAGAAGGAAAAGAAGGGTAAATTCTCCTATTAAAGAAGCTTTTCAGAAGTCTCATATAACACTTCTACTTATATTTAATGGGTCACCTTAGAATCCTGGCCATTAGTAGTTACATGGGAAGCTGAGAAATATCCATTTTCAGCTAGGTTGCAACATACCTAGTTAAAAACCAGAGTTCTGTTACTGGGATGGATGGGGGATTATAGATATTGGTATAGAAAAGCAGCCATCTTTCAGAGCCACCCAGTTGGGAAGTGGTGGAGCCAAGATTCAAATCTAGCCACTGCCATCATTGCTTATGATCTCCCACAGGCCATCCCACACTTCCTCCTGGGCCCATGGCCACACCGCCTATATTCCAGTGAAGTGAATACCTGGGGAAGCAGAGGGGAACACGAGCTTTGTGGGGAAGCTGGGGGACAGAGGCAGTGGCACTGTGAAGCTTGCCTCCCTGCAGAGAACTCCTACTTTTCCATGCCACCTTCCTGTCCCCTCTCTGGAGCCCAGAGCTTCCCTGGAAGCTCCGTGTTCTTTGTCACGGAGCTCTCCTGTCTGTGACAGTGAGATGGGTGCAGCTTTTCCTGGGTTTTTGGCCCTAAGTTGGGGACTCACTAAATCTGTGTTTCCTCTGTTTTTGCCACGTTGAATAAATAGTCACGGATGGTCACAGAAGCTTCTTGTCAGAAAAAATTACAAAACTCTTCCAAAGAATAAACCTGTGCCTTTGCTAGAGGGTGGGGCCACCCCTGGGGTTCCCAGTGATTCCAGGACTCTGTGAACATTTCCATCTGGCACCTAGGTCCAGCTCTGTGTCTCAGCAGGGGAACCATAACAGGAGGGTTCTCACCGGAAAAGCTTAGTGGGTGAACTCTTTTTGGAAAATTAATTTTGAGTTAAAAAATATCACATTACAGTATTTTTTATCTTGAGTACTGAGGTTTTAGGCACCCCCTTAAATTTTGCCCCTAGTTCCTGCCCTGGATCTGTGAATTATAAGTGGACAGATGGGCTGCTTAGATTGGGACTTGATCACCACCAAGACCTGCGTGGGCCTGGAGGGACTGGCGGGGCACAGTAAGGAAGAAGTAGTGAGTCTTCGCTACTGGAAGGATGTGGGGTTCCAATGGGAGTCTGGCCTGGATGATCCCAGGAGAGCGCTGAGACCCTCTGATTCCAAGAGGCAAAGAGGTGGCAGATCTCCTCGTGTAGCTTCAATCATCTTATAGCCCCAGGAGAACGCAAGAAATGCTGCCTCTTCTCTCAAAGACTTTGGGGACAGGGTCTGGGCTTCCTGGAATTTTGAAAGCTGCCCCACGCTGGAAGCCTGGCTCTGTTTTGACGGCATGACTCCATCCCATGAGGCCCACATGATCACCCACACTGAGGGGGAGTGAACAGCCCTAAGAAGAGCCTCCAGGTGTGCTGTTCACAGGCACAGAGATATGGGGGTGACGTCAGCCCCTAAGAAAATAATTCAGAATGAAAATGAAAGTCAGTGACCTGGGAGATGTTACAAAGTCAAAATATTTCTTCCCCAGAATGCTGCAAATAATCATCTGCCCAAAATGCATTTCTGTGCCTTGTTCACACCCATGCATGGCGTGCCCACCTGGGTAACATCCGTGCTCCTTGGAGGACACTGAGGCCCTTCTCACGGTGTCTCATGGCTATCACCAGCACTTGGCTTCACAGGTCTCATGTGTAAGCATTTATGTCTTTGGTTTCATTGAGTCTCTCCATTTAGTTTTTATACTGTCTGCTAGCATGGGATTTTTTTTCTTAATTCTTGTGTTTTCCTTAAATTTTATACTATTTTTAGATTAAAATATAGTGTGTCCCTGCACTCAAGTTATTTAAAAATAACACTTACTGAAATAAAATGAGTTATTTTGGCTCATTATTCAGCATCTCAAAAAACTTTTTATATGCTCATTGATTTTTGTGTGAAAATATTTCTTTCGACATTTTCTAACCAGAGGGTTTTTCTAGGATCTCTCAGGTGCCAGCATGATCTAAAGAGTTGTTTATAAAATGTGTCCTAATGATTTGCTGTGTTTTTGATAAATCAATAAATCATTCTTAAAGACTTGGCTCTGACTGAGATAAAATAATGGATAAAAATAGTGTACATATATATTTTACTATGAAGTTTGTTTTTTAAACGAAACTGGGGTTGGGTGGAGAATTTAACAATCTGAGCTCAGAAAAGACAGAAAAGAATTATGTACACTGCTGTACCAAATTCAGGCTGGTGGGTAGAATTGATAGATGGATGCTGCCATCTGCACCAGGGCTGCCATCACCTGATTCTTGATGACCCTTACACCAATAGAGAATGGTGCATTTTTGAATTTTTTGAAATTTGAAAATGGTGCAGTTTTTACATATGCCATAGTACCTGGGTCTCTCCCAGTCCCGTGAGGCAGGCAGGGAGGGGTTAATAACGC
This sequence comes from Manis javanica, assembly GCF_040802235.1. Lineage (NCBI taxonomy): Eukaryota > Metazoa > Chordata > Mammalia > Pholidota > Manidae > Manis > Manis javanica. Next base: position 31,716,986 of record NC_133157.1, on the reverse strand, counting down.
CTAGTGGAAACACATGGAGGACCTAACTTTAAGCACACCCTCTCCAAGGTACTGCTCACAGCTATGCCAGCACTAGAGCACCAGGTACCATGCTCGCCACATTACACAATCTGCCATCAATCCTTTTAACCCCAGAGGAAGGCATTTTTACCACTACTATACAGATGAGGAAACAGAGGCTCAGAGAACTCAAGCTTAAGGATACACGGCTGGTAAGTGGCAAAACTGAGGTTTGAGCCAGTCTGGTTGGTCTACCGCCTGTTTCCTAAAGTCTACTTGAGGGGTGCTTCTTCTCCTCCAAGATGACAGGAGCATCCGTGAGAGTGAGATCCAGTTGGGAAGCACCTGGGATAAAGCCCTGATAGAGTCTGAAAGCCAACGCCTTTAGTGGGTGCTGTGAAAGTCTCAGTTCCATCGCTTGCATTTTGTGCTTATAAAGCACCCTTACCTCATTTGGTTCTCACAATTCCTTAGAGGGCCATGCAGTGAAGGGTTGGCTTTCCTCATTGAGTGGTCAAGTGATTTGTTCAAAATCACATAGTAAAGGCCAGAACGAGATCTGGCCACTTTTCACCAACATCATCAGACAAGATGACCAAAGGAGATGGCCTGGGGGCTGCAACAGGCAGACCAAGGCACTGACCTTTCCCGAGATGGTCTTGGTCTGCTTGGAGCTCAGGGGCTCGAAGTCCACACCAATGTAGCCCTCCATGGCAGCAAGCAGACTCTTCCGGAGACAACGGGATGAGTTGGCTTCTGTGTGCACCTGCTCCCACCAGGAAGGCTCGTACCAGCCCGGGATGATCCATTGGTATTTGCTACCATACATGTTCTCCTCATATGCCTGCAACAGATGGGTTGACCATAAGTCAGACATGTATTCAAGTCTTTGTGCCCTGTGAGAGAGGTGGAAGGGACTCAGGCTTCCTCTTACCAGAGGATTGATTAATTTTTCTATTACCTGCTTGGTTATCTCTCCTTGTTTTCTCTCAACGGATTCAAGACAGTTTATGGGAAATACATATAATAAAATAATAACTGAATAAAAATTAAAACATAAAGTCCTGACCAAAGTCAGATAAGGCATTATAAGAAAACTATAGACTAATAACCTGATGAAATAGATATAAAAATTCTCAACAAAATATTAGCAAACTGAATTCAAGAACACATTAAAAGATTATATAACATGACCAAGTGGGGTTCATCACTGGGATGCAAGGATGGTTCAACAGATACAAATCAATGTAATATATCACATTAATAGAATAAAAGATAAAAATCACATGATTCTCACAGTAGATGCTCTTTGTGCACTGTGGTAAACTGGGCATATTTTAAAGTGTGAACCTTAGACAATTGTGCAGTTCACTCCTGGAGAGCCACAAAAATTAGGACATGTTATAAAACAATTCATGTCACACCCCTTTGTGTTCCTTGGCTTAGAACAGAGCAGAAAGACCAGGAGGATGTGGCGAGAGGAGACCGTGGGATTGTTTTGGACTCTGGGAAGGTTCTGGCTTTCTTCTACTTAGGCTCTAGGATGCTAAACCAGGGTCTACCCACAGAAGGTTGGGACAGAGTCTCTAATAGCTTCTGTACATTAGAGAAAAGTTACCATCAGGTCTAAGACTTGGAGGAGTGCTCCCCTCATTTCTACATCTGGGAAGGCAACTCTTTAAGAATTCTCTTAATACCAGAGAAAGCCCATCCTGCAGTGTGGAGTATCTCATTGGGATAAATGTGAGTTAGAATGTTTGTTACTTAACTTAAGCTCAGATCCCATCACCATGACCTCTGCCCATTGGTTCAGTGAGTCTCTGAGATTAAACCAAATTATTTAATAAAAGAGCCCTGCAAGTATCTTTAGGCAGTGATCACGTTGCCTCTTCTCTAGACCCCTCCAGTGATAGGAAACTTTCACCTCTCTCATCCTAGATATTATACTTCTTGTAATGCAGCCTCAGATCATAGTCATTTTTTCCAGGAGCTACCTTATAATGTTGCCCCAATCGTAACTGTTGTAGAAAACAGAGGGGCCTCGTATCTTAACTACATGACAAAATCCCAGTTCGACAAAAGCAGGCAGTCCCCTGGGCTTTCTAATAAATACGGTTTTAATCCACAGAAATTTTTTTTAAAGAGAGGATAATCCCAGAGCTATACCTTTGAACAAAAGGGTCATCTCATCCAGGGCATTTAGTCAATGGCAGAACCTATGAGACTTCACAACTTTCTCTTTTACTGATTGGGGGGGGGGAACTCACATACATTGAGCCCCTATTACATGCTTGGCCATTTATATACATTATCTTATTTTATCCTCACAACAACCCTTTGAGGTATGTGCTATTATCTCTATTTTGTAGATGAGGAAATTGAGGCTCAGAGATTGAGGAATTTGCCCAAACACATACAACTAAGTCAAGGGTACAAGATTCAAAGTCCCTTTTTTGAAGTTCCCACCTTTTCTTAGCAAAACAAACAAAAGTTGTTGGAAGCTTTCTCAATGTTAAAAGGTTGAGGCCCACTTATTAGGAATGTATGTTAAGTAGGAGTCAACAGATATAGAGGAAGGACATGAGGAGGACTTCTAATCAGATACAAAGGTGGGTTTGCCTTGCTCTCTGAGGACAAAAACCCTGTGATGATTTAGAGAGAGCACAGAGCAGGAAGCCAGGAGCCTCTTGGGGATCTGCTGTGATAGCCCTTGGGCCTGCCAATGTCCTATTAGAAGCTGTTTCTTGTGAGTGAATTTTCCAGAAAAAAGAAGCTTCATCCATTTGAATGATAACACATTTTGTTTAGAACATTAGTCAATTTTGATAAAGATAAATTTTCTACTGATCTTCTGAGCAAAAAAATATTATAGTCACATAGCAGTAGATTCTCCACCACACACCAGCTGGGTAACCTTAGCACACAACTCCTTGGGCCTTATTGTTCTCATTTATAGCCTGTGGAAAGCAAAGCCTATCCTGCTAGATTGGTGTAAGAATTAAATGAGATAATATGTACACCAGGCCTCGCCAGCACTCATCAGGGAGATTTTATGGGAGCTGTTCCTTCTTGCCCCTTTCTCCTTTGGTAACTCATGGTTTCATTCTGAATATCAGTCCCTGTCACAGGCCATGCACAGTGATGCTTTAGGGCATAGAGAAGACTGGTCTAGACACCAATGGCCCCAAGCTATTGTGCTTGGAGCTTTTGATCTACTTCCTAAGTCCTTGTCTCCTTTCTAGCTGTCAGGCCTAGGTTGTCACTTTTCACTGTCACTAAGTCCCTCTCCTCACTCTGAATTTGCGGCTCTTAAGCTGGTATGGGCTTGGAAAGCAAGGGGCCTGAGTTGCTAAACATGTGTAGAGCATAAGTAAACAGACATTGAGGGAGGGTCTAAAAGGTTCTCCTGCAAGGGAGTAGACTGGGTTTTAAGTACATCATCCGTTGTCGAAAGTAACTGAAGGGGCCTCTGGGCCTCTGCCCCAGCATTCGCACATTAGGGGGAGCTGAGACTGTTGCACACGTGGGCTCCAAGCAGCTGCTGGAGTGCTTGTCCATCTCCTTTGCCAGCTGTGGGGCTCCTGGAGGGCGGTGCCTGCACTTCCCTGCATCCCATGCCTAGCACGGTGCCTGGTGTACAGAAGGCACCTAACAGGTGGCTGTGGGGTGACTGAGGGCATTTCTGGGTGACTTGGTCACCTTGGTTTCCTTTTCCTCTGCGTCTGGGAGGAATGTGGCCTTCGGACCTGTGGTCACCAAGGGGCCCTGCCATGTGGTGATAGGCAGTCTTGAGCTCACCTTCTTCAGTCCCATGAACTGCTTAGGTGGCTATTAGTTGTTGACAAGTAACACGATGTGAATTACAAAATAAAAATCAAATTTCTTCTATTTATTCAGTTTTCTTTTGCTTCCTCTCTTCTTCATGCAAGAAGGACATTTACCTTTTATATTCTAGTTCACAACAACAATAGTAATAAACCTTCACATCAGTAAAGCAGTTAATAGTTGGGATGATGGTTTCCCTTCAGTGGCCTTATTTAAGCCTCCCGACAACCCCATGAAGGGTAGGGGTCATTGCTTTCACTTTAGAGGTGAGGCAGCTGGGGACCAGAGATGTAAAGTGACCTGCAGTCACACAGCTGGCAGAGCTAAAACCAGAACCCAGGTCAGAGCATTTGAGAGTTTAGACTAGATCACCAAGGAGGAAGGGGAAGACAAAAGTGACAAGCCATGTTTGTCCTGTGCTGAAGACAGAATGAACATTTTGCCACCGGGCTATAAATAGGCCTTGCATTCACTGGCTTCTGCTCTTCCATTGGGTGGCGGTTCCGATCCCAGGAACACAGCAATGTGCTGCACAGTTGGCACTGCAACATTCAGATGGCAAAGACACGCATGTTCCCATTGGGTCTGCACTCTGAGCCTGATGTGGGAAGGAGGGCTCTCTAGTGAGTCTCTGCTCTGAGCAGCCCCTGTGCTCCATCATACGCCAGAGTCTTGATCCAGCGGAAGGACAATGAGCAGACTCTTCTCAGGAACTTCAGACTTGCCAGCAGAACTCCTTCCATCATAACCAGACAAGACTCAAAGTCCTGAAGGGAAGATTCCATGTGAGGTCTGACACATGGAACAAATACCCAACCAAAAACCTTTGAGAAACTTCTTGATGAACAAAGCAGCCAGTGAAGACTCTGAGAGAAAGCCTGTCTCAAAATACCAAAAGTCCAGTGAGAGGAAAGAGGAGAGGGGGGGTGGTGTCCCGTGCTGTGTGGAAGGCAGGCAGACTGGGGCTTTGGGTCATGAGGAAGGCATTATACCATCTGTTCTCAAGCAGAAGCCATGGCTGGAAATGCCACTGGGAAAATACTCCCAGCGCATGGTGCAGAGTGAAATCACAGCCACCCCTTGGCTTGGGTTTGGCTTGAAACAGAACCTGAGGTCTATCTGCATTTCTTACAAAAGGGAGATGAACTACTGCCCAGTATCCTGTCTTCATGGATCACTTTAATTAATTTTTTCCTGGAGTTAGCTACCCTGAGCCAGCTGTTTGCAAGGCTTTGGAGATATGTGGGGCAGGGAAAAAAGCCCAGCTTCTTCCCCCAAAGAGGGCACATTCTCCAACTTAGAGCATTATTTTCCTTGTTAAAATGGACCATTTCTGGATGTTAGATGGTAATGTACAAGGTTTTATGAGTTTTGAAGTAAAATGTATTAAATCAATTTGCTCCATTTTTTTCAATTTTTCTCATATTCTTCCTTAGATGTTCACATAGAAAGACACCTTGTTACCCTTAATTAGTACACAGGATGCTTAAATCTCATAGGGTCTTATGAAGTCCCTCAATAAACTTGTCAGCTCGACAGCGGTCCATTTGATCCTCAGACACCTGAAACTTCACATAAACAAAAAATGATTGCTGACATTTACTGAGGGCTCACTGTGCACCAGGCATTGGGCAAAGCATTCTTGCTCATTTAATCTTCACAGCAATCAGATGTAACGGGTGTCATATTACCCCCACCGTATAGATGAGAAAACTGAGGCTCAGGCAGTGACAACAAACCCAAATCCAGAGGCTAAGCAGCAGAGCAGGGGTTCAAGCCGGAGCAGACTGACTCCTGAGCTCTAAACTTCGCCAGGCTCCCCTAAAAGGCCAGCCGCATAGCTCCCGCCTCCTCCCTGTAGACGGGGAGGTGACCAGGCCCTTGTCACCTTGCTTTTGAGCCTTCAGGATGAAACTTGTGTGACAGCAGCTTCCAGCCTCTGCTCTCTCCTCACTCCTGGGTTGTTTTCAGTTCCTGCATCTCTCTTGAAAAAGGACACCACGATCTGAGACACCACCCCAGGGAGGGTCCCTCCAGCAGACAGCAGAGGGACACCCACCCTCGGTGTGGACATACAGCCTGAGGTCACCTCGGCACCCTACCAGCTATGCTTATATGGTGACTCATAGTAACCTTGACATCAGTCAAGACCCCACAATCTCTTGTGTTCTAAATACACAGTACTCATCAGCTATGGCTCTACCACCCTTGGACTTAGCAGCTCCATTTGTTCTAATATAACCTCCTATTAGGACTATTAGATTTAATCTTCTTGGATTTAGCAAACGTTCCAGCCTGCCGAGGTTCTCTGCACCATGCTCTGTCATCCAACAGACTTCACAACTTCTAAAATTTCTACAAGCCTGCTTTTTATAATCTCACCCAAGTTACTGACAAAGGTAAAAGAGAACAGAGGCCTGTGGCCCATCGCTAGAGACTGTACCTAGATTAACCTCAGTCTAAGAGCAAGAGCTTATTGGCTAGACAATCGCTCGTGTAACTGGGCTCTCACTCTGTTGATTTTTCTTCTGACCCAGGGTAGAGGACAGGGAGCAAGGGCAACAGAATGGAAAGACTTAGCGCCTGTGTTAGAACTCCTACATCCACTCTGGTCAGAACATCATATTGAGAAAAGAGGAGCAGATTGGAAATCAGATGACGGGAGTGGAGCTTTGGCTCTGCTACAGACTGGCTGAGGACCCCAGAAAGCCCCTCCTCCTCTCTGGGCCTCTATAGCCTCATCTGTCAAGTGGGATGACAGTTGCTTCACAAAGCCACTGAAAAGATTAAGTGAGATAAAGTATTAAGAATACTTCTGTCACCTATCCATGCCAGACATTTGTAGAGAACACTGAACAGTTGGCAGTTTATTCTGCACCTAAGCCCCTGAGCCCTGCTACAGGGCAGGGAGCAGGTCTGAGACGCTTCTGTCTGGCCCCAAATCCAGCGTCTCCCTCTGTGCAGCACACACCGCGGGCCTCCATTAAGCGTGATTGAGTAGAGGGGATTTAGAATTATCCGACAGGGCTTAGAGAGGGGGCTGGATGGTGGCTTTGGTAAAAGCGAGGTCCCTGGAACCTCCTGTGACAGCACTGTTCTGAGCTCTGGGGGTTTAGTTTTGGGCTCCCTGCAAAGAGGAAAGAGTGGTGGGCATAATGCTTCTGCTGCCCACAATCCAGACTCCAGCCCTGTGATCCCTCCCACAGAGCAGGCAGTGAGGATGAGTCTAACAGAAAGCTTTGTGAACCTTCCCGAAGAACAAATGACATGACCAAAGTTTTACTTACACAGCAGAACACTTTTGCTGCCATATTCTGGTCAAACTGGCCAAGGATGATCCTCACGTCATTGCCCTGTGGACAGAAGGAAATGGGTGTGAAGGTGAGCGGATGATGATACACCCCAGAGGGCTCAAGGCCAAGGGCAGGGAACGCTCGCACCCCTGAGCTCCCCAGCCAAGAGCTCTGCCTGAGCAGGGTGGGCAGGGCAGAACCTCACCCCCACCCAGCCTGGCCTGGATTCTCTGGTCCTCTCTGGGGCCAGCCTTTCCTCGGCTCCTGTGTCAGTCCTCCCTGGTCTCTTGGACAAGCCCTGGGACAAACTGCACAGGCTGGAGGCTAAAGCTGACGGCTCTGAGGGGTGCTGGCATCAACCCTGCTCTCCTCCAACAAGGGCAAGCAAAATCTTCTCCCTCACTTTACAAGTAGGGAAAGTGAGTCAAAAGAGACACAGGAGTTCCCAAATCCCCAGAGGAACTGGCAGCAGAAATAAGACCCCGGCCAGGCCCTCTTCCAGTGTTCTAGACTTTTCTACCTCCCTGGATCCCACAAAGCTTCCCAGTGAGGAAGTTTCAGAGTCTGAGTTATGAGCTTTGTTCAAATCAAGCCTCAGGGACCTCAGGCGGTTCCTTTTCCCATCTTAGTCTCAATTTCCTCATATGCAAAATGAGGGTGATGGCAGTGCCGACCTCACAGGGCTGCTGGGAGGACTAAATGAGATAACCTCACAAGTGCTTACCTTAATTCGTGGCACACAGTGAATGACCAACAAGCACTAGCTAGTATTAGTATTTTATAACTTCCCAACCCATCTTTATTTAAAAGGGAAAGTCTATATTCAAAAGTTCTATAAATGGGATTGCACTTAAGGGGGAAGGAGACCCAGGCTGGGCCCTGAAGGAGCGCATGCTGGGTGCCCCCAGGAGGCCAGCTGGGCCCTGGCCGCAGGCCTGCTCCCCACACAACCGTTTCCTGCCCTTTGCACGAGGCTTAGCCTTGCAGGCAGTGCTACCTCCCTGCCGTTCATCCTGTTCTCTTCAGCAGGCCTCAAGGCCCTTTGATGAATAAAGAAGAGAAGCATGCCTTTAATGATCAGTTTTTAGCATCCTACAAAATTGGAAAGTGCTGACTGGGAAGCCATTTTACTCATCATGTACTTGAGCAAAATAAAAAAGGCTTGGATTCTAAAATCATCCTTCGTTTGCAAGCAAGAATGGAAAGAAGAAAAACTTTCTCTGAAAGGGCTTTAAAAGATCGCTAACAGAGCAGTTGCAGGAAGGCAAGCCTTTGTCATCACCACGTCTGCAATGCTATAAAAAGTTCTAAGCTGCTTCCGTTCAGTGGACATGCTCCCAGGCACACTCAGGGTCTTCCTGCTTGTTTGTTGAAATTTTTAGCATTTCTTGATGCTAACAGTATTTGTTTATCCAACCAGCCAGCCAGTCAACATTTACTGAGCATCTACTTTGTGCCAAGCTCTGTGTTGCTAAACATGGTATAGCAGAAATAGCTGATTGGAGTTTGGAGTCAGAAAGATCTGACCAGCTGTGTGACTCTGGGTCTTGATCTCCTAGAGCCTCAGTTTCCTTGTCTCTGAAATAGAGATAATCCTACTACCTTGCTGAGTGACTGCAAGATTCATGATCATAAAACTCACCCAAACTGGCTTCCTCCTACTTCCTGGTCCCTCTTGCTCAGGCTCTGAATCAGCATCTTGCCTTTCTGCCCATCCTGAAATGCTGTTGCTCCCTCGGTTCTGCCCTAAGCTCTGTGCCCTCATCACTCACCCTCACTCATGACCCCAGCCACAACTGTCCTTGGTGTGCAATGAATTTCCAATCTCTCCCCCCAGCCCTGCTCTCCGCTGTCCACTGGGCACTTCCATATGGATTCTCCAGGTACCTCAAGCTTAACATGTTCCCGGCTGAACTCATCAGCTTTCCCAGTAAGCCCGTCACTCCTTCTGGGTTGTCCATCTCTGAGAGAGGTGTCCCAGTCTTCCACGCATCCAGGCTGGCAACTTGGGAGTCACCTTAGACTCACTCGCCTTCATCCAAGCCATAACCCAGACCTGCTGGTGCCGTCTGCTCCCTAGTGAATAAGTCATCCCCGTCTCTCCAGCCCTACTGCCTGGGTTTAGCCACCGTCATTCCCTTGGTGAAGCCTGACAGCCCCATCCACGCTAGTATCCAAACAGCGGACAACAGGATCATTCCAAGATTCGAATGTGATCATGTAAAATCTTTCCACAGCTGCCCGAGCTTTATAGATCAAACTCTGAGCTCTTTAGCAGAGCATTCAAGATTCCTTCCTAGCTGACTCCCACTCACTTCTCTCATCACCTCGTTCTCGCCAGTCCTCCACGGAAGCCAGAAGGAGCCACCTGTAGTTCTCTAAAACAGATCTGCCACTCCTTCATTCATTCACCCATTTTCCCACTCTGTTCCCTCTTTCTTTCCGCAAACTCATCCACCCAGAATGCCCTTCCCTCCCACCCCACTCCTCTGCCAGGATAGCACCCTTCATGCTTTAGCTCAGGCACCCCTACTCTGAGGAGCCATCTTCATCCCATCTGGCTTGATGGCCGCTTGCTCCTCTGTGAGCCCAGAGCACCCTGCATTTCCTCTATCATGGCACAGGTCCACTTACTTGTCTGTCTTCCCCACTGGATTGAGGGGAACTTGATTCATCTCTGGGTCTCCAACTCAGGGGGACAGGGCATGACACATATATCAAGAAACAGGTGCTGAAGGCATGATTAAGTGAATGAGTGCTGTGTGAAGCCCCAAGTACAATGCCTGGCCTGTACGGGGTATTCAGGAACTGGGCACTGTTACCATCACTGCATTACTGCCCTGCTAGCTTAGGGCCTGGGCACTGATTGGGTTCACCATGTCCATGTACATTTCTTGAATGGACCAGGGACCCACATCTTTCTGGCTGACTGCCCGACCACCTGCTGACAGATAAACAACCAGCTCTGCCACTTGTGGACCATTTAGTTTCTCTGTTGCTATGACAACCAAGTTGCATGGACCGCTTGGTTCTGTGCTCCCAGACTGTCAGGACTGGATGGTGCTCAAAGGATCACCGATCCAGCTAACCCCTTCCTAGGGAGGCAAAGGCTCCCCCAAGATGGAGCAGCACCCCAGGACCGGCACTCTCACCATGGCTCCCCCTTGGCCACAGAGGGCCCCAGAGAAGGATGCCATCCAGAGCCAGTTGTACAGGGAGCTACTCACACCCACTGCTTCTAGATGGGGAGTAGGAGGGGCAAGATGCTGTAGTGTCTGGAAGGGGGGAGGGCAAGGCTGCGCCCAGAGCCAGAGCCTGGAAGCAGGGTGGGGGCGGGGAGACAGGGAGATGGCACTGGCCTGGGATCCTTACTGGAGCCTTGGGAGCAGTAAAAAGAATTTGGAGTCCCTCTCAAAATGGGGTATGTGTCCTCCTAGGGCATGAGGCGTTGTCCTCAGAGAGTGAAAAGCATGGATATACTTGGTTCTTCTTCCTGGAATAGCAATTTATTGGAAGATTCAGGGTGAGGGAAAAGGTTTTGGATCTGGGGAGTCTTAAAAGTTTTTAACACAAAAGTTCTGGAATCATGCATTTCAATGTTGCATGACTTGTATCTCTTCCTAAAAATCCAGAGAGTGAGAAGAGGAATTTTGTGTTGGCAGAGGTCCCTGCTCTGGCCAAGCCTGCCCCTCCCTGTCGGGGGCTCTGAGCATATTCTCCTCTGCAGTGGAAAGGGGGCTCAGGGCAGTTTGAGGAGTGCTGGGCTTAGGCAGGAGAGCCATGAGCATCCCTGCAGATGAGAGTGACAGAACGGGGCTGTTACAGAGACCCCGCAATGTGGCAGGCAGCCAGTCTCAAAAATCCAATGCCCTTCTGCAGGGGGCCGCCTGGGGAAAGAGCAGGTGACCTGAGGTGGGACATACGACAACTTCTCAGATGGTTAGGTCTAAGGTTGTAGACCATACGGAGACCTACGTTCACACCCTTAAGAGACCACACGCACAGGGAAGGGATCAAAATGAAAGGAAACAGCCATGGAGTGAGAGGCCTGGGAGGGGTGCTCAGCCCAAACCCTCGATGGATTTCCTTCCCTCTTTCCTGGGCCCTTTTCATGTGTTGTCTAGATCTCCTTTGTCTCTGGGCTTCTAAAGAGACAGAAAATAACACACACACACACAAAGTGACACTTAAGAAGGATGACCCAATTCAAAGAACTAGGGTATAAAGCCCAGTCTGCAGAGCACCCTAGCAAAGTAAAAATGCATGACAATTCCTGAGCTTGTCTAGCTGTTGTGCTAAGAGGTACGGCAGCCCCACCCTAGGAGATAGGTGTTATTTTTTTGCCCATTCTGGGAAGTTTCAGGACCAAATTGAGGCCCAAAGAATTCAGAAACTGTCCCCTGTGAAGCAGATGCTGCGGTCCTGCTGGAGTCCTGCCTTGTGGCCACACATCCATCCCAGCTGCAGTGAGGGGGGCTGCTAACTGCTCACCCCTTTTCCCGGAGGACTGCCCTCAGCCAAGGGGAGCTTCCTCCTGTAGGAAGTCGTGCCGTGCCCCACACCCCACAGCTCCAGGGACTGACTCACAGGGCTTCCCCCGCTGGAAGGTGGGACAGCCCCGTGGTGCAGGCTGTGCTTTAAGACACCCCATGGGGTCAGGCCAACCCAGTGTCCAGCCAAGGCCTTGCTCCTCTCTTGCCTTCTGCTTTTCTCCCTCTCTGAGCACACTCTCAGTAAATCACTTTCATAAGACTCTCTGTCTCTGTTTCTAGGGAGTTCAGTCTAAGACACCAGATCACACAGGTGGGAAGCCGTGTCTCTGGCCTCAGCCTCAGGTGCGTCTGGCCCCGGAGTGTGAGCACGTGACCACTGGCCCCTTTATATTACCCCCAGGCTGGAAAAACCAGCCCCACTGGGCCTGAGCTGCCATCTAGTTCACAGCAATTCTGGAGAAGAGCCCTGCAGACTTGGAAGTGAGAGCATTGAGTGGCAGATATAATCCTAAAACATTAAAATATCCAGTGTGCGCTTAAAAGAGCAGGAAAGCAGAAGGCTGCCCTGTCCTGCCTTTCCTGGGGCAGGAGTATGGGGTCTTACTAGAAAGTCAGGGCTGACCCTGGCGCTGGCCTCTGGGTTATCTGGTATCTCCTGGCACCTGTGCATCACATGATACCACTTCAGGTTTCGCAGGTGCCCAGCCCCACAGACGCACTCTAGCTACCCAACTGGGCTGCAGAAAAACCAAATGAAACCATGTTCAATGTTGTAGGAAGCATGAGGTGCCAATAGCCCCAGGGTGGCCGAGCCGCTAGAGGCTGCCCATGGTGCAGGCTGGGAGATGGCCTGACCCAGGGCCGTGGGCTCTGCTGAAGGGATCAGAGACCCAGGCCCATTCCTGTGCCCCAACTCTGGCTGTGTGACTTGGAGTAAGCCTGAGAGGGTTGCCTAGATGTTTCTAAAGTCCCTCCTGGAACTGACAGACTGATTCCTCCAGAATGAGTACTCTCCTTTATTTAGCTAAAATTAATCCTTCTTAGACTTTTTTTTTTTTGCCTTACCAGAAATATCCCTAATGGCAGAGAAGCAGGAGACATATACTCTCAAGGAAGGGCATGAAGAGGTAATAGCTCATAGAAAACCATTGGTAAAGCATGATATAACCTTAAAGTTTATTATTTAATCTTGAAAATTCATGTATATTTAGCATTCTAATAACATATCTATGTTTGTCTTAAGATAAAAATAATGTTTCACCCCCTCCCACCCCCCTCATGTCTTTGGTGCAAAACTGGCCTTCTGGGAAGATTCACCATGTTTAGTCTGTAGATTTTTCTGCATCCTCTTGGGGTGCTTGTATGAATCGAAGTTTCAGGCAATGAGGCCAGGCTCCTGGCCTGTGGGTCAGGGAGAAATTCCTACCAGGCCTCTCCTACAGAGAAAAGTGGGGAACAGTCCCCCTCAAAGCCTGTTTTTGTGGTCTTTCTGTGATAGGCAGAATAAAAGCCCCCCAAAGATGTCCATGTCCCAATCCCTGGAACCTGTGAATATGCTACGTGACATGGCATGCAGGAATTAAAGTTGCAGATGGAATTAAGACTGCTAATCAGCTGATTAATAAAATAGGGAGATTTTCCTGGAATCTGAATCCTGAATGATTAGTGAAGGGCTGCTCTGGGGAAGGCAGATAAAGCAATGGAAGTGATTAGAGGAGGCACCTCTGAAGCCTAGCACTCTCCCCCATAGGGCCCAACGCTTCAGTACGGGCACCATGGAAATACCCAGGGGTGGCCTCCCAGCCCAGCCTGGCAACAGTTAAAGGCCTTAAAGCATCATTAAAGGCCTCTGCTTGGAATAGGCCCACAAGGAGCTTAAAGGCTTCGGGTCTTCATCATGCAGAGATGGTTTTATTTCCTGACTTTCTTTAGACAGACTTTGATACATATCTGCTCAATCAGCCTGATTAATTTCATTATTCAGTTCCTCTATATTCTTGCTTACTTTCACTTGGGTGATCTGTCCAGAGAGAGATGTTACGGCTTCCATACTAGTGTGTTTCTGTCAATTCTCCTTTGTATTTTAACAGCCTTTTCTTTATATATTTCAGTGAGATGCAAGTTAGGGCAATAATGGTCCATGAGTATGTTATTCTTATGGTGAATTGTACCCTCTTCTATAGAAAATGATCTCCTTAATCCTATTTAATGCCTGTGCCTTAAATTCCCTTTGGTCTCACATGAACACTGGAATTCTTGCTTCAGTTTGGTTGCATTGATATAACTTTGCCCAACCTTTTACCTTTATGCTTTGTGTGCTGCCTCGCCTGTTGTAAATAGATATGGTTAGTTCTTGAAAACACAATCTCAGAGTCCCTACCTTTTAATGGGGAGTTTGACCTATTTGAATGTATGGTCAGAATGACTACTGTATTCAGTCTGCAATTACATTATGCTTTCTGGCTTTCACATTTGCCTTCTGTATGTGGACTAGATCTTCTTTGCTTTTATCTCTTGTGTTTCAGAAGCTTCAGGTTCTGTTTGCATTATAGTATATTTACCACTAGGTTGTTCAAAGCCCTCTTTAGCTTATACTTTTCTAATTATGAAACTCATGAGCAAAATGGTCTCTGTGAGTCCCTCTTCTACTTAAGACTAGGAGGTTAGCCCCCATTTTTTTTTTTTAACTTACTCACTTCTTTGACTCTGTTCATGGGATTTGGATTTTTATATCTCAATTTTGTTAATAGAATCTATTTTTGCATTGTATGTATAGGTACATTTGCTTTCAAAATGATGTTTGCATCTATATACACTTTCACAACAATTATTTAACTTAGCTCTCTTTCCACGGGTTCTGGTAGCCCCTGCTCAGCTGTTTTTGTCACAGCCTCAACTATGACGTTCGCCATCATTCTTGGCTGGCTGGCATAGGACTTCAGATTAACTTCAGGAAGGGCAGAAGGCTAGTACATCATGTGGGCCTCCGGCATTAAAGGACGCCTCCCATCGCTCCGTTGTCCCTGGGGTTGATGCTGCAGGAGCCAAGGTGGCCTGGTTTTCGTACCTTTGTGGGAAATTTTTTTTTTCCTGGCCTAGATACTTAGAGATTTTCCCCTTTAAGTTTGTATTTCAAAACTTTTGCCAAAATATGTGTGAGTATGACCCTCTTTTCACCAAATCAGCTAGCATGTGGAAAGGCCAGCTTGTCTGCACATTTCCTTATTAAGTTGTTGACTTCATAGTTCCAGAATGGTTGCATAGTAGCAATTTTATATGATCCAATCTAGCAGGACCCTCTTGTGCCCACTTAATCTTGCTTCATATTAAAAAAAAATTAACTTCTTATTTGAGAACAGTTTTAGAGTTACAGAAAGATTATAAAAATGGTATAGAGACTTCCTATGTACCTCTCACACAGCTTTCTGTGTTATTAACATCTTTGTTAGTATGCTGCATTTGTTACAACTATAAAATTAATATTGTGATCATGATGCCTAACATTATTAAATAAAGCCCGTAGTTTGCTCAGGTTCCCTTAGTCTTTTTCCGGGATGTCCTTGGCCAGCTCCTGGATCCCATCCAGGACACATTTAGTTGTCATGCCTCCATAGACTCCTGATGGTTCGGATATTCCTTATTTTTGAAGACTTAGACAGTTTTTAAGAGTATTGGTAAGGTATTTTGTAAAATGACCTTCAAAGAGAATTTGCCTCAGGTTTTTCTCATGGTTAGACTGGTGTTGTGGGTTTTGGGGAGGAAGACCCCAGAAGTAAAGTGCCTTTCTCATCACATCATTATCAAGTGTACAGACTATCAACATGACTTATCACTGGTAACGTTAACCTTGATCACCTGGCTGAGGCTGGGTATGTCAGGTTTTTCCGCTGTCAAGTTACTCCCCCTCTTTTTCATAGTGTACTCCCTGCAAGGAAGTTACTTAAGAAGTGGGTAGTTCTGCTCCACCTCCTTGAGCATGAAATAGCTACATAAATTATTTGGAATTCTCCTGCATAGGAGATTTGTCTATTCTCTCCCATCTCTCCCATTTATTTATTCATAGCAGTATGGCCTCATGGATGTTTATTTTCTACTTTGGTTGGTAATCCAATACTACTTTCATTTTATTGCTGAAATCGTCCCAGCTTTGGCATGGCAAGCTCTTTCTGTCGCTGCTGTATTCCTCTGACACCACCCCCTACACCCCCCTCCCCCCCCTGCCCGTCTGTGTGTGGTATTATTTGGAGCCCTTCCTTGGTTTCTGGCATTGAAAGATGCTCCAGGATCATCTTGTATATTTCCTGCCCCAGTTCAAGAATCAGCCATTTCTCCAAGGAGCCCTGGTCTTTTCATGGAGATGGTGTCAGAAAACAAATCTGGGTGCTAGGCCTGCTGGTTACTCCTGGGGTACCTGTTTTGATTTGGCTTTGGTTCTGTTTCATTGGCCCGGCTTTTCTCTGAGACTCCCCCTTCCTAAGTGGCCATAGCTGCTATCTTTTCTCTCAGGATTGATCTCTTTGGCCACTTCCTTGGAATTCTGGGAGAGCATCTCAAGTTCATCTTCCATATTATTGATTTTTCTTTTCCTTGGCATGAACTCTACTCTCCTGCCTCCAATGCAGATGTTAATTCTGCTATTTGACATTTAGTTTTCTTCCTTGTCCTCTGTACCTCCTTCTTATATCCTGCAATAAACGAGAGATTTACTTTTCTTTTGAGCTTTCCAGAAGTGACTTTTCTTTGCTGCTGGGTATTTTATCCTGTGTCATCTGTTGGCTTCATCCGTCCAGACCTGGCATTTTAATTTACACACACTCAACAAATTTGTTGAGTAAGTTACATTTGCTTCCAGGTAATGGGGAACAAACAGTGACCACAACAGATAAAAATGCTGCCTCCTAGAGCTTACATTCTAGTGAGAAGAGACAGGTGATAAAACAACCAGGTAAAATGAATAGTACAGATGTTTTTATAGGCTGAATGGTATCCACCAAAGATGTGCTGATACATACCATTACCCCTAACAGCTTAGGGTGTGACCTTAGGAAAATAGGGTCATTGCACATGCAATTAGTTAAGATGAGGTCATACTGGAGTGGGCTTTTAATTCATCATGACTAGTGTCCTAATAAAAACACAATGTGAAGAAAAAGGGGGAAATGCCATTTGAGGCAGAGACTGGAGTTAGGCAGGTGCAAGCCAAAGAAAACCAAGGATTGTGGGCCGCACCAGAAATTAAGAGAAAGGCATGGAAGAGCCCTAGAGCCTTCTACAGAGCATGGCCTTGCCCACACCTTGACCCTGGACTTCTAGTGTCCAGAATGTGAAAGGATACATTCTGTTGTTTTAAGCTACCTAGTTTGTGATATTTTGTTATGGCAGGCCCAGGAAATGAATACAGGTGTCTATCAGTGGAGAAAATTAGCAAAAATGGGAGTGCGAGGATCAGGGACTTAGATTTTAAATAAAGTATTCAGGGAAGGCCTCTGGGGGAAGTGAACAACTGCACAAAAACCAGAAGGCGGCATGAGAAGGAGCCACGCAGTGTCTGTGGGAAGAGCATGCCACGCAGAGGGACCCTGTTGCCAGCAGACTGAGACTCGGCGCCGTTCTCCCGGCTTATGCATGTCGGAGTCCCTTCTCAGAGCTGCAGCTGGGCGGTGTGCTGGAGAAAGCTGGGCTGCGGTGTCGCCATATCCAGGTTTGAATTCCAACCCACCACTTTCTAGCTGGGTGACTCGGGGTGAGTGCCTTATCCTCTTTGAGCCTTAAATTCCCCATCTATGACACAGGGGGACAAAATTTCCCTCTACCTGAAGGTTCTGGGGCAGACTGAATGAGGAAGCAAAGGTCAAGGGCTCTTCTGGGGGCCTGGCTCTTGGTCAAGGCACTGGAAAGGCCGATTGCTATTTTCATCATTGTTAATACCACTCCTCCCGCTGCTGGAGTGAGTTGGTTGGTGGGCAGAGCACCCAGTTCCAGGCCCGATTTCTCAGACACTTTCAACTAGTGCTTCTGCTCCACACACAAAGGCTCTTTAAACTTTAAAGCTCACAGAACTCTGCTGGGCCTCTGAGGCACAGGAAGCTATTTCAAGTGTGCACCCTGGGGAGACACAGCAGCATGTGGCAGGAGAAGGTCAGAACAGCATCACACCCCCAGCCCCATATGCTCCCAGCAGAGTGAGTCCTCCAGGCCCCAGATGACCCAACAGGCCCTTAGACCACACAGCCTGGTGGGGAAGAGCTTGGACAGATCCAGCCCCTGACACCTGGGCTGCCAGCAGGCCCTCCCCAGCTACTGCTTCCTCACCTGGAAGCTGCAGGGCTGTAGAAGCTCCCAGGGCTGATATGTGACACACAGGCACTGTGTGCTCCCAAGAGTAGGTGACAAACAGCTGGAGCTCTGCTTTCTTGCTCCCCATCTCTGGTCCTCAGTCTCCCCATCTATGAGCTGAGGGTTTTGGAAGACAAGAGCTCTAAACTGCCACCTGCTCTGACTAGTGTAACCTGGGACCAGCCCAAGGTGGAAGGGGACATATCAGTACCTGGCATCTGGGGCCTCCATGCCAATGACTTTAAATGTGGGCATGAGGGGATGGAAGAAAATGAAAGAGGAAGGTGATGGCTCTAACTGTGTCTGTGCCTGTTTACATACCCCCAGTACTTTAGGATAAAAGACCAAATTTTTTAGCTTGGCATTCAAGGCTTGTGGACCTTGGCTCCAAACTCTATTTCCAGCCCTGATACTCCAGCCTCCATGGATTTCTTGCTGGTCCTAAGCACACAGTGAGCATGGCTGCCCTACCTCAGATCTTCACCCCTTCTTCCTTGCTGGGCTCCTGCAGGTGCCCATCCTGCTCATCTCCTGTGGCCACGCTCAAATGCTGTTCCCTCTCAGGAGCCTTGTCTGAACCCTCTCCCTGAGTAGGATGGGTCACTTCCTGCATTTGTTCCCAGGCCCCTCGGTTCCTGCAAGGTATCTGCCTTCCTCACCAGCTGTGAGCTCTCGAGGACAAGGACAGGCCCAGTGACATCTGTGAACTCAGGAGAGGGTCTGGCACAAACAAGGTGCTTGGGGGAGTTTATGGAATGGACCGACGCTACTTGACCCTTTCGGCTCCTGGAGCGTCACTGAAGGGGGTCAGAGCCTGGGGTCTCAGTCTCAACAAGAGCACATGCTCGCTATGGCTCTCGGAGAGATGGCTCCTCTCTCTGAGCCTCTTCACAACAGAGATGACAGCGACTCATGCCCTGCTTGCGGTTCAGGGTTGAGAGAGGAAATCAGCAGGGAAGCCCTCCACGCTGTGCACCTGGCAGTCAGACTTTGGCCGGTATTGGACAACAAGCAAGGCAAAAGCCGGGGGGAACTAGCTCCTGGGAGCTTCTCTGTGTATATGAGATGCCAAAGAGGCTATGGGACACGCCTGAGCTTGGAGCTCTTTCATGGCTGAAGGATGTGGCCACCCCAGGAGCATGGCATTGTTCTGTCCTCCAGGCTGCGGCCAGCCGCACCTACCTTAAGCTTTTTGACACTGGTGCAGGGATCGTTGGAGAAGCTCTCGGTGTCTGAAATCTCAATGTCCTCACCATACAGAACCCCAGTCAGGTCGTTCCTCACCTGTCAGCAAAGAGAAAGCAGATGGTGGGTGTGCTGGTGGCCACAGGAAGGGCTGGTTCAGAGAGGCTACCTTGGAGAAGTGGCTCAGTGGGGCTGGTGAGGCCATTTTTCTCCACCAAGAACATGAAAGAAGTGATCTTTTCCTTCAGTATGAACTGGAACACCCCATGGGACCTTAGAGATTCCTCAGTGCCACCCCACAGGTGACCCACGGGCATGAGGAGGCAGGACAGGAAAGGGCATGCTGAGGCTGCCCAGGAATTTCTTGGGAGAATTAAGACACACATTCAAGCCTCTAGACTTCCATGCTGATGTTTCTGCACCGCATCACACTGTCTCCAAGTCAGACTATTCAAATACATCTGTCCACATTTTGCATTATTTATTTGTTATGTTATTTCACTTCTGGGGTGAAGAAATAGCCAAGACTTTCAGATAGACAATGAACAGAGGAAAGGGTAGGGGATATGGAACGACCCTGTGATATTAAGCATAACTAACAGTCTGCTGACACACAAAATAACTAACTTGGAAACACTGGTCTGCAAACTCTGATGTTGTCTGGGCCCAGGCAGTATGTGGGGCAGCTTGTGTGGAAATATATTAGGGAGGCTGGGGACTGTGGCAAAGTGGCTACCCCATGACCCATCTAAAGTGGCAACTGCTGCTCAGCTCCAATCTTGCCAGGCGAATACTAGTCCAGAGTCACTAGACCTTCTGATTTGAGGGGGAATTCAGAAATCTAGAATTTAAAAATATGAGATCTTCCACATTTTAAAAGGATGATATTATTTTGAATTAAAACCAAAACCAAAACCAAAGGAGCAAATCAAATAAACCTGAAGTCTGTATCTAGCCTGTGGCCATGGCTATGCACCCTCTGACATAAATAAAACAATGGAAACTGGACTGTGTGCTTTAGTAGAAAAAACTGGGTCAGGTTTGGGGGGTCTCAGGCTGCTCTGTCACCGACTTGATTGTGACCTTAACCTCCCTCTCTTAGGACTTCAGTTTCTTCCTCTGTAGGAGAAGATGATCCTTAAAAGGACTTTTTGTTCACACCAACTAGAAACGCTATTATCTAAAAGCAGAAAACAGCAAGTGTTGGTGAGTATGTGGAGAAACTGGAACCCTTATTCACTGTTGACGGGAATATAAAATGGTGTAGTAGCTGTGCAAAGCGGTATGGTGGTTCCTCAAAAATTGAGCATTGAATTACTGTGTGATCCAGCAATTCCACCTCTGAATATATGCCCAGAAGAACTGAAAACAGGGTCAAAGAGATATTTGTACACCCATGTTCATAGCAGCATTAGTGGATAATGTGGAATTTGGCTATTGTGGAATAGCCAAAATGTGGAAGCAACCTGAGTGTACATCACATGAATGGATAAACAAATTGTGGCATACACATACATATGGAGTATTACTCAGCCTTAAAGAGGAAGGAAATTCTGTTACATGCTACAACATGGATGAACCATGAGGGCATTATGTTAAGTGAAATAAGCCAGATGCAAAAGGACAAATATTGTACTGTATGATTTCCCTTATATGACGCACCTAGAGTAGTCAAATTCATAGAGACAGAGTAGGAATAGTGGCTTCTGGGGGCTGGGGAGGAGGGAATGGCAAGTTAGTGTTTAATGGCTACAGTGTCTGTTTGGGGTGATGAAACAGATGTGGAGATAGATGGTGGTGCGGGTTGCACAACAATACGAATATACTTCATGCCACTGAACTTTCTCAGTGAGAAAGTTGGGGTGAGTCTCAGACATTTCACCCCAGAAATGGGGGCAATACAGCATGAAATTCAATGGGTTGTTTCAGGGCCCAGCAAAGACACCAAGGATGTGGAGTGGCTTTGTAAACACTAAAGTTCTTTGTGCTGCTTAAAAGCTGGAATGATCATTTCCAGCCATAGGGCAAGGCATCAAAGTGATCAGTGGCTTAGGGTAACTGTCTGAGAATAAGTGCATGCCTGAAAGCTGTATATAATTGAAACAAACAAAACCAAACACCCTAGAGGTCATCCTATTCTGCCCCTAAATTCTCAGATGAGGAATGAAGTGTGACCCCAGACCAGTTATGCTCCGCATGCTCCCAGGCTGGCTCTTCTGGGTCCTGCCAGATGTGGACCGTTCCAGAAGCCAGGTAAGCCAGAACAAGCCAGAACAGATGGTCTATGCGGTCAGCCACTCATTGCTCATAATTCTGGTGAAGAAGTCTTCGCTCAGCTTGAGTATTTATTCTAATGGACGTTTTAGGGACAGCAAATGGAGGAAATCAGCAATAAATGATATTTTTAAATAACCAAAGCATGGAAAATAAATAATATAATGGATCATCTTCCTTACAAGGAAAAAAATCACACCCTCACGTGTGGCTATGAGGAATCATGCAGTTCACTAGTGAAAGATGAAAGATGTGAATTTGTAAACACCTATTTTTCCTTCTGGAACTACACATACCTCTTGTTTAATGGAACCAATGTCTTTTAGCAGGTTGCTATAAGCTGCATTGCTGCAAAGTGAATCCTGTTTTTTTATTCACCCTCATAAAAGCAAAAATACATTCTTCTGGGAAAAGAGAAATTCTTAATTCCCAAGAAAAGACAATACACACACACACACACACATTCAAGTATAGGCAGGGTCCCACCCGGGGCCCATATGCATACTAGGCCCAGAGAGGCAGCCACCGGGTGTCTGATTTGCTGACAGGTCCTGGGAGGGATGGGAAAAATGGGCGTTGATGGAACCTGAGGCGGCTGCCCCGTCACCCGGAAGGGAGGGCCAGGGCTGCCAGTGGGGCTCCCAGTGCTGCTAGGAGGGTCAGGAGGGGCTGGGTCCTTAAAGGCCTAGACCTCTGGGCCAGCTCACAGGGCTGCGATCCTCTAAGGGGAGAACCCCCACTGGTTCCAGAGCAGTGAATCTGGGCCTGGCAATAGGAGCAAGCCCTCAAGGAGCCAAGGGCACTTGGCACCATGGAAAAGAACCAGTGGATCAGAGCCCCAGGAATAAATCCTCTGGGATGGGCTTGGAGGCAGTAGCTGACAGAACTGGTATGGACTGTGCATATAAAGTCATACCAGAAAGCATGTCCCTAAAGCAGTGGTTCTTAAAGTGTGGCCCCTGGGCCAGTAACACCAACATTATCTGGGAACTTGTTAGAAATGCAAATTCCCAGGCCCCACCCCAGACCTACTGGATCACATACTGTGGGGTGGGGTCCAGCAGCCCTCCAGGAAATTCAGTCCCTCACTCAAGTGGGAGAATCACTCTCCTAAAAGAGGCAGGATAAGTTTTAAGCAAACCTTCGATAACGGAGTGAAAATGTTTTAAGTAGCTTGGCTATTTCCCTCCTTTGTTAGGAGACCAGAATGTGTTAACTGAGTAAGGTCACTGCCTGAAGTGAGAGTAGGACTAGGACTCTCATTTAAAAGGTAACACATCTAGAATGAGGAAGGGACAGTCACCCTCTGCTCTGTCCACCTCAGACCACACCTGGAGTGCTGGGGCTCAGTTAGCGTTGCCTTTATCAGGAACAGTGACAATGTGGCTCGGGCTCAGAGGAGACAGGTGTGGCTAGGACAGGACCGAGGAGCCATTAGGGCAGCCACGGACACAGGGGTTGAGGAGTACAGAGGTCACAAGGGGTGACACCGATCACTCCTCAGGGATCCCATGCAGTCTTGGGAATCAAAGATCCAAACACAAGAATTCTAACATTTAGACTCAGACTTCAAGCTCCAACATCTTGAAAGAAGTCAAGAGCCAGGCAGAAGAGTGGCTTTAGGGGAAAGCCCAGAGCTCTGGGGACAGTCCTCCTCAGGCTGAGCAGGAAGAAAATGCCACCAGGTGAGATCTGTCAGCTGAACAGCGGGCCCAGCGGGGGTGTACAGACTCTCCTTCCCAGCTGTTCTCGGGGCCACACGGGAAGGTGTGATGGGCTTGTCACTCTGATGAAGCCATCACAGTGGCCTTGCCCCTCCAGCTGACTGTGCACACAGCTTCCATCCACACACTAGGCATTGGGGATGCACAGCAGTCTTTCTCCATCCTGACAGACACAGGGGAGAAGTGGACAGATTGGAGGAGGGAAAGGAGATCTGAGGAAAAGGTGGGAAGCTAATGGAACTGGGGAAGGGGTGTAGTTGAACAGACTATACAGAAGAATTTCTGGCTTAGCATAACCAAGTCCATGGGACCCATTTTAGGTGTAATGTGGGTCCATCCTGTTCCATCAGGGAGGCTTGTCACCACCCCTGAGCAGGCCATAGTGCCACTCCACCCACAAGGCCCCCCTCCTGCCCTGCAGCCTGCATATCTCCACTAAACACACATCAGCCCCCAGATGATGTAGGGCACTGTCCTCTGGGAACCACCCAGTGATGGGGCTTATGAATTAACCTCGCTATGTGCTCCCCCCGAATAATTGCTGGTGGGTCAGTCTGTTCTCTCCACCCATGCTATCCTTGCTTCAGCATCCCAGGACCATACCTGCATGGCTCCTGTCCCCCTGCAGCTTCCTCCCTGCAGGTAGGGCCAGTTAACTCCCCGGCCCTACAGATCCCCACCTCAGCCCAGAACGACCCTCACCCTCCAGCAAGGCAATGTAAAGAGCCTGCAGTCAGGGCCCCAGGGGGTTCAGCATTGCATCGGGCTTGGCTAGGGCCCTCCTTAGACCTCAGGCTTCCAATCTGGGTCCTGCTGCATTCCTGGGGCTGGAATTCCATCTCATGTCATGTAACTGCCAGGCCTATGGGCTTGAGTACCTTTCTGGTATCCAAGTTATTCCAGACTGGGGTCCTGTTTGCTCTGTCACTCATTTTCTCATTCATTCATTCACTCATTCATGAATGTGACCTCTCTTCTATTCCAGGCACCATGTGAGGTAGTACTAGGGCTCTGACAGTGAGCAAAACTATTCACAGTCCTGGGTCTCTCTCTAGGAGGGGTGAGAAACATTAATTAGATGACCACCCTGGTGCCTACCAAGACAAGGGCTCTCAAGTTCAGGGGCACACTTCTGGGAGAGGCCGCAATAGGAGGAGCTAGACCCAGGCCAGGAGGTAGGGTAGGAGAAGATTCCAGGCTGAGGAGTAGTGTGTGCAGAGGTGCCGTGGTGGGTGGGAGCAGTAGGAAACGTGGAAGAAGAGCTGGGCTGGGCTAAAGTAGAGCGTGGGCCAGAATGTGGGCCGGCGAGTGGAGAGGATGTTGGCATGAAATGAGCAGGTACAGACCATGACGGCCTCATAATTCACAGGGAAGATTCTGGTCTTGAGCCTGAGCATAGTGGGAAGCCATGATGAGGTTTCTAGGAGAGGCTGACAGGGCTAAAACTATGTTCAAAAACAATTCCACAGCTGCTGGCCTGGGAGGGGTGGGAGCATGAAGACAGCAGGAAGGCCAGTGAGCCAGCTCAGCAGTCAGCCAGGGGAGAGATGATGGAGGCGGATGAGGGGACGGCGGTGGAGGTGGGAGGAAGTGACCCACTTAGGGGTGCATTTGGGGCAATGAATAACTGCATTAGTCATTTACTGCTGTGTAACAAATTATCCCCAAACTGAGCAGCTTAAAACAGGAAACATTATCTCACACAGTTTCCAGCATCAGGAATGTGGGAGGGACTTGGCTGGGTGGTTCTGGTTTAGGGTCTTTCCTGAGGCTGCTGAAGGATGTTGGCTGAGGCTACAGTCACCTGAAGGCTCTGGGCTGCAGATTAGAACCACCTGGCAAGTTCAAAAAAATACGATGCTTTGGCTGCATCCTAAAACAATGAACATCTCTGGGACAGCACCCAGGCATCAGCATTTTTAGGTGATTCCTACATGTCGCTAAAGTTGAGAACCACCGATTTTAGGGGTAAAAGCAACACAATTCCCAGGCTCACAGCTGGGTCACCAGCCTGCCTCCAAGCTCCCAAGGCAGCTATCCCAACCTTGTCCCGCTCCAGGGCACCACCTTCCTTTACAGCTGGGGCTCTTCCCCTGCCCTCTCCTGCCGCACCCAATAGAGTGCCTCATCTTTAGTTCCCAGATGCATCTACTGCTGGCCCTCAGCACCAGGAGTGGATCCTGGCCATGTCAGAAGGGAGAATAAAAAGGAGGAAAGGAGGCCATGAGAGAGGGCACTAAGAAAGGGAGGAGAGAGAGCAGAGTATTACTATAATTGTGAGTTATCACATTCTGACCAGGCATCCCAGGCAGCGACGGCTCCCATGAGCCGGTGTAAGGCTAAGTGGAGGCCAGGGACAGAACCAGAGACCCCAGCACCCTTGGCTTCTGTGGTCAGTAGTTTCCCAGATACTTTCCTGAAAGAGGCCACTGCACCAAATGAGGAATCACCCAGAAAGGCAAAGATCCAGGAAAAGATGGGAGAACCAGGTCTGCGCCACATGCACTTTACAACTCTTTGAAAATTCTAATTAGGTTACGAAATGAACTAGAGAGCCAAGCGAATTCCCAGCTCTCCTATGGAAGCTGAGGTAACCTACTTTGTCATTCAAATACACGCACTATATATAACCCCGGATTGTGCGGAAATGTCACTCCTCTTACCTGACTAAAGCATATAATTATAGATTTACTTCTATTCATTCATGAAATGTGTCTTCACTTGATTAAACAGTTCATTCAAATAAAATCCATTAAAATATGGAACATGTTAAAATGTGGCTCGTTAGAGGCAGAGGGCACCGCTGTAGTTAAGATGCTAATTAGGATAAACAGGCATTTGAAACACCCAAATCTTTGAATAATTCAGGTCACCTTTACTGGGGCTAGAGCTCCCCAGGAACTACCATTAATTTAAGCTAATTAAAAAATTAGCCTGGAGAAGAGTAGACCAAGGCAGGAAGTCATGGCCGACTTCAAACACTGAAGGGCTGTCACCTGGAAGAGAGGGTGTCTGGTGCTGGGCACCTCCATGGTGGAGGGGGAAGGGTGAGTAGTGGTTCAGGGGAGCAGATTCTGGCCCAAAGCCAAAAACAACTTCCTCATGATACAGAAGGTTGCTTTGGAGGGTAGTAAACTCCCTGTCATCAGCGGTGTGCAAACCGAAGCTGATGGGGATGTCAGAGAGGAGGCTCTTGTTCCATCATGAATGCTTGTGGTTCCAAGAGAACAAGAGTGTCAAAATTCCACCTGCTCTCATTGCTGAAGTAGAGCTCTGTAACTCTAAAGTTTTTCAAAGATTTGGGGCACACCCTTAAACTCCTGTAGAAACTTTTCCAGGTGGCTGTATTTGTACCTTTACAAACCTGATGAGCATTCGTGGAAGAAAGTGTTCCTTTGGAAAAATGGAGCCATTTAGTTTTCAGACTTCTATAAATAAGTCAGCTCCGAATACCCTATGACCAGATTTGAACATAAGGGAAATTTTTTAAAGAGGCAAGTACATAAATGAACATGTATTAGGTCTATTGCACATATGTGCACATGGGGTAATAGCTGTGGGTAACTGTGCAGCTGTGTCTGTGTGTACAACAGCTCCCACTGCTGATGTCTGGCCAGCCCACATGGCAGCTGGGAGCCGAGACCTCAACTGGCCGAGCTGGCTTGAGTGGCAGGCCAGGACCCCCAAGACATCACCTTTCCCCTTACAGCCCTCAGCCCCATCACCTCATTACAGTCCTTTAAAGGGAGAGGGAGAGCCTGCCGGTCACTGTCTCCTCTCCCCAGGCCCACCATTTGCTCCTCAGAGGCCCATCTCCCAGGACCACACCCCATAGGTGGGGACACATCCTGGATCCCCTGCATGGGGAGGGACAGGTGAACTCAGGGAACTAGGGCTCTCTGGTTCTCAAATCTCTCTTCCCATCAGCCAGCCTTTCAGTTTTTAGAAATTCTAAATAAGTATGATAGACAAAATAATATCACTGCTCCCACTCCTCCTCCCCACAAACACACACACAAAAAAGATGTTCACGTCCTCCTCCCTGAACAAACGGGACTTTGCAGATGGGATGAAGTGAAGGAGTTTTAGATGGGAAGACCTGTTTGGATTATCTAGGCGAGCCCAGTGTGATCACAGGGTTTTTATAAGGGAGGTGGGGGGGTAGGAGAGTCAGAGTCTGAGGAGACGTGAAGGCAGAAGTTGGGGTCCAGGAGAGCTTTGGTTGATGTACTTGAAGGTGCTGTACTGCTGCCTGTGATGGCAGAGGGCGGGCAGGGCAGGGCCGTGAGCCAAGGGATGCAGGCAGCCTCAAGAAGCTGGGAAAGGCGAGGGAACAGATTCTTCCCTAGAGACTTTGGAAGGAACCAATCCTGCCGACACCTTGATTTTAGTCCAGTGAGACTTACTGTGAATTTCTGAGCTTTAGTATGTAAGATAATAAATGTGTGCTATTTTAAGCTGCTAAATTGTGATGATCTGTAGCAAACTCATACAGTAAGCTTTGACCTTGAGATCCACACATCCTCAAACACTCCCTAGTATAGGAAGCCTTCCCTCATCCCCAAGTGAGTGGTGACCCTCCTCTAACTCCACAGTCCTGAGCTCAAGGCCACGCTTCCTGGCTAACCAGAGATTGTCCTGAGAGTCCACACACCCTCGATCTGGGACCCCTGGAGCCCAGCATGGGGCTGCCTGAGGACGCGGGACCCAGCCCAAGCCCCCTTCTTGGATAATGCACAAAACCCCCTTTGCAGTACCCCCCCATCAGCAGCCTTCCCTTTGCCTCCCAGTTTCCAAGGAGCTTGCCCCTCGGTGGTGGTCAGTGAGGTCAGGATATGCTGAGTTGCAGGGGAAAGAAATTAGCCATCAGAACCACATTGCCTTCCTGGGACAAGGTGCCTATTGTTTTAATTGCAGCAGACCTGTGGGACCAAACCAATATTTACAGAAATATTTGGATATGAATAAAACAGGAATATTATCCAGTTAAGATAATAAATACAAACCTCTATAGGAAATCGACAAGAATGCAAAGTGTGCCTCTGACATGAAAATAGAGGAAGGCTATTAGAGATATCACACCTGAGAGCACTAAAGGAAGCACGCTGCAAACCAGTTGCTGGGGTTCAGAGCCCATCTCTGCTTCCTGGCACCCGGGGAATTGCTGAGGGGTCAGCAGGGGCCACATGGATGGGAAGTCCAGGCCTGGGAGACACCCCGCCTGCACATCCCTAGGAGCTGTCACTGAGACAAGTGGACCAGGGAGGCATCTGGGCCTCTGGGGAAGGACCAGGACCTGAGCAGGAAACCACCAAGAAGCAGATTTTGGCTCCCTCAGAAGCAGAACTTTTTAACAAGACAGTGATCCACTGCAGGTATGCAAGCAGAGGTGGGGTTGTCACTGAAGGGGTTCAAGAATCAGATGGAGGTGCTGAAGAGGCTGCTGGAACCCTGACAAAGGTCTTGGATTCTCCAACCTGTGGCCCAGTTATGAGGGCACAGATGCCAAGGGCAGCCCAGGTGTTAGCTGTTCTGAACCCTGCAAAAAAGGGCAGCTTCAGGCAGCTGGATCCGCTGAATCAGCAGTTGCACCAAGTGCCCGCCTCTTATTTCATGGTGGAGCTAAAGAACTCCTCGGAGACCCAGGGGCATCCCTGCCCTGTCCGTGTGCAGCTTTCTTGCCGATTCTGCATTCCAAACTGAGATCTTTGTCCTCTGCTCCAGGGCCTCGCTCACGTGTCCCAGAGCCCTTGCACTGAAGCCCTCCTCCTTAGCTCCCATGGACTCCCTTCTTCCTCCAGGACTGCAGCTCTGGCGTGTGCGAGAGAGGAAGTAAAGGCAGAGGTGCAAACTGCTCCCCAGAGCCCACCTCTCTTCCTTCCTCCCCCTCTGCTCTCCTTCCACCCCCTCTCTCACCCACTCCAGCCTCAGGGAGCAGGCAGGCAGTGAGGGACCAGCAAGGTCACTCTGGGGTGAATTTCGGCCTCTCAGCCATCCCACAGAGCAGATGCCGTTTCTGTCCCTATTTTATGAAGGAAGAAGCTGAAAGGTGAAGTGACCCGCCCCAGGCCCTACAGTTAGTCATCCAGAGGTCAAGATTCAAGCTCCTGTTTCTCTGCCTCCCAAATCCCTGAGGGTTGAGTGGAGGATGAAGGGAGGAAGGGTTTGGGGGTAGCACGCACCCCCAGAGTGGGTTTCCAAAATGACAGGACTCAAGATGGGCTTGTTCATTGAGTGCCCCTCTGTGCCCCACCCACCAGGCTGGGAGACCTGGGGGGCTGGGACCATGTTGTGCCTCTCTCTGGGTGTCCATGTGGAACATGAAGTGAACAATCAGGGGAGAGAAGAAGGCAGAGCTGTGTACATCTGGGGGACAGGGCATCAAGACCAGCAGGCGACAATAAATATAAGGCGGACAAACGCCCAAGATGTACTTCACCTCCGGGTCCTCGGGTCAGTGCCGGGGAGCCCACTGCACAGCAGGCGGAGCCGGCACTGCCTCCCTCAGGCCCATCCCCACACCTCTGGGACAGGACCGAGCTCAGACATCAGGCCCAGGCTGCTACACTCCAACCCATCAGCCCTCATCGGGCAGCAGGGGAAACTGAGGTCTGGCATGGGGTACAGACCTGTCTCAGATTGCACAGCTGTCCTGGAGCAGAGCTGGATTCAAACCCTGTCTCCTGCCTCGCAGATGGATGCTGCCTAAAGCAGTGAGTTAAGCAGCTGCACCAGCACAGTAACCCCACAACCTCAGCCCTTCCTAGGACACTGTCCTAGATCACTACAAGACAGGAGCTGCTGGAGGTGGGGCCCAGCCGAGGCCACGGTGTTCCAGCACCCAGCACAGAGCCTGGCACAGAGCAGCTGCTTGGCAATCACCACACAGAACTGGAGATCTCCCTGACACCAGCCACCCTTGGGGTCACAGTTTTTAAGAGCAGTGGCTCCCAAGCCTGCTTATACACTGCAGTTTCCCAGAAGCTTTGAGAAAACAGATTCCTGGGCCCCACCCAGGAGATTCTGACTCTGGTATGAAAGGATGGGGAGAGAGGCCAGGAATCTGCATTTGTATAAAGCACCTTGAATACACAGCTGGATTTGGGGACCGCTGGCCAAGTGACATCATTTTAGCTGCCCCAGTCTGACTAGCCTTTTAGCATAGACTCTTGTTCCCAAGGGCCCTGTAATGTGTACTGTGGTGTGCTTCTGGAACCTTCTGTCCTCCCAGCCGCCACTGGCTCCAGATGACTCACACACGCAGCTTGTGATCTTAACTAAAGGGGCAAACCTCAGCCAAGGTCACGCCCCTCCCCAGGGCAGCCCACACCCAGTGCCTGGCCCTGCCTCTTTGCCTCAATCTGGAATGTCTCTGAAGGGCCATCCCAGCTCCAGGGCTTCCCCTGGGCTCAGCTAAGGCTTCTGTTATGTCATTTTGTGCCGACTTCTCCCTGTCCCTCATGCCCTCCTGTGCAACATTCCCCAGTAAACCTACAAGTCTTGGGATCCCTTCCTGGGAAGACTGACCCAGGCCAAGCTCACCCATGTGTTCACTGGCTCAGCTGAACCCAGTTCTTTGCCCCTCAGCCCTTAGATGACAGAGCCTCCTGCGCTGAGAGTCTTGGACAGCAGGAGAAACGCACCTGCTTGCTTTGGGGTTCCCCACGGTAGGGCCCTCATACCAGCTCAGACCAGTTACATCTTTTTGATTCAGACTTTAAATTTATCAGAGTAATTTATAAACTTTATTGAAAGTCTGAGAAAAGAAGGAAAATGACAAAACTACTTATATTCCCAATTTACTGACCCAGGGGGCATTTATTTCCCATAACATTTCTTGTGCTGGTTGCCCCCCTCCACAACCTCCAGCCTGTCCTCTCCCACTCTGGTTCTGGAACTTGACTTTTATGGAAACAGCCTCACCTGAGCTCCCTGGTCCTCTGAGTTCCAGGTAGGCTCAGCCAGTGGGAGGCCCCAGCAGCCGTCAGAGGGCCAATGGGAGGCCCTGACAGGAGTCAAATGGTGGGAGGAGAACGAGCTCAAGGTATTTGCCCCGGCCTGCAGCCTGGTTTAGACACAGCCCCTGACAAGTGGCTCCTTCCCTCGGCTCCGGTAATGCTGTTCCCCCACCTCGTCCTCCAGGACACATGCATGGTCCTGACCCCCGCCCCCCCGTTGCTTGCCCCTGGTGCTGCGCTAGCCCCTGGTGCTGCACCAGCCCTGCTTCGTTCCCCTGCTCCTGCCAAAGTCATCCCTTTAAAGTAAATTTCCTTCACATTCAGCTCTCTGACTATGCCATCTATTTCCTGTGAGGACCTTAACTGGCACAACAGGTAAATGTCTTTTAGGTAGAAGTCATCAAAGTGCGAACTATCTTATATCCTGATTTTTTCACCTCACATTTTATCATATCCCCTTATAATTCATTTCACCACCAATCACACACACTAATCACTTTAAATTCCTGACCTCCATTTTCCATTGTCAAAGTCCCGCTCCCTATTTAAGCCCCACTGCAAACAGCTCCTTCTCCATGAAGTGTTTCTGGACTTCCCAACGAGGTGTGCCCACCCTTCTGAATGGCTGCACTCTCTGCTCCCGCCTCCCAGACTCACACTTTCTTGGCTCTGTTCTGCAGGAATTGGGAAGTTCCTTGGGTCACCCACACCTCCTTTTTCCAAAAGCACACAACAGAGGGTCTTCTTGGACCTAGTGCAGGTGGCTGAGGAGAATGTCAGGGCCTTGTGGGCTGATGGAAAGGAGCTAAGCTGTCAACAGTTCCTCCAAGGTCAGGAAAGACAGTCTGCCCTTACCCTGGCCCAGAGCCCATGGAGCCAGCCCCAGCCTGTAGAGGTGCTGAGTGTCTGTCCTGGGAGCGAGCTGGCAGGTCAGGCAAGCCAACCGTGTCCTGGGGTGGACAGTGCATCAAAGTGCTGAGCAGGCCAACAGCCCAGGAGCTGGGCTTGAAGTTGTGCTAAGCTAAGCAGTTTTTATAATGTATCTTCCTAGGAGCAATACCTAGAGACTCTGGGGAACGGGTACTCACTGCACAGTGCAAGGGAAATTTTCCAAAGGGGATCAGAATCTGGAGGCACTGTGGTTATGGTTATTGCCATGGTTTATTAACCTGTCCATCTGTCCCTGGGCTGGGAGCTGCTAGGGGCCTGGGGGCCTGAGTGCCTTTCAGATGCCAGCATAGCTATAGCCTTGCTCAGTCCACACCGGCTGAACAAGACCAAACAGGGCACCTCATGCATTTGCTTGAGAGGGGCCTCATACCTGCTGCCCACTGTTTTGAGAAAACTTGAGAAACATCTGTGCTTCATCTGGATCAGAGGGTACAAGAAAAGACAAAGGGTTCTTAGGCAAAAATGCCAGAGTGTTCCAGAAAGGGAGCCACAGAGAAAAAGTGGAGAAGGCTGCACGTCCATTACAGTGAGAAAGGAAACAGTGACCACTTATGTTTACTGTGCAGGGCCCCTCACACACGTCATCTCAGTCCTCCCGGCTATTAGTCAAAAGGTATAATTTTGAGCAGTTTATGGAGAAGTAAAATGTGATTCAAAGATGTTGAGTCAGTTGCCCAGGGTCACACAGTTAGGAAGCCGTGAGCAAGGGATTCAATTTCCCATACAGTAAACCAGGGGTCAAAAAACTTTTTCTGCAAAGAGCCAGATAATAAATATTTTAGACTTTGCAGGCCATACAGTCTCTGTCACAACAACTTAACTTTGTCTTTACATTATAAAGCAACCACCGACAATGTGCAAATGAATGGCCATGGCTGGGAAGCAATAAAACTTTATTTACAAAAACAGGGGGCTGAATTTGGCCCACAGGCCTCACAGTTGCAGACCTTTGCTCTAAACCCACAACAAAGAGCCTGTAATTCTCTTTTCCCCTCTAGGAAGATGGAAGGAGAGAGGCAAGGCTGGTGGCTCCAGAGCAGAATGCTGGCTATGCCCCCACTGCCTGGGCCACATCAGGGGAGCAAGGAAACTCTCATCTGTAAAAGGGGCATAACCACAACTTACATTAACACTGGTAGGAAGGTTAAAGTAAGTCAATACATGCTGAATATCTACCATGGCTGAGGTCCAGTACGTGGCAGCATTTATAATTGGAGGTGAGACAGTCGAGAAGGGGAGGTGGAGAAAGCAGCCTATGAGGGTGGGAGAGAGGAGGGAAGGCTGGTGATGTCCCTGGAGCTGAATCCCAGCAGGTGTGTGTTCTCACCAAGACCAGTTACAGGCTTACCGTAGGAGAATGTTATTCCACACCCCATGGGCCCCTGAAGGGAATTCACAGGCCCTGGGAGGGGCATTTTCACCATCCCTGGAAGGAGCAGATGTGTAGTGCTTGGTGTCTCCCTGAGGAAGATAGGGGGGCTGCTGTTCACAGACTTGATATGGCAAATTGTGTGATGTGCTGTCTTCCTGGGGCGGGCAGCCAAGCAGTGATGGGGGCCTCTGCACCCCTTCCCCCCACCGCCTGCTGCCCATGTTGGCTGATTCATGCAGGAGGCCCTGGGTGTGCCGGAAGGAATCTGAAATAGTTCTCTAGTGAAACACAAGACTTAGGAAAGAGGCTGGGGACTTGGAGACAGGGGACAGTTTCTTTTGTGTTTCCATTTGAAGGTCATAACTTTGATAAAGGAGGATGTGGGGAAACTCCATTAATATTGCTGACGGCCAGGATGTGGCTCATCTGCCAGATGATGAGTCCCTGGCGAGGGGCAGCACTCGCGTTCCCACGACTGGCAACACCGGGTGCGGTGGGAGACTCACCCATCTGATCAGGAGGATGCTGAACTGAGGTTTGAGAGCAGGAGGAAAAGTGCCCAGGAGAAAGGATAAAACCAGATATAATAGGTGGTAGGTATGAGGAATGTAAAAGGGGGCCCTATCATAAAGGGAATGTTCAGGAAGCGTCCTATATCCATATGCCAAAGAACAACGTATGGGTAACAATGTTAACTATGAAACTTTTGGGGAAGATGGCAATGCTGAGCGCAGATGTCCAACTCCCACCTAAGCTACCTCCTTCTGAAAGTGACAGAGAGGGCCAAGGCAGTATAAAAATAGGAGGGAATCTGCTTCAGCATTGGAAGATAGGAAAGAGTGCCATCAATATGCCACCAACTTTGAGGAATTTCTGCTAGGTACAGTGCCAGTGGTACCAGACTGGAGGTTGACTCATAAGCTCTTCTTCCTGGGAAAGCAGCGTGGTGCTGCAGGGAAGGCAGGTGCGCTCACGGGACCGACCCCAAAGCCTCTGAGGGCAGGTGCATGAGTGCAAGGAGAGATTGGGCCACAGAGGGGTGCAGAGCTTACCACAGGGAGCCCACCTCTCGTGTGCAGCCCGACAGCCTTCAGGAGTGACTGGGCCATGAGATCCAAGAACAAGCAAAGCCTATCCAAGCCTGGTTTTCCCATGATAGGCCCGGGCATTGCTCACACACAGCAGGCAGGAGCACAAAGGAGAGGCCAGGAGGAGCAGTACACATCTGGAGCAGCTGCACCAACCAACGAGAAGAGAAATGCCCACAGCCCAGAATGCTCACCCCACCCCCTGCCAAACCCCTCAGGCTGCTTGTTCTTGGCTGGCAATGTGGAAACTCCTCATCCAGTCTTCCAGATTAATATATATCAGGGAGAAGAATTTAATAGCATCTAGATAAAACAGTGAGGCGACCCCAGGATGACTGACCCATCCTACCAGCAAATATCAGGTCAGGGAATACCTAAAATGTACAGGGAACTTAGGAAAACTTTCTGAAACATAAAGGGAGCAAATGAGGAATGCACGCAGAGGAAGAACATCATCTCTACAAAGGTTCATCATAGGAACTAAATTTAGAAGTAAATTGTAGTGTCTGGTTTGTACTTCAAGGAGGTTAAGGAAAACGTGGTCTCTAACATGTAAGAAATGGAATATGCAATAAAAGAAACTGAAACTAAAAGAAAACTAGCAGAGTTAAGATAATCATGATAGGAAATGAAAAAGGTGAGAATTTTAAGAAGCATTTGAAGCAGTAAATGGCAGAATTTAATTGTACAAAACCAATAGATGTGGTGGAGGACAATGTTGAGATGTTGACTCAGAATACAGAGTACAAGGAGCCTAATATTTTAAACTACAAATGCAATTATAAAATCGTCTTATTATTTTGAGGATGCCATATTGTTTAGCTAAAAGCATGGGATTTGACCAAAGCTGTAATCAAAGACAAATCAATTGGCTTAAATACATTTGATAGCAACCAAAAAAAGAGTAAAAATAAGTATGCAAATCCAGAGAATAGAAAAGAATGGCAAAACAAACATAAATAAAGGAGGAAGGTATTATCCTCAAGCAGAAGCAAATAAATTAAAAAGTAGGTAAATAGAAGATGAGCCAATAAAAATCCAAGTGCTGGTTCTCTGGGCTTAAAAATGAGATAATGGAATGTTTCACTGAAGATTTAACTTGCGTTTTTTGCTAAATGTTCTTTAGTGAAAGAAAAATCTAGAAGAGTCATCTGTCTCTGGGAAGAGGAGTAATCTTTAAAGGGGAGGCATGTGGATCCCCCTAGAAGCACCCAAGGTGTCTGTTTTATGGACAATGAGCTCTACTCCACAGCAAAATGGACCATTTAGAGGTAGAGTTCTAAAAGAAACCCTCTCTGACTCTTGGGGATGTGGCTATCAGAGAAGAAAAAGCCATCAGAGTTTCTCCATCCTTGGGAAGAAAATGACCACATTTACTCCCAATGAAGTATTCATGCATCCTGGCAATGGCTCCATGTGGAAGTGAAAAAGCTGTTTGCAGAAAGTGGCAACTTGGGAACCTAGTGACGAGCTTGGGAATGTCTCTTAAGTGTGTTGGGGGACCTGGATCCATGGTAGTAACCAGTCCCATCAGTGTCAACAG
Organism: Manis javanica; assembly: GCF_040802235.1. Taxonomy (NCBI): domain Eukaryota; kingdom Metazoa; phylum Chordata; class Mammalia; order Pholidota; family Manidae; genus Manis; species Manis javanica. Next base: position 31,680,944 of record NC_133157.1, on the reverse strand, counting down.
CACCACCAAGTGCTGGCAGGCTGCAAGGGCTACAGAATGCAGGCTCCCCCAGCTCGGTGATGGAGAGATCACTAGGGTTATTGGCCATTTTGGAGGCGAGTGATGCTTAGAGAGGGAGATGCTGACCCTGGTAAATTAGAGACGTGAAGTGTTTGATCCAGGTTTAATTTAATTTGGAAAAATAAGAAATGTGACCATTTTCTTGCATGCTGTATTTTAGACATTAATACCGGTTACATCAACAAAGAAGCAAACTAGCTAGTTTAATCAAGGAAGACATGGGGAAACATATCTGTAATGAAAAAGAGCATTCAATGAAAAACAGAAAATTTTTTTAAAGTTGTACTCAAATATATACTAATAAATTTGAAAATCCCAAAGGAATTGACTATTCTCTGGAAGATAAAAGTTACTAAAATTCACACAAGAAATAGGAACCAAAAGTGATTAAGAAGCCACAAAGATAACTTGTCAAAAGGGCAGGGTGGGAGATGCAAAATCTTGGCTGGTTTCATAGACTCATTTTTATTTTTAAGGAGCAGCTAATTTGTGTATTTTATAAAGTATCCCAGGGTTCCTAAAAAGATGGAAAACCCAGTTCACATTGTAAAACTAGAATAAGTCTGACAACTAAATCTGATTAAAGATGGCACAGAGTAAAATATAAACTATTATCACATGTACTTGCAGAAAAAAACTAGATAATTGAATTGATTAAAAGAATAATATAGCATAAGAAAGAAAAGTTTGTTTTTGGAATGCTAATATGGTTCAATGTAAATGTGAATGCCAGATCCATTTATCCACCTGTCTAGTCAAAGCGTCCAACTGGACATCCAACGGACTATCTAAGCTGTTGATGTCCCTCTCTTATACTCTCTCCTCTGCATTCTTCCTCAAGTTAATAAAATAACTTATTCTGTCCAGTTGCTTAGCTAGTGCCATCCTTGATGCCTTAGTCTTTTTCACATCACACATACATTCCATCAAGAAATCTGCATTGTCAGCTCTATTGTAAAAAAGTATCCAGAATCTTACTGGTTTCCATCATCTAGTCCTAGTCACCACCTTCCACTCAGCAGCCAGGGTGATCCTTTTAAAATGTAAGAGATCAAATCCTTCTTTTGGAAAACTGTAGTTTTTCCAGAGTCCAGAAATAAATCCATACTTCTATGGTTAGTTGATTTTCAATAAGGGTGCCAAGACCACTTAATGGGGAGAAAAACTAGTCTCTTCAACAAATACTGCTGGGATAACAGTGTCACACAAAAGAATGAAGTTGGACCCTTACCTATACCTATACAAAACTAATTCAAAATGGACCAAAGACCTAAATGTAAGACTAAAACTATAAAATTCTTAGAAGGAAACATGGATTTACATCTTCATGACCTTAGATTGGACAGTGGTTTCCCTAAGTATGACACCAAAAGCACAAGCAGAAAAAGGAAAAAACCATGAACAGGTAAACTGGACTTCAATTTATTTCACCAAAATTAAAAACATTTGTGCAAAGAACGTCATTAAGAAAGTGCAAAGACAACCCACAGAATGGGAGAAAATATTTGCAAATCACATGTCTGACAAGGGTCTAGTATCAAAAATGTATAAAGACCTCTTATAACTTCATAGCAAAAGCAACCCAATTAAAGATAAAGAATTTGAATAGGCATTTCACCAAAGAACATATACAAATGAGCTAGCTACAAAATACCACATATTTTATGCTTCCTTTTTTCCTAATTTTATTGAAATCTGATTGACCTGTAACATTGTACAAGTTTCAGGTGTACAGCATAATGGTTTGATATATGTACATACTGTAAATGTGAAATGATCACCATGATAAGTTTAGTTAACATCCATCACTCACAGTTACAATTTATTTTCTTGTGATGCCAACTTTTAAGATCTACTGTCTTTACCAACTTCCAAATATACAATATGGTATTGTTAACTATTGCTAACATGCTGTACATTACATCCCCAGAACTCATTTATCTTCTAGAAGTTTATACCTTTTGACCACTTTGACCCATTTCCCTTACCTCCAGCCCCTATGATTCCATGTTTATGAAATATCTGTTAGAGGCAAATCCATAGGTATAGAAAGTAGATTTGTAGCTGTCAGGGGTTGGAGGGAGTGAGAAATGAGTGACTGCTAATGGATATGGGATTTTGGGGGGGTTGATAAAAAACGTTCTGGAATTAGATAGTGATTATGGTTGTACATCATGGTATACGTACCGAAGTCCACCTAAGTGTATACTTTGAAGTGGTGAACTTTGTTATGTGAAATTTTTCTCAATAAAAAACAAAATAATAATAATACTCTCCGGTAGCTTCTCAACTGACTCAAAGTATAAGTCAAAGTCCTCATAAATGTCTTGTAGGGGCTGGAAATTACAATCCCCAGCATGCATGCACATACACGCACATGCACACGCACACACACGTACACACCTGCTCCACTCCACCCCATCCCCACTCTTCCAGCCATAATGGTCTCTCCGATGTGGCTCCAGCACCACTGGAATCACTCCTACATCAGGACCTTTGCACATGCTGTTCTCTCTATCTGCAACTCTCTTCTTCCAGATATCCTGTGATTTGTCCCTTATCGCCTCCAGGTGTCTGTTAAATGTCACCTTACCTTTGAAGCCTGACTTCATCCCACCACACATGGCATATCCTACCCTCTTACCCTACTTCATTTTTCTGCCTAGCACTTATTACTTGACATATTATGCATTTGTTTGCTTATTGTTGTTTTTTTTTTTTTATCATTTGTCTCCACACTAGAATGCAAGGTCCTTGAGGATAGGGACTTTGTTTCATTCACTGATGTCTCCACTGCACCTAGAATGGTGCTCAACACATGCCAGGCACTCGGTAAATATGTATTAAATGAATAAATACATTACAGAATGAACACAAGGTTAATGACTAATTTGTCACACTAAAAAGGCAAAGAAAAAGTGCATAGCAATTGATGCTGATTCTAAAAAGACACATGACTTTTTATGCATATCAAACACCGAATAAATAAAAATAAAACATCCCTTACCATGATGAGGTATACCTTACAAATAACATTTTCACTGAAGTCTACAACAAGACAGGAACATCCACTATTATTATTATATTTAAATATAACTCTATTACATTTACTAAATAGAATTCTATTCAGTGAATGAAGCAATAATAATAATAATAATAATAATAATAGCTAATATATATTGGGTGCTTCTTTGGGCACTGTTAATACTCATACCTGAGGTAATATGAGTTTGTCCTCATGATCAGGGACATGGAAAAATTAAATAATTTGCCCAAGGTCACACGGCTGGTAAATAGCTGAGTCAAAATTAGCTAGAACTCAGGCAATAATTCTCTTCTAACCATTGTGATGTACTGCCTCAATGAAAAAATCATGAAGATAAAGATGCTGTAATGCTGAAAACAGAAAGCAGATTTACTCTTGCTCCAAATGGTATTGTTTTCTACCTAGAACACCCAAAGGAATTAAGAGAGGAAAACTACCAGCTATAATAAGAATTCAATATGGCCAGTCAAAATGCATATTATACTGATCAATAGCTTTCCTATATCCCAGCAGTAACCATTTAAAAAATGTCAAGGAAATCAATACCATTCCCCAAGGCAATAATAAATGTAGAACACTTGAAAATAAACTTAACATGAAATGGAAAGGATCTATATGAAGAAAATGACAAAACTTTACTGAGGACCCAACAAGAAATTTTGAATGGAGAGATGTTCCATGTTCATGAATGGATAGACTAAGTATTATACTGATGTCAAATGTCTCCCAAATTAATTCTAGAGTTACTGAAATTTAAATAAAACAGCTATATGCATTTTTGGAACTTAATGAAAATTAAATTGGTGACTATAAAGACATCATTAAAAAAGAAATGAGGACTGCATATTAAATTATATTATAAAGGAATACTATTTAAAACACTGGGATGCCAATTCCAGAATAGACAGATCAGTGGAACAAAATTTTAAAACTCTAGGAATAGTCTAAAGCTACACTGTCTGGTATGGTAGCCACTAGTCGTAAGTGGTTACTGAGCACTGGATGGGGTAGTGTCCCATGTTGAATAATAATATTTGGATGTATTTCATTAAATAATTAATGAAATAATAAATCATTAAAATTATTTTACTTTTAAAAATGTGTCTATTAGAAAATTTAAAATCACATATGTGGTTTGCATTATATTCCTATTATATAAAACTGGTCTAAGTATATATAAAAACGTAGTATATTATTTTCTAACGATCAAATTTAGCACAGACATTTTAAATGAGTCAGGAAAAGATACTAAATGCTGGGAGAATTATTGAGTGACTCTAGGGGCAGAAGAAAGAAAGGTTTGGTATTTTAGGCTGTATGCTGATATTCCAGATAAATTTAAAAATGAAGTAATAAAAGTCCTAGAAGAAAATGTAGATGAGTATTTATAAAAATTCTTGGGCTGAGAAGAGCATGTCAAGCATACAATTAGAAGTGAAAAAAATGGTCTTGATAAATTTGACTGCATCAAATATTAAAACTTTCAGTGATATCAAATTGCATAAAAAACAAAATGGAATGTCACATGAAACATGAGGCGATATCTGCAACAAAGGTGACAAAGAAATGATATCCTTAGTTTATCAAAAGCTCTTATAAATCAGTAAGAAAACACTGGATAGGAAAATGTGCCAATAAAAAGAACAGCCAATTTACAAAAGGAGAAACAGAAACGAGAAAGATTCCTAGTCAAAAAGAAATGAAATCTAAGTAGTAATCAAAGAAATGCAAATTAAAATAGCAATTGCCAAGGATCAACAAAGAATAATATATAATTTTGGCAAAGAGTGCTCTCATATATTGCTATGCAGCTCTAAATTGGTACGATCTTTCTGGAGGACAAGTTGGCAGCATGTACAAAAGGCTCCAAAATGTGCACACACTATTTCTAGGAATCTATCCATGGAAAATAATCAAGAGATGTTCAACAAAACACAAGCACGAGTTTACTGCATTGTTTTAAATCAGAAAAAATTGGCAATTATCTCCTGTTCAATAACGGGAACTTTCTTGAGTTATTATGGCATAACCATAGGGTAGAAATTTTTTTTCAACAGCTATTGGAAAGAACAGCAACAGAGAATATACATCTGCCTCCTGTCCCCTCCAAATTCCTCAAAATGGCAAAGACTTTTTTAAGAAAAAAATCTCTAACAGTTCTGGAAAACAACTAAGAAGAACATCAGTGGACAGAGAATTTGCAGAACTATTGGAATACTGGGAGAAAGGGAACATGTTGTAGAATAAATAACACTGGAGGAAAATGGCTCAAAACACATCAGCACATCAGCAAGGGCTGTGGCAAAGGTGGGAACAGTTCGCGGGGTCACCAGGCCCAGAGCCATTGGGCCATTACAACCCACGGGGAGGGAAATATCTGCTGGCCTGGGAAAACATCCCCACTAGGTTGCCAAGTTCAAGAAGCTGTTTCTATAGTAACACCACACACGTATTTATTTAAACACGTTCACATATGCATTGAAAAAACTGTAAAGCCATATGCCTATACATGTTATCAATGACCTTCTAGTGGGTAGGTTATGGCTGATTTTTTATTTTCCTTTTTGCTCTTCTGTGTTTTCTGCATTGAATACATATCAACATTGTGGTTAGAAAACAATATATTTGTATTTTTAAATAAAGAAGCAAAAAATAAAAACAAAGAGAACTTGAAATGTTCATTTAAGAAAGTAACTACAATCTTATTATTTTTCTTTGGAATTGCTGCAGGAACTTCCTGGCTGGATCTCCAGGTTCTGGTCCAGTCGTCCCAATCTGCCCTCAGGATTGCTCACGCCTATTTAAAAAGCCTTCTGCGGATAAAGCCGAGTAGTGACAGGCAGGGCCTTTACCCCTCCTCTTTCCTCCCAGCCGTCCCCTGACTTCTCACCCTGCACAATGTGCAACCCAGCCCCAACAGACTATTTGCCCCAACCCAGCCCCAACAGACTATTTGCTGTTTCCCGAAGGTTCCACACACCTTCCAACTGCACTCATTTGCTCACTTGGCACTCCCCAAGTCTGGCAGATGGACCTGGGGGGAAATCTCAGCCAGAAGGAACCAGAATAGCTCTAGGGACCCACACACGACAAGATGGCTAAGATCCTGGGACACTTTGGGAGGAGCAGGTGTGGAAAGACAGTGCTGGGCTCCAGGATTTGGGATCTGGGAAAATAATAAAACTTACATGCAGAATCTCAAGGGGAATCCCAGCAGCTCCCCTTGAGACATGGTTGGTTGGTCTATATATCCATCTCCTTGCTTCTGTGATGGCGGAGTCAGGGGGATACTGGCCCAGTCCTGTGGCTGCCTTCTCTCCACAAGCAGGCACAAACCTGGGGTCACACCTACACCTGCCACCTTGTGCAAAGTGACTTATTCCTTTCCTGAGTCTGTTTTACCCAACAGAAACAGTACCATGCTGGGTGACTGAATGCTATTCCCTGCACACAGTAGGCCCCATAAATGATGTTATGATTACATTTTCCTACCCCATGGGTCTTGCTGCAGTAGCTGCTTTATGGGGCTAGAGTCGTGCTCTGGGAACCAGCCCAGGGGCTATGCAGAGGCCCCAAGAAGCATCCCTGGTGAGGGCTTTGAGGTCATCATGATGGCCGGACCCCTCCAGAGACCGGATGGGTCTCCTCTGGGCCCTTGCTCACCCCCGTGTTCCAGGATTCCTGCGGCCTGGGTGAAGGATGTATTTAGCTAAGGTCACAGCCTTGGTGAGCAGACTGTGGCACTGACCCAGGCCCCACATGAGCCCTGGTGCTGCACTGCAGTCCCACAGCCCCCCTGCCCCACCATTCCATTCTAAACAAGAACATCAATAAAATGTAATTTTGATGGACTAGTAATCTTTTTTCTTCCTGGTATGCAATAACATAAATATACAGTTATTAAAATCATACAAAAATCCTATCACATATACATACCACCCCACCCAAATGTCAAAGATGGTGCCACAAAGAGCTGCCCTGGTGTGGGCTACACGGGTAGGGGGCAGTCCCTGCTGGCTGGCCTGCAGGCTGGCTCTCTCCCAGAGCTGGAGGTAAGAGCACAGAGAAGAAGAGGATGTTTCTCGCCTAGGGGCAGATGGCCAGTCACCCAAAAGCATTAGCAAGTTTTTCAGACAAAAATTGGGGCACAGGATGGGGCACTAGGACCATTAGGATTAGAATCTGATGTGTCAGAAGGAGTTCCCTTCTGCCTCCTAATGATGGAAGATGTGTGGATATGTGCCCAGGTGAGCCTGCAGTCCAGAAGGAAGCCAAGGACAGAGGCCAGAGACGGCTCAGCCCTCTGGCATGCCCGGCCCTTGTCTCCGACAAAGCAGGCCTAGGAGCCCAGCACCCTCAGCTGAAGGCTGCCCAATCCTCCAGTACAGGGGGCTGCAAACCCCAGCGTGCTGGGCCTACTCCAGAAGAGCATCTGGGGTGGAGCCCTTCAATTTGCTTTTCTAACAAGTTCCCAGCTAATGCTGCTGGCCCAGGATCATATTTTGAAGACCACTGCTCTAGAGGATGGGATTATCTGCTCCTGGTAAGAAAGGATTCTGAAGTGTTGACTCCTCAGAATGAACATCCCAGGATGACAAAGCCAAGAAAAACTCAGACACAAACTACAGTGTGTGCAACCCCAAAGCCCAACACCCAGGCTGCCCAGAAGTGGCCACATGTCAGGCCCCTCATCACCACTGCTTCCAGTGGCTGGCCCAGAATGTTCCACTGAGATCTCTAGAAGAATCCCCACCAACAACCAATGTCACATCCAAAAAAAGACCCAGTTTAGAAATGACAGAATGGCCTGCCCTGAGTTCTGTGGGAGAGCAACCTGCTGACTTCGCCAGCTCCTCCCTTCTCAGTGGTCCCAATCCCAGATAGGGGTGGGATTTCTCTGCACCCCTTCACAGCCATCTCTCCAGTCCAGATGCAAACGGACTAAGGGCAGCAGAGGGAAAAATCATTGCATTTGCCCCTAAGAATCTGGCTAATGGATAGAGATTCATCTACTGAAATTCTTAGTGAATACACAAATGCCAGGTAGCATGCAGGGTGAGGGGACAGAGAGGTCAGGGTGGCTCTTGTACACAGAGGCTCTCCAGTCCAGTGGTAGTGGGTGATGGATGAGGGAGCCAATGGTATAAGGCATAGCATTGTGCAAGGAGCTGGTACGGGGACAGCCCAGCAGGAGAGAGCACAGAGGCAGCACACCTGATCCGGCCTGGGGAGGGAGGTTGAGCCAGGTTGTGGGGGAGGGTATTCCTGCATAGAAGCCTGCATGGAGGTGTGGCTGGACCAAAGGGGAAGTGACTGGAGGTGACACAGAGAAGGAGGCCTCAGGGGACCACGAAGTGTTTCTCCAGCCACACAGAGCAGCTCATTCCTGCTTAGAGAAGCAGGCAATCCTGGTGACTTGATAAGGTTGACTCCTGGGTTAGATGCAAGCACGAGGTCCGCTGTCCTCCACTGCAGGGGTGTCCCCCAGGCAACCGCTCCATAATGATCAGCAGTAGCTTTAGATGAGGTGACAGGAGCCCCCTTTGGTGGGCCAGATGGCGCCTGGGCAAGCAGGGAAGGCTTCAAAGGTTCAGGCAGGGCTGTGGTGGGCTGCACGGGCGGACGCTCTCAAGAGGAAGCTTCACAGATGGTGCCCTTTCGGTTCTTGGACAGATCAAGGGCTTTGGTGGATCCTCATACTTGGGGGAGGTCTCTCAGCCAGAAAGGTCAGCCCCAGCAGCCCTAAGATCACTAAGGACCAGCAACTCGGCAGGGCTCCTCTGAGCCTGCTGGGAGGGAGGAGAGGCAGGTGCTAGAGGCAGCAAAACCTAGCCACTCAGCCGGGCTCCTGAAGGGGCCAGCCACCCACTGAGGAACCAGATTCTAGACGACAATGAAAATAACTGCTACCCCTTGCATGATGCTTATTATGAGCCAGCAATTCCCTTAGCCCTTTAAATTTAATTGAAACATATTTAATGCTCACGATCCCCTAAGAGTTAGGTACCATCATTGCCCCTATTTTCAGAATGAGGAAACTAAGGCACAAAGAGGCTAAGTAATTATGGCCACATCCTAGGGGGCAGCAGGGTCAGGGTCAATGGGCACATCTCCTAAGCCCTCACCGCACATTCTCCGAGCTAGGAGAGATCTTAGAGGTCAAATGGCCCAACAACCTTATCTTAGAGAGGGGAAACAGGCCTAGAGAGCTGAGTGATTTCTCCAAGGATACTTAGCTGGTTAGTTGCGTCATGGGACTGGGAACTAAGAGAGTAACTTGGTGAAGCTGGATTAGTAGACCACAAGACCTGGAGCTGGAGATGGAGGCCATATACCCCTGTAGCTGTCTGCCGGTCCTCCCAGGCATCCTTCTCACAGCCTTTATGCCCACCCCAAGCCCCGTCTGCATCCTGTGTCTGCAGTGCCCACATGGATGTCACTCAGCCCTCTGGCCTCTCACTTCCTTGGAATCCCTAATTCCAGCGACCTCTACTTATGCTGCTTTAGCTTTTACACACAGCCAGGGCCTGGTCCCTTCATCCCCACATCCCTCCCAGCTCAGATCACAGCCTCCTGTCCTTCCAGCTCCCTTACTCCCACACCCTCAAGCTTCTCAGAGACTTCCAGAAATCCACATCCTCTAAGCCTATGGGCCATCTACCTGCCTATCCTTCTCCATGTGGTCCTCATGACCACCCTTTCCGCATTACCCTCAGTTTTCATCACCTGTCCCCACCTTTGCCTTCTACCTGATGGAGCCCCAGGGCTGGGTCGAGGCCACCATCTTCTCCACCCTGACCTCAGTCACCAGGCCTGCTGAGGGCAGTCAGGCTGCTGTGCTGGCTGGGGCTGCTCCAAGAGCAAGGGCTCCCATCACAAGAGGGCGCCGTTTCCACCCTCAATTCCTGATTGAGCCTGTTGAGAACAGCATGCCAGCCTTGGGCGGTGCAGGGAAATGACCTGGAGAGTTTGAACTCCTCTAACGCTGGGGTCATCTAATGCAGGTGTTCTGAGGGAAGGGGGCCTGGGCATCAGGATTTTAAAAGCTCTCCATGTGATTCTAAAATGTGTCCTACCCATAGAGGGGAATACTACTCAGCTGTATAAAGAAACACCCTACTGATTCACACTCCCTGGATGAACCTTAAAAACATTTTGCTAAATGAAAGAAGCCCGGACACAGGAAAGCACATGCTATGTAGAGAGTTATATGAACTCTACTTATATGAAATTTCCAGAAATGGCAAAACTTCAGAGCAAGCAAAAGAACCTGGGGCTGGGCGTGGGACTGGCTGCATATGGGAGTGAGGGACGTTCTGGAGGAATAGGAGTGTTCTAACACGGGACTGTGGTCCTGGTTGAACAGCCACATAAATTAACTAAAACAAGCAAAGTGTACATTAGTGGATAAAGTGTTTGGTATATAAATTATATCCCAATAAAGCTATTAAAAGGTGGAAATACTTAGGAATTTAAATTTTATTTTGTGTTAAAAACATTCCCCCTGGTGATTCTAATGAGCAGCCAGGCCAGAGTGGAGAACCCAACCAAGGGGGCCTGACACCCACTGACCCTGAGGCCATGACTGTTCCTCACTCACCCTCACAGCACAAAGCCTGTGCCCAACACAGACATTAGCACACAAAGGCCATATGATTATTTTTGCATGCCTATAGTTTGTCCCAGGAATTAGTGGAGCAGAGAATGTCCATGTAAAGGTCTTTCATTTATGTTTCTTCATCTAGCTCTGTCATCTCCCAAGGCCTGTGTGGTTACCCCAGGGATCTTACTGAGCTGCAGTGAGTTGCCTGGGGCTGCACAGTCATTGCTTAGCAAAGCTGGGCCCAGAGATCAGTCCATGTGGCACCAAATCCTTCCTTCTTCTCTCATCTCATTTAAATATTTGATCCAGAGAGAGAGGGTTGAAGTAAGCTCCATCTTTTCAGACACTGGTGTTCCCCAGGGACCCTTGTTTGTTCCAGTAGCAGCTCTAGATCTGACACACCTGAGACAACAGGGTGAAGTGGGATTGCCTGCGGTTACGCAGACATGGTTGTCAAAGTTGGGCCTGAAGGTCAGCTCATCCGATCCAAGTTTAAGCAGCCTCGGCACCATGCACCAGCCTTGAGCTCAGCAGCTGGGGGCCCGGAGGAGCAGCTGGTCCCGAGGTGGGATGCCCCCAGCCCTCCCCACCTTCAGTCCCAATGTAATAAGCTTCACGGGGTGAAGATTTCACCCCCGTTCCCTCCAACTTCAGGAGTGCTTCCTTCTGACATTCCTTCCACTGCACCGGTCTGGAACCGAGGGGCTTAATGCTGCTGATCGACCAGTTTCATAAAAGGAATCCAGTTTCCTTTGCACTCACAAAAAGCTGTTAGCTGCTGGCCAGTGTCCAGGGCCTGAACTCCAGTGATGCAGCCCAGACATTGGGGGAGAGATGCCAAAACTCTTGGGCACAGAGAGGAGTCAGCTGGGCTGAGGGATTTAAATCGAGAGGAGTCCCTGCCAGCAATACCACCAAGCAACATCCTGTCCTCAGAACAGAGGTTACCTGCTGAGATGCCCTGAAACCTCAGCTGAGGAGCCTAACACTGCAGGGAGGAGATATGGTACCAAACTCAGTACAGGCTCAGTGCGGATGGGGTAATGGAGAAGACAACGACTGAGAGTCCAGAGACTCAGGCTCCCAGCCTCTGGTGGGTCCTTCACCAGCACGTGCCCTTAGGCAAGAAGCGACATATCCTCCATAAGCCTCAGTGTCCTCACCTATAAAATGGGAACCATAACCCCTCCCTAGAGGGAGGCTGACTTTGAGACAATTTGGGAATCTATAAAGCACTCAACCAAGTTGGGGCTGATAACTGACCTTCCTTAGAAGGCTTTTGAGTATTTCAAGGCTCTGAGGTCACGTGCAGTTCCCATGTGACTATAAGAAGTTAAAGATGGGAGGAAAGAGCAATGGGAAGTCTGGACTGGGAGTCCAGATCCTCAGTTCAGTTCTGACTTTTCTGTGAACAATCTCTCATGACTTCAGAGGGGCTTTGAAACCCTGAACTTTACCCCTTCCCCTCTTTGGGCCCCAGTTTCTCCTTCTATACAAAGAGGAGCCTGAGGGCACCTCAGGCTCTGACAGCCCAAGACGACTGGGAAACAGCAGGCCCTTCTAAGTTGCCGCAGAGTCCCGCGTTAAGGGGGATGCTGGACTAGGCCTCCCACCCTTACCATCAACCTGCTTGGCACTCATGTCAGAATATTTCTTCAGTGCTGTACAAAAGGCAGTCTTCCAGCACAAGCCTCCTCAGTGACTGGCAATGAGTCGCTGCCACTGGAGGAGGAGCTCGCCTTGTGCCTCTCCCTAGGGACTGAGACACCGCAAGGCAGGAAGATGAAGCGGTGCTGCCTGGGAAAAACTTGCCTTGCTTGGGCACCCCGCAGACAGTGGGGCCAAACACTGCTGCTTTTCAACCACCTCCCAAAACAGCTCTCTCTGTGCATGAACTTCACAGCGTACAAAGCTCTTTCAGATCCACAACTCATTTCATTTTGCCAAGAACCCTGCAGGGAAGAGTTTTTGTCACCATTTTACAGGGGAGTTAGCCACATCTTAGAGAAATGAGGTGACTTCTCCAAGGTCGCACAGCTGAACCACTGAGTGGCCTCTGTTCCCTGTGAGAGAGGCGGGGCAGAGCCTTAGACAGGGAAGTGCGGGGCTGGAGGGGAGCGAGGTCTGGCGACTCCCAGCCTTGCCCTGGCCCCACATTCCTTGTGAGCTCGCCACCTGCCAGAAGGGAGGGTCCTCCCCCAACCCGCTGTTTCCCACTAAAGTTCCCCTGGACACCTGACTCACAAATGTCCGCCCTGCGCAGCTTCCAGGTTGTTCTCTTGGGCTGCTAAGCACACCTGGAGTGCTTGCCTTGTTGGGAAGCTCCAGGCATTAAGAACACAAAGGGGAGCAGAAAAGAAAGTAGGAGCTGTCAGGAGGAGGAAAAAAGACAAGACCATTTTGCACTCATTTGAATGAGGAAAACTTTTCAAACATTTGCTAATATCTATGTTGGTGAGGATGTGTGGAAATGGGAATTTTGGTAGGACTACAAATCAGAACAACCTGTCTAGGGGTCAGTTTGCCTCAGTATTTTAAATGACCCAGTAATTCCACTTCGAGAAATCTATTATGAAGATGCACACCTAGGTGGGAAGCTGTTAGCTGTGATATCAAAAAGCTGTAAACATTCAATAAATCACCAGTTATCCATCTGACAGAACACCATGGCCCATTAATAAGAATGAGGTCAACCAAGATCTCTAAGATTGGTTGTAAAGTGAAAAAAGCAAAAATATATAATATGAAATCATTTGGGTTTAAAAAATAAATTGAAAATTCTGGGCAGTTGAACACCAAAGGCAGGACTTCATTTGGGAGAGAAAGTAGGATTCAGGGGTATTGGGTAAAGTAACCCTTATATTTTTTTAACTATATATTTTTAAGGTTTTTTTTTTTTTTTGCAAAAATTAAAACATATGATGTATGTTTGTAAGCCATTAAAACAAACAAAATACAAAAGCCACACCCAGTTCACAGTGACATGGAAGTCTTCATTCCAAACCAGCTCCTCCCCAAAGTCCTCCTCACAGGAGAAATAGGCTTGGCAGCACACAGAGACTTCAGCTGGTCACTAAGCATCAGGAGCAATGACAGCAGACCTACAGGGCCAGTGAGGGAATGAGCCACACAATTTAGCCAAACGCCACACTGACAGGGAAGGTTTCACTCCTGAATTACCTAGGATGGAGGCTTCTCCCTCTCCCATGCAAAGTAGAATTCCTCAGCCACCAGCTCTATCATGATCAGCTCTAAGGGCAAAACAGCCCTGATCCTGCCACTAACAGCATGCTTACAAGCCCTGTGATAGTCCCCGTCCCTGACTAAGCCACACTGCCCCTTGCCAGGAGATGACAGCAGTAACAGGGAGGTGAGAACGTGTCCCCTTGGCAAACATACCTCGGAGAACCTCTGCACGTCTTGAGTTAGCGTGCCCACTCGCCTCCACTGGTAGTGCTTTAGCAGCCTGAGGATGGCTGGGTTCACAGCATTGTCTGATGGGACAGTCCGAAAGAAATAAGGGTACTTCTTCTTGTCAGCTAGGACGGGAGTGGTGGCGGCAAAGGAAAGCTGAAAAACACAAAAGAGACAAACACTTACTGGTGCGCCTCATGGCTGGGGACCCAGGATCCTTCCAAACAGAATTGACACCTGTAGTCTGACATGGGCGCCAACACTAGGGGCATAATATTTTTTAAGCCCTTTTACTGGAAAAGTAATAAATCATAACTGAAGAGTGTTTTTTTTTAAAGTAAAATAAGGACAAAATTGGAACAAGCAGACCTATAATTTACCCCTCCCCAAAGAACCACCATTAATGTTACAGTCTGTTTCTTTCTGGTCCTTTTTCCATGCACAGCAATTTTTTCTCAAAGAAGATTCTTGAGACTATTCTACCTACACAATTGAACTGTTTTCTTCCCACTTAACTGTATCCTATAAGCATGTAACAATTCTGTTAAAAACTCCTTGCAAACAGTTGAATAGCTGCATAATATTCCAAATGATCGTACCAGGATTTATGGAATCACCTCTAATTTGGGGGCAGTTACATTGTTTCTAATCTGTCAGTATCATCATATTGTCCTATAAGATTTTTTGTGCACAGCTTTTCCCCCCCTCATTTCAGGCTAGTTCTGTAGGATATAGTCTGTGATACAAAATTTTCCAGATAAAGTATATGAGCTTTTAAAGACTGAAACTTATTTCCAAAAAGGATTTTTACAAACCCACTGACCAGGTATAACCAGAAGGCCAATTTCACCAGATTCTTCTCAACAGAGGGAAATAAAACATTTTTCTACCTAATTTTATACTGACTTATCTCTAGAAAAACCTGGATCACATTGCATTCATGGGTTATGCATAATTTGACCCTTTTTCCATGTGGTTGTTAGTGAGTAGCATGTTCTATTTTAGGAATTGTTTTTTCATGTCCTTTGTTTATTTTTTGAGTATTATTGGAATGTTTTTCTTATTCAGTTTACTGAAGACATTTTACATGTGTAGCATCAAACTCAGGCTTAGAGTTGCTGCAAACACGCCAATGTTGTGTGCGTTTTGTGTGTATTTTAATTTACACTCAGTAGTCAGATCTGTCCATCTTTGCCTTTAATATTTTTTCTTTAAGTGCCACCATGTTGCTAAGTTGGATTTTAATTATCTGTCTTATGAGGCCCAGCTTAAATGTCACCTCTTCCATCACATTTCCACTGATCTCTGCTGTCCTTTCCCCTCAGCTCATCTACAGAAGATGGTTATCAAACTTTTGATCTTTGCAGTGCTAGGGTGGAAAAATGGCATCTTGTAGTTCTCATTTGCATTTACCTGATTATGAGCGAGGTTGATATCTCTTCCTATGTTTAAGAGCAATTTGTAGTTTCTTTCTGGAAACTGTTCAAATCTTTTGCCTATTTTCGAATTTTATTCTTAGTCTTTTTATCAGTTGATGGAAGTGATCTTGTATATTAAGGAAATTAGCACATGGTGATGTAAGTTGTTAATTTTTCCCCTGGTTTTTACTTCTTTTTTGATGTTTCTCATAGTATCTTTTGCTATATAGAAGTTTTTTTTTTAATGTGGTTGAATTTAGCATTTTTTCCCTTTTATGTCTTCAGGTTTTGTGTCAAATTTAGAAAGGTCTTTCCCTCTCCAAGATTAAAAAAAATTCCTTCATGGTTGCTTCTAGTCCTTCTGACATTCCCTCTCCCTCCTTCCCTCTGTTCTCTTCCTCCCTCCCTCCCTTCTTGCCTTCTTTCCTTCCTTTTTTGTTTCACTTAAATCCGCCATCAGGGGAGGGCGTGGCCGAAGCAAGCTCACCTGGCTGCCAGCACGTGCTCTCTGAGCCCTTGTTGCCTCAGCAGCAGCTCTGGATCCATACTTCATACTGTCCTATTTCAGCGTTCAGAGAAACACCGTCCTGGTACCTCGGGCCCCCGCTGAAGGTGCTGCACTGTCGCTCCCTCACTGAGCAAGCACCCCTTCCTTCCCCTGAAGTCTGCAGCAGAGTGGGGCAGTGGAGACCTTGCCCCCTTTCCTGGTCTGGCTCTGAGGGTGGACAGCCACTACCCAGGACCCCTGGATCTCCTGCATCCACTCAGGGCTCAACAGATCCCATTTGCTGGAGCTGAACACACCACATCCCATCTGCTGTCACCTGGAGCTAGCGTACATATAGGAACCAATTTTCAAGATCACCACAGAGAGACTGGGGCGGGGGGGCGTCAAGGATAAAGTAACTGTTAAACACAATTCTGGGTAGAGAAAGGACCAATGGGAAGAACCTACATAGAGGACAATCTCAGCTGGACTTACTCTCAGCACTTACTCTCAGAGTTGCCCAGCAAAGGAAGGCCTGCTCTTGGAAGTAGTGAGATTTCTGTGTCTGCAGGCATGCAAATGGAAGCTGGACAATGACCCAGTGAGAACACACAGGGGCTTCAAGGTGTTGTGAATGCCTCAAAAACTGTATGAAAAAGCTTGTGTGTGTGTATAGACACACACATTTTTCTGAAAAGAGGATCCATGGCTTCCATCAGATTCACAGAGACCCAAATAAGCACCCCTGCCCTCAGGTGATATTTGGGTTCATAGTGAGCACAAGAAAGAGAAGCTCTCCACAGTCCCCTCAAACGGAGGGTCCATGATTCTTGTCTCAAGATTAAACAACATTGCAAGCCTCCAGCGGTCACCAGTGTAAGAAAGAGGTATTAGAAAAATGGGGGAGCAACTATTTCAGGACCTGGGATGGCATATGTTCCATCACATCCCCAAAAATGCTTATCTAATACAATTTAGAAAATACTGGTTTTCTGATGTGATTTCTGAATCACACTCTGGTTGATACTTTATCGTTATTGTCCCGTTAGTTCCAGGTCTACAATTAATTGTAGCTTGAACAACCTCATATGTTTGCCCTGTAGGTAATTACAGTGGTTACTGTTCAGTGAATAAATGACCCATTGTGTTTACAACAGGCTTGGAGTACAATATATGCCCGGGTCTAAATCATGTTGGGTGCAAAATATTAACTGGCACTGACATTTTCTGCACCATTTGAGATAATGCACACTTTGATTAGATTGCTTTGCATCACTGTTCCTCTAGCTTTGGCTTCCTAAAACTTTCTTCCATGGGCAAAGACTGCAGGTGCCTATTAGCACTGCTGAACTTCAGAACTGGACGAATCTGAGAAATCATCTAGCTCTGGGGTTCTCTACACTGGCTGCACATTGCAATCACTTGGGGAAATTCTGAAACATATTTATGATTTGGTCCCATTCCAGACTAACTGAAGCAGAATCTCTGGGCCTAGAGCCCAGGCATCAGTATTATTTAAAATTTCCTAGGTGATTATGATAACCCTCATAATTATGATATAATGAGGGTTGAGAACCACTGATAAGGTTCAGCACCTCTAGTGTTGGATAGCAGATTGAGGTCCTGAAATGGAGAGATATCAAGATGTCCATCATAGACAATAAGAGGTGGAAGCAGGACTAGAATCCAGGTCTAAAGGACTCTATCAGCAGTGCTCTTTCTCCCCCTGATGGCTACCCACCTGCCTCCTATGGGCTTGCCAGGTCTTCTGATCCCTGAGCCTGATGGAAACATCAGGCTTACTGCATTAGGACTCTAACTCGAAGACCCAATCTTTCTGGGCATTCCTGCATTATTTCACAGAACCAAGTTCATTTCTTCTTTTTTTTCCCCCCTTCTTTATTTGCCTTTCTCTTTTAATCCCTTCCCTGCTCCAACTCTCTAAAAAGTGCCCAGAAATTAAACACAGGAAAGTTCAAAGAGCCAAATCAAGCCATCCCACAAATATCAGGCTCCCGCCCATAAGGACCAAAGTCTGGGCACTCGGGTCTCCACTCGGAGCCTGGTAGTAAAAGCTGGTGCAGACTAAGGTGGTTCCAGAGGCTAACAGTAACCTAGCCCAAAGGAGCCTTTGGCAATGCGGCACCCTTAACAGGGCCAGGCTGTGTGCAAAGTGGTGTTTGTTGGCCTGTCAAAGAGGTCCTTCCCATAGGCATCTGGGAATTGGGTGCTGTGTACCAAAGGAGGCCAAGCCTAAGGCCCAGGCTCCAGACAAAGCACCCCAGCAGCAGAAAGTAGTCCCTAGCCCGGCTGTGGCAGAGGATGGTCCCAAGTTAATTTCTAAACAGACTGTAACTGAGGCTCTGAGTTGATTCCTAACTAAGGATTTCACAGAGTATTTTTAAATTTATTTTATAGTTTTGTTACCATTTCTAGTTTCCCTGCATTCTTTTGAGCATTTACTGTATACAGTGCCTGCTTTTGGAATTTATTGCAATTTTTTGTGGCCTCATGCACTCAAGTTTTGTAAAAGTTTCATGGTGGCTAAAAAAGTGAATCAGTCTCAAGTTGTAAGCTATAAAATTCTTTTTCAGACTTCTTATGTGTAAGAGATATTATCACATATTTTTTATTTGTTTACTTGCTCTACCAAAGGCTGAGAGGTTTGTTAAATTTTTCTCTATTGTCTCTGAAAATTTCTCCATGCATTTCAACATATTTTGCTTTGTATGTTTTGAATTTATATTGTTTTAAGCATATGTGTTCATTACAGTTATATCTTTACTTTTCAGCAACATATACCCTTGCCTAATGCAAATAGCAGGCATTTAATAGGCAATCATTACATGAATTAAGGATTAAAATATTAGTGTAAGTAACATAAACCCATTTGTAACAGTATTGCTTTTTGACATAGCTTTCTCGATACTAACATTGAAACCCTTAATGTTTGCTTACATTTGCCTGTGATAGCTCTGATCCTTTTATTTGTATTCTATTAAGATTGTTTTAAAGTATATTTCTTGCAAAGAGCACATAAATTTTAAAACATCATGCTTATTGAATAACACTTGGTCTTTTATTTATCATTTTGTTAGCAGTCTTACTCTTTTTTTAATGCTTCATTTTTTTCCCCTTTGGTACTCAGACTACATATCCACTCCTCTACATTCTGTATATATTAATCTTGCTTCTTGTCTTAACGTGTTGTACTATCTTTTAATATTCTTTAGAAGGGCAAGTGGTTGAAAACTTGCTAAGGATAACCTTCTGTTGCCTTGACACGTAGTAGAATTTAACTGGGTATAAATTCCAAGGCTACCACTTTTTCCCTTTGAATAGTGATGCAGAGGAGAAATCTAGGACTTGTTTGAGTGTTTCTGTTTTTTTCATTTGTAGTTTCTGGTTTTCTCTGCATGGACACCTAAAGAATTTATTTCTTCTTAGAATTCAAAAAATTTGCCAAGAGAGGTCTTGGTGGAGCACTCCTGATTTTATCTGGGATGAAGGGAGTCCTCCAATCTATACACACAAGCCTTTCAACTCAGAAAAAATATATATATATGTAAACACATTACAATATAATATTTGATATAATATTCATACATATTCTTGTCTCCCCTCTAGAACACCTGATTATCTGTGTGTTCTTTTAATTTGCCAATTTTGTATCTGTCATATTTTTTCCCATGATTTAATCTCTTCATCCTTATTCTTTGCATTCCTCAAAAGCATCTTATTTTATTTTATTTTATCCTTTTTATTGTGGGATATGTGCATATTCAGTTTCACTAATTTCTGGTAAAGTAGCTGGACCATCCACAGTCTTAGCAGCAGGGCACAAGGGTTCCCATTTCTTCACATCCCGGCCAATTTTTGGTATTATGTGACTTTCTACTTTTTGCTAATATTTTGGGAATAAGGAGAACTTCATTATTATTTGATTTTTCAGCCTTTAAGTGTTATGTGGTTGAGTAGCTGTACATAAACAAGTTAGCCATTCAGGTTCTTTGTTCTGTGCATTTGCTGATTTGCTTTACAACAGCCTCAGTCTTAAACTTTATTTTCTCTAACTCTTCTTACTGTGTTACTGACATGAAATTTTCAGCTTCCTAGGAATTTTTTATGATCACATCTCTTTTCACCCCATGCTCTTATCTCAGGTTATTACATGGAGATCATGTATTTTCTGCATACGATTGAGGATGCCAAATATCTTTCTAAAGTTTTCTTCTTGATCCTTCAATAGATCAGTTTTGGAGGTGGATTATTCCTCTGCTTCTTCTGGGTATTGTGTCCCTTTGATTATTTTTGTGGTACTTTTTCAGAACCTGAATGCTAAGTGTTTTCAATGTTCTCATCCACAAAAGCAAGGCAGGTCTTTCCAGACATGGTTTATCAAAAGACGTAACACGTGGATTGTCCATGGCCCTGTTTTCAATTTGCATTACAATTGAGTATTTTTCTCAGAAAACTGGAAAACAGTTATTTGAGCACAATTTTGGTGTCTAGTTAGATTCTCACCTATGCTGTTCTACATTAATGAGGTGACATTTTTACCCTCAGTGACTGGTTTTCTGATACTCTGGATCAACACAGCACATTATCTTCCCATCACGCACTGCTGCCAAGATGCAATGCCCTCCTAGCACTCTCCTGTCCTAGTCCCATCCAGCACTTTCTGGGAATTGATAGTTCTGCTTGAATTCAGAAAGACCGCTGATAATGAAGAGAAAAAAGTATCTTGGTTACTTAAAGATCAACAACTGTGAGTAGAAGAGTAGCTGTTCAATTTTTCGATTGGTAAAGTCCTGAATCTCTCACTCAGATAGTGGAGGAAAGAGGGAAAAGTCTGCCTACTGTTTTTTAGGATAATTGTTATTTTGTAAGGAAAGATTTGGAGTGCTGGGTGGCAAAGTTTAGTAGGATTTTATCAATCCAGTTTCACCTACTTTAAATCAGTGATGCTTTCAAATATCTAAAATGTCATTGAGTCTTAGAGCCTCCTGGTTCTTTGAGGTAGGAATGGCAGTCCGTTTCACAGCTGAAGAAACCGTGGCCCAGACAGGTGGCAGAGTTGTGAAAGGTCAGTATCGGGAATATGGAACTGGTCTTTTAACTTCATATCTGGCTTTCTTTCTTCAGCCAGCTCTGAACCATCAGTCCCAGGTGAGATGGAACAATGATCCAAGGCTTGCACTTTTTTCTGAGACTCAGTAGCATTAGGAGGAGACGGTTAATTCCAAGGCTTCCAGAGTCTTTCAAACATAGCCAGTTTCCATGGTAAGCATGGTTGGTCCTGGGAGATTCTGGGGGGCACACCATTAGGAGCAGAGTGGGATGGGCAGAGAGCCATTAGCATCTCTCTCCAGGTGGGAAGCTCCAGCCTGCCATGTGAGTTTAGACTATTGAACCACAAGTCACTGCAACATAAAGCACTCAATGCCAAGAGAAGTGGAGAGCTAAGGCCACTTTAGGGAGCTGGGCAACTAGGCTTAATCCTGTCTCCATGACTGTGAGAACAAGGGGAGACCATTTCTTCTAGGTGTCTGTTTTTCCCATCTCTGAAAATGATGGATTCGACCAAAGATTTCAAGAGTTCCTTGCAACTTACATGTCTATGCTTCTCTAGCCAATAATTAAGGAAAATGATTAAAAAGTTGGTTAGTTTTGTGTGGGCATGTGTTTTATTTGATCTGATTTATTCAGATAATTGCCATTATGTCTCACTCCTTTTATCAGATGCAAGGATAGATGAAAAATGTAAATACACCTCCCAACTTCAGTATCTTTATTAAATTCCAAGCCACTGATGAATTCTTGCTTAAACCAATTCATTCTTTATCTGTTTTTGGGCCTCTGAGTTTAACTTTTCTGCAGAAATAAACCATTTTTAAGGAGGAGAACATACCCAGAGCAGCCTTAGTTGTTAAATCCTAGGTGATGGGTGGTGGCGGTTGGAGTGGGCGGAGAGGCCCAAGAAAATGATTGAGGCTTGCTCTTTTCTCGGCCCGGGTTAATCTTTTTCCATGGGTTTGCAGACTGTTTCAGTAATTAAATGAGGGAGGTATTTGTCACCTAGGGTTCCTTTCAGCTGAGATGAATGGAACACAACTTTCTCAGGAAGCTTCTGACAAAACCCTGTTTGTGGCTGGTGCCAGGCTGTATACAAAAGCACTGGGCCGTGTGCGTTGGGAACTTGGGTCCACTTCAGGTCTATGCCAGGCTGCTGCTGCACCCAACCCCTGGCAAAATCTGTTTGGATACCAAGTGCCTCCCCATAGATGCCCGTGAGATTAATGTGATGTGGAGCGGCTGCAAAGCATTTCCCGAGGCAATCAGGGAAAATGAATGACTTTGTGTGAGTTCTTGAAGCCTCACTCTCACAGAAAGGTCTGCTGGGGTACCTTGCTCTAAGGTTTGAAGCCTCTTTAGTCAGAGAGAGCCCGAGCTGGAACCACTTGGGGAACAATGGTTTCTCCTTCCTGTTGATGACTTTCAGCTTTTAAACACTCAGCGGTGCACAGGGGTTCAGCTTTTCCCACCTGCTTCCATGGCATTTATTCATTGAGAATTCAAAACAATTTGTGAGGTAAGTAGAGGAGGCATTATTGTCTGTGTTCCTCATGGAGAAACTGAGGCTCAGGGAGGTTATGGTGACATGCCTGGGGCCCTACAACTAGTAAGGGGCAAAGCTGGGATTTGAGGGCAGATATTCTGACTGCTTGAAGTGATTGCATAATGAGCACCTATCATGGGACAAGCACCACATGAAGGGCTTAGCATTCATGTTCTCATTTAGTGTACAAAACAACCCTCTGGGGTAAACACCACTATGCTCTGCATTTTCAGATGAGGACTGGCTCAGAGAGGTTAAGTCACTTGCACTTGGTCACACAGTGAGCAACAGGTAAGCAGGGAGACGCTGCTCATCCCACAACCTGCTATGCTTCTCTGTAATTAACAATTCCCAAACCACATTTACTTCTTTAGTCTGCCTTTGATCTTCACAAAACCCCACGATATAGGTAGACGTTATTATTCTCATTTTGTAGAGTAGGACACTGAAGCTCAGAGGTTAAATGACTTGCCCAAGGCTAGGACTTGATGCTGGGACATTTGGCTGGGAATGCTGTTCCCTCTCCAATATACAAGGCTCCTTCTTAGGGAGGTCCCCCGGTACAAAACGAGAAAGCAACTGCAGTGATTAAAAAGAAGGGAGAAGAAAAAAATAAGATTTGCTTAAAAGAAAAAAACAGTAATGCTGAATCAGTGGCTTAGCATGCTTTGGATTTCTAAGATGGTCCACTTCAAGTACATGAAGCAAAACTCATGTATATATTTGATTTTTTTATTTCTGAGAAAATTCTTCACATTTTTCTATTTAAACTTCGATTATGAAACATAAACCACATATATCAGTGTATGAAAGATACATACACCGTTTAAAGAGTAATAACAAAGCCAATATCCAACTGCCCATCACCCGGTTTAAGAAATAGCTTTTATTTACTTGTAAATATTACATTGTGAAGCAATTTTAAGTTTTTGCTCTTTAAGATACATTGGTTTTCTCTGTGGCATTCTATGGTTTTTATTTCCTTCTCCACTTCCCTCTTCAACATCTCTGTCATTTTATGTAAAGAAGGATGGAAAACAAATACTACTTTCTCAAGTCCTTTTTTCCTTTTTTTTTGAGTAAAAAATGGGAGTAAAATAGAAAAACAGCAAAACCAGACCAGTGCTGGGAAAGCAGTGTTGTCCATCAGGGTGAGAATTCAGGATGTCAGCGTGGACAGGCTGGGGCCACTGCCAGAGCCACTACTGTCTGTGCAACTGTGGGACTCCACACATTGCTTCGCCTTTTGGGATCTGTCTCCTCTGTAAGCTGAGGGGACCTGCTCCCATCTCAGGGCTACTCTGAGGACTGGAACAGCATAGATACCAAATTAAGGATCACTACAGGTAGAATGATGGCTAACTCTAGACCTAGAACTTATGAGTACTGAATGGTATTTCTTACAATTAGAAAGGCCTTTTCATTTATAAAGCCTTTTCCCTCAATAATACCTCAACCCTGAGGAAGGCAAAGTGTAAAGTGTACCCATTTTACAGATGTAAAGCCTCAGTGAATGAAAGGGTTTGCTCTGTGACATGGCTGCCACCAAGTGGAGACATCATTCTAAATCAGGCCTTCTAAATCCTGATCTAGTGATTTTTAAATGGCTTGCTAATTTAAAAACAATAATGATTATATTACTTGTCTGTGTACAATCAGAATGTATGTCTTTAATTTTCTCTTAAACTCTGGTGAAATGTTCCATTTTCCCCTCACAGCTGTGCAGGTGACAAATGCAGGAATTTAACAAATCTCATGAGACGCCTCTCTGGTTTCCTCAGCTCCTTTGCACTTTGCTTTCAGCTGATGTCTTTAGGGGTAAGGAGTGCTCATGTGTGATCACAGCTGTGAAGCCAACTGCCTTTTAATTACCACACTGCAAAAATCATGCCTCCTCATGTCAATTTAGCACCTCTAATTAGTCAATAGGTTGAAATCACATCAATGGGGGAGAAAGGTATGCTGGGACCCAACGTGATGTTTACAGTGCAAGAAGGCACAGCACATCTCTGCTGGATCCTCCCATGGCTTCAGGGCCAGCTCCTACTCATCCGTCCAGGCCTGCCCACAGCCACCTCCTCCAAGCAGCTTTCCCTGCTGTCCCTCAGTTCTCCCAGCACTGTTTCCCCCGCTTGCATGGGTAGGCTGGATCTCGGGGACATCAGGGCTCCAAAAGAAGGGGTCACCCTACATTCAGTTCACTCTTACTGCGTCAACACCTCCCATTACCAAGGAAGGGAGCAACTCCAGACCTATGAGATTTGTTTTAGGATCGGTCCTGGTAATTATATAAGCTGAATCAAGGTAAAAAGATTCAAAGATGCTTTCCAAGAATATGAAACCTTTTTCAATGGGGCAGAGGAGGTCATCCTGGACCAGGGGGCCGTGGGCACAAGGAAATGAGCACAGATGTGTGGCTAGGAACATAACGAGCCAGCTGCCCCGTGTACCAGCAGCAAGCCCCCCAGCAACCTGTCGGGCCTCCGGTTCCTCTGAGATGACACGGAGAGAACAAGTCCTGCCCTCACTGACTCTCCAGAACTCTTTTTAAACAAACGAGAACTTGGATGTGAAAATGTCTTATAGGAAGGAAGTCCCTGTACTAATGACAGGTGAGGGTTCCAACCATCTCCTGGTCTGCTCACTCCCCACCTTTTCTAGGGCTCCAGCCTCCTTTCTCACCCTCTCACTTCAGCCTTCCATGTCCCAAAGCATACCAGGTTCTCTCTGGTTCCCCCACAAAGGAGCTTTCCTGAGGTTCCCCCAACCTGCAGGCTAGGCCAGGTGTACCTCCCTACCCACCCCATCAGATCTCATCACCCTGAATTGTAAGTGCATCCTTACTTCCCTCAGTAAGACTGTAAGATAATAAGCATTCAGGCTGTCACATAAGAAGCACTCAAAACTTGAATAAATAAATGCATGAATGAATGTAAAAGGAGCAAACTTATTGTGTCCCAGAGGGAAAACTAGGGTCAGTGTATGACTGTTTCAGGGAGGCTGATATGGATCAACACACAGAAGAAATATTTAACATGAGATATTCAAGAGTGAATAAAAAATCTTGCAAAGTACTGAGTTCCCCATTGTTGGAGGTAGTCAAGGAGATGCTCAAGAATCATCTGTCTGTAAGGGTCATGGAGGGGATTTCTGAACGGGCAGGGAGTTTGCCCTCGTCAGTGTGATGTCTTCTGTGCACTGCTGGGGGCACACCCAATGATTTTAGGTGAGCCCTAGATTAATATTTTATATCTGAATGGGTATGTTCTCATTTACTTTTCCACTATCTTCTTAGTAAATGATACTGATTTTCCATCCATGGTATTTAAATAAAAGAAGGGGTCAATTTCAAGGAAAATACTAAATAATAATAAAAGTGGTATACAGATTCGGCAAGAACAGGAAAGTGATATGCAAATAATGAGGTCTGGGAAACATGGGATGGCAGGTTCATGAACAAGTCATAAAGAATATATGGCCCTCAGAAATAAAAATCTCCTATTCAAACCTCTATCACTTTCCATTAAATTAAGTCATAATATGAATTGAAACAATATAGAATGAGCTAGACTCTTATCTGGGCACTGGAGAACAGGCACTATCAGAAGTCCCAAAGAGGGCGTGGAGTTCTCTAATGAAAGAAAATTACACAGAAAAAAGAGAAATAACTGTAGAAGTAGAAAAGGTATAAGTCAGAGAGTTGCCATATTTAGCAACAATAGGGACATATTGTACTAAAAAATTTTTCTTTATTTTTCTGAAATTCAAATTTAACTGGGCATCCTGTATTCTATCTGGTGACCCAAAATAACCATCAAGCCAGAGAAGGTAAAGGCTTGAGTCTATGTGACACCAACAATAGGCTGACACTGGCTGCCCAGAGAAGGGGGTTAAATCAGTGAAGAGCGTGTGGTGATCATTTAATTATGTCTTAAATTAACAGAGGCTGGGGAGTAGTGGCATTGACTTCATTCATACATCTGTCATTCAGGGCTTTCCACCCCTTCATTTTACGCACTGAGGCCCAGGGAAGACAATGTGGCAGGTGAGGGTCTTGCTCAGGCTCACAGCCCAAGCCCACAGCTGGGCTGAGCCGAACTCATTTGCCACTCTGTGCTGCCTGCTTGGAATCAAAACAGAAGGCTGCCAGCAGCATGATCACGTCATTTCGGACTACCCTCAGCAAACATGACCATCCACACCATCAGCCAGAATGCACAACCAGTTAAACCCTCCACCAGATTCAATTTATCATCATGGCTACATTTGAATGCTCTAGAATAACACACAAGATGTGAAGCAAAATCCATGTACACTACGAGAGTTCTGTTGAAGGAGATGCCACTGTGACAGAGGGCACTCAGGGATCTGAACCACTGTGCTCTTTATGTAATATCCGGGGGCTCTGGGTAGTACAGTTTTACATCAGACTAGGTAGAAACTAAAAACAAATATGCTTTATGATAAAGCAGCTATTTCTCTCCCTGTTCATTGAATTGGATGGAATTGCACTGAATTTGAGTTTTCTTCTTCACCCTTCTGTTGGCCGCCTCTTCTTTCTGGGCCTGAGTTTCCTTATTGTTAAAATAAGAAGACTATTCTAGGGGCCTTTTTATTTTAGCTCTAAAATTTCATGATTTTGTAATTCTGTGTTTAATTTATGAACTGAAGGGAAATTCTTCTTTTCTCAGGTGAGAAAATGAAAATTGGTGGATTAGAAACAACATAACTAGAAGGGTTTTCAACCAGCCTTTTTCACAAAGAGAGTTATTTAGTCTAATTGTTTTATGCCTCCATTTGGATATTAGCCTTTTAGCTTAATCAAGTTTAGTCATTAGTTTTCTCATTCATTCAACAAAGATTTATTTTTTAGAGAAATCAAAGATGTGTTGATTCAGAAATCTCACTTCTAGGAATTCATCCCCAACTTACACCACACAAATATGATATGTGGCCAACATTATTCCAACAGATTGGAAACAACCCAAATGTCCATCATTCAGGGATGGCTGTACAAACTATAGTACTCCACCCAGCACAAAGGAGTGCTATGCAGCTGTAAAAAAAAAAAAAAAGAAATGTCTATATATAAATAATAAAACAGTGTGCTCTGGGAAAGTTAGTTAAAAAAAAAACAAAAAAAGCATGTACAAGCTACCTTTTGTGCAAAAAAGAGAAAGAGGAATAAATACACATGCACTTATGCATATTTGCAATAAGACACAATGGAAGGATATTTAACAACTAATAAAATGGTTATCTGTAGAGGTGGGCATGGAACAGAACACGGAAGCTGAATGGAAGACATGAATTCTCTCCTTGTATAGTTTGACTACAGCATTACATAAAAGTTGTATATAGTTTTTAAACAAACTTAATTAACAAAAAGAAAGTCAATCCCTAAAAATTGATTTAAAAAAATTAAAACAAAGGTACTTCAGAGTATATTAGGTTGCTAACAGAATTACATAGAGAAAAACTTGTGAAGGGACTTCCATATACTGCTTTACTGTATCTAGAATAAGGAAGGATATCACCTCCTTTAACCCCCACTCCACCACACACACACACACACACACACACACACACACACACTCACAGCTCCTTGTTGTGAAAATATTAAACCTAAAAAAAGTCAAAAGAAGACCATGTACCTCTCACCATTCACCAGTTCCCACATCTGCTTTTCTCTCTCTCTCCCTATATATATATATGTATACACACATGTATACCTACATGCACACATATATACAGTTTCTGTTTTTGGTGCATTTGAAATTAACTTATGGACATTTGACACTTAACTCCTAAACCATTCAGAGTGCGTCTCCAAAGAATGACATTCTATGTCATAGCAGTGTCACTGTCACACTTATGAAAATGAATAGTATTCAGTGTCATCTAACGTAAGGCATTCAGATTTGAAATCTTTAATTCCCCCAAAAATGCCCTCTACATTTTAAAAATTCAGAATCCAATCAACATTCATGCCTTGCTTTTGGTCGTTACATTTTTTTTTAGTCTCTTTCCAGACAAGAACAGTCCCCTGCCTTTCTGTTTTGTTATTTTCCACGACATTAACTGTGTTAAAGAATCCAGGCCAGGTGACTTGTGGAATGTCCTAGATTTGTCTGATTCTCATTTTGCAGTCAGATTAATGTTTAAACATTTTTGTTTACAACATTAAAAATTATATTTTCTAGCTCAGTCTGCCAAAAACATCTAGAAGCAATGAACCCCAGTGGCAATGAGGACACCTAACACCCAGATCTTGGTTTCTAAATATGATTCCCCACCAGAAAAACATCAGGGATCCTTGGAGAAGTAGCTGATTCCAAGTCTAGGGCAGGTAAAATATTGAGCGCCCAAACTATCTAATGGAGGAGTGGGCAGAAGGGGACAGATAGGTCAGGAGGAGAGAAAGAAAGAGTCAAAAAGAGAAAGCTCTTTGAGGAGAAGAATGCCAGCAGCAATGTAGAAGAAAGACTAGAATAACTGACCACTTTGCAAGACTGCAGTAATAGTGACTCGGGCAAGGACCATCAATCAATCGATGCTAACCTATTGGGTAAAGATTGTGGGGAAAGAGGGTATTGACATGGTCTCAAAGTCTCACCCCACAGATTACTTAATCATTACTCAGGGGAAAAGGTATCTTTACATCTAGCAGATACCAGCTTTACCACGTGATCAAACTTAGCTTCATCAAGAATAGTTCCAATGTGGGCCTCCTGACTTGAAGCACTGTATGAAAAAGGCAGCATTCTTGCTAAAACCATTTAACCTGGCACCAGTGAAGAAGCAATCAAATCGTGATTTGGGTTTTGTGGGGTATTTTATAAAACAGCCGGTTTTGGCTTTCAGAAAGTGTTCTTAGAGCAAAAAAAACAACAGCAACAAGGGAATGTTCTAGACTAAAGTATACTAAGCACATGACATTGTATATATTGCATCTGCCTGATTGGCTCCTTGATCCCCTTGCCTCCTAAATAAATGGCAATAAGGACATTTTGGGGACATTTTGGGAAATGTGACTATGGACCATATATTAGGCAATATTACTTTATCACTGTTAATTTTTTAGGTGTGATAATTATATTACAGTGATGTAAGAGAATACAGTTGTTCTTAGAAGATTCATGCCGGCACATTTGGGGTGAAGTGTGTGTGTCTGCAAACTACTGTCAACTGCTTCAACAAAAAAATGAGTGTGTGTTTGTGACGGGGGTGGCCACGGGGAAAGAGAGAGAGAGGGAGACAACATGGCAAAATGTAAACACCTGGGTAATCGAAGTAAAGGTATGTGATGCTCAATGTACTTTCTTTTACCTTTTTTGGCAGGTTTGAAATGTTTCAAAATACCACATTAAAAACT
Organism: Manis javanica; assembly: GCF_040802235.1. Lineage (NCBI taxonomy): Eukaryota > Metazoa > Chordata > Mammalia > Pholidota > Manidae > Manis > Manis javanica. Next base: position 31,650,922 of record NC_133157.1, on the reverse strand, counting down.
GACTGCAACTGAGAGACACAGTAGATTTAATATATTTCTAAAGATCCACGAGTTCCTAATGCTACTTACATAAAAGGGGAAGATTAAGAAAGAACCCCAAATCAAAGATTCCTGGAGATTCTCCTAGATTACAGGCCATATGCTGGGCTCCAGGGTTCCAAATGCAGACAAGAGGTGGGTGCAGCCCTACCCTTGCAGAGGGAGCGGCCGACAACTCTCAGGGAAGCTTGACAACAAACAGGACGTTGAACCTGTGACGTGTGTCCTGGAGGCAGTGATCTGGCTGGGAAAGCTTCCCAGGGAAGTGGTGAGTAAAGAATTGAGTAAAGATCCCCTTTGCTGGCTGTGCTGTGCTGAGGATCTAGGGATCCCCTATGCCAGCAATGGGCCTGGAGTTTCAGAAGGCAGGATGAGAAGGGAGTCACTCCCTGATTCATGCAAAGTCAACACATCATTTTAGAAGCAACCAGGACAGTGCTATGTAGCAGCCTGTATGGGAATGTGGGGAAGAAAATCATGCTTATACCAGCATTTGGGCATAATGTTTACATAGTCATCTAACTAGGATTTTTTTTCTCGGTTGAGCACCTCCTACTTTTTAAGGTGCAACACTTGTATCATTAAATATATTATTTAATTTTCTTAGCCAACAGATTCAAAGCTACAGCCTTCTGTATAATTCCAAATTAAAGCAGGTTATACACTCTATTAAAAAAACCTACCCATTTGTTATGAAACTACACAGAGCAGAACCGTAAGTACCATATGCTTGAAATATGTAGCACGGTTACTGATTTTCACCAACAACCAGTCCATCTATTTTCTGAGTTCAAAGGAACCATTTATTTTTTATACACAAGTTACTGGATGAGTAATTAATTTAAAAGTGGTGTATGTGTGTGTGTGAGTGTGTACGCATGTGAATGTGCGTGAGTGTGCGTGTGCATACATGGGAGTGAGAGTGCGTGTGTGTGTGCACGAGCGTGCATGATGAACGATCTACAGGGAGAACTCAGGCCCGCCCTGAAAGGCTCACACCAGCCTGGGTTGTCATCTGCTGACAGGCAGGAAGCTCCTTGCCAAGGTGAGCTGGGGAGGGACCCTGGAGGCATGGAGGGAGATTCCGGGGCCTCCGGAGACCCTGCTCCTGTGCCCCCGGAGTCTCCTTGATCTTTGTATCTTACTTTCCTCATTCTGAAAACAGCCTAACTGGAAGATACCTACTCTTCTGTGCCCACAGTATTACCCTGAGGGTTCAGTGAGATTGCATGAGAGGCAGTATGCCCAGTGGTTGCCAGCATGGACTCTGGAGCCACTTAGTCCTGGCAACCCCTTGACAAGACACTTAACCTCTTTGGGCCTCAGTTTCCTCATCTGCATTCAGATACTAGGGTTGGCATGTGGAGAAAATGAGTTTATTTGTTTATGCATAGTGTTTAGAGCCATGCCTGGCCCACGGCAAAAATCACAGAAATGTAGGCCAGTGGTATTACAGATTGGTTCTGTGACAGGCCATCCAGATGTGCCCATGCATCATTTCTGAGCACATATTCAGTGCCAGGTCCTATGTGAGGGCCTTGGGGGTACGACCAGGGCTCAGACATGGACTATCCTGAAGTTCATGGGGTGGTGGGTAACACTGACACCTCATTAGAACACTAAATATGTTGAAGAAAAGGCAAAGTTGAGACAAGTGTTGAAAATACAAAGGTCGGGGTGGGTACCTCCTTCTGCTGGGAAGCAAGGTTGGGGAAGATTAGGGAGGCTTCCTGGAAGAGGTGATACTTGAAATAAATATCAGAAAATGCAGAGAATTCAGCCACATGAGGAAGGGGACCAGAAAGGGCATCTAGCGGTGAGAGCACCATGGGCAAAGGCCCCAGAACTGCAGAGAGCAGGCTTGTGCCTCAGCATGGAGGGGAGCATGCTAGAGGGGCCCTACCCGAAATGCTGGTGCCGCAGCGCTGCACTACTCGTAGTGTGACTTGACACAGGTGGCTTGAACCCTCTGGGGTCACCTTCTTCACCTGTGGAATGGAGGGTTCTCTACATGGAGACCTCTGGTGGAGACTGCATGCCTAACTGGTGAGTGGCTTAGGAACAGAAGGGAACCAGGCCCCAACCCATGAGACTGCAGGGAAGGGAATCACATTTGGGGCACAAGAGGGAAGACCACAGGTTTAAGGCAGGTCCTGACGGCTTTGAGCCACAGGATGACATTATCAAGGCTATCTGGCCCATCAGCTGGTCCAACCTCTTCCCTTTACAATAGGAGGCCCAAGAGGACCAGGGATGGCTACACAGCTAATTCCAAGTCCTGCCTCTACCTGGGAGGCAGGCCAGAATGCTTCCTGGGTGTCTCAGGCCTTGAGGAGGGAGAAGGAGCTCAAAGTATGGTGTGGGGATCCTGAGGGCTATGTGTAAGGTCATCTCACGACCAGCCCAGGCTCAGGGCCATGCCCCTGCCGTGTTGCAGATGAGGAGCTGAGACTGAAAGAGTCTAGGTGACCTACCCAGGGTCACCAGCTAACAAGTACCAGAGCCTGGATGTGGACCCCAGCCCACGTGACCTCAAGCCCAGGAAATGCACTTGGTATGATATATATACAAGTTGACCAAGTTCATGGCCCTCTGGGCCTCTGCTTCTTCATCTGTACAAGACCACCTTTATCACATGGGATGAACACAGGGCAGTCAGTGCCCCGCAGTGACACAAACTCCATGCTTTTGTCCCAGAGCACTGGCTCAGCAGTCACCAAGCACCCCTGCCTCATGTAAGTATTGCCACAGTCATGAGAAGAAACAGACAGTGACAGATGAGGGTGCTCAGGCTCCAGCGAGGGCAAGGGGTGGGTGCAAGGCCACCCAGCTGGGAGATGACAGGACCAGGAGGGGAAGCCAGGTCTCCTCATGGTGTCCCAGTGCCCTTTCCCTTGCCCTTATTTGGAGCCATGGGTCCCCTCTTTGTGCTCCTGGCCACCATGGGGCTTGGGATCTTGATGGCTGAAAGAGATTCCCAGGCCAGTGTGTCAGGCCGAGGCCTGAGCAGGACAAGGTCCGTCTGCATCACAGTTGGCAGGAGTCCTCATGGCCCGCGATGCTGACTGCAGGCATGTCTGTGGGCGGCAAGGCTGACCGTCCCCTCAGTCACTCCGGCACTCCGGAAGTGGATCCTGTATGCTTGAGCCCCTTCCAGAGTCTGAACACCTACCCTCAAAACCCTTCCCTTTCAGCTGACCCACCTGGCCTCCCTCAGAGCTCCCAGGTAATCCTGGGTGAGAAGCACCTTAGATCAGCAAGAATCACCTAGGATCTTGTTAAAATTCAGATTCCGGGTCAGTAGGTCTGGGGTCGGGGCCTGAGAGTGCATTTCCAACACACTCCTGTGGGGTCTGTGGACCACACAGCTCGAGCCTCTCCAGACGAGGGCTTCCCAAATTTCTCCAGTGATAACAAGCCTCTTAATAAAAATCTGCTTCCCAGGCTTCTTCCCTAGAGATGCTGATCAGTGGACCTGGGAATCTGATTTTTAACTAGTAATTCAGTACCCCGCTCCCACCCCACCCCACCTGATGAGATCCCACCATCAGATACATTTGGGAAACATTGCCTAGTCCAGCCCCCTCGTCTGCTGCCTGAAACCCCTCTTAGCATCCCGACCCGAGGGTGGCTCAGCACTGCCAGGCAGAGGTTCCCTGCTGCACAAAGAACTCGCCTGCAGCGCCCAGGAAGCGCTCAGGGGCCCAGGCCGCTGGCAGCAGGATAGGGTGTCAGGCCTGCAATGTCCTGTCCACACGCGTTATTTCTACCCTCACAACAGCCCCATCAGGTGGGAATTATACCCATTTTACAATTTGTCCTCCTGGAGGGAGTTCCTATCCACTTCCCTATCCAGTTCTTTCCTGATTCCACTCAATGTAACCTGCGATCGTGCCACTTACTAGAAGCATCAGCTGTCCCGTAAGTAGCACAAGTGATTTATTTATCTAGAATGAATTTTTTACACCCCACATATTTCCAGAAAGGGGTTGAGGGAGTAAAAGATGCATAAACGATGAGGCCATTGGGCGAACACACCAGGAACTGATATTACTTAAGATGCCATGGTCTTGAATTAGAAATGGGGGTCAGAACCTTGAACTGAATCATTTACCCTATGGACAGGGAAGATATGTGTTGGGCCCTTGGCGGGAACAGACTGGGAACTGCAATGCACTTGACAGCATCCGGTCCTTTTTGCCTCTGATTCTGTGAAAACTTCATCAGAAAGGAGCGTGTGAACCTCGTACTGCTGCCCTGGGCTTGTTTTGCCTCTCCTGCAGGTCCTCCGTTTTAATCTTACTGTTCTGAATCACCTTCATGGTCTGTGATAGCTCATTCCACCCACACAACTCTGAATCTGAAAACATAAGTTGTCAAGGAGTTTCCTGCCCTGGGCCTGGCTGCATCTCCGACGGTAAAAACATCAGTAACGGGGATGCCGGCCTGAGTCTGTAGCAGTCTCCCTCTGCCCCCTCTTCCCTGTCCTATCTGATGATCTCAGTGGCCCTAGAAGAGGGGCAGATTAGTTGCTCTATTACACAGATGAATTCAGCAAGGCTCCAGGGGGTTGCCAATTTGCCCAAACCTGTTCTGTAGTGAGAGACATAGAAGCAAGAACTCCCCAGAGCTGCTGGATTCCAGGCCTCCGTTCTGGCTACTACACCAAACTGCCTCTCTGCCGTGTCCACCTGCCTTACGGTGGTAGCATTAGACAGCGAAATTTGCGCTGGTCTGGGAGAGCCTGGGGGAGCATACAGCAGGCACTGTGCTTGTTGAGTGAAGGAATGAATAAATAAATATGAACACGAGTCAATGAATGAAAGAATGAATGACAGCAGAGTGCCTCCCCTTCCTCCCAGAAGTTCAATGGGTATTTGAGAGCTTCTACTTCCTCCTACCCATTTTCATCCAAACCAAAAGCTACCAACTTTTCCTCGCCTCATGTGTGACATTCCACCCATTCTCAGAACCGGACTTTACTGCACCTACAACCAGTAAAGACGCATCCACGGACTCCAGTCCTCGGAGCCTCTCCCACGCCCTCCACTTGGTCCATAGTGCGTGTCCTTAATATCTCTTTTCCATCTCCACCTACCACCTTTTATTTATTTATTTTTTTGTAAACGAATCCAGAAGGTGGAAGCATCTCATAGATTATTAATGTGCTAAGTGGCCACTCTGGAGACCAGCGCCAAGAAATGGCTCCAGCCTGCCCTGGATTATTGGCCTACGTGCTCTTTCTTAGAGAGCAGCCGCAGCTGCAGCAGCAAAGTTTCCAGCTGTGCCTAATCACATGGCGGTGGCTCCTAAATGGTTTTCCATCAAGTCCACAGTCCCCGTCACCCACTCCACAGCATGGGCGTGGCAGCTGCAGGGGCTGGGCAGTGGCAGAGTTCTGGCCTGGCAGATTCTGACTCCTAGGAGCTGAGAAGCAGACGGGTGTACTATGAGTGCCTTGTTAAAGATCCCCCCATCCCACCCCAGTGCCTCAGTTTCAGGGTCTGCAATGCTAGAGTAAACAACCTTTGTTGTCGATGCAAAAGGGGGTGATCTTATAACTCATAATTGTAATCAGAGGTCGGCTCCTGGAGAGGCTGGGGTGGGGGGCTTGTCATTTAACAGCAGCTGTCTCACAGTCTGTACAAGCGCTTTCACTTAAAAAAGGGAAAAGCCTCCATTTACTCTCATAGCTGCATGAAACCCACATGGCTCGTTTGCTATTCCCATTTTATATAAGAGAAAACTGAAGCTGAGGAAGATAAAATAAGACCATGGTGTATATTATAAAGCACTGGAGAGTGAACCACAGGACCCAGCTTGCTATGAGACTTGGGCAAGGTCCTATCCCCTTGGGGCCTCTGTCTCCCAGTCTGTAAAATGGTGAGATTGGACCCAATGATTGCTGAGATCCTACCAGCTATGACTGTTTATGAATCTACCTCAAATTCCACAACCCCACAGATAAGTAAGAAACAACCATTGGATTTCTCAGGCAACCTATAGCTTTAATAAGATGATCACTGGAGAAAATCAAGTCAGATGACCAAATTTCTGTTCCTATGAAGCAAATACCATCAACCGACAGCTCAGAGCTGTGCTGAAATTCAGTAAATAGCAAAGGGCCTGATTTGGGGGTTTTCACTGACTTGGTTTTTTAAATGTCAAAGCCAAGCATGATGTGGGTTTTTCAGAAATCACATCCTAAATGTGCTGGGACGCAGTTGCCAACACTTGTGCAGAAGCAGAGCCAACACCATCCCCTGCGCATGCCCTCCTTGTCTCACACAGGTTTCTCTGGGGAGGCAGCCCCGTCACGCAAACTGAATGGCCCTGGCCAGGAGGGCCCTCGGGGGAGTGCCGAGCAGGCCGGGAGGCGGGGTGGGCTGCCCTGGGGAGGCCTGGGCCGGTGCCAGGAGAAATGCCTCTCCTCTCTCGTTGGATCATCTGCTGCGGCGGCAGCCTTATAAAGGACAGGCTCTGCGGGATACCGTTCTTGACAAAACAGTGTTTGCGTTTTCCTTCGAGCAGCCCCTCCTCCCTTCAGGAATCTAACTTTATTTTCTTCAGCAAGACTCTTTCTGTCTGCAAGCTGAGGGAGCTATCATCTCACTCCCAAGAAGCAAGGAGTTTTGTCCTGGTCTCCGAGGATGTCAGCCCCCCTCTTGCTGCATCTCTGTATCTTCCCTGGGCTCTGCCTCCATGTCTGGTTCAAGCTACCGGTTTCCTTCTTTATCACCCAGCTCCAAACTCTCCTGCTTTTCTCCCCAGGCCCCACATGTTCAGAGGGACAAATTAGTTTGGTGGGAGGTCTGCAGGTCTGATAAAAAAAGTGCAAGATAAGGTCAGAAGCTAGCCACCTTCAGATCTCTGAGGTCAGTCATTCTGAGGGGTCTGAAAAAAATTTCAAAGGAACCATATTAGTTAAAAACCATCTAGTCCAGAGATGGGAAATGTGGGCTGAGGCCGAGCCAGACGCCATTCGGGTCTCCCTTTGCTTCCTCTTGCCGAGGGGCTGCACCACTGGGTGAGCCGTTGAATCCCTCTGTCTGGTAGGCTCTGACGATCCGCTCTCATCGTTAGGACCAAGCCTGAGGCCTAGCAGGCAGGCACTGCCTCTCTGTCAGCCACCACTCCCTGGGGACCACTCAGCATCTGAGCCGGGTCTGCGCCAGGCCCAGGGTGCGGGGGTGAATAAGACCAGGCCCCGACCCCCGGCAGCTCCAGGCCAGGCACAGGGCAGGCACAGGGCAGCAAGCACTGTGGCAGGCATGCACAGGTGAGGGAGCACAGGGGAAGGAATGGGGCCCTTCTGAAAGGGAGGGGCAGCCCAACAGCGCCGGAAAGGATGAGTACAGTCCTGCCAAGTGGAGAGACCATGGGCAGAGGGAACAGCCCATGAGGCCAGTGGCACAAGGGGGCACGAGGCAGGTGGGGAGAGGCAAGGTGGTGGCGTGCCCCCTCTGCCACACCACTGACTGGGAGCTGCAGCTTGTTGGCGCTGGGTACTGGCCCCCACAGCAACCCCTGCTGTCTCCTCCATGTCCTCTTTCCAACAGCGATGGCATGGAGTAAAGTTCTGTGGAGCAAGGAGCACTTGTTACAGTACAGATGTCTGGGAGATGAACACCTTAGGAGACCCCCTGACCTAGCAATTCTCCAGAAACTGGGTGCCTCAAAGTCACCTGAGTTGCTAATAACTGAAACACCAGTGATGATGAGGAGTGGGGTCTAAAGTCCTTGGGGGAATTTGATGAATCCCTTACCCTGGACCAGCTCAGAGGGAAGCCCAGACATTTGCATTAGCACCAACACACCCCAGCCTCCATAAGTGACTCTTACAATATAGTTTGAAAGCCAGAAACCTGGTCCCTACCTACTCTGTGTATTAAATCTCCCCAAGAGCAGGACTGGATGAGACAGGAACATTCAGGGAACCTCGGGCAACAAGGAACTCAATACTTCAAGCCTGTCCCATGCTGGAAGGCAAGGGCTTCCTTTCAGGGAGCAGAGGCTCTTTCACCCTCTAACTTCAACCATTGCTCCTGCATCTCCCCACCTACATCACAGAGAACCAGAAACATCTCTCAAAGAGCCATGCAGCTCTAGAAGCCACAACGCCACCCTCCTCCCCGGCACCGGATGTGCTCTCCAGTCCGAACATGCTCTGTCTCCAATGGCTAGATCCTGACCCTTCCCAGGTGTCTACCAGGTTGCACCCTAGTGGGTCCCGCCCAGCATGAGGCCCAGACCTGAGCCCCCACCACAGGCAGGATCTGACCAGGCTGGAGAGGGACAGAGCCTGCACATCACACGGTGGGCTTTATGCAGGTCCCTGCATCCAGTTGGAGGAGCTGACACTCCCCGTGGCAAAGTGACTCACATCATGACTTAACCAGTATTAGCCTCTCTCTATGCAGCAGCCACGAATCAGGAAGCCTGGTGAAAGGCAAAAGTTAAATTTAACTGACTTTGGCTCCAGGATGAATTTTCACCCCTCTGTTGCTTGGCTCCTTATTTTTTTAGCATCAGAAAACAGAAACAACTGATTATACATTCTCGACCATCTCTGTCCAGCAAGCATCGTTCCCCAAAGGCCAGTGAGAGTTCCTTTTCAATTACACAAATTACATGCATTTTCCCATTTGCAAAACTCTGCTTCAGAGCCCAACTCTGAATAAGTTAAGGGATTCATCAAATCCCTTGAGTGACTACAGACCCACTCATCCAGACCTCCACCTTCTCTGCAAAGCAAGCTCAGCCTCCTGAGGTGGAGAGGGAGTGGGGAGATCCCCGGAGTGTGGTCCATAATAAATGGGACTGCACTCCCCAAGAGTGTGGGGAGGCACAAATCAGGCTCCGGGGCTACTCCCCACTGGGATCCAGACCTCTGTTCCCACAAGCCCTCTGGCTGGCTCCGTACTTGGCTCTCCCGCACTCATCCTGCAGTTCTGCTTCTCTGGTCCCTGGAGCTCTCCAAACTGATGGGCACCACCCAGACCCCAACTGCTCAGTGTCCCAAACCGTGCACAGATGGAGCCCCTGACCTGGCCAGCGTCTGGCAGCAGATACCTAGAGCAGCAGTGGCTGCATGAGAACCACCCTAGGAGCCCGTCACGATGCAGAGGGATTCTGTTGAGATGGAGGCAAGAATCTGCCTTTTCTCCCAAGTTCTCCACCTCCCCGTGGTCAACTCCACATTGTGGGAAACCTGGCCATGGAGGGTTTCAGGCTTCCCAGCCTATTCCCTGTGCTTAGTTCAAATTCAGCACTAAAGTGAGTACCTACTGTGCACTGGGCACTACACTAGGCACTGGGAACTAGGAGATGAAGAAGATGGGGGTCTCTGTCCCCAAGAAGCTTACAGTCTAGGAGGGAAGACCAGGATATACCAGCAACTATTTTCCACAAAATGTAATTCATTTAACAACAGAATACCAGAAGCGATATAGAAGTGAGGTAGAGCCATGCTTCTCAATCTTCTTTTCATGACTATTCTCCTAAGAAGCCTTTGTGGGCATTTTTTCTAATCCCATCCCACTCATGAAATTTTAATATCACAGATATACTATATGTTTATGTACAGTACATATATCTGTGCTTTATACATAAAAAAAAGAGTAAGATTTATTGCCCCCTCCCCACAAGAACCAATTTTTACCCCCTCAGGGGAGATGGCTCCCATTGGGAAGGCATTATTTAGGAAGGGACAATTCATTTACTTTTGGGATGAGAGACACAGAAGGAAAAGGGATCAGGGAAGGCATCACAGAGGAAGTAGTAGCTATCAAGGGTTTTGAAGGATGAGCAGGAGTTCTGTGAAAGAGAGAAGGGACTCAGTCTCCCTTGCTGGGCAACCTGAACCTCTGCCTTCCTCCCAGATGTTAGTGCCTATGGTAGTCAGCCTCCCAGATGGTCCCAGTGATCCTCACATCCCATCATTGCTTGCGTAGTCCTCTCCCACACTAAATGAGAGCTAAGCTATATAATAAATAGAACACAGCATAAAGAACAGGGTGCAACTTTGGAAACGAGGCCTGAAAAAACTTTGCACCTCTGCCTTGTTCTCCTAAATGACTTGCATTGGAGGAAGTCAGCCTCCAGGCCATGAGGACACTCCAGCAGCCCTACAGAGAGACCCACATGGAGAGGCACCCACTTGCCAGCCATGTGAGGCCACAACCTTGAGAGCAGATCCTCCAGCCCCACTCAAGCCTTCAGATGATCTCAGCCCCTATCCCTCAGTCTTTCAGCTGGACCCCAAATGCCATGGAGCAGACACAACCCATTCTGTGGGTCTGAATTCCTGATCCCCAGAAATAAGGAAATAATAAATGACTATTGTTTTAAGCCACTAAATTTCAGGGTCATTTGTTACACAGCAATAAATAACTAATATAACCCCCATCTCATGACCCAGTTTCCTGTCTTGTCAACTCCTCTGTGCTGGAGGTCCGTTTTGCTCATGGTAAGGCCGTGGAACTCTGGCTGGCAAGCCAGGAGTCTCCAACCTTGTGCCTGCTCCTGCAGCCCCTCGGAGGTTACAGGTGAGGCTGTGAAAAGGTCCAGAGGCTGCTTGGGTCCCTCGCTGGGTGGGGATTTTCTGAGCAGCTTGGCCTCTCATGTCTGGACAAAATGTCCATGTGCAGATCCTTCCATCCCTCCGTCCCATCCTCCCTCCCTCCATCCCCCAATCATTCAGCAGGCACCTAGTAAGGTCTGTGAAGTGTTAGGTACCAGGAAACACAGGAGTAACTCAAGCCCAGGTTCTGTCCTCAGGGAGCTCATGTCCAGCCAACCATGCCCCCACACCTGCAAAGCCCTAAGAGAGGGACAGGCTCTGGCAGAACTAAACAGTGGGAAGTGAGAAAAAGAATTTCTAGAGGGACTACTTTAGATAGCACAGTAAGAAAAGGCTTCCTGGAAGAGGCAGGATTCAAGCTGGGTGTCTAAGAATGGGTAGCACTTGACACACTGGACCTGGGGAGACTGGGAGGTTTCGGATGGTGGGAACAGTATTGCAGGAAAGGCTGGGAGTGCCAAGTAATCAGGGTGTTTGGGGAGGAGCAGGAGGCAGGGCACAGGTGACAGCAACACTAGAACGAGGAGCACAGTGCCTGGGATGTGCTTGGGACCGTTCTCTTCACTTTTTAATCATTAATCCATACAGCAGTCCTGTAATCAGTGCTCTTATTACCCTGATTTTACAGGTGAAGGACTGAGGCTCAGAGGGCAGCACCTGGCCCTGAGGACCAGGGAGAGTGGTGTGCTCCTCAGTTTTCAGGAAAGACAGTGAAGCACAGAATATTTAAGTGACTCGACCAAGGTCTCACAGCTGTTTGTGGGCCCTACAGGGCTCCAAACCAGCCTCCCATGGCACACTGAGCTGAGCTGACTCCCAGGTCTATGGTTAGGTTTGCACCATAGCAGGCTGAGCTGCTTTTCTGGCTCATCTCCCATTGTATCTGCCCACAGTCAGCGTGGCCTGCTCTGGCCACAGCAAATGACTCACGCTCCCCGAGCCCACACACTTTCCCACCTCTTGCTTTTGCACGCCCAGTTTCCCCTGCCAGCAGCGCTCTCCTCCATGTCTCCAGCTGTCCAACACCCTCTCCTCCTTTGCAGCCAGCTCTGCATCACCTCCCCTGAGAAGCCTTCCTTGACCCGGGGCTGCGTGAGTGGCCCTCCCCTGGAACCCCACTCCACCCTTATCACTTCTTCACCATGGCCAACTCCCACTTGCCCTGTGGGCCATGAGCCTGGGGCCCTACCCTCAGCTCCAACGCATATGAGCCTGGCTCACAGAAGCCCCGGTCAGTGCAGGTGGAGTGGAATCAGACCCCTGCAGTCTGGTTCCCAGTTGGTCCTCGTTGCCATTTTCATCACTTCACCCACTATACTCCAGCCCTATGACTTCTTTTATGTTTCCTGAACTGCCAGGTTCTTCCCAGCACAGGCACCTGCATTTGCTATTCCATCTACCCAGCCAGCTACTTTGCACTCTTCAGGTCTCAGCTGAAATATCAGCTCCTCCAAGAGGCCTTTCCTGACTGCACCAAGGTAGTCATTATTTACTCCATCACCCTGTTTATATTCATCCCAGCCCAGCTTCCTTACCAAGGGCTGGACTGCCTGAGTTTAAACCTGTCCCATTACCTAGAAGCTGAGGGTACTTGGGCAAATTGCTTAGCCTCTGTGTGCCCCAATTTCCTTATTTATAAAATGGGGATGAGTACTGATAGCATAGGGCAGTTGTGAGGATCAAAAAAGTTAATGCAAACAAGTACCCAGAACAGTGTCTGGTATGTAGTAAAACTGACACCCATATTAGACAAATATTATTAGCTCTCAGTATTATTACTTAATTGTTTACTTGCTTACTGCCTGTCTCTCTCCTAGAATGTATGCTACACAAGGGTAGAAGACATGTCCAAACATTCTATTCAGCAGTAAATCTGCAGTGTCTACCAAAATTTCAGGCAATAGTAATTTGCCCATTGTATTTCTTGGATTGATGGATGGATGGATGGGTGATGGAGTGATGGATAGATGGATGGATGGATGGATAAAGCAAAGAAGTAAAACATGTGCATGGGCCCTATTCATCCTGGTTGCCATATCTCTCTATATTCTTCTTTCTAGAATTCCAGATAACAGCTAGCACTGATGAGTTTCACCTTCAGCAGACCATATACCCGCTGGTGGAGTATTCAATGGTATGTAACATTTGCCACTGTAAAGAGCAAATAACTGGCCAGGAGCCCCAGGAGAAGCTTAGCTAGGGAAAAAGGCAGTCTTAGTGGATAAGAGAATTCCAGCAGAGAGGACAGGTCTGGCAGGGAGTAGAAAAGGGATCATCTGCTTAAGGGAACAGTGGGAGCAGGGCTCTGAGGCCTGAGGTCCAAGGTACATTTGGGAAAAGGTGCGTTGTTTGGAGGGACTGAGGCAAGGAGTGAGTGGCAGGGACAGGAAATGACACTGGACAGGCAGACTGGCCAGACTCTGATGGCCCTGAAAATCAGCTAGGGTGTCACTGAAAGATTTCAAACACACCATGGTGGTGTCAGGCTACCCTTTAGAAATCCACTGTGTCAGCAATGCCCGGACAGGCCAGAGGGTCAGGCCAGGAAGCAGGGGCAGCAGGAGGCTGTGCAACCACCCAGTAGGAAGGCCTAAACTGGGCAACTTAGGAACCATGTTGGGCAAGGAAGCTTCCTGCCAAAGACTTGTGGCCAGAGACAGCCCCCCAACCAAAGGTGGCCCAGGCCTTACCTGCACCAGATTCCAGCCTTGGAGGGACTCTGCGATGATGGATGTAACAGATGGACAGACGCCTCCAAACACCATCAAGTGGTTTGGCCCATATTTTATTGCATCGTAGAAGGCTTTCAACCCTTTCGCATTATCACACTAGGGAGCAACACACAGAAAGAGAAGCCCAAATTAGAAACAACTTTCCCTAGGGACACAGGCCCAACAGTGGATTCACACAAACAAATACTCCTCATGGGAAACCTTTTGGGTCTCAGTTCTCCCTTGGTGGGGCTTCTCTTTAAGCCAGCCCTGAGCGCATGCGGCAAGCCCAGTGAAGCATGGCCCTGGTACCCCCATCCTGGCTCTCCTCCCCCCAGCGCCCTCCCACCTAGGACCTCTGGCTCCCCAGCTATCTCCCTTCAGAGCACATTGAAGAATGGGCCCCAAAATGCCTTGCTGAGGTCTTCGCTTCTACAGTCATTTATATTTTAAAAGAAGATGAATCCATACCATTAGGAAGGCTGTTATCAAAAAAACAGAAAATAACAAGTGTTGATGAGGATGCAGAAATATTAGAATCTTGTTGGTGGGAATATAAAATGGTGCAGCTACAACAGAAAACAGCAGTGCTTCAAAAGTCAAGCAGAATTACTGTCTGATCCAGTAATTCCACTTCTGGGTATATACCCAAAGGAAGTGAAAGCATGGGATGGAAGAGATATTTATACACCCATGCTCATAGCAGCATTATTCACAATAGCCAAATTTCACAACCCAAATTTTGGGTTCACAAACAACCCAAATGCCCATTAGTGGATGAATTGATAAACTGTGGGATATACATACAACGGAGTATTTTTCAGCCTTAAACAGGAAGGAAACTGAGCCCTGCTACAACACGATGAACCTTAAAGACTTTACGTTAAGTGAAACAAGCCAGATGCAAACGGACAAATATCACATGCTTTCACTTCTATGAGGTGCCTGGAGCAGTCAGAGTCACAGAGACGGAAAGTGGAACGACGTATCCTGGGGCTGGGGCTGGGGCTGGGGGTGGGTGGGTGGGGGGCAGCTGGTGTTTAATAGGTGAGAGTTTCAGCTTGGGATGATGGAAGCATTCTAGAGATGGAGGGTGTGGTGATGGCTACACAACAACGTGGAAGTCCTTAATGCCACTGAACTGTACACCTAAAAATAGTTCAAATGGTACATTTTATGTTATGGATATTTATCACAAAAAAAAGAAGAGGAGGAGGAGGAAGAAGAGGAGGGGAGGAAGGGGAAAGAGAAAGGGGTGTTAAAGGGAAGAACTGGCTCAGCCAGCACTTGCCAAGCCGGCTCTGTGTTCAGCCCAGAGCTGGCTGCTGAGGAAGCATAGAAGGCGGACCCAGCCCCTGCCGAGGACTCAATACTGGAGAGGAAAACTGCCCACCGAGGCAGACCCTAGCAATCCACTACGGAGGTGAGCAAGGACGAATGTCCACGAGTGTCCAAAGTCAGTCACAACCCACTTCCCACCTCTTCACCTCTTGGGGCTCTCGTTCTAACCATGTGGTCCTCTTGGACAGAGGCACTGGCTGCTAAGTGGGCTTTTTGCTTCCCCGGAAGCCCAGTTAAGCCTGTTCACCACCTAGCAATCTGAGGGCCCCTTGTAAACATAAATTAGTCAGTCCTTCCTCTCCAGCTTTCTACACTCTTAAAATCCAAACTCCTATCAGAATATAATTCTCAAAAGGTTAAAAACAGAATTCTCATGAAAATTGATAGTGGGCACATGTCAGTCTTTTTTTTAACTCATTAATAAGGAGATATGCAGGAAGACAAAATGGATTGAAAAGAGAATATGAGGGACAGAGATTTTTATAGCAAATGGAAAAATAAGAAATAAAATAAGATTGATAAATTTGATACCAAATTGGTTAATGTCCAGCAAGGCACTAAAACTACAACCTTTGGAGAAAGAAAAGAAAAACACTGAAGACCAGCACATCTTGTCCATTTTGGAGATTTTAAGATGTCTGGCCTTAAGCCAGGTGACCCTTATGCAGGGCTGTTTGAAAGTGCTCTAAGTGTTAGGCTAACTGATTATACAATAACTACTTTGCATTCTTTATATGTTTATAACATTCTTAATCCTCCCTATCATAATGGACACAAGAAGCCACAAGACCAGCCCTGCTCCCACTCAGACCTTATTCCCTTCTACTTTCACCAGGTACAAGCTCACCAGCCTCTTTTTTGTTCCTTGAAATGGAAAGCAATTTCTTTCCTGCCTCTGGGCCTTTGCACTTGCTGTTTTCTTTGCCAGGAACAACATGACTCACTCCTTCTCATCATTCAGGTCTCAGCATACCTATTACCTCTTCAGAGAAGTTGTCACTGTTCCCTACCCAAAGTGTTCCCCACCCCTATTCTCTAACATGCCACCCTATTTATTGCCTTAACATCATTCTTAAAATTATTTGAAATCATGTTGTCTATTTTGTATTTGCCTGCATATGGCTGACCTCTCCACCAGAATGTAAGCCACCTAAGGGCAAGGATTCCTGTCTCTGTGTTCACTGCTCTCTCCCCGAGGTTATGCCTCAGCCTCAGTAAGGACTCTGAAAGAATCCGCTGGAGCCTGCACGAGTCCACCGGCCTTCTCCCTGCACCTGCTTCCTCCCCTCTCTTCCTACTTACATGTCTCTCTGCTTATTTTTGTCTCCCTCTCCATTCTGTGTCCTCCTCTTCTGCTCCCCCCTTCCCTTCCATTAAATGACCACAGTGTGGAATGAGTGTGGGTTCATTTTTACTGCTCCCTCTTCATGTATTTGAGAGACTCTGGAGTATAACCATGGTAGGTACCAGTAGAGATAGAAAAGTAGTCCAGTGTAGTTCCTGGCCTCAGACTGTCACTGTCTGGTAGAGGCAGTGAGACAGGGGTGCAGGTGGCATGTCGCACGGGGGACAGTGCTCAGTGCTGGGGGACAGCCAGGGAGGGCTCTGGGGTCAGGTGCTCAGACTGAGTGAGGACAAAGTGGCCTGGGCTATGGCTAAGGAGGGCTCTGAACTCCAGGTTAGAGAGTCCAGAATGCACCACCAGAGAGTCAGGAAATAATTCCACTTTTAAATTTTAATTTAAAAAATGGCCAACTGAATTTTTTTGCCAAGAAAGCAATAAAGAAAGGAAAAGAAGAGAAAGATGGAAAGAAAGAAGGGATGGAGGGAGGTGAGAAGATGAAGTCCTTATTGCTTCTTGGGCCCTCTATTGTCCCTGTTCTTGACTGAAAGCAAGTTCCCACCCTCAGCAGAGCACAAGCAAATATAACAGAGCAGTTCATGTTTTCATTGTTTCTATCATGATTTATTGAATTAATACATTCCTGTAATGATTTTACCTTGTTTTCTTATCTGTAACTAATGACAATGGTAATACAGTACCTCAAGATTTACAAGTTGCATTAAAATATTAGCATGAATGAACTTATTAATACTTGATTGCTCAGCAAACATTTCCCTAGTACCTAGTCTGTGCAAGATTCTGTATTAGTAATGATATCCTGATTCCTCACAACTTGTGAATATGTCATCTCAAGAATATGAGAATACTTGACAACCAGTATTTGAGCTGGAAGAATCTTCTATTGTTTGCAAATGTTTCTCTGACTCAGTTTTCACCAGACTGGGTGCAGAAGTCAGAATTTTGGCCCCCGTGACCTTTGCTCCTTGGTCTTACTTTCACAAATATGTTGTTTCTTGGCAAAAGGGACTTTGCAGATGTAACTAAGGTTACTAATCAGCTGACTTTGAAGGATTATTCAGGTGGTTCAATGTAATCACACAGGTCCTGAAAAGTAGAATGCTTTTTTGCTGGTTGTAGAGGAGAAATTAGAGTTTCCAAGCATGACATGAATTTGATGTGTCATTGTTGGCTTGAAAATAAATCATGCCACATGTCAAGGAAAAGGAATCCTCAGTGCCATAACTGTAAGGAATGGAACTCTGCCAGCAACCTGAGCGTGGAAGGGAACCTCCAGGTAAGAGCCCTGCCCAGCTGACACCTTGGCTGTGGCCTAGTGAAGCCCTGAGCAGGGGACCCAATGGTCATGCAGTACCTGGACTTCTGGTCTATGGACTGTAAGACAACACATGGTTGTGGTGTAAGCCATGACATTTGTGGCAAGCTGTTACAGCAGCAACAGAAAATTAACACAGTGAAGTAAACTGAGAAAAAGTAAGCATACTATAGTGAGGTTTTCCTTAAAATTAAATATACTGCATTTAAAGAACTACCCTTAATTTACAGATTAGATCCTTCATGGTTTGTATAGTGTTGAAATATTTCTCTGTGAAGGAGGGTTTTCAGTGTCCTAAAGCAACAAAATAAAAGTGTGGGGTTTTTTTTATGTAAGTTTCTGTTCCATGTTCCCTCCCACCCTGTTCCTTTAGCCTTTTATGGTGTGTGAAATTCAAATGTGTGGGTATCACTAATCTAGCCAGCCCTGCACCCTCCTTTTCTAATGCAGACGCCAACAATTAAAGAGGAGAAGGGACTTGTCCACTTGTCCTACCAGGATTAGGGAAGGATCACGGGATTCCCAGTTCAGAGCTTTCTCAATAATCTGAATCTGGAGAACTCAGCTCAACAGGCCATGGGAAGGTGCCAGCTAGCATTCTTCTAGAATGGACCTTCTTCCCCAGGATAACACAGCAAGCCCAGGCCTCCTCCTGGTCAGCATTCTTGACCTGAGGCAGGAGAAAACACCTACGGGCACCGGGAATTACCTGGCTCCCTAAAGAAAGCACTTTCACAGTGAATAACAAAGAAAAATCACATGGCCATATCTGTCTCAAATTAGATGCTATTCTCCCTCACTGTTATTAATATTCCATCTCCTTGCCTGACACGACTAATGTCCCAAATACACTTTTCCAGCTGACCAAAGCTGAGTCTTCATGGTTAGACCAGCTTGAAGGTTTTCAAACTCAGCCCCGTGGGGGCCTAGGACCTGGCAGAGATGCTTTGAGGCCCGAGATAAGGGCTCTGGGCACTTGACCGTCCCTTCAACCAGCACCTCTCCTTGTATCCGTTCTGTATTCAGCATCAACATTCTATGTATTACTTAATTTGAAAAGAGGATTTGATTGTTGTAGCAAGAAATGTCTGAAACCAAGAAGGAGATGACCTTGAAATCCTTGCATGTATGATTTTTGTCTTTGGCCTCAGGAAGGGCAGGTGAGCGTCCTGCGGACGAGGCTGGCCGAGCCAGGCCCTTGAGCACATGTGCTGGAGGCCACTCCCTGACATTACTCCACTGCCATCAGTTTACCTGGTGCTCAGTTCATCGGATCACGGGGGCATTTCTCTAAGTTTGAGTTCTTGAGGGATTCCTTGCAGATGCCTCACACAGCCATTGCACAAGGATTTGTCCTTCCAGCTCAGGTGAAAGTCAATAACCCCTGTATTTCACATTTTGGTCCTTCTTGAATGCTGTACCTGGAGACATTGCCCTAATGCCTGTTTATTACAGTCCTTTTCTTGTGGACTTTGGCTCCACCCCTGCAGGAGCCAGGAAAATGCCGAAGTCTCTCTATCCCCCATTTAAGGTGTTTGTCAGATGGTTTTTAGTGAGCTGGTCACTGGGCAAAGCCATCATTCTGAGAAATTATGTATGGCAAGTTGTCTTTGAGCAATTTGGGTTTTGATGCATTGCTCTCAGAGCCCTGATAAGGGTGTTGTTGGGGCCGGGACAAAAGCTGCAGGCTTTATCACGTCTTCCTACTCTCCCGCTTCCTACACCAGAAACTCCCCACTCGCCTCTAGAGACTATTCTGACACTGGCATGGCCACACCCGACTAGCAGACAGGGGAGGCAGTCGCATCACAGTTCACATGCACGTGCAGGTGTTCACAGCATCACTGGCTGCTCTCATCTGCAGTTTCGCCACTTGGCCATGGGCTCTGGCAGAGCAGGTCCTCAGTAACTGTTACCGTCCCTCCCTCCCTTGTTCTCTCCAGGACTTTTTCTCTTTGCCTTTCGCGGACTCCACATCTACAGTAGCTCATGCTCACTACCTCCAAACTCCCTTCTACTATTTTATTTCCAATGGCTTCTCCCTACCTGTATGGATGGACCCGTCACAGAGAAATCATAATTGGCACATGTAGGCTCTTAAAATTCAGCACCTACAAATGCACATAGATCCAAAAGCCATGAAAATCAAATTTTTTTTTAATGAAAAGGAACTGTAGAGTAAAATCCATTCTCACTTAAATCTCATTTTTAAAAAATTAAAATACCTTCTTGACTTAAAACTTTCAAAGAAAATGTTGCTGAGAGTTAAAATGTAAAAATGCCAAGAAAATGTCAGAGTTAATAAAGAGCAATTTGAAACTGGGAATTACTCCATACAGAATTTCACGAATGAAGGAGAATTTAGAAGCTAACAGGTTCAACCTGCCCCAGATACGAAGTCATCCTGATATCCCTCCAGTAGCAGAGGTTTCACTCGCCCACCAGGAACTCATTTGTCATGAGCCAGCTCTGCTTCTTAGAAAGTTCTTACGATGGTCTTGAAATCACCCTCATTTTGCATTTCCTGTTCCAAGTTCTCATTCTAGAGCAAGGTCAGCAAACTTTTCCCATAGATGGCCAGGCAGTAAATATTTAAGGCTGCAGGCCGTATGGTCTCTTTTGCAACTTCTAAACACTTGATAGCACAAAAGCAGCCATACATGATCCATAAACAAATGAGCATAGCTGTACTTTGATAAAATTTTATCTACAAAAACAGGCAGCAGCCAGATTTGGGCCACTAGCCTTACTTTACTTACCCCTAGAACCTCCTAGAACACATATAGTTCTCCACCCACATGAGAGCCCTTCAGATACTGAAATTCAGTCAGCCTGACTCTGTGAGATGTTTTCAGGCCAAACAACCCATATCTCTTTTAATTGTCATAAGATATGGCTTCACACCTTCCCAAATGTGGGCATACTCTGGAGAGGCCTCAGAGGACAGGTGTTTCTGGAATACACCCCCAAATATCTCCATCTGCCCTGCACACACACACAAAAACGCTAGCTAACATGTACTGGCACTCACTGTGTGTTCAGCACAGTTCTAAGAACTGTATGAAGATTATCCTGTTCATTCCTCACAACATTATTACAAGGTACAACTCTTATTTTTTCCATCTTTCAGAGTAGGGAACTGAGATTCAGAAAGTTAAATAACTTTCCCAGGGTCACAAAAATGATAAGGGTTCAATACCAGGCAGTGTTACTTCATAACACTGTTTTATTTAAATAAGAATTTGTTGTTATAAAATATTTCACTCATAGAAAAGAATATGTCACATATGTATAACTAACATAAACTATGAAAAATAGCAATATGAACATAGAGTATCTTCAACCCTCAGCTTATGTTGAAGCCCTTGTGTGCCCACTTGCACATGCCCATACCCAGGGGGAACCCTTAGTCTGAATTTTGTGTCTATCCTTGTTCACTTTCGTTACTGTTTCATTGTATGTATACGTTTCCTACACACTGTGTAATTTCATTTCACTTGTTTTTAAATGTATGTATAAGTGGAATCATGCTGCATGTTTTGCCTGAAATTTGCCTCTATGGCTTCACATTCTTTTTGTGAGATTTTTGTTGCTGAACATAGTTGCAGTTCATGCATTTTCCTAGCTGTGGAGTATCACAAATAAATATGCCATGGTTTATTTGTTCATTCCCCTGTTGATGGACACTTGGGTTATTTCCAGTGTTGTGTTTGGTTGCTACCATAAACAAGAGAGCTGACCATCCCTATGTATACTTCTTGGCACACATATGCATAATCTCTAGAGTATGAACCTGGAAATGGAATCATTGAATTACAGGATTTCCCACATTTTCTCAAAGTGGTTTTATCCATTTAACACTCCTACCAGCAGTGTTTTAGAGATTCTACTACTTCACATCTTTACCAACTTAAACTTTTGCCAGTTTTCTGGGTATTTAATATGCCATTTTAACGTGTATGTTTCTGATTATTAAAGAGGATAAACCATCTTTTCATATGCGTATAGGTGTTTCTGTTTCCTCTTTTGGACTGGTGACTGCCCATTTTTTATTGGGTTGTCTTTTCCTGATTGGTTTATTCAGTGCATACCTAGCCATAGTGAACAAAATGATCACCTCCCAATTCTGAGCATAAACTTCTATTAATGCGAACTAAGTCTGCAGTCCTTCCCTTTGGCACATACTTGACAGAGTTCACTGCCAGTACAAACTATAAAATCAGCATGCATAATCTTGGTAACAAAACACCCATGAATCTTTTTGGGGGGAAGAAAAAACCACTTGATGATAATATCCCTGCAACCAAAAGATGGATCAAAACATAGCTCTCAGGAACAGACGGCTTTCATAAAAAGGAGTGTTTGTGGGAGCTGGACACATTTCACATGAAACAATTGGCAATATCAAGATAAAAATGCAACATAAAACTCAGAAGACAAAGGAAGGAGAAGGACTTGTAAGACTGCAAATTTCCTCTTCTTCCACAGAAGGACTTTAACTGATACCATTTCAAAATTGAAAACTGCAGTTTAAAAGCCAGGACTCTAACCTCACTGCTTTTCATAATCTTTTATTACCCTTAGATATTTTAAAAACAAATATTTTCTGCAGAGAAGGCAAAACTGCTCAATGTTGAGCAATTCCTTCTGCTTTATTTTCCTAATTTTCTTCTGTGACATTCAAATACATAAAATTTAACATTAGTTTTAAACAGCATGCAATAATTATTTCATTTAATAAAAGTATTTCTGTCCATGTATTTATATGTATAGAGAGATGTCTGGCATGAGAGTCATGTAATGTTAAAGATGGTGAGATTTTGAGTGATTTTTATTTTTACTCTCTTCTTGTACTTACTTGTTTTACATGAACTTTTTTTAAAGCGCCTAATAGTTTTATAAAGACAGAAGGTGATTTTTAAACTGGTAGGTATTTCATACCCAGGATGCATTCTCAACCATCTAAGTCCCCTCCTACTGTTTTTATGCGGTTGCCTTTCTGAGGTAAAGACCAGGACTCTACATTAATTATTGTTAAATCATGACAAAAATTAGCCCAGTACTATGGCCAACTGTAAACACACACTGTATTGTTTTTCCATTGAAATTAATTCATTCAAGCATTTTCCGAGCATCTACTAAGGGCCAGGAGAAACAAATAAGTCCTTGTGACAAATAAAAATTCCTTGAACAGAGTAGATATTCAAGAAACGTTTACTGACATTAAATTTGGAAATAATAGTAGTAATAATAACATAGCATTTATTTGTGCCAGGCACTATTCTAATTTCTTTATATATACTAATTCACTTAATCCTCACAACAACCCTGAGAAGCGTGTCCTCTTGTTATCTATAGTTTAACAGATAAAGAAACTGAGGGTCAGAGCAGTGAGTAATTTGCCCAGTTTTACACAGCGTAGGGGGCAGAGCTGGGATTCACACTCTGAATCTGTGCTCTGTGATCTCTGTGCTCGCTTCTTCTTCCTGGGCACTCGGGGACACCACATTCCCCAGTCTCCCTTGGGCTGAGTTTTGGGCAATGGGATGTGAGCAAAGGTGGTGTGCACCATGCCCAGGATTGGCCTACAAGACATTCCGTGGGTGCTCTGTGCTCACATCCATCCACAGAGTGAGTGGAAAAGACTCCAAGGATGTAGGAACAGGGGGCACCCCCAGCCCCGAATTCCTGTGGCCCTCACTGAGGGGCACCACCACTTCAAAAGAAGCTGTCACAAGGAGGGCAGCCTCGCAAGCTGAGAGCCTCCAGGAACAGTGTGTTTGGGGTATGCCGCACTTCTCGCAGGCAGCCCAGACCCTCGCCTGAGCACTGTGGTGGAACAGCGGCTCACTATTTCTGGCCAGCACAGGACTCAACTGTGGGCAAACCTGGAGCTCCTGTGGTCTGGCCGAGCCTTTCTCAGAGCTGCACCAGTGCCCACGCCCCTCCCTCCCTCCTCCTCCCTTCCCCTCTCCTTCACCCGTGTCAGCCTGGCCCCTAGTGGGAACCCTGTCCTGCTTTTCTCAGCTCCTGCTCCCCTTTTTCTTTCCCAGGGCACCTCTCATTTTGTCTGGGCGTCTGCTTCTCAGAGGACCCCTTCCACACACCCCTCTGACCTGCATTTGACTATGACGTGAGCAAGAAATGACCTTAATCTATGAAACCACTGGAACACAGGGGTGCTTGTTACTGCCATTAGCTGCACTGACAAACATTCTTACCACCTGCTGTGAAAATTTTGAAGCATTAAGAAATCAAAACACCTGGGAAACTTAGAGAAAGGTGAAACAATTTTAAAGAGAGATAAAGAAAGATTACAGGGAAAGGTAGAAAGCTATACATTTAAAAAATTTCCCCCTATTCTTCAGAACACTGTCATCAAACCACTATTTAAGGGACATAACCAGATTTACTGCACTGGGCTATCTTAGTTCCCTCTGTCCCCTGTGCCCAGCACAGAGCCTGACTCCAAATAGGTGTTCAACACATACTGGCTGGATGAAATTACTGCTGCATGGTGGATACAGCCTGAAATAAAAGTGGTCATTCTGTGTCTCTGTCCCAATAAGCTTATTAACTCCAGCCATCTTGAGATTTTTCACACCCTTTCCCCAGGGTGATGGACGGACCACCTGTTTCTGTAAGTCTCCAGATAGCCAGACTGCCCATCCTTGATGCTGACAGAAACTGGCATTTCTGTGTGCTCCCTGAAGCTGTCACTCTGAATTCCCGGCCAGCTACGGTCTGTGTTATCTGAGGATAATGGAGCCACAGCACACATCTCTCTTCTATACTGGTAAAGCCGATTAAAAACCCAGGGTTTTTCAAAGACGGGTGGATACAAACTGCGTTTCCTAGTTAGCTGTCATTAAGTCCTCCTGCATTTGCAGGTGTGACATTTGTAAAAGTCAGGGTCACAGACACAAAGCATATGCGGCTGCCTATCAGGAGGGGGTGCTTCTTACCACAGGTTTTCACAAATATCACGAATTGTCATCCCTTCTGCTGGGGATGGGGGCCCAGGTCACCTGCTGAAGAGGGATGGCATTCTGGCCACGTGCCACCTCCACTCCTTTCCACTCCACGGGCGCCTCTGCACCGTGCTAAGCAGATGGGTACACCTGTCCAACATTTGCGGAGGGCCTGGGCTAGGTAGGCAGGTATGAGGTGGGTGACACAACCCCTCCCTCCAGGGATTTATAATCTAGAGTTGGTGAGAGGCACAGGGATATTTAGGAGAATGTGGTACGAGTTGTGCTGGAGGTTTGCGTCAGGAGTTACAGAACACTGTTCTTTCCATTAGCACCCATGAGGGATGGTTGAGAGCCAGATCCTGGGGTAGGTGCTGGGGACACAGGAAAGGTTACATATGGTCTGGGCCATCAGCAAGGGAGAAAGGACATTGAAACAAAAAGCTGTAACACAGGCAGGATCAAAGTTATGATAGACATACAAGTCATACACAAAGGGAGGAATATTCAAATCATACTGAGATATCCAGCCAAGACTTTTGGGGGAGGGGCATTTGAGTTGAGCCTCGAAAGCTGAGGATGAGACCGAGGGGTGGAGAGGCACCCCAGGCTGAGATGGAAAGGCTTGGAGGTGGGGAAGTTCAAGGGCATCCAGGAGGAACCGAGTCTCTGCTTCTGTGGCAGGAGAGGGATGGGTGGGGGCAGACTGGCTTGAGCCAGCCCCGTGGGGAAGCTTGAACACCAGGCAGAGTGTGGTTTCTTTCCTTTCAGCAACAGGAGCCACTGCAGAACGTTAACCAGGGGCATGCCAGGATGGACTCTGTGCTTACCCAAATGCCTCTGGTAGTGGCATGAAGAAGAAGGCCCTACGGGGAAGAAGGCCCTACGGGGAAGAAGGCCTGCTGGGAGGGGGAGGCAACGGTCCGGGCATGAGGCTTAATGAGCAACCTGGCCCAGACCCCTGAGGGTGGGGAAGGCATGTGTCCACAGCAGAACTCACTACTCAGAGGCCCATTAAATAAAGGGCTCTAAGGCCTGGGTTTGACTAGCACATGTTATCAATGGGCCTGTCAAATGAGTCAGTTTTAACAGCCTCTGATGGGACCCAGGGATGAGGATGGCCAATAGGGAAAGAAACCAAAGAGAGTAAACGCAGCTACATCAGGGGCATGATGCGGGCCTGGACGAGGGGCCCAGGACTGCCACTGCCTCACCCTGTGACCTCAGTCTTGCCTGGGCTTCACTTATAAAACGAGAGGCCAGGCTATGCTATGGCAGCAAACACCCCCCAGTTTTCAGCGGGACACCCCAGAAAAGGCTGGTTTCTCTCTCAGCAAGGGGGGTTTGAATGCTCACAGTCCATCAGTGGCCCAAGCTGGTGGAACAGCTGTCTCCTGGAATGCTGCTGGTTGCCAAGGGCGAAGGAAAAATAAAATGCTGGAGGGGTTCAGCCAGCAGTTAAATGGAGTTAATCGGCCAGACCTGGCCCAAGAGACAAGAGAGCCCCATGCAAGTGCCAGGGACCCAAGGTGCACCTTGGCCAGCAGGAGAGGGGAACCAGTGTCCTGAAAGTCCATGAGGAGCGGCAAGGACACAGGAGAAGTGGGGTAAGTCTCCTAGGAGCAGCAAATGGTTTTCTGGGAGGGCTCAGTGGGTGACTGGGGAAATGCGAGGTGGGATTGAAATGGGAGGGTGGGGCAGCCTCTGGCGGGCCCTGAGCACCAGTGTAAGAGTTTGCACCCTCCTCTGGGGGCCCTAGGCAGTTTGTGTTTTGTTTTGTTTTTTAACCATTTGCATCATTTTTAAGTGTACAGTTCAGTGGCATTAAGTGCACTCACAATGCTGTGTAACCATCACCATTTCCAGAATTTTTTCATCATCCCAAACAGAAAAGATCTGTACCTATTAAACGCTAGGGCATTCTTAAAATGGCTTAAACCTGAAAATGACATCATCAGAGTTGAGATGGGAAGATAACCCTGGCCATCACTTGAAGGACGTTATTAGAGGAAAGAGAGGCTGGACAAGGGGATGGGTAATGAGGCCAGCACAGGGGTCCAGTGGGGAGATGGACTGAACGCAGGTGAGGTGTTGGCTGGCTGCCTGCTGCACCATCCTTCCCTGGGGACCCACATCCCTAAACCCTTCAGTCATTCCACGGACAGGAGCTGTCCCCCTGGCTCCGCCAGAAGTCTGTGGCCTGACACAGACCCCGCCTGCACTCAAACACTCACGGGATGTTGGAGATGAATGGTGACTGCAGGATGAGTGGGATCGTCTCCCCCATCAGCCACACTCATTACTCAGGAGGCCTGCCCTCCATCAGCAGTGGCTCAGCTGGAGTTAATTAGGTTCCTCTCTTGTCCTCCAGCTGGGACAAGGCAGTCACTTCCCACCCCATGCCTGATGGATGAAGACTGGGCCTCTGTCACACATCACCACAACCAGAGGACTCTACTCCAGGGACCTTCCAATTGGTCTGTCACAAACCCTTGCATCTCCCCACAGTGCAAGCTGCTGCTGTCTTTGTCCTTTTAAGAGGCAATTTGTCCTGCACCCCAATACTCCCATCTGCTTCCCCAGTTCCCACACCCATGGCCACCTGATCCCAAGGACACAGTGCTGACCTTCCTTGGAAGTTGACTTCAGGGATCTTAGTTGCATAGACAACCTTGGGCCAGCTGGGCCCCATCTCAACCCCCTGTTTCCATATCCCAGTCCCTAACACCTTCGCTGGTCTGTATCTCCAGGACCCAATTCTTGCCTAAGCCCCCACCCCCACCCTGTGGCTGACATCCTGCTAGGTGGTCCCCAGACCCATCATGGCTTTGCCAACCCAGATTGCAGTGCATGGGGCTAGCCCTGGGCTCTGAAGGTTGTGGAGCCTCCTCTGGCCTAGAAAAGGGGAGCAAGAGCTTTCAGCTTGAAGTCTATCTGGAGAGCCAGACCACACGTGCCTAGAGGAGCAGGGAGGCTCCAGGAGAAGTAATTCTTTTGATGCGCAGGTCCCAGGGAGGAAGTGCTGGGTGGGAGGGGTGCGCTCCAGGATGAGATTCCTTTAAGGCTGGGGCCCTGGGAAGGCTCCTGTGGATCTTGAGACAGCTGCTTGGGACCAGAGCGCTCAGGGGTATGATCCACTCTGAGGAAGCCCCACTGCAGGACCCCCTGACCCCGTGGCTGGCAAAGCTCCAGGAGCAGCCTCCTGTGGAAAGCCAAGGGGAGGTGCAGACTCTCAGGGACACCCATCCCAACTCCTGTCAGGGGCTCACATCCCTGCACCTCCCTTCTTTGTAAAACAGGGAAGCCATGCTGGAACGCCTAACCCTAGGACACACTTATAGGGTCTAAATGGGGCAGATACCCAAGAGCCCTTAGTCTTAAATGCTGTTTGTTAAGTTTGATGCCCCAGGCGTTTACAGTGTGCCAGGCACAGGGCAAACGCAAGGAAACAAGTCAGAGCCCGGCCTCTTGTCCAAGAGTTCACAGGCTGGTGGGGACACCCGCAGGGCCAACACGCAAGCCCAGCAGGGGCTGGGAAGGCAGCTAACATTTACTAACATTTTACTTATCTAGCATGAGGTTACCCGGCCCAGATGCAGGGTGAAAGTAAGCCTGCTTGTGGCCTCCACACTGCCTACTCCCAGGGCGCTGCTCCAGAAACACCAGTCACAGGCACCAGGGCCCTTTCCCAGCTGGAGGGCAAAGTAAAATTATTTTCATAAATCCTATAAACAGTATAGGAGAGTTTTTCAGGGTTTATTCCTTTTCATGCAGAAAAAATTTTGATTATATTTGCTCTTATTAGCAACCTTGCTGTGAAATTGTTACATCGTTTTCTTTTTAGGTTTAACAGATCCTTCCCAAGCCTTGAAAAATTATTTGAATGCAGTTTGTCTCAAAATTAAAAAAAAATCAAGCAGGAAGTGAAATTCATAGACAGAAAGTAGAATGCTGGTCACCAAGGGGCCGGGGAGTCGGTGTTCAGCCGTTGGGACTTGGGGTTTGTGGGATGGATATGCGGGGGGGGCTGCACAGCAGTGCGAATGAGCAGGAGGCCCCTGAACTGTTCACTTAGAAATGGAAAGAGAGGCTGACAAGGGGGTGGGGAAGGAGGCCAGGACAGGACTCATGGCTGACTTGGGCTCAGTTTCCTAATCTGTAAAAGGGGAACAAAATTTGTTCCTCCTTATTCTCTGAGCCTAAGTATGGAGAGAAAACGCATGCCTTTGTTCTCTGCCAGACCAGGAAAGTGTTTTTCAAATGACACTTTACAAAGAAACTATACAGAAATCAAAATGAAACTACATAATGAATACAGAGAAGCACAAAATGGCCTCATGTCCAGAGGGCAGACTTGTGTCCAGCCAGGAGGCTGGAGGCCACGTCCTGCTCCCCTCTGCCCTCCATGCATGATGATACTGGAGAGGAAACAAGAGAAGGAAGCTGTCCAGAGTACACAGCAAGTCACTTAGCAAGCTGGGGCAGACACTCCCAGGCCCCAGACCCTCTGCTCCTCTCACCTGGCAACAGGCCCCCAACTCCGTGGACAGGACGTTGCTTCTGCATGCAGCCACGTTCCCACTGTCTGTGCCTGGCCCAGCCTGGTACACCTGGCCTCCCTGTGGAAGCCTCTGCTGGGTGAGATGCCCTTTCTGAGCTAACCCAGCACCTTCTGGGGTGGAAGGCCCAGGGCAGCCCCTGTAATGTGGCTGAGGGCAGGGCTCTGTCCTAGAGCACAATGGTCTGGGATCTGAGTCTGGAGCCAGATACCTGGGTTCAAGTCTCCTACTTACTGGCAGACTGGCCTTGGGCCAGTTCCTCAGCCCCTCTGTGCTTCAGCTTCCTTGGCTCCTTGGTTTACTCTCCTTGGGCCCCCCACTGACCCCAGTAGGCAAGAGGTGCTCAGGGAAGGTTTGCTGACTACCCAGGTGGGGAGTGGAAGGGGTCACGGCAGCCTTGGGAGTAGGCACTGGTCTCGGAGTCCCCTTCTTGGGCTCCACCCCAGGACAGAGCCCACCCCGTCTGGTCCCTCCAGAGGCAATATGAGGGGGTGTCCTCACCAGTCCCCCCCACCTTCACTCCTCTAAACCCTGGTCCAGCCCCAGCCCTGCCAGGGAAGGAACGGGTGGTTTGGTCACGACAGGCACCATATGGGGACCCGCCCCTTGCTATTTCGGGCCAATCTGTTGACATGACAACCAGGCTTCCCAATCCTGCCGCCCCATCTCCATTGTCAGGCTTGTGTTCTGTCAGGGACATCCTCCGCTGGCCACCTCTCAGGTTGGAGGAGAGATTTCACAGATTCGTCAAGACCTTTCCATACGAGGGGCAGCAGATGGGGACATCCTGCCAGGCATCCCTGTGTGACGGGCACAGGAACTGACAGCTCCACTCTTCAAAGCCCAAAAGTGGGGCATAAGCAGGCAGAGAGGGAGGGGTGGCACCCAACCTGGGGCTTTCCAGGAAACCCTGGGCTGACATGACCTCTCACCAAGAGCCGGTGAGGACCCACATCCATGCCAAGCTCAGGCTCCAGGCACACACATTTTAGGAAATGCCAGGCCAGGAAGGGCCCACAGAGGCATCAGGGCCAAATGCTGCACTGTGCTGGTGGGGAACCCGACGGGGGTGGCTTGTCTGAGATCACACACAGTCCCCCACCCCTGCTGGCCCAGGATTCCCTGCCCCCCCACCAGGACCCCATGCACATTGTTCTCAAATAGACAAAACATCGTGCTGGATACTCCGGCATAGCAACAGCACACACAGAATTTTATTTTTAAACCAGGAATTTTTTGACTACAAACAACTTATCAGGGAAAACACACATGGACAGTGCCCACTAGGGTGGCAATAACAATAACAGAAATAATAACAATAGCTCTCAAATCCAGAGGTTCACTAGGTGCCAGGCAAGAATCCTAAACTCTTCACAGACATCATCTCAAGTAACTTAATGTTCAAAGCACCCCCATTTTACAGATTTGGAAACACACTCAGAGAGTTTAAATAACCAAGTCAAGGACACACCGGCAGTGGAGGAGGAGCAGGGCTTGCAGCCAGCCTGTCTAGGCCCTCACCTGTGACCTCGTGGGACCCTGGCGGGGACGCACGCCAAGGACGAAGGGCCAGCAGGCACCCTTCGTTGCCTGGGGTGGTGCACAGACAAGGAAACTTCCAGAGAAGTCATAAAGAATGAAGCCAGGCAAGGGGAGGGAAAGGCACACAACTGAGGGAGGTGAGGACAAAGGATTCGTTGGTCAATAGTTCTAAGAGCTGTGTGCCGAGCTAGGCACTTGTGGTGATGCCATCTGTGCACAGTCCCTGCTTAAGGATTTCTGGAGGCAGGGGAGGAAGTCAGTGACCAGAACTGAAGAGGCAGAAGAGCCTCCTTGGAGGACGAAGCTTTCATACTGGAAGGATGGTAGGACTGTCTTGGTTTTCCACGACTGGGGAAACGCACCACCTACTTTACAGGTACCAAGTATGCAATATTCCACCCTGACACCATACCCACACTAACTCTCCACATTCTCTAGAAAAAGAACGACATGTAAGTATGGGGGAAGAGATATCGCTAAGATAATGTATAATAGAAGACAACAATGGAAGTTCTCTGGGAGGCCGGCTGATGCAGTCAGTGAAATAGATTAATTAAAATGTGGCTCTGTTGATTCTTTGTGTGTGTGAGTTTTAATTACTGCTTACTGAAGAACTGAAACTTCACATGTGCAAGAAGGGAAAACAATCCCCAAACGTGTGCACCATCAGTCTCTCTGTAATAGAGCCGCCTTGGGGTAGGAGGGGTGCCCTTTCCTTTTCAGCCTGACCAGGGGCATGGACACAGTGGCTTTTCGTTAGGAACCTGGAAGGTTCTCCCCCACGGCTGGTGGGTGCCTGGATATGAAAGCTCATGACACAGTTAACCTGCGGGGCATCACAGTCAGCCCCAGAGCCTGCCCACAGGTGGGGAGGACAGGATTTTCTGTCTTCTGGTCTCAGCGCATCCCCATCCCATGTCCTCTGTGTGGGTTTCACTCTGCCGTTTATTAATCACCCTGTTGTTGCCATGGCTGGCTCCCCCACTGCTGGGGCATATGAGAGGGCCAGAACCTGCCTGAGCCATGTCTCCCGGGCCTGGCACTGAACTAGAGCTTTGAACATGAGACCACCCACACCCCCAGTGCAGGAAAACACAACCGAACACCCAAATCCCAGCTAGGAAGGGCAGTGCTGAGAGGCTGGCGAGGCTGGACAGCTCCCGCTTCTATCTGCTGAGCAAAGTACATCCTCCCAGGCACTATTTCTAGACAACTTCAATGCTCCTACAGTGTCAACCACCTCCTGTAAGCAGGAACCCGGAATCCTGATCTGCACCCCCACTGCACCCCTCATACTGCACATCTCTACCCCGTCAGTGTCCCAGAAAGCAGACTGCAGATGCAACTGGGTAAGAGACTGGCTATAGATTCCAACCCTGAGAAACTACTTTCTCTCTGTAAGCCTTCCATATAGGTATGGTGCTCAGCAGGTGTGCTCAGTTCATGGAAGAGCTTGGTAAATGTCAGCCATCACCATTTATTAGTATTGATATTTGCATTTGTAGTAGTATTAATGTTCCCCTGTGCAGGTTCCCC
Source organism: Manis javanica (assembly GCF_040802235.1). NCBI lineage: Eukaryota > Metazoa > Chordata > Mammalia > Pholidota > Manidae > Manis > Manis javanica. The sequence goes on along the minus strand of NC_133157.1, from coordinate 31,618,963 downwards.
AGGCCAGAAAATTGGGAGCCATCCTAGACTCCAGCTTTGCATGACTCCTTGTACCCAGCTATTCTCAAGCCGAAAGCTCTACTCGCTGAGCGTCTGCAGAACTGTGCCAGCCTCTCTGTCCTGAAAGGCACCTGCTCCTGTTTGGCCTCATCATTTCCCCCTGGACCGCAAGCAGATTCCCCTGCTCCCAGGTCTGCTCCCTCCCCTCGGCTGCTCCTATTCCTTCCAGAGTGATCTCCCTAAATGAAGAGCTGATCACATCACTCCCTGCTCATGTTTCTGTGGCCTCCAGGGCCAAAGGCACTTAGGTTCCAAGTCCTTCTCCTGCCTCACAAGGCTCCCGGAGCTGCCCCACATGTGGCTGGCTGGCCTCACCTCTCCCTGCCTCTCCTCCCTCAGGCTGGCTGTCCAGGGCAGTGGGTGTCAGAGCCTCCCTGCTCCCCAGCTGCCCAAGAGAATGTGATTTCCAGTACACACCATCACAAAACCATCCAGCTACAGGGAAGGCTCCAGGCTGGGCTGCTGAGTTGGTTTCAGAAAGATTTTACTTGAACAACGGCTCTTTCTAAAAGAGCTCCGGAAGTACTCTTTACACTAATAACATAATACAAACAAACCTGCTGAAGCACTTATGAATAATTCACCATTGTAATTCAATGGGGGTCGGGGGATGGAGGCGAGAGAACTGAATCTCTCATAGGGAAACTTGATTTCTCTCTCTCTCTTTTGTTTTTTTTAGCACCTGCACATTCTCTACCTTCCTTAAACACTCCTAAAATCCACAAAGTGGGGGACCCAGTTTATATTGGAGCGTCCCAGATGCTACAGTTAGAGCAAGCCTGGCCCTGGGTGCAGCCAGACGGCCTGCTCATGTTTCTGTGGCCTCCAGGGCCAAAGGCACTTAGGTTCCAAGTCCTTCTCCTGCCTCACAAGGCTCCCGGAGCTGCCCCACACGTGGCTGGCTGGCCTCACCTCTCCCTGCCTCTCCTCCCTCAGGCTGGCTGTCCTCTAAGTGCAGTGAACCCTTTGCTACCAGCCTCATAAAGCTGAGCCACTGGACAATACAGGTTCTGGAAATTCCAGGACTGAGCACAAGCAAGGGATTACTGCTAGTATTATTGTTATGGCTGCTAATAAGCTTGCTACTAAGTGTGGACTAAGAAAGAAATGGGTAATATGTAAATAAATATCCCTGAGCTCTCTCTGGTCTGTCTCATACAGCATACCTCATTTCATCTGCCAAGAAGTTCCCTGTTTCAGGAAGATAAACAAGATCCCCGAAGGCTGTAAATAATTCTTCCAGCAACTTCCTTCTTGCCTGCTGCAACCAAAATCCAAGTGGACCTTCTCAAGTAAGTAATTTGGACTGGAACAACTTTTCCACTGTGTTTCCTCAATAACCAACATTCATTCATGCTGCAGAGAAGAGGAATTTAATATTTCTAATTACTTTTTAGGGAGTAGTTTACTACTGGAAATTTTGTAATTGATTTTTCACCCAGTTTCCCCTTGATTGGTATTCTCTCAAGACCCTAACTGAGCCTTCCAACTACAGTTCTTTTCCTCGTCTTCATATTCCTGCTGAGTGTTTGCTTTTTTGGTCCTCCCTCAAGGGCAAAGATCACGTCTGCGATGTTTGGATCCTAGCCCTGTGCCAGGCACATTGGTGGAACTCAGCCAGGGTGCTGGGAACACAGAGCAGCAGAAGAAATGATTTCCCCTCCCCATGCAGTCTCTAACGGCAGCCCAGAAATCCCAAATGGTTCAGGATAAGAAACTGGCCCAAAGCTGATTAATTTTGCAAAACAGACCTTTTGAGGTAGCACACAAGATCTTCAGAAAGAATTTTCTGGGTTTTACTTCTCTCTGAGTGTGTCAGGACAACAACTAGAGCAGGGGTGGAGCAACAGACTCAACTCCAGTTCACTCGACCCCAAGAAACTTCCCAGTGACACATACAAAAATAACATCCTGTTCTGTCCAGGAATACCACCTTGGATTCAGATTCGTGCTCTCCCATTCTGTTCTGTGCATATTTAAGGAGCTCTGCTTGGCTGGCTTTTGACAACTGGAAGCTGGTGCATGGAGGCCCACCCCAAGCACAGGGTGGTGTTTTTCAAAGCCAGCAATGGACAACCTAGTCAGAAACACCTGGTGGCTCACTGAAAAGCTGCATGCCAAGCATGTTCTGGACTGCCAAAGAGGATTCTCTAGGGCTGGTCCATTTTTAAGTAGCTTCCTTGACCATCCAGATGCACACTAAAATTTGAGATGCTGATGCATTTTTCTCCCAAGGATCTTTACTTGACAGCCCTCCCCCTGTTTTCCACCCACCACGCACATTTTTCCACAGGCTTTCCTAAGCCACTATTTGTACAGTACAGGACATCAATGGGCTCTGTGGGAGCCCAAAGGCTACCGACTCTCCAGAGTTTTTAGGGTCTTGCTCTACAGCCCACTGCTCCCCTTACACTTGCTGCAGTTGCCACCAGCCACCCTTTAGGCTCTAGTGCTGCCTCTCGTTCCAGAAGAGCATGTTTTCCAAGCTTCGCTCTCCCATCTGCATCGTGCAGAAGGCTGGACACAGGACAGACCCTGAGAAATTGCTTGTTGATTGCTCAATACTTGGCAACATCTTAAGGACTGGAACTACTCACTGGAAGGTCATTTCTTAAATATTTATTGAATTTATTGTATTTATGGAATGCTAACTGGACATTAGTACTGACCACAACAATGGTGATAATAATGTTAATGATAAGATTCTTTAAAGATGGCCTTTTTCAGTTTACAAAGGTGGGTCACAGTTTTTTGTTGACTGGCCCTGTAACAATGCCAGAACAAACATGGTCATATCCACTTTACAGATGGAAAACCAAAACTCAGAGAGATACAAGTGATTTTCCTGAGGACCTATACATAGTTGGTTATAGGGTTGGTGCTCAATCCATACCTCCTGACTCCCAGCAGTCAATCAATCTTTCATTGATCCAATAAATAAAACTGAGTACCAGCTACATGCCATTCATCACACTGGTGCTGGGGACAGAAAACCCAAAACCAAGGGGTCCCTGCCCACCCTGGTCTCCCGGCCTCATCACTCCAAATGACATGGAGGCCTTGGTCAACAAGGAGAGAAGTCATGTACACAGGAAGGTCACTAGGAATGACAGAACAGGACAGGGCAGGGTGATGAGGCAAATCTGGGGCAGCCTGGCCCGAGCAGGGATGCATGGTATAACAGCCAGATCCTGTCCCCAGGCTGGCACCTAACTGCACCCTGCCAGGACAAGCACAGTTCTTGGCATGAACAGGGGCACTTTCCAAATGGTGGAGCAAAGAGGTCCCAGTGCAAGCCACACTTCTCAGGGCCTTGCTGCCATCCAGGGGCCAGTTACTCTGAGCCTCAGCTTCCTTCTCACCCCAGGGTTTTGGCCCTGCCTGACCTGTAGGGTTACAGTTACCTGCCTTTCAGAGTTGCTGGGATGCCCATACGAATCTGGCTGGGAAACTCCCAGACCCAGCCTGAGGGTCAGCAATCACCACGATTCCTCAGGGGCCCAAAGGTTTTCTGCCTTTCTTAATTTACCTTCCAGGGGCCTAGAGACTGCCACTGCCGTCTGGGGATGTGGCAAGAAGCATCTCTAGGATGTCCTGCCACTTTCAAATCTTCCTTTAACTTGGGCTTCAAGTCATGTGACAGCTGATTAGCCATGAGCCCTGGGCCTGTCCCAGCTCACGTCCATTCCTTCACCTGTCAGTGGGAATCACAGGACCCACCCTCCTAGAGTTGTGTGAGGATCAAATGAGTAAATACATATAAACTGCTTGGAACAATGCCTGGTACATCATAAGCACTATGTGCCTGCTACCATTATTTTTGTTTTATTACCACTTTCCATTTTTAAAAAAGTGCAAACAACAGGCACCAGCAGAGAATTTCTAAAACTGGAACAGAGTCATTCCTTACAAATCCATTGTTCTGTCCTTTCCAGGCTGGTGCCCTGGACATCCTGGAATTTGGCCCCTTCTAGCCCCTCTGTCCCCTGCCTCAGCTCCCTCCAGCACAGTCAATTTGCTACAGTCATTACCTCGCCTTTGCCCTCCCCTGTGCCTCTGCTCCCTACCTTCCCACAATTCTTGTACCTGGAATGCCCTTCCCCTTCCATCCATGTAACTTGAAGCCTACCCCTGTTTCAAATGAAGGTGATGCGGGAACAGCTCTCCCAACTTCTAGCTCGGTGGTTACCCCACGCAACCGAGCAATACCTCCTCCCAGCCACAGCCCAGGTGACGGGCTGAGCCCTAATCCCTAAGCAGGGAGGGGGCAGACCAGGGTTGCAGGACAGGGCTCCAAGGTGGGTGTTTGGCAGTGAGGACAGTGTAGTCCAAGGGATGGTGCCAAGGGCAGGGGGCAGCAGGCTCCTGTTCTACCCCCTCAGGAAGGCGGGCCTGCAGAGAGTGGCCTGTGCTGTGCTGGGCTCCAGGCTCTGTGGGCAGCGCTAGCAGGGCCCTTCAGTCCTATCACTGTGATGTCCTCCCAGCTGCCTGTGTCTGCATGGGCCCCGGGCCCTGGGGCCAGCCCTCAGGGCCAGGAGGCTGGACAGCAGGACTGGTGGTTCTGAAGAAGGCTGGCCACTCAAAGCTGGAGGGCTTTTTCCACATGCTGAAAGGGCAGGGGGACTGTGAGTGGGGTCTTGATACTCAGAATCCCAGACACAGGCTGGACTGAGCAATGAGGAAGAGACAGGCAGGTGTGGACACTTGGGCTGTGGCTTCCCATGTCACAAACCAAGCTCCTATCCTCCCCTCTACCCCAAACCTCTCCCCAGTACCTCATCTCAACGAGAAGAGCCTTCCTCCCATCCATCCAGCATAGGGAGACACTGCAGGCTGCTGGTTAGGAGCAAGGACTCTAGCCAGACTGCCTAGGTTTAAATCCCAGCTCCAACCAATACTTTGTGGTGACATGACAATGAACAAGTCTGACCCCTCTGAACTTCAGTGTCCTCATCTCTAAAGAGGGGATGACAGCAGCACCTATCTCATAGGGTTGCCATGAGGTCTAAGGGAATCAGAACTTCTGAAGCAGTTAGACCACAGTGCCTGGCTCACAGCACTACATATGTGCTAGTTTATGAAGTTGTTGTATGTAAGTACTGTAGGGGGCTACATGGTGGTCTGCAAGGAGATATGTTCACAATCTAAGTCCTGGAACCTATGAATGTTAGTTACCTTATGTGGTAAGGGAAAATATTATCTTATATGGCAAGAAATATGATTAAGTTAAGGATTTTAAGAGAAATGCTTATCTTGAAATACTCAAGGGTGCCCTAAATTTCATGAGTGAGGCAGAAGGAGATTGGACAAATAGAAAGGAAGGAGACGGTGAGACCGTGGAGGCAGAGACTGCAGTGATGTGGACACAAGTCAAGGAATGCCAACAGCCCGTGGGAGCCGGGAGAGGCTCCATCTCCCCTGGAGCCTTCAGAGAGAGGATGGCCCTGCCAACACCTTGAGTTCAGACTTCCGGCTTCCAGAACTATGAAAGGATAGATTTCTGTTGTCCCTAGTATGTGGTGCAACAGTGTCAGGAAAATAATACCGATGCGTCCTTGACTTAACCCTCTCTGTCACCGTCCACTCCTCTCTTCCTCTCAAATCCAGCAGTTCCCCTCCAACTCCTCCATGATCGATGTGGTCCAACCCACCCCGTCCAAGGCTAGCCCTATCTGCGTGCACATCCCACCAGCAGCCACACTGATCTTTCTCAAGCCTCTCCCACACCTGTCCAGGACAAAGATCTCAATGAACATCAAAATCCTGCTCATGGCCTATAGGGCTCTGCACTGTCTGGCTATTGCCAGGCTCCTCTGCCTAGCTTATCCCCTGCTTGCCTTCATGTCCCAGGCTCCAGCCACAGTCTCTCTATGCACCATGTTCCCTCCAACCACAAGAGCAACATACCTACTGTCACCTCCACCCCTCCCTGACCTATATAATTCCTATTTGAGCTTCCAGCGATGAAGGTTGCCATGGATTCCTTCATCACATCTCCAGTTATCCAAGGAATGGATCAGTGGATGGATGGATGGATGGATGTATAGATGAATGAATGAATAATGTGCATAGATTTTGGACATCCCAGATATAGTTAACTGGACAAAGCATGTAAACCCAAGTCATAGGCTAGCTGCTGAACTGTAACCTTGTGGGTCAAGGAACAATGAACTAGCAAGGCAGAGATTTCCTCTCTTGAGAATATGGATTTGGAAATGATAAGAAAATAAAGAAGTACTCTCAGAGCACACATCGCTTCCTCCCCAAACCTGGTCAGGCTCCCCCTTTTCAGACACTTACTGTACCATGTACCTTGCCTTCATGGTTATAGTCATACTCTATCTGTCTCCTATATAGACCCCAAGTTTCATGGCAGTCTTGGACACTGCTGCAAACCTGGTGCACCCAAGGTATTAATGAATGAATGAATGAATGAATGAATGGCAGTTGACCGAGGAGCCATGTGAATCCAGCTCACGATGGAGCTCACAGATGCATCTTTAGGAGAATGGGTCAGAATCAAGGAAGTAGAGAACAGACTTGCTCAGTTTCTGGTTGATCTAAGCCCATCTTCTAGGCTCCATCCAGGCCCTTACCTATGAGGGGTGGGGGGAAATGTGTAGAGTGTCCATGGAGGCAGCTGTGTAGGGCCATCAAATCCCAGGAGCTCAGGCTGCAGAACCTGGAGCTGCTCAGCCTGAAGAAGAGCTCTTTTGGGGCCCAGTCATGGCCTGCACATTCTGATAGGTTCTCAAAGGCAGAGAGCACAAACGTAGTTTGTTTTGTTCCAGAGAGAAAAAAACAGACCTCAGAGGAGGGGTGTGGGGATGGAGGGCTGTGGCAGAGAAGCTTTAAGGGGGCAAATATTAGCTGAAAAAGAACAACTTTTTTAAAAACAGGGTTATTGAGAGATAGGATGAAAAGGTGGCAGGCCAGCCATCCCTGGAGGTGTCCAGGCATTATACGCCCCCCGCGGGAAAGGCATTGAAGGAATTAAAACACTGGAAGGTACCTTCTTACCCTAATAGTGTGAGCTTTTGTTCTGTCAAAATTATGTATATTCTAATGTGGCTGTCACAGCCTCATCTGTTTCCTGAAGATTGTGACAAGCTGTTTTCTGAAGAAAGTAAACATAGGAATCCCAGCCAAGGTGGTATCACAAATTAAATTCACATTTTGAGATCCCCTCCTCTCCACCACATCAAACACATAGCAATGACAGCTGAAATACAAACACAGAAAGTTTAAAGATATACATTACTCAAAAATAAGATAAAATTATCAAAGGAAAAAAAACACAACATAGTAAGTGGAGATGAAACTGCAGGCTTGAAGATGTCTGGGTGCAAAACAGCTAAATGTACTTGGAAGTAAGAATTCTCCAGGACAACAGAGACTCATAGCATCCCTAGAAAAGGCAGGTACAGAGCCACATTCAATAAATGCAAAGGCAGACCAGAGCCAAGTTCACTATTTGAAGCAAAGCAGGTAGGGAACATGCTCCACTACTTATAAGGAAAGTTGGAAGAAAGTTCTACCAACTGCTGCTTGGCACTGCAGGCAACACAAAGCTGTATGCTCAGGGTGGCAAGACAAGGAAGCAGAAAAGAATGAGACTGGATACAAAAATGGCCCTAATTATTCAGCCTTTCTTGCACCCATGGCCTTGGTAATATGACATTGAAGTTCTTTCTATCAGAAAGTAGAATCTACTTTCCCACCTCTTGAATCTGGGCTGGCCTTGTGACTTGATTTGGCCAAAGAATATAATGGAAGTGACAGTAACTGGTTCCAGGTATAGGCCTCAAGAGCTACCAGAAAAAGACAGGTTATAATGCCTCAATCACCAGGTAAACAGCAGACTTCTCATCATCAGCAAGAGATTCAAAAGAAAAAATTCTAAAGGTAAATAACTGTTGCCTAGTATTCTATACCCTGCTGAACTATTATTCAAGTGTGAGAGAAAAACACATATTAAGACATCCAAAATTAAAGAGAGTTGATCATCCTTGACCCAAACCATATGCACTGAGTACAACTTAAAAATGAACCCAGCGAAAGGAGAGCTGAACCCAGAAGGAAGGGGATGCAAAGACATTGGGAAAATTAGTTGGCAAATATGATTATTAACTAAAAAACAAACCTAATAACTAAAAAATGTTTTTAATTAATGGAATCAAAATTCTAGGAAACAATAAAGCAGGTATTTAGTGGATTGCTAGACATTGTTATAATTCTTATCAGATTCAGTGGAGGAGAAAGATACTGCGTAGCTTTAGATTTTAGGAGAAAAAGAAACATAATTTAGAACGTATGCTAAAATGTTAAGGATATACCCACGTCAGCAGAGGGAAAAAAAGGGGCTAGCAGAAGGAACACCCAAAATAAGATGGTAGAAATATGTCAGCAATCACAATAAATATAAACCAATTAAAACCACCTATTAAAAGACAAACAAAAATGAATATAACAAAAACAGGATGCAGAATGTTATGTACAGTATGATGTTTATATAAAGCTTAAAAAATACTATATATTGTTTATGGACATATACATCTATAGTGAAATGTAAAAATAGAGATGGAAAAAATAAAACAGACTTCCAGACGGTTGTTACTTCTGTGGAAGGAAGAAAGGAGGGAAATAGGGATGGGGAAGGGGCAAGAGGTGTCTCTGGCTGCATTGGCAAAGCTTTAGTTCCTTGAAAAAATGAGATCTAGAGGGAAAGTATCCACATTTTTCAAATCTGAATTTTAGGTATAGGCTATAATGTAACTATATTGTTTTTCCTTTCGGTATGTTTGAAATATTTTGCAATATGTTTTAATGTTGGAAGGAAGGAAGAAAGAAAAATGGAATAAAAGAAGGGAGAGAGAGGGAGGGAAGAAGGGAGGAAGGGCTAACCATGGCTTTTGTTTTCTGTTTTCTGATGCTTTGACATCTGGGGCCTTGCTGATCTTGGAGGGACTGCCTCTCCCAGGGTTAGCCAATTTCTAGAAAATAGTACACAACTAGCCTGTGAACCTTTTATATACAAACCAATCCAGAGTCCACACCCCCAACCACTTCATTTTTGGGGCTTTCATTCTCTCTAGCCACCTGTCCTAATCCAACCAGTGCCAGGTACCAGACAACTAATGACAGCCCTAAGCCCCAGAGCCCACTGACGTTATTCAGACTAGACAGACCTAAGGTGCGTACCCTACCTCACCTGATCCTTCCCATGGAAACTGCAATAAAGGCTCGTGTCCACATTTTCCCCTCACTCCCTCTGCTTCCTGACCAACCCCAGGGGTCCTGGGTGGCATGGCAGGCTTCCTGTTTCTAGGGGACTGTGAGAATAAATCCATTCCTTCATGAGTCATTTCCATGTCTGCATGCCTTATTACACCTGATTAAAACAAATCCAGGGAACCCTAGAAACAGGAAGAAGAAGGAAGGAAGGGACGAGAGAGGGAAGGAGGAGGGAGGGAAGGAAGATCAGCCCTACAGAACTTGACCAGGAATTGCAACCTCAGACTCAATTCATCCAGGGGCTGGCTCTTTTCAACACAGATCTCAGGGACTTTTATTGCCCAGATAGACACTCTGGGGTAAATAAACTTCTCTGCCTTTGCATATGTTGTTCTCCTGGCCCAGAACAGCTTTTCTGCCCTGCAGCCTTTTCTGTCCAAATCCCTCTCCTTCTAAGCTCAACTGGCGCACCTCTTCCTGATCCCTCCGCAGACCGAGCTGCTCCTGGGGGTGGGGGGGTGTCTCAGTTCAGCCTGAGGCCGGCTGATCCACCCCAGCCCCTCACTTGCTGGCTCCTGAGGCAGGGATGCTGTCCCATTCACTGCAGCACCCCCAGCCCCAGCAGGGGCCCACACCAGACACCAGACCGCACCATTCACATCCATGCAGATGGCCTGGGGGACAGCTGCAGCCCTCAGGGGCAAGGAGAGCCGCTCTTGCGTGAGAATTACTGAAGAAATGAGGAAGACTGACAAGCCCATCATGCAGCAACAGTCAGTGTCCCCAGAGGAGCCATGAGGCAGCACTGACTTCCATGGAAATGAATTTCTAGATCATTTGAGTGTGTATCTCTAAATGCCCGAACTTTCAATACTTTTTTGATAGACTCATTTTTAAAATGCCATACACATTTAGACATATGTGCAGGTTTTAAACATGTTCTTATTGTTTACAATTCTTTCTTATCCCCCAGGAAAGTTTTCTTTTTAACTGCTAAGGTAACAGATGCTTATAGAAAATTCCAACAATACAGTGACACATCAAATAGGAAATGCAGGGTCTTCCCCACTCGCCTTCCCTCCAATCTCACCCTCCAGGAATAATCACTGTCGACACCCTGCTCTCCTACACAACAGGGCTGTACACAGCCCGGATCCTTTCTTCCAGACCACTCTGTGTGCGAGGTGCTTTCACCCGGGTTTAATTTAACCCTCTAAATGTTTCTGTGAGAGAGGCGTGATGATTGCTCCCAGAATAAGAGCCGTGGTCAGGAATGTGATTCCAGAGACTGGCTGCCTGGCTTTCCGTCCTACTCCTGCCATTTATGAGCTCTGTGGGCTCGGGCAGTTTGACATATGTTCTGTGCTTCAGGTTCTTACTGCCAATAAACAGTGCATACTTCATAGTAAGTTGTAAGAATTAGATACACTAACACAGGTAAAGAGCTAAGAACACTGCCCAACACACAGAAACCCCATAAATTACTATTTCCAACTTACAGATAAGGAAACCAAGGCTCAGACATATTAAGGACAAATGCAAAAGATTATTGTGAAATCAGGAGGGGGCCTGCCAGGAGTGCAGGAAGTCCCTTGAAGGCACCGGGTGCAGGGCGTTACTCTGCTCTACAACTTAATTTCCCCAAATGCCTATTTAATCCTTATGTCCCCACCTGACATTTTTTTCCACTTCACCCTCTGAGTCAGGTGGTGAGCTGTCACTTCCTGCTGCTAGCTCCCTGCCTCCACCAGCCCACTATCCACTGCCAGATGGTTGACTTGCTGTAGACTGGAAACCAAATATTAATGCCACTGGTGAGAACAGTGTGGCAAACAAGTATGACTGGGAATGGAGTGAAGCCCTAAGTGGAGCTCCCATTCATAAACTTCACAAGTCTTAATAAAAGTTGTCTTTTCCAGTTGTTCAGAGACCTGCAGATTCCAGGCTGGGTTCTGGATAAGTGAGGTGGCAGGTCCCTGCCCTCTGGATAAGGGAGGTATTAATGTATGAACACACTTTCCATATTTTTAAACGGAAGTTTCTGATGTTGGCATTTTAAAATTTCCTGCTCTCAAAATGCAGAGACATACATCAGAGTCCTTCTAACAGAATATTTCACTTCAAATATCTGCATTTTGGACTTCCCCAGGCACTGTATGTCACGTCAATTCCAGCCACTCTTCATTCACATTCTGAAAGCGTAAAGGAGACCTAGACTCATCAAGTAGAGCTGAGTGCATTTAAACAACTTCCCAAGTCACCACAATAAATCCTTTTTATGATGGATGGTCGCAAGTTCTCGGACGTGTGTGTCTGCATATTAAACTATTCTGCAAAGGAGAGATTCTCAAGATGGCAGCATGAGTAGGGTGGTGGAAATCTCCCAAAACCACATATATTTTGAAAATACAGTGACTACAACTATTCCTAAAAGAGTGACCAGAAGATACAGTACAAGAGCCAGGCTACATCTGCAAGAGCCCAACATCTCACAGAAAAGGGTAGGATACAAAGCCATGACCTGGCGGGACCTGAACACTCCCCCTACCCCAGCTCACTGGCGGAAGGAAGGGAATCAGAGTGGGGAGGGAGTGGAAGCATAGGACTGCTAAATAACCAGCCTTGGTGGTCTGCCGCCAGAGCACAGACACACATTGCATGGTGCAATGGATATTGGAGGAGCGGAAAAGCAAGGTCTGAGATTGAGACTGCAAACAGGTTCCCACAGCCAGCTGCCCTGGGACAAAAGAGAAGCAGGCGCTTTAAAAGTCTTAAAGGGACAAGGGTTTAACAGGTGGACAAAATCGTCCTGGCACAGTCAGCCCAGCAGGCTGGGAACTTTAAGGAACTTCAGGCACCCTATCCCCCTGGGTGGCAATGCAGCTCCAAAGCCCCTTGCAGCAATAAGAAGCCTACCATTCCCGCCCCCCTGCTGGCACTTGAAGCAAACCAGCTGACCCACCATTGCTGTGAAACATCCAGGGAACAGCCCCGCCTACAGCAACCACACAGCTCAGCACAGAGGCTTCTCCCTGTGTGCAGCTAAATGGCCCAGACCCAGAGGTTGCTCCCTGTGTGCAGTTGACTGGCACAGACAGCGGAGACCAGCAAAGAGTCTGGGAAGCACAAAGGGGCTTTTTTTCTCATGGCAGAACATGTACAGCTCACCTGCGACCCCCGCCAGTGCCCTAGGCCATTCCAAGGGCCGCCCTGAGCACAGCAGCTCAGGGGATTAACCCAAAGGCTGCTCCCTGCATATGGTTGACAGCAGAGGTGGGCGCGGAGACCAGGAGGCACAAAGGGGCTTTGCTCTTGCAGCAGAACATGTGCTGCTGGCCTGCAACCCCTGCCATTGCCCTAGGCCATCTAGAAGGCCACCCCGCCTGTGGCAGCTTAGGGAATTAACCCTGTGTGCAGTTAACTGGTACAGACAGCAGAGACAGGCAAGGTGACCAGCAAGCAGGAAAGGACTTTGTTCTCCAAGCTGACACAGGTGCCACTTGCCGGCAACCACTCCCATCACCATGAAAAGGCAGAAGAACCTTGTTCAGTCCAAAATCCCTCAAACACCAGAGGAGGGGTTGGTGAGACTGAAATCACAAATCTTCGAGAAAAAGAATTCAAAATAAAAGTCATAGGCATGCTGATGGAGCTACAGGGAAATATTCAAGACCTAAGGGATGAATTCAGGAGGGAGATAACAGAAATGAAACAATGGAAGAATTTAAGAGCAGACTGGATGAGGTGGAAGAGACTCAGTTAACAGAATAGAAATCAGAGAACAGGAATACAAAGAGGCTGAGGAGAGAGATAAAAGGATCTCTAGGAATGAAAGAATATTAAGAGAACTGTGTGATGAATCCAAACAGAACAATATTCGCATTATAGGGGTACCAGAAGAAGAAGAGAGAGAAAAAGGGATAGAAAGTGTCTTAAAAGAAATAATTGCTGAAAACTTCCCCAAGCTGGGGAAGGAAATAGTCTCTCAGACCATGGAAGTTCACAAAACTCCCAACACAAGGGACCCAAGGAGACAACACCAAGCCACATAATAATTAAAATGGCAAAGATCAAAGACAAGGACAGAGTATTAAAAGCAGCCAGAGAGAGAGAAAAGATCACCTACAAAGGAAAACCCATCAGGCTATCATCAGACTTCTCAACAGAAACCTTACAGGCCAGAAGGGAATGGCATGATATATTCAATGCAATGAAGCAGAAGGGCCTTGAACCAAGAATACTGTATCCAGCAAGATTATCATTTAAATTTGAAGGAGGGATTAAACAATTTCCAGATAAGCAAAAGTTGAGGAATCCACCTCCCACGAACCATATCTACAATGTATTTTAAAGGGACTGCTCTTGATGGAAGTATGCCTAAGGCTAAATAGCTGTCACCAGAGAAAACGAAACCACAGCAAAGAAAGTGGACCAACCAAATACTAACGAAAGGCAAAATAAAATCAGCAATCCACAAAATCAGTCAAGGGAAACACAAAGGATACAGAATAAAACACCTAACATATAAAGAGTGGAGGAGTAAGAAAAAGAAGGGAGAGAAATAAAGAATCATTAGACTGTGTTTATAATAGCATAATAAGTGAGTTAAGTTAGATGGTTAGATAGTAAAGAAGCTACCCTTGAACCTTTGGTAACCATGAATCCAAAGCCTGCAATGGCAGTAAGTACATATCTATTGATAATCACCCTAAGTGTAAATGGACTGAATGCACCAATCAAAAGACACAGAGTAATAGAATGGATAAAAAAGCAAGACTCATCTAGATGCTGCCTACAAGAGACTCATTTCAAACCCAAATACATACACACGCTAAAAGTGAAGGGATAGAAAAAGACATTTCATACAAACAATAGGGAGAAAAAAGCAGGTGTTGCAGTACTTATTTCAGACAAAAATAGACTTCAAAATAAAGAAAGTAACAAGAGACAAAGAAGGACATTACATAATGATAAAGGGGTCAGTCCAACAAGAGGATATAACCATTATAAATACCTATGCACTGAACACAGGAGCATCGACATATGTAAAACAAATACTAACAAATTTAAGAAGGAAATAGAATACAATGCATTCATTTTAGGAGACTTCAACACACCACTCACTCTAAAGGACAGATCAACCAGACAGAAAATAAGTAAGGACACAGAGGCACTGAACAACACACTAGAACAGATGGACTTAACAGATATCGACAGAACTCTATACCCAAAAGCAACAGGATACACATTCTTCTCAAGTGCACACGGAACATTTTCCTGAATAAACCACATGCTAGTCCACAAAAAGAGCCTCAGTAAATTCAAAAATATTGAAATTGTACCAACCAACTTCTCAGATAACAAAGGTATAAAACTAGAAATAAATTGTACAAAGAAAACAAAAAGGCTCACAAACACATGGAGGCTTAACAACATGCTCCTAAATAATCAATGGATCAATGACTTAATTAAAACAGAGATCAAGCAATATGTGGAGACAAGTGAAAACCTCAGCACAAAGCCCCAACTTCTGTGGGATGCAGCAAAGGCAGTTCTAAGAGGAAAGTATATAGCAATCAGGCGTTTTTAAAGAAGGAAGAACAATCCCAAATGAATAGTCTAAATTCACAATTAATGAAAGTGGAAAAAGAAGAACAAATGAGGCCCAAAGTCAGCAGAAGGAGGGTCATTATAAAGATCAGAGAAGAAGTAAATAAAATTGAGAAGACTAAAACAATAGAAAAAATTAATGAAACCAAGAGCTGGTTCTTTGAGAAAATTAACAAAATAGAGAAACCCCTAGCCAGACTTACTAAGAAAAAAAGAGAATCTACACACATATACAGAATCAGAAATGAGAAAGGAAAAATCATGATGGACACCACAGAAATACAAAGAGTTATTAGAGAATAGTATGAAAATCTATATGCTAACAAACTGGATAACCAAGAAGAAATGGACAACTTCCTAGAAAAATACCCTTCCAAGACTGACCCAGGAAGAAAGAGAAAATCTAAACAGACTATAATTACCAGCAAAGAAATTGAAGCAGTAATCAGAAAACTACCCAAGAACAAAACCCCAGACCAGATGGATTCACTGCTGAATTTTATCAGACATTTAGAGAAGACATAATACCCATTCTCCTTAAAGTTTTCCAAAAGATAGAAGAGGAGGGAATACTTCCAAATTCATTATATGAAGCCAGCATCACTCTAATATCAAAACCAGGCAGACACCACAAAAACAGGAAACTATAGACCAATATCTTTGATGAACACAGATGCAAAAATATTCAACAAAATATTAGCAAACAGAATTCAAAAATACATCAAGAGGATCATACACCATGAACAAGTGGGATTCATCCTAGGGATGCAAGGATGGTACCTTCAAAAATCCATCAACATCATCCACCATATCAACAAAAAGAAGGACAAAAACCACATGATCATTCCCATAGATGCTGAAAAAGCATTTGACAAAATTCAACATCCATTCATGATAAAAACTCTCAACAAAATGGGTATAGAGGACAAGTACCTCAAAATAATAAAGGCCATATATGACAAACCCACAGCCAATATCATACTTAACAGTGAGAAGATGAAAGCTTTTCCTCTAAGATTGGGAAGAAGACAAGGATGCCCACTCTCCCTGCTTTTGTTCAACATAGTACTGGAGGTCCTAGCCATGGCAATCAGTCAACACAAAGAAATAAAAGGCATCCAGATTGGCAAGGAAGACATCAAACTGTCCCTGATTGCAGACGACATGATATTGTACATAAAAACCCTAAGAATCTACTCCAAAACTACTAGAACTAATATCTGAATTCAGCACAGTTGCAGGATACAAAATGAATACACAGAAATCTGTTGCATTCCTATATACTAACAATGAACTAGCAGAGAAATCAGGAAAACAATTCCATTGACAATTGTATCAAAAAGAATAAAATACCTAGGAATAACCCTAACCAAGGAAGTGAAAGACCTATACCCTGAAAACTGTAAGACACTCCTAAGAGAAATTAAAGAGGACACTAATAAATGGGAATTCATCCCATGCTCTTGAGTAGGAAGAATTAATATTGTCAAAATGGCCATCCTGCCTAAAGCAATATACAGATTCAATGCAATCCCTATCAAAATACCAACAGCATTCTTCAACGAACTGGAACAAATAGTTCTAAACTTCATATAGAACCACAGAGGACCCCGAATAGGCAAAGCAATCCTGAGAAGGAAGAATAAAGCAGGGGAGATATCACTTCCCAACTTCAAGCTCTATTCATAAATGATATATCCAAAAAGGGGTTGACATCCAAAATATACAAAGAGCTCATGCACCTCAACAAACAAAACGCAAATAATCCAATTAAAAAATAGGCAGAGGAGCTGAACAGACACTTCTCCACAGAAGAAATTCAGATGGCCAACAGGCACATGAAAAGATGCTCCATATTGTTAATCATCAGAGAAATGCAAATTAAAACCACATTGAGATATCACCTCACACCAGTTAGGATGGCCACCATCCAAAAGACAAACAACAACAAGTGAGGTTGTGGAGAAAGGGGAACCCTCCTACACTGCTGGTGGGAATGTAAGCTAGTTCAACCATTGTGGAAAGCAGTATGGAGGTTCCTTAAAAAACTAAAAATAGAAATACCATTTGACCCAGGAATTCCACTCCTAGGAATTTACCCTAAGAAAGCAGCACTCCAGTTTGAAAAAGACAGATGCACCGCTGTGTTTATCACAGAACTATTTATAATAGCCAAGAAATGGAAGCAACCTAAGTGTCCATCAGCAGATGAATGGATAAAGAAGATGTGGTACATATACACAATGGAATATTATTCATCCATAAGAAGAAAACAAATCCTACCATTTGCAACAACATGGATGGAGCTAGAGGGTATTATGCTCAGTGAAATAAGCCAGGCAGAGAAAGACAAGTATCAAATGATTTCACTCATCTGTGGAGTATAAGAGCAAAGAAAAACTGAAGGAACAAAGCAGCAGCAGACTCACAGACTCCAAGAGTGGACTAACAGTTACCAAAGGGAAAGGGACTGGGGAGGGTGGGAGGGAACGGAGGGGATATGGGGAAAAAGGGGCATTGGGATTAGCACACGTAATGCAGGGGGGCACAGGAAAGGCAGTTCAACACAGAGAAGACAAGTAGTGATTCTATAGCATCTTTCTACACTGATGGACAGTGATTGTAATGGGGTATATGGTGGGAATTTGATAATGGGGGGAAATCTAGTAACCACAGTGTTGCTCATATAAGTGTATATTAATGATACCAAAATTTAAAAAAATAAAAATAAATAAATAAACCATGCTGCAAACCAAGCACACATGGGCCCACAGCTGGGGGCTGGGCCCTGGAGGGTACCCAGGTGAGTGAAGCCCAGGCCATGCCTATAGGAGGTGAGGATCCAGAGGGTGAGGAGAAGTAGGGCAGAGAAATAAAAGAGTGTAAAATGGGTTAAGGATGTCTAGGGGAGGGGGGTACAAATGCAGTTTGGGGAAAGCTGGCAACACAGCTTGCTTTGTGGCCCCGAGGACCTCTAAGATCTCTGAATTCATAGTTGCATTCTTGTGCTTGTTGAACTCATAACGGAAGCATGTGCATTAGACACATTTGTGTGGCCTACACAAAAATGCCAACATTAGCAGGAATGATGAGGGAGATGGGATTTTCTGGTTTATCTGCACAATCAGGTAACTTGTCCTCCTACATGGATTTCTTTGGCCTCCATTCTGTGATTACATCACCTCCAAAGCCTTCCCTCTCCTCCGGTGAATATGGGAGACCCAGAGGATTTGTTAACCAAATCCCTGACCCCACCAAATTCCAGTAGACTGAGCACTGAAGTCACAGCAGGGATAGGCTCAGCACAGGAGCAACATCATTCCTGGGGCCCCCCTTGAGTGGACTCCTGGGTGAGAGGTTGGTTAGGCATCCAGGCTGAGGGACCAGCCTTGGCAAGGGCAGGAAGACATTAAAGGGACATACACACTTGGCAAACTCTGAGCTGACAGGCTATGTGCGGGGATGGGAGAGGGGTGAGGGGGACAGGCACTGGGACCATCTCCTGGAAGCCTCAATCTCCATGCAAGACCTGGACTTATGGCCAGAGAGACCTGTGTCCACTTTGACGCCACTACCTGCAAGCCATATGCCCTTGAGCAAGGCTCCTTACCAATCTAAGCCTTGACTCCTCATCTATAAAATAGGATGATATCCATCCTGTCAGGTTTTCTGTGAAGACTGAAAGGGAAAAGGTACATTAAAAGCTTAGCCCAGTGCCTGATACATTGACAGTATGCCCCAAAGTAGCTGTTATTCCTCTTCTTGACCTCATTAAGAACTGTGTCTTTCGCCCATGTCAGAAGCCCACGTGCCTGTGGCAGTCAGGCCTGGGGGTGAACGATGCATGCTGCCCTAGTTCTCTGGTCTCAGATCTCACAAAGGGCATCTACCTTTATTCCGCAAGATCCCTTGAAACAGCTTAGTAATAGGGGCCCTTAGAAGGGGAGCCAGACTTGGTATAATTACTAGTCTTGTGCCCTCTTTGTAATCTTGACTTTGTGGGGATTGTTTGATCACAATAGTTGGGGCTTTGTGTGCCGTAGTTAATTAGGCAGATGAAAGCGTGTTAGGAAGAAACAATAGCATCACTAATTTAATGGCCTGTTTTGCATCTTATCCTAAAACTAAGACAAAAGATGCTTCCATCCAAAGGAAAAGAATCTCTCTTTCCCTCTCTGTCTCTCTCTCTCTCTGTCCCTCCCTCTCTCCCATCCTTCCTCTGCCTTTTTTCCCCCAGTTTTTCTCCTGCTTGGACACCCTGTTCTGGGGAATCAGCCACTGCTGACACTTGGTGCTCTTTTGCATGCACCTGACTGACTGTATTCAGAAGAGAAGGGAATGGAGGAGGCAGCGCCGTGCAGTACTGAGTGCCCAACTTCCATGCCCAGCTCTGCTCCCAGCTCCGTGACTTCAGGCCAGTCACTGTCCTTAGCAAGTCAGTTTCCTCCTCCAAAGAGTGACAGCTTAATTTAAGCCTACCCTGGCTCTTCTTTTTGAAAATAAAATATTTATTAGAATTTGTACTCGTGGGACCAAGATTTGGGGCAGATTTATAAAATTAAACACAGTTTAGGATGGGATAATTAAACATAATAAAAACAATGTTCAGCTAAGAAGAGTCCAGAAAGAGATATTAGCAGGTAACAGGATGATCTCAAAGGTCTTGTCTAGCTCTGAAATTCCATTATTTTAATTCTGGGCTGTAAAATGCCAACATTTACCCAAGTCAATAAACATCAAGAGACTGATATTTCATCGGAATCCAAGTCTGATTTTTCAATATTGATTTTCGTGAAGTCAATTTTGGTTTAAAGTGCCTTTTTAAATTGGTGCTCCTGTGGTGTCAAATGTCAACATTTATTTTTCCAGAACTCTCTTTGCTGTGGGAACTCTAGCCAGCAAATGAAGCTTTTGATACTTGGAGTTCCTGTTTTTCTTGGTTTTCTTTTCCTCTCAGGTTCCTGACTGAGGCCCTGATTAATAGTATAGAATGTTTTTTACTCAGCCTTTAAGGTTTCTGCTGGGATATGAAAAGTAATTTCTACTGTATGCATGCCCATCATAAAAAAGCCAAGAGAGGAAGAGTCAAAGGGTGGGAGGGGCTTTGTGCTCTAGCTGAAAGCTTCAAAAACTTCACAGGGACCACAGCTCACCATTTACCTGCTGTGTGGCCTTGTACAAGCCACTTACCCTCTCTGAGCTTCATTGGGTTATTTGCAAAATGGGACTAACAACACCAACTCTATAAAGAGGCTGTAAGAAGCAAATGAGATGACAGCTCATGCTGGTGCCTGGCCCAAGGCCCAGCCCACAAAAGGTGCTCAGCAAATGGTGATCCTCGCCCATTTTTTAAAATTATTTTTCCTCCACTGTTACATTTTATTTAAAATTTTTCAAATCTACAGAAAAGTTAAAATAGTACAATTAACAATTGATTCACCAATCGTTGATATTTTCCCACAATTGCTTCTTTCTTTCTCTAGTTGTTCCCCTGAATGATTTGAGTGTAGGTTGCAAACATAAGACCACTTAACCCCTAATACTTTGGTTGTATGCCCTACAAATAAGGACAGTTCTTCCAGACACCTAAAACAGGTTAAAAAATTTTTTAATTCACACATTTGGTTGTCAACTTCCCTTTGTCAATCTGACCCTTGATTTTTAAATGATATGCGGGGAAAAAAGACATTCTCCAGGACAAACGTGGACCAAAGCACAGATGACCATGTGGTGGCAGAAGAGGCAGGAAGGAGCACTTGGAATCGGGTTGGAATCCTCTCTGACCCCCTGGCTCCGGATGACCTTGGGCCTGATGCTTCTTTCCCACAGATGTTTTTCTCATCTGCAGTCAGGGTCTTGCACTAATCCATCTCAGGACCCATCCCATACTCACTCTAATGGAGGGAGTTGAACCTCACAAGCTTTTGAAGTCATGCAGAGCCCAGTTTGAATTCTACTTTACTAGTGGTGTGACCCTCAGCATTACCCTCAAATCATCTTGTCTCTGGGCCTCAGTTTCCTCATCTGCAGAATGGGTGTGCTAATATTAGTGTGTAGCTCATAGAGCCACAATTCACAATTAGAATTACACATCACAATTCATGTGAAGCACTAAGCCCAGCAACAGGCACATAGCAATGGCTCAGTGGGAAAAAAAAAAGCTATTACAGTTATTAATGTTTCAGAAACTGTGGACTCTACAATCAAAGCTCTTATCTGCACAGCAATTGCCTTTGGCTTATGAAGAGCCCTTTACAATTCATGAAGCACTTCCTGTACTATCTCCTGTGGAATGCCATCTGAGGAGGTGGCAGCATAGGGACGATTTCCCCAGGGGCTCAGAGAGGTTGAGCAGGTTGGCTGAGGTTATTCAGCTGGTTACAGAAGGAACCAGGACTCAGTGGGGTCCTACCCCTGCCTGCCCTTCAGTGCTGAGCTCTTGTTCTGTTACCATGGCATCAGCATCATGTAGCTCTCCGTTCACGTTCTCCTTGGGAACACTCTTCTTGTCTTATTTCGGTCCACTGGACCTTCAGTCAAGTCTGGACATACCTTGCAGCCTACTGTGTGACTGCAGGAAGGAGGCTCTGCTTCTCTGAGCCTCTGTCCCCATCTGTGAGGTATATGTGAACTCTACCCCAGCAGGCTGCTGGTGCTGACATGAGAAGCAGAGAAACACTCTACAAATGCAAAGCTCTTCAGAGAATAAAAGTGCCCAATGTCGCCGTCAGACTCTGTGGGCCTACTAAGGGCTCCTTGATAGAGATGCACTCCTTTGTATGGTGGAGCAAATAATTAGCACAGAAAATTAGGGTCCCTTCTCCAGGCCTCAGTTTTGAATCATAAACGTTCTTGATAAAGAATCAAAGTCACTTTGAAAAATGGCTTTTCATTTGTCATGATTTTCATTTCCTCAAAGAGAAGGCATATTGTACTAGGCAAAAATCAATGCCTCCCCATAATCCCGTGCCTACAGAGATCCGGTGCTGAAAGCCTCGTGGAGAAGGGATAGATGCTTATCTATAGGATACATCAGCCACAACGAGAATCTGAAAATCAATGCCTTCTGGGCTGTATTAAAAATTCACACTAAATTTTTAAAAAATGCACACTGTTTTTTAATCAAAATACAACAAGACCATAAGGTTTTAAGACAAAAACTATCTTGCCATTAAAAAAATGCCTGCAGGCATCCTAAGTAAAAAATATATTCTTTTATTAACCTAAATATTATAATTGCTAGAGCACACACCATGTTCTAAGAACCAAGTCACCCTTCCTTCACCCCATCTACAGCACATATATTTTATAGCCCCCAAACCAGAACCCCAGCTGTGACAGGAGGGAAGAATACTCGTTTGTTGAGTGCCAGCTACATGCAACGGTCTGGGCAAGTTGCTAGAGAAACAATGATGCTCACAGTCAGATCACCCATCAGACCATGGCATTCCTCCACCTCAGATCTTCCTGGGGTGCTCCATTTCACTTGGAGTCAAAGATCTTGGGGTGGTTAGATACCGCATGTGACCTGCCGCTATTCAGGTGCACCTAACGTGACCTCCATTAGTCTTCAGCCACACTGGCCTCTTCACTGCTTCTCAAACACACTGTATTAGTTTCTCAGGGCTGCTGTAACAAATTACCACAGTCCTGGGGCTTAAAACAAAAGAAATACATTCCCTCACAGTTATGGAGGCTACAAGTCTGAAATCAAGGTATTAGCAAGGCCATGTTCTTCCAGAAGGCTCTAGGGAGAATCTGTTCCATGCTCCTGGTGACAGCTGGCAGTCCTTGGCAGTCCTTGGCCTGTAGATGCATCACTTCAATCTCTGCCTCTGTCATCACACGTTGTCCCCCCCTCTCCCTCCATATGTCTCTGTCTCTCTGTTGCCTCTTTTCCTCTTCATATAAGGACACCAGTCATATTGGAGTAAGGGTGCACCTTACTCTAGTAGGACTTCATCTTAACCAATTACATCTGCAATGACCCTATTTCCAAATAAGGTCCATTCACAGATACAGAGGGAGGGAGGAGGGCAGGTTTAGCCCTTTTTGAGGGACATAATTCAGCTCACAATGCATATCATGCCTCAGGGCCTTTGCACTTGCCATTATCTCTGTGTCAAAGGCTCTTCCCTCAAGTGTCCATGTGGTTCACTACTCATCTCCTCTGAGCCTTCTCTCAGATACAGCCTCCTCAGTGATACCTTCCTGACAGCACTTACACTTCCGGAGGTCAGAAGTCCAAAACTGGTCTCACTGGCTAAACCAAGGTGCTGGCAGGGAAGCTTGCTTTCTGGAGGCTCTGGGGGAGAACCTGTTCCCTTGCCTTTTCCAGCTTCTATCTGTCTGTCTGCCTGCCTTCCTTGGCTTGTGGCTCCTTCCTCCGCCTCCAAAGCTAGCAGGGCACCATCTTCCAGTCTCTCCCTGACTCTGGTCCCCTCTTTCTCTGCTTGGCTTTTCCTGCTGCCCTTCTAAGGATTCTTCTGATGACCCTGGATCCTGCTGGGGTGATCCAGGATGACCCCCCACCTCCAGACCCTCAACATTATCACATCTGCCAAGTCCCTTTTGCCCTACAAGGTTACTGTGTTCACAGGCTCTGGGATCAGGATGCAGACGTGCTAAGGGGCCATGACTCTGTCAGCCACAGTCCTCTTCTCACACATTTTTCAGACGGGGACCCTGAGGCCCTGAGTGGTCTGAGGCTTCCAGGTCTCCAGGGGAAAGTGGCTGAATCAGGAGTCAAAGGCATAGTCGGACCTCAGAGGCCACACCCTCCCTCCACTCTGAGAGACTCACGGCAGGTGTACAGATCTGCGAGTAACTCCATTGGAGAGCCAAGGGCCGAAGCGGGCACAGTGGGGCAGGTGGGCTAGCAGCAGCTCTGAGCTGTGCAGGAGCCGGACTTCCTCCCGAGGGGGATGGGGTGGCCCAGCAGGGCTCCTCACCCTCAAATATCACAGCTGGTGTAAGGGATGGGCTGGCAGCAGTAAGGGTGGTGTCTACAGGTCTCAGGAGAGGCCTCAGCTCACCAGCAGGGGGCAGGCAGAGCAGGGAAGGAAAAGACACCTTGACCTTCTCAGCCTTCGATGGTCCAGAGGGACCTTAATATTGGCCCCCACTGGGGCACTGCTAGCCCACTCCACTTCCATGAAAGGTTGATATATTTTGGCCAGAATTGTGAGAGAGAAAAACTTCAATTATCCTAATTGTTCAAATACTGTCTTCCAGTAGAAAAGAAATGAGATATTAAGCAAAAGGTGGGTGGGTGGTTACAACCAAGACAGAGTTAGGGCGGGAAGCAGAGAAAGGAGTGGGAGTATCGCTGGGGAGGGGGAGAAGAGGGAGCAGTGAGGAGGGGCTGGGCCGCAGCAGAGGGGAGGTGGGAGCAAGAACACAGGTGCTGGGGGACGGGCACAGCGCGTACAGGAGAGGCAGGCCAGGTGAGGGGCCCGGCCCAGAGCGGGCAGGAGGGCAGCTGGCACTGACTGACGGCGGGACCCTGAGCAATAGCTTTTCCCTCTCTGGGCCTCGGTTTCCCCATGTGTACTGCAGGATATGAGAAAGGAGGGATTGGTTTGATGTTCTTCGGGGTTTTCTGCAAAGCTCACTCTCTCCTACAGCACCAGCCTGTCCTCCTCCCAGGGGGCACTCTTCCTGGCCTCCTTTGCCAGCTGCCTCCTCCCAGGAAGCACTTCCCTTTAAGGAACCAGGATGCTGCCAGAAACTGGTACCTGGGAACCGGCACCTGGGCTGGTACACACTGCTGGACCCCATGTAAAGGCCCTCAGCTGAGGCAGAGGGGGCTGGAATCTAGCCCACACCCCAGGTGCCATGCTGCATGCTCATCCAAAGGGACACCTGTGGTCTCTCCACACTGCCCCTCTCCCTCTGCCCACCCCACACTCATCTCCACTCATGCACTCAGGCAAGGAAGCCCCAACCATCAACATCAGCTCAGGGCTCCGTGTTGCCTGGGAAGCCCCCACCTCCACTGTCTCCTGTGGATTCTCCCCATCCTGCCCATGGCACCCTGTCCTCAGGCCCTATGTGGCCCAGGCCTCTGAGGAGCTGGTCCAGGAGACTGTGGGGCAGAGAGGAGGAAGGTTTGGCAATGTTGCACCTCTGCCATTTCCTCCTGGGGGCCTTAGGGAAGCTCCTGGGCCTTTCTCAGGAGGTGGCCATGATGCACCCCTCAGCAGGTTGCTGTGAAAGTCCAATGAGATAACAGAGTGACAGTCCTGCACACTAGAAGGCTCTACCCAGAGGCAGCAATGGTTGGGATCACACCGGTCTAATGACACACACAGCTACAGGCTCACAGGTTCCTCTGAATTTTTAAGAGGCCCAAGACCAATGGATCCATATTTTACTGGCCCCATCCTTTAATCTTCAGAGCAATCTCAAAAAGCAGAGACTGTTGTCCATTTCACAGATAAAAAAACTGAGGCTCAAAGGGCTTTAAGTGGCTTGTCAAAGAGTACACAATGTGTAGTGATCTGGCTTCATACCAAGTGCACCTTCCTCCAGAGCCTGAGCAGGGACGTCCAGGGGGAGCAGTAGGGGCAGCATTCCTCCCCAGCCAGAGAGGGGGCATGGCAGGCAGTGGGAGCGGCCTGGGCAAAGCCCTGGAAATGAACGTGGAAAACATTACGCTGAGTGAAAGAGCCAATTACAAAGGACCACCTATTGTATGATTCCATTTCCTATTGTATAAATCCAATGTCTAGAATAGGCAAATCCATACTGACAGAAGACAGATTAGTGGTTGACAGGGGCTAGGGGAATGGGGGAAATGGGGAATGGCTGCTAATAGGCACAGGGCTTCTTTTTAGGGTGATTAAAATCTTCTTAAATTGAGACTATAATGTCAAGGGTTTAGGCACTAGAATGAGACAGAGAGTTGGGATAAGCTATTATATTCCCCAATCTCTTGTTCATTGTTCTGGCTAATGCAGGAGTCATTTGGAACAATTATGTGGAATACTGCATTCCAGAGGCCTCTGTAAGCTGTACCCACCTGCGGGCTTGTTGGCTTCATGATGAGTATCTGACTAGCCATTTGAGTAGCTGAACAGGGAAAGCTGTTTCATGAAGCAGTGACTGCCCTGTCACACAGAAATGCCCACACAGGGCAGGCGACAGGTGAGCCCCCACCACTGAAGGGGATGGATGCACCGGCTGATGATCTGTGAAGTCCCATGGCCATTCTCCTTGGTTTCTGAGACTCTCAGCAGTACTCCCAACCCGAAGCTCAGTCAGCTACAAAAATTGCAAACCAAATGAGCTGGATGGGCCCTCAGAGACCATCTGGTCCAGCCCCTCTATTTTGCCAAGGAAAAAACTGATTTTACAGATGAGAAGTTAACTTGCCCAAGGTCACACAGCTCTCTGGGGCAGGGCCTGGAGGCTTAAATTGGTGTGTTCAAGTGGGCCTGAAGTTGGACATTGGCAGCCAGACTTTCTGCTGAAAAAACTGTTTGAAGACTTGTTGCTGTGGATGGTAGCCAAATGGCTTTAAGCAGATAAGCATACTTCTCGAACACAGGGAATTTTAGAAAAATGTAGCTTTCCCTTAGCACCACTTGCAAGAAATAATCAGAATGGATGCTCTGAAAATTGATGAGATAAAACAATAATAACTTACATGTATTTAAAATGGCCCCACTTGGACCCAGGGATGAACCATTTTAATTTTAACCCAATTTTACAGACAAGGCAGGTAAAGACCAGGAAAGCTTGAGAGAAGAAAGAGCTGGAAGCCTGGGCTGACTTCAAACCTAGGACATTTACTACTCCCCAAGTGCCCTCAAGCCACATGTGATAAAGAGATACACAAGTCTGTAAAAGGAGGTTGCTGATTACCCAGGTGGCACCCTGGCTGTAAGTCCCTGGAATTGGCCTTCCTGAGGCCAGAGCCTTCTCTGGGCATTTGCTGGGATTCAGCCAGCTCCAGGGTACCACTTGGCTGTGAAACACTTGAGCTTGCTGCGAAATTGCCCACTTTAAGTGGCAACGGCTCTCTTTCTTTCTCCTTTATATAGAAAGTACACATATTGCTATTTCAAAGCGTTTCTATTAGCTACACCACCGTACCTGACTTTTCCTCTGAACAATCACACCTTGCTCTCTATTCTGTGCGTGACCCAATCCAAACTTGAAAATGGAACCTGCCTTCGCACAGTGCCCTGTCTCTGACATCTTCTGCCATCTACTGCTCGAGATATTTTGCCCTAAGAGGAAAGGGCCAGGCTTAGTTGAATGATAGAGTGTGGGCTCCCCACTAACCAACTTCTCTTACCTACAGGCCTCCAGCTTCCTCCTGTGTGGCTTCAAAGTACCCCACACCCGTGCATATTTAAGGCTGCTGCAGCTCCCAGCCCATTGCTCTTACCTCCAAATGTGTCCTTACAGGTCTTATGCTTATTATAAGGACAGGACTAGCCCCTCTCCTCTCTGATCCCTGTTAAAATGGTTGGCAAATTGAAACTGATTTTAAGTCAGAACCAAGGGTAACATTCCCGAGGCTCCAGATCCTACCAAACCATTCTGGTAAGGAAACAGATCATTCTTACCACACCTGTTCCTGAACACTAGAGTTCATCTAACCAGGGACTAAAGAGTGAAGGTTAATGCAGGGCGCAATTCATTTGCGCTTGATATTTATAGGCTTTCAAGTGTGCCCCCAAATTATGTGTGCCTTTTATTTATAAGGAGAAAATAGAGATTACTCAGGTTCATACTATTACTTTAATAAAGAATCATAATTTTCACAGAAAAGACTAGACGTGATCAAATAATGAGCCTAAAATTTCTTCTTGCTATTATTTATCCTAAGCTGATGCTAATCATTAAGCTGAGCAAGCACATTTACTGCTGGGAGCTCCTTAAATTACAAGCAGTCATCTTTTCCTCAAGGCTAGAAAATATAAACTGAATCTGAAGAGGGTGGATGTCCTTTTCCTCATTCTCCTAATGGCTTCAACATCTCCTGCCCACCAATTTTTTAAAAAATAGAGTGGACATTTGGTGATCTCCTATGTACTATTCATCTTCCTGGCCCATAATAGACCTGGATTTCGATATGGACTCACCCCTCCCCAACAGTGCAGCAGCCACACTGTGTGGGATCCTGGCCAATCAGGCTAAACCAATTGTGGTTCGGCCCATTTTCCTTGATTGTGAATGGTGCAGGAGACGGCCAATGAGAACACACACTTCCCCACTGGAATGTGCTTGGGAAGTCTGGGCCAATGCACTATGGAGGAAAGTTTCTTGAGTTATAGGACAGGACCCCTTTATGGTGTGGTTAGGCACAGCTGTTTTTGTCTTCCTGAACTCTTCCCTCAATAACTAACAAATTAATGTGTACATGTGTGTGTGTACACTAAAAACTACATTTTATGACTGCACTGGTATAAAGATAAATTATTAATATTACCTATCAACACATTTTCTCCATCATAAAAGTCCTTACCTTCTTATTTTAAACTAAAACATTTTTGTGGGCTTCTAAAACTACCATGGGTTCTACACACTGTGCCTACTATGTTTCATAGGTATGTTGGCCCTGTTACATGATGGAGTTGAGGCTGAGTATCTCCTACTCTGGATTTCTCATTGTGAGCCCATGGATTGCCTTATGATTTATGCCACTTGTGTGGCTTTTCTATTACTGGCAGCCAAGAGCATCCAGATACCTTGGAGCAATGGACACAAAGGACTGCTGGGTGAGAAGCATGCAGAGACAGCTGATGAGCCCAAATCTGGAATCAGACATTGACTTAAATCCCCATAAGTCTAATCTTTCTGGGTCTCAATTTCTGCATCTGTAAAATTGGATTACACTACCGAATAGACAAGACCACTCAATGAGAAATGCACCTGGCATGGAAACGGTATTCACTCCACAGTGGTGTTTACTTTTATCATGACTATGGCTTGGCGGTGGCTACCTGGCAACAGGTAACCAGCACGAGCATGGTGGGGGCTGCAGGAGCTTGAATAGGGACCTGACAGTCCATCACGGTAGGACAGCTTCATCTCCACTTTTCATGTTTTATTTCTTTAGCTCAGCAACAAGAGGGTCAGAGAAATGATGAAAACAGAAAGAGCCAAAAATGAAAAAAAGAAGCAAAGGAAATTTGCATGGGAAATTGGGAGACTATTAGGAATCAGGAAATGAAAATTTCAAGTCAGCAAGGACCACACAATAAAGGGAAAAAGACAGTGAGGGAAACAGGACCTTGGGGTACTGGCCCACATCTACTATTAATTTACAGCAAGGCGCTGGGAAGTCTCTTTTCCTCTTGGACTGCAAGTCTCCATCTGAAAAAAAAAAGAAGGGCCACCAAACCCACTTTTAAAGTATAGAGTGGCACTGTCCAACCTGTCAGCCACTGGCTACATGTGGCTATTATTTAAATATAAATGAACTCAAATGAGATTACATGAAAAGTCCAGCTCCTAGGTTGCACTAGCCCCATTTCAGTTACTCACTAGTCATCAATTTTAGACAATTCAGACAGAGAACAGAGCCATCATCATGGAAACTTCTAGTGTCCAGCATAGCAGTGGAGTAAATAAACCATCCTGAGATGCTATGTTGATATAAAAACTATAAATGATACACATCAAAATCAGACTGATTGGATTCTCAACTCAGAAATACTGCATTGACGTCTGTAATATGTTGGCACACTTAAGAAAATACAAGCACAGGGCATGGAATCCAAAAATCTGGATTCAAGCCTTGAATGTCATCATTCCTGGCTTTGTGACCCTGGAAAAGACTACTCACCTTTCTAAGCCGCAGTTTCCTCATTTTTAAAAGAAGATCAATTAAAGTTTCTATCTCATAGGGGTACTATTCTGATCACATCAGCTAACATAATTCATTTGGCTTCTATTTGTTAAGTGTCTACTATGTGCCACACTATTTATTCTACACAGTGGGGGAGAAATAGGTAGAGGAACAGACAGATAATCCAGGCCCTCATAGAGCTTACATCCTGAAAAATTTTAGCAAATGTTACCTATTACTCTTCATGAGAATATAATAGTCATGGCAATGTTATGATTCATATGTCACTAACGGAGGCCCTTCTCTCAATTAGTAAGAATATAATGTCAATTTTAAAAGAATTGGGCCCCGTAGCTTATTGCCCTCTCAAATATAGCTTTCAACTAAGAATTCGTTAAACTCATGCACTTGCTTTGGGTTACGTCATACAACCAGCCTTCCCTGTGACATTTGAATCTAATTCAAGAAAAAGATCTGATTTCAGCAGCTTTTAGTCCAGACTTTAGAAAAAATTCATTATGCATGCATTCAACTAGCAATGAGCAAACTTGATAATTCAGGCAGTTTAGCAACTGGATTGAAATTTTACAGCTAATTTAAACTACTCCACACTCCTAACTTCAGACTTGAGGTCATGAACCTGAATTAGCTTGGACAAGAGTGTTACTCAGCACTCTCGGCACACACAGCCTTGACTGACTTTTAGGCACAGTGAGGCGATTACTCACACACAGCCACAGTCAGCTGGATGCTAGCAGACCCAGAGGTGCATGTATGCCAGACTGTTTGTTTTGTGTTCTCTGAAGCAAGGCTGGGTCTTACTTATCCTTGTCTCCCCCAACCTGACAGCAGCTCAGCACACTCTCCAAATGAATGAAGTGAGCCCTAGAGAAAGAGTCACAATGATTTATGGCTGTGCAACTTTAGACAAGCTCCATAACCTCTCTGAACCTGTTTCATCATCTGCAAAATGGAAATAATAATAATATCTGACAGGCAGTTGTGAAGAAATAAGCACACAGTAGATGCCTAATAAATGTAGCCCCTAATCTTATTCAGTGTGGCAGTTTTAAGATGTGGAGCCAAAACTCTTCAGAGATGAGGTCAATATCCACTCCTCCTCAATCTGAATGAACTTATGACTGTGCTGATCCATAAAGGATGTAGAAAGTGATGCTATGTGACCTCTAAGACTAGGTCCTAAAAGCCAAGCAGCTGTACCTGGACTACTTCTTGGGAT
Organism: Manis javanica; assembly: GCF_040802235.1. NCBI lineage: Eukaryota > Metazoa > Chordata > Mammalia > Pholidota > Manidae > Manis > Manis javanica. Next base: position 31,588,013 of record NC_133157.1, on the reverse strand, counting down.
CTCAGGATGCTCCCTCTCAAAACTGTCAGAAGCCAAAACTGTATGGGGTAGCTGTGTGTAGGTCCTCCAGTCGATAAGCTCAGCTAAGCTCAGCCTTGGAGTCAACTCAGTTCATCAAGTCTTCCCGGATCACAGAGCAGGCCAAGCCATCCTTGGCTGTGGCCTGTCTGATTTCCTGGTCCCAGGATCATGGGGATAATAAACAGCATAATAAAATGGTAGCTATTCCACCAATAAGTTTGGGGTGGTTTGTTAAAGAGCAATAAGTCACAGGAACACACAGTAGGCATCTCTCACTCAGCATTCCCTGGGACCTTCTATGTGCAAAGGAGGGCAGTGTGCTCTGGAGAGCCACCAGAAGGCCTGGGCTAGCAGAGAAACACAACTGTAAACAGCTAGCGGTGCGCTGGTAAACATTAATGAGCACCAGGGGCTGGGAGGAGGCCCCACCTTGCAGTGTTGGCCAATTTCCGTGGTGTGAATACTCCCATCACTGCCAATTTCAGGCTACCAATGTGAAATCAGCCAGCTTGAAACATTCCTGAGAATTGAATATCAGCTGGTGAGCCGGTTCGAGCTGTCTCTAGAACACCTCTGTCAGAGGGCCTCGGTCTGGGGTGAGAAGCGCTATGAAAAAGACTGCAAAAATGTCAGGGGCAAGGGGGGCTCTGGGGGCTGAGGTAATGGCAGCCACTTAAGCTCAAGACTCTCAATATCGCCTCCGAGACATACTAAAGAACAAGAAGAACAAATAAAATGCGTACCTTCTATATAACTGAGACAGAGAGTCCCCCAAACCTCCAATTACCTGCAAGTAGAAAAACAAACTAAATCTCAGGGAGATCAAGTGCTGAGAACAAGAGACTTCTGGGGAAAACCGTGTAGAGGAGGGGAGACAGCAGTTAGCAGCAGGGCTAAAGCTGACCCAAAACCATCCTAGAAAAAGAAAGCCCACCCTGAGTAAGAGAACCCTGGGAACAGATGCTGATGGATTTGATCACTTACTACAGGGAATGGATTTCTAAGGGTGTGGGTGCAGGGAGGCAGTCTTCCAAAAGTATGGGATGAGGGGGAGAAGCCCATGGAAAAGAGACACATCTCTGGAAGCCATGCAGGGAGAGGAAAGCAAACAACAGGGGAACCTAGAATCCTGCAAGACAAAAGAAAGTTGAAAAATCAAGGACATGCAACACCCCTCCCCTTTCCCCTCAAAAGAAGAACTGTCAGGGGCAGCATCTGGGTCTTCCCAAGGTCAATACTGTCCCATCTGTAAAAGGAGACTGTGTCCAGGTCTAAACTGATATACATTTTAAATATAAAAATGTATCTTCAAAAAAGCATAACTGATCAGACTTCTAGGGCTCCTCCTACTAAGCAGCATTCTGCAGTTGTGTGTGTTTCCCTAAGAGCAGAGCTTGCTTGAGGCAGAGGTGATCCAGTGAGGGGCAGGCGGGGGGTACCAGCAGGAAGGAAAAGTGGCATGCTGTTGAGCTGGTCACTACCATGGGCAAGTGAGGGACCACCAGAACGTTCTCCAAACCAACGCTCTGAAGGACAGGGCTAAGGCGCCTATCCCATGTTGGTCCAGTTCCCCAAAGAAGCAGATGTCAGGGCAGGGTTAGGTGTGCAAGAAATATAAGGGGTAACACACAACAGACCTGCAAGAGCCAATGGGCTAGAGCTGGAGAGATGGGAGAGCATCAGACCACAGTGCAGGTCTGGGCCCGTGCAGGCCAAAGGGCGAGCAGGAAGGGTGGCTGGTGGGAGTCTTAACTGCAGTGTACTTCTAGGGGTGTCTGGCCATGTGAATACGGAGTCCTCTAGCCCAAGGCATCCATCAGAAGAGCCCTGTGTCTCCCATCCTGGTGTCTCCACTCTGCTCCATGCTGTCTGGGAGCAGTCCATGAGGAGTATGGCCTCAGCACAAAAGTGGTGACAGATTTCAGAAGGCAGCAGCTGGAGCTGCGGTCAGTTACACTCACTGCTCCTGGGGATGGCAGAGGCATGTTTTCACAGCTGTCATATGAAGACAGAGGGATCCAGAGAAGTGCCAGGGGGCCTTGCTCAAGACTGCCACTGACCTCAGGGGTGCCCAGGGGGTGCGGGGCAAGGCAAAAAGCATCAGCCCACCTCCCAAATGGGTATGGATAGAAACATGTTCCCACTACTTCAGTCTATGCACACCAGAGGCCTACCAACAGGGCTGCAGAACTTCCTGGGGGCACACTGGCCTGGTGGATTGTTTTATACCTATTTTTAGGGTTGAATAGTGTTTCCCAAATTACATGTCCAAAATTTATGTCCATCTAGAACCTCAGAATGTGACCTTCTTTGGAAGTAGGGTCTTTGCTGATGTAATTAGTCAAGGATCTTGAGATGACATCATCCTGGACTTAGGGTGGGCCCTAAATACAATGACTGGTGTCCTCATAAGGGAAGACATGGAGAGACACACCAGGAAGAAGGCCCCGTGAAGACACAGGCAGGGACTGGATGACGCTGCTGCCACAGGCCAAAGAACCCAGCAGCCAAGAGGGCTGGAAGGCACAGGAAGGAGCCTCCTGCAGAGCCTTCAGGGGCAGCAGGGTCCTGCTGACACCTTAATTTTGGACTTCTAACCTCCAGAACCATGGGACAATACATTTCTATTGTTTTAAGCCTCCCAGTTTGTGTTCATTTGTTATGGCAACCCTAGAAAAACAACAGGCTAATAAACTAACAAAAAATTATTAGTAGTAAAAATAAAATAAGTATAAACTTGTAATTCTGTGCCTATCCAAAGTATAGACATCACAAGTTGGAGGAAGAAAAGTCCACCCAGACAATCAGTGACTCTTGGCACTGGAACACATGAGAACCATGCCTCTCACCCTGTGTCATACCTCCAGGCAAGAGCTCATTCAGCTTCTGCTTGAACCCCTCCAGTGATGGGGAACTTAACACCTCAAGAGGAAACCTCTTTGTTTCTGGAGCTGACAGTAAATACCTTCCTTACACCTGCCTAAAATACCTGCCTCCCTGTGATCTCCCGGCTCCCATCCTGGCTCTGTTCTCTGGGACCCAGCTTGCTCCTGACAGCGTATCTCCTGCTAAATCTCCTTCCTACAGGCTACTGGGCCCAGTTCCTTTAAGGAATAATGTAACTTACTCCAAATACAACAATGAACCAGAATATGCAAATTATCTTATCAGCTGTACTCTGATAAAGACAATCTTCCCCTGATTAGCATACTGCTCCCATCTCTATTTTCATCAGGGATTCACAGAACTGGCACACCCAGAGCTTCTAGCAACCACAGGGCACTTTGGGACAGTCACTGAGGCTGGGAGGGCACACCAGGCCAAGTTTAGGAGGTGAGCAGGCAGAGTGGTCTCTTCATTCCCAATACAACTAGAGAGTGACCCCTGGGTGTAAGTCTGGGACTGGTGGAAATAAGGCAGGAAGGCTATAGAGGGAGTGAATGAGAAGAACTGTCTTCAAGTTACTCCCAGAATGACAGTATGGAAGACAGAGCCAGATAAACTGCCTGGAATCCTCAACCTAACTCAACAGACTATCAGACTCCAGCTTAAACAAAGGGAAAGGCACACACAGAGACTAGAGCTGCAACTGCCTCTTGAGGTGAAACCAGGGCAGGCTTCCAGAAGGAGGTGTCTGTAGGTTGGGCCTTTAAGTCAGAAGTGATGGTCAAAATAAAAGGGACAGACCATGCAGAAGGAACCTTGCCTGGAGGTATGACACAGGGTGAGAGGCATGGTTCTCATGCGTTCCAGTGCCAAGAGTCACCTAAGCAAAGGAGTGAACCTTCAGGCCATGTTCAGGGAATGAAGACAAGCCTAGAGTGGCTGGAGTACAGGGGGGTCCCTGTATTTGCAAGAGGAAGAGATGAGAGTAGAAGATGCAGTAAAAGATAGTCTTTCTGGAATGGGTAAAGGTTTGCTCTAGTTAGCTGTTTTTTTCCCCATGAAACTGAGCACTTATGGTTGCTCTTAGGCTGTAGCATGCTTTAGAATCACCTGTACTTACCATGCAGAGCCCAGCCTCACCACACTGTACCCCCCACACCCCAACTCCTTTGCATATTCCACAATGCCCCCATTCTGATTCCATGTGTCAGAGTGTAGACTGGGTTTCTGCATCATAAATATGCTTCAGCAATGATTCTAAGGCAGGAAGTGGCAAACCTCACCTACTAAGCACTCCTATGCTACCCACCTTCCTTCATTATGACTACAGGGGGTATGACAACATATTAGATTGCACCAGAAATACTGGCAGTTGAGGTTCATTTGAAAAGATGCACTGGGGAAAGAAAACCAATTTTAGTTCTCCATCACGGTACTTGGTGAAAATGAAAGGCTAAGAATTTATGAGAAATTACTTCTGTGGGCAGAGCAATGACCTGTGGGGCTGCCCAGCCCTTTCCCCTGACCCCTGTAACTAGCAAAGAGAGGCCCTCAGGTCATTTCAGGATGAGCACTGAGTTCAGCCCAAAGGTGTCTCAGGACACTGAAGCGCACACCCTTGGAGAGAAACCATTCTGTCATGAAGGAGCTAAGAGGATTTGAACAGACATTTCATTTTGTTTTTGAAAAGCACAAAAGAATTTCAGGTGCAAAGCATCTCAGGGTTGGAAGATCTTTGAGCCAATCTGACAACTGATGCTAAAACATCTCCTTCCAATACCCAGCTCATAGTTGCCTATAAATACGGAGTCAGTCCAGGCCCTCCAGTGGAGACTCTGGTTCAGTGGGCTTGGGAGGAGGCCCTGGGAATCTGGTGGTGAGGGGCATTTGGAAACACTCATTAACTCACCTGGCCTCTGCTTATACATCTTAAGTGCAGGGAGCTCCTTCCCTTCAAGGGTGTCCCATCCCAATTTTGAAGAACTGTGACCCTTAAAAATTTCCGTCTGACCCTGAACCAAAAATTTCCTCCTGTGCCAAATTCCAAGCTCCCAGTCTTTGCACCGATTCTGAGTATGTCCAATCCTGCTGCAGGCAGCCTGGTAGGAAGGTGAATCGCACACGGGAATGACCTACTGACCATACCAAGTGTGAAAAGGAAAGGTGCCTTTGACGGCTTGGAGAACATTCATCCCCTAGTTTTCTGGTGTTCCCTCACTTCTACTTGCTGAAGAAAAGGAAAAACTAATAATGTTAATAAAAATGATTACTTATTGAATAATAAAAATCCCCAGAACCTGTGTATATATTAGGTGACATGGCAAAGGACAACCAGGTTACAGATAAAATTGAAATTGCTAATGAGCTGACCTTAAAAGAGGGAGATTATCCTGGATTATCTGGATGGACCCCATGTAATCACAGGGTCCTGTGTCTCCCAGGAATGGGTCTGCCCTAGTGTGGAAGAGGGCAGAGAAGTGAGGGTCAGAGTGATACCATCTAAACAAGGCTTGACAGGCCTTTAGTGCCTGTTGAAGAACAAAGGGGACCATGAGGCAAGATGCAGGCAGCCGCTACTGCACAAGGCAAGAGATTCTCCCTGGAGCTGCAGGAAGGAACGCAGACCTACTGACACTTGGATTTTAGCCCACTGAGACCCCTGTTGGACTTTAACCTCCAAAACAGTAAGATAATAAATCTGTGTTGTTTCAAGCTGCTGAATTTGTGGTAATCTGTGACAACCATAATAGAAATCTAATACTCTTACAATATGCTCAGTGATATTCTGGATGGTATCCATGCAGCATCTCATTTAATGACTGAATCAGAGGAGAGATATTTCCATTCCTGTTTGACATATGAGTAAACTGAGGTTTAGATAAACTAAATAACCCGCCTGGGGTTACACAGAAGAGGTGGAACCTGGGTTCAAACCCAGGTCTGTCTGTCTCCAAAATCCTTTGCAAAGAAGCGTCGGGGGGAAAAAGAGGAGCTAAAAATAAAAGTACAAAGAGATGAAAAGAGATGGAAAAAAATACCCAGGACTAAATATATCCTAATGGTACAGTTACGCAAAGGGCGCTCTGGATTAGAGAGAAATACCAACAGTCCAATTCCAATCACAGACTCCAAGTGTCCGAGCTGCGAGCATACCTGGAGATGATCTAGTTCAAACCCATTCAAGTTAAAGTTGGGGAGAATGAGCCCTAGAGTGGGGAGGGCACACAGAGGCTGGGTGGAGGTGGGGCTGGAGCCCCGGGCCCCACTCCTCACCCAGCGCTTCCTTCGCACCTCTTCCCCTTTTCTTCTTTTCCTCCTTCCAGATGAGTCCGTGATGGCCCATGGCAGCTAAGACTAGGGGATCACTCTGCCCAGGGCACAGCACCAGAGACTGCTGGGAGCCCAGTGCCTGGGATGTTTCAACACAGTGTCATCCCTGGAAAAGCCCCTCGCTCCTGGGCATCCAGGAATGACTATAGAAACTGGCCATATTCATCCAAATTATCCACTACGTGTGCTGACACCTGTTGCCACCTTGCACATTTGGGTGGACCTGTACCATCACACCCATGGAGGTGGCACCTGCCAAGAAATTGGCATTGCTCTGGAATGGATGTTAGGGACCCAGCACCCTGTCCCTTCCCCAGGGAGAGGAGAAACTGCACACCTTGGTGACCCACTCTTCCTACAAATACAGCTTAATTAACCTGGCATAAATTTCAGCCTCATATCTAATCATCAACTATTCCTCTCACACATACACAAGCAGAGAAAACATTTTCAAACATGAGATTCATTTATGATAGTTCAAGAAAATTCTGGTTTCCCTCCCAAACTGTACCTTAGAGCGAGCCTCCCACATGTCCCCTCCCCAGCAGCCCATTCCCAGAGATCCAGCTGCCCAATTGCACTGTCAGCAACTGTGCAGCCAGCTGTGCCCTCTGAGGGAAACAGTGGTTCCATTAAAAACAGCCTTGCCTTGGGAGGCGCCCTGTCTGGCCTGGGAGAAAAGTAGGCACGTCCCTCCTAGCCAGACAAAGCAGCCCTGGGGTGGCAGCCAGGACAGGACCTCTTCTCTTACCTGCAACTGGCTCTGAGACTCCCTCAATCCTTACCTCTTCTCCTGGGGATCACCACATTTGCATGAAGAAGGGATTCTTAGCTAAATTCCACTCATTTCAATATTTAAGACTTCCATTTTACTTGAATAATTTTTAGTTTGAGCCTTTGAAAATGCAACCATGTATATACAAAACATTTATAACAATTTGATAGCAATTTCCTCAAAACAGCTAGAAGTCCCTTTGCTAAGAGCAGAACCAGGACCTTGTTCCTGTGGCTCCTCTGCATCCCCAGTACCCATTTGGTGAACTGAATTCAATCCCCTAACCTCACCCGAGCCTAGGGAGAGAATCACAGACACTATTAGTCATGGACACAGTGCAACCTACCCTGCTGTCTATAATTAGCTGCTACCTACCCAACACTGAATAAACCTGCCCACAGCACAAAGGGGCAGATTATCCTCATGTTCTCCTCATCCTGCAAGGCTCAGCTCAATACCCCTCCTCCATGACACTGCCCCGTGCCCCCCTTGCTGCCAGTCAGTATCTATCACTCTTTCAGCAATGCTGAGGGACCACGGACTGAACAGTCCTATCATGTTCTAGATATTGGGCATATAGGGAGTGTGAGTGATGCTTGGGGGGGCAGAGGGGTGCCATAAATAGACAAGGATCATCCTAGACTTTGGGCAAGCTGTGCTTTGGGGGCCCAGAGCAGGAAGAAATCTAACCCATTGGAGAAGAGGAAGGGCAGGAAGGTATCCTGGAAGACTTCCTGGACGAGGCTCCATCTGAGTAGAATGGGTGATTTACAGGCTGTGCAAGGTGGGAGGAACCACACTGTGGAGGCTCAGCAGTTCTGAGACAGGCAGGGTGCCTGAGGGAACCACTAGCAGATCAGTACGTCTGACACATGGATTTGGAGCAAGATATTAGTAGACTGAGCTTGACTGAGTTCCTAAATTTTTTGGAGCCTCAGTACTTCATCTGCAAAATGGGGATAATAAGATCTGCCTCTTCAGTGACTCTCATATCTTAGCACATGTAAGAATAGACTGGAGGCCTTATTAAAATACAGTTTCTTAGGTTGCCCTCCACCCCCACACAAACACAGAATCTGAATGAGTAGGTCTGGGATGGCACCCAAGGATCTCTGTTGCAACACACACACACACACACACACACACACACACACACACCACAATACATACCACATACATGCACAGAGGTCATTTTGGTTGGGGGGTAAAGGTGGGAGGGAGGTCCATGGATTCATAAAAGCCCAACTGAGTTATTGTAAGACTTAAATTATCCAATGCAAATAAAGCAACTAGCATGTGCCTCACACACTGTTGGAGCTCAAAGCTTGTTCTCCTTTCCTCTTTGCTCCTGAAAATCATTGCACCAATTTTAATAGAGCAGACACTCCATTCTGCCTTCATTTTATTTTAGTTGGAGCCACTTTCATATGTTTCTCTGGGTGTTTCTATATCTGCTTCTCCCAACAAGACCCTAAGTTCCTTAAGGGGAGGGACCAATTCAGCGTCCTCAGCATCCAATGGGTCCCTGGCCAGCTAAGTGTTTTGTGAATAAAAGGCCAGAACACAGCACCACCCCACAGCTCCTCAGCCTGGCTCCATGTTAATCTGCAGTAAGTAGATCAATGAGCTGGGGATACCCCAATGGCCTCACCCAAGTGGAAAAGAGGGGCACTGTTGAGGACTCAGAGGAATGAAATCCATCAAGAAGCAAGGCCCCTCCAGCACGGCTGCTTCCCACTTACGGCAGCCCTGGGAACAGTTCTGCTTCCTGAGCACATTAAATACAAGCTGCTTGACCGCTCAACAAGTTCTTTATGACATTTCCAGACTCTCAGACCGGAATAATATTAATGAAAGTTTCATGCCCTGATAAATAGTTCATCAGGAACCAAAGAAGGCGATGGCCTTACCCTCCTCCCAGAGAGCCAGCCTTGGGACCCCCAATGCCTCTTTCTCTGCTTTCTCAGGCTTCACATGCAATCAGCCACTAAGGCCCGCGGCTCCCCCACCTGTGCCCTCCTCTCCCTCCTCCTTCCCAGGGCCAGAACGCACACCCTACAGCCCCGCAGCTGCACCCTGACCAGCAGGCCTCTCACCAGTACCCCTGCCTCTTCCAGCCCAGCCTCCACACCGTCCTAAGGACCTTCCTGAACCTCAGCTAAGGTCTCGTCACACCACTACGCAGAAGCATGCAGTGGCTCCCCACAGCTCCAGGATCAAGTGGGAACATTTCAGCCTGACATGCAGGCGCCTCTGAGGTCTGGTCTAACCAAACTTTCTCCTTCATCATCCACTACTCTAATTCCTACACCCTTCCCTCTAGCCTAGTGCTTTTTGAACTGCAGATCTGCCCTGTTAGTGAGATATCAAATCAATTCTGCGGGTCCTGACCAGAAATTTTTAATAAAATAGAACGGAACAGGCAATACCATGGTACACTGCACATAGGAAGTTTACATTTCCTAAAAATACTGTTTTAGATGTGTGTGTGTGTAGGTGTGAATGTACCACATCATAGTGTAAATGCACATCTCTTCATGGATCACAGTCAACAAAGGTTTGAGAAGCACTGTTTGGGCCAAACTGAATCCACCATTTCTCTTTTCGGTTCTGCGCTCACTGTCCGTCTCCAGACTTTTCCGCACGTGGGTCCTCCCTCCGGCACTGCTTCTTCTCTCCACGCCAGGGACCTCCACCGCCCAAACCTTACTCACTCGTTCTTAGGCACACTCAGCTGCTTTCTCTCAGAAGCAGGCCTTGAGGTGAAGATGCTGACTTGGAAGGTGACCCCCAAAAGCACCAGTAAGGAAGTGGAGAAGTGAAACAGGAAAAGACTGGTACAACCCAGGGCGCTCTGATGAGTAGGTCCCTGCTGCCAACTGGACTTGATCCCCTGGGGACGCTGAGGGGGCGAGGGAGCTGGGACGTTCACCCTCCAGCTCCTGGCAGTCGCTGGGCTTGATTCCGGCAGATGGGGGCTAATGTGTTCCCAAAGGCAATGCGCGGGCCGCGGCCATGACAGAGAAAGGCCATCTTCTCTGGGAGACCTTCCCCGATGCTCTGCCCATCCTACGCACACACGCACGTACACACATTCCTTGATATAAAGATTTTAACAGAGCAGAGACAGCACTCTGTCTTTATTTTAATTAGAGCCCCTTGCTATGTTTCTGCTTCTCCCAACAAGATCATGGGCTCCATAAGGAGAGAGACCAACTAGCTTGGTACCCACACCCTCTTCTTTCTGGGAGTGGAAGCACTGTTTTCCTTGAAGGACACCCTTTCTCTGCTCTCAGTCCAGGCGAACTGACTGTATGCACGGTGCTGGGGGCAGAGATGGGCACTAACCCCGACAAGCCCACTGAGGCTCAATCCAGGGACTTTTGTTTGCTCTCTTACCTTACTTTTTTGCTGGGTTGCTAAGAGCTTGGTGGCATCTTCCCACCAAGAGGAGAAAAGCCACAAGAGAATGTAGCCAACCCAGAATCAAAAGGGGAAGGGAGAGGGGAATCAGAGAGGTGCTACTGTCTGAGCCTGTGGAGCCAGCTTTCCTCAAAGTCTCTGAATGATTTCTTTCCCATATAATTGATTCCTTCTTGTCCCTGAAGTCAGCTTGAACTGAGGTTTTGTCCCTTGCAACCCCGAATCCCATCCAGTGCAGTCTGCCTCATGTCCCTCCCTGCACTGTCACCTGGCATACAGAGCATATGACCTGTCTACACTGCAGGAACTCAGTAGGGAAAAGGGGCCCACCCAAACACATTTCCAGGCCACTGCAGTTCCTGGCAGACAAAGACACAGGGTCAGTGGCCCAGTCATAACCATGACCTCCAAAAGAGATGTAGTGGACAGCTACAGACACAGAGCGTGGGCTGCAAAGAGCAGAAAGGGCCAGACTGTGCAAAAGGAGGCCAGGAACTAAGGTGTGTCTGGCTGCCAGGGTCAGTCTAAAAGGAACCCTGGGTTCTGACACTGGGACCTCGGGGCTTGCTGGCTTATTAACCCAGACTCAGCTCCAGTGAGGAAGCACAGTCTGTCGGAGCTAGGGGACTTAGGAACATCTTGTCCAGCTCTGAGGAATGGCAGGTGCTGGCGCGAGGTCACTCAGCAAACTAATGGTATCGCTGGAACTAGATGCTGGGCTGATGCTCTTCCCACTGCATGGGCAAGAGGCTAGAAGGTGGTCTAGTTCATTCTGTTACTGCCTTCGGGCTGCTAGAGGCTCCCCTGAGCCTTCAGCATTTCTCACTGCCATCAACCACCTTCATGAGGATTCTTTCCAGGGTGAATGCTCCAGAGCTCAGGGGACCAGCAGTAATGGAGTCCCTACCTCCACCTTACGGTTCTAAATACCCCTGGGTGTGTGAAAGTCGTGATCCCCAGCTCTGTCTTGGAGCAGGCACAGTGTGGGCAGGACACTGCTAGTTAAAATGAGTATGGTTCCTTTGGGAAGCTCCTCTATAGCAACCAAGCATTTATATTTAGCACCACAGATCCTTAAAGTACAATAACAGTAATAATAATAGCAGCTAAGCTAGTAAACATTACTTAGCACTTCCTATGTGCCAGGTACTGTTCAAGTGCTTTACAAGGACTAACTCATTTAATCCTCACACCAACTCTCTGAGGTGGATACTCATATCCTCATTTTACACAGGAGGAAACAGAGGCACTGAAAGGTTAAATAATTTGCCCAAGATGACCTATACAGCAAATGGCAGACCAGGATGTAAACCCAGGCAGTCTGGCTCCAGGGCCCCCACTGAGGACCACTGTGTGCTTCCTCTGTGCAGAAAAGGGCTACTGGAATAGGCCTGAGACTGTCTATGATCCTTAGAAAGGCCTGCTTGTGGAACTGGCCATTGGTTGACATCCGGGAACTTGGATTTCAGGAGGGTTCCCACCATTCCTTGGTAAGACAGGCTCAATGTGCCTAAATTGTGCAAACTTGGCTTATGCTAACCTGCTTTCCTTCTGGGAGTCTGGAATTTTAGTGTGTGTTAGGCAGAGGGTGCCTAGGGGCCCAGCCCCCAAGAACAACCTGGGCCCTGAGTGTCTAGTGAGCTTCCCTGGTGAATGGCATTTCAATGTTGCCACAGTTCCTTGCTGGGGAATAAGCATGTCCTACGTGACTCCATGTAGGAGAGACTTTTGGAAGCTTGTCCCTGGTTCCCTCTGGACTTTACCCCCATGAGCCTTTTCCCTTTACTGATGTGATTTTGTCTCCTTTGGCTGTGATAAACCATGGCTATGAATACAACCCCAGGCTGAGTACTGAAAGTCCTCCTGCAGCGTCACCAAACTGGAGGTGCTCTTGGGGACCCAACACATCCTCAAAAACACTAAGGTGAATCATTTAAAAGGATGTCATAGAAAGTCTTGGTTCAGCTGGTCACATATGACCTCTTTCTCCAGCCTCTATTTATATGTCTCTGATACTGCAATGTGGAGTATCCACCACTGGGCTGGTGTAGGGTCCCAAGGATGGTAGGGTTCTCAAAGGATTATCTCCAGAAGGGACCTCCCACACCCATCCTGGTCCCCTGAGCCATCAGAGATAGGTCTTCTTCCATCAGTAATACCAGCAATGTTGTTTTGCTTCTAAGGAAAACTGAGGCTCAGAATGTTGTGTGACCTCCTTCTGATCCAGGAACCACCCATGATCTGTCCAGGGCACAATAGAAGGTGCAAAGAGAACATTTGGTTGCATTTTGTTGCCACCCCTCCTGTAATAGGGGATGCTCCCCAGTGCATTGAACAAACACAGGTACTATGCTGAGGATGCTTGAAGACTCAGACATGGTCCCTGTCCTATGAAACTCACATCCAGGAAAAGGCCATATTTAAGGGACTGAGTTTTGCATCCCTAAGAATGTCAAGTAGAGCTGGAAGGCTGCCTGTTGGGAATGCCTGTCTTCTCACACAGGACACTGGGATTCAATAATTTTATATTTGCCTGATAATTCCAGACAAGCATCTCTCAGGCCTGCTGATTTATTTCTCCAGCTCTCCCTCTTTGCTCAACCATTTTTCAGAGAAAGCCCAGCCCTGAAAGTGTACAGGTGGCCAGCAGAGAACAGGTAGTGGACTTTGGACACAGACCCAAGTTTGATCTGGGATTCTGGCAAGTGCCTTAAGCTCTCTGGCTCAATGCTTCCTTATCTGTGAATAGCAGGGGCCTGGGAGATTGCATGAAATCCGCACCTGGCCTGGGCCTGTTGACCGACAGGAGCATAATAAAAGTTATGCGCTACCCCCCTCGATGCCCACAGCACTGGGTGTGCCAGTTTTAGGAAGAGGCCACCTACTTTTCCTTCTTCACTTCACCAACAGGAGGGAGAATTAGGTTAATTACACTGAGAAGAAATACAAGAGGGTAATAAGGTCTCTAATCCCATCTTCCGTATACAAGTTAAATAAATGTAAAAGTTCTTACCTAAATGATGTTAAAATATTTGGCCTCATTACCTTGGGCTTTGGCCATGGTATGGGGTGGGGATGCTTAGTTACTTGAGAAGTACATCTTAGTTATTCAAGCACAACTTGTCTTATGTAATAAAAAGTACATCATTCTTACATTGTCAATTGAAATGTTTATTTTTTTATAAATGTTTATTTTTTTCTCCAAGCAAGTTCACAACAGTAAAGAAAATAGCCAAGAGTCGGTGCACCCAAATAGAGGACTATTCCTCAAAGTCCTGCTCCCCACCCTACTCTTAGTCACATGTTTATAATCATGCAGGATATACTTCTACAATTTAAGAGAATTTCAACAACTCATCCCATGTTTTGACATCACCTTCATATAGGCCACATTAAAAGGGGGGATAATCGAGTCCTCAAGGGTACCTTCCCAGGCCTGGCTCTGCCCCCAGTAACTTCTCCCATGCCCCCTCACTGGGTCTGTTTCCTTTCTTGTAAAGTGATGGGTTTGGACTAGGTCAGGGTTACCAAACCCAGGTGAGTTAGCATCACAATCAGGCCTTACCCAGATTCCCCTCTGGAGAATGGGCCCAGGAATCTGAAGTTTTAGCAAGACACCACCACCATGACCACCTCACCTAACCCCGGGCATGCAGATGCAGCCAGTCCAACATCCAGCCACAGACCAGCTGGATTAGACTATCTTTACATTCCTTCCAGACTTGATATTCCACCTTTTGGATGACCCCATAGGACTGACACCTGGTAATAATCTTAATCATTTCTCAATTTCTAGGCACCTGAGTTATTTTCCATTTTTCTAAATATGACTCTTTTAAAAATGGTTCGTGCTGGCTATCATTTTTCCTCACTCATAGGCATCCACAGAAAACACGAGTCCAAAGGAAAGTCCACATCCTAAAGGTCCATTAAAAAGTGATGGATGTCTCAGAATCCAGTTTCAAAGGTAGATTTCTCCTGATTCATCTCTCAGTGATGACATGGCAGGGCTGGGTGGATTTGACTTAAATCTAGCTGATGTAACTCTCCAGTCAGGAGGACTCAATTTGACCAATTTTTTTCCTACAAAAGATGTGTTCTTTTTTCAGAAATATAACCTTAAAGCCTCCTTTACAGCTCAGAGATGAATGTAGCCTTCTTCTTTGTTAAAAAAATTGTGATTTTATTAGCATCCAAGCATCCTTGAAGGTCAAAGTGGGAAAGGCCTAGTGATCACTCAGTTTGACTCGCTAAGGCCCCAAAGGGATAGTGACCTTCTGAGGTCCCACTGAGGGCCTGTGGCAGGAGGAGGGTGGTGCTCCAGACCCCTGGGCAGTGCCTTTTCCACCACACCCCACTGCCTCCACCTTGATTCACCGCCCTTCCTAGGAACCCCACCGCTACAAAAGAACCTCTAACAATGCCTGGGTTTTCCTTTGACCAAAAACTAACTGGAGCGGTGGGACGCAAACAGCAGCAGAAGAAGGAAAATGCTTTCTCCTCAATTCATAAGACTAGAGACAGGTCACATGGTTAGAAATAAGACTCTCAGCTTTAAAGCACTGTAAAAACAAAAAAGTATGTATATATTTATGCCTATAGGAAAAATAGACTGAGAATAGACATGATGGAGTGATGGGATTAATAATTTTCTTCTCCATTTTCCAAAACAGCATTGTGCTTTTTCAAAAATAAGTATGAACTTTAAAACCACAAAAGCATATGAAGCTCGGGCATCTCGGGGCTATCAGGAAGACAAAAGCAGCCATTTACCTTGCTTTATTTCGGCTAAATACCATGACTGTGTCTGTTTTGGATATTTTCTCCAACCATAAACATTCACAGCTATGTTAACAAAATACCTGGATATGATTCATGTCTGGATTTACACTGACTTCAGGGAGAGCTTGGAAGAGGTTTCTCCTTCTATTACTTTCCTCTGGTATTCCCAGTGTGCCTTACTCATTTAGAAGATAAAACAGGTATGGTCTTAAACTATTACCTCGGTTGACTTGAATTTCCATCTCTGTTTTTTACTGTGTGCTTTTTGTTAATTTTTTCCCGTGTTTAGGTCCTGTCTCCCCAAGAATCAAAATCATGATCTCCTTTTAACTAAGCAACTAACCTCCTAGCTTGAGTAGCAGTGTAGCGTAACCCAACCAGATGGCCTGGGAGTGAATCTTGTTCTGCATTTCTTAACTGGGTAACCAAGGGTAAATCATTTAACCTGAACTTTACCTATTTCCCTATCTTTAAAACAGAGATTAAAAGAATAGTACTTAGCTCATAGGGTTAACTCGGTTATAGTTCTTAAGTACTTAGAATTTTGCCTGGCAAAGAATAAGTACAATATTATTGACGAATTTTAAAATACCTTTGCCAGCCCAAAAGTTAATGAGGTCATCAGCAAAATCCTAGATAGTGGGCCACACTACAGGACAAATGACCCAGTTTCATCAACAAGTAAACTGCAAGGAGAAAAAAGAGAGAATGGAAGGAGCAAGGTAAAGGAGGAACTACGGATTAAAGGAGGTTGAAGGGTTATTTTATACACTCATGTTCACAGCAGCATTATTCACAATAGCCAAAAGGTGTAGGCAACCCAAGTGCCCATCAGTGGATGAATGGATAGACAAAATGTGGTATAGAAAGACAATGGGATATTATTCAGCCGTAAAAGGAATGAAATGCTGACACAGGCTGCAACATAGGTGAACCTGGAAGACATTGTGCTGAGTGAAACAAGCCAGTCACAGAAAGACAAATACTGTATGGTGCCTCTTCTATGAGATTCCTAGAGGAGTTGAATTCATAGAGATAGAAAGCAGTAGACTGGTTGAATGGGGAATTTCTGTTTAGTGGGGACAGAGTTTCAGTTTAGGAAGATGAAAAAGCTCTAGAGATGGATGGATGGTGGTGGTGGTTGCACAGCAATGTAAAATGTACTTAATGCCTCTGAACTGTACACTTCAAAATGCCTAAAATAGTCAATTTAATGTTATATATATTTGACCACAATATTTTTTAAGATATACTACCAATCACAACATGTGAACCTAATTCAAAGGAAACTTAACAATGTGTGACATTTATGAGACAATTGGAAATTTGAATCCTGACTAGCTATTTTATGATATTAAAGAATTAATGTGGTGAACACACCACAGCTGTTCAACAACTACTTTTAGTTTCATCTGGTTAATTCCAATTAATTCCAGTCCCAAGACCTGAGGGATAGGGAAAGCCATGGATCTTCTTTCTGATCTCGCCTCCACCCTCTCAGCTCCTACACTGACCCTTCCTACTGCTGATCCACTTAAGGTGTTAACGGAGGCAACAACCTCAGTGTATAGAGCCCTTGTCAGCAGGATTAACCTCACTTCAGAGGTGAGGACCTGAGTCCCTGAGAGTTTAGCAGCTCACTCATGCCAACATGCAGCAGAAGCAGCTGTAAACCTGGATCGGTGGTTACAGAGCTGCCCTCTCTTCCCCCCTTCAAGCAGCCTCCTTTCTCCTGCAGGGAAAGCCTTGCCTTTTCATACACCCACCTCTTCCCAGATCTTTGTCCTAGAATCCACTTCCTATCAACCTTCCTCAGTTAGGCAAAGCCTTGCCCCCTAGTAGGTCCCAGGTGAGTGGGGATTTTCACTCTCCTTTTCCAGGTTACATTTTGAGGCTGTTAAGTCCTCTTCTGGGCACTGCAGGTTAAAATTGCTGTCACCAGGTGGCCTTACCAGGTGGCCACTATGTGGCTCTGAGGTCTGAACCCCCTTCCCTTCTTGGTTCCTCCGAATGGTGGTTCTCAACCCTGGTTGCATATGTAAACCACCAGGGAGATTTGAAAACTGCCAATGCCAGGGCCCCACATTTGGAGATACTGACCTAGTTGGGCTGGGCGGCCCCAGGCATCATGTTTTTTTAACCCCTCAGCTGTTCTAAAGCACAGCTGGGGTTTCGGACACAGCCTCAGAGACAACAGGATACTTTGTCTAATTAGTTACCTTCTTAACCTACAAAATGGGAGGTTTATTTTTTTCAAATACGCAGCTGAAATAAAACTAATACTGGTATAAACATGGCACATAATTAGAATGCACAGTAAATACTCGTTGAAAGACCAGTTTAAGTGGAGTAAGATTTAAAGAAATGCAACTTTTGAAGTTCCTAGGTAGACTTAGGCATCTCCAACTGCCTCTCTGTTTCTCTCCTAGCTGTAAGAGGAGTAACTTCTAACTTCTCTTCCTGGATATGAATTCAAAAGTCACCAGTATACGATAACATCCCTCTGTCCCTGGTGGCTGTTAGCACATCTCCCTCTGATGCCTAAAGGCACTCGCTAGAGGTCTTCAGTATATAGGCATGCACGCACAAACACACACACACACACACACACACACACACACACACACACACCCCTCAATATCTACTTGTCTCAATTACTGGGCTGAGGCCATAGAAAACTCTACATAAATAGCTAAAACTATCTTTCTTTCTAATCATAAGGGAGGAGGGTCCAAACACAGTACCTTCTTTTATCTCCTGGAAAAACCAAGTTCTAACATTACTGTGTGCATGTGGTACATCAGGGACTGTCTAAGCATTAGCCACATGATCCACAGTCCCACTTGACCCATGAGGCTTGAAAAGATTAAGTCAATTGCTCAAGGTCACAAAGCTCATCCGTGACTGTCCTGGGACTTATATTCTGGTTTTCAGACTCTCAATTCAGCAGTCTTTCCATCTTACAGCCACAACCGTCCCTCTCCCATACCCACACAAAATATGTACAGCCCAGAGTTACAGTCCCCAAGGACAGCAGCCCTGGTAGGGATGCTCATGAACATCACAAGCAATTGTGGGTGCCCACTCTTCCCCAGGCACTGTGGAAACCCATCATTCTAGGCTTCTCTGCAGCTGGCGCACAGCCTCCTCACGGTCCTCACCAGCAGCAGAGCTGTCTGTTTAAACATTGGTCTGACACATGAGCTCCTTTAAAGGCCCTGATGGGGAGGAAGAAGAAGTCTCTTCACCATCATTCATTCACTCAGTAAATATTCACCGGGTGCTTTCTATGTGACAGAGAGTGGAACTTAATAGTGTGCTTTCACACTAGTGGTGAAAATGGTTATTAGTCTGAGAGTTACACAAATACAAGTAAATAAAAGCCAACAAGTGCTATGGAAAAGCATAGGACATTACAGACACAGGGCAAAAAGAGCAGACCTGTTCTGAAGGGTCCAGGGACACTCCTTGAGAAAGTGGGGTCAGAGCTGAGCTCTGCAGAATGTGCTGGGGTCCACAGGACAAAGGGTCATGCATGGTGGGGATGGTCATGAAGAGGAACCACATAGCATGTATGAGGACAGGAAATTAAGGTTTGGAGGCTGGGGCACAGACAAGAACGGGGCTCAGGTAAGAGAGAAGAGTATTGATGTGTGTGGGTGGGGTGGGGGCGGGGGTCAGTCCTTATAGGAACTTAAAAGTGATATTAAGGATTTTAGTCTTTATTTGAAGGGCAACGTGAGCCACTGGGGGATCCTGAGAAAGGAGGTGATACATAAGATTTCATTTCTGAAAATTACCTGGCTGCAGCATAGGGAATGAACTGAGAGGGTGTCAAAATGGCTACAGGAGACAGAAGGTCAGTGCAGTCACCGACAAGCTGGAGGGTGGTGGCCCAGAGCAAGGCAGAAGTGGGGATGAGAAGTAAATGGACCCAGGAGATATTTAGGATGGATGTGGTGGAGAAGAAGAAGGGGCGTAAAGGGCGACCCCTCACAGAAACAACGGATGGCGGGGCCAAATACTAGGAAGGAGCACCCTGAAGGACCCGGGAGCGGAGGCCACATCAATCCCGTCATGGGCCTAAGCCAGCCCATGTTGCTGTCTTATTACAAAGAGAAGGAAAAAAACAGTCGAGCTGATATTTTGAGTAATAAGTGGGCAAGTACTTCAACATTTAATTTATATGTCACTAGTTTCAAAACTCATTTAAAAATCTTCCTATAATCTTACCAGGTTTATGTACACTGACATTATAACACCCAAATTATTTCTGATCTAAAAATAATTACCCCGCATGTTGCTTTGCCTGAAAAAGTGTTGAAATTATTGGCAAGGAATATTTTTCCATTGCCAAAAGAACAGTGAGCAGTTAAGCCTTAACTCATTTCATCCATTCTTAAGAAAGCCTATCAGACAAGACACATTTTCCAGCTGCATTTGGGAAAGAGGGTGTCCCAGCAGGACAGCAGAGCATTGTGGAGTGATTATAGAAACATGAAATATAGAGAGATTCAAACAAGAACTGAGCAATGGTAGGAAGGCCTGTTAACAGGTAAGTGGGAAGGGGGTCTTGGCAAGAGCAAGCAGTTCTTTGATTCTGAATCAAAGGTTGCAAACTGCTGGCTCTTGGGCCACATTCAGCCTTAAAATATGTTTTGTTTGCCTCACAGAGTGCTATTTTAAAAAACTGAACCAACATTTAAAAAACCAAAATTTCTGGCTTCTCTTGAAACATCAGCAGATCTGGCCAAACTGGGCCACATTCCCAAGCAGTAATGATCAGCTGAAGCTGAGTAGCCATTGCCCTTCAGATGGGCAGGACCATGTCCCCATGACTCCCCATCCATTCCCAACATCAGCTGACATTTACCATTGCACTTGCAATGTTGTTTTTCTGTGGTGAAGAAGTATTTCTCTGTTAAAAGTGGGAAAACAAAACATAAACCAAGAAGCCTGTATGAAAATAGAAAGAGCACATTTCTTCATAGAATTAAGAACTATTCCAACAGGTGTAATTCACAAAGTGTATCTGTATCAATTTCTCTTACCCCTTCTTTCTTTATTCATTTGTGTTATCTGCTCAGTGCCTGTTAGCCCATGTATGCCTGTAGCCTCTGTATGAGAGTTTGCAACTTCTCCAGGCCCCAGGCAAATGAGTCAAATATAAGGAAGGGACCCACTTTTAGGAGAAAAGAGATATGAAAAAGACATGGTCACAAAAAGACCAATGTTCAGGTATTAGAACCAGGATCCAGGGTGAAAGCCAACTCAATAATAACCATGATTTTGACCACAACAGTCACAACAAACATCACTAAGAACTGACTATGTGTTAAGCAACATGCTAGGTACTTCACATATATTCCCTTTAACCCATTTTACAGATGAGAAATCTGAGACTCAAAAAGGTGAAGTCATTTACCCATGGTCATGTGACCAGTAAGCAAGGAAATTAGGATTCAAACTCTAAACCCAAGGTTCACCACCAGTGGTTTTACCATGGGAGATGCACATCAGAATCACCAAGGAAGACATCATATTTAGAAATACACATACCTGGGGTCCCACCTCCAGAAGATTCTGACTCAGCAAATCTGGGTGGAGTCTGGACATGGCTATTTATTTGCAAAGCTCCCCAGGTGCTCTGTGTGCACAGCCTCACTGGAGAACCACTGCCTTATGCCTCTTTGTTGGGTGAATGAATGCTGGAGTGAGTTGCCTAACACAAGTAAAACAGGCTAACTTTTCCCATTACATGGTGTCATCAGCACCTGCCTCATAGCTGTCCCTCCACGTGCAGACAAGTGCTTATTCCAACCCATCACTCTATCTGTCCTCCAAAGGCAGAACCAGCATCTGCCGTACAAAAAGCCATTCTTCCTTCAACGTGGCATCCTAAAAAAATGGCTACTCCAAAGAATCAGTGACAGGGCTATGTATGTAGAGCACTTTGTTCAGGTAACACAGGAGGGAGCAAGCCCTGGCTTGGGACAGAAGGTGGGGGCAACATATGACCTCACAAATGCCATGTGGTAAATAGTTGTAGCTCATAGTGATCACAAGCCACACAGGTACAAGTTGTGGGACCCCAGAAACAATTTATGGGAAAAATACTCCAAATCAGATCACACCAAAAATTCACTTTATAAAGCTTCAGAAGAGGTGTTATCTCAGCCAAGCAAAATGATTATACTTCTCTTGAGTAGCTAGGGTGTTTTAGATGTTACAGATCATATACATTCTTGCTTTGGCCACTAGGAAGCTCAGAGCCAAATTTCTGATTCACATTTGGCAATTGTACAAGAGGTTTTGCATGCATTTCTCTTTAGATCTTTGCAAAGATCCTCCCTTTAGTATCTTTTTTAATTCTCTAATTGATCCAATCTACTTTAAACCACTACAATATGGAAATTTTTATTCATCTTTTTTGTTTTACATTTTTTACATTGTTTTACTCACTGTAGAAAATTAAAAGATATAGATCAGGGGGTCCACAAATTTTTTTCTGTAAAGGCCCAGATAGTAAATATTTTAGTATTTGCAGACCATATGGTCTCTGTCACATACTGTTTTTTTTAACAACCATTTAAAAAATATAAAAACTATTTTTAGCTTGCAGGCTTAAAAAAAACCCACAGGTGCTCTATATGACTTCCGATACAGATGAAAAACTATGTTAAACTATATCTTACCAGAAATATCCATTATTAAAATTATGGTACATATCCTTTAAGGAATATTTATATGCACGTTTTAATGAAATTTGGATTATACTATACCTACTATTTTGTGACCTGCCTTTTTCATTTAATAGTAAGTCATGAATATATTTCTATGTCAACACTGGATGCAGAAAGTATTATATAGATATGCTAACATTTATTCATCCAATCCTCTCTCCTTGAATATTTAGGAGTATCCATTTTTCAGTGTTATAGATTATATTCCAACCATTACCTTAGGGTAAAGTCCTAGAAATTTTATTTCTAGATCAAAGAAGATACATATTTTAAAGTCATTCAATAAATATTCTCAGATAACACTCCAGAAAAGTTATACCAATTAACATTCCCACCCGCAATAGGAGAATATATATTTCCTTAATCCTTACCAACACTGGGAACTACCATTTCCAATACAATAGGTAAAAGTGATCTCTTGTTACTTTAATTTGAATTTTTTGATAGGTAGTATATATATTTGTAAGTAGGGTATGTATTTTTAACTGCATTTGTATCATATTTTTCTTTTGGTGGATTTCTTATTCGGGTCTGAATTAGTTTCCTATTGCTGCTGTAACAAATCACCACAGACTTAGTGGTTGAAAACAACACAAATTTATGTTCTTCTAGTCCTGAAGACAGAAGTCCAACATCTTACTGGGCTGAAGTCACCATGCCAGTAGGGCTGGGTCCTCTTTGAGGCTTTGAGGTGAGAATCTGTTTCTGTGCCTCTTGTAGCTCCTAGAGGCCCACCTGCATACCATCTCCCACAGTCCCTTCCTTGCATCACTCAAAATTCTTGATTCTGTCATCACATTTCCTATTATACTCTCTAGTCTCCCATCTCCTTCTTACAAGGACTTTAGTGATTACATCAGGCCCACCTGGATAATCCAGGATAATCTCTCTGTCTCAAGATTCTTAACTAACTACGCCTTCAAAGTTCCTGTTGCCACATACAGTAACATTCACAGGTTCCAGGGATTGGATGTGGACACCTTTGGGGGCCTACATCTGAGTCCTGTGCTCATTATCCCTGGGTCTCATCTCTCCCTTATTTCTCCTTTTGTACAGTGAGGATTTTGACTAGTGCACTGCTCAGCTCTCCCTTCAGCCTGGGACACGCATTCACCCAGCTGCTAGGAGGGTGGGCTCCTGGTGGCTCACAGATGACTGTCTCTCCAGAAACTGCCCTGGGCTGAAAGGAACCACTCTGTTTTGGGTTATGCCCTTCCCCAGCAGCAGCCTGCATCCAACCTGGGAGCACCAGAGCAGGAGTACCAGAGCGGGGCCCCTGGCCTTGATTCGGGACAGCTCTGGAGCTCCCTGGGAATGGCCTGAGGCCTCTCTGCAGCTGCACTGCAGTCCAACTTCTCCCTCTGTCTGTTGCTGCTTCCCTCACTCTCTCACGGGTGTTCCCAAGAGCACTTGCCAATAAATAAGTAAACAAACAAACAAGCAAATAAATAAATATGTGCTGTATAGAAACCTCAAAGTCTTAGTTTCCCAGGGAACCCAACCTAAGGAGCTGGCTTCAGAAGTAGTTTTAGGGAGCAGACACTCATATGAGACTTGAGCTGACACTGAGAGGCCCATCAGCATGGTGTGTGGGGCACTGGCAGCCCACGGCCTGCAGCAACACGGATGAACTTCCACCATGGTGAACTGGAATGGGATACTGGTAGAGGCCATACTGCATACATCTGAGAGGTTCAAGGGTAGTAGTAACTATAAGGAAGTTAGGATAGATGGCTGTTGGTGGGTCCAACTGATATGCTGGAGGAAGACATAGAGAGGCTGAGAATGACTAATCACCAATTTAAGTGAAGTGCGAAAATGAGAGACTCACCCCCACCAACACTTGATAGCATACAAAGAGACTAGTATCCCCTGCAGGGGAAGTGCAGAAAAGCTGAGGTTTAGACTCAGGATTTATGTAAAAGGGCTGTGGATGGAGCTCCAGAGAGGCCCATTGAGAGAATTCTCAATCCTGACAAATCTGCTGTGCCTAAATCAGGACGCTGACTCGGGGATGCAGCATTCAGATCTGGAAGGGAGACAGCAGGTTAATGCACTGAAAAACCCGAATCCTCACACTCTCCTGAGCCCTTGAGGTCTGCAGTTATGACCACTGCTCCCTCTCTAGGCTAGTGTGGTCCCCTTGCTTAAAGATGATGCAGAAACAGTATTAGATATGCCTCCCCACAGGATTCAGGCCCAATCTCCTTTCCCGACCACCAAACCAAAACCTAGAGTCAAATCACAACACAGCCCAGACAGGGAAGCCCTAGGCCTGCTAAGGCATGATAGATAACATAGAGTGAACCATGTTGCAGCCAACATGCCCAGCAGGAGCAAGGTGGTTATCGTGGGCCTGGATTCTGAGGGTGGTGGATCAAGTGGGATGAACATAAAGTTAGTTGTGGGGGATTTATCAATAGGGGAGGGCCCTCCAGCGATACAGGGCATAAGACCTTGGCAAGTATGCTAAGAGGTGTTAACACAAGGGCTCTTTGAAGCCTGTCCTGCACTAAGAGAAGCAGAAATGCCAGCACTCTCCTGAAGATGGTGGGAGAAGAGATCAAAAGCTCAGAAAAGTGAGCATACTGGGGTGGGCATACTACAGCCAGAAAACCTACCAGGAGATCAGGTTCTGCTGGTGGTAGGGGCTGGCCCTGGCAGAGGCCAGCATTGTTGACATGCTCAGTGGGAGCTGAAGGCAGAAAACACTGGTACAGACTAGACTTCCTAACAGGAGGGGGATGATGGGATCCCAAATAATGAGAGGCCAGACAGCAGCATTTAGTTAAATTAGAAGCAAGGTGGGTACAATTATCATATTTAGCAGCAAGGTCAGAGTGGCAGTGAGCAGGGCCTGCTCCACAGAGATCTAGGAAGATGTTCAAAGGAATACAGTGATCCTAAGGGAAAGGTAGGTGGGCAGCCAGCAAGAGTATAGCTTAATTTATATAACCAAAAAAATTTTTTAAATTAAGAATGGGTGATCAGGAGGCTGAAGGCAGTGTCCTACTAAACAAATCATAATCCCTCATCCAGTTTATGGACCTGAGACATTTTTCAGACCTGAAAACTTCTGTCTGGAGGGAAGGCTAGGGATTCCCATGAGGAAGGACCCCGTAACACCACAGCAAGTATACAGAGTGACGTCTCCCTCAGGCTTTCCCCAGAGAGACCAACAGAATTACACTGGTAATTGTAAGCACGAGAAGAGAAAGACCCAAACATTTGGAAGATCATTAAACATAGGGTCTGATTTGACATTGATACCTGGGGACCCAAAGGATAATCACGGCCCTCTTATTAGAGAGGAATTACGTGGGAAATAGTCAATAAAAGGAGCTCTGGCCCAAGCCCAGGTCAGGATGAGTCTACTAGGTCCACAGGCCCATGCAGGGGTTATGTGTCCAGGTGATCCACTGAAATGTATCCCAGTGGTCCTTTGCCTGATTTTGACAGTAAATGGACAATGCGTCTCTCATGGCCTAGGAGGAACATGGTAGGCAGGGGTCTGGAGCCCTCAGGGTCAGCCCACCTAGTTAGCCCCCAGATCAGCATTGATGCTGGCCTACCCAGGGCAGACAGCAAGAGAGAGAGGTGGTGAGTGTCAGGTGTCCCCCAGGACAGCTCCAGTGGTTGGGGCTGCACTTTGTTCCACTGACTTCCTCCTGAAAGTCTCCTAAGAAAAGAAACCACAGAATTTGGAGAAGATGCTCCAGATGAGGTGAACTTACTAGTCAAAGAAATGAATGCACGTGGAGGAAGCACTGAATGAGGTGGATGCTGGGTGAGCTGCCTGGATCCCCCATTCTGGACCCTGACATCTGCTGACCTCACAACTGAGCCCTTTCCAGGGACTGCCCATTGCCAGCGGGGGCTGCTCACCCAAGTTTACGTGTCCTTCCCAGGGCAGCACATATCCAGTCACTGTTCCACATGGGAATATAAAGGCCCAGCACCTTTGCCCTGATTCAGGGCAGATCTGAGGGCTTTCTAGCTTCAGAACTCCTTGTATGATCAGCTGAGGCCTCTGCCACAACTGCTTGAAGTTCAACTTCTCTGCCCGATCATAAATCTTCTTACCTAAGAAGTTATTGAGTCTTCATTGCACAGACACCTATGGAATATTATTGCTGGGACCCGAGGATACAGAACATGCAGAACAGACCCGAGGCAAGGGCTGGCATGCTGATCAGTGAAGCACAGATGTGCAGGAAACAGTAAGTGCATATCATGGGAAACCATGTAAAAGGAGTGGGGAAAGACGTCTTTGAGGAGCTGATGTTTGAGCCAGGATTTCAACGAGGTAGAACTAGGAGAACTGGGCAGGTGACAAATGGGGGTGGAGGGGATGCAGTCCAGACAAAGGGCAGTGTGCTATGTGCACTGTCCCAGCCAAGATGGGACCAGGGAAGAAAGTCTGGGCCAGGTAGAACTTGGAACAAGTTCTTTAATTTTAGAACACTTTAATCACCTCAAAAAGAAACTCTATATCTGTTGGAAACCACCCCCTACTTCCCCAGCTAAGAAAGCTGAGGAACCACTCATCTACTCTCTGTCTATGGATTTGCCTATTCTGGGCATTTCATATGAATAGGATCATACAGTGTGACTGGCTTTTCCTTTCACTTATAGTATTGTCCAGGTTCCTTAATGCTACAGCACATAAAGGTACATCTCTCCTTCCAATGTCAAATAATATTCTATTTTGTGGATATACCACTTTTTGTTTATCTATTGATCACTTGTTGGACATTTGGGTTCTTTCGACCTTAGCAGCTATTATAAATAATACTGATATAAACATTCAAGACCTGGTTTTTGTGTAGACACATATTTTCATTTCTCTTGGGTACATATCTAGGAGAGTAGAATTGCTGAGTATATGGTAACTCTGTGTTTAATAATTTAAGGAACTGCCAGACTGTTTTCAAAAGTGAATGCACCATTTAGATTCCCATCAGCAGTGAATGAAGGTTCCAATTTCTCCACATCCTCACTTACACTTGTTATTACCAGACTTTTTTGGTTCTAGCCATCCTAGTGGGTGTGAAGTGTCAACTCACTGTGGTTTTGATTTGAATTTCCAAAATCACTGAAGACTTTTAACTGAGGGCCTGATATAATCAGACATTTGAACATTTCGTTCTGGAAAAAGATCTGAGGACAGAAAGAAGGCCACGAGACTATGGTGAAGAGGCCATCACAGCTGTCTGGGGACGCCGATAGCAGCCTGGACTGTGATGTGAAGCAATGGGAAGAAGGGGACAGTTAGAAAAATAGGCCATCAAATCTACAAGGTCTGGAGATCCCTGTACTGGGGGCACAAGGGAAGTGCCAAAGGTTTCTGGTTTATAGAACTGGGTGGATGGTGAGAACACAGAAATATTTTTTTAATTGTGATAAAATACATGTAACATAAGATTTACCATCATAACCACTTCTAAGTGTCTAGTTCAGAGTTCAGTAGTGTTAAGTACAGTCACATTGTTGTTCAACCAGTCTCCAGAACTATTTCATTTCTCAAAATTGAAAAGACTCTGTACCCATTAAGTAACAACTCCCCATTTCCCCCCTATGAATTTGACTACTCCAGGTCCCTCATAGGGTATCTGCCTTTTTGCAACTGGCTTATTTCACTTAACATAATGTCCTCAAAATTCATCCATGTTGTAGAATGTAACAAATTTCCTTCCTTTTTAAGAAAAAGACACAAAAATAATTATTACTGACCAACAAAAAGCATAGGCTTATCCAAACCACTTTCTTCTTTAATATCGTTCCCTAGGTTTAAACCTTTTTCAGATTCAAATTCTCAGGTTTCCAAGTCAGTGCTTAGTGGCCAGACATGCACAGCATTATGCTGACACCCTGCTATTCATGACCCAAACTTCATGACCTTGACCTTTAGTATCTGTCAGACTGATAGAATAATTCTCAGGCAACCTGAAGGATAAGGGGCTTTCATCTGAATTTCCTGTTTGGTTATTTGCAGTTTCATTTATCTTTCCTTAAATTATCTATTGGTGGAAACCAGTCCCTCTTGAAAATCAGTCCCAAGCTTTTAATAATTTGGGGCGCTTGATATTTCTCATTACACAAAAGTCGGTCACATCTACCTCCCTTAACTCTGAATATTCTATGATCTATTCTGAGAGATTTGGCAAATTCTGCTGCCTTTAATCATCTTGCCTGGCATGTGACAGACAATCTTCTGCATTCACAATATTTTATTACTTCATTATAGTGTAATCTTTTAGAACACATAATAAGCAATAATTTAGAACCCAAGTGCAAGCTAAAATTCAACTGACTGTAAGGTCTCCAATGAACTAAGTGACCATAACAACTGAGGTAGGAAAATAGATGAAACCCCAACTAGACACAGGCAATGATAATCTCCACCAGGACGTATTCCTTTGCCTGCTGGCAAGATGCATCTCAGTTTCAAAAACATTAAAATGTCAAGGGAAGATGCACATCTCAGAATCAAGGAGATATGGTGCATAGAGAGATGCAAAAGGAATAATGGAAGGTTTATATACAGCAGCAGGAAGTACTAGCAGGTGCCAAGAAAACAAAAAACATAACAAAATAGACAACAACTATGCACAGCATTTTTTACACTAAGAATCACAGAGCAGGAGCAAAAAAATCCTCCGTGCCCCATGTAACTCCCCAGAGTAAAGCAGAAAACAGCTATTGAGGAACGAGAGGAAGACTTAGATCATCAATAAATGATTATATTAAAAGTTCCACATCTGAGAAGGTGGGATGTTAATAGTGCTTATCTCAGAGCAGCATATTAAAGCAGAAAGTTGTTATTGTTTATAAGTACTTTCTCGGCTTTTGCTATAATGAACTACATATGAGAAAAGGGTTATAAGTTTAAAAAAGATATAAGGAATAAAAATTTTGGAAAGAAATATAACATGGTCAATGTTTTTTTTAAAGTGGTTTCTGTTGTTTGAGCATGGAAGGAAACCTTAGTTCCTGAAAAGAAACGCCTGAGTGCAACTCACACCTGGCAGATCATGAATAAAAGAGGCATATCTGAACATGGGAGCCTCACGCAACCCCCACTATCACTTGGGTTTTGCTATAAAGCTCCGCTCAATGACAAGACCTTGTCTGACCCACACTCAGTGCTCATTCCTCAGCTGCTATCTCTGAAGGTCGCAAGGCACCCAGCTGAGGCGGAGATAAATGGTAATGGTTTTTGTAAAGATGAGGCCTCGTTTAGGTCCTACAAGTCACTGCAAATGCCATCCACACACCCTACGTCAGTCCCCGGGGAAGGAGCAAAGGCTTATAAACTTTGCTTAACAGCTAGACACTCCCTCTTCCTGGCTGCGGGCCCTGCACAGTTCCGCTGTTGGTCATTTGGGCCTGTCATCCTCTAGGGAGAGGACCTGTAAGTGGCCCAGCGTTTCCTGCTCCAGCATCCAGGACGGTGCCTGGAACACAGAGTAGCCTAATAACTTGCTTCTGGATGAAAGGAGAGCCGACCCTCCACAGAATTCCCAGGTCCAGATGCAATGAAGTCACCTGCTCCTACAAATTGGTTAAACCCATCACCACAGCCCAGAAATCAACCCAGTGTCACTGAGGGGAAAGAGCAGGCCCACCTGTGAGAGCCACAAAAGCCGCTTACCATGTGGGGGTACCTCAGGCCCTGCCCCTCCACATCACGCTTCTGCTATAAGTGCTTGCTCGTGGTTTAGGGGCCCCAAGGGCTGGAGCCCAGGCAGGTGCAATGGGGCGGGCGGGGGGGTGGGGGAGAGCTGGCAAGAAGCAGAAATGAGCGAGAGAGTGCCTGCGCCTGGGAGTCCTGTCATGTGGAGGGAACAGCTCCAGCACATCATTCATCCTATGTACAGGTTGATGCTCATGACAGTTGGAAGAGGTGAGATGCCTCTGCAGGAGAGCTAATGACATCTGAGAGAAGAGGGGCAACAAGGCAGCGGTGTGGCATGGAAAAGCCAAACCCTTAAGCCTGGTGGGGCCTTGGGGGTGCTGGGCCCAGACCTGGGCCTCAGAAACTGAGAACTGGCCATGCAGCCCCACCTTCAGAGTTCACAGATGGTCTGGGGGGACCTGAGGCTGGAGGGATCACAGGGCAGGCCAGTGATCCCGAGCCATCTACAGGGGTATAGTGCCAGGAGCAGTAGTGAAGCTAACTGATGTCCCTCTAGCCCCTCTTCTCTTTCTGCCTCCCAGGCTTCGGCTGGCAGGAGTCCTGGTCACTAGGTCGGAAGGAAATCCCCACACCTCAGGACAGCTAAGGGGGCCAGGCTCCCCCACCTTGCGCAGAAGGATGTTGAGGTTCAGAGGAGAGCCTTGCCTCACCCCTGGCTGCCCAGTGGGTCTGTGGCTGAGGATGAGACCCTGACCTGGGGACTCTGACTCCAAGGGCCTTTCCCACTGCCATCCTGGTCAAACACATGGAGCCTGAGAGCTGAAGAGATTTCGCATTAGAGGAACTGGGAACCAGCAAGATTTCTGAGCAATAGTTCATTGCTGAGCTCCTTCACAGCAGGAGGATGATGGTTCTCTGGTCAATGAGACCTAAGCAGGAGCCTCCTTGGACGGGAGAGACCTGGAGGAAGGAAGAGAGGGCTGACGGCCAGTTAAAAGTGTGGCAAGTGTGCTACCCACAGGGGTGACAGCCTGGGCCAGCTGCATGAGCAGCGAGGCTACAAAGAAAGGCCAGGGGGGGAGCACTGTGAGATCAGAGTCGAAGTGGTTGGAGGTGAAACTAAGGCCCCACCTGTGTGACCAGGAGGTAAGACAGTACAAGGAAAGCAAGAGAAGGAAGAGCACTGGTGGCCCTAGGTGACAGGCTCAGTTTTAGCTCTGTAGAGCTATGTGTCTACAGAAGGAGACTCTGAGTCCATTATTCTGAAGGGGCGATGAGTGATGGAGTCGAGGGAACCTCCTCCACTGTTGGTGGGAATGTAAATCGGTGCAGTCACTGTAGAAAGCAGTATGGAGTTACCTCAAAAAAGAACGTAGATGCAAAAATACTCAACAAAATATTAGCAAACCGAATTCAAAAATACATCAAGAGAATCATACACCATGACCAAGCAGGATTCATCCCAGGGATGCAAGGATGGTACAACATTTGAAAATCCATCAACATCATCCACCACATCAACAAAGAGAAGGACAAAAACCACATGATCATCTCCGTAGATGCTGAAAAAACATTTGACAAAATTCAATATTTATTCATGATAAAAACTCTCAACAAAATGGGCATAGAGGGCAAGTGCCTCAACATAATAAAGGCTATATATGATAAACCCACAGCCAACATCAAACTAAACAGAGAGAGGCTGAAAGCTTTTCCTTTGAGATCAGGAACAAGACAGGGATGCCCACTCTCCCCACTGTTATTCAACGTAGTACTGGAGGTCCTAGCCACGGCAATCAGACAAAACAAAGAAATACAAGGAATCCAGATTGGTAAAGAAGAAGTCAAACTGTCACTATTTGCAGATGACATGATATTGTACATAAAAAACCCTAAAGACTCCACTCCAAAACTACCAGAACGAATATCGGAATTCAGCAAAGTTGCAGGATACAAAATTTACACACAGAAATCTGTGGTCTTCCTATACACCAACAATGAGCTAAAAGAAAGAGAAATCAGGAAAACAATTCCATTCACAATAGCATCAAAAAGAATAAAATACCTAGGAATAAACTTAACCAAGGAAGTGAAAGACCTATACCCTGAAAACTACAAGATACTCTTAAGAGAAATTAAAGAGGACATTAACAAATGGAAACTCATCCCATGCTCCTGGCTAGGAAGAATTAATATCGTCAAAATGGCCATCCTGCCCAAAGCAATATACAGATTCGATGCAATCCCTATCAAATTACCAACAGCATTTTTCAATGAACTGGAACAAATAGTTCAAAAATTTATATGGAAACACCAAAGACCCCGAATAGCCAAAGCAATCCTGAGGAGGAAGAATAAAGTTGGGGGGATCTCGCTCCCCAACTTTAAGCTCTACTACAAAGCCACAGTAATCAAGACAATTTGGTACTGGCACAAGAACAGAGCCACAGACCAATGGAACAGAACAGAGACTCCTAACATTAACCCAAACATATATGGTCAATTAATATTCGATAAAGGAGCCATGGACATACAATGGGGAAATTACAGTCTCTTCAACAGACTGTGCTGGCAAAACTGGACAGCTACATGTAAGAGAATGAAACTGGATCACTGTCTAACCCCATACACTAAAGTAAATTCGAAATGGATCAAAAACCTGAATGTAAGTCATGAAATCATAAAACTCTTAGAAACAAACATAGGCAAAAATCTCATGGACATAAACATGAGTGACTTCTTTATGAACATATCTCCCCGGGCAAGGGAAACAAAAGCAAAAACGAACAAGTGGGACTATATCTAGGTAAAAAGCTTCTGTACAGCAAAGGACACCATCAATAGAACAAAAAGGTACCCTACAGTATGGGAGAATATATTCATAAATGACAGATCCGATAAAGGGCTGACATCCAAAATATATAAAGAGCTCACACACCTCAACAAACAAAAAGCAAATAACCCAATTAAAAAATGGGCAGAGGAGCTGAAAAGACAGTTCTCTAAAGAAGAAATTCAGGTGGCCAACAGACACATGAAAAGATGCTCCACATTGCTTGTCATCAGAGAAATGCAAATTAAACCACAATGAGATATCACCTCACACCATTAAGGATTGCCATCATTGAAAAAACAATCAACAACAAATGTTGGCAAGGTTGTGGAGAAAGGGGAACCCTCCTACACTTCTGGTGGGAATGTAAATTAGTTCAACCATTGTGGAAAGCAGTATGGAGGTTCCTCAAAATGCTCAAAATAGAAATACCATTTGACCCAGGAATTCCACTTCTAAGAATTTTCCCTAAGAATGCAGCACTCCAGTTTGAAAAAGACAGATGCACCCCTATGTTTATCGCTGCACTATTTACAATAGCCAAGATATGGAAGCAACCTAAATGTCCATCAGTAGATGAATGGATAAAGAAGATGTGGTACATATACACAATGGAATATTACTCAGCCATAAGAAAAAAACAGATCCTACCATTTGCAACAACATGGATGGAGCTAGAGGGTATTATGCTCAGTGAAATAAGCCAGGCGGAGAAAGACAAGTAACAAATGATTTCACTCATATGTGGAGTATAAGAACACAGGAAAACTGAAGGAACAAAACAGCAGCAGAATCACAGACCCAAGAATGGACTAATAGTTACCAAAGGGAAAGGGACTGGGGAGGATGGGTGGGAAGGGAGGGATAAGGGGGGAAAAGGGGCATTAAGATTAGCATGTATAGCGGGGGGGGCATGGGGAGGGCTGTGCAACAGAGAAGACAAGTAGTGATTTTACAGCATCTTACTACGCTGATGAACAGTGACACTGTGAAGGGGTATGTGGGGGGGACTTGGTGAAGGTGGGGGGATCCTAGTAAACATAATGTTCATGTAATTGTAGATTAATGATTCCAACATAAAAAATAAAAAATAAATATAGCCTATGCTTTATTCCTGATTTTAGACAGAAATGTTCAGTGTCTCACCACCAAATATAATGCTTATGATTAGTTTCTAATTGATTCAGATTCAGATTTATAACATTCTAGTCCTAGATTAGTAAGGATTTTAAATAAATAATGCATGATAAATTTAAAAAAAAGAATATGTGGTACATATACACAATGTAATGCTACTCAGCCATAAACAAAAAGAGAAATCCTGCCATTTGCAACAACATGGATGGATCCAGAAGGTATTATGCTCACTGAAATAAGCCAGGCAGAGAAAGACAAATACCATGTGATTTCACTTATTTGTTGAATATAAAAACAAAGCAAAACAGAATGAGCAAATCAGCAGTAGACTCACAGACACTGAGAAATGACTGGTGGTTACCATCGGGGAGGGGTTGGAATGGATGGATGGAGAGGGTGAGGGGGAAAAAGGGGCACAGAAATCCTCAATCATAATGTAAGTTGGCCACAGGGATAATAGTACAGCATGGAAAATATGGTCAATCACTCTATAATATCTTTCTATGTTGACAGATAGTAACCACATTAGTGGGGATGAGGGTTTAATAATATGGGTAACTGTTGAATCACAGTGTTGTACATTTGAAACCAAAAAAAAAAAAAAAAACTCCTGAAAGACACAGAAGTGGACTTGAACAAATGGAAAGACCATCATGTTTTTGAATAGGAAAACTCAGCATCATGAAAACGTCAGTTCTCCATAAGTGACTCTGTGAATTAAACTTAATCCCAATAAAAATATTTTTTTCACAGGCACTTAAAAAAAAGGGTGCAGAACTTAGAATAACATGTGAAAAACTTATCTTCCCCTATGGACTTCCTCTTCAATTCTCTTGCCCAAACTTATCTACAGAGAGTTTAGTTGAACCAGTGAATTCCAGGTGGTATGAAGGAGTGGCATGCAATACCCCACCAAACATTGCTTAATTCAACATTTACTGAGTATGTACTGTGTGCCAGGCACAAGGCACCATGCCACCTAATATCCTTTCTCCCTCTCTTCCTTTTAGTAATAAAACCACTTCCCATCTGTGGCAGACAGAATAATGGCCCCCCAAAGATAACCACATCCTAACTCCAGACTCCGGTGAATCTGTTACCTTGCATGAAAAAGGGACTTTGCAGATGTGGCTAATTAAGAATTCTGAGCTGGGGAAAGTGTCCTGGCTCATCCAGGTGAGACTGATATAATCACAAGGGTCCTTATAAGAGGGAGGCAGGAGACTAGAATGAGTAGTAGGAGGCATGACAATGGAATCAAAAAATTTGAGTGACACAAGAAAGGAAAGGGCCATGAGCCTGGGAATGCAGTCTCTAGAAACTGCAAAGGCAAGGAAATGGATTCTCTCCTCAGAACCTGGCCCCAGAAAGAACCAGCCCTGCCAGCACCTTGGTTTTAGCAAGACTCATTTTCTACTCCTAACCTCCAGAACTTTAAAAGAATAAATTTGTTTTGTTTTATACCACTGAGTTTGTGGTAATTTGTTATAGCAATAAGACAAAACTAATATGCCACATCATTAAATTTAAGTTGGGTACTTTCCATCTAGCTAGAGTCAAATGTAACCATTCCCCTTTGCTGTTAGACATGACTATGTGACTCCTTTCTAACAACGGGACTGAACAGAAGTGGTACGTACAAGTTCTGGACCATCTTCAGCTTTAAGACAAGCTTCTTACTCTGGACTTCTGCACTTTCTTTTCCCTTTGTGACTTCCTGGTGGATTGGAACACAGAACCAGGAGTGACCCTGTTCCAACCATACCAGTAAGGATAAATCCTATGGCATGGTGGGACAACAAGAGTTAAGGAACTTGAATCCCTGAATGACCTGGTGGAGCAGAGATGTTCCATCAGCCTCAATTGTTAATTGAGGGAGAAATAAAATTGTTACTTGAT
Organism: Manis javanica; assembly: GCF_040802235.1. Classification (NCBI taxonomy): domain Eukaryota; kingdom Metazoa; phylum Chordata; class Mammalia; order Pholidota; family Manidae; genus Manis; species Manis javanica. The sequence continues at coordinate 31,552,545 of NC_133157.1, read as the reverse complement.
CAAGGCACTGTTTTGGGGGGTCTCTTTGGTACAGCAGCTTGCTTATAACCCAAACACACTGCCTATAGGAAGTCCCAGCTTATCAGGACAAATAAACACAGAAACAGATCTTTACACTATTACTGGATGATGCTATAATACAGAGGTGACCAAGGTGCCTAGGAGCACAAGGGGCTCTTGTGGTACAAAGGAAGGAATTCCAGATTAGGATTCAGGACCTCAAATGGTCATTCACTGAACATAAGCAAGCCCTCAGTCCATCCTCTCCTGCCTCACAGGACTATAAAACAGCATGGATAGCACTAAAGGAGGAATAATCGTTGTTTCACATGGCCAAGAGGACTATTGTCCTATTTGAAGCCCACTTACTACCACTGCCCAAGTTTTACCATCTACAGAGGTTATCTGCAGCCCAGGATAAGATAGGTCTCTACCATTTGTTTGCCTCCAGTGCAGGCTCCTGACCAAAGGGAGGTGGTTTGATCCTTTGCCTCTAGAAACTTGATCCAGGAAAGATGAAAGCTTTCTCCAAACAACAATCTCGTCAAAAAACAGAGTCCTACTCATTGGTTTCTCCTGTATTAATAACCTGAGGGCATCTGAGACAGGTTTTCAACATCTTACAGGTATTCAAGTATTGTTGCCAATTTTTCAGTATTTTTTCTGTGTGTGTGTGTGTGTGTGTGTGTGTGTGGTGATTGTTGGCTACTTTTTCTATCTTTTTATATCTCTTTCATGTTCAGCCAATTATGCCTGCTCTGCCAAAAAAAAATTTGAGAAGTGAATCCAAAATGCCTGAAGACAAAGTTTGGAAAATGGCCCTAAAACACAAGTCAAATCACATCATTTCTCTGCTCAAAATCCTTCAGTGTCCCTTGGCCATAAAGCTCTGTGGGATCTAGCCCTTCCCCCTTGCCAGCGTGATCCTATAACACTCCGTCACTCTGCTCCGGCCCCAAGGGCCTCCTTGCTGATCTGAAATTCCCCCTGCAAGCTGCCTCAGGGACCCTGGAGCTGCTCTTCCACTGGCCTGGGGATCATGACATCGCAGGATCTTTCTCCACTAAACTGTACCTCAGAGAGGTCTTCTTTGGTTACCATGTCACGCAGAACTCCCTGAGCCCCTATGTCATTCTCACTCATCCCCTTACCCAGATTTATTTTCATTTTCTACTACTATCACCACCTGACATGGTTTATGGCCAGCTAGCAAAGATGTGTTTATGTATGCATTTTTCATCCTTCTCCTTCACTAGCATGCAAGCTGTCTGTGGACAGGACCATTATTTTGTTCACCGATGTACCCCCACTGCCTACAACAGTTCTTGGCACACAGATTATTAATATTTGCTGAATAAATGAATAGAATAGTGCACCAAAATTACCAATATGTGAAAATCTACTAATAGAGATTGTTTTTTGCCAGCTCATCATTTTGGACCTAATATGCACCTTGATCATGCTGCTTTCAACCAAATTGTTTTAGAACAACTTGTTTTCAGCCAAGTCAACTGGTACTGACTGTCCTGGGGGCACTTACTACCACTGTCCAGCTCATCATCCAGCCCCCCAACCACTTATCTATTTAGAAAGCAGGTCTAATTCCCCAGACAAAACTCACCGCAACACAACTGCACCTTTACTGCACAGTGCTTTGCTGGAAAGCTTGCCTGCCATCCTGGCAACTGGCATAATCGTGAGGTTGGTAATACCCAAGCTCAGGAAAGCTACAATTAGTACTTGACAAGCACTTTATGGCCCGCAATTTAAATGTCTATGGCATTGTAATTCAGTTCCTCCTTGAGGCAAACACATTTCTAACCTCATCTGGGAAACTGGATGAAATGTCTCTCACAGTGAAGGCCTCCCATTTAGTGCACATGGAGAGGAGAGGCTCCTCAGCTATCCCATCTCCAGGTTCAGAGAGGGCTTTCTCTTTAGCGTGCTCCCAAAATTCAGGCCATTGACTGAACAAGCATCTACCGGCTCCCACACACGTTGACAGAGCACGTGCGGGGGGAGGCGCTAGGATAGTTTTAGTTTGCTGTTTCTCCACAGGGGCTCGATTTGACTGGAGATGAGTGAGTGTGGATGATCTGGAAGGCAGACCCCACCCTCACGGTGTCGACAGCAGAGCTACAAATACAAAATCGTCCACCTGTGCACTGAAATAACTCTTTCAAATGCAAACAGTTCATACAGGAAATGCTGAAAAAGCACTTAATAAAATTCAGCACTCATTTCTGATTTAAAACAAACAAAACCAAACTCTCTTAGTAAATGAGAAAGTTGGGACTTCCAGGACACAGCAAAGTCTCACCAACCAGCGTGCCCAGCAGACACTCCATCACACTGTCTATGCTCAAGACTTCTACCCAGTTTTGTTCTTAAAGTTGATGACAGTCTAATCTGTGGCCAGAGAAGTAAAAATTACTGGAAATGAAGAGGCAGAAGTATTGTTACTTGCAAATAAGTATGACTGTCCACCTGGAAAACCCAAGGAAACCCATGGAAACTATTAGGACCAATGAGAAGTCTCAATCAGGCAGCTGGTTACAAAAGCAAGATTCACAAATCAAAGTTTTCTGCATACCAGCAATAATTAGTTAGAAAATACACAAGCTAAGGAGAACCACTATAAAGTAAAAGGCTATCAGGGCACAATAGTAACAAAGATACAAAACACTGAGTAACTAACTTGGTGAAGCAAGTAAGCTTTATATGAAAAGGGCCACAAGATCTGGGGCTGCTCAAGAAACATTTGCTGGATCAATGCACTATCAATTTTCCAGAGGAATATAATAAACAAGGTAGGAATGAAAGAAAAGATGGCCCCTGGCCCTGACAGTGATGATTCAATACTGTAAAAATTTTTATTCTCCCCAGGTCGATCCCGAAGTTCACATAGTTTCAACCAAAATATCAACTTTTTTAGACAAATGAAAAAATATTATTTCAACAAAATGATTCTAAGTTCCTAGATAAGGATAAATGGGTGAAGACAGTTAAGAAATCCTTGGAAAGAGAAGTACTGCTTTGGAGAGGACTTGCCAAGTGTAATACAAAGAAAAGATAATTTAAGGTGCAGCTGACCCAGAAAGTGTCAAACATACCTGTGAAACAGAACGGAAAATTCAGAAACAGGCCACCTATATATAAGGTGTCATTTCAGTAATTGGAGAAATAAGTTATCCAACAAATGTATTAGGACATTGGATTAACCATTTGAAATACGTATATCATTAGAGGTTCACTTTATAAAAAAATTAATTCCAAATGTATTAAAGAGCTAAGCATTTAAAAATTGAGGCATTAGTGTAACCAAAAGAAAATCTAAGTGGGTTAATTATAAAGTCATGGAGTATTTGCAAGATGTTCTAAGCATGACACCGAAAGCAGAAACCATAAAGATAAAAAACTAGTGATGTGAAATATTAAAATGGAAACTTAAAGTTCCTAACAAAAACTTCTCGTTCTCTCTTCTTGCTTGTTCTTTTCATTCAAGACTTCTACCCAGTTCTGTTTTCAAAGTTGATGACAATTCAATCTGTGGACAAAGAAGCCAGGTAAAAATACTGGAAAGGAAAAGGCAGAAGTATTGTTACTTGCAAATAATTTATCAGATTGACTTGAGGAGAATCAAAATTTTTACAGTATTGAGTCGTCACAGCCAGGACCAGTGTCCATATTTTCTTTCATTCCTACTTTGTTTATATCTCTCTGGAAAAATGGATAGCTCTTTCATTCATCCAACAAATATTATGTCCAGCAAACAAAGTATTAAAAGGTGAGAGAAAAAAACTGGAAAAGTGTTTATCACAGGCATGGAGGGGGATTCTAACATACAAAAAGCAGTTTCACAAATCAGTAAGAAAGAGCTAGACATATTAAGAAAAATAGTCAACAGAAATGACAAGTCAATTCACTAAAACAGAGGGGCTCATTCAATGATGAAATACATTCAACATTTCTGATAAACAAAAGAATGCAAAAGGAGAGCTTATCAACTGCCCAGATTGGCAGAGCTTTTGTTCCTGTTTTATTTAGTAACATCTCCCAGTTACAGGGTTCCCCCCAGCCCCCATCCATTGCTGATGACATCCATTACAGCTCAGCAGTAAGTGCAGCACAATTCCACTGTGGGTCCTGCAGGCCGGCTGAGTGGGCTTAGTCCCCTCTATGTCCTAGCTCTGAGGTCTTAGGCAAGTTCTAAAACTCTCTGAGCCTCAAATATTTTATCTTGAAAGAGGAATAATAGTTCCTACCTATGTTAGAAAAATTAAATTTAATGATGCATATAAAAGCATCTGATTCTGGTTCACACTAAGCTTTCCAGAAATGGCAGAGAAAACTTAAATTTTAAAAGACTTAAAATTTGCATAATACCCTTTGGCTCAACCAATACTACAGTCTAAGGAACTGATCATGGAGAAGCTCATTGTCTCAAGGCTGTTCGCTGCAGCATTCCTTCAAATCATAAAAAAATTGGACACAACCCATATGTTCAACAAGAGATTATCCAGATAAACTGTGACCTCCTAGAATATTGGGATGCCACTTAAAAATATGGAGTAGAGGTTCTGAATGGCCCAGAAGGCTCTTCTGATATAAAGAAACAAAGAAGGTAAAAAGCAGTAGAAAATCTGAATTCTGTTTTAAAAAAGTGTGGCAATACACACCATGATATCAAGAGTGATGGTGTTAGTGGGGTTATGAGTGATTTTTGTTTTCTTCTTTTTATTTGCTTTTTCCAAATTTTCTTCAATAAACATAAATTACTTCTATGATAAGATAAAAACATTGCCAGTTATCTTTTTTTTCTTGTTAATACAAATTCTCCATGTAGGAAAGTTGGTCTTAAGGAAGGCTTCTTTTCAAAAGATGCAAATGATCTGGTATGTACATTTCCCATCCCAGCTGGGGAAGGTTCAGCAATTGAGATGGGTTCCATGGGGGTGATATTGACTCAAGTCCCTAAACAGAAGTCACTCATGGTACTCAAGGTATCTATTTATTCCTCACTATATCTGTCCTCTTTCTGGAATAGGGGGCTTGTGATTCCAAGATAATATACCTATCCCAAAAGATCAAATATATTTTGCAATACTTTACAATAACATTTTTCCAAGACACACAGTGAAAACAGTATCTGTGGTAGAGATAAACCTCACTCCAGTCCAAAGCCTCTCTCCTTGGAGATCTGTATTCTGTCCGTGCAGTGGCCTCTGCCTGCATCCCTGCCCTAAGGATGAAATTCTGTGCTTTCCTCAAGGCCAGCTGTTGTCTCACCACACCCCCACCCAAACTGCCTGGTCCAAGGCAGAATGAACTATTATGTGGCAGAACAGAATGTTCTTCCATTCCTGGCTCCTCCGTTTGGTCTCAATCGAGTGATCACCGACTCCTGGCCCATGGCTGCCTACCTCAGGATGAACTGGATTTTCCCCACAGCCAGTCTGATGGCACTAGCCCATTGACCTCTGGCACCAGCTACACGCATGTTGCAGGAAGATACTGGCTTGTGAGCTCCATGAGGACAGAGACCATGTTTGGTACTGCCCACCAGACCCTGTTGCCTGGCACGTGGAGGTCTGAATCAGCATCTGTAGAAGGGAAGGAGAGAGGAGGGCGGGAATGGTAGTCTGAGATGAAGCCAAGGTCACCAATAGGAGCTTTTCTCTAGTCTGTGGACATCTTTGATAGTCTCACTAGCCTTGGGTTTCCCAGGACATGCCCTGAAGGAGGCCCCATTCTTAGCGGACCTGGGAACTCAAACCCACCGGATGGCCTGAATTTCCATCACACACACACTAAGCAGATCCCTCCCTCCAGAGATCATAATGAGTCATGTCAACTAGGGCCTCAGTCTCTTTTCACACCTACTCCCTTTAAGCTTCATCAACTTTGTTCTGTCCTTAAGCAGTTGGTTTTTCAACCCAAGCGCTAGTTGACACAGTTAATCCTAAAAAATAAATCTTGGAATCCTGAAGCAGTGGGGTGAATGTAACAAGAGGAAATTTGTTTTCTGTTTCTGTCATCTAAAATATTTGCTAATCCTCCTAGTTTGATATCATCAGCAAAATTTCACCAATGTAACTTCAATGACCTTGAAGTTATTCAAATCACTGATTTAAGAAATAATGTATATCATATATATATATACATACCTAAAATTTAAAGGCCCAGGCAAAAAGCAGAGCCCTATGGGCAATTACCACAGACTACTTGCAGATTAACATCTTTTGGGTTTGAGATTCAGTCAACAGATGCACCTAAATGAACCATCGTCTCTACCCGGTTGAAAAATTACTAAAGATTTTATCAAATACCTTTATGGAGTTCACATTTGCTAGGTTCCCAGGTCCCCTGACCAAGCCAGTCTTATGACTTTCTTCACAAAGTAAGCAAGATGAGTCCAGCAGGTCATGCTCTTGGAGAACTCAGAGTGACCTTAAGAGTCCCTTGGAGAACCAGGCAAGCCCTGATCACCACCTCCTTTCCTACTTGTTCAGTCCACCCCCTGGGCACCACACCAGAATCACAGCCAGTTAAGGTTCCTGCTAACTGACATGGAACACTCACACATCCCTCTGCAGACAGCTGGGGTGTGCATGCGGGGAGAGGTCATGGCAGCCAGAGTGAGCCTGGCAATGAGAAAGACTTGCTGTTCTAGAAGGGGGGAGTAGAAAGCATGATAGGGATGAGTGGAGAGAGCTCGATCTGGGCCAGATGTTGATGTTGCTCTCACTCTCCCAGGAGGAAGAAAGATAAACAAAATGCAGAGCAAACACTTACAGAGGAGACCACTCTTGCCATGAAGACCTAGGCTGGAGGCCCAGCTCTCCTGCAATCCCACTGGATGGCTTTAGCAAGTTAAAGCTCCCTTCTTCTCTTGTTGTCTTAGTCCATCCAGACTTTGGTAACAGAATACCACTGCCTGAGTGGCTTAGAAACAATAGTAATTTATTTCTCATAGTTCTGGAGCCTGGAAGTCCAAAATGAAGGCACTAGCAGAGTCAGTGTCTGGTGAGGGTCCACTTCCGGGTTCACAGATGACCATCTTGTGCTGTGACCTCACACAGAAGAGGCACATGAGCTCTCTGGGTCTCTGTTTATAAGGCACTAATCCCGGTCAGGAGGGCTCCACCCTTATGGCCTAATCACCTCCCAAAATCTCTACCTCCAGATACCATCACACTGGGAGTCAGGATTTAACATATGAATTAGGAGGGTGGGCACAAAATATTTGGTCTATAGCACTGGGCCTCTGCTTTCTCATCTGTAAAATGGGGATAATGATAACATTGTCTATGAGAAGGCAGGTGAGTGGACCACTTCTCTTTTGGGGTCCCTTTGAAGGCTAGACACAAAGACAGTGGTGCATAATGGTTGTGGACTTGAGCCCTAAAACCAGACTGCCTGGGTTTGAATAGTCAGTGATTAGCCCTGTAACTTTAGGCAGGTTATTGAACCTCTCTGCACCTCAGTTTTCTCATCTGGAAAATGGAGGCAATAAGAATGCTTACCTCATAGGGCCTGGATAAGAAGTAGATGATTTACTACCATAAAGTGGTTGGAGCAGAGGACAAGCCCATGAACATGTTCACTCTGACAGCACTGGTGTGCAGAAGGTGGGACATGCCGCGGTTCCACTTAGGCCAGTCCCTGCCTGCTCCCAGGGACCCAGACAATAAACTAGGGTTCCCACATCCCAGGTGTTTGCAAGATCTTGTATAACTCCAAATGAGAGGCGCTGGACTGGAGAAAGCCAACTACTGCAGCCAGAAGAGGGGCCGGTGGCATCCTCTGAAATAGTCTCTTATCCAGGCATCTCCTAGCCTGGCTTTTTTCCAAAGGTGTCAGAATGGTAGGGTTTGTGGCACTGTTGTGTTCTTCCTAACACTATTACATCAGTTATGACTATTTTTACCATACAAAGGCCTCAAAGCCATTAAACTAGCTTCTTATACACATCAAAAATATGTAAGAAAAGCTTTTCAGGATATAGTTACTTGTTTGTTCTGGTAGGCCTTCCATATCCTCTGACATTCTTTCTTCTAACTTATACAGGATGAAAGAATCCAACTGCCCATTTTCTGCCCAGAAAAGTTAAATCTGACTTAAAAACAAGGATAGCTCAGTCTTTTACCCACTGTCCTGTTTCTTCCCCAAACCTAAATGAGACATGCTTTAGTCCCCATTGTTTTCACAACACAGTTTTCTCTGTAGCTTTCATGATTTCCTTCTTCATGTGTTCAGACAACTGCCACCATAGGGCTCTCCTACAGAAATACTTATCAACCCCAGACAGTCCTATTTTGACTTTTTCTCAGGGCTTTCCAGCACTATTATCTGACTTAAGTATAAAATCACCCTGGAAAGGTAGAGCAGGTATCTCCCCCATTCCACAGATAAAGAAACTCAGGCTCAGAGAGCCCAGTTCCAGAAAGACCCCATGGGTGAGTCTTCCAAGACCCACACCTGCCTTCGGAACACATCCCTTTCCCTTCAGTTCCCCTGAAGCATTACAACTCCCTGTCTCTAAACACCCAGAGCTGAGTCTTTTGGCTAAAAATCCAGCTGAGTCCTTATACATCAACTTCTTTATCAGCAGATGTGAGAAAACTACTGTATTGCCCTGTTCCGAATCTCTTCCACCCCAAGTGGGTTTTAGGAATGACCTGTCACTGCTCAGAGACGAAGTGATCTGTGGCAGGCTGAAAAAGGGCTGGAACCTGGCCGGTCTCAAAAAGAAAGCCCCTAGGAGATTTTCTGTCTCCAAACCCAGAGCCTGCCCTGGTGGGGAATGGAGGGGACACCTAATTCTTGCCATATATCCTGCCACACTCAAACAGAGATAGGTCCCCAGGACCAGCACAGCATGTGGCTCAATCCAGATCAAAATGGGAAACCTCTGCAGCAGACTGGTTGCCCATCAGCCTGACAGACAGGCCTGGGGAAGTCAGCGCCAGCCTTCTGCCCTCAGACCACATGGCCAGGCCTGCCAACCTGGCTTCTGACTGCTCAGGTTCTACTACAGTTATTGCAGCGTGGAGCACTGGGGCGCTGCAGCTCTCTGCCTCCCTTCATCAAGAAAGCCATTAAGAGAAACGTAAAGCTGATTGCATCTATTAGGCCCACCTACAGACCTAACTTGGAGTAAGCTCTGAAATCACCCCCAGGCCTCTTAGGGCCTGAGTCATTTTTCGACTGTTAAAATTAGAATGGTCTCTTGGTACACACACTCCTGAATCTAAGTGGTGTCAAAAAAGGTTGGGTCCTGTTCCTGCTCAATGTTCACAGGCATCCGTGGTGTGCACAGCCCCAGTGTGGGGTTTGTGGGACACTTCCTCTCATCAGCACCTTCCTGCCACCCCACCACGCTGGTACCCATATCCCAACTGTGCAGAGAGAAAAGCAGGCTCAGTGTGTTAGGGGCTTGCCAGAAGCCCAACCCCAGGGGATGACAATACCAAGACTTAACTCCAAGTCTGCCTGATCCATGCTGCACCCGAGTCGTTGTGATGGCCCTGGAGATGACCCTGTCCAGCTCCCAAGTAACATGGAAGTGTGCCCTCCAGCTTCAGCCAAAAGGAAACCTCTTTGCTGACAACAAGTACCAGAAGTCAGGACCTTGCAGGAGGCCCTTGGTGAGCATTGATTGATTAAAAAATATGCTTTCAGATACTGCAGGCCTGAAAATGGTTGTATTTCTAGACCTTTCAGCTCTCTCTCCAGTGTCTCCTGTGGTCAGTCACCTCTGTGCCTGCCACATCTGAATGGCTCAGCATTGTCCCTGCACAGTCCTACCTCCCAGCTTTGCTGGTGCAGTTCCCCCCTCCCACAGAGTTCTGCCACATCTTCCACCCTTGTCCTTCAAGGCCAGCTCACCCCTGTTCTGTGCAGTCCTCCCAGGTTGCTCCCAGGGAGCATGCACCGCCTCCCCTTCATGCTCTTATAGCCCTTACTCGTGCTTCCCCTAAAAGTGCATTCAAATCAGCCTCATATCACTTATTTTATTTGACAAACATTTTTACTGTTTTCAGGCAGTGGTTGAGGTCTTCAGCAAACTCCAACTGCCTTTCTTCATAACTATCCTATCAAGTAGGTACTGTTACCACCCCATTTTACAGATGAAAAGACATGAGTGGCTTGCCCCAGATTAACACAGCTGCCAAGTGGTGGCCAGGCAGCCCTGCTCCAGAGTCAGTGCTCACCCCTAAGCACTCCACTAGGCCCTCTTGCTTTTGTGTGAGGTGTTCACACTGTCCTGTGAAACCCTCAAGGGTGGGGGTCGTGTCTGACTCATGCTCAGGTGCCCACAGCCTGGCATGAGGCAGGTGCTCTGTGATTGTTCCTGAATGGAGCTCAATGTCTAGCACAAGGTCCCCTCTTCCACGTGGCCATCTGACAGTGGCCTGCAGTACAGATACTGGCCAAACTTCTGGCCTCTCTGAACTCCTGCCTCCCTCCTGCGGACAGCCACTGGGGGCAGGCCTTCCTGGAGGATGAAACAGGAAGCACTGTATCGCCTGAGAAGCCGACAGCATCTATGCACACATCTCAGCATATCCCCATTCCATCCTCTCCGGGGCTTGATTGAAGGGCCTCAGGGAATGGCCGCCATCCATGACTCCCCTGGCTCTGGCTGGATCCCCGTAAACCCAGTCAAGAATTCAGGACTACAGACCCTTGTCTTGCTAGACTGGAGTGTGATCAGCAGCTGTGGGTAGTGCAAAGGGCACTCAGTTTAGAGTCCAGCAGACTTAGACTGAGTAAGTCTCCACTTACTGCTTCGCCCTGGATGCATCACTCTGAGCCTCAGTTTCCCCATCTTTCAATGGGGCTATTGGAAGAATTCCTCTCTTACCAGGTTGCTACAAGATAATGTATTTGGAATAAATAGTAAACTCTGACACAACACAAAATTTGTAATTCTTGTAGTTTAATTGTTGGAATAATATCTGCTAAATAAGGTTATTACAAGAACTAAATCAGAAACCAATTACACGTCACCCTTCATCAGACTGGGGTATGGATAAGATCACATTTCTTTGAATGCTCAGACAAGGATAGGCTCGTTCTGGCGTTCTCCGGCACACTAGGCCCAGTGCTCCCTGGGCCCCCAGGGAAGTAAGTCTATGCTGCACCACTCAAGGGGCGCCTGAGCCCAGCCTTGGTTCCATTCAGCTCCACCCTGTTGCCATGGTGGCTCTGTGGTGCCTGCTGAACACCCACTAGGCACCAGACCCATACACTTTGGTCCTATTTAGTCCTCAAACAAAGCTGGCTGTCTTCTGCCACATCTCTGTGTTACACTTCAGGAAAGGGAGGCCCCAAGTGAAGTGACCCACCTGAGGTTCCCCAGCAGGGCTGAGAGTCACACCTGGATGTCTCCAGCACAGTGCCCAGAGCATAGTAGGGGCTCAGTAAGGACCCGGCACTCTGCTTTCTCTACTACGGAGTCCCAAGACTACAATTAGGGCCTGCCAGGGCCACAGCTGGCGGGGAATCATGAGCAGTCAGGGCAAAGTCTGTCATGTGGTCTACAGACACAGGAGCCCAGCGGGGGCTTGTCTGAGGATGTGGTACTTCAGGGACTACCAGGGCCCCCAGACCTCTCAAGCCAACCTCATCATCTCCCACTGCCTAGTCCAGAACTCAGAGGTCTCAGCCAAAGCTCTTTCTGGAGAAAATAAATACTATTAGCTCAGCACAGGGGCATCTCAGCCACCCATTCCTCAGCTGCCATAGACTGGTCCTGTCTATGTATTTCAAATTTCAAGCCCATATACCAGGCTTTGCCCCAGACCCTGAACCTAGCAACGCCCCATGACTTGAGGGCTGGGTCCCCACTGCTGGCCTGGGTCCCAAATCACTGTAGACAGCCTTCGCTAACTCCCACAGCCCCAAATTTCTGCCCTGGAACCTTTGTTAGACAGTTAGGTTGTGGATGGTCTTGGGTCTAATGCCAACCAAAGACAGTGGCTGGCTTCTGAAGGTATCTGACAGTTGAGAGGAAGACATGTTAACTAACTCTTGTTCTAGATGCTTCTGTTTTCCAGCCTGCTTAGGTCAGGCTCAGCCTCAGCCTCAGCCCCCTGCCCAGCTGCTTTCCCAGACTTATAACCTAATGCTGTGTCCTCCTTCTTCATTAGGAAGTTGAGTGCATCACCCATGTGAACAATATCCCACTATCGTTTATAAAGATGTTACTGGAAACATCCAAGGGCCCAAGAACAACCCAGACTTAATTACACTTTGTGCTTAGTTTCTGGCCTATCTTACATCTGTAACTCTTCACAGCTTCTTAAAGCCCTTTCACATTGATCTGTTTCTCTTCCTTCTTCCTCCCTCTGCTTCTCTCTCCCACTAGTCAATCATCTCTACGAAAACTTATGGAGGAGCAGGCAGGCACATTATTATTCCCATTTTACAGATGAAAAAATCAAGATGTAGAGAAGGTAAATAATTAGGTCAAAGTCACCCACTAATGAGTATCAGGGACATGCACAGAGCTCTTTCCCCTGAACTGCCCTGTCCCCTAGGCTGAAACACTGGTCTCTGGAGCCAAACAGGAAACGTGTTCTCACATGGGAACACCAGGCATTTTCTCTCTTGCCTTCAAATCCTGCTCTCAATTGGAGCAATCCGTTCCTCATAGATGCCCCATAACATCACCCTCTGCTCCATTAGAGGCTCGGTTGTGATTTTATCCAAAATTGTTACATTCTACATTGTGTTTAGCACCGTTCATGCAAAAAGCACTTGCTAAGCACTTCCAGTGTGCCAGCGGCCACGCGAGGTGCTGGAAGCACAGGGGCCTTATTCACTCACAGATATTACTGAGCGCCTGCAGGCTCTGTGCAAGGCGCTGGGACATGGCGAGCACAAAACTAATGACATGCCTGTCCTCCTGGGCTGGGCCAGCTCACAGCTGTGGAGGAGGTGGACTACAGACAGAAGTGACAATACAGAGCCACAAGGACTTCACTGGGGACGACAGCCTAGCCCCAAGGGCCAGGGAGGTTTGCCACTGAGCTCTCAGCACACCTCAAATCCTCCCAGGAATGGATGGGACTTACAAACAACCATTTAACTTAAAAAAAAAAAATTCAATGAAGCTCAGGCACAGATCACACACTTTGTCAAACACAGAGTTCCCTACTGAAATAAGAAACAGTTTTTATGTGAATACATAGCATTTTACATGTTCATATATATTTCAATAACAATGATAACAGTAAAATTTCAGGGGCCATCTACTCGGTGTGGCCCCCCGTGCTCAATGCTTTCCATGAACGTTTGACATTAACTTCCAAATGACCCTCAGAGGAAGTCTCGTCCCCATTGCACAGATGAGGCTCAGGGAGCAGTGCCAGCACACACACAGGTTGTCCAATTCCAAATGCGATGGTTTCACCCCAGTGCCCAGCTGTCTCGTCCACACTAGACAGGCTTTGCAAAACACATAGAAAGACACTGTAGACACCCACATCAACCTCAGGAATCTTTCAAGATTCATCTATTCATTCCACAAATAATTATTGAGCACCAACTATCTGCTAGAAGCTGTACAGGGCACTATGGTGAGCCAAAACTGACCTGTTCTTGCACTTACAGAGCACAGTTCCCTGGAGGAATGAAAAGACCAATGTTGATCAAATAATCCAACAAATGCAAAACTACAGTTGTGATAAGCACTAGAAAGGAAAGGTTCATGCTTCTTACAGAAAACATGACAGGATTTTTCCTAATTAGGGAGGACAGAGAAAACACACTTGAGCTGGCATCTAAAAGATGAAGAGAGGCAGAGAAAGCATTCCAGGCAGTGGGGACAGCTTGTGCAAAGGCCCTGTGTGGGGGGAACACACTCACATTGAGAAACTGAAAGGATCATGTGCCTGGGCCCAGAGGGCAAGTGGAGAGTGCTCAGCACTGTAGCTGCTGAGCGTGCAGGGCGCTCTGCAGGGCCTCCAACGTCTCCAGATGTTTTGGCCCCACCCCCTGAAAAACAGTGAGTCTTTGCCGGGTGTCAAGCAGGGAAGCCACCTGATCAGAGTGCTGGGGCCGGGATCCTATCCTCTGCACCTGGGGTACAGCCCTGTACCCATCCTGGGACTGCACCACCACACTTCTCATGCTTCATGATAATGCTCCTGGGTGGCCTCCCGAGGTGCCTTTGAGAGCACAACTGCTTCAGGTTCATCTCTACAAGGCCCATGAACATCCTCAGGCCTGGCACAGAGCAGGTGCTTAGCAAGTCTGAGCTATGTGGTAAGGCTACATGTATCACCACTGCCCTGGAGATGATCTGAGTCTAACAGGAGAGACACAAACGCAAACACTGACACCCTAGTAAACACTCCGGGAGGTGACAATTCTGCAGGTGCAAGGGGAGCAGACGGTGGATCCGTGGGGGCCAGGTGTGTAGACACACAGGCTTAAAGTGAGTGAAGAGCACAGGTCTGGCTGTGTGTGACTGAGTGGGTGGACAGGGAAATGGGAGGGGGGCTGAATTAGAGGGAGAGGGAAGAGGTTGGGTAAAATTCACCAAAAAAAAAAAAAAAGGCATAAGCTCCTGACAAACTGTGCCACTTGGTTCTATGGGAGAAAGATAACTACCTAAAGATGCCGCTTCACTTAGAACTTAAGCAACAGAGATCAAAGTCAGACCATCCAGATTGAAATCCCAGCTCACTACTTGTTTGGTTGTTGAATAAGTGATTTAACCTCTCTAAGCCTCATCTGTAAAGTGCAGACAATAATAGTACTACTGCAACAGACTGGTGTGAGTATTCTTAAATGAGAATGAAGCAAAGCACATGACGTGGGGGCTGACATGTGCCAAGCACAGGATAAAGCTGAGTTTTTACTGGTGGTATATTCTCTTTTCCTTTGCCTATGCACTGAATGTTTCCATTCTCTTTTCCTTTTTTTTTTTAATGACAACAAGATCAGAAGCTCTCCAAGGGCTTCCCAGTGTTTCTTGAACGTACAGAGTCCAGCACAGAGCTCAGAAGGGTTGGTAGGGCCCTCAGAGGACACTGTGTGGAGTGGAAGAGAGCCGATTTGTCTATCAAAGCCAATGCACACTGAGCTAAGCTGGGTGGGAGAATTAGCATGGGCTCTGATCATATGCCCTGGAGTGGGCTACTGGGTCCCTGCCTGCCAGTTAAATCCCTGACACAATTCTGGGCAATCTCAGAAGAGTTTCAGTGAATGGGTAGTTCAAGAAACAAAGTAATTTGGATAATATAGTGATCATTGTAAGGATGGCTGTAGATTTCGAAATCAGTTCTCTCTGAACAAAGTCAAGTGGATCATAGGCAGAGTGTGAAAATATCATTTTCTTTCTGCCATCTCCTGACCCTGTGCCATGAGAGCGGCAATAATGTATTACTCCACCAAGTCCTTCTTTGGCTAGATTTTATCTGAATGGTGACTGATGATGTCCTTGCCAAATGGCAGGAGAAGGGGTCTGCTTCAGCCAGCAGCTGTGCAATGTGGGCACTGATGAAGACAGATGACTCCATTTACTCAGTACTTTGGATCAAGCACTAATTTTCTAGATGACAATGACAATTCATCCTTTCAGCAATGTAGACTGGTTCAAAAAAGATTGAAAAAATAAAAAATTGGCAGAAAATGCCCAATCTGCCCCAAAAAGGTGTCACAACACTCGTGCCCTGGGAATTCTCAAACTCTCAAGCTCAGCTCATAACCAATTTGCTTTTATTTTGCACAGGACTCTAATAAACTTGGTTATCTGATTCAGGATCCAGCCAAAACCAGAGCAAGGAGATGGTCACCTCCACACTGAGTTCTTCTAGTTTCCAAGTCAGTCTTGACCACGGAAGGATAAAGAGCAAAAGCTTCCAGCCCAGGAGCAGGGAGCCTGGACTAAGTCTTGCTGTTAGGGCATCCCAGGGCACCCCTTCATTCCCTGTGCTCAGACCTGCTGCCGGACCGCCTGGCTCACCAAGGCTGATGACACCTTCATTCCTACAATCTCATGCCCCTCTTGCCTCTCATGCTCCCTGGAGTGGAAAAGGAATATCAGAACCTGATTCCTGCACCCATCAACTACTGATTAGAATAGTGCTCTGATAAATCGATCTCCTAAAACCATAATACATTTCAGATGCTGGAAAGTATTTCTTTCCTAGGTTTTGTGTATCTTGGAGGCTGCTGCGCACGCTTATCAGGCAAGAAGAGACTGACGCTGGCTTTGCACATAATTTTCTATTGCCACATCCAACAAACACCCTCTCCCTTTGCTCTCCACAACTGCAGGGACCCAGAAAGCACCACCTGGTAAGAAGAACACTAAAGAAGCAATAAAGACCAAACAGGAAGCTCACCCCACATGGCTTGGCGTACAAAGTACCTCCTCGATTTGCTAAAACTATGCCCATTAATCCTCTTAGAACTGCAGAGCTGGTTCCCAGGCTTTTAGAGCTCCTTGTTCATTCAATAAATATTTCTTGAGTTCCTGCTCTTTGCCTGCCCTGAGCGAGTGCCTAGAGGGACCACAGGGGAGCCAGACACACTCAGTGCCTGCCCTCATGGGCAGGAGATCCTCAATCCAAGTTGCAATTCACAGAAAGGAACAAAGACATCCTTATGCTTTAGCAACTAACCTCACACCAGAATTCAGACTGTGATCCCACCTGGGGCTCACACTTCCATGGCTTTAGCCTGGCACACCTGCTCATTCCTAGTGAGGTACAGAGAGGAAGGCATCTCACCAGCCTCACTGCACCTCATTAACATATGCATAGACAGTAAGAATAACGGAGTAGATGAATGCAGATGCTCATTGGGCAAGCTATGCCATTTAATTCTCTCACTTTCCTAGAATCAAAATAAATAACAACAACAAAAAAAGTAGGAGATATGAAGCCATTTACATTTTATTCCCAAACAACATGGAGAATGACCAAACAGGTGCCTCCAGAAGGAGGATGCCGTCTCCAGCTTTCCCTACTGATTCCTACCATGGCTGGGTCACACCCCGTGCAAACGGTTTGTCTTGACCACCTTTTTAGACAGTGAGGTCCTCAAGGGTGGGGTCTGTGCCACATCCATCTTTGTATCCTTGAGCCTAGAACAGGGCCTGGGAGAAAATTCTCAACCAGAGCATGTGGTATTAGGGCTGAAGCAGAAGCAGGAACTGTCTGGGGCAGCCAGCACAGTGGCCACTCAGATCTCCTTTGCAGAGAGTACCAGCAGGAGTGTAGTCAGCTAACAGCCTTCAGCTGTAGCTTCAGGATCTGTTGCAGCATTTAACTGAGCTAAGGATAATCTCCCCAGGCAGCTCTCTACTGAGCACCCCACTGGGTTGTCTGGGGGCCGGGGGTCTGAGAGCTGCCCCCCAGTATGAGCCTCTTCCTACCCAACTCTCCTTGCTTCCCCCTCTCCTCTCATAGCTATCAGAACAGTATCATGTCCGAGAATTTCCTACCTCCTCTTTCAACTTTCCCAGATATTAGCCCCAGAGCTGCTGCACTTATAAATTCATCTTGGCATCTACTTTCTGAAGGACCAGAATGACCAGTGTCTGTGGCATCCATATACCTCTCCACACATCCCAGCCTCTTTCAAAGTTAGGTTGACCAGTGGCTATTTCTGGTCAATGAAATCTGAGTAAAAATAACATGCATCACTTCCAAGTAAAGATGGTTAAAAATCCGGTGTGCCTTCCCCAGGATTCCTCTCTGCCCCCATCTTCCTGAAGCCACAAGATGAGAGAATCACAACATAAAATCAGCCTGGATCCGTGTGCTCCCACTTGCAAGAGAACAACTCCTGGGCGAGCACCTCTGACACACTCTGGACTTTGGGTGAGCAATATATAACTTTGTGTTATGCAACAGAGATTCCAGGATTTTTTGTTAATGCAGCACAGCCTAGTCCACCCTAACAAAAGAATATATCCTAAACGCATGTATGTTTAGCACCTCTATTTGCACTAGTATCTTACACTTCCAGTCTGCTTGTTTTCCTGCTAAGATGTCAGATCTCTGTACAAAGTTGGTGTTACTCTGTGCCCACAGAAGGGTAGGCCAAATGCATGAAGAACAGCTTTTAAAGATAAAGTTAGCTCCCTAAAACTCTTAGCCTAATACCAGGTATTAAACAGGCCCTAATGTGTTAGTTCCACCAAACCATGGGTGCCTGGCGAGATATGGGAAATTGGTCGGGGATTGGCATGGCCAAGTGCATTGCCCTTATACTAGGGAAGCTTGGGGGTTGGTGCTGGTGGGAAAATGTAGAGGCAGCTACAGCCTGACAGTCAATCCTGATTCACTGGGTCACCTATGTTCTGTGGTGATGGGGGTGGGGGCAGGTGAAGACCCTGGGAAAGTGATATGGACAAGCCATTCATTCTATGAGATGTTAATTCAGAAACAGATTCTAATTTGTTCACTTATAGTTCAGTTCAGCAAGTATTCACCGATGCCCACTGATGTAAGACACAGGGGACACACGCTGGCCCTGCCATCATGCTACAGTCCAGTGGGAGAGAAAGAGGCAAATGTAGCTATGGTACATGGCAGACTGAAAGGTGTAGGGGCATACACTTTAGTAAAGGTCTCATGCTTGAATCCTCTTCCTCCAAAACCCCTCACAGCAACATGGCTTTGGAAAACACAATTGCAGATAACACTGCTTTATTTTACATCATGTCTTGAGGTTCCACATCCTCCATATTTGCTCCTTATTACAGCCCTGTGAGGTTAGCATAGGTATCCCCAGGTGATACATGAATAATGACACAGGTGACAACAGAGCAGCGAATATTTACTGAGC
This sequence comes from Manis javanica, assembly GCF_040802235.1. Lineage (NCBI taxonomy): Eukaryota > Metazoa > Chordata > Mammalia > Pholidota > Manidae > Manis > Manis javanica. The sequence goes on along the minus strand of NC_133157.1, from coordinate 31,533,729 downwards.
ACTCACAGTGTACCACGCCATTGATTTCATCACTTTACCTCATAGTCTTGTTCATTCCCCTGAGGCACTTAAGATGTTAGCCCTATTTGATAGATGAAGAAATGGAGGTAAAGTGGCTTGCCCAAGGTCACAAGCAGGTAAGTGGTAGCCAACGGAGATACAGACCCAGGTCTCCTGACATGCTAAGGAGCCCACCCATCAAGTGCAGGAAGCCAGGGGAGCTCAGGGCCTGCAGAGGCAGTTTGCTGGTCTGTGGCCGGCCTCATCCCCACAGGGGTGCTCTCTTTTGCTCCCCTGCAGTGCAACTGATCGTAGTGACTTCTGCCTGCCAGATGCACTCCCCCATGGTTCCCTCTCTGCTGTCCCGCCTGCCCTGTCAGGCCTGGGTGTTTCCATTCCCCTCCGTGTCCTCCCACATGGCCTCTCCATCTCTGTGCCTACCCCAGCATCTCGCCCCTGAAAGACTGTGACAGCTTCCAGCTTCTCGGCCTCCAGGCCTCTGCATTCCTACCAGCCCTGATTGTGTCACATCCATGCTCTAAGACCCCCATGGCATCTCACAGAGCTCCAGAATAAAGGCCAACCTTCTTGACACGGAATTCAAGGCTGTCCACACCTACCACCTACCTTTTCCTCCACAAACCCTGTGCTCAGGTAAAAATATAACAAGTCAATATTCCCCAAACACACCTCACACTTTGTGGTCTCCATCCTTCGATCTTGGGGATCCATCCTAGGATCCAACACCCATTTCCCAGAGACCCTGTCTCTCTGCGCCAACACTATGTTTATTCTTCCAGGCCCATCTTGACTTCCCACCCTCCAGGAGGCTTCTCTTGACCCAGGTATGATGTTCCTTTTCTCTTAATACCCATGGCATCTATTGTTTCTTTCCAGAATTTGGCGTCTCCCAATGGCCTGTCTTTGTGGATATCTGTGATCAGACCAGCCTGGCATCCACACCCCTTTAACAGCCTCTGATGTCTTTCAGGAATTATCTTTTTCCCCCTCTATATTTATGTGGCTAGGTAGGGTTGACCTTGCACCCACTCCCTCCCTGAAAGGCTGGCAGATGTTCCAGGTCTGGCAGTGTCATATGATCGGTTCAGGGATGGACACATAACCCAGTTCAAGCCAATAAGAGCTGAGTCTGGGATATCTGTTGAGACAGTTAGGAAAGAAACACTCTTCTTACCGGAGTTTCTAAACTGGGAGTGCATAAACTTGCAGCTGCTAGGGGCCATCTGTACAACGGCATGGGGACAGCCTGACTGACAGTGAAGCCAAACACAAGAAATCAGAGCCGAGAGAGAGAAACGTATTTTTTCAGATATCAGTTGAGTTCCTGGATCCAACCATGCCTGAACACAGCAACTCCAGGATTTTTCAGTCACATGGACTGGTTAAAGTTAGGTTTCTGTCACTTGTAACAATAGTCCTAAGCAATACACCTACTGAGGACTAGGTACTGTGCTGGGCAGTGGGGCGAAAACTACAAAGAAGATGTCAGCTTGATCCTAAAAAAGCTCATTTTCTATTGTTTTATTTCTAAGAACAACCATTATTGAGATATAATACACATACTATAACATTCATTCTTTTGAAGTGTACAATTCTATGGCTTTTAGTATAATCACAGAATTGTGCAGCCATCACCCCAAACACTTTCTATCTTGCATTGAAAATGACATACATGTGTTTACCCTATTCTCCCCTATGCACCAGCTCTTCTCTTGAGCCCTAGGCTGGGTTTCCCCCTTTCTGCAGCACCAGCAACTGTAGTAGGTGCTCAATTAATTCCTGCTGAGCTGTACATCACCATCCTTGAAAAGCTTGGCCTCCATTCAAAAGTGGTTTGGGTCCTTTCTAAAGCCCAATGAATGAGAGGACAGATATTTGGCAAAGCCACTCAAGGAAAAGATGTGCATCTCCCATCCCTAGGTTTTCTCTGGATTTTCTAAGCTGGGTCCCTGCATCACGGAATACCTTCTGAGAAGTACACACCTGGAAAGTGCTCTTTTGGCTCCCTGGACTTTTTCTAATTTTATTACAGAATAATTTAAAATGTTAAGTGGGAAAACATATAAATCCAACAATAGGGGCTGGACATAATACTTTTGGTAGAACCATAGCATAGAATAGTATACAGCCACTAAAAATCATCCTTGCAAAGAGAGATCCATAATATAATGTTAACTGAATGCAACACAATATACAAGGGAACTTAGAATAAGATCTCAGGCACATAAAATAGTAAACACAGGCAACTGGAAGGGAATAATGCTGATTGTTATGTGTAATTATCTTTGTGTAGGTGCATTATGGGCAATTATTTTTTCTTCCTGCTTCCCTGTAGTTTTTAATTTTTCTAAAATGAACATTACTTTAATCAAATAGGAAAGCCCACCATTATTTTTTAAATTTATTTCTTGGTTATCATTTAATTTTATTAATGTGGCTACCAAAGCATGAGAAACAACTATATGAAGAACATTTCTGAATCTCTTGTAAAACTTTTTAAAAAAAGACATTGTCCCTCAGAGTCTCTTAACCAAACATGTAAGTAATAATCTGCCATATTTATCTTTTTACCTTGACTGCCAGGAAGTTCAGAGCTAAAATTTATACTCAATAATACAATAACCATCTTAGTCCAGGTTCTTGGTACAGTAACATTCATATTTCTTTATGGTTTCTGATGCTTCCTTTTTTCTATGTTTTCAGTTGTCTTGCTCATGTTTTTATATACTTGAATCTCCCTTGCAATACATAAAGAAGTATTTGCTGACATGATTTGAGGTACACCAGAGGAAAGAGATACTGATTAGCTGATGCTCTGTTGGGATATTTCTTTTTACAAACACCAGGTACTAAGCGGGGCTTTGAATATTCTATTGCTATTCCAGTATAGTAGAGGGCCAACCTGGATAAATGTATTCAGGAGGCTACTTTGGGACAGACTGTCCCAATGATCAGATGAACCCATTCCTTGCTAAATCTCAATCTTTTTGAAGACTGTGAACAAAGGTCCATCCTGGCTGCCCACACTAAGTGACAGGAAATGTCAGCAAAGCTAACCAAAATCCATCCACCACACCCATCTTGTGTTCAAGTCTACAGACACAAGTGACACAGACAGCAGGCGGTTAGGGGGTGCACACAATCCACAAAAAGCCCATCTGAATAACATGGACCCCAGACACTCTAACACAGGCCCCAAATACCTTTCACATCACTATGGATTTTGCTATAATTACCCAGGCTCATCTCTCCTTTACTTCAGCTGAGAGACAAAGTACCTCTACTCTAAATGTGGGCCACCTGAAAATTTTAAGTATTAGGTCACCTAGGTGTTTCTCAAATGTGACACCTCATGGCAGGAGATAACATATTTATTTGATTATAAGCCAGAATTCTTTTTTTCTGGTGATAGCTTCACTGACTCCTGATGAGATTTCATGAGATTTCAAAAGTGAGGGAAAACTAATGAGTCTCAATATTTTAGTTGTGACCAATTTATCACATCTAAACTTGCAATGTTTAATTTGTGAATTGACCCCAAAAGCAAATGAAAGAAGGGAGGCAGGAAACATTTATTTAGTGCTTACAGCATGCTGACAGAACACTGGCCACCAAACCCACCAGCTCATGGCATTTTCCACGCTGCCCTGTCATTTCCCTTCAGCGCTACATCACTGCCTTGCAGAGTACACATAATAGTCCCACTTTTCCAGATGTGCAAATCTAGGCACAGAGAGATTAGATTCCTCGTTCAAGGTCACTAGGGGGAGGATAACCAGTTTCTGAATAGAACCCAGGTCCAACCCACCCCAAAGCCCAGGCTCTGTGCTCCTTGCAGGGCTAGAGATGCTTCCTGTGTGCCTGAGGTAGAGCTTACCCTCTGCCTTCCTCCCCACGGCTTCTGGCGGATTCCCACCAGCTGCAGAGCCTCCTCCTCTTGCCTTTGGGCCCTTTCACTCAGAAAGTCATCAAGACACACTTGAAAAATAAAATATAAAAGCTTCAGCCCACACCCTGAAACTAAGCACCCATCCCATTAGCCACAAACAAGCTAATATAAAATCTCTTTCAGAGCAGCTTTCTGAAGGGAATAGACTGGTGATGAACACATTATGCAGCTGGCAATATTTGATGATGATGCAAACAGGGCTGCCCTGTCTACAAATATTTTTGTCTCCAAAGAACTGTCTCTCCTGTTCTCCAAAAGAACATGTATGGAAGCAACAAACAGTGCAGAGAAGACATGCCTTGGTATTATTGTGCTGCCTTCTCCACTTATGTGTGCCGAACAAATACCCTAGAGAACTTGAAATGTTCGCGCAAAGACGGGAATGTCATTCAGAAATGATTCTACACCCGGGTTACCTCTGCTCAGCCACCCAGTGTGCATCCTCCTGGGGCAGAGGAAGGCACTCCGCTGGCAGCAGCCTGCGCGCGCCGCCAACTGCCTCTCGTTCCTTCACCTTTTATTTACAGTGCAGAGCAGCCCGGTTCATCAGTGAGGGGGGGTGGCAGGGAATAAGATGCAATCCAGATTTCTGCTCTTTCTCCGGGGACAAAAAAGAGAGAGAGAGAGAGAAACCGACAGAAGGAAGCCGAGGCCAGACTGCACGATAAGCGCGGCGGCGCGACCCTCCTCTAGGAAGCGGGCTGCACCTGGCCTCTTGAAGCTCCCGGGGAGCCAGGGCCAAGCCCAGCGCCTCGACCGGGCTTGGCGCGGTGGAAGAAGCACCAACCCCGCGTGCAGAACAAGAAATCACTGCCCCCTTCAGGCTGCAGCCCGAGCGTAGGGGCTCCCCTCAGTCCGGAAAAACTCGTAAGCCGACCTCGCGCGGCCGGCAGACACTCCTCCACCGGGCGACGGTGAAGGTCCGCGCTAGGGCTTCAGCCGGGAACCCAAACAGAGGGCGTGAGAAGTCTTGGGATGGGAAGCTCTCGGGTCTTAGGCTCCCCTCAGAGAAAGGGGCCGGGGAGCAAGCCCGTCTCTGCGCTCCAAGTCCGGGTTTCAAGTCTGCGACCGTAAAAACTGCGCCTGCAGCCGCAGGGCCAGTAGCCGCAGGGCCAGCAGCGGCGCGACCGGACACCCCCGCACGTCCGGGGCGACACCTGTCAGGGGGGTACTCTCTGTGCAATTAAACCGACGGCGAGACTCCTCATGAAACCGCCCCGCTACAGGCAGCGCCGGGCTCATCCGGGCAGCAGCGCTGCGGAGCCGGCGGCCCCACACCTGCCCGCGCGGTGCCGGCTCCGAGCGGCTGGCGCGCACCAGGAGCCCAGCGCTGCTGCGCGCTCTGGCCCCTCGGGCCCCGGAGCTCTCCGGACCTCCAGGTGCGGCGCGGCTTTCCTGGGGGCCGAGAGCAGGCCTGTGGCCTCTCTAGCGCAGGTGGCCCAGTTTAGTCAATGCGCCTGTTCCTCCCACTCGGCAATCCACAGCCCCATCAGCCGGACCTGGGCAGGGGCAACCACTGCAGGCCTTTTGGGGGTCCAATCCCCACCTTCCCACTCCTTCTCTGGTCAAAGCAAACGCTAGTCTTTACCCCACACCCAACACATACAACGCACACATACAGTCCCAGAGGAGGAAATGCTCGGCAAATCTGGGTACCAGCTATGCCGGCCGAGCCCGGCAGGACCCCGTGTAAGCACTGAGCACCAGCCCGCGGCGCCCTCGGCAGGCACAAGCCGGTCACCCGGGCTCTCTGCCCAAGGGCTGAAGCTTGCCCCTGTCCAGCACGCCCTCACCCATGGGCCCCCACAGCCCCGACGGCGCGGGCTGCTGGACACTCACCTCTGTGTCGTAGAGTCGCAGGTCGAGGAAGTAGGGACGCAGGAGCGACTCGTTGCGGATCTGCTCGATGGCCAGCTCCACCGCAGGGAGCACGCCGCGCCCGATGCTGCCCTTGGCCACCTCCTTGGTGAGCGGCATGAGGCCCAGGATGGAGAGCGGCGGGCTGCTGGGCGGCGGCCGGGGGGCCCCTCGCGCCCAGCCCCAGGCCCCGGGCGCCAGAGGGAGCAGCAGCGCCAGCAGCAGGCGCAGCAGCGGGCGCGCGGGCGGCGGCGGCGGCGGCCCGGGCTGCCCGGAGCTCCGCGGGGAAGCCATGCCGCGCCGCGGGCTGCGGGCGCTGGCTCACTCGGCCCGCATGGCCTGGCCCGGTCCGCCGCCCCGCGCCACGCTCTCCCCGCGGCGCCCGCGCAATGGCGCCGGCCCCAGCCCCGGCTCGGGCTCGGGCTCCGGCTCCGCTCCGCTCAGAACGGCCGCGGCGGCGGCGCCCGTGACGGATCAATCACGCCGGGAAGAGGTGGGAGCGAGCGGAGTACGGGAGGCGGGGAGCGAGGGAGCAAACGCCGAGAGGGGGGCCGGCGTCTCCGCGCGCGCCTCTCCCGCCGCGGCCGCCCAGAACCAGGCCGCCTCCGTCCGCCCCCGTGCGCGCTCTGAGCTGCTCTCCCGCCGGGAGCCGCTCCGCGGCAGCCCCTGGAGCCCGGCCGGGGGAGGGCGGGCGGCAGGAAACGCGGGAGGCGAAGGCGCGGCTGCTTAGCGGCGGCTCGGGCCGCCTCCGGGGACGGGGCCGGGCCGTGCGCGCCGCGGGAGGGGTAGGCGCTGGCGCTGCGGCGGCCGCGGGGAGGGCCGTCTTCCCAGCGCACGCACACACGCGCCCCCGGCCCTCCGCCGCGCGGGCTGCCGCTGCGCGCCGACCGCCGGGGACCTGAGCGCCCGGGGCAGCGGTCGGGGGAACCAGTACTGCGTGCTTGGCACAGACAGCGGCCGTTGCCGCTGCGCCGGGCGCTTCCTGTAGCACCTGCACGGTGGTTTGGGACTGCTTCTCCGAGGTCTGTCTGGGAAGGTCTGGACTGTGAGCGTGCCGCGGAGGCGTCCTAGAGGCACCTGCAGCCTATGCTTTCCTGTTCTGCACGGGTGTCCTGGGTCCCTGACCGAGCCCGAAGGGACGGCCGGAAGATGCGCTCGAACACCCCTTGGTGCCAGGGTGTCCAGCTCTTAGGGTCTTAGCTGAGAGCCCCCCAAACCCCTTCCCCACAAGACCCCAGAGGAGACTAGGGTCCTTATCTTGCCTGTGCTACTGCCCCTTCCAGGCATTTAACCTCCCTCGCGTCCTCACTCCCAAAGAGCTACCCGCCCTAAAATTCTGTCCCAGGCAGCACACTGTCCTCAGGCAGGGCGGACCTGGCCTCTCTTTGCTGGGTCGCACTGGCTAACCTTAAGCAAATCAGTCCTGTGATCTGACGTAGGGCCTTGGGCTCCGTATGCCTCTCCATGCTTGAATAGGAATTATGGTCATTAAAATATAAAATCCCAAGGGGTAATTAATGAGGGTGACCCAGTAAGATACCAAATCAGAAAACATCCTTGAGCCTGAGCCAAACATCATGGGCGAGAGCAATGACCTTGTAACAAGGTTGAGAGTTTAACCTTCACTGAGCACTTACTACAAGCCTTGTAATGCAATCCTCACAACTGCCCTATGAACTAAGTACTGTGTTTATCGTCCTCACTTTATAGGTGAATACACTGAGGCTCAGAGAGGTTCCAGTGCTTGCCCAAGAACACAGAGCTACTAAGGGAGGACTGGGAGCCAAAGCCAGCAGGAGCTCTTTACACAGTCAGTGGGAGCCAGAATGGGGAACAGCTTCCCATACAGGAGAGGCACTGCCCTGACTCTGGGTTGTTCTGGACCTCAGGTCCCTCAGGCATGCGGTGAAGGAGTTGGACCAGATGATGTCCATAGACTCCCTTTTCTGGACTGAGGCAGGGGCAACCCTGAATCACAGGCTAAGTTACCAGGAAGCATGAAGACAGAGAAGGGAGGCTGAGTCCAGCTCCTGGAGAATACCTTGGACAGCTCTGGGGAAGCCAGGCCAAACTCTCCCTGTCCCAACTCCTCTTTCTAGGCTTCTGCAGACACCACTTCCCTGGCATCCCTTAGCGTTTCATCCTCCCCAGTCTGGAGAGCTCACCCTCTGAGCATCTCCACCAAATACATGGTCCAGAGGACAGTGTAATCCCTACACACTCGGCTGCTGTCTCACTTGACGTTACAGATACCCTCTAGTTATAGGCCTCTGGCATCTGTCATCCCTCGACTTAGCTCAGGTTTCTGAATAAGCATTTGCACTTTTTTTTCCTTTTATTTCCCTTAGCCATTTGCGTTTTCCTTAAAAGTTGTGCCAATATGGAGTATCTGCTGACACCTACATCTGGGAGTAAGTTGAAAGCTGGCCTAACTTTGCTTGACATTTACTAAGTGGTTGAAGGCCCTGCCTGGAAACTTTCCTTTCAGCATCTCCATCTCCACCATGGGGTGACCTGGCTCCAACACATGTGACCTAGGACTAGTCCTGACCCAAGGAACACTGGCCTCACTCTGGCTGTCAGCCTGGCTCCATGCCAAACTCTGATCTCATGCTCCACTCCTGATGTCTAGGCATCCCTCTGGTTCCCAGATCCTGACTTGGCCTGTGTTCCAGTTTGGGTTACTGGATCCCTGGCATGTGTCCTGGGTCTGATTTTGTACCTTGGTCACCAGCCTCAACTCCAAGTTCCTCTTGAGTATGAGTCTAGCCTCTTGCTTTATAATAATCATTCATTCCTTCAACCAATATGTTGCAGCATCTACTATGTGCTGGATGGCATCATAGGAGCTGAGGATACGGGAATAAACAAGCCAAACTAAAATCCCTGTTCTCATAAAATTGACATTCTAGTGGAGAAAGAGAGACAATAAACAGGAATAATAAGAATTTCTAGTATGTCAGTGTATAAAAAAGTGCTATGGAGAACAATAAAGCTGGAAAGGGGATTGAGACTGACAGGGTTGGGCTGCAATTTGAAATAGAAGGTCATGGAAGGACACACTGAGATGACTTTTCAGCAAAGGTCTGAAAGTAAGCAAAATATGCAAATAATGTTACAGGTGGAGGAAAAGCAAGGGCAGGGCCTCCAAGACAGGAGTGGGCCTGGCATGTTCAAGGGACAGTGGGGAAGCCACAGGGAAAAGCAGTAGTAGCCAAGGTCAGAGGTAGGAAAGATCAGGTAGGACCTAGGCATTACAGGGACTTCGGCTAGCACATGGTGAAGTGAGGAACCACTGGTGGGTACTGAGTGAGGCAGTGACATGGTCTGACTTTAACAGGGTCACTCTGGCAGCCAAGTGAAGCATCGGCTGGTCAGGGGAAGCGTGGAAGCAGGGAGACTAGTTAGCAGGCTATTACACTAAGCCACACGTGATGGCAAGAACCAGGGAGCAGGCAAGAGGCTGTGAGGACAAGTGGCTAGGTTAACAGTTGTTCTTATTAACGGGAATAAAGTGCACTGGCAAATGCCAAGTCTCAGGACTATGGTAAACTCTGATTCTCACAAGCTCATTTACCTTACAAGAGAGGTAGTAGAAACTTTAGAAAGCAGCATGCTCAGGGGTACATCCTAGACAGTGATACAACACAGATGTCAGCCCAGTCTGTATGGCTTAAATTCTCATCTTCTTCCCCAAATCCTGCCTCCTTAACAATCCTTTTCCCAGGCCTTCTCCCTACACACAAGAACCAGAAGCCAGTCTCCAAACCCTAGCTTAGCAGTTGGAGCTGTGTAGAAATATGATGCTCTTTCCCTTTCTGAGGATTTTGGGGGGCTCCATGGTCCATCCAGCTGCCTATTCGCAGGACACCCATCCCTTGGAGCAGTGTCTCAACACTGGGCAGCTAACCAGGCCTTCCTCTGTTGTCTGTCCTCCTTCCATATTGGGCTGGACACCCCCATCACCCTGGTGCCAGCTACTCAGATCTGGCCTCCCACAGCTGCCTCCTCCCAGGAACTGGGGTCCAGTTTCCAACATCCTGTTCCCAGTCTGACCTGTTATCCATAGTGCCTCTACTCTAGCTCCCAGAAAGGGAGGTCTTCTCTTACTTTTTTTCTTTAAAAAAAATCAAGCCATCTTTATAAACATCTCCTGTGTAGTTCTCTTTCATGTTTACATTGAAATGTTTCTTACAACCAAGTAGCTCAGCTGTTTTTTTAAAAAATACATTGTTTTCATTTCTTTTTTTTAATGGATAAGTTATGAATGATGGCACCAAAAAAGATGAGCTGAATGAATCTAAGATGCTTTTCTGTTTTTACAAGGCATGTTTTTTAAACCATAAAATTGGGTTTCAGGCATCAAATGTGGTCTGGTGACACAGTTCGAGAAATAATAATAGCTACCATTTATTAAACACCTACCTACTCCAAGCCAGACACCTTGGTATGCATCATCTTAATCTTCACTACTGCCTGAAAAATAGGTAGTAGGATCCCAGTTTTGCAAATTATGATACTGAGGTCCAGATGGATTAAGTGAAGGCCTAATGATGCTCTGCAGAGGCAGTCACGGAGCCCAAGCCCAGTCTGCCTGACCCCAAACTCCTGCACATGCCTCTGCCTTCAGGCCTCCCCTTGAGGATATCCTTCCATGACTGAGGAGGATGTCATCTGTCAGAGGTAAAGGCCGCTGCCAACGGTCTACACCAGAAAGAGGCAAAGTGACTTGGCAGGGTCCCCCACCAAATTAAAAATAAAGCTGGCTCTCCTTCTGGGTTATCTGGAGAGTCTGTGACTACACCTTCAGGAGTTAAAGTTAAGCCTCGGACAGACCAGCAGAGCCTGGAGCCTCTCCTTCCACCCATTTCTCTGAACAGTTTGAGAGCAGTGGAAGGCTGGGGGAGTTAGCTTGCTTCATGTCAGCTGGACGAGTCCTGAGCCGACACAGGCAAGACGTGTAGCTCATAACTGAGTGGCCTCCAGAATGACACTGGAGACTGGCAAAGGGGCCAAAGACCCTGTCATGTAGAGGTTTCAAAAATAATAAGATCATTTCAAAGGAGATCTTGGATGGACAAGAGGCTCAGTTTAGGAATAGAGCCTTAGATGGGAAAGCCTCCAGTCCAACCACTCACCAAACCTAAGAAGTAATGGTGAATTTTGCAGTCAGGCAGTCCTGGGCTCAAATTCAGGTGCACCAATGATTAATGTTGCGACTGGGTATGTCACCCTCCTGACCTTCAGTTTCCTTTTCTGTAAAGTGGGAATAAATGATTTCTCTTTCAAAACAAGGTTTTGTATGGATTAATAATAATAACAATAGCTAATATGGATTGAGCATTCACATGTGCCAGGCACTGTTCCAAACACTTGTCAAATAATTAACTCCCTTATTAAGTAAGATGATGCATATAAAATACTAGACACTTATTAGGCATGCATAATAATAACACCAGAGATGGCAAGATCAGTGCCTCCTGAGGCTCCCATTCCATTATTGGTTGATAGGGTTTTTGTACATTAATTCTTAAGCTCCACAAAGTCAGGCTTCCTATAGCATTCACTCTGGATACCAATTTGCTTCTGGAGTCTACGGTGCTCTGTCTCACAATGGCAGCCCTTCATCAAAGAGAGCTCGTAAGCAACTCCTTACTCTCACTCCCAGCCAAGTCCTCTCTTCCTCAGGAGAAATGTCCCCAGTTTCCTCAACTTCCCTGATCACCGGTCTAGAGTCTGCTATGGCTCTCTTCAAAGGTGGTATCCAGAACTGGTCACAAACCCTCCATACAGGCCAAGAAGCATGTAGAATAGCAGGGCCACCCCTCTGAGCTCAGGTCTCTGGACTGCTGTCCTAGCTGCAGCCCAGAGTTAACTGCATCTTGCTAGCAGCACATCACCCCTTTGGCTTATAGGCAGCCTGTGGTTCTTTGAACCCTAGATTTGCCTTCTGTGGCATTGCTGTTGTGCTGTTTCAAATGAACAGCAAGACAGATCTCTCTAATCTGTTATCAGCAGTTTAATTCAGGAAACTATGCACAGGATTAAAGCATTTCATCCACTATTATGTCGCAACATTCCAGCCTGTTGAGGGTATCTTACATCTTAGGTCTCTTTAATTTCATATTTGCCAACTCTCTCAGTTAGTGCCATTGTTATTGGACAATCTGATTTTCTTTCTTAACCTGATGCATTGGTCAAAATGTTAAAAGGAGACATGCCAAAGACAGAGTTTTGTGACTGTCCACACTGGGGGACATCTGTCCCCTCTGGTCCTGTGACCAAATTCAATGCAGATTCCAACATTTGTGTTCAGCAGCCCATGTTCCTCCATCTTGCTCTCAAAAGTATCATGAGAACCCTTGCTAAAGCCCTTGTGACACCCCAGTGCACATGGTCTCCTTGATTTCTCTGAACTGCCAGAATAGTAACTGTACTAATTACAGTGGTGGCTGGGTTGGATCTTGGTGAACCCATATCCACTCCTAGGGACCACCCCCTCTTCTCTATGTGATCAGACATCATCTGTATACTCAGTTCTTCTTAAACATATGGAGAGTCAGCACCCAGATCCCTCATTGCTGAAGTCACCCTGTTAGCCTCTAAAAATACCAAAACTGTGGGGCACCCCCCACTACGTAGCTCTTCCTTCACTCATCTTCTGGAGATCCTTAGGTCACCCTCTGGATCTCACCCACAGTTGCCTGCCCTCACGGGCACTTTAAGGTCCTGAAGACATGCGATCATTTAAAGCATCTAGGCACCGTCTGAGATTCTCCTCAACTTTTGTTTCCCTCTTAATTGTGCTTGCTCCATTATTTCTGTTTGCTGGTTATTCTCCATCAAAATGTCTCAGTCACAGGCCTGGAGATGAGAAAGTTCTGTATTCTCTTTGTCATCCACTCATGCCCGCTCCAAATGCACCTTACAAAGCCCCTTGACTGGTCCATGACTCATTCCAGTGTGTGTCTGCACATTCCACAAGATTCTCCATTCTAGACCCCTACTTTCGGACTCTCTGCATTGTCCTGATTTTGGCGGGAGGGAGATTAACAGTACTGCACTATAACATATGTACAGAAAAGTGCACAGATCTTAATGCACAGCTCAATGAATTTGCGTAAGGTGAATACACGCATTTAAGCAGCACCAATACCCAGAACATTATCAGCACCCAAAAGCCCCCACTGGGCCCCTCAGTCACTACCCTCCCCCAGGGTAACCACCATCCAAACCGTTAACATGATAAACTGTTTCTTTACCTTTTTTGGGTCTTGATATAAATGGAATCAGCATCTGTACTCCTTTGTGCCTGGATGCTTTCACTCAGCATTTTGTTTGTGAGTTTCACCCACATTATTATGTGTAGCTGTAGATCTTTTATTCTTATAGCTGTATGGTCCTCTTACTTTTACAATCTGACATCATCACCCCATCCCTGTGCATCACCTTGGTTTTCTCTCTACCCAGCCCCAGCCTGGCTAGTTGCAAGTCTAATTTGTATCCTTGCACTTACTCTTTTCCAATCCATCTTTCATCTACCCTGACAGACTAACCTTTCCAGAGCTTAGTCATGTCTCTCCCAGCTCAAAACATTCTGTGGCTCCCTGTTATCTATGGAGCACAAATTCCCAAGACTGGGATTATAGGCTATTTACAATCTGGCTTCAATGTTTCCATCTTCAGCAACCAGATCTCCCTCCCCACACCTTCTATATTCTGACTACTTAGAATATATTAGCTGGCCCATAAACATGCCTACCTTTTCTGCCTCCATACCTTTGCTCATGCTATTCTTTCAACCTGGAATATTCTTCCCACTCTTTCTCCCATTGGCAGATTCCTTCAAGACCCAAGGTCAAATGTCACCCCACTGTGTTACCTCCTCCAGTCACTCCAGCAGAAATAATTGCTACCTTCTCTCAGCTCCTATAGTAAGGCTTGGCTCATGCTGAGAGATATCACTTATCACTTCTTTAAAAGTTAATTACCACATTTCACCCATTCTAAGAGATACATTTTTATTCATCTCTGGAATCAAGATGCACCTCACCACTGATGACATCTTATAATTGGCTGTGCTTTTTTTCTTTCTTGGGGATACATAAAATAATGTTGTAGATTTGATGAAATACAGAATTTCAATTTTGATAAACGCAATCTAGAAAGACTCTCTGGCACCACACTGTATTATATAGTGAGTGTTCATCTCTGTGTCCCTTTTCATGTGTAAGGCCATAGGCACACATAAAGCAGGCAACATGTGTTTGTTGAATGAGTAATTGCACATTACTCATTATTACCTAGACACCTCCTAAATGTATTTCTGCCATGGGGAGAGGAGACAGCATGCAGAAGGCCTCTTCATTGTGGCTTTCATGAGTTTCCTCACAAGGGGAAGAGGATCACCCTTTCCTCTGGGGGAGCTAGGACCAGGTGACAGTGCAGGAGGACTGTGGTTAGCCACAGAGTTTTTGCTCCCCTAAGCCTGTCATTGCTGGGGATGGTTGGGGAGTGAGTTACAGAGGATTAATTTAATGATGAATCCTTGATCAGCAAACAAGCTTCAATTATAACATCCTTCCTATCAGGGAAATAGGATTTGCTTTCAAGGATATGATTGATGGCCTGGTTTCCAGGAGCACACTGCGACAGGAAGCAGTACATCCTATCTTGCCAATCTTGTTCCAAGCCTCCCTCTATGAATGACAACAGTGAGTCTTTTCATTTGCTTTTTCCTAATGAAATCAGTTATTCCCTCTGCGCCCCCTCCAACCTGGCTATATATTATATTAAATAACAAAGGACAGATATTGGTGTCTGGCATCTGACTTCAGTTACTCTTTGCCCCTTTCTTAATATTCCAGCCATTCAAATTTCACAGGTGATTGTGGTAAAATATGACATACTCTATTGTTTTTCATATGCTTCTAAAATTTGGACATACAACCTATATTGTCACATACTTTGGGATGATCCACTTTATGTGAATAACAATACTGTCTTTCCCTGATATTGCACACCCTACACAATGAGCATGGACCCTCTTGTCCTCAGACAGGTCCATGTCTATGTTTAAAAGGATTGCTTTGGAAGGGAGTTTGCTCTTATGTTCACGAGGGATCCTGAACAAAGTAACAGTTTTATGGGATTTTCTCCAGTTTTAGGCCAGACTGATAAAGAATTTTGTATATGTGTCAGGCATTGCTTTCTGTTGGATGGTGTTCCTGGATATTTCAAGGGCAGGGACAGCGCCAGGCCGATGAGCTTCATAAAGTTCAATTGCATGGCCATCTGGACTTCCTTTGGGGACTTTATTTGATTGATATCTTTATTTTGCCAGGATCTTGGAGAGTACTTTTTTTTTATATACAATGTTCATTATCTTTTTAGCAAATTAGATGCCTCTGGGAATTCTCTAAATTCTGTCTTCTTCTTTAAAAGATGGATACAGTCACTTGCGATGTGAAAACAACAAATAAAAAATTTCTTGGTGTCAAGACAGTGACCTCTGGCTAATAGCATCAGGGGTGAGAGGTAATGGAGGGGTGAAAACAGATTTATTGTTTGCTTTATATGCTTCTGTACCATTTGAATTTTTTTTTCTTACCATGAGTGTAATTTTTTTACTAAGGGAAAAAAGTTTTTTGTATCACTTTCTCTCTGCTTTGTTATTGCTTTTGGTTGTTTTTCTCTCTCATATTTTCATTTTGAGAAGTTTAGCCAGAGGATGACTCAGTTCATTAAAAAAAAAAAATCCCACAAGAACAAAACAAAAAAAGATTAAAAAAAAAAAAACTACATTTGGTTTCTGTTGTTTACTATTGTTTTTCCTTTTCAATTTTCTTTTTATCTATGCCCTGATTTTTTTTCAATTTTTGATTTAATCTTATAATAGAAACAAAATAAAACCCATATGTCTCTAAAAAATACATTTCTTTGGAGGATGTTAGGGACCCATTAGAGAATCTGTGGGAGCTACAGATCCCCTCGGCAGAGACACACAGCTCCAGGGGTTGTACTCCCCAAATATCTATTCCATATAATCCAGTGTGCAATGTCCTTTGTGTATATTATCTCATTAAATTATCTCATTAATAATTCTGTGAGGTGTTCTTATGCTTCTTTTACAGAAGAGAAAATGGAGTCTTACAAAGGTTGAATGATTTGCCCAAGCTAGCAGCGGAAAAGTGACAAACTTTGGGCTGTAATTCTGGACTTGCAGGGCTAATCGGTCTTTTCCATAGTGTCAAGGTTAAGTGAACTGTTGATTTTCTAACTTCTCATACTGTTTCCATTCTGTTTGTTAAAAGCGGGTACCTGATGTTGCAGATTATTTTCTTTGCTGTTATTTTTGGCAAGGTCCCCTGTGGCTTGCGTGCTCTTCTCTGAACATCATCTTCTGCTGGGTATGAGTCTCCGAGGGGGCCGTTTGACTGATTGTTACTTTGGAGGTCCTCAAGAAATAACCTAGAAGCACATTAGAGGGCCTGGATTTCAACTTCATCACATCAGCACCCTGGCACATGACGGCACAATCTCTAGGGGCAGGAAGAGGAGGAAGGGTGTGGGGAGGGAAGACGGCGGGGAGCAAAGACGATAACTT
Source organism: Manis javanica (assembly GCF_040802235.1). Classification (NCBI taxonomy): domain Eukaryota; kingdom Metazoa; phylum Chordata; class Mammalia; order Pholidota; family Manidae; genus Manis; species Manis javanica. The sequence continues at coordinate 31,517,296 of NC_133157.1, read as the reverse complement.
GGGAACTGTTTGTTCCCTATATACCTCAGTTTCCTCTTTTTAAAATGGGGTGCACAAAGGGATGAAAGATAGAGCATAGGGCATATAGTCAATAATAGTGCAATAGCTTTGCTTGGTGGCAGGCAGTAGCCACACTATGGTGTTTTGCAACATGTGTTAATTGTTGAATCACTATTTGGTAATCCGTTGCAGACATACCACACCACTCCAAGAGGCTTAAAATAGCAACTGCTAGTGATACCAAAATAATAATAATAATAATAATATCGTACATCAACCATACTCTAATTTTTAAAATTGGGGTGAGTGATGATCATGAACAATTTTAACAATAAAAACATATTGGGCATTTACCATGTTCCTGACCATGTGCTTAGTGCTTTATAACTAGGAAAGGGCAAAGCTGGGACTCTGACTGGGTCTGAAGGCCATCCAAGGCCACTGTCCCCGTAGCCTCTACCTGTACTCTGCCACCCCTCCCTGGCTACTCTAGCAGGACCCTCCTCTCTAAATGATTGGCAGAAGATCAAAGGGGTGGGAAAAGAGATGCCACACCTTTCCAAATATCTCTGTGAAAATTACTTCTTGCCAAAAGCCTACATTTTTAATGTTCATGAAAATGATATTGTGACCAATGAAAAATTAATGTTTTGAGTCCATTTTTAGACACTTATTTATCTCATAATCCATTATAATGTGAGCATACTTTGGGAGTTCTTTCCTTCTCCTTAAGAGAAAACTTACTTTCTCCCTGACTCACACAACCAGAGTGTTACTATGGTTTGACTTAATTTAAAAAGACTCAAAAGCTATACATACATGTATTTGGGGGATTTATTCAAAACAGAGAGCAGTACTATCATCCCCCATTGTGATGATCTGATCCACTTTCATACTGGCTACTTCCGGCCCCCAAAAAGCCTGAACACGGGAACTTTGTGCCTTGGTGCACATGAAACCCTCCACCTGGAAAGTTTGTCCCTCCAACTCTAAACTGCATCTGCTTATCAGCCGAAATTAAATTCCACCTTCTCTGTGAAGTCTTCAATGGTTGTCCCTTTAAGGAGATGACCCCTCTTGTCTTCAGAACGTTCATCCCTTGAACCTCACCTCCTGCAGAGCACTGAGCACATTTGACATCTTCACTTGCTAGCACTTCTCCCATTTCCTTGCTCGGCTCTCAGAATCCTCTGGGTCAGATTCATTCTCACACCTGACCCTCCATGTGCTTTGTCCTTCTCATTGTTTTCTCACTCTTCACTTGATACCACGTTTTGGTAATCCATTGCAGGCATATCACTCCAAGAGGCTTAAAATAGCAACTGCTAATGATAACAAAAAAAAAAAAAAAAGCAACTGCTTTGTTTGCTCATGACTGTCACTGGGGCTGGGCTCAGCTGGGCAGTTCTTCTGCTGGTCTTGCTGGTGGTTGCTCATGTGCCTGCATTCTATTGACAGGTTGGCCATAGGTTGGACTCAGCTCCATCCAGTCTTGGAGCCTCTCCCTTTCTGCATGGCCTCTGTACATGGTCTCTCTGTGGGGGGTCTCTCCAGAGGGTAGCCAGAGATTTTATGTGGCACCTCAGGACTCTGAGAGGTTGAAGGCGGAAACCCCAGGTCTTCTTACGGTTCAGTGTAAGTCACCTCCATCACATTCTATTAGAAAGCAAGTTACACACCCAGCCCAGATTCAAGAGGAGAGGACACCAACAAATCATAGACACCAGGAGACAGAGTGTGCTGGGGCCGCCAGAGTCGCAGAGCGCCACAGCACACATCTGTCTGCCCGCCTTGCATGGGTCTAGCCTTTGGGGCAGGGCTGCGTCTCCAGCACCCAGTGAAGTGCTGAGTGGGGAGGAAAGAAGAAATTCCTCTAACAGGAGTCAGGAAACAGAGGCTCTGGACCTGTCTTGCCACAGCATGACCTTGGGCCTGTCCGTGCCCTTCTCTAGACCTCAGTTTCCCCATCTATACCATGAGACAGTAAACAGATCTTTAAGATTTTGTGTGTGGCTGACATTCTGTGACTTCACTGGGCACAGTACTGACCACAAGACCATGCATAGCCATGCCCAACATCTGGCCCTTCCCTGGATAGGCTGTTTTTTAAGCCTCTGCTCCTTTTCACATGTTATTTTCTCTGCCTGGCCTATCCTGTTTTTTTCCCATGCAGTACATTTCTTGAACCTCATTGACAGAGGGTGAGCTAACCACCTCTTCAGCTTGAGAGACATTCATCATCCATTCCATACCATACCCTTGTGTTTAGTTTTTCCTTTCAGCCCTAATCCCTGTTCCACCCCCAGCTCCCAACGTGGCCACTCCATGGGCCTGATACATGTCACATGTTATCTAACCTTGTAAAATATCTGCTCCTCTGGCAACGGGTGCCCATGCCACCTCTACCTCTCCATTTTCATAAACACCACCCTATGAGTGTCCTTGGACGTCTCTCAGGTACCTGAGGAGAGTTGCTTTAAGGTATATATCTAGGATTGGCACTGCTGGTCACAGGTATGTGAGTCAGTCTAATAGGGGAACAGAAACTACTTGAGTATTTGAAACAGAGGGACTTGAGTGCAGGGAACTGGTTACCCAGGGAATGACAGGGCAGAGAAGCCACGTGGGGACAGTGAGGCAGTCAGAAGTAAGTCACAGCAGGAAACTGTGACCTTCCCAGGCTGGAGAGCAGGAGAGAGATGTTATCTAGTAAAGCTGGCATCATAACTGACTGGTCCTGACCCCTGGGGGGAGGGGTAGCTGCTGCTTGGAGATGCCACCTGAGGCTGAGAGGAGGAGGAGCAATGCCCTGGCTCCTTCCTTCCTCCCACCCTCCAGCTTCCTGTCAGTGACTCTCAGCGGAAGTGAGCTGGCAAAGAGCCTGGGGAACACAACCGGCAGGGAGAGGATCCCTGAGACAGCACAGCAGGTGAAGGACGAGAAACACAGATCTTAGGGCACACCAACCTGGGACTGTCACCTCAGCAGGTATATACTCAGAATCCCTAAATCTGCCAGACTGCCCTCCAGATGGCTGTGCCAGTTTAATACAGCCCGCATTCTTGCCAACACTTAGCATTAGCCAACCTTCTAATTTTTTTAAAATCGATGGGTATAAAGCAAAATCTTGCTGTTTTATCTTGCATTTCTCTCAATTACCGGTGAGGTCGAGCATCTCTGCACATATTTATCAACAATTCAAGTTTCAGCTTCTGTGAAACAGCCTCTTATTGGTTTGCAAATAGTTATTGTATAATCTAGCTATTACTCCCTTGTCAGATTTAGATAGTGAAAGTATCTTCTCCCCATCTGTTAACTTGGTAGCCTTCATTTAAAAGGAAATCTTTAAATTTGGTGTAGTCACACTTACTATTACTCTCATTTGCCTTAGGGCTTTGTGTTTTAGTATCTTTTTCAGAAGTCTGTCCCCACTTGCCAGCTTTATGACCTTGGACAGGTGTGTCCCCTTAGTTTCCTTTATTATAATTCTATAAGCCTAAAACTTTAGAGAGATAGGAAGAAACTTGGTATTTTCTCCAGGTTTCCTATGTGGCCCAATTTTGAGTTATTGTCTAAGGGAGGTGTAGTTATCACTAAACAAGGCTTAGTTTTCTGAGGTGTTAACTTCTCCAGGAACATACTAGACATTGTCTTCACAAACAACACATTAGAAATAGCAAGGCAGAATATGAAGGGAAGATGCATGTAATAAAATTGGTTTCCAAGCCAGGACCCTCTCGGGAAACTAAGTAAAGGAAGTAAATACAAAACTGCAAGTTGGCATTTCTCAGGTCTCACTTTCCTCAGGTGTCATGTCTCAAGGAAATACACATATCTCAAGTTCATTTTCATTCCTATCATGTCTTTAAAGGGTTAACAAACTGATATGTTTCATGGCTGTGGAGAGACAGAAAGAGCTTTGTACACAGATGGCAGACAGACCCCAGTCTAACATGGAGCCAATCTGTGATTTTTCACAACACCCCACTTCTTTGAAGTGCAATTTTGCCTTGACCTGGAAAATGATATTTATCATGTAAAGTTCTTACCTAAGAAGCTTCAATCAGGGAGTGGGAATGGAAGCTTGCAACTTATATAGATTTTTTAATCACCTGCTATGTGCTAGGCACTAGGATTACTTCTTCCCACTTAATTCTCACAATCCCCACAGGAGAGAAATTTATTATCCCCATTTTACAGATGGGAAGACTAAGATATTCAGAGATTTGGAGTGGTTGTCAGTTCCCCAGGCGCAAATAGCTAGGACTGCTTGCCCTGCCCTTATCTAGACAGGAAACATGGAGTTATTGGGCATGCGGACTGTAGCTCTTCTATTATGATGCTATCATAACACAGATGATGCTACCCAGGTCTTTCCTTGGTCCCAGTTTAGGTGTTCTTGCAGCCCTGGCAGCCCTAGGGATTCCCAAACTTAGCTGCAGAGGCTTGGGGGTTCCCTGGAGATAGGCATGGAGTGGTTCCTATGATTCCAACCAAATGGTGAAGGTCTGGAAGGACCTCACCCACCCCAAGGGCAAGACCCCTCCAGGAGATACAGGTTCCCGTGCATACAACAGGACCCAGAAACAACCAGGGGAGTCCCCAGGAGAGAGGCTTCCTCTTAGCCCTGTGGGTCCAGGAAATTTTGCAGTCCCCCAGCCCCCTATTCCAATCCCAGGAGATGAAGCTGCCTACAACCAGTGGGTGGACACAGGGCAGAGGACCCTGAGGGTGGCAGAGGGCGTGGTACCACAACTTGGGCTAAACACAGCCGTGGGCATAGGGTGCTCTGTCATTGCCACCCTTGAGTGTCACCTACCCACTTAGGTTAAGGGTCCTGGGGTCAGTGGTCTGACCACGAAACCAGATATCCCCTCCCCACTTTGAGACTGGATAAATTTCCCTCCAAACCCCATTCACAGGAAACTCCCAGGACCCAGTCAGCAATGCTGATGCTTCTCCACTCAGGCACATGTCAGCTGACAAACAAGGCATCAGGCAGACTGTAGGAGCAATGGATCTCCTCTCCTTTCTCAGAAAATAACTATTAAGTCACAAAACATCAGAACTGGGAGGACCTTCAGAGATGGTCCATCAAACCTGCCTTATGGCACAGGTGGGAAAACAGGCTCAGAGATGGCAAGCCAGGATGCACAGTACAGCAGCAGCCAGCTGGGCCTCCATTCCCAGCAGTGCTCTCAGCTCAAATGATTCCTAGCAGCCCCCATGATAAAAGCCCTCCTCCCTGGAGACCACTGCAGATTTGCTGCTACTAAGAAACCAGGATATTTCTCTGTATTTTGAAAACTCAAAGGCATTGCCCTCTCGTTTTTAAATTTTCTCCCTGATTCATTTGGGCTCATGTGGTTTACAGAAATCTTGTTTCTCCCAAGAAAACCACAAAGAAATGATGGCTTCCTGTATAGAATCCCTGGGAAGTGTAGGACTCAAGAAACATTCTGCTTCTCCTGCAGAGCCCATGGGGACTGAGAGGGATCCCAAGCCTAATGTCTCCCAGGGAGCAGCCTTGTGATGCTGGGACAAGGATCAGAGGCAGACGTGGCTGGTGAGGCAGAGAAACAGCGACTAGGAGTTGACTTGGTTGCAGGTTGCAGTTTTGTCACTGATTTGTTGTGTGGCCTCGGGCGGATACCATCCTATTCTGGGCCTGTTTTATCTCCCATAATTTGGAGGAAAGATGGAATATTCGAAGTGCCCTTCCAGAGCCCCAGTTCCCCGCTACTGTCCCTGGACACCACCTCCATCCTTCCTTCTGTGCTTGCAAAGCCTGGGAGGGGTGGGAGGGTATTTCCCAGTGAGTTTTCTTTCCATTTAAGATTTACTATGTGACTTGTCCACATTTTTCTGGAAGTGGTAGTGGTTGGGTAAGGAGCTCCCTAGGTGCTTTGTCCAGATATGACCAGAGAAATTGGGAAAGACAATCTACAGATCACTCTGGGCTGACATTGCTGCCACAGGATGATGTTAATTCTGCTGTTTACAGAAATAAGTCCAGTGTGAGTGGAGGCATTTTGGTGTTAAAAACCAGATGGTATTTCCTGCCTTGATCAGCCTCAGAGCTTTGGTTCCCATGACAACCCTGGGGTTCCACCTACTGCAACTTCCCTGTTCTCCAAGCCTCTTCCTCTCCCACCATTGTGCCAGGAGCCCTGGAGAATAAAGCCACTAGGTAGCATGTACAAAGCACTTTATACAGTTTATAACACACTCCAATATTTATCTCGTCTACTCCTCACCACACCTTTGCCAGATAGCACTTGGTGTTCTATTTTACAGATGGAAATCAAGGCCTCAGAGATGAGATGGCGTACCCTCCCAGCCCTCACGCGTGTCAGCAGGAGCCAAACCCAGGTTTTATGACTTTGGACCTCAGGTGGAGCCCACGAAACCAGGACAAATACAAATGCCCTGCCCTGCAGCCAATCTACTTCCTTGTGAAGCCCAAGTGGTCAACTCTATACATACATTGGGTCAGGATCAAGGTGTGGCACCTTTAGGAAAGTTACTGAACATCTCTGTGCCTCACTTTCCTCATCTGTAAAACAGTTGGTAATCATGGTATATCTGGATGGGTGACAGCATCATATTGGTATGTTTATAAAATCACAGTAAATGCTTACAGGATTTGAAGGGAGACCTGAGAAGCATGGGTGAGTTCAGTTCTACTCTGGCCATCGTGTGACCTTGTAGGTGGTTTTGCTTGTTGGAGCCTGTTTCCTTCTCTGTGTAAGAGGCAACAGCCTCAGGGTGCTCATGTGGATGTTGTGCAGGATGAGATTAAAGCATGGAAGGGCCTTGGAGAGTACCTCTTCTCATGCTGCAGCACGCACATGCATCCCCAGGGAACCTTGTGAAGATGCAGGTTATGGCTTAGTCATGTGAGGCATGCTTGCTTTTCTTACAAGCCTCCAAGGGATGCCAAAGTTGCTGGTTCACGGACCACACTTTGAGTAGCAAGACTGTACCTAAGAAAGCACCATGCAAGTGCTATTAACAACGAGTCATGCAGAGGGCCATGCTCACAGCCTTCCAGTTACAAGCTCAAAAACTCAAAAAGCTTGGAGGGCCCACTGGGAGTGTCAGCAGGAACCCATTTGGAGAGTTTTCCCAGGTGGGAGTTTTCTGTCAGGAAAAGGGTTCCTACACCTCTAGCTCTTGAACCCCTAACGGGGCTCTGTTGACAGCTACACCTGATCTTGGGGCTTTCAAAAGAGGATGTAAAAATATTCTTACATCTTGCACATCAAAATATACTCATTCATAATTAACTTATGCAATTATTTGAAAATAAAAATACACGTTTTAATTTAAAAAAAGTGTGGCCCAGGAATGTTTAAGTGATCCATGTTCAAGACCATGGTGGAAAGTGGATCAAAGTAGAGCTGTTACACAGGTCTAAAGAAGACACCCTGCACCTTGTGCTCTTTTGTCCAATTCTTTCTTTGCATCTTGCCCTACACAATGTGGGTTGTAAACTGAATTATGTGTGTTAAGTTCATTGCTATTTACCAAACAAATATTTTCCACTCATTCTTGCAATTCATTTGGCCAGTTGCATTCCTAGGCCTTGCCTCAGGTCCATATCCCAGCTCCCCTGCTACCAGCTTGGGGTTCACTGATGTGGCAAAGCACATTCTCTGCACTGTGGCTGGTGCACAGCTCCTGTGGCCTGACCCCCAAGGAAATGGGAGAGAAAACAAACATTTAAACACAGCTAATGCCCATGAGCACTCACCCTGTGCCAGGTACCATGTTGAACATTTCACCTGAATTATCTCAGTTAATCCTCATGCTACCATATGAACCCGGATTGTTATCTCTCCAGTGGGTCCTAACCTCCACGGAAGCAGGGACTTTGCTTAGCTTCCTAGTGCACTCCAGTGACTAGGACGGTGCTTCATCAGCAGGGCTGAAGGAGTTTGTAAATCCTTGTTTCAGCAATCGAGAAACAGATAAGCCTTCACCTACCTGAGGAAGGCCATCGCCACCTCCAGTGCCTCCCAGCAGGCCTGGGACTCCAGGCGGCCCGAAGGGCATTGCCTCGGAGAATTCTGTCTGACACAGGCTCTTGACTGCTGTCCCACATGACATAATAAAGTCAGTTTGCCCGGAGGCCCCCTCACCCATGAAGCCAGCCTCCAGAAGCCACAGCGACACTCGGGTACAGCCTCCAGATCCAGATTCTTCTTCGTGGCTGAGGCTCCTCTCCATGCAGGCCCCAAATACCCATTTAAAAAGTCCCTGCTCACAGGCTGGGTTCCCTGGGAGCAGACTCTGGGAGGGGAATAGCCTGCAGCATGCAGTTTAGGGACTGGTCTTGGAAGGGACACCTGGGGCACGGCAGGGGAATGTGGGAAGAGTTGGGGTCGTCTCACCAGAGGTACAGGGACTGGTGAGGAGGTGGGGGTAAGTGGGAGTGGTGGGGCTGGGGCCCCTAGGAGGAAGCAGCAGCTGAAGGAGGCCTTTGGCCAACAAGCATCATCCATGCCAACATGGAAGTGCTCTGAAAACACTCATCTGCGACTCAAAGGAATGTTTTTGATTGTGATGAAAGTAAAGACAATCAGCTGAAAGAGCTGCGAGCAAGTGAAGCACAGAAGCAGCTCCAACCTGTGAAGAAAGGAAATGAGGAAAGCCGTGCCAAGAAGGTCCAGAGCACATGGGGATAGCGGGTGCTTGGAGAAAGTTCCCACCTCCCAAAGGGGCTGCGTCCGGGAGCCAGGACGTGGGCAGCCCTGCCTCACTCAGGAAGCCATTTCTCCCTGGGCTCTGGAGACACTGGTTTGGGACACTCAGTCCATCTAGACCCCTCCCCTCCCAGCAAGGGGTGTGTGCAGCTGCAAACGGGAGGGAGACCCTGGTGTGGTTACCATCTTTCACATAATGGCAAGGTTGAGATGGACTAATTGAAAGGAAAGGGGTAAAAGACCAGCCAGGTCAGGAGCTCCCCTTTTCTATCTTATAAAAAAAATTATGGTGAAATAGAACATAAAACTTACCATTTAAAAGTGTCTATTTTAGTGGCATTAAAGACACCCACAATGTACAGCCATCACCATTACCTAGTTCCAGAACTTAAAAAGGAACCCCCTGCCCCACCCATTAAGTAGTTATTCCCCATCCCAACTCCTAACCCCTCTCTACCTCTACGGATTTGCCTTTTCTGGACATTTAATGGAATCATACAATATGTGTGATTTCACTTAGCATGTTTTCAAGGTTTATCCATGTTGTCCCATGGATCTATATTTCATTCCCTTTTTATGGCTGAATAGTATTTTATTGTGTGGCTGTTCCATGTTTTGTTTATCCATTCATTCATTGAAGGCTATCTGGATTGTTTCCACCTTTTGGCTTTTGTGAATAGTGCTGCTATGAATATTTTGCATGCAGGTTTTTGCTTGAATACTTATTTTCAATTCTTTTGGGCATATACCTAGGGGAGGAATTGTGGGAGTTTATGGTAATTCTGTGTTTAACATATGGAGGAGTATCAATATATTATTGATATTCCCCTTCTTTTGATAGATTTTCATAGAATCATAGCACAGAAGGGATCTCAAAAGTGACCCAGAAGTGTTTCTCAGGCATTTGAATTTCACACATCAGTAAAACTAAAACTACCATCACCACTACCTCTTCCCCCAAAGGAGGAGGGACCTCCTTCAGAATCAGGGCCAACCCTGTAAAATGTGTATATTTAGTGTAAGGCAAACTCATTGCACTGTAGTTTTTCTCACAACACCTACACCTTTTGGAAATGACTTGCCTGGTCCATCCACCTGAATTCCCTTCTCCAGCCGCCCTGGTATGGGCTCACCCAGGCTCTGTCAGGGGCTGCGGGTGGGGGGCTTTCTGGGGGATACTCCCCTCCTAGGTAGCTCTGGTTCCTGGAATGTCCTTTCATGGAGAGCTGACTGCTTCAGTCTCCCCAGTATCTATCCGCCTTCCAGGGCCCCCCAGACCTGGTCTTACTCCACCTGCTTAAGGACTGAGACCTATGCCACCCTCTGCTCCCTGAATGCTCTATAGGGCTGAGCATGCCAACATGAGACTGATAGGAGAGGTGCGGATGGAGCAGTCTCCCTGACTTGTAAGAATTTTTAGAAAGAACAAAGAGAATCTCCATGTTATTTATAGTATTTCATAGCACTACACGCTATCCAAAATTATGAACAAGCCATACAGACTAACAGGTTTTATTTTTCCTGTTGGTTGGGCTTATACCAACTCAGCGTTCCTCTCTGTGCTGAAAGGCAGCATGGAAGGAATGTGGACTCTTCCTCAGCATGAGAGGCGAGGCCACATTCAAGCCAACTCCCCCTTGTTAGCTGGGGACCTTGGTGAGGTCAGATAACATGTGTGCCACAGCCCCTGAACTGGGAGAAGAGGAACTTGAAGGCTGCCACCCAGGGAAAATGGGGCGGAGGTGAGGCGGCTTACAGAAGCATGGGCACTTGCTCTGTAAAGGTACTGCTGGAAGAAATCTGAGCAGCAATTTATGCCTTTAATGAGCAAAATCAAAGTGAGAGGACAGACTCACGGTTATTTAATGTATGTTTGGCAAACAAAAATCCTTCAAAGAACCCTCTGTATGGAAATAATAATAAAATAGTAATAAAATGAAGTGTTTAATGGTGAGGAACAGGGAAACCTGCTCTATAGGGCTGAAATCAATTAGCATCCTTGACTCTTACCAAAAAATACAGTGGCCCTGCTGAGGACCTGGCCTCAGGCTACCTCCCACCCCCACCACCAAGGGGCAAGGGGGCCAAAGGCTCCCTGCAGAGGACAGTCAGGCCCTGGCTCCATCCACCTTAGGGAGCTGGCTCGTGCCTGGGGAAGGCCCAGAGCAGGGTGCCTGGATGGCCTCCACCTTGGGAAGGAAGCTGAAGACCAACGAAAGGGGCTCCCTGCCCCAGCCACTACCAGTGCTCTCTGCGGCACTTCCCTTCTGTCAGCCCCGAGCCCCCAGCTCCGGTGACTCACTGTCTACAGCCTGGCTTCTCAGCTGGAGGGCTGCAATGTCAGGCAGGGTCTAATCCCCTTAGGCTGCAGGTTACAGAGGAGCAGAGTCCCTCTGAGGCCAGCGGGAGCCTGGCAAGCCCTCCAGAAATCAAATTTGAGGACAATCCACTCAGGGAGGTGACTCACCTCCCACCTCCCCCAGGAAGGAGATGCATTCATTCTCTCTAGTCTGTCCTACAGGATTTCGTACTGACTTTATCAAGGGAAACATCAGGTCTCCTTACATGTTGAACGCAATCTATTGGTCAAAAATATGTGATTATCGTGCTTGAAATGGACAAGAACAGGCAGGCATAGATGACGCTTCACGCCTTCGGGCTGGGCTGCAGGATCTTCCCAGGAAGGGGCCCAGCCTTCAGGAGGTAGCTCAGGTCAGCACAGCTGTCCACAGCTGTCTACCCAGGGCCTGGCCTGCACAGCAGTGACTTTGGGCAGCTCCAAGGCAAAAGTAGGTCGGAGAGGTGTCCTGCCCGTTCTGCGCTTTGGACTGGCTCTTGGGACTAGGCTGGAATACCTTCTCTCTGTCCACCTTGCTGGGAATCATAATCACACGAACACCCTGCGTCAAGGCAGCTGGGGGGCTGGGACCCTCTTCCAGCCCTCACTTCCTCGGGGCTCTGATGCCAGCAGAATCTAAGCCGCTGCCACCTTTGGCTGAGGCTGCTTGTTCTGGCCTCATTCTCCAGCCACGGCTTCACGAGGCAGACGGAAGGCAAAAGAGGGGAGAAGGGAAAGGTGAGAGGGAAGAGATTGATTTCAAACGTGCAGCCACTGTGGAGCTCTTTACACATCTTCCACATGGTGTGAAAAGGGCTTTCTCACATTCTTCTGACCCTCAGCACCCTGGGGAAAGCCATCCCTTTGTACCCTGAGGGAAACTGAGGTTCAAGGGGAGGAAGACAATGCCTGGTGTTACCCAGTGAGAAGTGGCTGAGCCAAATCCCAGGGCTAGTGCTGACCCTAGATTCAGTGCTCGTTCCAGGCTAACAGACTGCTTGTACGCATTTCAAAGAAAAGAAGCAAAAATCAGAAAAAGCAGGTATCTAACTCACCCCCAATGACATGAAAATCCACAAATGTTACGTGCCAACTGCCTTCACACATGCAGTCTCCCCACCGGGGTGCCCTTGCTCTTCACCTGCCAGCTCTCCCATGGGCCTGCCCAGGCCATGCCTCAGCTGTCACTGGTGACATTCTCCAAGCCACAGACCTAGCACACGCCTTTGTTACCAGACTCCTAGCATGGCTTAGCACTGTTGTATCTGTGTGCTTGTCTTCTCCAAGATAAACATAGCTTCCTTGAGGGCAGGGATGAGTGTGTGTTCATCTCTGGACCCAAAGCACAAGCAGGGGTAGGCTCAGGGTAGATGCTCAGTAAACATTCTGTGAATGAAAGAATGAAAACGTAAACATTCTCCTTGCAGAACTAGCTGGCCTCCAAGTAATGGTCTGATGCCGAAGCAAGAAAGTAGAAACATTCCCCTGGGAAGCAGCAGGTGGAGCATGGGCACCCCGCACACACCAGGAAGGAGACTGCACCAACCCAGGGACAGGATGCCCTCCACGCTGCAGGAGACCCCCAAGACAGGCCTCTGAGCAGGGCCCCAGCCATCTCAAAGTCAGGGCTCCCCATCCCGAAGTCTCACTGCCAACCAGGTCACCTCTGCAGAGCTGCGGGGAGAGACCAGGACCAAGAATCCCAACCCAGCTGCAGCCCTTGGGAGCCCCATGGCCCCACTCCCAGCAGCTGTGAGACCTCATGGCTGCCACTTTCCTTGTCAAAGGAGGGTTTCCAGGGGTGTCCCAGGTACCTGTCTTGCAATAGCACCGTGATCAAACATGTGGGAAATGCCACCCACATGTGACACGGCCCCCTTGAAGATGTCCTACACAGACCAGCATGCTCAAGGTTGAGATGTCCTGCAGCAAATATCATGTAACTGGGCTTTGATTCTGTGTCTCCTAAGCCCATCTGATCACAGAGCCTGAACCCACTTTCACATGTATACTCCCTTTATTTTTCTTTATGAAAACCTAGTAACACCCTGTGGAACTAGCGTTTCAAGGAATACACTTTTGGAAATACTGGTGAAGGTCACTGAGCAAGGGAAACATTGTGGAGGGGAGCAGCCTCCTGGAGGCAGGCTGTATGTGTGGGGTGAGAAAGGTCACCAGGAACGGGATGATCATGGTCCAGAAAGGGTGCCAGCAATCTCTCACCAACCAGCACACAAACTGCCTGGGAGAAAAAGCCTTAGAATCACTTGAGTCCAGTGCAAAAGACAAGAAAAGCATCTGTCCCAAGCCTGTTTTCCCATCTGTACAATGGGAATAAGCCCTGCTCCGTCTAGGGTTATCAGATGAAATTATGGAGGTTTGCATCTGTGAAAAGCTGACCTCCCAGCACAGCTCCTGTGGATGTGGGATTTATCTGACAGGAAGTTGTACAAATATAGTGGCTATGAAAGGAACAAAATAACGGTGAAAAGCAGGCACAAAATTTCCATGCACATAACTTGGGGGCCATGTATTTCAGGGACTAACAGCTCTATGACTACCGATAACCCCTGAAGATGTCAGTACATTAAAACAGCAGGAATCCTGGTCCTCCTAGCAGTACGAGTCTGTGGAAAAGGCACAGGCTCAGAAGCCCACCAGACCCAGTTCTCAGCTGGCTTTGCCCCTTCTGGGCTGGTAACTGGCATACAGCTCTGCTCCTTGGTGCCTGCCTCCCTGATGCACAGGCTGAAGTTAAACATTTGCAGATGGCAGTGAGGACGGATGATGCTGAGGCCAAGCTGCCCCACACAGTAGATGCTCCTTAACTGTCTCAGGCTGGGAAGTGAGGAGCATTTATAAGATGTCTGTCAGTGATGGTTAAAGCGACACCTTTTCTCTGAAAGCCAACTGCTGTGGGTGGGAGGATGCAGATGAAGCAGGCCCAGCACCCACTGGGTCAGCAGGTGGAGGGACAGCACGACCAGCCTCTGGGAAGCACAGTAACAGCCACCTCTAAAAGCTAGGGGGTGGGGAGGGGCCTTCATGGCTGGGGGCAGGGACGGAAGAGAGATGGCACCTCACCGAGACCAACATGTGGCCCGGAAGAGGTCAGGATAAAGGTCAGAATTCCACGAAGGCTGCTGTCTATTGGGCACTTTCTGTAGGCCAAGTACTTCTGCACACTGGCTCTACGCTCTGATGAAGAGGCCTCACAGCTGGCTAGCTGTGGGGCTAGACCTGAACTTTGAGCTGAGTCCAGAGCATAAGCTTTGTCCACTCCACCGTGCTGCTCCCCAAGGTTGGGATCATCCATTGATGTATTCTCTTGCCTGTCGAGGTCCTCAAGAGTGGGGACTGGCTCCTCTCTGAGTACCCAGGCACATGACAGAAATGCCTTAAGTGCTGACCCAATGAAACACTCATTTGAAAATAACTTCAGAAAGCTACTGGATTTAAAAAGTCAGAGCCCTTCTAATATAATATGACATGGTAGAAAACTACATGGGCCAATTCTCTACTGAAGAACACAGAATTAAGGGGGTTGAGAAGAAATTCTCTGCTTCTTTGCCTAGAAAATTTGAGCACCAAAGTCCTTCCACCCTGTAATGTAATAGTGTCTTCTGCTCCCACTTGAAGTGCAGAAAGCCCTACAGTGATATGAGCGACCAGCACGGTGTATCAAAGCATCACCATGCTGATCCCTGATCTTGCAGGGGAAACTGAAGGCCAAAAAGGAGACAGGATTCCCCCAAGATCACAGAGTAGACCTCCTCTTTGTTCCTATATAAAGGCTGCCTTTGCCATAAAGAAAAATGCATTCAACATACACCTCCTGAACACCTGTTGTATGTTGTATGCAGCAGGTACAGTGAAGTGCAAGAACAGAGTTATAAACAGGCAGCCGGGGATCCCAGTGGCTGGAAGGGTTAGTTCTGTGTAAGGGAGTTAAGAAAGACTTCATTCGATAGATGACTTGGATCACAAGGAAGAGGGCCCAAAACACGAGCTGCCCCATCTAAGTTTAGAGCTGTTGGGAAGCCACCACCTGAATGAAGAGCGCACCTCCCAGCCTCCTTGCATCCAGGTGTGGCCACGTGAAGAGTGGTGGCTAGTGGAATGTGAGCAGTTCAGAGCGAAGCTGTTAAGAACGGTTATGCCTTCTCCAACATCCGTCCCCCTGCTGGCAGCCAGAAGCAAAGACTCTGAGGCCCTGAGGATGGACGGCAGAGCCACGGATGAAAGGAGCTGGGTCCCGCAATCACTGGGGGAAACCACCGGCCAAGCAGAGGCAGCCATAGTGGACTTCACACGCAAATGCATCTCTGTTGTGTGGCGTTTGTTATAGCAACAGTCACAACCAACCACTGCAGCAGGAAACAGCAAGACTGAGGCCCAGCGCTCTGGCAATGCAAACGGCTGTCCAGGGCCTGGGGAAGGGCTGATGGTAGCAAGGGCGGTGGTGCTGGGACTTGAAAGCTTATGCCGGTTGGTGAGCACAGGAAGGAGGATCACGCACAGGGACTGTTTCCAGGGGCCCTGGTGTTGCTGGCACTGCTCTCAAAGGAAGAGTGGAAGTTGTGAATAGTTTCCTGTAAAATTTGTCTCTCACGTCCCTGTGGAGGAAATTGAAAACAAACACAGAAAGTCTTGTTAAATCTTTTAACCATCAACTCAACTGACACAGTGTTTTTAATACTCAACTCATACTTGAAAAACCCTGGCCGTCTTGGGGAAAATAAACTACCTAATTGAAAGAATACCAAGTTTAATAAAAACACACAGAGTCAGAATCTCCCCCGGCATCTACAATCACAGCACACCAGGGCTGGAAAGGCCCCAGAGAAGCAGGGGTCCAATCCCGGGACAAGGATGGGAGACAGAGCCCAGGTCACCTGGCCTGGAAGGGAGGTTTCCTCCCCTGCTTCACTGTGTGCATGTTTCCAGCCCTGAGTTTTCCAGGGAATTCAGTGGGAGCTAAACTTCTTTCTGCTACAGAGTGAGAGTTTGATCTAACTCCCTCTTTCCCAAAAGACGTCAGATTCCTTTTCACAGTGTTTCACTTCTCACCCCATCCCTGCAACATTCACTCCACCACCAGGCCTTACCACAGGGTTTGAGATGGGAAAAAAGGATGTGGATGTTTCTTTCAGCCCAGAGAGCATCTTCACTGAATATCTACGCCACAGGCTGCAAGGTGTAGAGGTTAAGAAACGAGACTAGAGTCAAACAGCCTGGGTTCAAATCCCATCCCTCCATTTACGAGCTGGGCAACCTTAAGCAAGAGACTCAATCCCCCTGGGTTTAGTTTCGTCATCTATAAAATGAGGACAATAATAATACTCAAATGGTTGCTGCCAACAGCAGCCCCCGGGCAGGCAGCAGAGATTGGCAGGTCCAGCCCTTAGAGGACAGCAGTGTGCATTACACATGTGTTTCTAAAATCAACAAATAAATGTGGTCAAAATATAAAGAAAGTTCAAAATGAATACTCTCTGGTAGATTTTTCTCTGCTAAGTATAAAAAGGAAAAAAATATAGGGCACTGAATGAGTCCAGACTTCAAATTTCTGCTTCTTATATTTCATAGACTCCCAACACCCCAGAGGGGTCTCCCTCCAGACTCCCCAGACCCCAAACCCTCCTGCACTGATGAGGCCTCCCAGGCACCTGAGAGGGCAGTAAGAGTTCCATTCACCCAGACCCTCCCAAGTAATTTTAAACAAGCTGGGAAAATGCCCTCAGGATTCCACCAATGCAGACCTAAAGGCTGCAGGGCAGAGGACGGAGCACGGGCATGGGTCAGAGGACCCTGGGCCCCTCCTCTACCGTTTGCTCATGGTGGCATGGTGGCATCACAGGCGTGACCCCCTGCTACGGAGTTTCTGGGTCTATAAAATGGGAGTAATGTGGTGTGCCACCGTGGTGATGGGGCTCAACCTGAGATAACGAACAGGGTAACACTGTGCAAACTGCAGAGGCTAAGAAATAAACAGAAGGGATGGCGGTGATGTCATCCAACAGCACCTTGGCCTTAAGTGCCGAGAACTGAGGTCAGGATGAGACACGGTTCTCTGCCTCCAGACCTTCAGAGGGAACTGTAGATGATGAAAACCATAATTGTTTCCTGCATCCAAGCTGTTAAAAATGATAACGATAACTGCCCCTTAAAACTCCCTGAGTTTCAGAGAACCTGCCTGATCATTATTAAAAGGAAAAAAGCAAATGGCCATTCAAAGTAGAAAAAAGGATTCAGTCTATCCAGTAGTTAAAGAAATACAAGCTAAAACAACGCACATTTTCTTGGCCAATCAAATTAATAAAAATTTAAAAAACAAACCAGTAGTACTCAGTATTGACCAGGATGCAGACACTAGAACTCACACGCGCACAGCTGGCGGGGATGGTTAGTGACTCTTTGGGGAAAGCAGTTCAGGACGAAGTACCACATACCTTGATTTAGACTTTTTGACTCTGTAATTCCACTTTCAGACATCTATTCTGAGGAGGCAATTAGAAAACCTTATACACAAAGTTGCCCACTGCTGCACTATTTATAGAAAGTTGGGATAGCTACATATCCAACAAGAAGGGATTTAAAATAATTTTAGTACATGCAATGTAAATTTATTATATCATAAAGGTTCTTAATGACATGGGCAACTGTGTATATTTAATGGTAAATGAAGAAAGTAGGATGTAAAATTATGTATCCAAATTTTTCTTAGCCACAGAAAGAAAAACATCTTTCCAAATGTGAAAAGCACTGGTCTCTGGGTGACTGAATTATGATTCCTTTAAAAATTCTTTTCACCTTTTTGGTACTGTGTAAATTTAGTAAAATGAATATGCATGGCTTTGATAACCACAAAAAATGGGAATGGAAAACAGTGGATTAGGACCAACTAACTGTGAAATTCAAGTCATCATTTCTGGTTAACCTCCCCCAACATATAAGCTATTTGACACTAACTCATAAGCAGATTTGAGTATGTATCACAACTTGAATACTGAGACGGGTTCACCCAGAAGTTACATAGCTTACAGGCCAAGGGTCCACAACACTTTGCTACTTTTAGGGCTGAGCCAGGCTTTTGGTTAATATTCACTTTTAAAAGTTTTAGACTAAAATGTTGAAACTTTTCTCGAATGTGTAAGAAATACATTCTATATCACAACCTGCTACATGTCAATATATACAATCGAAACAAGTTTTACTCTTCCTACCTGCAAAAATGCTGGTATTTTCTACCTATTCTGTTTTTCAAAATGCTTGTGAACCACTAAATTGATTCTACAACCCTCCAGCATGCTGTGGACCACAGCTGGGAAGACATTGGTGGGCAAAGAAAGTTGGGCTTCCCCTCCGTCATGTTTTGGTCTGGGTTCTCAAATGTGCACAGAGCATTGAGCCACAGTGAGTATTCTCTTGGCTGAGGCTGAGTTGCAGAAGGAAAAAAAAAAGAATACTAGAAGGGGAAGCTGGTGTCCTGTAACAACCAGGAAAGAGGCAGGAGGCCCTGAAGTCAGGATCAGGTAAGTCCAGCCCAGAACAGCAGAGGCCCAGGGTGTCCAAAGGCCAACCTAAAGGCTCGTGGAAGCCATATTCGGCCCAAGGACTTCTCTGCTCTTCCTAAGAGCCAGCACATAGTTGCAATGGTAACCTAGGGTAGTGCAGCAGAAGATAAGCTTGTTGTAATATTCAGCTTCTGCCAGTCACGCCTTTGCTCTATAACACACTGTATTATATGGTCCTCACTTCCATGGGACTTTGTTTGGTACTTTCTGCCCTCAGATAACAGGGCCTTTCCCCAGAGATTAGTTAGATTGGTTCCTTCCCCTGGTACCTACTTCCATGTGGAATTGCCTGACCTTGTAGGATAGATGCTGCCTGTGGGAAGGACATGGGTGGGATTAAGTGGTCCCACGAATCTGGCATGTCAGAAGGATCTGGGTCTCTTGGTTGGGAGCTGGTAGGCTGGGGCCAAGAAAGACCATTGTCATAGGTTGAATATTTGTGCCTCCCCAAAATTCCTATGTTGAACCCCTATCCCCTAATGTTATAGTGTGAGGAGGTGTGGCCTTTGGGAGCAAATCTTGAGCCATAGCCCCCAAACTTAATTCACCTATCCCCTTCTCAAAGCCCTTGCCTGTATTCGACTGTGTCACCCTTGACTCCCCCAAGAGCCTTAATCTATCCCTCTGGCCCCTCTCACACCAAGCATATTGCTCTCTGTGTGTTCCAGCATTCCTTTCGTTTCTATGTGCACTAAACATCTTCCCACCACAGGGCCTTTGCACATGTGCTTCCCTTTGCCTAGTCTGCACTTTTCTTCTCGCCTTTACTCAGTGGTTCCTGTCCTCCTTCAGATCTCAGTTTTCTTGCCACTCCCCTGGGATGTCTTCCAGGCCTTTCTTTTCCAGCCCCAACTCTGATCAGGAGCTCTCCTCGACATGCACTTGTAGGTTACACGAGACAGGACAGCATAGTGTTCAGGATACAGACTCTGGGTTCCAGTCCTTGCTCCACCACTACTGACTGGGATCTTAGGCAAGTTCCTTAATCTCTCAGTGCTTCAGTTTTCTCATCTCTAAACTGGAATCGGTGGCTTTTATGAAGTTAAATGAACGACTAGATGTGACGTGCTCAGAGCAGTGCTGGGCACAGAGTGCCTGGGACAAAGCAGGTAGTCAAAAGGCTCTTTTTTTGTACAAACCAGTGCTCCAAACACATCTGTGCTTGCTTCAGTTTCTGAAGCCCATGAACCACCCTGGGGCATCAGTTCACAAGTGAACCCTTCTAAACAGCTATGACCTGCCCACTTTCACCCACCTCCACGCCGGCCTCACCACCTACCCTGCTCTAGGAGCAGAGCCGAAGCAGTGGTGGTCCAGAAGTCCGGGTTTATTGCCTGTCTCTGGGACTCAACTTTGCTATCCCAGGGTAAGGTGGCCTGGACTCTCAGAACAGGAGACCAGTATTTAGGAACAGGCCACTTGGGAAAAAGAACAAATAGCAAAACCTCAAGGAAAAATGCAAACGTCTGAAGCACTGCTAACTAAATGACTTTGAATTACCAACCCACAGCCTGGGGACAGGTGAAATCATGGTGTTGTCAGCAACCAAAACCACCACTCCCAGTAGCCGAGGGTGGCAGGAGCCAACCCCACACAGCGTGGTGCTGCAGGAATGCAGGGGGCAGCCCACTGGCCCACAAGCGGGCCATGCCCTCCCTCCCTGAATCCACTCCCTCACCAGCTGGGCAAGGGAAGCGGAGGCTACCAGCTTTCGTGCATTTACTGAGAAAATGTATGCGAGGTGTCCTGAAGATGATAAAGTGCGGCAAGAACATTTATTTGCTGTTGGCGCTATAAGTCTGCTCAGTATCTCTGTGCATACTCAGCAATACAGAGGAAGAACCAGGAAGCAGGTCCTGCTGACAAGCTTGTACCTGGAACAGAGCCTGAGGAACAAACAGCGGAAGAAAAAGGAAAGAGGTAGAGATGTCCGTCACAGTGTACTTATAATGGTAAAATCCTAGACATGGCACTGCGGTCCAACAAGAGGGGAGGTGTCATATAAAGTGAGAAAAAGCAACAGATAAGCAAACATACACTGGTGCTAGAGTAAGAGACAGAAAAACCCGTCCCCTAGTAGGGCAAAACAGGACATAAAGGAATGTGAATAGCCCACAGGCAACTGTAAACTAAGGTCTGCGGAGTGAGTGGTGACTTGCTTTTCATGTGTTGTTTGCTTTTTGTTCTTTGCACACATGGGCCTTGGGTTGGGGGCACTGCTAATCTTTAGCTTTAAAGCTGATGAAACAGAAATTTTAAATTGGACAAAAATGCATCATGCCAACAGCTACAATGGTAACAACAGGATGGGTATGTGTGCCAAAGGCTCTGCAAAGCCTTTTAGTCCTGGCAACAACCCCATTACCCACGCCATAAAGATGAGAGTAAGGCTCAGAGGCTGTGTGACTTCCCAGGGGTAACACAGTAAACAGAGGAGCTGTGATTCAAACCCATGTCAGCCTGGCTCCAGGAGCCCTCTTAACCAGGGGCTCTGCTTCCACTGCTCTCTGGAAGGCAGTACCCAGCCACATGGATTGCAATTACCAGAGGGAATATTTTCTAAATCTAAGAAGAAACCACCTTATGGGAAGAGGGATGTGGAAAAGAAACAGGCTGCACTGGGAGGTAGTAAGCGCTTAGCCCTGAAAAGTGTGCAGGTGGGGCCAGCCTCCGCCACATATGTCAGAGGAGATGCAATCAGACCATGAAGGGCCTGGGGAACACTGAGGGTCTGGGACCCTAGTGAAGCTCTCGGTTGTTGGAAACAGGAGAAGAAAGGTGAGGAACAATCAATACCTTGCCTGCGTTCAGTTCAGAAATCGCTGCCAAAATTTGCTGCCTGGATCCATCTGTCTTAATACCCAGCTCCTTCAAGTCGCCGTCGGTAAGCGTGAGGAATGCCTCCATATCCACCTGGCAAGAGAGAACAGGATTCGTTGCCATCTGCTCGATGCCACACCTCTTTCTCCCAAACCACCACAGAAAGATCATAGTCATGAGCTATTAGTGCATATTAGCAGTGAATTAATTATGATCTACTACTTCCAATTCCTGACCTGATGCTGAAAATTTGGTTGACAATATCATTAAGAACTAGCCCACCTCAGAGGTTGGACTGGGATTTTCAGCATAGGAGCATGTGGGAAAGACCCTGAAAATGAAACAGGAAGTCAGGAAAGTCTCTAAGGCATTACTACAGGTGGCTAGAGTGGTAAAAATCCAAGTCTGATTATTAGAAAGTTAATTCCAATGTTGCTGCATGTCTAAGAATACTGGATACTGTGCAGACAATGTGGGTGTGTGGCGGTACTCACCACGTTTCCCCCCAGAGGACAAGAGAGATGCAGACTGTGGAAAGACACAGTGAGAACACAAACAAGCAGAAGCAGTAAGGGAAAGAAAGGTCACTGAGAACGGAGGCAGAGGAGGGCTCAGGACATAGGCATCTTAAATCTGTATGATCCTTGGCTTCTACGGGTGCAATCCTAACATTTCTGTTATCTCTGCTCAGGCTGCAGCTCCAAGGGAAAGGCTAACAGGCCTCCTGCGATAGTTTCCAGGCATCAGCATCTGTCTCTCCAAGGCAGGGCTGAGGGAAGGGTGGATGTGACTTGAATGATGTAAGTACCTACCACCCTGCTTGTGGGATGACAGTGACCTCAGACATAGGAGGGGGCACCTGGGCAGGTACTTTAGCTAAGTTTCCAGCCAAGAAGTATGACTTCTCCCATCACTTAGCTTACAGGGTGGCTGTAGGTTCTATACAAAGTTTAAAATAAGCTTTATAAACTGTATTTATAAATTATAAAAATATTATACTTTAGTTATATAACACTGTCATTTAAAAGAAAATTTTCATAACTGATTGAAAGCTCTTAGTTCTTCACTTTATTAGTCTTTGTTTTCTATTCCCTCACAGATATTGAATAAGATTCTGAAAACTCTTCCTCAACACATTTGATGTATGTAGAAATAGAGGATTTTTTTTTCTGAAAAATGTCCCTGTCTTTCCTTCTATTAATAGTCACTTCACTTTCCTGGATTAAAAAAAACCTTGAGCCAGGTTTGAGTCAGTGGGAAAGGGTGTGCTCCCCACCACCCCGCCTCTGTCCGGGACTTCACAGCTCACCTGGTGCTGAGGGGCTGAATGAACGGTGACATGGTGTTTGCAGAAACCACCTGACCCCACCAGACACCCCCTCCCCCGCCATCCCAGGCAAAGGCCCCACACCCAGCAGGTCCTCTTGGCCGGCTCCTCAGCACGTCTCTGGTGTCCTGCATGTAAACCCTCTTGCTCAGGGACCCACTGCTTTCTAACCAGTTTCTCCCTTCTGTGGTTCTGCCTCCAGCTCCCCCTCCAACCCTTGTCCACCTTCATACCAGAGGCCAGATTTTTCAAGCCTGCATCTGCTTTCAGCCCCTGGCCTACAGAACCATGTGCACACTGTCCAGGCCCTGCCTCTGCTCTCTCCTCCACGTGCGCCTGGCCCACACCCAGCCAAAGGGCCGATGCTCTCTGAGCATGCCTGCTCCCTCTTCCCAGATGTCCTTCCAAGCCCTGTGCCTCTCTTTCTTTGGTTCAAACCTCAGTTTACTCTCAGTTGAGGCCTCCTCTGGCCCTCCTTCTATAGACCCCTCTCCTAGGCTCCCAGAGTATTCTGGGTATTTCTGTGTTTCCTGGGGCCAGTGTCAGGCAGAGGTGCTGCTAGGGGGCAGAGACTTGAGTAGTGTTTGCTGACTGAATGAATGACCACATTAATCAATATTCTACTGCCTCCCCATCTGTACTGACCTTCTTAACCTTTACCTCTGTCAACTCTGGAGGCTGCCAAGCTCTCACAGCTAATTTTAGGTGGTGAGCACCAGGGCCTGAATTCTCCTCTGTGAGTATTTGAGGAGGATTTGCAGGGATGAGGCAGAAACAGCCCAGTGTTCTTTCAATATTCATGCCTTACTTTTTTCTTAGTAATAAAATCCCAATTTTCAGCTAGGCACATTTCAATGAAGCTAGAATACTGTATTTCTAAGCATATGTCAGGCGACAGACTTCTGGTTTATGGTACTTTGGGAAGTACCTTTAAAAAAAGTTCTACTCTTTAATAAAGGAGAAATGTGTCCTTCTGCTCCTTCCTCCTGTCCTGCTGACTATTATGGACGTAATGACTGGAGCTTCAGGAGCTATGTAGGAACACATATGCTAGTGATGATGGAACAGAGAGCTAGAAGGAACTTAGATGACTCACTTCCAAACTTTCTGTGGGAAAAATAATCTTCTATTTTGTTTAACACAATTATTTTGAGATATTTCAATACATGCAGCAAAACCCATCCTAATACAGGTAGAAAGATGAAAATTATTAGGCTGTCTTCACTTTCTGTATGGCAAGATAAGAACATGTATTAACTTCATCTTTCTTCCAAATTCTCAACAATAACTAAAAATACATAGTAATAGGGAGAAATTTCTACCAGCCCTGGAAATGAGGGAAAGGCGCTATCTACATGTCAGATACTTCAAGGAGTTTCTGCACGGGACTAAGAGGCGGTGGGGACTGGGCACGGAGGTAAGGGCGAAGACAGTCATCAGAGTTAAAACCTCAGTCCTGTTAAAGCCTTCAAGAGAACATGGGGTGTGGATCCATCTAGACAGCAAACCTCATACAGTGCTAACCAGCTTATATATTGTCCAGAAAGGGGCAAAGGACAGGGGGAGACAGCTGAGCTGGGTCCTATCAAGGGCAGGCACCCGCATCAGGTGACTACAGGGTACTACGTCAGCTACCCTCACACTATCCCCGTGCACATGGGCACTCTCCAGCCAGGGGCCTCAGGCCCTTCCCCCAGTGCTGCCCCACTTAGGCCCCAGCACCTCCCTGACCCCAGGAGCCACGGAGACTTTCAGGTGGGTGAGTTTAACTACAGCAAGTCTGCACAGCCCACCTTCTCCCTTCCCTTTGAAACTCCCAAAGCTTCACATCTCATCTGGAACATACCTCAGCTCCCCAGGACATTTGCAGCAACCACCGAATGACAGGTGAACCCCCAGGAGGACCAGCTCAGAAAAGGGGATGAAGCCAAGAAATCAAGACAAACGTTGCCTTGTGAAACAAATACTTCAAGAAACAGAAGCGTCCCTTGAGACGTGTTCTCCGTACACTCCAAGAGGACAGGGAGCATATAAAACAAAAGCAGGCGGCCCTAAGCAAACAGGAGCGATTGCTTGGCAGTGCGAAAAACCACCACTGAAGTTTAAAACACCAAGGAGGCAGAAGGATGCGCAACCCAGGGAAGAAAGCTGTGGCACCTCATCAGTTCCTTGAACCAAAATATAAACTCCTGGGTTGCATCTCAAGCTTGTTGGGGACAATGAGAGAGTCTTGTGATTGTTGCTGCAGTTACGACAGTCGTCCTGTGCTGACCTGGGCACCAGAACGTTCCAAACCGACGATTACACCCTGGTGGCTGGTGGGCCTGCAGCAGAGTTCTATCTGACCAAAATGGCAAATTTTCACAGCTGAGGGAGATATAATTCACCTACCATAAAATTCACCCATTTAAAGTGTACAATTCAATGGTTTTCAGTATACTCAGAGTTGTGCAACCATCACCACACTCAATTTTAGAACATTTCCATCACTCCAAAAAGAAACCCATATTCACAGAGCAATCACTCCCCATTCTCTCCTCCCCCTACTCCCTGGCAACCACTAATTACTTTCTCTCTCTACAGATTTGCCTATTCTGGACATTTCACATAAATGGAATCGTACCATATGTGGCCTTTTGTGCCTGGCTTCTTTCACTTAGCATGTTTTCAAGGTTAATCTAAAAGCAGCATTTCATTCCCTTTTATGGCCAAATTATATTTCACTATGTAGAAATAACACATTTTATTTATCTATTCATCAGTTGATGGACAGCTGGGTTGTCACCCACTTTTTGGCTATTACGCTGCTATGAACATTCATGTTCAAGTTTTTGTGTGGATAAAGGTTTCCAGTTCTCTTGGAGTATACCTAGCAGTGGGATTGCTGGGTCACATGGTAACTTTATATTTAACATTTTGAGAAATGGCCAAACTGTAGAACAGTGATTTTTTTAAATGTGTGTGAGTGCTTTTAAGCCAATAGGAACTCTCTCAGGTTAACACAGGCCCTCCATCCAGACACTTAATAGAGATTCATTAGGATTTGATTTTAACCCGCTTTAAACCTAAAAGCCTGCCAGTCAATCCCTTCAACAAAAGTGTGTGCAGGACAGACACAAACTTTACTAAAGAGAGCAGTGCTCAAAATCACAGAATGCTGTTATAACAAACAAGCCATAAGGTCCCCAGGACATCGCTATGATGAACTGAACTAAATGTGCGGAACACCAATTCTCTTTCCTCAGCTTTCTCAGTGAAAAAGATCAATCTAGGCTTGCAGGATGAAAACCCACGTATTTAGATGATTTTTTTAATGCTAAAATTCAGACTGACATTCAAAAAAAAACATCCTTACCTCCTGCTCCTCAAAAATGGGCTGGTATTTCTCAAGTGATAATTTCTTAAGGATTCCAGTCAGTTCATCTTCAAGAGAGAAAGATGTGAAAGAGCATTTTAGAATTCGAGAAAATGTATCAAGAGAGTGGTCTTCCAACTTGCATAAAGCAGTGGCAACCTTATTTCAAATGAAATTTGACAGGAAACCCCAACACAGAGCACAGGTCTAGGCCACGCTCTTGCGGATGAAGCTGAGGACTGGTTCTGAGCCCCCTTTCAGCCACTCTGCTCCCCTCAGGACACACCCTTGTCATCTCCCCAAGTCAAACCAGGCTGTGGAGACAGAAGATGGGGAGGTTCAGGACTAGGCTGACACACCAACGGCTGCGACCACCAAGTTCTCTGAGTGCTGCTGGGACGAAAACTCCACCTTCTGTCCAAGAACAGTTCTTAATTATGATTTTTTTGACTGCTGGTAGCTGCACCTGCAGTAAATGCTGATGCCAGCAAGTTGTCAGCTTGCAGAGAGAGACTGGAGCAGAGCAGGCGGATGGGGTTCAGGCCAGAACTGAGGTTTGGCTCAAGTGCGAGGAAGCTGGGGGCTTCCTGAAGGAAGGCTGCTTCTGAGAGGAACAGCAGAGCCAGAGGGGCGCAAGGAATACAAGGGCTTTTAGCTATCAAGCTTTCGGTGGGTGGGAGGAGGTAAAGAAAAGAGAGCAAGACCAGTATCTGAGCCCTGAAGAAACATTCATTCACACATTCAATAGTGATTTACCAGACTAGGCTACGGGAACTCAACAGGGACCAAAATAGGACAAGTAAGACAGGCCAAAGGCAGCAAGGATGAACAGAGCAGTGTGGGGCAGATGAATGGGGAAGGGAGAATGTTTCATTGAGGGTGGTGAGGGAAGGTCTCTTCTGTAAGGTAACATCTGAACAGTAAATGAAGGAGTGAGCTGTGCAGTTATCTAGGGAAAGCACCAGGCAGCATCCAGGCAGCTGGAACAGCAAGTACAAAGGTCCTGGGACAGTGGGTGCAGTTCACAGAAGAGTAGGCTGGAGGTAAGGAGGCCTGGGTTCCTTTTTTATTCATTCATTCAATAGTGGCTGCCAACATGCCTACTACATGCTGAGCATGCAAGGGTGGAAAGGCCCATGCTATGGAGGAGCTCAGCATGACTGGGAAGATACAACGAGGGTGAGAGCCGATGCAGTGTTTACCGTCAGGCATCCAGCAGTACCTGGATGATCCATTTGTTTTTCACAATAATCACATGAGACAGACCCTATTACTGTCCCCATTTATGGAAAGGAAGGAAGGCACAGAAAGGCTGGCTACCATATTGTGGGTGGGGTCACACTGCTAGTCCACAGCAGAGCAGGGATTCAAAACCAGTGGTCTAGCTACCAGGCCTGAGTTACCCTGCCCGCTCTGCCACCTCCCACATTGGTGATGAGTGCTATGATGAAGGGCACAAACAAGGGATTCTGGACAAGAGAGGACAGCTGACCAGCTCAAGGCTTCACAGAAAGAGCTGCTACTGAGGTAGGAAGTGAGATGAATCAAGTCCCAGTCCACACATCACCTCACCTACTGTAGTTTCATGACACAAAACCTTTGCTCCTGCTGTCCCCTCCACATGCAGTTTCTCCCCACAGTGGTGTGCTGGTAAATGGTTAGCAGCTGGCTCTCTCCATGTATGTAGGTACACAAGTTAATTGCAGGTTTTACTTCTATAACGGATGTGTAGCACACAGTTTACATATAACAATATATATAACACTCTTTCTCATAAATTCAATATAGCCAATGCTTTCATTGCATTTCCAGCATCTTGAATACTTTATGGATTTTTGTCCTACTCTTGTACCTATAGCCATTGACTATGGTTCCAACATGAATACTGGTTCATAATTCCATTCATGTGAACATGTAAGATGAAACGAAACAACAAATACGTATGTTGGAACTTCATGTGGCATCTTTGCTGAATCAGACAATGATTTTCAAACCTGGAAAATTCTCAATTTTTTGTGCTATTCACAATGTAACAGACATGACATGTTAAGTTTAACCTGCATCATTAACATTTTCTTCACTGTCCAGATTATATCTAGACGATCTTTAAAACAATAAATCAAACCCCAAATGGTGGTGTTTGCTGATTTCCCTGGTGCAAATACTCCCCTCAAAGCTGATTTCAAGCTACCCACATAATGTTCCTAAAAGTGGGACGTGGAAGAGACAAGAATTATATAGTTTTCCATTCACATAAATGAAAGAGATGGAAATGACCTCAACAGCACAGATAGTAGTAATATGTACTGAAAAATGAGCAAATACATAAAAAAAAAATACCACAAACATTTATGTTTAATCCAATTAATTTTAAGCTATGTAATTTCTGGCCTTTTTAAAAATAAGTTTTTTTGGTGTTGTTGTAATATGACTTTTAAAAGCTGTGTTTAATCACACTACCTGTCAATTTAGCAATAGGTTCTGGCTCACCACTGCCCTAACCTCGTGGTCTGGCCCGAATGCCCATCCTTCAGTGAAGCCTGCTGAGGCACTCTGCTGTAACTCCGGTTTGATCCCGTCTGTGTTACAATCATTTAATGCTAGCATGTTGAATGCATCTGACTCCCCATCCTGACAGTGAGGGACCGTAACAGCAGTACCTGCACTAGAAGCTGTCATGGAACCAATATGAGGCCATATCGTCAGAGGCTTCATTCACCCCTTCCTATTAGAGGAGTCTAGACAGAGGCACATGGTGGCAAGATGGGGCAGGGCAAGGGCTTGCCCGTGGTCCTTGATGGGGCCACACAGTTCCCACCAAAATATACATAGCTATTTGGGGGTGGACTGTGGTTTCTGTCCTGTGAGAATCCAATGTCCACAGGACAAAGGTCTCATGGCCTCACAGCCCAGGAACTCTGGGAGGGAAAACTGGGCTTTTAAACCAGAGAAATTTCTTTTTATTTAAAAAGAAATCACTGTCATGTCGTCCTGTTTCTATCCCAGTGAGGGCTGTGCAAGCCCTTTTTTATAATGAATAAGAGGAAAAGAGTGGGCATGGACAGTGCACAGATATCCACTGTCTCAATTATTTTCAGAAAAAGGTGGGGGTACAAATACCTAACTGAGTCTCCAGGAGTTTGAATTTCTCAAGCCTCTGAGGTAGGAGAATTCATGCGTGGGAACTTAACACTTCACTTAGAAAACATGGTTAGGGAGGAATGGGGATGCTAGTGAATTGCTAAAGCTTTTATAATGATATAATAAATGATTGTACTAGATATCACAAAACAATAAAGGCAGTCCGCAAATAAAGAGGATGCCAATGGCAGCATGCATTTATCCACTCAATGCAGACTAGAGCCTATGCAATGGATTTCAACTTATCACTTTCTGAGCAGAACCTGCTCAGCACCTTTCTCCCAGCAGCAGCAGTGAGATGCCTGCAAATGCCTTTGCTAGGCCCATACACACAGTGAGATTTCCCTCTCCTCCCTGATTTATTCTCCTTGATTTGTGCCTGCTGGCGCCCCATCTCTCACCAAACTCCATTTCCTCCTTTCCCCTTCTCACTCCCAGGAGCCACCAGAGGGCAGTTTTAAAGGATGGGATACTTCTCTTCTTCCTTCGTCTTTTTTGTCTTCCCATCTTTATCTGGGGCCTCACTGCAGAGCCTCCACTCCTGTCCTAGCTTCCATTCCATCTTCTCTTCCTCATTATCCCTCCAGGAGGGGCTTGCAATTCAAGCATGCAGGTTCCCAAGTGCTCCAGGGTGTAGTGGACATCTACTGCTTTTGTTTGCCCACCATCCTTAGGGTACAACCAGATCCCAGCTCCAAAGGCTGACACATGACCTGGGCCTGGCCAATCAGCACATTCTACCCTCAAGAATGGGCAAATGACCCAAGCTGGTATAAATACAGCCAAGGCAGACCAATGACCTTTACCCTAGGATTTTTTGCTGGACCTATGAAGAAAGTAACACTCTTTCTGCTGAGATTACTAAGTTAGCAGGAAGAGGAAGTAAGCCTGAAGCTGCTAGGGGACATCCTTGCAGCTACTCAGAGAAAGCCTACCTGAGATATGGAGAGAAATACTCCCAAAGCACCTGGATCCACATATACCTGAAGCATACCCTAAATACTTCCATTGAGCCAACAAATGATTGTTTAGCTTTTGTTTTTGCTTAAACCAGTTTGAGTGAAGATTCCATCACTTGCAACTGACAAAGTTCTGATTTGTACAAGGTTCACAGAAAGGTACATAATTTGGTATTGGAGAGGCATGTCTATGAGTATAGATCTGTGTATATTAACAAAACTCACCTACATTCAAAAACTATTTCAAGAGGGAGCTTATCATACCTTTAGCACAGTGAAGACAAAAATACAAGGTAGAATCAAGAAAGAGAGGGACAGATGTTTTTGTTTTAAATTGTAAAACCTGACGTAGGATGGCTACAGCAATTAAGGATACCTTCCAGGTCACCATGGTGAAGAGGAAAGGCTGAGGCCTCAGGACTCTGGGGGACTCACCCTCGTCTGTGATGGTGCCACTGCTAGAGCCCCCACTGCTCTTAGACTGCCGATGGGATGAGGAGGAGGACACCGAGGACTCAGCTGCGCACCCTCTGGGTGGAGGGGAGGGCGTGAGGGTGGGCGAGGTGCTTTTGGAGGTAGTGGAAGTTCCAGATGGAGGCCTTTTGCTCGTTTCCAGTTTCTACTCAAAAGAGTAAGTCAAATATATAAGTCATCACCTGGAGGGTAGAAATGATTAAAACAGACACCCACAACAGGGAACATGGGTGATATTTGACTCAACAAGATATCTAACCAGGATTATGAAATCCACTTAAGAAAACATGTGAAGCAGAAACAGTGTTATCAGAACAGTTATAGGAAAATTCCCATCCTCTGGAGCAGAGGGGCAGGGGGTAGGATGGAAAAAGTGGCCTGTAAGGACCCAGAAAACCCAGGTGCTAGTTGTCCCTGTAGCTCCAAGCACTGTGTCATTGGCCAAGCCTCTTACCTCTCAGGTAACCCAGCTCTAAAATGGAAGTGTAGCTTCTGTATACAGGAAGTCCCTTTCTGCTCTTGGTGTTCCTTCCCCTAAACCAGTGATTCTTCCCTTGTCTGTGTCAAGTCTACTTAGGAGCCCATCAAAGTCATTCCTCATCTCTGTTGATATTTTCATTTGATTATTTCTAATAGTTTCCATCTCTCTACTGAAATAGTTACTCAGATGATCTTGATTATTTTCAAACTTCCCTCTAGAGCCTTTAACCTATTAATTGTAGTTCTTTTAAATTCCGTCAGATAATTCCAACACCTACCATACTGAAGTCAGGTTCTGATGATGGCTCTGTTTCTTGGGAGTGTAGCTTTTCTTGTCTTTTTGTATGTTTTGTAATTTCAGTAAAAATTGGACATTTTGAGAAGAATAGAGACTAAGAGAAATAGTTTTTATGGCTGGAAATGGGCATACTTCTCCTACTAAGCCTTCAATGGTCCTAATTATACCCTAGAGTGGAAAAAGAAGTCCCTCTCTTAGGTTTTGAAAGACTTTGTCAATATTATTAATAATAAATTCCTCACTCTGCTGTTTCTATAAAGACATTTAACAATAAAGCTTCTGATTAAGTATGAGATAATTAGTATATCCCTACAAAACAGATCTGTCCCAGCCAAAAGCAAAGAAACATGAAACTTTGGACCTTGTGACCAGCATTACTGGAGAGGAGGCAGGTATACACAAGACTATTTGGGATGCTGGGAAATATCTGAACTATTCCTTATATCCTCAGTGTAGCAAGTTAATTGTGTTGATGGTGCAACTCCTCCCTGGATCCATACCTTCGCAATGTAACTCTATGTGCTCTCCTGCAGTGGGAATACTGACTTGCTTAAAGAATTTGATTGGTTTTCAACTCACGCCTTCAGCCACTGCATGAGAATGTGTTGAAGCTTCCTGTGGACGCACATGGTACAGTTATCCTGGTTACCCCAGCCAACAGCCAGACACATAAGTGATCCCCCCAGATGAGAAGAATGGCCTAGCTAGGTCCAGACTATACTGCTGACCCATAGTTTCATGAGCCAAAGAAATGCATTTTGTTTTAAACCACTGAACTTCAGGGTGGGAAGAGAAAGCTGATATACCCAGTGGGCCTTTGGGCTTCCGGAGATCTGAGGAATGACTCCCCCCATTCTGGGTCTCCTAAAGCTCACATCATGATGATTTGTGAACATGCTAGAAGCTGTGCCTTGTGAATATTCCACCATTACGGTGGTGACTGTTTCAAGCAAAGTGCAAAAGCCAGATTCACAAGGCTAATATTTTGAATACTAATTTCCAATTCTTCCTAAGGGAGTCTTTGAAAAGCACTTCATGTCTCCATTTTGCTGCTGGTACCTTTGACAGAAAGCCCACTCCTGTGTCCTTTGATTTAGGGCAGTGGTTTCTAAGAGCTCTGGACTGGGCTGGCTGTAACACTCTGTGGGTAAAAACAGCGTCCCCAGACCCTATCTTGAGAGTATCATTCAATTTTGCTGGGTGGCCTAGAAACCTGAATTTTTAAACAGCTCCCCAAGGTTACAGTACATTAGTATGTTAAGACTATCAGGTGATCATTGAACTAGATCATGTTCCCAGTTTATTGTTTCCTGAATGCATCCCTGACACAATTTCCTTTCATCAAAATATATTTGTATAGATTATACATGATAGATGCATTCAAGTGAGGTAACAGTTAATATAATTTATAACTTAGATGCCTACCTATTTTCAACACCAATTAAAGGACACTAATAATCTCTGACACATCTAATAAGATCATCAAAATAGAAACAGAAATTTTTAAAAAGTGAAGGGAAAACTGTATCAAAGCACAGAGTAGCAGACTTACTTTAATGAGTAGCTCTAAGTTTCCTAGCAGCAAAGGCAAAAAGAGAAATACAATAATTATATAATTCTTACTGTGTGTGGAAAGAAAATGTATCAAAATACCAGTACAGACATTTTTCCTAGAGCTGAATTCTAAAAGGAACTTAATTATACAGCTCCTTCACACAAGCAAATTTCAGTATAATGGAAAATACGCTAATGCATAGGCACAGAGAAACTTTTCTGGAGCTGTATTTAAAAAGGAACCTAATTATGTAGGTCCAATTGCAAAAAGGGATTTGAATACCAAAAAGAGTTGTGTATCACACACAGTGGTTGGATAGAAAATAAAGGCTATTTCTCAAACATCCATTAAAACATCAACCTCTGGAGGCACTTCTGGGCAAACATCCAGGGGTTCAGGTGCTCTAGCTTTTCCCAGGGAAAAAGCTTAAGACCTCTAGAAAACATGATGAACAGGGGGATTGAACCTGGACTTGGGGTCCTCACAGAGGGGGAAATGGACCACACTGCACCACTGGGGCACCTGGAGGGCCACCTGGAAGAGGAGCCATTCACACTCACACATTCCGAGTCTCCCTTCAACAAACAACCCAGGTGGAGGAGCTCAAGAAGTGGAGAGACAGATTGTGAAGACACTAAACAACTTCCCATAGCAGAGAGGCATTTATGGCTCTCATCCACTGCACACTCCATAGTGGCAACCATGTGGAGACTGCTCTTGGGCTGCATTAGCGGAGGAAGGGAGGCCCTGGCTCTGTCCTGCCGGCAGCCCTTCCCTCAGTTCCTCCCCTCTGCCACACTCTCGCTTCCGGAGTGCTGCACGTGCTGTCCCCTCACCCAGGGACAGTATCACAGCCTGTCCCACCCCTGCCCCTCTCATCTGGCTCCTCATCCCTCAGATCCTCATTTAGATGTCGCTGATGCCCTTGAGCTGTAGGAGCCCTCTCCTGGGCACCCACAGCTCTCTCACTTATCCAACACAGCCTCTACTACACTGAGACTGCTTGTGTCTATAGCAACACCCTGACAGTGGTCACCAAACCCCTAGGTCACTGCTCAGTCCTCACTGCTGGAAGTGCCAGGCAGGGCAGATGTGCCAAAGATGTGTACAATGTAAGGTAGGAAAACAAATACTGCTGCTAATAATGTCAAAGTTAAAGCTGTGGCACTTACACAGGCTTCCCAGATGCCAGGCCCCATTCTAAAGGCTGCCTGCTCCTGAATCCTACTC
Organism: Manis javanica; assembly: GCF_040802235.1. Classification (NCBI taxonomy): domain Eukaryota; kingdom Metazoa; phylum Chordata; class Mammalia; order Pholidota; family Manidae; genus Manis; species Manis javanica. The sequence goes on along the minus strand of NC_133157.1, from coordinate 31,483,034 downwards.
TGAACCTCTTTGCTCCAATCACTGGGCAAACATGTGCAGTGTGAGGCTGGATGAGGCACCTGGAGGCGCCCTAGCAATCAGGTGGAAGGCGAATGAGTGTGCAGGGAACTGAAGGCACAGGGTGTGATCTCAGCAACTGCCTACCTGACCCAGCCCTTCTCAGACAACCCAGGCGAGACCGCCTAGAAGGGCCCCATCTTTAGTCCTGTCCTGTGACTCTGGTAGCACCTGTACTCCTTGGCACGTGGCTCACGTAGGCACAGAACCTTTGAGGATAACAGGAGGAGACAGAAATACAACAAGGACCTTGCCACTGGGACCACTGCATCCTGCAGGGGAGACCAGGAGCTCGGACGGGCTGGACCCTGGTGCTGGCCCAACAGGACTTGACCGATGGCTGGGTTTCTGCTCAGACAGTCCAGCTGCTTTTTTTCTCTGGGCAGCGATTTGGGACAGGACACTGTCTATGCTGCCACCTGAGGAAACAGGAATAGAAACGCCTGCTATGGGTCCAGAGTACAGCAACGTGGGTAAAGCGAATTTCGTGTGTGGACTTGGTTGAGCCAGAAACACATTTCCCAGACTCCCTCCCCGTGTGGCTCTGGGCTAGGGCTGAGCGTAAATGGACTACCCATGGGAACTGGAAGGTGGCCATGAAGCAGCAGCCATCATGCTGCAAAGGCATCGTTATGAGGTGGTGAACGATGCCGTGCTGGCAAGAGCAGGTTGTCCTCACTTTTTCCTGGGCCACCACCAGCGTGTGCCACCCTCCAGCAGAGAGATGCGGCCCCATATGGCGTGCTGCTGTCCAGCCACACCAGGGCTCCTCCCTTGCCCTCTAACTCCCCCTTTCAGAGCTTTACACCCCTAGCTGCTCTCACCGTGTGTCAATACTTCCTCATTCCATAATGCTCAGCTTCCCTGATAGAACCCTGATTGCTGTGTATCCCTCCCCCAGTTTCCCCAAATCTGTCACAACCTGGAATTACCATGAAGGAAAAGGGGAAAGTGATAGTATCCAGGGCTAAGGGAGGCTGCTAGAGGGAGGATGCCGATAACTAACATTCACAGAGCCTGGACTCGGTGCCAGGCACTGCCGTAAATATTTTACATGTACGAACAGAGTCATTCTGGAAGGTAAAATGTACCAAAAGCCTCAAAAATAGGCAAATCCATTGACCCCTCCACCCTGATTCAAGGCAACTTCAGCTAAGCCAATCACTGGGCAAGCACGCAAGCCTGGAGGTATGAAGGCAGTACTTAGTGAGGTCGTCCACCAGCGCAGATCCTTGAGGTCACCCAGGGAGAACTGGGTAAATATAACTGTGATACCTCTATGAATGGAATGCTGTTTAGTCATTAGAAATATACTGTAGACATAGGTGTAGTGACATAAAAGGGTGTTCACAATATGACAGGTGTGTGCAGAGAGGTGAAAGGTTACAGAGCAGTCTGTATTCTGAAGTCAGACTGCCTGAGTCCAGGTTCCAACGCTGCCACTTCACAGCTGCACAACCTCGGGTGGGTTATTTAATTTCCCTGAGCCTGGTTCCCTGGGGTGTAAAATGGAGAGGATACCCTTGCAGGTTGCCAGGGGCCTGAAGGGCATACACCACTTACAGGGCCAGGCACTGTGCCTGGCACATATGAGGCGCTCAATAATTATTCCACTTCCATAAATGTAACATGCATAAAAGTACTTTGCAAAGATATACACCAAAATATTAACAATGATCTTTACTAAACATTTTTTTTCTCTTTGATTTATCTGGTCTTAAAGGGTTTTCTACAAGAATGATGCATTCTTTATGTAATGGCATAAAGAAGGGATGCCTTCCTGCAAAGCTGGCTTGGTTAATCCCGGTGCCCTCCAAGAGGACTAGAAAGTATGCTGTAAAGCTAAAATAACCGTGGGCGCTCCAGTTTGAGTCCTAAATGTCTCCAACTTACTGTGTGTCCCTGGGCAAATCTGTTGCCCACTCTGAGCTTCAGTTCATCTGTTCAGTGAAAGGGCAGGATGAGAAGATACCCAAGGTTTAACCTCAAGGATTTTAAACACCATGCATTTCTCTTAATTTCTTGTAAAATTTCCCAAGAAAATAAGCATTACAACAGACATTATTGCCTCTCTCTCTACTCACCCCACCCCAAGAAAATGCATAAAAGAAACTCCAATTCAGTGAAAAATCCCTTGGCAACATCAAGGAGAAAGATAGGGTGTGTGCAGTTGTTTCTGGGGCTGTTGGCAGAGCAAGCACAGGGGGCAGTACCCTGCCTCGGCCCCAAGGGATTTTCCCACCTCCCCTGAGTGGCCCTGCTTGGGTACCTACCTGAGCGGTTATGTATCTCCCCGCCGTGCCTGCTCACGCCCCCTACCCCACTGGAGCCACCTGAGGAATGAGGAGAGTGGTTGAAGTTTCCAGAATTAGCAGGAGAGGCAGGGCTTCTGGAGAGAGATGGAAATTTAACCGGCCTGACAGGCACCTGTAAGAATAAGGTGAATGTCAGGTTAGGGTTTGTTGTTCTTCTTTCCCCCAACACCCAGAATCACATGGGGAGGGGCCTGGAGTGCAGCTGGCCCCCCACCAGCCTACACACTTGCTTCCGCCCTGCATGGTGCTCAATTTGCTAGGAGTTCCCTAAGGGATGGGAGTGCATTTCTATCTGCTGCTGACCCAACTGTTGGCCCAGGCAGAGCCCTGTGACACCCTGTTGTCAGGACCAGTCACCTCCTCCCACACTGCAGACTACACGTAAGCTAGCCCTGCCCATTTCGAGCATCTCCAGGGTCAGGCTCCTGTCTTCCACTAAAGGTCTGATGTTACAACAGTTCTGGGAGCCAGCAGCAACAAATGGGGTGAGCCCCATTTTACAGAGAAGAGGCTCTGAGTTTTTCTGATCACTGAGCACACTGTAGCAGGGTCAGGCCTGAAATCCTCATCTTCCATTTGCCCAGTTACTGTATCTACAGACACAGTCTACAAACATGGAGCTAATCGCCCCCATCGAGAGGCACTACCTCCGTACATTAGAGACACACCCAGGGCCACAGGTCAGAAACCACTGTGGTCAAACGATATAAGTCCTATTCCTTCTGGGTTCAAGAAAACACCAGTAGCGCACAAAGTTGCCTCCTAACGTTTGCTCGTGGCCATGGCCGTGAGCAATAATGTAATGTAGAGCTTGGTTAAAATCCAAGAACCTGATTTCTGGTGCCAGACCCACCCCACCTGGCTGGGGGATCTTTACCAAGCTATTTCCTCTGGGGCCCGGTTTCCCCATCTACCAAAAGGGAGGGTGGATCAGGTCAGGTCTCCGCACTGTGCCTTGGGGCTCCAGGCTTACAGAGCGCAGGCTCCTGCTTTCATTCCTTCTCCCAACATTTTCATCTGTTTACATATTGTCCCTTTGTAGGATTTCTTTAGACAAAATGATATTGCTCATTTAAAATTAAAAAGAAAACAAAAAGCTTCCATTCCTCTGAATTACTGGGCTGAGGTCCCTTCTGCCTGTAACTCCTCACAGTTTCAGTGAGTGGTGAGTGACGCATGTGTCGGCTGGTGACTTACGGGCTCTGTGCTCCCGCTGCCCATGCCCACAGGGTGGCCCCTGCTGGCTCTCAGCACAGTCTTCACGGAGTCTGTCTTCCCACTGTGACATGTCCGGGACCGATTAGAGCTCCACAGCTCAAAGCTGGAAGGGGGTAAGAATGGGGGGATGACTGCCTTCAGCTTGTCACTCGGGAGTCTGGTGTAGGGGGCTCCATTCCGAAGCTGGAAAAAGACAGCCTGGGGGTTAGACCAGCCCCAGGAGGGCTCCCAGCTCTAGGAGAAAGACTTCAGGTTTTTTCTGTTTCTCCAAGACTGGCACTGCCACCTACCCCCAGCCCAAGCCAGAAACCCAGGTGGTGTCCTCAGCTTTCCTCCCTTGTCTGGGCTGCTCTGACGCCCAGCTTCTCCTGGGCCTGTCCAGGGCAGCAAGATGAGCCCAGGGACAGAGGGGATGGAGAGGCAAGCAAAGCCAAGTGGTGCTGAGCATGCTGTGATGGGGGAGTAGGGAAGCTGGGAGAGCACAGAGAGGGTACCACTCACTGCAGTCAGAGACGGCATCTTTGGAGAAGGGGCACCTGAGCTGCCAACACACCTGGGCTCAGTGAGGGCACCTGAGCTGCCAACACACCCTGGGCTCTGCTGCAGACTGCAGAGAGACTGGGGTGAGCAGGGCTGGGCTTCCAGGAGGAAGGGACAGGAGCTCAGGGATTGGAGGCCCAGACTAGCTCTCTGCGAGTCCAGCAAATGCTTCCTTCTCCATCCCACCACACCCTTCCTACTCCAGCCACACCTCCCACTGCTGACATTTTTAACTGTAATTTAAAATTTTTTTAATGTGATTTGGGGTTAGTATAAACTCCACATGATGACTGGTGGACTGTCAAGGAAAAGTATTCACAGAGTCTGAACTAACTTTAATTAAGAAAAGACAGTGAACTTGGTGCCAGATGGCACTTTGCAGGGAAGGGCATCCCACAGTTAAACCTGCCTCAGGAGCTGGGCAGGCAGGCATCTCTGCAGGATGGCTGCAAACGCCCACTCAGCAGGGTCCCTGGGCCATTACGCGTGTCCAGGGAGGGCGGCACACTAGTGCCCTCTATAGGGCATGAGGAGGAGGGACAGGAAAGCGCCAAGGCAAGAGGGAGGCATCCTGGGTTCCCACCCTGGCTGTTCTGAGCTATTCTGAGAGTCTGTGAACAAATGCTCACATCAGCCCCCTCATCCAGCAAATGGAGGGCTGCACTGGAAGGTGACTAAGGACACTCACAGCTGCAAACCCACCACACATGGGCATTTTCATTCCTTGGGGACCAAGTCAAAATTGTTGCGAACTTCTGGAAAGCAATGACATTCATACCTTTTGCCCCAGGAATTCCAATTTTAGATGTTCGTCCGGAGGAAATAATCAGGCAAGTGGGGGAAATGGAAGCATAAGGATATTCATCAGAGCTTTGTAAACAACAAAAAAACTAGAAACCCAAGGCCCAGTGGATCAGTCTTCACTGGTCAGCCAGGCTGGTCCTCATGCTGGGATGTGGCTGAAGAGTGTTTAATGACATTGAAAAAAATGGTCATGACAAAATGCTAATAAGTCAGGTTCAGCACAATATGGGGAAGATAACGGTGCCTACTTTGTGTGCTTGTCAGGGATGTTAAATGAGTAAATATAGTAAAGTGCTGTGAATAGCAGCTAGCGCTTAGTGTGTGCTTTGTTAAGTATTTGCTGTTATTACACATAACATGTATCATATTCAGATACTAAAAATCGTTAGAAAAATACTCAGAAGATATATATCACAAAATGTCAATAATGATTATATGTGGGACCAAAGGTGCTTTTATTTTTCTTCTATTTTACTGCATTCTCCAGAGTATCAATAGCAGCATTTCTGTCTCCATACTGGAATTACTGCTATTTAATAATATCACCAAATGTGGGCAGTGCCAGCTTGCACAGACAGTGTGGAGAGACACCTATTGCCTGGCTTTGCGGGCAGAGGGGGGTCAGAATGCTCAGAGGCTCACACGTCCAGAGGCAGCTTAGGCCTTCTCCTCTCCAATACTGCCCTCTCCTGGCCAGCCTCCACATTAGGCTCTGAGAGCTAAAAGGAGGTGGTGAGTCGGAGCCCAACCCCAAGGCTCTCACTTCAGAGAAGAGGAACAGGAAGTCCAGAGAGGTGAGGTAACATGTCCAAGGTCACACAGCACATATCAGAGTTCATTCTGGGCCAGGCACTATACTAAGAACTTCCTGGGGATGATCTTATTTAAAAACCACAACCATGAGGAATGCCCTAAGTCAGAAACTGTTAGCTGTCCCCGAGAACCCATCCTCCCCATCTTCCATAGTAGCCACCCATGATACTTAATAGGCACAACCGCCTGGAACAAAGACTGCCTGATACATAATGATTAAATTCTGGTTGATTTGATGTAAGCAGAAGTGATGTGTGAGTTTTTAGGAAACTTTCTAAAGACCCCTGGCATGTGCCCATGGACACCTTTTCTCCCCACATATTTCTGCTGGCTGCAATGAGGCAGTAATGGTGAGAGCTCTGGCAGCCAACTTGTACCAAGATGACCTTGTTAATAGAAGCTATGTGTGGGAGACTAAAAGGTGGAAGGAACATAGGTCCCTAACTTCATATTTATGCCACTGTTATCTGGGGACTTCCTGTTACTCACAGTTGAACTTAATTCTGATACCTCTTTAGTTTACAGATGAGGAAACTGAGGTCTCTCAGGTTGGAAGCTTGCCCACCCTGTGACTCCTCTCCCACTGGCTCTCCATAGTCAAAACTGTGAGTCCAGCGTCACCCATTAATTCCTACCCCTTTAACGCCCTGTCCTCAGAGCTACCCGGCTGAGATGATGAGGGCTTACACCCGGCCGCTAATCCCCAGCATGGCCTTCCCGCGTTTGGGGCTGGCATGTTCCGACTCCTTGGTGCCAGAGTCGTACCTGTGGTTACACATTTTGATATCAGCCCCACCTGTGACCACCCCAAAAAAAGACGAAGACCCACATCCCTCCTTGTAAATTAGTCAACTAGAGATTGGTAAAGACCTGCAATGCTTTTAGAAAAGGCCCACACTCACCATGGTTGTCAATAACACATCTTCTCTTTCTCCTCTTGTGCTCCCAGGACCTGAGAGACAAATGGAAGCTTCCTGAAATGAGGCTCCCACGAGTTCATGGCATGAGGATGAGTGACCGGGTCGCCTTCATCCTGGAAAACCAACTCCCCTGGGTGGTTAAATATTTAATAATAATTGGTGTTCAATATATGAATGAAAGGAAAGCATTAAAAAGGTACCTAAGAGCATGTTTTCAGCTTTTCTATGAACCACTACCGTGCTGGGTCAGACAGTGGTGCACCCCGCTCAATAGTCTGTCTCAACAGTGGTGCCAAAGGGGCTGGTCTGTGTGCAGAGTCCTTCAGAAGGGATGTGAGCTGATCAGTTTTCCAGTTAAGTGTGGGAATCTCTTTCAGCACCCTCACTAAGTCATCCAATACATGGAGTACCTCCAGAGGTAGAAGCTTACTACCTATTCTCCCCCAGGTCACTTGTTCTACTTCAAAATACTTTCAGTGCCAGAAACCAACCACATTTGATAGGTGGGAAAATCACCTATCAAAGCATGAGAGGCAATGACTGGCCTCAGTGGGGCATGTTGGACAGGAACCCAGGACTCATGTCATTAGCTTCCCTGTCCTACCATGCTGACAGCATTTGTGCCCTTGCTTAAGTCTCTTTTTCAAGAGGCCAGTCAATGTCACATTCCAGTATCATTTCATCTCTGATACCAGCCCAGGAGGTAGGACAAAAGACAGAGGATTGGTTCGGACCATTCTGGAAATCCTACCATACATGCAGTTTTGTCTTACCATTGTCTTTTGTTGTAGTAGACACATCAAGGAGCCCAGACCAGCTTGTCTTGTCCTGGGGGGCTGCCCTCATTGTGGAGTCCAGCGCTGCCTCTGGTTCATTACAAAATGGCAATGGCTGGTTGCTGGACAGCCCACGGGGAAGGGTCTGCATCAGTTTGAGCTTCCGGAACCGATTGGACATTCGGTTCCACCAGGACTGCCAAGGGAATACAGAGCAGAAGTCATGTCCTAGGAGCACCCAGCCCAGGGATACACTTCATGCACGGCCCCCTGCCCCATCCTGGGCCCATGCAGGCATTACCAATCAACCACGGCATCCTTCCCTCAAAAGCCGTGTTTCTCTCTAACATCCTTCCTGACTCAGTCCTCAGGGGCATTTCCAATAGGCTGAGCTGACAGTGAACTCTATTTGACATCCCTCATCTACTCAATCTCCTCATTGTATAGATTGAGAAATGGAGACCCGGCCAGGGGTGCTGACTTGCCCAAAGTATTATCGTCAGTCAGGACAGACAGATGGACACAGAGGGCATACCAAACACTGTGACCCCAGACACCGTATAGCCTCTTTCCCTGTTCTGGCGACAATGGGAGAGGTGCCAGGGCACTCACGCTACAGCCTGGGCCACCTGCTCCTGCAGCTTATACCTGCCCCCCTCACCGAGACAGGGCAGGTGCCAGCCCCCAGGGGTCCTTACGATCCCACAGCACCACAGGTACCGGCAGCCTGAGGGAGGCTGGGAGACAGCAGTGGAGACGGGAGGGAGGGACCCAGGCAGACACCGGAGAGCACAGGCTCGAGTGAGCTTCGAACACGAAAGGAATGCCAAGTCCACAGATCTGAGAAGGTGCTAGAACCCCAGACAGGGAGTTCATGGGGAGTAGGATGGAGAGGATGAGAAATTCAAAGAAAAATACTGGGCTTGCAGTTAGAAATTAGCAAGTGGAACTTGGTTCCGGTGTTCCCAGGAAGAGGCTGACAAGGGCCTGAAGACCACAGGGAGAGCCGAGAAGGGAGCTGTCAGCAAATACTCTACACGTGGAAAGAGAGGCCACAGACAGGTGGCCTGGGAGGGGAGGTGTTGGTTTGGCTAGTTCAGTCCTACATCATGAAGAAAATTTTTTTTTTATGGTTTAATTTTTTTAAATTTTGATATCGTTAATGTACAATTACTTGAACATTATGGTTACTAGACTCCCCCTATTATCAAGCCCCCCCCCACATACCCCATTACAGTCACACTGTCCATCAGCATAGTAAGATGCTATAGAATCATTACTTGTCTTCTCTGTTTAGAGTGCCTTTCCCATGTCCCCCCCCACCCCTTACATTATGTGTGCTAATTGTAATGTCCCGTTTTCCCCCTTATCCCTCCCTTCCCACCCATCCTTCCCAGTCCCTTTCCCTTTGGTAACTGTTAGTCCATGCTTGGGTTCTGTGAGTCATGCAGAAACATTTTAAGTTCCCTAGTTGTAAATTGAATTTCCACATCAAAATTCTAGTGTCTCCTTAAAAAAAAAAAAGGTTAGATCTGGCAATGTGAACCTGCATTCTTGCAAAACAGCCACTGCAGCCACTGAGCGGTTACAAGTACCCCAGTTTTCCCTGGTCCCCACCATTGCCTCTTGTTCACCCCCAGCTTACTTTTCGCTCCTGCCAGCCACCACCCTCCCCCCACCATAGCCCAAACCAGCCATGGGTTAACAGGAAGTGGCAGGCATCTCCCACCCATCAACCTGGCTCCCTGAAGCCTTTTAAGACAGGAAAAGGCAAACCTTAAGCCCGCCTTTGTCATCAGGCAGCACTGGGACACTCCAGGGCTGTCGGACCTTCGAATGGGGTAGGGGTGGCTGGTGGCTGGGCCGGCCTTTGTCTTTATTCACCTGCATGCAGACAGATGCCAGCAGTCGAACAAGTTCCGTGTCTATGGGCACAAAGGGTAGCGTTTTACCTGCAAATATGTCTGCCAGACCATGGGAAGGGGACCCAAGACGACCCCAGTCAACCTTAGAACTCAGCCCCACAGCTCCAGACTCTGTGTGACCCTAGCAGACTGCCTCTCCATCTTATCTTCAAAAGGTGGCAAACAGGCTGGCAGGGCTTAACCCACTTAACCCGGAAGAAAAATCAGGACTGGTGTGTTTTAAAAAGTCCACACTCTGCAGGCGAATGGCAGAGGTTTCAAATTCTGCCTCTGCCCTTCTCTGACTGTGTACTTATGAGTAAATTAAGGAACTTCTCTGTGCTTCTGTAAAAGAGGTGATTTTACCCACCACATAAAGGTGTCTGGAGGATTTGAGGGAGTTCCTGGCATATACTGCAAGTGCTTAAGAAAAGTGAAGTTATTATCATTCAGGTTATTTTTTAAAGGCAACAAACAAGATTAAGAAGGAAATACTACAAACTATTAACAGTGCTTTACTCTTGATGACTAAAATCTTTTTCTCTCCCAGTGTTCAATTCATAAGCATGTGTTTCTCTAAAAATTTCAGGCAAAAACTTCATTTAAAAATCCACTAGGGATGTTTTATTGGGAAAGGGATTGGGGAAATGGGAGGGGAGCGAGCGTGGAGGGGCAGAGCATGCAGACCAGGGGCGCTGGGAGACGGAACCTGAATGACAGGATCTCTGGGCCCAGGTGGAGGGGCTCAAGCAGGCAGAGCGAGGCTGCTGGACCTGGGCGCAAGACCCCACCTCTCCCTCCCAAGGGGCTCAGGTAGTTTCCCCTGGTCTCGGTCGCCTCCCTTCCACAGAGGATGTGAAGCTCTGCCTCCCCTCTCTGCGGGGATGAAATGGAAGAAAACGTGCCCCTGGCTGTGAGGGGCCTGCAGTGGGGAGGTGGTGATGAAGAAGGGCACTGCGGTCAGCCACCCCCACCCCCAAACCCCAGAGCTAACCGGGGCGGTGGGAGGGACTCCACTGGGGACTATGGAGGTAACAGTTCTCTCCCCACAGCCAGCAGGTTGGGATCTGGCTCAAGGCTCAAAGCCTTGTGGGCCAGAAGGGCTCCCAGCGTCCCCCTCTGGGCTGAAACTGTGGGGTAATAAGAGATGGCAGATGGAGAGACCCTGAAATCTGAGCTGGCGAACTGATTCCCAGTCCTGGAGGGGAGCTTTCATGGTGGGGGAGGTCCAGGGGAGCAGTGGATGCCTGCCACCAACCTAGAAAGGTCAAGTAACAGTGACACCCATAGCCTGGCACGCTCCCCCTCCGGGCCTCCACCTGTGCCTTGTGGCTGCAAGGGTCATAACTCCACCTCTGATCCACTTGTCAAGGGGGCTTTCCTGTTTCCTCCTGAGTCAGCTTCCCGCCATGAGGCACAGAGATCAACCTAGGATTTACATGGACATAGGCCTTGCTGGCCTTCCCTCCAGGACACTCCCAGAGCCTGGTGCTGGGAGAAGCCTCAAGGACTACCTGGTCCCAGCTGAGCCCTGCTGAGGAGGGAAGCAACTTTCCCAAGGCCATGTGATGAGCTCTCAGGGCTTCAGAGTGGCTCCCCTGTGAAAAAGCAAGGCCTTTTTCTTGATTCCCAGCCAGAGAAAACAACAGAAAGCGATCTCGATTTCCAGCCAGAGAAAGCTGGTGCCGGTGCACAGCCCCTTTCCTGAAACAACCCACCTGGATCGCTCAGCAGCATCACTAGGTCAAAGGCTGTGTACCCATTGTTTGCTCGAAGCGTGACGTTTGCCCCTTGGTTTAGCAGATATTTGACAATTTCCTTATTCCTGGGGAGGAAAGAAAAGCCAGATTTAGACCCAATGAAAGCAAAAGCTGAGCTGAGCTCCTGGTAACAAGACTGGTGATGTTAATGGCAGCGCCATGTCTCTGAGCCGCAAGAGTGTGGGGAGATGCCAATCTCACACTCCTTGTCCTCTAACCCTTGGGCGGGCCAGACGCGAATGTGATGGAGAATAAAGCCTAAGTGCTCCTCCACAAACAGAATGAAAAGCAAGGACTCTGACCGAAAGCTGCATGGCCCCCACAACCACACACAGGTCCCCACTGCTTCCCCCTGAAACCAGGACCCCTGCACCATGGAAGCCTCGCACAGGCCAAGGTGTCTGATGGGGAAGTCTGAGGCTCAAATAAGAAAACCAACTGCTTCAAAATGATGCAGTAAAGTGCTGTGTGCACTGCAAACAGGGCAAGGGAAGAGTCCTGATGTGGAACCAGACCACTGAGCAGCTGCATGGCCCTGCCTACCGCTCAGCCTGTCCCAAGGAGGCCTCTGGGATGGCAGCGTAAGGATGGGTTCAGAAGCACCAGTCAGCGCTGACACCTTTTCAGAAGGAATGGGTTAGGATGAGTTTCACCACTGGTCGCAGAGAAGCCGATGGCATAAATGGCTGATGTTCATTTCCAACAGAGGCAACTTAAGGAGGCTGCTATACATCAATGTGAAACCAAATGAACCAATCACCCCGCTCAACTGAAATCAACCTACAAAACTTATCTTTCTGAATAAAGCACTCCTGCTGCGTGGTTTTTCATGGCCACTGGTGCAATTCTGTGACAAGGTAATAGGAAATCTGGACCCAGAAGAGTGGGGGTGCAGGACAGAATGAGCCTGAACTTTAATCTTTTATGTGGTCCTCAGCATCTTCACAGCCCTGGAGTTTATGTGTAGCATCTCAGGACCAGAAAACCCCATCAAGAACCCTGTCTCACTCCAAGGCATCCGTTTAGCTTCACCACTAAGGGAGTGGAGCTGGCACTGACCCATGGTAGGTGGCCTGCATGAGGGCCGTCCAGCCATGTGCACTGTCCTGCTTGTCAATGTCGGCGTGCCTCTCTACCAGCAGCTGCACCAGAGGCAGCTGCCCCATGACAGCTGCCAGCATCAGTGGGGTTGCCCCGTCCGCATTGACTAGGTTCACATAGTTGGGGTCTTCGTCAGCAATCTCTTTGACCAGCTGGAAGTTTCCTGCAAACAGAAGCAGGAGTCCTGGTGACCCGTGGGCCTAGCACCACAAGATTACTTTTCCAGCAGATTCATGTAACAAACATGTGCTGAGCTGCTGGGTGTCATAGGGGCTACAAAGATGACTCAGAGAGAACCCACATTTCCAAATCCCTCAGACGATGAAGGACAGAGGCAAGCTCACAGACAGCTTTACTAAAAGAGAGAAGAGTTACTGATATCTTAAAAGAACAGATGAAGGAAATAGATGAAGGAGGGCAAAGCACATGCAGAAGGAGAGCTCAGGTCTCCCTGGGGTGTGAGGATCAGGGAGGGCTTTCTGGAGGCAGAGTCTATATCAGGAGAGGAAATTTTAGGCTAAAAAGCCCTTCATTGCAAAGAGAACGGAGTAGGTAGGCGGGCAGCCAGACATTGCAGAAGTAGGGCAGAGCTAAGACACAACCATAGCGTTTGGCTGGAGAGGCAGAGGAGGCCTGGGGGTGCAGCTTGGAATCTGTGTGTGAAGCACAGGAACTACCAAGCCTCCAGGGTCTGAATCTCCCTGGTGAAGCTACAGAGTTAGGAAACAACAATATGCCTATTTCTTTCTCAAATACTCAGGGAGGCCTTGAAAAGGACTATAAATATTAGTTTGGAGAATGCAGCATTGTATTCTTAAATACCCAAAAAGATTTTAAAGAGTGCTTACCCATTTTCAACGCATGGAAAATATCAGGTCGCCTTTTCTCCTCATCTGGGCAAACAAAGATTTCAAAAGTTAACCATGGAAAGGTTTAATATGACAGAAAAGTCACAAAGGTGTAACAACACAGCCTAGCTTTAAAAACAATCTACTTTTCAAAAGCAATCTAATCAGAGACCTACATAATGGATGAATCCAGCAGCCCCTCTGGAAGGGTTATTATGAGAGTGTCTGAAATGCTTCAGAGACAGACCTTGGGAAGTCATTTGCCCAACAAAACATGAATGAGCAGCAGATCATGTCCTGGACCCACACTCATAAAGCAATCACCTTTTAGGAAGTCCAAACACTGGGATGTCCTTTCTTAGATATAATGGAGAAGTAGAATCTGGGCAAAATCTGGATTTCTATGAAAATTTTAAAAAGAAATAATGACTCTTTTCTTCTAAAACTAAATGTACAACCATGAGATAATTCCAGAGCAGAGGACCCCTGAGACACTGAGCAGCTAAGGCCAGGGGAAGGTCATAGCCAATGTTAATTTTTGCTTTCCTTCCCAAAAATGCAGCAATCTGAATGATTCTGAAAGTCATCCCTGCCCCAGACTTGCAGACACAGATCTCTGCAGGCAACTGTCCACATGATGTCTTCATGCTGGTCCCTGTAGCCCAATTCCTCGGCTGGTGCAGAACCCCATAGCTACCCCCAAACCTGAGCCTTACTGTACCCACCCAAGTTGAGCCACTCTCTCATCTGCTCATCTGGCACCTACCTCCAAGCTTGGACTAGTGGCTACCCTCCTACTGTCAGAAAGCTGGCATTGTCATGACCAGCTGGTAGGTAAATGCAGGACCTCCTGTGTCTTTGGCCAACTCCAGGGGATGGAGCAGCTGCAAGAGGAAACGTGGGACTCTTGGCTAATTTCTGATCCAGACTGGCACCCTCAGGCAGCTGGGAGGAAACTGCAGGTGGGCGCAAGGAGCACTGAATCTGGAGTCCATGTACCAGGATTTGAGTGTGTGTTTCCAGAGTGATCTGTCTCCTCATCACTAACATAGAGATAACACACTAATATGGGAACCATATGGTGGTTGCAGGGATCTATAATATAGATGGGAAAATGCTTTGGAAATTCTTAGGCCCTGTTCAAAGAATAGTCTTTGCTATCTTTATTAGTGATTAGCACCTACTCCAGAAAGTGTACTTCTTTACCCTAGGATTCTTACAGAGCCATGGAACTAAGTGTCTAATTTTGCCTATGGAAATACTAAAATATGTACTATGTCATAAAGCTGGCATTGTCACATTCCTTTAAGAGGCTAATTTGCGTGGGCTGGGGCTTTCTCATGCCAAGACCCTTTGACAAAAAAGTGTCCTCTGGTCTCTGTGTTGGTTACTAAGCAACCATCTGGTACAAATGAATGGCTGATGGTCTAGCCTGACCCCAGGAGGCTGGGGCAGCTGTATCCGATACCAAGTGACCCTGGGTTAGTCCCTTCCTCACTCTGGGCTCGTTTTTGCATCTATATTGAAGTAGCTCCAGGGACACGGCTGCCCCAGCCCAAGGGATAGCCACAGTGGGGCTGTGGAGGGTGTCACAAAGACAGTCACAGCCTCAAGAGTATTCCATTCTGCAGCTCACATGAAGGAGAGAGCTAAGGTCGGGGATGGAGTTCCTAGCACCTCACAAAAAGAGCTAGGGGCCAAGAGTGATTTATTTAATAGTCTGTCATGATTAACAACACAGCCTTTGCCCTGACGGTATCTCTGCAGGCACTTCCCTGAAGCCCACACTGCAGTGTTCCCTCAGCTCCAGCAAGTCAGACAGAATTCCGCCTTCTCAAGGAGGCCACCCAACCACACTGCAGCCTGCCTCGCCCAACTCCGCAGCTCTCAAACCTCTGCCCTGCCCTGTCCATTCTCTTCTTACATGGTACTCACCACCTGCCAGAGTGCATCATTTATTTTACTTAATATATTCCATTTCTTGCCTACCTCCCTAACAGAGGCCGAGGTCCTCAAGGGCACAGGGTACATTGTTCTACAGCAAGGGTTGGCAAACTACAGTCCTGGGCCAAATCTGTCCTCCTATCTGTTTTATAATTAGTTTTATTGATGACATAGCCATACCCACTCAGTTACGTATCCTGTATGGCTGCTTCCACTCTAGCAGAACTGAGTGATTATGATAGACTGTATGCCCACAAAACCTAAAATATTTATTATATGGTCTTTTACAGAAAAAGCTGGCTGACCCCTGTTCTAGAAGGATCCCATAACCTCCTGCATCAGAATCATCTAGTCAGGAAGGAAGGCCCTTGCTATGGAGGTTTCCAGGCTCTTCCTAGTGCTACCAGATCACTCTCTAGAGGTTGGGCCAGGAATCTGCATGTAACAGACACTCCCCACTGAGCATTATGCCCAGCACATCTAAGTCCCATGGCTCTGCAGACTGGACTCTGGTTTCTACATGCCCTTCTTGTTGGGCAATCCTCAGTTTCTGTCACTGAAACACAATCTGAGGTCCCTATGAAGCCGTGGAGGGTTGGGGGAGCTGGTGGTGGCACAGCCTGACCTGTCTTGGGCCTGACGGTGGTCAGTGGGTCCAGGTAGTCTGCAAGGTCCCTGTGCTTATGGTCAAGTGCAACGTCGAAGGCAGTCTTTTCCAGCACGCTGAGGTGGTCAGGGTTGGCCCCCTTCTCCACCAACTGCTGGGCCACACCAAGTCTCCCAGTGAGTGCTGACAGCATCAGTGGACTCCAGCCCACGGTCCGGGCTGCACAGTTGGGGTCAGCGCCCCACTCCAAGAGCAGTCGTATCACGGCCTCATGCCCATGCTGGATGGCAGCCATCAGGGCTGTGATGTCCAGCAACTCATCCCTGCTGTCCCCTGCCCTTGGCTGCTCGCCTGAGGGGTTGTGACGGTCCACGAAGGCACCAGCTTCCAGGAGCAGCTTCACCACACCCAGGTGGCCACCCCGAGAGGCCACAGTGAGTACGGTGGCCCCCAACCGATTCTGAGCATTAACATCAGCACCATGATCCAAAAGGAGATGTGCCACATTCACGTGCCCAAATCTGCCAGGAAAATGGAAAATTAGTGACACCACACATGGAACACTGACAAGCAGACAGCTTACCTAATCCTCATGTGTCATTAATTATTAAAGTTGTAATAGCTGCTTATAATAAAAGGCCTTCTTCTGGTGCTAGGCACTGTGCTGGCCCCACATCTGCACCATTACAAAGATGAGCAACTGCCCTGTGTAGGTTCGAATCCAGCTCTGCCATCCACTCGTTTGAGGCCTTGAGAAAGAACTTTAGCTTCTTCAAGTCTTCATTTCTTCATCTGTTAAAATAGGGATCTAATTGTATCTACTTTAAGAGGATTAAATGAGTTAATATATGTAAATATATAATAGATATAAAATACCTAGAACAGTGTTTAGCCAAAGGAAAAGCCACATAAATATTTGCTGTATGATTATTTTACATTACAATGTGCCAAGGTTACGTAGCTGGAAAGAGGCAGTATCAGAGTCAGAATGAACCTGTCTGACTGACTCCTGCTGCCCTCACTCTTTCTCCTATACCATGCTGCTTCCCACATCTCAGAGACTTCATTTTATTTTGCTTTATAGCCTCATAGTCTCTGTCTGTGCTCTGATTCCCTATGGGTAGGGCCCATGTTTGACTCGCATCTACCCTCTCCACCACCAAACGCACACACACAGCACAGCAGGTCCTTGGGGATGAGACAGCAGACCCCATGCCAAGAGATGCGCATGGCTGTGGTCAGCAGAGAGAGGCTTGGACACCTCTTGCCAGAGGCCTGCTGCCACCTGCTGGCAGGAATGTCAACTGCTGGTGGTGGTGAACTGCATCTGGACCAAGACTCTCCTCTCAGTGAAGTTTAAGCTACCACCCGGCCCACCTGCCCAGGAGACAGACACATGCCCACCAACTTCCTAATACAAGAAAACAGACGCCTTGTCTGAGCAAGAGCTCTTCCTTCTTTGCCACCAGAGGGCAGCAAAGTTCCATTTTGCAGTATTTTGGGGGGGGCACTGTCTGGGCTGGGAGCTGTGTGTGTTGCAGCTGGAAGGCACCGTGGACCACGGAGGGAAGAATGACAAGTATACAGGGGCCAACTGTGCCTGGTTTTACAAGACCATAAGGCCTGCATCTACGAGGCAGTTCTTAGAATCTCCTGCTGTGCTCCCCTCCTTTCCAGAAGCAGGTTTTGTACTTGATCTAAGCAAACTCAAGGCCTCCCAACCCCCACACTCACAGAGGCAGAACCAAGGCTGAACTCTGGTCTGAACTTACAAATGCCTTCTGGGACGTGAACCTTAACAACACTGGGTCACCTCCACCTATGGGGCATGGCCTGTGGAGGGGGAGCTTGGTGAGCTGGCTGCCCAGCTGCAGGAGGACGGGGCCTGTCCCCCCTCTTCTCCAAGGCAGAGAGAACGCAAGACAAACTGAAATGAACCCAAATACACAAAGCTGCAACCCCAACCTGTCTCCTGCCTCCAGTCTTGTTCCTTCCTGCCTGTTCTCCATGTTGATATCCCCAAACCTAAGACGATATAGGGAATCTTAATCGGATGGCTGCTCCCCAGCTTCCTGCTGCCTGAAGGCGGCTTGTGGGCTTAGTCAGCCTCATTTCCTCCCAACTTCTACACTGTGCACTCAGGCCTTGCTCTCCTATACCCACCAGTTATGTTCCTTCCACTGCCGTGGCCGGCCTGCCTCTCTGACCACAGTGGTCTCCTGTCCTCACCTACTAAGATCACCCTTCATCCTGTTTCAGGGATGCAGCTCACACCTCACCTCCCGGCAGACCACCCTCCCACTAGTTCAGGTGCACCTCACATGAGCACCCACAGTTCCCAGCCCTCACCTCTACTGATGCGGCCCCTGAGCCTTCCTCCCACGGTTGTGTCTTCCTGTCAGACAGCACGCTCTCCCAGGCCAGGGTGGCTGACCCATGGTGGAGCTCAGTAAATTTTGTGAAATGAGTAAGTGAATGAATGAATGATTGGCATAACCAGTAGAAGACGGTCCAGAGACAAGCAATGGAAATGACTGAAGAACTATTGTATCCTCCATTGGAGTAGAGAATTTTAAAAGATTACACTGCTGAGTTATCCAGCATAAGGTAAAATCAAGTGAAACCCGTGAGAGCAGATCACAAGGTGCTGGCACATTTTTTATCTCATCTGATCTTAATAAGCCCTGAGATAAACTAATAATGCTCATTTCATATGAAGATTAGAGTGGAAAGCAATAATCCAGGGCCTCTCAATTTGAAAGGGACAGAGTCAAAACATGAACCTAAACCATAAGATCTCACACCCCAGCTCTTCCAGAATAACAAATTTTCAGAAAAAGAAAAGGGCTAAATTTAAGCAGAAATGCTGACATTTGGAATGCTTTCTAAACTTATGGGTAGCCCAAGATGTCATTCAATTAGGCCGAAAATATAGAATGATTAATGCAGGCTGAGATAATTTTGTGGATGCTAAGTTTCCAATAGGTAATTTCTAAAGATAGGGAACCATGGGGCTTTCTGAACAGCTGCTATGATTACCAATTAATTCAGCAATTAACACCTGTGTTGAAGACCTGGCACATAACTCCCACCACTCAAAGCACTGAGCTGAGAGTGCAGCTCTGTCACACTGGCAGGCAGAGAAATGAAGGGCAAGAGAAGGAAAGTAAAGAAGCCCAGGGTAAAGTCAGAGCCAAAGTAAGCACCACACAGCCAGTCTCTTAGCATTGGCAAATTTGGTGAGCAGTTTCCTTAGTGCCAACACCAAATAGGAAAATGGTCAATTATAGGACTCAGGGCTGAGATAAGAGGTTGGGAGAAAAGGCTCTGGAACCAACTGCCTAGGTGTAAATCTGACTCTGCCACTTACAAGCTGTGTAGCCTTGGGCAAGTTACTTAACTTTTCTGAGCCTCGATTTCTTATCTATAAAATGGGGACGGCAATAGTATCTACTTCCTAAGGTTTCTGTGGATTGAATGAGTTCATTTAAAGCAGTACAGTGCTTGATATAAAGTACTCAATAAAGGTTGTCATTTTAAGAAAAGGAAAAGACATGAATGCCACCATTTCTGATACTAAAACATCCACAAGGAACCAAACTGTAGTGGTTTCCGTAGTGTAGTGGTTATCACGTCCGCCTCACACAAGGAACCGAGCTGCAGTCCAGGCTCAGGGCCCCTGACGGCCTGGCCTGATTCAATGACGAGCTTTGGAACACAGATGGCTGGGATGATAAACAGATGCTCACTTTGACCAAAAGTGGGGCTACCAGGAGCATGGCCTTGAGGCACTCTGAAGTGGATCTAGATTCAGAGAGGAAGAGCACAGGACCGGATCCTTTTAGCCCATGGCCATGCATTTGCCCATCCTGATCCAAGTCACAGACAGACCATGTGTCTTTCAGGAAGTCTCATACACAGAATTCCTCCATACTGAGCTTTTGATATGGATTAGGCAATAGAAAGCTTGAGCACAACCCAACACAGCTGAAGGTGATACCCAAGTCCAGGTGGTCAGGATTGCAGACTGAAGGCCGATATATTTTAAAGTATCCAGGCACTGTCAGTTCAGGTTAAGGTCAAGAGTCAGTTCTAATCCTCTCATACGACTGTCATATTTTACCATAGTTTTATAGGAGTAAATGAGATTATATAGCTAATGCTCCCAAAACAGCACCTTTGAGATAAATGGAGGAATAAAGAGGAATTGTAGTTAGTCCAGAGCCTCTCAATTTGAAAGTGACAAAGTCAGGACACTTGGACCAAAATTCCAGCTCTTTTCACAATCCCAAGTTATAGAGAAGAAGGAAAGCCCGCTAAAAATGTTAACTTCCTAGTTACCAGAGTTTAGATGAATTCTTCTGAGTCTCTTGCCACATCAAGATTAACAGAAATTAGGTAAAATTAATCAGAAGACTTTGACCATCCTGCAGAACTTGGTCAATAGCAAAAATTGGTGATGAGGGGTCTTTATGATACCCTGAAGCAGACCAGGTGCCGCAGGCACACACTTTGCTCTGCAAGGCCTGCAGGGACTCACTAGGGCCTCTCTGGGCCAGGTGGGAACTGAGAGAGGAAGTGCACATCAGTCGCTCCCGAACCCATCACGTTTGGGAACTGCTGGGGAGCCTCTTCTCACACAGTTCCTGTCCCTCCCCCTGCCCTTACCAGGTCTCTGAATCACAGTCCCCAGAGAGGGAACTCAGGAATCTGGACTGGAAAAGCATCCCAGTGATTCTGATCTGTGCCCAGGCTTGGGTGCCACTAAGGAAGGAGACCAGCTATAACGTGGGGTGATGGGCACTGCTTCAGAGACCTTCCCCACGCTGAGATGGAGAACAGGAGGGCCACCACGGCGGGTTTCCAGAAGAAGCTAAGGGGAGAGGGAGAGGGGCTTGGCTGTGAGTAGAAGGGGAAGGGGCTTCTGGTACGTGGTTATGTTGAAGGCTCTGCGGTCGGGATTTTCCTAGGCTGCTGACTAGCAGTATGCTCATGAGGAAATTTTGTAATCTCAGATTCTTGTTTGTAAAGTGGAGATAATATTCTTGGCACACAATAAATGTGCAATAAATGTTAACTAAAAACAAAACCCAAAAACCACAGAGAGACACAGAGAAGGCCTGGATGAAATCATCTGGGCCTGAGTTTAGGAAGTCAGAGGAGAAAGTAGAAGAGGGGATCTGGGGAGGGGTCTGAATGTGAGAACCTCAGATGCTAGTCTAAGGGCTCTGGCTAGGGAAGCCATCACAAGAGGCGCACAACCACACACTCCTTTCAGAAAGATCTGGAAGCTCTATGTTGGGTGCATTGGAGAAAGCACGCCCAGAGGAAGGCAGAGCAGCGGGAGGCCACTACAAAGGTGTGGCGTGGGCTAAGGCAGAGGGAAAGGAGAAAAGGTGTGGCAGAGACAGATGGGCAGACTGTGCCATGGCACAGACTGGTAATAGGGCTGAGGATTTACCTGGAGGTTTAAAGCCTGGTAGAGTGGATGGAGCCACTGAAAGAGATAGGGAACCTCAGAAGAAATACAGGGGTTTGGGATCCCAAAGGCTTTAAGGTCACCCCAAACTGCTCTGGGCAAGAAACCAGGTGTCTGAAAACAAGGGGTCCCAACAGGCTGGTAGGGGCATCAAATGCACTGCTCAGGTGAACAGGCATCCATTCCCAAAGCGTGCTCACAGGCAGACTGAAATAAATGCCTGAGGGCTGGGAAATGGTTCCGCAAACCACCGTACCATCCCACGGTCGGAGTATCACATAGCAGTTGAAAATGATACATTTGAAAATAATGCAGAATCAAATTTTTCCAGCGATACAAATTACATTAGAACCATGTAACATTTGGGAAAGAACTCAGAACTAAAATATTTTCAGTCACAATGACAAGATAATGGGTAAGAACTTGTATTTTCAATGCCTTTTAGGAAAACAATGGTCATCCATATGGAAAGTTGCTTTACTTCACTCACAATTTTACAAGTGCAAATTAACAGCATGGGATGATTTTTTTGCCCATCAGACACAAAAATCCAAGTTTGATAATATATTCTGACAGTGAGGTTGTAGAAAAACAGGCACTCGTACACACTGCTGCTGGAAGGGTGAACTGGTACAAGTGCTGGGGTTGGCAGCATAATGGACTCCCAAAGATGTCCACATCCTAATCCTCAAAACTTATACATTCATTAGGAAATCAAGGGTACACATAGAATTAAGGTTACCAATCAACTGACCTTGAGATAGGGAAAGTATCCTAGATTATCCAGGTGGGCCCAATGGAATCACAAGAGTCCTTTCAATGGGAGGGGGTGGTGATGCAGAAGAGTGAGAATCAGATGTGACAACAGAAGCAGGGGGTCAGAGTGATAGGACTGCCGCTGGCTTTGTGGTATTGTTATTGCAGCCACAGGAAACTCATACACCTGTATTTTGGCAATATCCATCAAAGTTACAAATGACCTCCATTCCCTCCTTAAAAGATTTCTGCAAGACACTGAGGGGTGTGTGGGACCTAAGTAGATGGCTAACAGAGGTGAGCAACTTAACTGTATACCAGTTTCTTCAAACCACAGTTTCAAGTCCTGTTCATCCTGTTTTCTGGGTATTCATGCCAGAGTCATCTCTGCTCTCCTGCTGCTGTTTCTGCTCTGGTCCAAGCCATCATGACCTCTTCCTAGACTGCTGTAATCCCCTCTAAGCAGACCTTCTGACTCTAGCCCACCCCTGCAATCCTTCCTCACACTGCAGTGAAGGTGATCTTTCCAAATATAAAAAAGTTTCTGTCACTCTCTGCCTAGAACCCTCCATTATTCCCCAGTACCACTAGGATAGCTGGCTTTTCTCAACCCTGGCATCTGCCTCCTTCTCTCCAAAAGGGCTCATCTACCACTACTTCCACTCGCTTCCAGTCATAACATTGTTCCAGCAGTCCCACCACCATTTCGCTTCCAAACCTTTGCATGGGCCTCCTATCACCGTGTTCCCACCTCCCACTTCTGTCCTGGCTATTTATCAGGTTTTGATTTGTACACACCATTCGTAGCAGAAACCTTCCCCCACCGCCTCAAGAGCCCCCTGAACATTCCCCATCAAGCCTGCTGTTCCCTTGTCTAGCCTGCTCACTGCCGCGTGAGTTGCTGGCGACGGGGACTTCACCTGCCTTCCGCCGTATCCCCTTCGCAAAGGCGGGATAGGTAGGTAGGACCTTAGGAAATCCTTGCTGCAATTAGGAATGAATGAACACACCTCTAAGATTCTGAGTCTCTAAGATTCTACTCGGCGCAATCTCCAGAGTCTTTTGAACAGCGAATGTTTCCAATATTCTGATTTTACGTTATTTTAAAAAAAAAAAAAGCGCTTCCACTTCTCGTCGTATCCCGAACTGCTCAGTTTACCATTCCGACTCCCCCGAACGAGTCCGTGACACTTTACCCCCCGGGGCGTCGGCGGAGGCCGCCGGGCAGGTCTCGCCGCCTAAAGCCGCCCGGGAACGGCTGGACGCCCAGCGCGGGACCCCGGTGGCCCCGGCCGCTCACCTGGCCGCCTGCATGAGCGCGCTCCAGCCGTAGTGGTTGCGGCTATTGACCGAGGCGCCGCGGCGCAGCAGGAAGCGCACCAGCGGCTCGTGGCCCCCGGCCGCGGCGAACTGCAGCGCCGTGTTGCCCGCCTCGTCCGAGCAGTCCACGGGCACTGGAGCTCCGGCCGCCGCCGCCCCGGGCCCGGCCGCCTCGGGCCCCGCCGGCTCCGCGCCGGCCTCGGGCTCCGCACCACGCTCCGCCGGCTCCACCGCCCCCGGCTCCAGCAGCCGCCGCGCCGTCTCCGTGTCGCCCTGGTCGCAGGCGCGCAGCAGCAGCTGGAAGGCCGGGGGCAGCCCGCCCTCGCCCATCGCGGCCGCGGCCCGCGCCCGTCTGCCCTGAGGGCCGCGCCGGCTCCGCCCCCGGATACCGCGCGCCGGCGCCCCCTTCCGCCAGCCCGCCCGCCGGCCCGCGCGCCTACTGTGTGTCGGGCGCGAGCCGGGCGCGAGGTGGCGCCTCCCCCGCCGCGTTCCGAGGGCCGACGGCTTCCGGGAAGCTCCGAGGAGCGTCGCGTCGCCGAGGCTCGCGGGTCCGCCTTGGCCCTCTCGGCGCCCGTTTGCGGCTCTCCCGGCTGCTCCGGACACTTCCTGCCCGGTGCGGAGGTCGGAGCCGCTGTTCCAGCCCCACTCACTGTGCGAGCTCCGGACTGACCGCTGGGCCGGGGTCTGAGTCCCCCGCCGCGGGGACATGGCCTGTGACGTGCGCCGCCGACCCCCTTCCCCCGCCGGTGCTTGGCACTTAACGCGCGCTGCCGAAATAGCTGCTGACTGAATTCAGGAACGGACAGGTCCACTCTGTCCCTCCAGATTGTCCTGCGGGCCCCTTTGAGCCTGTCCTGATCTGTGCGCCTTAAGCCTACAAGCGCCTCCAGTACCTTACCTGCCTTCATCAGTGGTTCTTGAATCCGCCCCGTCTGGGACATTGCTACAAATGCAAATTTTCTGACCACCCCAGATCTACTGAATCAGAGACAGTGTGGAGCCTAGCCACCTAACAGTATTTTAACAAGGCCTCCAAATGATTCTGACCCTCTGCTAAAGTTGGAGACCCACTCTTTGATCCTCACAGTGGTCCCGTCAGCCACCAGGGACGTCCCAGATGATCACAGAGGAGGCAACTGAAGCTTAAAGAGGCTGACTTAATAAAGGCCACACGACTATCCTCCGGAATTGTGACTAGGACGCAGGTCTTCTGACATCTAGTCCAATTCTCTGTGTATTCTCAACAAATATTTACTGAGAGCCTACTATGTAACAGACACTGTTTTAGAGCTGGAGAAACTGCCAGAAGAAAATGAAGTCCCTGCCTTCCTGGAGCTGACAGGAAAGAGACAGGCTGTCAATAAACAAGTAAGTAACTTACCTGTCAGATGGGGATGAGGGCTATTAGAGCAATAAGTAGGACATAACATATGTCAAAGTAAATAGAAAAGAGGATGAGACATTACTTAATAGTAGAGTGGGTAGAGAAGGTGTCACTGAGAATGGGACACCTGCACAGAGATCTGAAGAAATTGAGAAATCGAGCTGGGGAGAGTCCAGGCGGAGGGCAAGAGGAAGGTTCTGCAAGAGGATCCCTGCCTGCAAATTGCTTAAGCCACCTGCTTATCGTGGTAACATTAACATTCTGATAGGGGGTAATTGGTTTCCATAGACTGAACTGTGCCCAAAGCCTAGCAAAGGGCCAGAGATACAGTAGGTGCTCAGTACACGACTAAGTCTCAGGTATGTAAAACTATAATACAGAGCAAAACAATGAGGGTGTGAGGAAGGAATAAGAGTCGTGGCGTTAGCAGATCAGAGAAAATGCTAATACCCTGAGAATCTGGGCCAGCAGGGCTGGAAGAAAAAGTCTTCTAGACAAAATGTAAAGATGAAGAGAAATTTCAGAAGTACACAGGGCTCAGACTGCAAAGGCTTTAGTCCTAGAATGAAGACTGTGGGATTTATTCTGTCAGTAATGGGGAGCCGTGGAAAGTGAGCAGGCGCGTTACACAATCGCTGAGGTCCCGCGTGTGAGGTGGTATTCTCACTCATGTCCCGATTGACTCTGTTCACCACAACAGAGGGGATGACGACTTCCTTTAGGAAGTCTAGTGAAGACATTTGTTTCTGTGAAAATCCTGAGTAATGCATCCTTGTCTTTTTCTATTTATTCAGGTGTCTTTTCTTATACTTTTACTAACAAGTTGTTTCATTATAAAAATAATGTACATAATGAAAAAGAAGTTCCAACACAGTGAAAAAGAAATTTCAAAAGGACAAGGCAGAAGGGAAAGCCCTTATGCTCCTCTCCCACTCTCCCAGTCCTGTTTTCCATAATAACCAATATTCACATTTATTTTATCTTTCCAAAAAACTCATGTCTATATAAACATGCACACATACATATAGGCGTTAATGAAGCTTCTTGACTGCAAGCAGCACAAATTAACCCTTGGATAATTTAAGTAGAAAGGGGATATACCACAAGGTTGTTTCATACCCACAGATCCGTTGAGGGCCAGAGAAGCAGTCTCAGGAGCCCTACAACCGAGAACAATGTCCTAAATCATGCCACGACTGCACTGTATACCAGGATGGAGTCCGCACAGGCCCAGTGTCACCAGTTTCTGAGTCAGAGCCTCAGAAGGGAGCCTCAATGGCCCCAGCCTGGCTCGTATGTTTTGCCTGGCAGAAAGGGAGGCTGGGAAAGAGCATTTCTTGGCTTCTTCAGCATGTGTAACAGGAGGGAGGCTCCAGCATAGGTGCCCAGAACGTAGGAGACTCTTCAGAATAGGAAGGACTTTCAAATACTGGGCAGCCAAGCAGGATAACCAATATCTGCTATAAATATTCCCTCTAGAGGGGAGGTCTGTTGCTTACACCTGCCCTGCCTCTCCTACGCTGGGAAGAGATGCCCTCTTCCACACTCTGGCCATAAGGCTCAGTGATTCCCATATGTCCAAGCCCATCCTGATTACTTCAGCCCAGGATTTTTTTGCTAGAGCTACTGGGAATGAGGCGTGCTCTGCCTAGGTGGTCAGCTGTCTGGATGTCTGGATGTTGTAAGTCACACTGGTGCTTTCTCTCTGCCACCACCTGAAGACAGTATCTGGGGGTGAACAGCCACCACACAGGAAAGGAGAGACAAGTGATAGAAAGAGAGGGAGTCAGAGAATCTCCCACCCTGCCCCCACCGTTCTTTTGGGTTGGTTTGTTTGGGGCATGGTCATCATCACTTGCAATCCAAGCCTTAACAAATGCATATTTTAAATTTTAATCAAGTAGGTACATACAACCTCTGCTATTCAAAATCATGCTTTTTTTTTGTTTTCATTTAATAAATGGCTTGGGCATCTTTCCATGTAGGTGAATATAGATTTATGACACTCTTTGTAATGGTTGCATGTCACACCATTGAGCAGATGTACCACGACTTAATTATATTTTAATGATGCACAATTAGCTTGGTTCCAGTTTTCCTGCACTGAACAGTGCTTGTAGCACTCAGGGTCCCAGGAGGAGAAAGATGACACACTTCGCTGAGGAAATGAGAAACACTTATGAAAGGACTTCTGTAATCAGAAGTGGGACAGGATTTACTAAGAGCCATGAGGGTTGGTGCAGTCCTTCAAGGCTGGTAACAGTAGGGAGCTGTTACTACCCTGGGCCTGAAGGGGGAAAGGGAGAGAGGTGTTACTGGAATTGTACAAGAGAGAAAACTGGAAAGATCTAGCCGATAGGAACTATGGCCTTTGGTAGAGGGGCACGGCCAACCCACTGCAACCCAGCAGGGAGCAGTCCCAGAGGAGTAAAAGCCTCTGCCCTCACCCTCCTCTTCCCCTCTGGTCTGCCAGTGCTTCTCATTGGCCAAACGCAGCTGTTAGAGGTTTTAGCCTGCTGATGTGGTCCTCACAGCCAACCTCCCAGGATTCAGAGCAAAATGGAGAGAGACTCAGCAGCGCAAAAAAAGATTCCAGCCCCTTACTGCTCAAACTGTGGTCCTTGGACCAGCAGTACCAGTACCACCAGGGGAACTTCTTAGAAATACAGCATCCTGGGTCCACCCTAACCTCCTGACCCAGAATCTGCATTTCAACACCATCCTCCAGGTGATTTGTGTTCAGAGTATTTGAAGCCTGGATCCAGCATATCTTCATACATATACCTCTTATGCAAGTATATCTATAATAGTCTTATTATTTATGAGCTCTCTTCCAGTAGTTTTTCATTGGTCCCTCTATTGATTTGGGTCCTCTGAGAATCAGATGCTTTTCTTTTCTGGGAGAAACACTTGTGTAGAATAAAGGGGAAGGAGGACAAAAAGGGAAGGAGTGCCTCCAGACCCGGATGCAGGTCTTAAAACTGGAAAAAGAGAGTGGGAAGGGAGGAGGCTTCAGTACTGAGGGCTTCAGACTGCTGAGCAGTTCTGAAACTTTCTTGGCCAGGCTGATGGTGAGTCCCCAGCCAAAGGTGGCCTGCTAAGGTGTTCTGCAGCAGACATAATTCTGATTCCCCAAATCATGTCTGGGAGAAACCAGTGGAAGTGTTGCCTCAGCAAGAATATCACAGAGTGCCCAAAGGTCCTTGCAGTTAACTGTGCTCCTCCCAGCAGGTTTTCTTGCAGAGTGATCTGAGCAGTGTCCCTCCCTCCACCCCCAAAACAATCCGCATTCAACCAACAGGTATAGAGTGTCTTCTGTGTGCCGGGCATTATGTGCGTTGCATGATACGCACAGAGCCCCTGGCTCCCAGGGAATCCCACATGACTGCAGAACAGGATGGTCTGTGAGCTTTCTTTATCAAGTCCGAGGAAGGTATCACAGTTTGGGGTGTCACTGACAGAGTATGGCCACAAGTTGGACATAAAGTGATCTGGATAGTTGGAGGAAACAAGGGGAAACAGATTGGAAATGGAAAGCAGGAGACAGGGAGACCAGAGATTAGAAAGGAGGCTTTCAAGTAAAATAATCTCTAAAATATTTATTTACTTTTAAATGTCTACTTTTTTTCCTAATAAGATAATAATGTTTACTGTAAAGAATTCCAATATTGTAGAAATAAAGAATGAAAACTTCTTGAGATCCATGGCTCTGGGTATTTAACCACCATGTCCCCAGAATCAAGCACATGGCCTGCCAAGTTGTAAGTGATCAATAGATAGTTGTTGAAAAAAAGGAATAAATTGAATTAAAATGAAAGGTCACATATCTCACTCACCAGAAATAAATACAATAGAGTTAATGGTTTGGTGGCTATTCTTTCTGCATTTTTTCCTTTGCATATGTTAACATATTTTACTAAAATAGGATCATACTATCCACACAGCTTTATAACTTCCTTTTCTTGACTCTTAAGCCTATTTGTATGTTACACACCTGGAATTGATGTCATCCTTGTTAATGACATTGTGGTATACTAGTGTATGGATGTGCAATACTTTATATTTTGTATCTCCTGTATAAAGGATATTTGGGTTGTTTCCAGCCTTTTGCTTTTATGTACAATATTGCAATAAGCTTCCTGTAAACTCATGTCTTGAGCATTTGTGAGTCTATTTCTGTTGGATAAATTCCTAGATGGAAAATTGTGGAATCAAAAAGATATGAACATTAACAGTTCTAATGTTGCCTAATTGGCTTTCCAAAAGGTTATACCAGTTTAAATTCCTAGCAACTCTGGATAAGAATGCCTGTTTATTCAGATCCCAGCAACTCTAGAATTAATAACTTTTTAAATCTTTGCCAATCTGATAGGTGAAAAAAATATTTCAAAGTTTATTTTGTGTACATTTTAAATAAGGAAGTTGAGCATATTTTGATACATTTATAGACCACTTATATCTCATTTGGTGATGGGGTGAGACTGTGTATTCAAATCCTTTGGCCATTTTAATTTGTTTGTTCTTTTTATTTCCCTGTTGATACACATACTGGATAAATATCATCTGCAAATATCTTTCTGATTTGTCTTTTGTCTTTTGACTTTATTTTATATTGGCCCTTACAGAATGTTTAAATTTTTATATAGTCAAATTTACAAATCTTTTCCATAGTGCTCTCTGGGTTTTTTCATCCAATACTTTCATCATTTTGTTATTAATATTATTTAACTTTGACATCTTTAGATCATTTGGATTTTTTTTTTGGTGTAAGATGTGAGGTTGGAATTTATTTTTCCCAAATGGTATCAGATTGCCCCAATCATTGATTAAATCAGCCATCTTTTCCCCCCAAATGTTTGAAATACCGCAACTACTATATATCACATTAAGCTCTAAATGGGAGGTAATAACCCCTATGAAGGGAGCTAATATGACAAATCAAAAGTACCTTATAGAGAAATCTGTTGGTTGAGCAGCCAGTGAGATGGTGTGGTCAAAGAACAAATTAGCCCCTCAATCTAATAACAAACCCAAGGAAAGGCCAAGGTACTCAATTTGGGAAAAGCAATGAAAAGAATTAAGGTCTCAGCTGGATTTGCCCTCTATGGATGCCAACTTGTCATCATTAATAACATTTATATAGTGCTTACTCTGGGCAGGGACCATTCTTAGTACTATTTCTCTATTAACAAGCTGCTGTATCTCTAATAGCTCCCAGGTGGTACCAATGTTGCTGGTCTAAGGACCACACCTCAAGCCATAAGATGCTAGATGTTTTCCATTCGCCCTTGCAGAAACTCTTTCTACCCTTTGTGCCCTGGGAGGCTGGCTGTCTGCACTACATCACTCAATCTCCCTGCCAAGCCCTGCTCAAGAAAAACTATTTTTGTCACCAACATTTTATAGATGAGCAAATTGAGTTGAGAGAGGTTAAGTAACACAGCGGACTGAAGGAACTTGGGTTTGAGCTCAGGCAAGTGAGCCCCAAGGTTGTACTCCTACCCACTAAGCTAAGCTGCCCTTTGGTTTCACACAAATTTCCAGTGAGTTGTGTGGTGGGAAAAACCACTAGGAGCCAAGAGACTTGGACTCAGATCTTTGCTTTGCCATTTGCATGTTGTATGACCTTGAATAAATCACCTTGGGTCTCTGAGCCTGTTTTCTTCATCTATTTACCTTGCAAGGGTTGTCATGAGGATAAAATGAAAAGGTACATGAAAAATAAAGTCTAGCATTTTATGTTACCTATAGGTGCTCATGACAACCTGGGACTTGAAGCCATGTATTGTAAGGCCTAATTCATTGCTCCTTTCTCTGCAACTAAGCCTGTATCCGGAAGCATTCCAATCTGGTAAGCCAATCTAAAACACTTGTAATCCTTGTCTGTTTGCTAATATGACCGTAGATCTTAAATGTGTTAGGTGTCTGGACAGAGGCCAAAAGGCACAGCTCCAGGCCTTTCCTATTACACCTGCCTTCTGGCACCAACCAGCAGACTCTTCTGTGGGTGGAGTCACCTCCCACTAGTCTGGTATCAGCAGCTTGTCTTGGGTGGGAGCTGCTTTGCATGGTTCACCCCAAGCCCGCTGTTCCTTCTGGGACTTGGGGGAGATACTCATGGAAGACCCTTTTCCTCCAGAGAGGCCAGTGACTAGAGGCTGTGAATCAAAGAGGATGACAAGTTAGCTCCTAACTCTGCCTGAGCCACCAGCTTGTTTAACATGCTCTCCCTACTGGGTCTCAGGCTCCTTGTCTGTAAAATTCGAGTTAGACCAGGTTTGTGCTTCTTAACTCTTTTAGCTGTGGTCCCTTTGAGAACAGAGAATATTTAATAGGCTTTGGACTAGCTTCATAGGGTGTAACACAAACAGTTTATACTTTATCCTTACATAGGTACAAAGCTATTCGTTTCCCTGAGCTGGGCACCAGCAGAGGGACTACCAGATTAACCTAAAATGCCATTTCAGATCTCTGATACCACTTCAACATTCAGATATCTGTGTAAACATTACTTCCTCAGAAAAGCCTTTCTAAACCCCTAAACTAGACCATTCTTCTATTATATGCTCTCTTAGCACCCTCTAATTCATCTTAAAAACATTTATCATGACTCCAATAAATTATCTTCTTAACATCTGTCTATTCCATTACACTCAGCACCATGATGTCAAAAATATCTGTCTTGTGACAAGGAGTCTCTCCTTGACCAACCTCTATCCAAGCTTCCCTGAGCCCTTTTCTCAACTGGCTCAACTTGGCCTATAAAAACTACAGATCCTCAACATAGATGATTTCACCCACCCACCTCCCTTCGTAGTAAAAGACTTAAACACTAACATAGTTTCTAGCAGCTGAAGACTGCATTCCTAGGCTGACCCTGGTACCTCTTGAGTGCCTGCCTGAGAAAACTCAAGGCTACCCAAAGACTTTGCTCTTTAATTTTAGTTAACACCTAACCATAGTCCCCCAACCACCCTTTCTTAGAGTATGTACTAAAAAGGGCCTACAGCTGTAAATCCTTCCTCTGTCCCTTCGAGATGTATATGTATCTTCTGCAACTCAGAATATCTTCTTTCTCAAGAACCTGAAATCCATTCCTTTAAAATGTAATCATCAGGAAGACTAGGGCCTCTGCCTCCCAGTCTCTGTGGGACGATAGAATAGACACAGCTGGCCTAATCAGCATTTACACTGACCAGTCTTTTGTAATTTTTCACTTCCCTGACTCTACTCAAAATGCCCAGTCACTTCTGTGCAAATCAAGTTGAATCAGTTCACACGGGCCTGCTTCCCTATTGCAATAGCTTATTACTGATTAAAATCTATCCTTATCACTTTAACTACTGTCCAGCATTATTTAGCTTTGACACTGGCTCATTATAGACCCTGGCATGGTGCCTGGCACATAAAAGGTGCTCAATAAATATTTCCTGACTTAGAAAATTTTGACTAAAATCATCCATTTGTTTTAGTTATCTATCATTGCATAACAAACCATCCACAAATGTTATGGTGTACAACCACCACCATCTTACTATGTTAACGGATTCTGTGGGTCAGGAATTTGAAAAGGGCACTTCTCTTTTCTGTTGTAAATCCTTTCTCTGTCCCTTCAAGATGTATATGTATCTTCTGCAACTCAGGACTATCTTCTTTCTCAAGAACCTGAAATCCATTCCTTTGATATCTGTGACCACAGATGAGATAACTTGAATGTCTGTCGTGACTCATATGTTCTGGGAGGAGCCACTTCACTCACCTGCCTGATGCCTGAGCTGTCTGGGCTGGCTGAAGGCTGGACTCAGCTGGCACTAATGACTGGAGTGTCTATGTCTACCCGTGGCTTCCCCAGCACTATGGTATCACAATTGTCAGGTTTCTTCCCTGGCAACTCAAGGGTCATGGACAGTGACCCTATGAACAGAGTGGAAGATTTGACCTCTTACACCTAGCCTGAGAGGTCATGGGCATCTCTTCTACCATAATCTATTGGTTGAAGCAGTTACAAGTCTGCCCTGATTCAAGGCAAGGGAGTATCAAACATTTGTTTTAAAACCACCGTGCTATCAGAGCCAGATTTGGGGGGAATTCTCTTGAAATTAATCCTCCATATTACAGAGGACTAGGTTTGGCTATACAGGACAGAAAACACATAGCAAGAGTAGCTTAAGTGAGTGAGAAGTTTATTTCTCTTTCACATAAAAAATCCAGAAGGAGGCCATCAGGATGGGTTCAGTGTCCACAGTGTGGAGGCCCCGGGCTCCTGCCATGTTGTTTCACCATTTGCAGTACATGACTCTTGCCTCATGACCAAAGGTGGCTGCTTGAGCTTCAGTCTCTGTATCCACAAACCAGCCAGCAGGAAGAAAGAAAGGCAAGGAAGTTTCCTTTAAGGACAGTACCCAGAAACTCTATCTGACACCACCACTTAGAGTCAATTGGCTTCACACTTAGTCATGCAGCCTTGCCTAGCTGCAAGAGAGGCTGGGAAATCCAGTCTGTGTTTTTGAAGACCAAAGGCCCAGAGAAACCAGCATAAAAAATCAAAGGCGCTACTGTTAAGAAGAGAAGGGATATTGGCAGACATCCAACAGTTTCTGCCACACCTTTGGATACCTTTCTACTTCCTGTTCTGCCACTGACCAGCTGTGGCCCTAGACAGCACACTCCCTTTGGCCCTGTTACCAATTCCTCTGGTTATTAGGGTGGAGGGTGCTGTAATCTAAGACTGAAGTTCAAAGCATTAATCAGATAAATGTGTCAATGCTCTGGTTTCAGATAACAGAACTGGAACCCCACCCAGGAAGTCTCCTGATTTCCTGGATGGTCCCCTGGGGTTTCTGGGAGCAGATTTTGAAAACTCCCAGATTGATTAACATTGAGGCTCTTCTAGCAAAAGACCTGCAGAATTCATGTTTGTTACATTTTGGGAGTAACTTCCCCCTGCACTTAGCCAAGTTGTGCCCTCTGTCAGATACCTTCCCAGTAAATTCAAACAGACACTCCTGGAAGTGTGCATGGGACACAAAGTCAACCATTCATTGAGCATTTACTGCATGTCTGTTGCTATACCAAGCTCTGGGATTGATTATACAGTGACCACATCTTGTACTCTTAAAAATCCTTTATGTTCTTTTTGTTACAAGGCCTGGGATGAATTGAGCATGATCCAATGTGCCAAGCACTGTAACAAAGTGTAATGGTGTTATGGAATGAATTGTGTCCCCTCCCAAAGATATGTTGATGTCCTAATTCTTGGGGCTATGAATATGACTTTATTTGGAAATAGGGTCTTTACAGACGTAATCAAGTTAACATGAGGTCATGAGAGTGGGCCCCAATCCAATATGACTGGTATCCTTAGAAGGAGACTGTAAGAGAGACACACACCAGAAGAATGCCATATGATGATGGAGGCAGAGATGGGAGTGATGCATCTACAAGCCACAGAATGATAAGAATTGCCAGCAACACCACAAACCAGGAGAAAAGCATGGAACAGATCCTTCAGCAAGAGCATGGCCTTGCTGACAGGACTAATTGATTTTGGCCTTCCAGACTCCAGAACTGTTAGTGGGTATATTTTTGTTGTTTTCAGCCACTCAATCTATGGCACTTTGTTTTGGCAGCCTTAGGAAACTAAAAGACATGATCTCTCTGATAGGCAACTGGCTTAGTTTAATCCCCTGTTATTCAAACACTAATCTAGATGTTGGTATTTTGTAGGTATGATTAATGTTGACTTTAAGCAGTGGAGATTATCTAGGTGGGCCTGATTCAATCAGTTGAAAGGCCCTAATTATAGAGCTGAGATTACCTTAAAAAATAAGAAATTCTGCCTCTGGACTGTAGCTTCAGCTCAGGCTTCAGCTCATGCCAGAGAGTTTCAGCCTGCCCTTCCTGATGGTCTGCCCTACAGATTTTGGACTCACTTAACCAGTCCCCACAGTTGTGTAAGTCAGTTCCTTGCAATAAATCTCTGAGTACATCTACTGGTTCTGTTTCTCTGGTGGAGTTCTGACTAATACACAAATGGCTGATGCAGTCTTGAAATGCATTTGCCTAAAAAGGCTGTGGAGCTGGCTTTGGCAGGGCCTTGAAGGATAAGTAGTGATTTGCCAGGTGGGGAAGAGCATTTTAAGCAGGGGAAACAGCATGTGCAAAGGCCTAGAATGGCAAAGACCTGCCTACCCCGACCCCAGTGGCTAGAGATAGGCCTTGAAGAGTTTGAAGTCACCATATGAGGGCCTCTCCTATCAAGATGAAGACTTCAGCGCTTGTCCTGGAGGCCAGGGGTTCTCCTTTTTTGTTGTTTCTCTTAGTTCAGTCTTTTTTATTTTTTATTTTCTGAGTTTTTAATTGAGATAGAACTTTCATAAGTTAAGTGCATATTTTTTTAAAGAACTTGAATATTACATATGTATACAGCCATGTTATCCCCACCAAAAGTGAAATATAGAATTAAGGCTGGTATTAGGGTAAATGAAGACAGTGAGGTGAGCTCTGCAACCACAGGGTCAGATTCCACCTTTGTTTAAAATTTTGATATTTTATTTATCATGTTCATCATGGATATTTTGCATTCCTTTTAATTTTTTAAAATAGTGTTTATTTTTGATTGCTGAGTTTTTTGGGCCTAGCCTTCAATTTTCTGCCTTGGAGAAAGCTGCATGGCCTCACTCGAGTCTTGACCCAGGTAACTATTTCCAGCACCCCAGTGGTTCCGGGAGGCCCACCAAAAGAAGCCCCTAGCCAAGGTCACAGGTACTTAACATGAATGGATGGCCTGGGATGTGGGTGCTCATGTCATGGGTGTGTATGCCTGCGTTTTTCTGAAGGGATAGTTCATTCCTTTGATCAGTTTCTTGGAGGAGTCTGTAAAGTGAGGAATAAGAAACAGGGATATTGACTAATAGGGAGCAGGAGGAGGGTTTGTTATTTAAGGGATCCAAACGGTATGTCTTAGGTCAGGCCTGTAGGCCTCAGTGTGACAGCTTGGTGTCGCTGGATTCTTTGTGCCTCAGTCACCGTATCTCTAAAGTGGAATTGATAATCCTACTACCCCTCTTACTGGACGGTGTTAGCATCCGATGAGATAACAGCAATAAAATTAGTAGCATTCTGCAGGGCGGACTCAACCAACATTTACTGAGCGCTCACGATGTGCCAGACGCAGAGCTGAGGGCTTGTAATAACGCACACAGCCCAGTGAAGAAGGTGCAAATCTCAGCAGGGCCACGTGGGGACCCAGTAAAAATCTGCCACCCTCGGGGGTTCGGGGGCTGCACTCCTGCGGGCGGGCTAGGCGGGAAGGGGGCGGGGCGCAGGTGGGGCGGGCCGGGGGCGGGGCGGCGCGGCTCTGGTTCCGGGATCCGCGTCCGGGTCTACGCCGCCTCCTCCGGGCGCGGGGAGCGCTGGCCATTGGTGGGGGGCGCATGTGGGGGCGCGCGGCGCGAAGGCGCTGCCCGCAGGGGCTGCGGCGCGGCCGGGAAGCGCTGCTGGTGCTGCTGGCGTTGCTGGCGCTGGCTGGCCTGGGCTCTGTGTTGCGGGCGCGGCGCGGAGCCAGGGCGTCCGAGCCGGGACCCCCGCGCTCTCCGCGCTTCGGTCGGCGCGACCCGGTCCTGCCGCGGCCTCCGGTGCCCCAGGACGCTCTGGGCGCACGGGGCGAGGCGGTGCGGCTGCAGCTGCAGGGCGAGGAGCTGCGGCTGCAGGAGGAGAGCGTGAAGCTGCACCAGATCAACATCTACCTCAGCGACCGCATCTCGCTGCACCGGCGCCTGCCCGAGCGCTGGAACCCGCTGTGAGTCCGCAGGTGGCGAGGGAGCATTGCCCGCGAGTCTCGGGCTTCAGGTTCTGCGTCTGTGTAGTGGTGGGGTGCAACTGGGGCCTCGAAATACCGGGGATCGCGCGTCTTAGTCTTTCTCGAAAGT
This sequence comes from Manis javanica, assembly GCF_040802235.1. Taxonomy (NCBI): domain Eukaryota; kingdom Metazoa; phylum Chordata; class Mammalia; order Pholidota; family Manidae; genus Manis; species Manis javanica. The sequence goes on along the minus strand of NC_133157.1, from coordinate 31,446,558 downwards.
GGGCAGTGTAAAGGTTCATATGGGGGTGCGGGTGGGCGCAAGAAAGTTTTAAAAAATGAAATAGAAAAAAAGCTCAGAAATTGACAGATATATTATTAGGTGGTCTCTTGGCTTCTTACCCTCTTGAGAAGGTCTGTCATTCGGCCCTGAAAGTGTGGGGACCGGAGTTAAGCAGATGGATATGAGATGAGACCCTACTTGGGTGACTTTCCTGGGTCCCACAGCACCCCTGGTCCAGCTCTGCCCATATCGCCCTGCCTTGGCAAAGCTAAGGACTCGGTGTTCAAGACAGGCTCCATTCATTTACCTGTGTGACCAGGGCTCATGAATGGACCAGGACGGGTGGGGAGGGTGCACTCCCGGTGAAGTCAGAGGTAGCAGGCTGGAAGGCCAAGTCAAGCAGCAAGACCCCTTCCTTTCACTGGCAGTTGGGTTCCTGACCCAGGCAGGAAGGAGTTGCTGGTGGAAAGGGCCCCATCCGGCTGTGGTCCAGCACCCTCACTCCTGCAGGTAACACATGCCCCAGAGATGGATCAGAGGCCTAATTCCTATTGGAGTTGCTGGCTGGGCAGGTGTGCCACTGCCTAGGTGAGAAGGGAACAAGCTGGCAAGTGACCAGCCCTGCTAACCTTTCTATCCTTTCCTCCATTGGTGGGAATCTTCCAGGTCCCTGCTTGATACCACTCCTTAAAGACTTTGAGGAAAAGAGGACTCAGAGAACGGTCCCAGGAGGAGCCCATGCGTGGTAGCCTGCTGTGTGCACCAGCACCTGCCATCCCTCCCTGATCCTTGTCATTCCTGCTTTACAGGTGTGGAAATAGGCTCAGAGGGGACAGGTGACTCGTCCAAGGCCCTACAGCCAGAAAGTGAGGGAACTGGCTTTGGGTGATGTGACCCTTCTGGCCCCCTTGGTACTGCTGATTTCAGTATTTAGAGACCTGCTCTGGATCTGTGGCCAAAGAGAGTGTGAATGCCGGCATGAGGTGGCCCCACCTCTGTCCCTGTGGGCAAAGTTTGGATGGACTTGCACTTGACTGTCCTCCCTATATTTTAGGAGGCCTAGGCTCATGCTTTTGCCTGAGGCATTTTTCACTGTTAAAGTTTTTGGGTAGAACTTTGTTGGGGTTGGTAGCAGTTGCTCCACTTCAACCAAATAGTTGAATGCATGTTTATCTCTTTGAAACTTCAAGGGTGCTCACCCAGGCAAGACTAGGGGAAGCTTTCAGGTCAGACCCAGGGTTCAAACCCATCTCCTGTGAGGTAAAATCCCAGCTCTTTTGCCAATCAGCTCTGAGATCTTGGGCAAGCTATCTGTCTTCTCTTAGCCTCATTTTCCCTTTCTGCAAAATAGGGAATGAGTAAAAATAGCACAATTTAGGAATTAATCATCTGGCACCTGGGAACACACTATGTACTCAATTCTTGCTGTTTCCTTCCTTCCCTGCTGCCAGCAATTTACTCAGGAGGTTGCTTTTAAGAGCCATCGGTGATTGGCTGTAAAGTTTAACATTTTTCTAGGTTTGAACTTCCTTTATTGTCCCAGTTGTGAAATCTCTTTGAAACCCTGCAGATAACCCATGAGCCTTCTGTTATCCGGTGTCCATGGTGACCCAGCTTTCCTGTGTCCTATGAGGATTTGCTTCTAGATTCTGCCATTGCCTTGACCCTGGGAAGTTAATGCAAACCCAGCATGATAAGGAGTGTGAATACCTCCTGCCTTTAATTCCTACGCCAGAGCCTGTTGGGTTATTCTTACCGAGCTGGAGAGAAAAGTGAGCCTGATCTGTTTCAGTCTCAGCCGGGCCAGGCCTTAAGACATAACTTCCATGTGGCCAGTAGGGAGACTTGGGACTTACTTTTATTATAGTTCATACCCTGGTGAGGACCTAATTAGGGTCTTGAAATTTAGCCTGAGAAACTGGAATGGCATCTAGATTGTGAGTTCCCAGCCCGGGTGGTGGTGGGTTCCCTTGGGACTCTCATTAATAAGCAGAGGGGTGGTTAAGATTCTTGAATGTGAGGAGAGGGAAGGCCTTGAGGGAGCATCCAGTCTAACCAGAGAGGAAAAGCAAAAGCAGTCTCCAAGGTAACCGGAAGATCTGGGACAGAGCTAATCTAGGACCCAGATCTTTTATTCCCTCCTCCATTCTGGAGTGGAGGCAATTATTTATCTATTTATTTAAATTGTGGAAGCAAGACATGCTCCCTCTAGAAGTCTTAGAAAATACAGAGAAGCAAGAAAGGAAAAAAGAAAAAAATCATCCTTATCCCTACCACCTCTGGGAGAGTCACTGTTAATGTTTCACTGATTTTCTTCTAGGCTTTTCCAGATAATAGAAAGAGATTTTGAAAAATGTACATATGGGTATGTGGGTGAAAACATACCCAAACATGAGTATGTACATAGGCCCACCCATGTTTTTAACTGAAGTCTTTACACTGCAGTGGATAAATGTGCTACTAGAGGCAAGGAGTTGAAAAGCAAGGGAGTGTGTGGCTCGGCTCTTCCTGGCATCTCCAAGCCTCAGTACCGTGTCTGCTATCTTGGCCAGGCTCAGGCCAACAGAGACACACTGCAGAATGTTGGATCTCATTTCTCGAGACTCAGTGTAGACCCCAGCCTTCCTGTGAGTCTAAAAATTCACATGCCAGTGGATTAGTGCACAGCTTTATTTCTATTTGTTACAGCACTGAATCAAGGAGGAAGAGGCGAGGATGACAAGGAATTATTGCGTGGCAGTATAATAAGTCTAGGGTTTGCAAGACTCTTTCATAAACAGCAGCTCATTTGAGCCTAGTAAGGAGAGGGAACCTTCACTCTGCAAGGGCAGCAGGCCAAAGTCAGGAGGCAGATAGCTGGGTTTATGACCTTGGAGAACTTTAAAAACTATTGATGCCAGGGACATCAGGCATTTCTTCCTCAGGACAATTAAATAGAATTTCTGTGCATAGGGCCTAGGCTGAGGCTGATGTGTAACTAGGGTTGAAAGCTCCTGGCTTAGAGCCTATGGGTTTTTTACTCAAAAGATTAAGGTTGTGTGCTTTTGAGGGTGTGGGAGAATACCAGAATTAGACAAAGTGTGGATAATAACAGGTCAAGTGCAGTTGAAACTAATGATGACATCTTAGTCGTAAGGTGTGTCACACATAAATGGTTGCTAGTAATGTACCAATATCTGCAAAAAGTTTTATTTTTCATAGATCAGAGAAGCCTTGAGAAAATCACTATGATGTCATTCTCACTTCAGTTGTGACGTATTTAGCAGGAGACATCCGTGGAGTGACAGTGCTCTCAGGCCTCTGCATTTGCCCTTGCTTATGTATGGGGATACTACACATGTGAGCATCAGCTGTTCTGCTGTAGCAGAGGAATTGGAGACCACTGGTTAGAAAAGTATGTGTAAATGACATTCAGGTGTTTGCATTTCTTGAATGCTTGCTTTTAGCCTTATTAATGCTATCATTGCAGATGTGTATCTGAGTTCATGGACCAGGATTTGAGTGCAGGGATGGCAAAGAGTCTCAAAATAGCTTTAAATCGGTAATTCAGCCAAAGAAAGTATTTTTGTCCAACTGGGGTTGGCAGAAGTTGGCTAGGATTTCTTTTTTTGCAGAGAGGTAGCCTGCTTGTCTGCTTGTCTGTTCTCATAACAACATAATCACACATGATGTGGAGATTAGACTGTTATACTTTGGCTTCCTCAACAAGGTTGTAAATTGCAGGATATTTTATTATTTCTTATTACACCCATTTTGTGGTCCTCAGAGTGGCATCTTTTCTTTGCATCCATACTTTAAGTACTTTAAGTCTACAGAACATTTTCACTTTAGATAGTATTTTCATGATGCCTTTTTCCATCCTTTTGTTCATTCATTCTGTGTCCTTATAGTTTAAGTGTGTCTTTAAATGGCATGTTGTTAGATTTTGTGCTGTCATTATAAAAAAATCCAGACTGGTAATCTTTGACTTTAACTAGATAGTTATGTCCATTTTTATTTATTGTGTTTACTGAGACTTTAGGATGTGATTGTGTCACCTTATTTTATGCTTTTTCTATGTTTTCTTTCCTTTTTTTTCATTTGCTTTTTGATCTGATAGAGATTTTTCCTACCCCTTCTCACTCCATTTTTCTCTCTCTACTAGTTTGGCAGTTGCATTATTTATTTCTAATCTTCAGTGGTAACTTTGAAAGTACATATTTAATTCGACATGGTCTAAAGTTAATCAGTAACTCTGGACCATAGAATGATTTAGCACTGATCACTTTCCTTCCCAATTTATATGCCACTTTACTCTAATATTTTTATTCTACCTTTTTAAATAAACACATTAGACATTTTTAAAATGTAGTATTTTTCATTTACATTTATCCGCAAGTTTACCATTTTCTCTGCCCATCATTCTTTCCTGATTGGTGGTCTTGGATCTCAGAGATATTCCTGGGGTTCTTTTCATTTCTGAAGTTTTATCATGTATTAATTACTGTAGAGAAATTTATTGTCATGAACTGTGTTTTATTTATTTTGCTCTTGTTCTTAAAAGACAGTTTTGTTGGGTAATTCTAGGTTGATCATTTGGCATTTGAAAATAATACCCCATTGTTCCCTGGCTTGCACCATTGTTGTGAGATGTCTATACTAAGTTAAACTTGCCTGTCACTCTTGTTTCTTTGTCATTCATTTGGGATCGTCTTTTATTTATTTAAGCATATTAAACATACTTATTTTATGCTCTGTTTCTGGTAAGTCTAATATCTTGATTCATATTTTCTTAGTCCTGGACTCTGGGGACTTCTTTTACTCTGCTGTAAGCTGAGCCATGCATTTAAAAGATTTTTTAAAAGCACTTCCACAATAATTTTTTGGGTGTCCTATTCCAGGAGGATTTCCCCGGGCATTTTAATTTAACATATTGCCAGGAGTGGAAGTCTTATACTTGCTTTTAAAAAAATAGCAATTTTCTCTATTAGTCAAGGTTCTTTTGGTTGAAAGTTGTGACTGAAAACCAACTTAAAATTTAAAAAATACTGACTTTTTATGTGATAACCTGAATATAAAGATTAAAAAAGATCAGGAGACTCTTATCACACCCTTTCATTTCTGTCCCTATCATATATAGACATTTGTTGTAGTAGGAGAGATTATGGGAATCCCCCAATAGGGTTGTTGTGATGGTGAAATGGAGTCATTTATGTAAAATGCTTAGCACACTGCTTGTCATGCAGTAAGCACTCAATAAATGTTACTGTTTTTACCAGGTACCATACAAAGCATGCTGAAAATACAGAGAAAAACACAATTCAGCCCCCAACTCTCACTAAGTATGTGGATCATAAGTTAAGGAAAGGATGGCTTACTCTGAGTTAGCAGTGAATTTGGCTTTGAGTTTCCTTTTGTTCCTTAGGCAAAAGCAGAAACCCGGCGTGATGCGTATCTGTCCTAGTCTAATTGAAAGAAGGACAGTTTTTTATTGGTCAGGAAAAGGAGACCGAGCAGTGGCCTATAATCCTTTATATCCCTTCATAGCACCTAGGGTAGGGGTAGGCACTAGTTGTTAAATAAATTTTTTGCTTAATTGATTGAAATAAAAAAGTTAAGTAATTGAATCAAAGCATTAATTCACAATTCTAGAAGATTAGACTTGTAAATTTGTAAAAGCCTTTCAAGTTGTTTTGATCATGCAGTGAAAATGAATTGTGTATTTTTTTCATCAGTTTGTTTTGCAATCTGATTATTTTAAATATTGCTAAAAAATAGGAAAAGGGGAATATGTTTTCCTGGAAGCAAACTTTAGAGACATTCCAGAATTCCAGAAAGATATATCGAACTTACTTCATGAAGGAGAATGCCTTTAAGGGATATTTTAAAGAGAAAAGGAGAAACTATCCTAAGCCAAGAAAAAAAGGAGAGGGCCGAATATTAGATTATTGCTCAATGAAGGCCTTTACTCTGGGGAACTAAAGAAATATGATCCAGCTTTTAAGAAATAATCTTTCTTGGTGATTATAAAAATGATGCATGTTTACTATAGAACAATTTTAGAATGTAGGAAAATATAGAGATAAGAATTAGCAATAACCCCATTGCTCAGAGATCACCATGGTTAACATTTTTGGCATATTTCTTTCTATTGTTTATTATGTGTGAGAGCGTACACACATTGTGGTTTATACAATAGCCATCATGCTATTTATAGATTTATACCCTGCTTTCTTGACCTAACAGTATAGTGTGGTCATTCTCCTTTATTGTGAAATGTGTAGTTACCCTGGAAATGTAGTTTCAGATGGCCATGTAGCATTTCTTCATACAGCTGCACTATACTTCAACTGTTTCTTGTTGGACATGGGAATTATTTACAGCTTTTTGCAATTATAAACAATATTACAAAGAAAACTTTTTACAACAAGCCTCCTTCAGGTATCTCTGGTTATTTCCTTAGGTGAGTAATTTCTTAGATTTATTGATATGGAATCAAAGAGAAAAGGAACATTTTAAAGCTCTGAGTATGTACTGCCAAACCAGTACCCACCATTCTTGTGATTTCATAGAGAGCCACATAGACATTCGAGAACAGCGAACTTGACTTTTGGTGTTCACAGGGCAGTGAAAACTCAAACAAAAGCCCTGAGGACAGACTGACACATGGTCCCAACTCTGTTGGGTCAAGCAGAGCTTCTCCCACCCTCCTACTTATTCTCATCAGGGGGAGAAATACATTTTAATCCCAAACAGTAAAGGCATGATTTCAGACTAAAGGACAGTTCTTAAATTGAATCAACTTCATTTTTTAAAGCCTCACTTCACTGTCCTTATTTCCATTCATTTCTCTTTGGACCTGTGTACATTTGGAGCTAAATTTTAGCCTCACCTTTTTGTAAAAGATTTAAAAAAATTATTTTTAGGTTTCACACAAATACCTTTTTTTCTTATAGTATAAACCATTCATTCATTCTGAAGCTTCTAGTGGCACTGCATAGCTTCTCTATGCACCCTAGTCTGGCCCTCAGTGGCTTATTAAATCCAGAGGCACATGTAATATTTTTATACATATATACATATATATATATGTGTTTTCCATTTGCTGTTACACATATTTGGAGGAGGGCAGCTATCTGGTGGAAGTGGAAGGGATGAGATGGGAGAGGACCTTTGCCAGGGCCCTTCAGACTGAGGTACACTGTAAATCACAGTCGCCTTGGTGTTTGGGTTCCACCTTTTGCAACATTGAATTTGTTTTTCTCTTTGTATTAGATATCTAATTTGGAAAAATTCAGACGGAAAGAAAATTTGTAAGAATAGCACCACAAACTCCTGTGTATCTTTTACCTAGATCCATTAATTGCACTGTCCCCTTTATTCAACTTTTCCTGTGTGTATACTGTAATATCATGCACATTTGGGAATAAGTTACAGAGATATAATCCTTTACCCTTTTATATTTCAGCATGTATTTTCTAGGGACAAGGACATTCTCTCATGATACCATGATGTACTTACCAAATTCATTTGTACAATATTGGATTTTTCCAGCTGTCACAACTTTTAGAACAACTTTTTTCTTCCTGACCTGGTATCTAATAGAGAACCATGTGTGACATTTAGTTGTCATATCTCTTCAGTTTCCTTCAGTTTGACCCAGTTCCTCAGCCCTTGTCTCTGAGGACACCAATATATTTAAAGATTTCAGGCCTGTTGGTTTATAAAATGTCTCTTAGTTCGGGCCTGAGTTCAGTGTATGTATTACCACAAAACTTAGTGATTTAAAACAACAATAAACATTTGTTATTTCACATAATTCCTGTGGATCAGGAATTTGGGAGTGTCTGAGCTGGGTGGGTCTGGCTTGGGGAATCTCTCATGAAATCGTAGTCAGAATGCTGCCTGGGGGCTTTCATCATCCCCAGGCTTGACCAGAGTGGGAGGATGTGCTTTCGAGAAGATTCAGCCCATGCCAGAGAGTCAGTACTGGCTGCCAGCTGGAGGCCTCCATACCTCACCACAGAGGGGATGGCCATGGCGGGGAACAAAGAGGAAACCTCAGTGTCTTGTGACATGGTCTTGGAAGTCACACACTGTCATTTTTGTGGCATTATGTGCATGTGTGGTGGTTTTAAAATACCTTCACAGATTCTTTGATATCTTTCTTGTTCCCCAGGGGGAGACCTTAGATCTGTGACCTGCATCTCTTGTTGTTCCATTCCCAGCACCATCCTGGGCCTGGTGGTTTCTCTGTTCCTGAAGTTTTGTTGTATTTGCAGGTGCAAAGAGAAGAAATACGATTATGATCATTTGCCCACGACATCAGTTATCATAGCATTTTATAATGAAGCCTGGTCAACTCTCCTTCGGACAGTTTACAGCGTCCTTGAGACATCTCCAGACATCCTGCTCGAAGAGGTCATCCTGGTAGATGACTACAGCGATCGAGGTAAGCCTCCAACAAAGGCTCGTGGAGGAACCTGGCTTTCCATGGCAGTGCCTGGGAGGAGAGAATGCGACGTGGGACAGGTGGCATAGGGCTGGTAAGGATAGGCTTCATGCATTGTTTCTGGCCGTGACCCTCAGGGAGCTCAGGGCCTGGCAGGGACACACAGGGCTCCCTGTGATGACAGAGGGCGGAGGCAGAGTGCTCAGGAGAGGGGTTGGCCTTAGTCTTGAAGTTGTGTAGTTTGCAGGTAGCAGTCGTGGAGGGAGGGCTCCCTATTGGGGGATCCCTCTGGAAGAGAGCACAGGGGAGCTCTTCAGGAGGCCAGGAGGCTCTAAAGGTGGCCTAGGTGAGAGATGGATGCTTGGAGTCAGGTGGTATTGGGGGGAAGGAGAGGTGAAGTGAGGAAAGGGGTGTTGACAGGCATCCACAGGGCCAGAGGCTGGCTGAGGCTCCAGCAGGACCTGTGGGCTTCTGGGTTGGGTCTCTGGGTAGGTGGTGGTGCTGTTCCAGAGCTGGAAAAGCCACCCAGGGCAGTGGGGAACAGGTGTGGGAGAGGAAGGTGGCATGCTTGGCTTTGGCCATGCTGTGTTTGCAATGAGATCAAAAAGGGGCAGCCTATATGGGAGAAGAACTGAAGCCAGGGAGAGGTGCCCACAGGCCTAATCAGTGACCTGGGATCCAGCAGTGCACACACAGTCCAGGGATGGTCCTTTAATTATTCAGTGAACATTTTTTGAGTTTCTACTGTGTGCCAGGCACTGTTCTAGGCACTGGGAAACAAGACAAGTCCCTGCTCTCATAAAACTCACATTCTGGTGGGTGGAGATTATCAACGAACATGTAAAGAATAATGCAATGTATACATCACATAGTACAACAAAACACAATATAGCATACATAGCATAATATAATAATGTAATATAGCAAATACAGTAAAACATAGAAAGTGCTGTGAAACAGGAATGGGAGCAGGAGAGCCAGGGAAGCTTGGAGACAGAGCCTGCTCTAGCTGTGAAGGGCAGGAAGGCCTCTCTGAGGAGGTGTCTCTTAAGCCAAGAGCTAGAATGTGGAGGAGAAGGCGGCCCAGTGAAGGCCTCAGGGAGAGTGGCCTGGGCCCAGCAGCAGCAGTGCAGAAGCGAAACGAGCATGCTATCCTCCAGGACAGCCTGTCGGCCGGTGGGAAGGTGTCCTGGGAGATGAGGTGGCAGGGTGGGCAGGGCCAGATCAGGAGGGCCTTGGAGCTCACCATGAGGGGTTTAGGCTTAACTGTAAGCCTGATGGGAGCTGCCCCGGGTCTGTTGGGGGAGCAGAAAGATTGCTAAGTCTGGCAAGTTCCCTGTGCTGCTGGCGGGAGCATGGCTCATGGGGGCAGTGGAGGTGAGGATGGAAGCTAGGAGGGTTGTAGTGGTTGCTGTGGTCCTGCCATGTGCCGCACATGGTCATGACTACCGGAAGCCTGGGCAGCTAAGCTTAACTGAAGGAAATGTCAAGGCCATAGCAACAGGGAGAGCTGTGGGCTTAGTTGACTGGAGCCCATTTCAAACCAGATGACCATCTCTGGGCCACCCATTAGTGTAGCGGAGCAGCTTACTGGCACCTGCTCTTTGGGCTCTGAGCCTGGTCTGTGACTGCAAAGCCTGGTGTGTGAGTGTCCTGATTGTTGGGTGCGTTTGGCTATTGCCACAGAGACTCAAAATAGCAATGATTCACATGCTGTAAAAATTGACCTCCCACACATCACAAATCAGGCCTAATAGTGCTGGTTGATGGAGTAGGTTCATGTCAAGGCCCCAGCTTCTTCTATCCTGAGTCTCCACCTTCTTGAGGGTGTGCTCCACATGGCTTCCGCCCTGAGTCTCTGCCTTCTCAAGCACACTGCCTTGGTCTGCATGCCCCAGGCTGGTTCTCTACCTCCTACTCACTCTCTGCACAAGGGTTTCAGGATGGGGCCACACCTGGCAGTTGCCCTCACACCCCATTGAGTAGCACATGGTCACCTGGCCGCACTTGCAAAGGAGGCTGGGAACTGTAGTCCTTATGGTGGTGGCCTTGCACTAAGCTGAGAGTCACTGGGAGAGTGGGTGTTAGGGTTCACCTGACAGTATGCGAGCCAGGGTGGGGTGTGATGCTGAGTGTAGCCACCTAGGCACTGAGTTCTGGGGTCAGGGCACCTGGGTCTGAGGGACATTTACCACAACCCATCATGGCACCTTGAACAAGTCACTTGTCTTTTCTGAGCCTCGGTTTCTTATCTGTGGATGGGTTTATCCACACTTAGAAAGTGGTGAGGAATAAATGAGATCATGTATAGGACAAAATCTCATGTCAGCCAGCACTTAGTAGGTACTCAGCACCATTTCTTTTAATCTTTTCCACCCAGGGTTGTTTTAAATCTGTGTATACACTGCTTCTGGGCTTGAATCCTGCTCCAACACTTTGCAGCTATATTGAGCGAGGAGCTTAACCAGTTCCAGCCTTAGGTTCAGCCCCTGTAAAATGGGATATTAGTAGTTCTTACCTCATAGTGTCATTGTGAGGCTTAAACAAGATAAGGGCAGGTACCTGCTAGGTCAGTGCCTGTATATTGTTAGTGCCTGTTAAGTGGTAACTTCTATTTTTAGGAAATTTTAAAAATGGTAAGGTGCCTTTAAATAGCTCCTCCACAGGCAGGACTAGGTATGAGCCCATTTGAACCAGCTCAGTTCTTTATAAATATAAATGTAATGTGCAGTGGGGCCAAGGCTTCCCCTCACTGTCCAGATAACTTGCACAGCAGGTGAGATGCCTGCTCTACTGGTGATGCAGATAAGGAGTACTGCCCTGCCCTGTCCCCTGTCCCCTGTCCTCTGCAGCGTTTGTCTGAGCTCCATGAAGGGATGTCAGCCCCTCCCAGGGTGTGGAAGACAGTTCAGGTCTTCCTGAAGGTAACACTGACTAAATCCATGCATGTAGGGAGGGGCCGCCTGTATTTTTGTTATGTATTCACTGGACACCGCCACTTATTAGCTTTGCTTGGGAAGTCACCTCCCTTATTCCTGTTGTCAGCTTATTCGCAGTTACATTTAGGATTGAAAAAAAAATCAACCAATGAATGTTTGTGTATTTGTGTGTGTGTATGCGAGAGAGAGAGAGAGAGAGAGAGAGAAGACTGTTTAGGGAGACATTGTCACAAACTAGGAAGCAACCTTGAACATTCACAAAAGCTTCCCCTTTGCTGCTGATTGAGGACTTGTAGACAAAGCCCCTAATGTGGGGAATTTCATTTTTATTTTGCCTGAGCGGCTCCCACCTGACTCCACCTGACTCACTGTGGGGTGTGAATTGGGGCCTCCAGTCACAGGACCTGGGTGTGGAGTTGGGAGACCTGGGGCCAGCCTTAGCTGTGGGCACAGCCTTTCAAATTTAATAAGGAGTCATTTACTGTCGTGCAAAATGGAATGAGCATGTTCTTGTGACAGTTTGGGATTTAACGAGGATGAGAAAGTACGAGAAATCTCCAGAAGGAGTGTTAAGCTTGTACATTGAAGCCAGAGTCCCCAGCTTAAAATTCTAGCTCCTCTGCTGTCTTGCTTTGGAGCCTTGGCACATTACTTAGCCTCTCTGGCCTCAGTGTTCTCATCTGTGAAATGGGGATAGTAGTCATCCTACTTCATAGAACTGTTATAAGACTCACATGAGTTATATGTCTGTCACCTAGACAGTAACTGGCACAGTAGGCCTTCTAGTGTTACTACTACTGTGTCAACTGAAATGTGCTCCAAAGAATATTTACATTAACATATTTGTATTATAAATAAAATTTATGTTAATAGCTCCCTATCAATTAAAAACATACTGCATAACTAACATAAATTAACAATTGATAAACATTATTTTTCAGAAAAGTTGTGGTCAGGCAGTTCTTGTGTTTTTTTATTTTTAAATATTCACAAGGGAAGGTACAATTCGTTCTTCAGGGGTAACAGCTTTGTTGAGATACATCCACATACCACATTCACCCATTTCAAGCATATGATTCAATGTGCATGTTTCAGTAGGGAGCATTTGGTGGTTCTAGAATTGCTCCTCTGGCCTTTGGTGTGCTTCCAGCCTTGTTTCTGGGCGAGACAAGAACATCCCAGGTGCAAAGCAAAGGAGGCTAGTGTTTATTTAGTCTCCCTTTTGGGACAGGGAGGCCCTGGAAGGACATGGTTTGGGATGTGTGGCAGTGACCTCGCTGTCCCACTTGCCTCCCCAGAGCACCTGAAGGAGCGCCTGGCCGGCGAGCTGGCTGAGCTGCCCAGAGTGCGCCTGATCCGTGCCACCAAGAGGGAGGGCCTGGTGCGAGCCCGGCTGCTGGGGGCTTCCGTGGCAAAGGGCCAAGTGCTGACCTTCCTGGACTGCCACTGTGAGTGCCACGAAGGGTGGCTGGAGCCGCTGCTGCAGAGGTGCGTGAGCTGTGCACACTGGCAGGGTCCCAGTGTCACCCAGCAGCAGAAGCCGACTTTGCCCTATGGTGACAGGTGCTGTGGGGGCACCAGGGCTCAGAGGCTCCTGGGGTACGTCCCCTCGCCCTGCATGTGGTAATAGTCCCCGCTTCATCGGGGTGTGGAGGCCATTCAATGATTTAACACCATACAGTGCTTAGAACATGCCAGCATGTAGGTGGTCCTATATGAACTTGATTTTATTGCTATTTATTATACACAGGTATTGTGGAAAACTAGAAAGTATGGTCAGCCAAGAAGAGAAAGTCAACCATTTAGAATCACACTCCTAGAGAATATACATTTTGGTATATTTCTTTCAAGCGCTACTAACTTACCTATTACTCCCAGTACCTGCAATACTTGGGGGCCTATAAAACTTTAACGGATCCACAAAAATGTTTTTATGTTAATTACTTTTAAAATCATGAAAAGATGAATATCATAATAAGTATATAATACTGAATCTAGCCTGGATCATGTTTGTCTTTATACCAATATAGTCATAAAATATAGTTTTTAGTATATACTTTTTTTTTAATAAATTTTTTTTTGGTATCATTAATCTACAATTACATGAAGAACATTATGTTTACTAGGCTCCCCCCTTCACCAAGTCCCCCCGCACATACCCCTTCACAGTCAGTGTTCATCAGCGCAGTAAGATGCTGTAAAATCACCACTTGTCTTCTCTGTGTTGTAGAGCCCGCCCCATACCCCCTCCATATTATACATGCTAATTGTAATGCCCTCTTTCTTTTTCCCCTCCCTTATCCCTCCCTTCCCACCCATCCTCCCCAGTCCCTTTCCCTTTGGTAACTGTTATTCCATTTGTGGGTTCTGTGATTCTGCTGCTGTTCTGTTCCTGCAGTTTTTCTTTGCTCTTATACTCCACATATGAGTGAAATCATTTGGTACTTGTCTTCCTCCGCCTGGCTTATTTCACTGAGCATAATACCCTCTAGCTCCATCCATGTTGTTGCAAATGGTAGGATCTGTTTTTTTCTTATGGCTGAGTAATATTCCATTGTGTATATGTACCACATCTTCTTTATCCATTCATCTACTGATGGACATTTAGGTTGCTTCCATATCTTGGCTATTGTAAATAGTGCAGCGATAAACATAGGGGTGCATCTGTCTTTTTCAAACTGGAGTGCTGCATTCTTAGGGTAAATTCCTAGAAGTGGAATTCCTGGGTCAAATGGTATTTCTATTTTGAACATTTTGAGGAACCTCCATACTGCTTTCCACAATGGTTGAACTAATTTACATTCCCACCAACAATGTAGGAGGGTTCGCCTTTCTCCACAACCTCACCAACATTTGTTGTTGTTTGTCTTTTGGATGGTGGCGATCCTTACTGGTGTGAGGTGATATCTCATTGTGGTTTTAATTTGCATTTCTCTGATGACAAGCAATGTGGAGCATCTTTTCATGTGTCTGTTGGCCATCTGAATTTCGTCTTTGGAGAACTGTCTATTCAGCTCCTCTGCCCATTTTTTTTATTTTTTTTAACTTTGACAAAAATATTTTAATGGCAGGAGGAAATAGATGTGGTAGACAAAATTGGAGAAACACCATCCTAAATCATAGGGCTTTGTCCAAAATTACAAGTCAAGAAATGATGAATACACAAAGATCAGAAGCCTGATTTTTCCTCTGCCCATTTTTTAATTGGATTATTTGTTTTTTGTTTGTTGAGGTGTGTGAGCTCTTTATATATTTTGGATGTCAAGCCTTTATCGGATCTGTCATTTATGAATATATTCTCCCATACTGTAGGATACCTTTTTGTTCTATTGATGGTGTCCTTTGCTGTACAGAAGCTTTTCAGCTTGATATAGTCCCACTTGTTCATTTTTGCTTTTGTTTCCCTTGCCCGGGGAGATATGTTCAAGAAGAGGTCAGTCATGTTTATGTCCGTGAGATTTTTGCCTATGTTTTTTTCTAAGAGTTTTATGGTTTCATGACTTATGTTCAAGTCTTTGATCCATTTCGAATTTACTTTTGTGTATGGGGTTAGACAGTGATCCAGTTTCATTCTCTTACATGTAGCTGTCCGGTTTTGCCAGCACCATCTGTTGAAGAGACTGTCATTTCCCCATTGTATGTCCATGGCTCCTTTATCGAATATTAATTGGCCATATATGTTTGGGTTAATGTATGGAGTCTCTATTCTGTTCCATTGGTCTGTGGCTCTGTTCTTGTGCCAGTACCAAATTGTCTTGATTACTGTGGCTTTGTAGTAGAGCTTGAAGTTGGGGAGCGAGATCCCCCCAACTTTATTCTTCCTCTTCAGGATTGCTTTGGCTATTTGGGGTGTTTGGTGTTTCCATATGAATTTTTGAACTATTTGTTCCAGTTCATTGAAGAATGCTGTTGGTAATTTGATAGGGATTGCATCGAATCTGTATATTGCTTTGGGCAGGATGGCCATTTTGACGATATTAATTCTTCCTAGCCAGGAGCATGGGATGAGTTTCCATTTGTTAGTGTCCTCTTTAATTTCTCTTAAGAGTATCTTGTAGTTTTCAGGGTATAGGTCTTTCACTTCCTTGGTTAGGTTTATTCCTAGGTATTTTATTCTTTTTGATGCTATTTTGAATGGAATTGTTTTCCTGATTTCTCTTTCTATTAGTTCATTGTTAGTGTATAGGAAAGCTACAGATTTCTGTGTGTTAATTTTGTATCCTGCAACTTTGCTGAATTCCGATATTAGTTCTAGTAGTTTTGGAGTGGAGTCTTTAGGGTTTTCTATGTACAATATCATGTCATCTGCAAATAGTGACAGTTAAACTTCTTCTTTACCAATCTGGATTCCTTGTATTTCTTTGTTTTGTCTAATTGCCATGGCTAGGACCTCCAGTACTGTGTTGAATAACACTGGGGAGAGTGGGCATCCCTGTCTTGTTCCCAATCTCAGAGGAAAGCTTTCAGTCTCTCGCTGTTTAGTATATACTTTTTAACAAAGTCCTGAAAAGTCATTATGCAGCCTTGTCTTCAAGGCCATTTCCCCTCGTGTCCCACAGCTTCTTACCCTAATCCTCCCAACCACCCTCCCAAAAACTACCATCACGGAACCCCAACTTCTCTTCTCATCCCTCTCTCTTCCCATTCTCCTAATGCTGCATCACAGCAGTCAGGCTGGGTCTGGAGCACCTCCAGGTGGGGGAGGAAGGACCAGGGGGCTCCGTTTGGTCCCCCCGTGAGAGTGGGTAAAGGGCCAGAGGCTCAGGGTCTGTGCAGTTGGCAAACTGCTTTCCCACTGGCTCTAGCCCTTTGGCTGCCAGAGTCTGTCTGGAAGAGCTCTGGAAGAGCTGGAGGCCTGCTTGCCTCCCTTCCTGCATGAGACCAGTGTTCCCTGCTCTGCTACTTCCTGCTGTCCAGGTTCCTTGTCCCCTGTGGGTACCATGGCTGCCTCTTTCTCTTCCCCAGCTCTCATGAGCTTCACCGGCATCAAGGACCCAGGTTTTCTCAGACCTGTGATGGAGTCTGAGATTATTTAGAACTTGTGACAGCCAGGTGCTCCCTTCGGACCTGGACCAGTGGGTTCGCCCTGCCCTCCTCCCACACTGTGTGTGCAGATAGCTGCTTTTAGGCTGGTGTGAAGTCAGCCGATGCACAGAAGCCACCTAGAGTAACACTCCAGCTCACCCTTGGGAGAGCAGCAAGGCAGCCTTCCTATGAACAAGTCTTTGCACCCTATCTGTAGATAAAAAGATTGTCCAACCTTATTGCCTATTAGAAACATCTGGAGAACTTTTAAAATATACCAGCCTCTAGTTCCATGGCAGACTATTTGGATCTGAATCTCTTGGGGTGGGGTCTGGGCTTCTGGATGTTTCAAAAGCTCTCCAGGCACACAGGTGTGCACCGGAGTTGAGCCACACTAGAATTTAGACTGTGTTTCAGGGGGTCCCAACCAGGAAGAGTAACCCCATCCCTCCAGGGGCTTTTGGAAAGAGATGTTCTTGATTTTCATGTCAGTGGGTAGTACTGCTGGCATTTTCTGAACCAGGGACCAGGGATGCCTGCAGTGTGCAGTTCAGCCCTGCACAGCAAAGAATGGCTCTGCCTCACATGCCCGGAGTGCACCCACCCCACCCTGCTGCTGCTGGGCCTGCACATTTATAACCATGATTCAGAGTCCTTTACTCTATGGCTAACTCCTCCCAGTTTTCTCTTTCTGATAAAAATTAGGCTACCCATGGTTCTCACCAGCTTGATTGTAAGTCACCAGTTCTTGGGGTTCTGGCCAGGGCCATGCGGCTACTTTGAATCTATGCAGCAGTTGTGCCGTTGGCCCTCTAAACCTTTTATTTAAATTTATTCAAAGAATTTATTTATTTAAAGTATGTAGATAGCCACTCTGCAACTTCACCAATTTAGTGAACTCAGGTTTGATTCTGTATCTCACAAATCTGTCCCACACAGGGCAATTTCACCTAAAATTGTAATTCTTAATTCAGTGTGGCATTCATAATGCACCCCTGACTTCCTGGATTATTTACAGCTCAAGTCTGGTTGATCTTTGTTTCTTCACACCATTGTTCTGTGTGACTCTTATGAGTTTTAGGCCTAAAATTCCAGATGAAATGCCCCCCCAGAACGTAAGCCAGAGAAATCTAGTGTTCATACATAGGCCCGTTTCAGATCATCTTTCCTCGTGTGCTGTCCAATGCAAAAAACTGTAATGTGGAAGCATGCTGAAGGATGGTTAGGCTTGTAGTAATGAGTAACGAGTGTGGGGGCAATAGTTGAGGCATACGCACAGGCAACAGGAGGTTATAGCATGATTTACTATATGAGATATTGCACAATAATAAAGATTGAAAGAAAAGAATAGCAGTGGTTCTAGGTTCTCTGCCAGGAGTGTTACAAACATTCCCTCAGGGAGTTTTTACCTTAACCCTGTGCATAGGTACCATTTTCAAGTACTTCCCATGAGGCAGTGGGCTCTGAGAAGTTGGGTGACTCAGCTACTGTCACACAGCAAGTAAGGGGCAGGATTAGAATGTATATTCTAACTCCAAAGCTGAACCCTTTGGTTTGGGTGTGTCTCTGTTCATGGGGAGGTACTTGTTTCTTGACTTCAAGTTGTTTCATGGTGATTAAATGAAGAGACCTCTTGCAATCTTGAGAAACTGAAAATCCGTTTTCTGTTGTAAAGGTCACCTATCATTTTTATGTCTTGACTTTTATTGAGGGATTCAAGTTTATCCAAAACATCATAGAATATTAAAGCTGTGGGACTTTTTCTATTAAGCTGGAATCCTTCCTTTCTCCACCTCCACCCTCACCCAAGCCTTGCAGTGATGGTCACCTGCCTGGCCTGAGGTAGCTGCAGCTGCCGGGAAAGGGAGCCGTGGGCCTCTCTCACACAGGGGTCATCCTTCCTGGTGGGTGGGTGAGGAGAGGTCACTCCCGAGTTTCTATTTGTCCTCCTGCTGCCTGTCCACATGGACAGACGGGGTGTCCTGGGTATTTGCAGGATCCATGAAAAGGAGTCGGCAGTGGTGTGCCCTGTGATTGATGTGATCGACTGGAACACCTTCGAGTACCTGGGCAACTCTGGGGAGCCCCAGATCGGCGGTTTTGACTGGAGGCTGGTGTTCACATGGCACGTGGTCCCCAAGAGGGAGAGGATGCAGATGCGGTCCCCCATCGATGTCATCAGGTCAGGGGGTGACTTCTAGGTGACACTGTCTTTCAGTGTGCCTCGCTGTGTCTGGCTAACATACTAGCAAAGGCCCCTGGGAGGGATGGTTAGCAACACCCCCCACCCCTCACCCCACCACCTCCCCTCCTACAGACAGTTTACCTTTTTATTAAAAATTTTTTCTATACACATGTATTTTATATTGGGATATTTTACTTTTTTTTATAAGTTGTGATAAAATATGCGTAACATAAAATTTACCATTTCAACCATTTTTCAGTGTACAATTCAGTGGCATCCAGCACATTCACAATCTTGTATAACCATCACTTCTGCATATTTCCAGAACTTTTTCATCATCCTATATAGGAACTCTGTAGCCATTAAGCAATGACTGCCTTCCTCCCTTCCTCCAGCCTCTAGTAACTTCTGTTCTACTTTCTGTCTCTGTGAATTTCCCTGTCAGCTGCCTCATACAATAGTGGACTGACACAGTATTTGTCCCTTTGTCTCTGGCTTCTTTCACGCAGTGTGAGGTAGCTGGGGTTCCTCCAGAGCCTCATTCCTTTCTATGGCCGAGTGTACTCCATGGCACATACATTTTGCCCATTCATCTGTTGATGGACACTTGGATTGTTCCCACCATTTGGTTACTGTAAATAACAGTGCTGTGAGTGTCGGTGTACTGTTCTCTGTTTGGGTCCCTGTTTCAGTTCTTTGGGGTGGTTACCTAGGAGTGGAATTGCTGGGTCATGTGGTAATTCTCTGTTTAACATTTTGAAGATGCACTCTGAGGCCCCTATTGAACTGGGGGGTGAGTGGACCTGGGGGTGGAGGTACCAGCTTTGGCCAGTGGGTGAGCCTGGGTCTGAACAGAGCAGGCTCAAGGGGGACTCAGTTGCTCTTGTTCTTGAGGTATTGTAGTAGCAGTCTGGCTTCTTCCTTCCCTTCAAAGTTGAGAACAAAATGGGAAACAGACATAGGAGTCAGGCTAATGGAGGTCAGACTTCAGCTTGAACGCTGGTGTACTGAGCCTGAAGTGGTGTCTTAGGTCTGCAGTGTTTGGCCCTTGGGCTTCCGAATCCTTCCTTGGAGTTCCGACCTTGAGATGACCCAGTGCTGGCCAAGTGGAGTGAGTGTGGAGACGTTGCTGAGAGATGGGGCTGGAGCCATGACTGGGGCCGAGTCACGGCCAGCCTTGAAGGCTGAGAAAGGGGTTTGGGGTTTACTCTGAGAGGGTAGAAGCCACTGAAGGGATTTGAGCTGGAGGTGACCTTTGCCTGTTGTGTTCTTTAAAGACTCTGCTAGAGGCCACCTGGTGAGGGTCCTGGAGGGGACAGAGCTGCGGGTTGGGACAACAGTAGGAGGTGTTATGGTCTTCCAGGTCAGAAATAATGGTGGACTCCAGAGATGATGTCATGGAAGAACGGGGAGAAATCGGATGGGAATGGGGAGAGGAGCACTTGAGGATGACACCCAGGCTTCTGCAGGAGCCCCAAGAGAGCATCCTGTCGAAGCCCCACTGATCAGGTTCAGAACCTGAGGCACAGAGGAGGAAGGATGTTATCAGGGGTTACAAGTCCAGCCTGTGATGCTGGTATGAACCCCCATTGCCTCCGCCCACACCTTCCCCACACACACACACACAAACACGTGCTCTGGGCCCCCATGGCCAGCTGTCCTTCCCCTCCTGTAGTGTCCTGGGCCTCAGCTTCCCCACCTGTGAAGCAGGTCAAGCATGCCCACCCTGCCTGTCTCCTAGACTTTCAGGATGATCACACGTGAAAGTGCTTTGTTGTCTCAAAGCCCCTTCCACAAGGAATCATGCTTTTTGTTGTTGGCCCAGAGCTTGGAGTACACAGGAAGCCAATACTTAGCCAAGACCCAGAAGCACTGCTAGAGGACCTTAAATTTTTAAACTGTTAGACTCTTAATGTTCTGTATTTCCCCATTTCTAAATTTATTCATTTGCCTCGGCACCTCTGTGATGTGTTGACCTTACAGCTTCCTGCTGTGTTGGATGAAAGTCTTGAGTAGTTTCTGAAACCAGTGCTGGCTTCTAGAGGAAGCAGGCGGGGAGAGAGCAAGCTGGCTGAGGAAGCAGGCCAGAGCTGTCTGGCTGGGACCTGGAGGGAGACACTCGAGCAGGGGAGACACGGGCCTTGGGGAACAAGCTACGAGATGCCAGAGTTGCTTTTGTGATCTCCTTGCCAGCCTCCAAAGGGCATCTGGGTGCCCCCAATGACTGTGTAACCAAGGCCAGCACAGCCTGATGCTTGCCATCCTCTCAGGGAACCTGGTCACTCTCCCTGGCTGTCTTTACTGTCTATGTTTCCAAAAGCACAAGGGTTTCTCTCACCTGTAGGCCTTTGCTCATGCTGCTGTCTTCTTGGAGAGCCATTCCATTCCTCCTCTCAGCTAATTCCCCTTGGTTCTGCAGGCCTCACCTCCTGGAAAATGAGCCCTACCTGCCTGCCCTGTACCCTCTTCTGTGTTCCACTAAGGCCCTGGCTTGACCTTAGTTATCACACACAGGCTCTATGCTTGCCTTAAGCTTCCCCAGGACAGGGACCATGGGCACGTCTATGCCTCCAGGCCTAACTTAGCCTGGGGCACAGCGTGAGCTCAGGGTCTGCTTAGGGATGGATGAGTGGACTAAAGGCTCATGGCAGGAAGGGAGTTTAGCTAACTGTGAGGGCTTCCTGCTGCTTACATTGAAATGTGGACATCACACTCTTCTAGGTCTCCAACAATGGCTGGTGGGCTGTTTGCTGTGAGTAAGAAATATTTTGAATATCTGGGGTCATATGATACAGGAATGGAAGTCTGGGGTGGAGAAAACCTCGAATTCTCCTTTAGGGTAAGTATTCCAGGCTTCTCTTTGGACTCATTCTTATCCTGTTCTCTCTCTCTCTCCCTCCCTTTGGGAATGATGGGATTTGCTGAGAGCCTGGTGGACTTTTCCTCCATACTGGTGGTTTATCCAACAATCCTGAAAGGTGATAATGGCACATGCATCTTATAAACATGCTTGCCTTCTTATTTGAACTTCTAAAAAATGTGCTTTTAACAGATTTGGGGCAGGGAAGGGCCTTACAAGACACCTAGTTCTTTTTTCTCATGACAGCAGAGGAAACTGAGGCCCAGAGGGGGGGAGTGATTTGCTCAAGGTCACTCAGAGAATGAGTGGCAGAAAGTGGGCTGAAACACAGGCCTCCTGACCCACCCTTTGGAACCTTGACTTACTTAACTACTTATTAAGTAGCCCATTGAGCACAGTGACTTTCAGAAGTGGTCACACCTAAGAATTGTTGAGGAAACTTGTTAACAAGGCAGATTTATAGGCACAGTCTCCAGAAAGTCAGATTTGGTAGATTCACTGTCAGGACCAGAAATCTACTTTTTGTACCAAGCTCACCTAGTGATTCTGCTGTACATGACCCACAGATGCCCCTTTGAGAATCTCCTAGCATTTCGTGAGTTTTCCAATGAACTGAATCTTGCATTTTAAAGTATCAAGACTTTATGTCAATATTTGTGCTTTTCAATAGAAGTTTTAAAATCTTAATAATGTTATATATGGTTTCTTGCTTAATGAGAGTTAATAAACAAGAATTTGGGCTTCCGCTGAGGACTCACACCCCCCATTATAAGTACCAGATACTGTCCTTAGTTGTACATCCTGGGGACAGTGGGTATTCAGGAGCGGTTAACCCCAGCTGAAATGGCCTCAAGTGACTCAGCCCACTGAATTTTTAGGGTGTGCTTTAATGTCTTTCTGCCTCTTCCCTAGGTGTCAGGCTGCCTTGCCTGCCTCTAGAAGCTCTTCCTTTCTCCCTTCCAAACCTCTCTTCTTACTTGCTGCTTTCCTATCTTCTGTGGCTAGGAGATCAGGTAATGAGCCTGTGTTCTACATGGGTAAATGGGTTCCCGTGAGTTCAGCTGTGGGCGTTCTTCTGCGTCAAGTGCATGGGCTTTGGTGCATGGACTTTGCAGTCTTGGTTCTGATGGCTCATTTGTCTTTGGGGCTGCTTTCTTGCTCTTTGACTGCATTCTGTGTCCTGAGTGTGCTGGGGCAGTGTGGCCTCCTGCCCCATGGAAGGTGAGGGCCTGGCAGTGTTCATCATGACTTCTGTGTGCCCAGCCTCCTCGTTGCAGCCATTGTGGACCAACAGCTCACTGCCTGCTCACCCACGCAGCCTCCTCCCTGTTCTCTCTACAGATCTGGCAGTGTGGTGGGACCCTGGAGACACACCCGTGTTCTCACGTTGGCCACGTTTTCCCCAAGCAAGCTCCCTACTCGCGCAGCAAGGCCCTGGCTAACAGTGTCCGTGCAGCTGAAGTGTGGATGGATGAGTTTAAAGAACTTTACTACCATCGCAACCCTCACGCCCGCTTGGTGAGTTCCCCAGGGCCCACCTGCATGCCGTCTGGCCTCACCCAAACAAAAGCAGCTCATTCTGGCCTCCCTACTTCCAGGAATAGAGAGTAAATTGGGCACTTATGATACAGGCATGGGGAAACTCTATTTCTTCACTTATACAGATGATTCTCATTATTCACAGTAGTTATGTTCTACACAGTCATCACAAACCCTGAATTCGGGACTACTGAACCATTGCTCCTAGGTTCCTGTGAACCTCTTGACAAGATGATGTTTTTTTCAACTGATCAATACATAAGTTGATTTTACATTTATGTCGTTGAAAGATACTTTATTTAATACATATTGTTGATTCATGATGTTGAACTCACAGCCAACAGCACTGAATAGTGTTCATGCCTGAACAAAGCTTATCTAACACATGTATTTTCTCCATGAGGCGCCACGCAGGCTTTTTGCCCTGCAGAACACTAGATAGCTCTTCAGCACTGTGGTTGGGCCCATATTAAACCGTGAAGTAGCCAAAACATTTCCAGGAAAATATGAAAAAATATGTGTCTTGCTAGTGGGTTTCAGCCCCAGGCAAGTTCACTATGGATTCAATGTGACCAAAGAAATGGCAGTAAAATGTTCTTGGTGTGAAAGGGTTATACCCAACTTTATATATTCCACCGTGGCAGGTCAGTCACTAAAAACCTGTTCACTCAGAGCGAATCTGCGTGCAGCAAGCCAGTCTCTGCCTCTGGGCCTCTCTGCCCTCACAGCCTCCCTCTGGGCCTCTGTCCGCACAGCAGTCCCACACGGCTGTCTTCTGGGCCTCTGTGCTGGGCACTGCCACCACCTCAGCCTCTGCTCTGCTCTCCTGCAGCCGTGCCACCATGTCATGTGCAGAGCACTGGGTGGAGCTCTTTATATAGAGTCAATAGCAACGTATTGCCCACACATGTGTAGTGAGCTAGCCAACCAGGGCCAGGTGAGACTCCTGGCCACAGGAACTTTCATTTTATCCACAATATGGCACTAAGCAGACTGTGAATCGGTCACTTGTTTATAGCATGAGAGCTGAAACATGGTCCTGGCTGGGGATGTGCATGTTGGGTGACAGATTTTTTGCTGCTCTGTGCATGTCTGTGCGTGACTATGAAAACACAAGTGTTGATTATAGTGTTGCAGATCACGTTCAGCAAATGGCTTCACTGCCTCTGCCTAGGCAGCTCTGCACGCCCTAGGGCAGTCGCCCACTTACCCCGCACCTGCATAACTCAAGACGGCTGCTTGGCAAGACAAGAAGGTCAGCTCAAGACCATGTTCCTGGCCACCTGGTGAAAACAACTTCTTCTGAATATAGAGTAGGCCTTCAGGGTAGCTGTGAAGTTCTCATTTCATAGATGAGAGAACTCAGGCTCAGAGGGAGGGTGATTTAAGGCCTCTTGCCCATGGCCTAACTGACGATGTGGGTAGAACTGGGCCTGGAGAGTGTACACTCCAGTGGACTTCTCTCTGCCCCGCAGAGCCCTGTGGACCCTGGCCCTGACCTCTCCCTTGGCCCATGTCTGCCTCGGGACCCCAGGGTCATTGCTTCCTTTGTCTTGCAGGTAGAAACATCTGCTCTTTCCAGTCACCCAGTCTGGAAGCCACAGTTCCCTCTTCCTGAGGATTCCCCAAGAATAACATGTTAAAGGGGCCCGCGTACACCTTGTGTCTGAGTGCAGTGGCTGGGCGTTAAAATGAGTGTTTGGTTGAAGATGGGGGCTCAGTGACCCTCATCAAACCACAGACTTGTGGGAAACAAACCTGAAATTTGACTGAAACATTTTCCACCATTACCATTTTGTTAAATATCTAGCTTGTCAGATCGTAGTAGTTTGACATCATGGTGCAGGGACAGCAAAACCTGCACCCTCAGAGTTGCTCTTGTGGCTGCACGTCTACTGTGCTAAATAGATGCCTGCTTCATTTAATGAGTCAAGCTTTCTTAATCACTGGTTTTGTTTAGAAAACTAAACTTCCACAAGTATTTATTATTGCAGCATTTTGCTCTTACCATCATAAGTGTTTATTTGGTCTTCAATATATTGAGCACATATGAAGGTTTTCATTCATGATTGCATCTAGACTACTTACCCATGTTTGAAAAGAATGTTCAAGTATCAGTAAACCAGAGACTGTCATGGCATAATGCGGGCTGCTGATGTTCTTGCTGGTCTGTGATCCCATGTTCATCGAGGACACATGGGTCCAGGAAGCCGATTCCATCAACAGGGATTTGTGTCCTTCTCTCCTGTGCTTGGCCGCACCTCCCTGCCTCAGCAGCACCTGGGAATGTAACTGTGCGACAGCTGTGTCGGAGGCAGGTCATTATCCTCAGGTCCTGGCACACAGTAGGTGCTTACTGAGGGAGTGAGCACCAGTGGAGAAAGGGGCTTGATAGACAACACCGACACCTGCAGGGACTCACTGCTTTTTCGTTTTCTCAGGAACCATTTGGGGATGTGACAGAGCGGAGGCAGCTCCGTGAAAAGCTCCAGTGTAAGGACTTCAGGTGGTTCTTGGAGAACGTGTATCCAGAACTGCATGTGCCTGAAGACAGGCCTGGCTTCTTCGGGATGGTGAGTGAGGTGGGCCCAGGCAGGCAGGGAGTTTCTGGCCTCCAGGTTTGATGGATAAATCCTGGGCAAGAAAGTCCCCTTATTGGGACTGCTAGCCTCCTCCAACCCCTTTTCATTCCTCCCTTCTCCCCGTGGGTGTCTGGGGCTCAGGTCTACACTGTCAGCACTGGAAGTGATCCCAGAATTGGCAAGTATAAGCCTCCCATTTCATAGGCAGGGAATTGGTATTTATATGTCCTATTTTTTACTAACACTTTATCACATTACTTTGAATTTCAGTGGCTGGACCAGTTAATAATTCCCAACCCAGAGATTTACAAAGGCTTTAGTAGGGGATAAGAGAATTTCTTCTGTTATTTCAAAAATCTAAAAGAAATGTTTCTAGGGTGAGGTCAGCTAAAATGATCCTGCATTGTGTTGATCAGAGGTATTAGTGATCCACTGTGGAAGTCTTCGATAAATACAAAGCAGGATGTTAATACATTTAATTTGGTTATCATTGTGAAAATGTTCAAATATACAGAAACACAGAGAATGGCATGGGGAATCCTGTCCCCAAGATTCTAGAACTAATCAAGATTTTGCCTCTCTTGCTTTCCCTCTCCTCTGCTCTATCCTCCCACATTTTCATTTTCTCAAGCACACCCGGAGCATCAGGTCATTTCACAACTGTTCACTTTAGTGTGCATCTCTGTGTGGACATTATCTTAAATAACAAAGACCATTATCACACCTAATCAAATGAACAACGATTTCATGGTATCATTTACTATCCAGCCCTTATTCAGATTCCCCCAACTTCCCAAATTTCTGGTGGGGTAGTGGGCTAGTTCCAGCTGGGGTCCCAACAAGGTCTTCGCATTGGCCTGCAACATCGGTTGCCACATCGTTTCCCCTAGGTCTCTCTAATCCGAGGCAGGCCGTCCCTCTCCTCCCCCTAGCCATGATGCCTTTGCCTTGCTGGAACAGCACCAGGTGTCCTGTCTGCAGAGCGTCTCACCCTTGGAATTATCTGTTTGTTTTTTTGTGGTGTGTAGGTAGGCTGCACTAACAAGAAAGGAAGAGAGATGAGCTTCCAGACCATAAAGAGTTAATCTCTGTGCTCCTCAAGTTTTATCTCAAAATGGGGTTATGATTCCTGCCTGTGGTGGAGAAGGGGGAAGCACTTTTAGAGCTAGAGATGTTGAGGCAGGCTCTCCTCTCATTCCATTTCCCTCCCTCAGAGCCTTGGTGGGATCTGTTGTTGGGTATAAAGCTGCACCACAATGGCCCCTTTCTGTTTTGTTTAGCTTCAGAACAAAGGACTGAAAGATTACTGCTTTGACTATAACCCTCCCAATGAGCACCAGATTGTGGGACATCAGGTCCTCCTGTACCTCTGTCATGGGATGGGCCAGAACCAGGTAGGTACTGCTTCTCAGCAGATTGACATTCTCAGGCCAGGACAACAGACAGCAGGAGGCTGTTGGCTCAAGGGATCGTGAGCATGGACCTTGAAAGAGTGAAATCAGGGGAAATCCATCTGCCTTTTACAAATTGATTATTTGATTTGTTTTCATTATAAAGGTAATATATGTTCAGTACAGAGCATTTGGGAGACAAAAAGCAGAAGGAAGAAGTGAAGGGCAGGATCCAGCATGACCACCGTTATAATTAAGATATATTTACTTCCCGTCTTTTTTTATGCATGGCCTTTGGCAGTGTGTTTTAAATAGTTGTTATCATAGTGTCTGTATGTTTTACATTCCATTATTTCTCCCTAGCTCATCATACCTTTCTTGTGTTATTAGACATCCTTTGAGAATATCGTTCCTAATGGCCTCTTGATATTCCTGTATGTGGCTATATTACTTTAGTTAACTGATTCCCTGCCTCTCTGTTTTTGCAATTATAAATAACCTGGCCACTCACATATTTGGTCAGAAAAAAAAAAAGAAGGCAGACAAACAACAGATCCGCATCTCGATGACTTCTTTAGAATTGATTCTTAACTGGAAGGATGGGTTTTGATGCTCAGTGCCACACTGCCAAATGGTGATAGCAGTTGCCTCAGCCGGTGGCATGGTCGATCTGTCTGGGCTAAGTGCTGAACTTCACGCAGGGCAGGAGAGCCAGTCCTGAAATGTCTGAGGACCAGAACAGGGCCCCAGCCCAGGAGAGCGTGTAAACTCACCAGGGCAGGACTGGTGGAGAGCAGAGGAGAGGAACAAAATGTTGATTCTAGACCTTCAGAGCCATAGTGCTCTAAGAGTTGTCAGACACTGTAGACCAAAGGGTGGGGGTTCAAGTTTCCTTCCAGCCTGTAGTCACTGTCAGTTCCATTTGAGTATTTAGCCCCCTTAGGGTCAACAGTAAATTTTCATAATTCAGACCCTTACAACTTTAAATTATTCGGGTTCTTCAGCACATTTAAGAGTGCTCCTCAAAGGTGGTCCCCAACTGGTATTGTCAGCATGACCTGAGAACTTAAAAATACAAATGCCCAGACCCTTCCACCCCTCCTGAATCCCAGTCTCTTGTTTTAACCAGATTTCAGGGAGATTCTCACTGCTCTGTGTGCTGTGAGAATTGCCGCCCGTGTCCATGTCAGAATCTCCTGGAAGGAAGCTGCTAGGGTGGGATGGGAGTCTTGTTAGAAATATTAAAAATGCAGTTTCCCAGGTCCCATCTCAGACAGAAAGAATCATATTCCCTCCCAGGTGTGGGGCCCAGCACCAGCATTTTTACTGGGCACAGTAGAGTGGGGAAACCATGGTTCTGGAAGAACCAAGTCCTCCCGTGAAACTGCTTGTGCACACACTTCATAGTTTCCAAGGCATAGTAGCATCCATTCTACTTGGTGGGGAGGAGAGGAAAGGACTGAAGAAAAG
This sequence comes from Manis javanica, assembly GCF_040802235.1. NCBI lineage: Eukaryota > Metazoa > Chordata > Mammalia > Pholidota > Manidae > Manis > Manis javanica. The sequence continues at coordinate 31,418,136 of NC_133157.1, read as the reverse complement.
GAAAGGAAGTGTGTCTGGTCAAGGTCACAGAGAACCCCGAATCCTGGTTATGGAAACTGGCCCGTTTTCTTGCCTGCCATTCTGCCCAGCATGGGTTAGCACAGTGCGTGTGGGTGACCTAGGCACCAGCCCCACCCTCACTCTCTAAGCAGGTGATGTGGGCCTGAAAAAAGCCCCCTCTATTTGCACTTGCTAAGTAGTACACAAGAGCTGTGCAGACATGCAGCAGACGGATGGATCAGACAGGCTCGTGCCCCTGGGTGAGGGAGAGCGCTGGATCCCAGCCTCCATGCTCTTATGACCCCAGGTTGTCATCCACCGATTTCCCTCTTTCCACATGAGAAGCTAACTGATGCATGTTGGCTGCTCCATTTTCAGTTTTTTGAGTACACATCCCAGAATGAAATACGCTATAACACCCACCAACCGGAGGCCTGCATAGCTGTGGATGCAGGAATGGATATGCTCATCATGGATCTCTGCAAAGAAATTGCCCCAGAAAATCAGAAGTTCATGCTGCAGGAGGTAAGTAAGCTGTCTCATTCCTTCCTTGCTGTTGGCCTGTGGGCTGCAGAGGAGGCCTTGAAAGTAGAAATAGAGCATGCGGTGTGGCACAGGCTGGGCAAGTCTCAGGGATGCAGCCACGAGGAACAGCACAGAGACCCCTGGTGGTGGCAGGACTGCTGGATCCCAGCCACATGCACCATTGCTCCCTCCTCTCCTCCCCAACCACCCCCGTTCTGTCTTCCCCTTGTCTTTCCGTCCCCACCTCGAGCTGCAGTGGCCTGTAGTGGGAAGAGGAGCCATCCCAAACACATTTGAAGATGAAATGGGGTTTAAACAAGTGAAGCAAATAGCCAGTGTAAGGACATGAGGTCAGGTCCACATAAAAACCACTCCACTTCTCTTGGCCTCCCTTTCCCAGCTCTAAAATGGGAATGGTAATAGCAGCCTTGTCTGCCTCTAGTGAAAATTAGCTGTATGGCCAGAAATGCTCTTTGGAAAGCATAAACCTCTTTAGAGATTAGTCGTTAGTTGCAGTATAAGAATCTAGAAAACATCTCTAATGGAGTTGGCTCACCATCAGAATAGTGAGCCCTGATTTAGAACTGGGTGTTACTATTTCAGGCCTGAAAGGCGCGAGCCATATCACATCTGCAGTAAGCCTGTGATGGGACTCGTGAATCCGTCAAATCCTTTGACTCACTAAAAAGTACTCTGGGAATAAATCCAAAGAAAATAATTCAAAAGGAAAAAAATTAGTTCTCTTTTATCTCTGTGAGAAGCTTTCATTCCCAGCCTGGCCCCAGGGATGGAGACAGTCACATATACTGCTCTTAAATGGGTTCATTTTAAGCATAATTAGAAGTTGAAGTATGTTTTCCTGTAGAAAATATTATGATTAGCATGAAATTTGCAGGCTACCTGGAAAAGCCTGCACCATAATGCTGTCTGATATTTAAAAAAGGGAAAATATTTTTGCAAACTCCCAAAATCTGTGATACTCTGTAATGCTCTCCCCCTTCTCTTTTTTCTTCCAACTGGAAGCTGTTGTAAGCCCTTCAAGGAATAGTAATGCAAGCTAGAAATCAAGAACTTGGTTTGAAAGGTTATTAAAACTTTATCTTAAATTTCAGTGACCATTTAAGGAAAAGTCCGTTTCTTTAGAAGGGTGGGAGGAGGGATCCTTTATTATTTACTTTCACGTTACTCTACAGACAAGCTGTGAGTACTTTTAAAGGTTTTCAGACTTACTGTTACTGCAGTTCTTCTGCATGTCATCTTACTTCTAAGATTTCTCTTTCCCTGGAATGGGTTTGCCACTTGTTCTGCCCCTTTGCTGCAATTACCTTCCTTAGCATTGTGCAACTTGCAACAGAAGTGGAGGGGAAAAAAATAAACTGCAGGACTTGGGGAGAGACTTGTCCAGTTAACTCAGCAACAGTTGGGAAAAAGAAGAGAAATGGGAGGTATTAAAGAGGATCATCGTCTTCTGGGTTTGGGAATTGGTTCAGTCCATAGAACCCACTTCCTGTCAGATGACTTGCCGCCTCACCCAACTGTTTTCTGGCTGAGCTGGGACTAAAGCCGTTTCCTGACTCTACATTTAAGCACATAATTGACAGAGCTTGCCAGGGATGGAATTAGTTGACCTAAGAGAATTGAAAAAGATTCATAAAGGATCTCTGGTTTCCCTGAAGGAAAAGAACAGTAGGGACAAAATGTGGGGTCTGGCAGGTCCCCAGAGCAGCCAGCAGGTGGCACCGTCGACCCTGTCATGGAGTCTGGACCCAGCGAGGAGAGGCACGTGTACGTCCATGCCTGGCCCTCTGCGTGAACAGTTCTGAGTTGCCTTTGTATAAAGCAGACACTTAACCCTCCATAAATGTTTCTGAAGGGATGAAAAGCACCTGAGCTGTTAAGAACATGTTTTAGGGGAAAAGATACTTTCTGAGGAATTGCTGGTAATTCTCATAAACATCCAGTGCTTGTTGTCTTTCGTAGGATGGTTCTTTATTTCACGTGCAGTCCAATAAATGTGTACAGGCTGAGAGGAAGGCGTTCAGTGACAGTTTTGTACCACGCTTACGAGACTGCACCAACTCTGAACATCAGAAATGGTTCTTCAAGGAACGCACGCTGTGAAATGTCACTGTGCCAAGGAGCCCGTTGAAGGGCATGGGGGCCCCTGGACTCTGTGGCCAGCAGAGACTGAGCTAAGTACAGTACCCAAAACTTGGCTGCTCTGCTTTTATAAGGAAATCGTTCTGCAATTTGTGAAGGGGATGTTGGATTTAGTAAAAATGTAAATAAGCTTTGTACTGATTTTCAGAACTTTAAAATTATTCCCAAATACCCGATTTTCAAAGGGTAATCATAAAATGGTTTTGGTATTCAGAGCATTAAAACCTTTAAGTATTTTTCTACCAAGGTATATATTCTACTTTCATGCCTTTTTATTCCTCCTATCAAAAAGGTAAATATTTTATTTTGATATTTACAAGGATTCCCAGGTAGGAAGATGAAAATTAGACTATGTAATGTACTTTGCATAAACTGATAATACCTCAAACACTGGGTTAGATTCTTCTCAGTGTAGACAGATGGACACTAGGAACATTGTATGGGTTCCTTGAGGTCAGTGAGATACTCTAGGTTTATTTTAAAAAAAGAGTGCTATTTGGTTATGTGCTGTTACCTCAATCAAAACGCTAGTTAACGTTAATGTCAGCCAAAGAGGACCAGCCGAAGCTGGAATCTCAGAGGAACAATGCGACCTACCGATCTTCCACCCGACACGGTGGACATCTGACAAAGCCTAGCTGTGATGTGGCTGCAACTTCCAGTAATTAGCACTGTGACTTTATGACATGTTTCTGTCATTTAAAATTTTTACCACACATTAAAGTCAGGGAGAAACTTAAAGTACTATGTGAAATTCAGTTTTCAAGTTGTTCACTAATAATATGTGGTAATTGAATTCCGTGTTGCATTTGTGCTACAGCAGCTGCTGTTAAAGTTTCCCTCAGTAATTCTGATTTGGGAATGATCCCAGATCCTCTTCTGAGATCTTGATGAAGTCAATATGAATGATTTTTTTTTAAAGTGAAAACATAGCAGATCTTTGTTTTTGTAACGAATCAAATGGGAAAGATGAAGACACATGTGCAGTTGATTAAAAAAAATATCAACTTGTGCCTCAGGCTCTTTTTTTTTTTAACATATATTCCCTTCTCTGAGGGATCCAGTTTAACAACTACCCGAGAACACCACCCACTAACCTGGCTAGGGTCAATCTGAGGCATTTTAACCACTCTCAACTCTAAAATGTGAATAATGAAACCAAGCTCATGGTGTAGTTGCAAGGATTAAAAAACATAGAGCAGGAAGGGCTTAGCTTAATCCCTGGCATACAGTATGAGTTCATTAAGTTTCTATTTTCATAAATGCAATTTAAGACATGTGAAGCACCATAAACATAAGTAGGTGTTTATTCAAAAGTAAATATAAAGTAATTCAGTTTTTTTTATCCTTTTAAGATTAAAAACTCCTTGGCAGGCAGGAATATGTTAAGAACCTCTTCCAGCACAGCTCAGCTCTCTCATAAATGTAAATATAAGGTGCAGTGGGGCCCAGCCTTGTAAAGCAGGTGGGATGTCCAGTCTACCTGCCATGGAGTTAAGAAGTCCTGCCCTGCCCCCTTCCTCCTGCCCTCTCTGCAGTGTCAGTTTGGGTTTGATGAAAGGTTGTCAACCCCTCCCAGGGTGTGGGAAGACAGTTCAGGCTTTCATAAAAGTAATGCTCGCCAGATCCATAATGACTACAGGGAGGCTACGTGTGCATTTAGTGTGCATTCACTGGGCACTGCTGTCAATCAGCTTTGCATGGGAAGTTACCTCCCTTATTACTGCCATTAGCTTATATGCAGTAAGTTTTAAGGTGGAAAAACTAATAATTTAAAAAAAACATTTTTCAGGGTGTCAAGGGAAATATTTTCACAGACTACGAAGCAGTTTACAATTTTTTAAAGAACCTTTCCTATCATTGATGGGTGAGGAGATAGAGCCTGGATGGGTCCCCCACCTGACCCTTCAGAAGGTGTGAATTGGCCTCCAGTTCTGGTATGTTGAGTCAGGAGTCTTGGGGGCCAACCCTAGCTGTGGTAGGTCATTTTCCCATCTAGGACTCATTTCCTCATCTGCATAATTGGTTAAGAATGTCCTTTGTTGACTTCTTAGCTATATATTTTAGTTACCTTTTTAGTGGTTGCTTCAGGGATTATAATATACTTCCTGAATTTATCACAATATTCTTCAGTTTAGTATTAAGTTAATTTCAGTAAAACTGAGCAAATTTGTATCAGTACAGCTGCATTTCATACTCCCTTCTCTTTGTTGTTATAGACACATATTGTATCTATATATGTTATAAATTCAATAATAGAATGTTATAATTATTACTTTAAACAGTAAGAGAAAAAATTTAGAAAAATTTTTATATATAGTATATAAATGTGTTATATATTTATTATATATATAAAATATATATCATATGTGTTATATATTTATATGTTATATATACACACACATGCACATGCATGCACATTCAGCACTGTTCCTCTTCATTACTTCCTGTGAATCTAAGTAACCCTATGGTATCATTTTCATTCAGTGTGAGGACTTTCTTTGGTACATTATCTAGGATAGGTCTTTAGCAACAAATTCTCTCAGTTTTTGTTTATTTGGGAATATTTTTATTCTGTCTTTGGGTTTTTGAAAGATAGTTTAGCTGGGCATAAAATTCTAGTTCACAGGTGTTTGGGCACTGTGAAGCAGAGATTACACTGCCATAGTGTTGCCATTGTTTTAAATGAGAGGTCATCTGTTAATTGTTTTGTTACCTGTATGTGATGAGTCATTTTCCTCTTGCTGTTTTATGGATTTTCTCTTATCTTTGTCTTGCAGCATTTTAAGATATGTCTACATGTGGTCTATGTTTTATCATACTTTGGGTTTGTTGAGCTTTTTGGAAGGTAATTAATGTTTTAAAAATCAGTTTGGGAAGGCTTTAGCCACTATTTCTTTACATACTTTTTCTTCCCCTTTCTCTGTTCTTCAAGTTGGATAATTTCTGATGATATATCTTTAAGTTCACTGATTTCTTCTGCCATCTCAAACCTGCTGGTGAGCTTATATAGTCATTTTATTTCAGATACTGTACTTTTCAATTCAGAATATACATTTGTAGTCTGTTTCTCTGTTGAAATTTTCTTTATATTGACTCATTGTTTGCACATTTTTCTTTAGTTCTTTGAATATAGTTTTCTTTAATTCTTTGAATGTATTTGTAATAGCTGCTTTGGAGTTTGGTGATGTAGCAGCTTAAAGCATTAAATATATTATCTTACAGTTTCTGTAGGTGGGAAGTTCAGGCATGGCTTGGCTGGATTTCTCCTCAGGGTCCCCCAGAACTGCAATCAAAGTGTCAACCATGGCTGTGATCTCACTTGGGACTCAGGGTCCTCTTCCAAGCTCACTGATTGTTGGCTGAATTTGATTCCTTGGGGCCATAGAACTGAGGACTTCAGCTCTAGAAGGCTACTTTCCATTCCCTGCCATTTGGGCCTCCACAACATGACAGTTTGCTTTGTCAAGGTCAGTAGGAAAGTGTCTGTTGCTGATTCTTATGTCTTTTAAAGGCCCACGTGATTTGGTCAGGTTGACCTAGGATCATCTCCCTTCTGTGAACTCACATATCAGCCGATGAAGGACCTTAATTACGTCCACTAAAGTCTTTCAGTGCAGTGATGTCCCATCATATTCACAGGCCCTGTTCACACTCAAACGGAGGGGATTACACAGGGCATGTACCAAGAGGCAGGAATCTCAGGGCTCATCTGAGAATTCTGCCTGCCACAGTATGCCCTCTGGTCCCCAGCAGTTCCCGACTTTTCCACATGCAAAATACATTCACACTTTCCCAAGGTGCCCAGGAGTCTCAGCTCATTACAGCATGAGTTCAAAGTCAAAATTTTCATCAGGTGAAAGCCCAAAATCTAAATCAGGTGCAGGTACAATGTGGCTCCTGGGTGTCATCCAGTAGGTGCAGCTCCTGGGGCACATTTCCACTCCATCTGCGGACCTGTGAAGCTGAAAAGACCAGTTATCTGCCCAACACTCACAACAGACAGTGGTAGGAAGGCATAAGATAATGGTTCTAGACTTTCTGTCTCAAAGAAAGGAAAATAAAGGTCAAAAGGAGTCACTGATCCATAATAGTTTTGAAGTTCCACCAGGTAAATGTTTGGCTTTTTTTGATTCACTTTCAAGACCTGGTCTTTCTTTGGGCACATGGTTCCACCCTCCTGTCATCCTTCCTTTTTTATGAAAGGTAACACCTCTTTGCAGCAGAGTAGTTTGCTAGCCTGCTTCCTGCTAGAATTTGGGGGGTGTCCAATAGTGTCCTTTCATTTTGTCCTCTCTCTGTCCCTTTTAGTCAAAGCTGGCAGAATTTCTACTGAAATCATTTTCTCAGGAACATTGTGGGTCTTGCATAGATTCACTGTTCTTTTTCCCCACTAGAAAGAAGCCTTACCCAATGCATCCCTTTTCTCTCTTGGCCTGTTAAGGTGGCTGAAAGATATGACCTTAAGGGCTTGTTGCCCCTGGGCTAATTGAGAAGATGTGGCAAGTGCCCACACCCCTAACCTCTTGCAAGGGCCCTTTGTGAGACTGAATGTTCTGACGTGGTCTTTCTGAGGTTTCCACAAAAGAATGTATGGGCACACCCTCAGCCTTTTCTCTGTACCACACTTTCAGCCACCATTTTGATTTTCTAAATAATTCATTCCTACTTAATTTTTGTGTAACAGTTTTCCTTCTGTTTATCTCTGACCTCTTGTGTTTTACAATAAGCAGCGAGAAGAAACCAGGCATCTTTAGCCCTGTTCAGAAATCTCCTTAGCTGTATAACTAGGTTCATCCCTTATAGATTCTCCATAACTGCAGGAGGCAATTTTGCTAAGCTTTCTGCCACTATATAAAAAGATCCCGTTTCTTCAGTCTCTAATAACATGTTCTTCACTTCGTTCTAATCCTTCAGCTTCAACATCCTTAACATCTGTATTTCCACTAACAGTCTGTTCAAGGAAATCTAGGCTGTATCATGCTATGTAAAATTCTAGCAGCTTTTACCCACTGCCCGATTCCAAAGCCACTCTCACATTTTAGGTACTTATTACAGCAGCATCTCACGTCCATGTACCAAAATCTGAATTAGTTTTCCATTGCTGTGTTAACAAATTGCCACAAACTTAGTGGCTTACAACAGCACTTACTTATTATCTCACATAATATGTAGGTCATACATCTGGGCATAGCTTAGCTGGGCTCCCTGCCCTGGATCTCAGGGGCCAAAATCAAGGTGCGGCCAGGGCTGCCATCTCATCTGAGGCCTGGGGTCCTCGTCCAAACTCACTGCTTTTTGGCAGAATTCAGGTCTTTGTAGTTGTAGGACTGAGAACCTCGGCTCCTAGAGATTGGCTCCTGAGGGAGATTCTCCCTGGGGCTTTGAAGAAGTCAGCTGCCATGTTGTGATGGGACCAGGTGACTAGGACCTGGGGATGGCCTGTGGGAGCTCAGAATGTCCAAGCTCACATTGACTTTCTAGAAACAGAGACTCATCAGTGTGATTATTCCTTCAATAAAAATGTAGACAATACAGGTGGATTGAGAATCAGGGTTGGTTCTACCCATTCCTGTCTTCAGGCACCTGCTTTACCATTCAAGAAGGGTCCTTTTCTAAAACTTGTAAAAATTAGCAAGAAGTTGAAACTTTGTCACATGAAGAGCACCTTGGGCATCAGTTGGGAAGAATTAATTTTATTTATATGGGTCAGCTCTGGATTTCTTCAGAGGTGGGGTATGTGTTAAATTTCCTGCACTAATTGGCCTCCTTTTCCTCCTCCTATTAAAACAGTGCTTTTCCCACCTTAACGCACATGGGAACCATCTGGCATCTTGTGAAAAGGCAGGTTCATTTCAGTAGGTCTGGGGTGGACTTTGAAATTCTGCATTTCTCACAAGTTCCCAGATGATGCCAGTGCTGCTGGTCTGAGAACCATATTTTGAGTAGCAAAATACTCAAGTGAGAGGAAAACGGAGGAAGGAGGCAGCTGGGTGGCGGAGCACTGCTGCCCTCACCAGGTGGTGGTGTCAGCACAGGAAATGTCACGGCACTTTAGCTGAGGTCAAGTCTGTGGGCCCCCAAATCCTCCGTATCATGGGTCCCTGGGATGCAGACCTGGAAGGCCCACTCTATTATCTCACACTGATGAGGCTGATGAGGAGCTGAGGCCCCAAGGGGAGGCTTGCCCGAGACCACCCAGCCAGGCAGGGTAGCACGTTCTTTGTCAGTACCCCTCACCCCAGTTAGTAGTGTTCTAAACCTGGCTTGGGTATGGCCTTTTCTTTTTTCTTCGTCTTTTTTTTTTAGCTTTCATTAGAATTTTATTGGTATTTACCAAGGTCATTTTTTAAAATTTATTTTGGTATCCTTAATCTACAATTACATGAAGGACATTATGTTTACTAGGCTCCCCCCTTCACCAAGTCCCCCCCCACATACTCCTTCACAGTCACTGTCCATCAACGTAGTAAGATGCTGTAAAATCACTACTTGTCTTCTCTGTGTTGCACAGCCTTCCCCGTGGGGTATGGCCTTTTCTTAAAGGGTTAAATTGGTAGTATTTTTTAAATTGTATCTTCAAAAATTGACTTTCCTATATTGTATTAAATTATAAAATAAAATTAGGTACGTATCTTGATAAAAAGTTGTAAAGACTTTGCCACATGCTTTGTACCATAGCCACAATGTTTATTTAACAAGGGGGTTTAGAAATACTGGTCTCTTACAGTCTCCTAATGTTTGTGAGGTTTAATGCACTATATACTAAATTTCTCACACTTACATACAACTTTAGAGTTTTGTTTTCCCAGGTATTATTTTGTTCGATCCTGTAAGGTCAGCTGGGTGAGGCTTGCTGTCTCCTATTTGCAGTTGCTAGTAATAATAATAATAATTTCATGAGCTGGGCACTGCTTAAAGCACTTCATATAAATGAGCTAATTCAGTTATCAGAACACCCACTGAAATAGGTGTTGGTTGTCACCTCCCTCCGCCACCACCCCAACCCCATTCTAAAGGTGAGGATACTGAGGCTCAGAGAGGATAAGAAACTTGTTTGAGGTTGCACAGCTCATCAGTGGCAGTGGTGGAATTCAAACCCAGAGAGTCTTACTCCAGAGCTGTGTCCTGTCTCCTGGAGAGGAGGGGAGGCGACTTGCCCAAGTCACGCAGCTCAGACTCCCTGACCACAGCCCCTCCCCTCACTCTTAGTGCAGTCTCACCACACTGCCAGTCATGGCATGAGAATTAATGAGTCTGCCCTGCTTGGAGAGTACAGGGGGTCACAGCAGATTCACATCCCTGGACAAGCACATTTCTTCCCAAAGTGCCAAGTCAGGGAGCAGAACCAGGCACAGTGCTCCAGGGGTACAGCTGCTTAGGATTCAGATCTGCTCCCCCACGTTCTGCTATCTGGGTGGGATTCCCTTTGCCCAGGCCCACACTCTGCCCTCGTTCTCCTTAAAAGGAGGCAAGAATGGGAAGGCAGGGTTTGGGGGGTGTTTCTTCAGCTTCTGCTTTGAGATACTTGCTGTGAAGCCAGGTTGGCCCATGGTCTGTGGCCAAATTAACTGCAGTTGCTCCATACAGAGCTCATCTGTCTTCAGAGTGCTTTAGCACCCGTGGGACTGGGTTCCGTCCCATCTGCCACTCACTATTCCTCTGTGAATCATCTTGAATGCTCTTTTTACAAGATGAGGGTCAGCAGGACTGATTACTCATTAACATTAAAATAGTTATTTCAGAACCCTAGAAAGAAATTGTCAAATGGGTGTGTCTGTTGGGCAGCTTTGGTTATTAACTCAAGAGTGATTGCAGAGCACCACTGCATTCTAACTGCCAACTGTTATAAAAGGAAGCAAATGGCTGGATTACAGAATTTGAAGGGACTTCAGAAGGCATGTGTTCGATGCCCTCCTAATGCAGGAACCCCTCCTCGTCCCCGGCATGTGGTCAGCTGACCCTGGCTTGTGCACTGCCATCGGGGGCTGCTGCTCCCTTTACAGGCCATGCATTCTGCTCTTGGATGGCTTCTCACGAAGCTGTGCTCTGCCTCCCTTTAGCTCCCTTATTGCCCTGGATCCCCCTTGGAGGCACCCCCAGCATGTTTGCTCTCTCTGCCATCAGAGATTCAAGGAGAGAAGATACAGGTCTGAATCTTCACGGTTCTGGGCCAGCCGGCCCTCATTTCTCCAAACCATCATTACGGCATGTGGTTTCCACTGGAGTTCTGGGAGTGAAGATAAATATTTGCATTAAATCTGCCTTAAACCAAAGGCCAAGACTCCATTCTCCATCCCTGCAGAGATCTCGGCTAGCTTAGGCTCTCCCAGATGTTCTGATGGCAATAAACATTAGTAGGCTATCGGGTGGGGCACGGCTGTGTGTTTGTGTAACAACAAGAGTGAGAGATATGGTGTAAGAGAATCTTCATTTTCCATAATAGGAAGTCAATAAATTTATAATTTTTTTTTCTAAAACTGAAAAATCATGAGGAAGCAGGGCTAAAATGTTATTTGAAATACAAAAGCAAATACTGGAAAAAATAGCTTGAAATGTTAAGAGTAGAAGCTCTCTTGGGAGTCAGACCTGGGGGGGTACAGGGGACTGCTGATTTTATTATAAACCTTGAGTACTATTGGGCTTCTTAAGTACAAGTACTTAAGCTAAACTTTCAGTGAAAATTATCTTTAAAAATTCTCTCAAATGGATTGAGTCCAAACTCTTGGTAGTAGGAAAACACACTTCAGGTCCTAGATTTCACTTTATTTGGCAGGATAGATTTCCGAGAGGTCAGAATTTGTAAAAGGACAGACCTGGATATAAATTTTGATTGGCCATTTGCCAGCTGTGTGACTTTATGCAAGTTACTTAACTCCTCTGAGCCACTATTCCTCATGTGTACAATAGATGCAGTGCTAGTGCCTTAACTCTAAGGGCATGGTGAGCATTAGATGAGGTAAGTGAAGCCAGGAACAATGAGCCCCTGGCACAGCAATTGAGAAGCTCAGGGACCATTTATTGACCGAAGATTCTGAGTGGCTTGATCCCAGAGATATCCTGGGTACCAGAGTAGCCATCAGAAACAAGGAGTGTCTTGGAGCTCTGCCCATGGAACAGTGCTCTTCATCAAAGCCCTGGATTCTGTGCTGTTTGCTGCCTTGTGGCAGAACAAAAGCAAAAGAAGTCCTTGGAGGTGCCCCAGCCCTCCTTCCTTCTCTCTCTGTTAAGGGAAGTTAAGTTTTCAACTCCTCTCCTCTTATTAGCTCATCTCTGGGAAAACTTTGAACCCAAGAGCTGCAGGGGTCTAGGGGCAGAGAGGGGGCATTTTAGTCCAATCTTTTGCTGTAGAGTGGGAACACTGCTCCCTGAGAGAGCCAGGGCAGTTGGCTCCCAGGCCAGTTCATCCTCTGTGTCTGAAGGTTGGGGACTGAAGCATGAGCCTCGGCCACTGTGCAAAACCCTTGCAGGCCATGGGCTTTGGAAGACTCGGAGCTTGTCCTGAAGTGGACTGGACTCAGCTCACTCCTTTTGGGACCAGAAGCTGAAGGGAAGTAAAGCTGCCCTTTCTGGGTAAGATTCTGGACAGTTCTGGGAACTTGTCTGTAGAACAAATTGATTTATGGGGATCCAGCTGTGAGGAACTATACAAAACAGGATCAGAGGAGGAGATACACTCCAGATGTGGCTTCATTAAAGGCAGGGGTGGTGCAATGGGGCTGAAAGACTTCTGAGGTTCGTTGGGCCATGGAGACTTCGAGAAAGTATGGCCAAGGGCCTGTGGCTTCCAGCTGCTGATTCTGAGATGGAAAACAGCTTAGAACTCACTTGTCCAACCTCCTGAAACTGCAGATAGGGACCCTGAGGCCTAGAAAGGGAAGGGGCTTACCCAGCATTACAAAGCAAGGGGAGACAAAGCTGGGGCCAGAATGCACATCTGCTGCTGGTTCGAGTGTCTGTCCCATCACCCGCCCTGCCTCTCACTCCTGCCTTTTAGATCCAACTCAAGGCTGTTTTCTTAATTTTAAACTGAGGGAAGATGGAACTGTGCCTCACTCTGAGCGTGAGCTGTGAGTTGCCCAGGGAGGCGGACCTGGCAGACCCTAATGCTGGGGTGGAAAACTCCCTCCCCACCTCCTGGGCTCCTGAGACCCTCGGCGACACCTGCCTTTAGAGCATTGGTCCCTGCACTCCCAGAACTGGATGCAGTGGTATTTTGTCAGGGGTCTGTTCTCCTTCCTGAGGGCAGGGGACCCAGGGAATGGGACACGCTCTGCTGCGTTGCCTCTTTGGGCAACAGATTTCAGTTTTTTGAGTCTTGGAAACAAGATTCACATTTGTTAGAATCTCAGATCAAGTCTGGTCCTACCACAGCATCCTTGACAGGTGTTGTCTTTTTTCCCCTCCCTTTATTTTTCCCATATACAAGCTTAGCTGAAAATTGGAAACATAAGAATGTAAATAAATTGCTTAAGTTCTCACTACTTAAGGACAGTTCCATTTGGAAGTATTTCCTTCCAGTTCGTTTGTTACCACTATTCCTTTTATTTGGTTGAAATTGGCTCAATGTTATCTTTTGCCAAGTGGTATGGTTCTGTCCTTTGAGGAAATGCAGAATTAGTCTCCTTCCACTGCCCATAACAGGGATTCAGATGTGTGAAGACAATACACAACCCCAGATTTTTCTCACCTCTGTGAGAAAACTTCAACTCCATTTTAAATACCAGGATTTATAACATTTATGATCATTGCCATTTATTAAGTGTGACCTACTTCTAAGACATTGTACTAATTAATTTCCATACATGGCCTTGTTTAACCTTTACAATGACCTTATAAAGGAGCTATTTTCTAGCTCTAATTTATAGGGGAAAAACTGAGGCTCTGAGAGAATGGGTCCCATTTGAGTGGATGGGAATCAAAGTCATTGAGATTATCACCTCCTTTAATCTAGCCTCATTATCTTTATTAATGTGTCCAGAGGATATACTAGCTTTCCTAACAACCTTAAAAATGTCATACTTGTAAGCCGTTACATTTATTCCTTTCGAATTCATCTTCATTCGGTCCCCCAAAGACCTTTTTTTTCCCCTTTTAACAATCCCTGAGACAAATGACTCATTTAAAATTCCTGGCAACAAAAAAAAAAGCCTCCTAGCATAGTGTCTGGCATGTAGTACCCACCCAATACCTGGTCACTATTATTATTATATAAGGGGAGTGACACTGTTTGGTTCCCTGGGTTTCCCTCTGTTTCCCACAAAACACAGAACAATGTGCTAAATGCAGCATGCTAAGGAGGGGCCCACAAGTTGGTCTCTGAGGTGGCTTCCAGAAGCGTCCTGTCTCTCCAGCGATTGGCAGAAACAAGCCAAGAAGTTGCTTCCTTGAATGTGGGCCCGTCTGCCCCATGGCTGCCCTGCCCTTCTCCTGGGTCTCATCCCATCATCCATTTGCTGGAATGGCAGGTCCGTGTATCTTTGGCAAGAAGACCCCTTGCCCCTGCCCAGCCTCCGGACCCGTGACATCACAGCCGCCTTAACTGCCACTGCCGCTGGTCCCTCGCCCACATTGCCCAGAAGAGACATTCCTTTTAGCGGGTGGAGTTGTCAAAATGGATTTTAAAATATGGGTTGTATTTTATTTTAACTTTTGGTTGTTTTCTAAATTTGGTCACAATCATGTCTTCTTGTTCTAAAATGAGAAAAAGGAAGCAGCTGTCCTCTGAGGAGACTCCAGAGAGGAGAGGAGATGAAAGTGCTCATGCTTCCCTGCTGATAGTTCTGCTTCCTCCCTGAGCTCTCAAACCTGGCTCTGTGGGAGCGGAAGGGGGCAGATGTGGACCTGAAGATGCCCGTATGGGTTCCCGGACCCGGGAACTTCATGTCGGGCATGTGGCCCCCGGCTCAGGACAACACGCCAAGGCTGCTGTCCCCCTGCATGCGCCAGACGACGCAGGCACTGTCCTCACCCCGGTGCACGAAGTCCACCTGGACTCAGGCCATTAGGATTCGAGTGGCCACGGAGAGATGTGAGGAGCCTGGAGAAAGGGCTGATTTGATCTCATCATCATCACAGAGGGGTGACATCTGTGCCACCTTGGGAGGCTGAGCAGGCCGTGAGTAGGTAGGGGGAAGGCCGTCTTCGGGGAGGGCCGCACGGCCAGGGAAGGTAGGCGTCTCTGACCCTGGGATGTGAGGAAAGGAGGCTGGGGAGGTGAGGCCAGGTCCTGGTGGGGTCCACATCTTGGTGGGATTAGATGTCACGCTGAGGAGTTCAGACCTCATCCTGGAGGAAAGGAGGAGAAATGGTCTTCACAGCACAACAGGACTGCAGCCCGCAAGGAGTTTGGTCCCACGGCATGTCCTTCCTCTACTGTCCCCCACCCGCCCCCTGCCGAGTGAGCTTCAGAGGGCTGGGTCCTCTCGCACTGTGTGGTTTGGCTTCTGTCCCCAGCCCTGCACTGAACCTCCCCTGCCTAGGGCAGGGGCCTCTCATTGGCTGAATCCCTTGAAAAGTCTTCCACAGGCTCCTGCCCCTCGTGGCTGCCCTTGGCCTGGTCTGTCCCCACCTTCCTCCTACCAGAGCTCTGTCCCCTCGTGGTTCAGGCCACCTGTTCCTTAGTTCTCCGTCCATGTAAGACTCTTCTCTCATTTCCCCCTTCCAACATTCTTGAGCTACATTCCTCAGGATCCTGTGTTCTCCCTGGAAGATCTCAAACTCAGGTATGGCCTTAATGCCAACAACCTGTGTCTGCGAGTTACAACTTAGCTGCAAGGAATCAGAAACCTGAAAAACAGTGACCTAATCAAATTAAAAGGTTTATTTTTCTTATGTAAGCGAATGTCCACAGTTAGGCATGTCGGGGTCAATGTGGTAGCCTCACAATGCTGTCAGGGACAGACCCTCAGTCTGTCTCTCCACAGCCAGGCTGGGCATGTTCCCGCAACCTGTGCTTGTAAGATGGCTGCCTCCCTCCAAGAGTTCAGTGTGACTTCATTCAAGTAGGAGGAGAAGGGTAAAGAACAAAAGACCTGCCAGCTGAGTCCATCCCCTGTTAAAGAGCTTTCCCAGAAGAACTTTCCCATTTCTGTGTCAGTCAGTTATTGCCACAGGAATGCTCTGTAACAAAAAATGCTCTGTACCCAAAAAATCAGTGTAAGAAGGTGAGCCTGGCCAGCCTCCAAGCTGGGCAGCACTCCAGACTTGGATCGGCTGGACCTGGCTCTAGGTCGGTTCCGAGCGTGCTGGCTCTGGGGCCCAGGCTGAACAGGCAGAGAGGAACCCACGTGGGCTCTTCTCATGGCAAAGCATCAAAGCAGGAAGCAACCCACACTATATAAGCAAATTTAAGGCCTCTGCTTATTCCTTCTGCTGACATCCCAAAGTCAATCACGCAGCGAAGTCCAGCATCAGTGGGTAAGTACTTATACTCCATGCACTGTGGGAGAGGAGGGAATGCTAATTTGTGGAGTAATAATCTACATTAACACAATCTCGCTGTCTAGTCCTGTTGTCATGTCATCCTTTAGCCAAAAAGAAGGCTGACAAGAGGTTTTTCTAGTTGGCACAATGCCGTCCCAAACAAACTCGAGGTTTTGATAGTAAGGAAGGAGGCCAGCATTGAAGTGGGGTAGGCACATTTTGGCAGGACTTTTTTCAAGAGTCACCAGATAAAAAATAATGAGGTTAGAGGCCATGCTGGCTTATAGTGACACTGGAGACCTTTATCCTGCTTGTGAGGACACCAGCACACAGAGAAGGGGCATGCTACAAGATTTATGTGGCCGCTCAGTCGCCTTCTACTGCAACAGTTCACAACCCTCCCCCATTTGGCGTCCTTCCCATGCTGGCCTGGTTCTCGCTGCAGGATGACACAGGAGAACAGGAGAGGTGGGAGGAGTCGTCAGCATCATCCCCATTTGGGGTTGCTTGCCCTTCTGTCTCCATGTGAGGTGTCGGCCTGTTGGATTCCCAGCACATGCTTGTCGTCCCTGAAGGAGCCTGGCTCTGTCACTTGTGGCCTGGCACCAAAGACTGGCATGACTCCCTTGCAGCACCAGTGGCTCAGATCTCTATCAGAAATATTCAGGTCCTGATGTCAAGAAGAAAGAGCTGGTGTTGTAAGATGGAGGCCAGAGCATTTCTCATTTAAGCATTGCAGGGGCTGCTCCACGGCCAAATCCTGATGAGCAGAGGGAGGGAGAGCCTTTCACTGGACTGGACTTGCTGTTCTTGAGGCAGGGAGTCCAGAACCGCTCCCTGAGCTCATGGCATTGTTTGTCCTCTTACTCCCCTCCACCGCCTCTCCAGCCTGGGTCTCTCCCTACCCTGCTGTCCGGTGAGCATTTCCTTCTGGCATTATGTTCACCCTGCCCACACAAGCCATTCTAACCTGGACTCATCTCCCCCCAACTGTTATTCCCATGCTGTCCACAAAGCTGTAAAGATGTGGTTTGTCCCCCTGCTATCTATTTCCTTTCACTCTGGCAAAAGCCCCAGTGTTCCTTTGGGACCCACTTCTTTTCCTGTGGTCTTGATCCCTGTGGTCTAAGTGGCTCCAGCAGAACTCCTGGGTTAAGTCAAAGTCAATTAGCACTACCACAGTGATTGGTCAGGAGTGAGCACGTGACCTAAGATGGTCCAATCAGAGCGAGTCTCAGAAATTCCACGGAAATGCTGGGACACAAGCTCTTGTTTATTTCTATTGGATTTAAAACTGGAAGATAGAGCTCAGAGATATGCTGGCAGGCATCCTGTGGTCATGAGGCTGGTGGCCATCTTGTGACAATGCAGGAAGGGCCATCAAGAGCAGAGTTAGCACCACGTACCTGATCCAAGAGATGGAGAGAGAATAGACTGATGTGGCTGGCACCTCGGATCCATGTGGCCTGGTGGGTGAGGTCTGCCTCACACTGTGTAGTCATATGAACACATACACTCCCCTTCTCCCTTTTTTTAAAGGTCAGTTTGAATAGGTTTTCAGCCAGTTGTAACCAGAAGCGTTGTGCTCCACCCATCTCACTGAATGGCTGCACCACTTACTCAGCCAATGAAGCCAGAAGCCTGGGCTCACTGTTAGAATCACTCACATACAAGAAGCACCAAGCAGCTCTCAGTCCTACTGGCCATCTGGTGAGCCAGTCTCCTCCCTGCCCTCCCTATGGCTATCACCTCAGTTTTCAAACCCATGTCTTCTTGCCTGAGCCCTGGATTCACCCATAAAGTGGCCCCTCTTCAACCTTCTCATACATCATCCACCGAGTCCCCACAGACACTCACAGACGGGGAAACTGAGGCCCAGAGAGGAGAGGGGATGTGCTCAAGGCTACTTAGGGTAGTGGTGCCAGAGCTGGGACCAGGACTCAGGTGTGTATTCTGCATTTTCACACCCCCTCCCCACCCTGTGCTGCTCCTTGGGATGGCCATTTCACAGGTCACTGACATCTTATAAACGAGAGGGCCTCACTGTGGAAGACAGAAAACAGAAACAGAAATCTGCTGGCTGGTGGGGTGCCCCAAAGAAAGGCCAGCATTTGCCTGGTGTGTGACTAATGTGGGCTCCCTGGACGCTTTGCACCTGGGCTGCTAGGACACTTCAGCCTCAGGTGCTCAACGGACCAGCCACTGAATCTTGCTTGGGTCACAGTCCCCTTTGAGAATCTCAAGGAAGCGTGGCCCCTGCACCTAGGCAAGCACACATGTGTGCCTGCATGTAGCTGCCCTGCACACATGCACAGCTACTGCCCACACCCAGGGGAACCTCCAGATAAGAACTGCGACCTTCAGAAAATCCTTTCTGCAGCACCTGTGGCCCTGGTGAGCCGCCCTGCCTGCCCCCCAGTGTCATGGCTCCGCTGGCCTTCCCTCCTGTTCTTGGGGCTGACGCCCCCTCCCAAGGACTTCTCCCCACCGGGCCTTGTCCTGCTCCTCAAGGCCACCCAGATGTGCAGCTGTGGTTCTTTCCTCACAGAACAGGGCATCCAGGCCCTTCCCAGCTGTCTCAGCCCCAGACATCTTTCCGTTTCTCAGTGTTCCCATTAAAGGCTGGCCCCCAGAAAACAGCATTCTCAGAGCAGCCTGACCAGCCCCAGGGAGGCTGACCACCCACCTGTTTGTTCTGGACATCAGCCTCAATTAATGTAGCTCTGGGGAGAGTCATAACAGCAGGTATGCTGAGCTGGGGTTCAACTCAGACCTCAGATCTCCCTATAAACAGCTGCCCAGTTGTAGCATCCTTTTCCTCTTTCCAACAGCTTGGGAGGCTTTATCTGAAATAGACTAGATCACATATTCAGGTTTCAGTCCCTTTCCTTTGCTGCTCTAGTGCCTTTGCCCAGATGCATGTTCATCCCTGAGCCTCATTTACTTCACAAGTTTGTTGGGATAGTCAAATATATACTGAAAATGCTGGGGCTTTGAAATATATGAAACAATGTTTCTGTTTGTTGTTATTTAAGAAAATGTTTCTGGTTATTTCCAAAATCCACTTCCCCTCTCTTACTAGGAACTGAACCTACACCTTGGCACAGAGATGCTCAGCGCAAGGCCATCAAACCCAGCCTGCCCTGTGCTAAGTGTGGCCCTGGTTGGTAAGGGTGGTGATGCCCTCAAAATCTAGCCGGGCCCTTTAAGGGAGGCATGTGCCTACCCTTGCCCTTTGCCCTTCCTGTGGATGTGGACATGGTGGCCTGCCATCTGGGATCACCAGTGTGAATACAACATCCCCGAAACGGCGGAGCAACCAGGCAGAAGGGGCCTGGGCTCATGATGACTCCAAAGAGCAGCCTCCCCATGCTTGGTATGGCTTTTCGTGAGTAAGAAATGAACCCCGTTCTCCTTTAAGCAGTATTACTCGGGGTGCTCTGCTCAGCCTTATTCCAGCCTGATGATAAACTTTCTTAAGGCATGTTCATTCTAAGAGGCAGGTGTGGCTCAAATCAGTAGGGAAGAATCTGGGACTAGCAAGTACGCTGAAGAAGTCCACATTTCCCCTTTCTGTCTTTCCTTCCCTTCTTCCATCTCTTCCCCCATCCGGTCCTCCATTTACTGGCTTCTTCTGCACCAGGCCGTCTGGTTGGCACTGTGGATACGAGATGATTAAGGTACAGCATCTGTGGAAGGTCAACAGGGGGGACTGATACAGTAACTAACCGCCATCCAAGTCCATGTAACAAATCACTGTGGAGCTGTTTACAGGGTGATGGGTGAACCCAGAGGAGCAGTCTCCTTTGACTTGGGAAGGTGGGAGGCAGGAAGCCTGAGTTGGTCCATCCTGTTTGAGTAGATGTTCTCCAGAAAGAGAAGGTGGGGAACGTGCTGTAAGCCACGGCCCAGAAGTGTGCAAGAGCACGCAGTGTGGGGAACCCCTGGGGCTCACTGCTGTGGGCACCTGAGGGTGGGGACCCAGATAGGGGTGGGGGGTGGAAGATGGAGCTCATCAAGGACTTGCTTTGCTGCCAAGTGCCCTGCCAGAAGCTAACTTCCTTCTGATGAACCCCTGAGCAAGAAAGAGACAACTGTTTTGCAAACAAACACCTCATGTATTTATTTCTTCCATTTTCCTCACATATCTCATCTCCTTCCCTGAATGAGATGCCTCCTGATTTCACTTAATTTCCACAGGAAGCTGGAAAGAGCAACATCTGTCTAAATCCCCCTAACCCACTCCAGATTTTCAGGGTCCGAATGTGGACATGGTCTCCGTGGGGTCAGAGGTGACAGCCCCAGAATGTGGAATTGCACTGAGCCCCTTGTGGCAGCTGAGCCCCTGTGCCAGTTCCCTGCACAGTTCAGATGTTCAGCAAGAATTTTGCTGGGAGTGTAATCAGTGGCTGAGGCAGCCCCTGGAGAGGGGAGCGCAGGATTGTTCCCACGGGCTCCTGACCAACGTACGTTCCTGGGAGAGGGGGCGGTGAGCAAATGCTCCAGCCCCACACCAGCTGCTCTGGGGGAGGAAGGCAGCTTCCCTCACACAGCCCTGGGCCACTCCCAGCCACAGGGACATTGTTTTGCTCACAGCCTCATGGTGATGACATGTATTTAGGGGACACCTTCTCTCCTGCCATCCATAAGGAGGCAGCTTGGCTCAGGGAAAGGAGTGGAGATGTGCCTCTAGGGAATGGGGTTCCAGCCCTTGGGAAAGCTGCCCTGTCCTCCTGGGGTTCAGTTTGCTCACCTGTATAACAGCTAGCTGGTCCAGGTGGCACTCAAGGGCCATGTATAGACAGGCATCAACCTCAGCAACAGGCAGATGAGCTGGGGGTCCTACCTGTGCCACTTGCTGGCCATGTGGCCCTGCCTGGGAGATCCTGCATCTTGCCTGCTTCAGTTCTTCATCTGTGCACTGAGGAGAGGTACCAGGCCAGCTCCAGGGGCCCTGTGGGCTTCACAAGGATGAGAGCTTCTACCTTCACAAGAAAGTTAAGGGAAAGGGTTTAATCCTTCCTCTGTCGTGAGAAATTTCTGATTCTATACCTTTGAATATAAGTAGGGTCAGCATGAAAGTACCGGCTTCCAACGTTACCCTGCAGCCCACCCCTGCTCCCCAAGTCTCCACAGATGAACAGAATATTTTTCTAGAGCGTGAATTGAATTCAAGGCTCCTTGGCGGTCCTCTGAAGCCTCACTCCCATCCCCCACCGCTCTGCCCCCTCATTCACTCTGGCCCCTTTCAGGCCCTCACATGGTCCAGCTACAGCCTCCTTTGGACCTGGTCCCACAGGGGGTGGATAGCGTTCTCGCTCTTCCAGAGTTTAACTGTTGTCAGGCAGCTGTGTCTGGGGAGGTCCCTCTTTGTGCACTAGGTGAAACCTCAGCCTGGATCCGGGAGGGTTCTTGACTCTGAAGGAGAAAGAATTATCAAACTGTCAGACAAGTGTGGGTAAGGAAGGAATTCACTATAGCAAGAGAACGGCAGCTGCCTTGCAAGCAGCAGAGAACAAGTAAGAGCAGAGGGAGGAAAGGGAAGCCCACTGAACTCCTGCTCAGCCTAGGGCAGATCCCTGCCAGCTCCTGAAGCCAGGGTCACCTGGCATCCAGTGTCCGCTTGAATCTGCATGGTGTGGGAACTAAGCCCCCACGACTCCAGGATTTGGGGGAGTCGCAGAGCACTGGATGGAGTGAGATTATGTTCTGAGAACTTCCCAAAGCAAACAAAGGAGATTTTCAGGCAGGCCACTAAAGAGCATGATCATATAGCTGTAGCCCTGTCCGGGTCACCCTGGTGACAGGACTTTGCAAGCCCAAATCCGAGATCTCAATAGTCCTTTCCTACTTGCCTGGAGTAGAACAGAGACAGAGTGAAGACTTGTGCTAAAGTCTGGAAAATAGAAGGAAGTTGCCAAGTAACAAAGACACCACTGGAAGAGCACAGAGACAAAACAGTACGTTAAGCAGTGAGAAAGCTTTATTTAAGGCAAAAAGTACACACTGGAAGAAAAGAGAGAGCAGGCAACCTCAGAGAGGAGGCATGCTTAAGGGTTTGGGGTTTTACAGGACCTTTTGGGTAGTGGTCAGCATAAGAAATGATGTATACAGGTGATTCATAATTCCTTTGAAGTTTTGTCTTAAGAATAGGGTTATTTAGGTGACTGTGTTGACCCACATCTCAGCTTTCTTTATCCACATAGGTTCATTTACACTTGGGAGGTCTATCTCCTGACCTGGTTACAAAATTACTTAATTGATTAAGGGACTGGAAGAAGAAGAACAGCATATAGATTAAGTTAAAGAATAAACTGGGCCTTTTTCCACAGGCTAAGTAGATTTCACAATGTCATGACCCTTGTCCCATTTACCTGTCCTATCTCATAACTGCTTCCCCAAAGCCACCCAGAAACCTCCATCTACATAAATGCAGGGTGTGTTGTGGGTACATAGCAATGCCAGGTCCCATAGTCCCCCTTTCAAGATGCTGCCCCTCACCACCACCAGACCCCTGCTTATGGGGCAAGGGTGCTGTTTCCTCTGCCTGCAGCATTCCCACGCCCTCTACCCACTCTGCCCGCTCTTTCAGATCTTAGTGTCAATGTCACTCTCTCCAGTGGTCCTATCCATCCCCTTTGTTCTCACGTCTCACAGCAGCTGGTACTTCTCTTCAGGGAACTCACCATGTTGGTAATTGTGTGTACTAATTACAAGTATCTTGTACTTACTTACCTGTTCAATTCCTGCTGCTTCCACTGAATTATAAATGCCAGGAGGGCAGGGGCCATGCTGGTCTTCACAATGTCAATGACAATATGCCCATTGTCTCATATTGTGCCTGGGAAAGGGCTGGCTCTTGACAAGAAATTGATGAATGTGTGAATGAATAAATTGCTCACAGAATCTAGATGTTGGTGGTAAAGTGATCAAAATGTGAAGGCAAATCACTGCAAATCATGGTGTGATACCTACTGCATTGAGGCCCCAGGCTCTGTGCCAGCATCATGGGTGCACATCCTGGCATTGACACTCAGGGTTCTGGGCGGGCAAAGTCTCTTGGCTGCAGGGAACAGGGTGTCTCAAGAAAGAGATGCTGGTCACCTATGGTGAAATTGTTTTCAAGAGGTCAAGGAAGGAAGCAAAGGACTCAGCCATGTTCTGTTGATTCAGCCACAGGAGGTTATGGTGACCTTGACAGGAACAGTTTCAAAGGATAGGGAATCAGAAACTGACGGCAGGGGAGTTAGTGGGAGTTGAGGAAGTGGAGACTGTGAATATAAATGACTATTTCCAGATAGTAGAACAGGAATGGGAGGAGAAATGACATTAGCTATTTCTTACCACACACAGGATCACATCAAAATTAATTTGGAAAAGTTTCTGAATAATAAAAATGATTCATCTGCTTGATGGCTAGCAAAATAAGATACTTGCTCAAATCAACTCCCTGTCTAATAGAAAAGTGGGATGTCAAAGTTGAAGGAATCTCAAAGACCAGAGGTTCCAATGCCACCCTCTACTTTGGTAGATAAGGTGCTTGAGGCCCAGAAAGGAGCAGGGACTTACCCAATGTCACACAGCAGATGAGGGGCAGAGCCAGGTTTTTAAATCCAAGCTTCTGTGTCCAGTCTAGGGTTCTTTTTCATGTTCCTTGTCTTTCTTTCTTCTGTTCTTTCCAGTCTTTATTAGCTCCAGGAAATGGGGAGGATTGTTATTTTTAGTTTATTCAAAATGAATAAAATGGGTAATGTTTTTTTTCTCCATATATCAGATCCAAAGTATGTCTTATGTAAGAGCTGAATGGGATGAGAAATGGCTCCACAGCAAGAATAAAGATTCCTTTGAATATTAAAAGCTCCAGAGTGAACCCCAAATGGGCCCAATGACTGGGACCAGCTTTCCTAGCTGATGAGACACAGCTGGGCAGGGCTGTGTGCATGCATGCATTCGTGCGTGCATGCATGCGTGTGTGTGTGTGTGTGTGTGTGTGTGTGTGTGTGTGTGTGTGTGGTAGCAGGCCCCCTCTGTGAGGTTAATTGGCTGAGCACCAGGACAAGCAGCACAAATCTTTATTATTATCGTTGTTCTACAAATATTCTTATTTTTTAGAGCGGTTTTAGGTTCACAGCAAAATTGAGTGAAAGGTACAGAGATCTCCCATAGACCTCCTGCCCCTACACACGTACCCCGCCCCCACCTCCCACATGGTCTCAGACCCAGTCCTTCTTCAAGAATGATGTATTCTCTCTCAAAGCCCAAACTAGAAATCTAGCAATTGTCCTTATCATTTCCCTCTCTCTTTGAATAGCCAATCTCCAGTTAAGTCCTGTGGTTTTTAATGCCTAAATATGCTTCCAGTGAGCCCTTTTCTCTGTAGTTCTGGATCACTATCTCACCTGGAGTTGACACTTTCTATTGTTTTGCTGTCCTTTTTGTTCATCTGTTCCTCTGCAATTTCTTGGAAGGTGTGGATTTGCACAAAGTTAAGGAAGATCCTACGTTATAAGGCTTCTCAGAGCGTCTAGCATGCTCATCATGGCCACAGTGACTCCTCAAACTGAGGGATAGTGTTTTGTGCAGGCCCCAAACGCACCAGACCCCTGGAGTCCCTCACTGCCCTCTCCCCGGGCCACTCTCCACACTAAGACAAATGGCTCTCTGCTAACTGCAAGGCTGATGGTGTAGCCCTCCCCCACAGCCCTCTGGCCACCCCCATGTTCCAGCTTCTCTGACATGTGTCAGGCACACCACTGATGCCCCACCCCGATGCCCCCTGCCAGGCTCCTGCACCATCTCCAGCTGTAGCAATGTTGCTGCTGAGGCTCACAGCTGCCGCTTCGGGGTGACTACCTCCAGGGACGCCACATTCCCCCACCGTCCAAAAGCATCTCATAACCAGTGTCTGAGCTGGTGGGTGGGTCACAAAAAGCTGTCCCCCTCACCACAAGGAGAGATTGCCTGCTGTGCAGTCATGCTCCCAAGCCATTTGTGCATCCGCGCCAAGTGAGACTACAGGGAGCCCATAGTGCTAGGCCCTTTCCCTCCCCTTTCTGTCTCCCTCACTCCCTGGAGGTTTTCCCTAAGAGCATTCCCTGTGTACTTCCTGCCTCAGCCCCTGCTCCTCAGGAGCTCTCCCTGAGACACGTTCGTTAGTTTGGTGTTCTCAGCCACCAGAGGGATCCCTGCATGCTGAACCTGACTCCTTTGCCTTATTTCTCACAAAGCAGGTCTGTCTCCCCAGAAGGGCTGCCCGTTCCATGTGGGACTATGTCTATTTCTGTCCATCACTCCATCCCGCCATCCCACTGGTAGGTGTTCAAGATTTGCCAAATGACTGAAAGTTAGAAAGCACCATAAATATCCATAATGCAAATGAAAAATGTTTGTAAAATATGGCAGCAAGTTAATGTCTAGAATATATTAAATGCTTCTGCCAATAAGAGGAGGTAATAATCTTCATACAAAAAGAACATGAGCAGACAGTTCACACACATACAAAAATGGAGATGATTGCTGCATCTATGGGGAAGTATGTTAGTCAAAGACTAGCAAATTAAACGATAGTTGGTTGAACATTTTTGACTATTGGGTTACCCAAGGTTTATTTTATTTAAAAAAACCCATGACTCTGATTGGGGAGTAAGGAGTCAGGCATTCTCATGCATGGTTGGTGGGAGGGTAAGTTGGTACCATCATTAGAATGTAGCTCACCAGGGCAGAAAGTCTCTTATTCACCATGGCATCCCAGTGCCCAGAGCCATACTTGGCATCTGGTTACCCAATTAATATTTGTTGAACAAATGGAAGGTGGTTTGCAATATAAATAAAAAATCTTAAATTTTTCATACCCCTTGGTTTAGTAATTTTATTTACTAAAATTTTCAGAAGTTTCCAGAAGACTGGAAACAACCCAAGTGTCCACGGACTAGTCTACGTGACTAGTTAATTATGGAGCATCCATACTGAACAACCTACTGGAACTGATAAAAATAACATGTTTGAAGAATATTGGATATATAGAAGTATGCTACTTACAAATGCTAAATGAATATAAGATTCTATATACAGCGAGACCTCAGTTTTTGTGAGGGGGGAAAACACTTGCTAATGGGTAGCAGTGATTTTTATTTCTTTGTTTTTCTCTTTATTTGCCAAAATTTCAACAATGAATCTGTACTCCTCTAATAGTCAGGAAGAGAAAAAGCTTTGAAAAATAAAGTATGGTTAATAACAAAATTGTGGGCAGCCAGGAAAAGTAGGACTAACTTGTAATAGTATTTTCCCATTAATACTTCATAACAGATCATTTTATGGTGGGTTAAGGAACACAGCCTCTTGATTAAATTGGCCTGGTTTTATTTAGACAACAATGAGAAGTAAATTCCAACACTATTGGAGACACTTGGTGTTGTTTTCATGTTCTTAGTCTATATTTTTCCATGACCTGGAGAATCTTAAAATACCAGCTCCACTTAAAAAAAAAAAAATTTCACAGCATGTTTGACTGGAATTGATTTCTCCTGTGGCTCCTAGGGTCTGTAAAAGGCATCAGGATGCGACACTACGTCGACCTTTATTCTTTGTCCTGGCCAGAGAATTTCCCTATGGCTGGCTCAAGGTTTCCAAGAGGAAGGCAATTAAATGACTTAGCACAATTGTCTGGATTCTCGGCCCTGGGCTTATCTTGATTAGGAGGAAATGGGTATCTAGTTGTTCCAAATTTAGAGCATAGAAAAGAGCCAGATGTTTGAGACTATCACATGGAGAAAGCCTTAACTCTTAGGTTATCTGGTTGTGTTCACCTTGACACAGAGCAAAGGAGTTTTGGGTTCCATTTTCCTCTTCCCGGAATGCTGTTCTGGCTTCTACGACCATGCTGAAGCTCCTGCTAAGTATTGAAAGGACCTGCATTTATTTGCTTATGTTAAATCTTCCATCATCTCTAAAATCCAGTCCAGTCCAGGATCCTGAGACTGGTAGTCAGTGCTTTTTATGACCTCATCCCTGCCTCCTTCTCCCACCATTTGTCCCCATTATGGTGAGAGAGCAGCATTTAGAGGGCAAGCTCTGGGGACTAGACAGAAGGCTCCTAGGGTGGTGGGGAGACAGACATGAAGCAGGAGAGTACATTCATCTGGCAGAGATCTGGATATGAAGACCAGATAGGCCATTTACTAGCTGTGTGATCTTGGATTGGTTATTTTATGCCTCTGTGTCTTCGTCATCTCCTCTGTTAAAGGGAAATGCTAATGATACCAAATTCATAAGGTCTATGTGGGCTTTACATTATTTCAAGTATGTAAGGCACTCAGTATACTGCTTGTGAATAGTTAGTACTAATACCTGTCAGGTTTTTTTTCTTATTCATTCACTTGGAAAAAATTTGCTAGGTTCTTACTGGGTGCTTGGCACAATACCAGGTGCTGGAAATTCAGAAGGAGATAATGCACAGTCCCTGGCTAGGCCCCAAGAAACCCATATTTTAGCAATGGAGACTCGGAGGGCAAAGGCCAGCATAACACAGCTCCAGGCACTGTGTTCCAGAAATAATTGGATATACAACCACGTGCACTTTGGGGACTAGGACACAGAAATTTAATTTAGTTTCTAGTCTCCTCTCTTATTTGTTAGGTGATCTAGGGATGACTCCTTCTTTCTGGCCCTTATCCATTAAATAGTGATTGAAGGAGGCAGGAGGTGGGATGGTTAGACTGGTTTATCTCTAAGGTTCCTTCTCCCCTCTCCCAACACACCTTCATGCTTTGTGCCTTTGCTTTCCTGTTCCTATGTCAGAATGCCTTTCTCCCCCTCCTCTGACATTTGAAGAGTTTCAAGATGCAGCTTAAACGTTATCACCATTGGGAAGTCTTCCTGAACCCCAAACCAGGATCATGACCTCAACTGTGTCTCCATGATCTCCACTCTGTGCAGACTCTCTGGCTCTTATCTTCCTTTTCCATCAGAACTGGTCATATAGGAGCATCTCCCAATAGACTGGGAGCTCCTGGAAGTCAGGTTTATGCTTGAACCCATTTCTATGTCTCAGTGTCCAGCCGAGGGCGAGGCAGGTGCAGATGTTTAGGAAGTGTTTGTTGTTTGAATGAATGAATGGACATTTGACGTCATAAGAGAAACTTCTGCATTGACAGGAGAATGAGGAGGAAAGACGCTTCCATTCTGCTACAGCATCTAATGAGACTATAAAATCTGCTCTGCAGGTAGTTGGGTCCTCCTACTAATCCATCTGCAGCTATGGACTTACCCACAGGAAACTTGGAGAAGGTACATGTTCTCAGCAGTGTCTGCTGAGGGACCTGTCCTGAGTATGGCTTTCAAAGTGCTACCACTGTCAGCAGCATCCTGAAAGTGTTAATATCCTTGTCCTGGTGCTGGGTTTGTACCATTCCATTTGCTTTTTACTGTGTGAGAGACTATTTGACTGGAAGTGGAGTTACTATGGCCAATTGCAACAGAAATAATTGGATATACAGCCACATGTACTTTGGGGACTGGGACACAAATTCAATTCCTAGTTTTCGCACTTATTTGTTGGGTGATCTACAGATGACCCCTTCTTTCTGGACGTTCTCCATTAAATAGTGATTGCAGGAGGCATGAGGCAGGATGGTTAGACTGCTTTATCTCTAATGTTCCTTCCGGCCCTGATAACCATGTCTATAACTTACATGATATCAGATTGACAAAAAGCCCTCTGACACAGAGTTGCTGGAGTTCTGGGAGAGGATCCCAGTCCTCATGAGCTCAACACCATATTTTAGGAACCAAAAGCCCAGAAATGCTCTGAAACTAGATGTCCAAATCCACCCACTTATTAGTTCAGCACATACTTGCTCAAATTTGTTGAGTAAACACAGAGTTTTTTAGCTTTTTGGAGGATGCATAGCTAGATCTAACCTGGTGGTGGGTATGTGGGTTGGCTCATCCAAATAAGAGAGGCCCTATGTAGGGCCTGGATCATGAAGTGAGGAGGCATAGGCATGTCCCTGGCTAGGCCACCCGAGCCCATCAGGATGTAAAGATTCCTTAAATGAATCTTGCTTAGGCACCCATGTCTTAATGATAGCCTAAGGAAGTTCTTTTAACTCAAGTATGTTACAGAGACAACAACAGGGTCAGATGAGAAGGAATAAATGCACTCTCAGTGGTGAATTGTGGCATATACTTTTTCTAAAACTTTAGGTCCAACTCACACAACTGTAAAATTTGCCCTTTTAAAGTATACAATTCAGTGGATTTCAGTATATTCACAGAGTTATGCAACCATCACCACTAATTCTAGAACATTGTCATCACCCCAGAAAGAGATCCTGTGCCCATCATCAGTCAGACCCATTCCTCTCTCCCCTTCATCCCCAGCAACCACTAATCTGCTTTCTGTCTCTACAAATTTGCTTATTCTGGATTTTTCATAAAAAAGGAATCATATGACATGTGGCCTATTAGGTTTGACTTCTTTCATTTAGCATAATGTTTTCAAGGTTCATCCATGTTGACCATTACTTTTTGAACAATTAAACATTATCTGTGCACGTCAAGTTTCAGCTAGTCTACAGGCAACACTACAGTGTGAGTCTGGTGGGATCTACCAACCCTTCTTAGTAGAGATGAGGAAGAACTAGGAGCATCTAGCTAGGTCTGTTCCAGATCCTCCTTATTTCTATCCTAATTCAGTTCTGGCTTTTTAAAAGACCTATACAAACCTTTGAATTTAAGAATCAAATCAGTTGATTTTTTTCACTTTTTGTGCCATCTTTGCTCAGGTTTAAAAGTCTTTATCCCCATCCCAAGATTATTTAAATACATACACATATTTTGTAGTCATATTTTCATGATTTCATTTCTACATGGATTGCTTTAATTCATCTGGAATTTGTGAATGGTGTAAGGTAGGCATCTAATTTTATTTTTTTCCATGTGGTTAGCAAGCTGCAGTACTGTGTGTCTTTTTCTCATTGTTTGGAAACAATTGCAGGAGCATCTACTACTTTATATATATAATTGGAACTATTTCTGAACTTTCTTTTCTGCATTGATTTCTCTTTCCTTCGGCTTCTAGTATATCGTTTTATTTCTTGCCCTTTTATGATACAATTAAATAGTCGTTAGGATAATTTTATATTATGACTCATTTAAAAACATGCCTAGATATTATCATATGTTTATTATTCAAGTTTAGCTTTATTTGTTAGGGTGATATATTATTTTGTTTAATGTGCATTGGTATATTATTTAAACATTTAAATTTTGTCCTAGAGAACAATAGAAGCATGGTATATTATAAAGTTCGTAGAGCATATGTTGGCTGAACATTGATGGGAGGGAATAGGAGGCCCTAGGAAGCACTAAATGTTCTGGAGGTCTGAGACTTCACATGTGTGCTGCTGTGGCCGAGCTGCGGCATGGGGGCCATCTCTGGGGCGCATGAGCAGAGGACCGGGAAGGTCTGAGTCTCTGGAGTCTTGGATATGCTGCTATGCCAGCCCGATCTGCTTCCTCCAACCTGGGCAAGAGTGGAAGATGCTTCTATTTTGTTTAAACCATGAATACATAAAACTGAACACAAACCTCACTAATATCAGCCCTAAATTCATTTTAGTTTTTGCTTGTCTGGATTAGGATTTGCAGTTAATAACACTGATGGGAGTGGACATCCTTCTGGTTGCTGATGTAAATGGGAATAGGCCTAGTATGATAACATTAAGCTTCCTACTGGATGTGATTCTTACATTAGCGTCCATTTGTCGCTTTAAGAAAATATACCTCTCTCTCTTGATGGTGATGATAATGATGGTGGAATATTGAATTTTCTCAAATGATTTTTGAGAAATAATTATGTAGTATTTCTGCTTTGCTGAACTGATATGAATTAGATTAACAAGTTTTTCTAAAGTTGAAACATACATGCAACTTCAGCTTCTTTTTTCTATTTCCTCTCTTCTGTTCTTCTCTATGTAGAAGCTCCACTGCAGTTCTTGGCTCTCTCTTCAACTTTTCTTTCACCATTTGTGTCTTTTTAACCATTTCCCTGAATTTGTCTTCTGATTTCTTGCTCCTCAAAGTGTGGTCTAGAGACCGCAGTATTAACATTACCTGAGAGTTTGTTAGAAATGTAAATTCTTGGGCCCTATCCCAGACCTACTGAATCAGAGTCTGCATTCTAATAAGACTCCTAGATGATTTGTGTGCACATTAAGATTTGAAAAGTCCTATGAAATTCTAACCAAAGAGAGAACACTTTCCAAGTTTCCAGTGGCGATGCAGACTCTCCCCATTATTACAGTAGTTTGATTTTTTTTAGTGTAAATTGAGATGGAGAAGTTCAGTGTAAGGCTTTGGCCCACCATCTGGGACCAGAACCCACAGACTCTTTGTGGCAGGATATGGGGAAGGGCAGTTGGCTACTGTGTGTGATGACATGAAATGAAAACGACAGCCCAAAGGTCATCAAAATCACCAGCAGGCATCATTAGACTAACAAGAAAGAAGCCTTCTGTTGCATTTCTGAAGGGCAGTGTGTATCCCCCAGAGAGCTTTACCCACACTCATTTCTTTGACCAATTTATAAATGGCAACTGGTATCCACATGAAAACCTCTTGTCCTGAGCTGATGGGGGCCGCTGAAGGGGTTCCGGTGGACTGGGCTGGTGTCGGGCACGCATTTCCTTCTTTTCCTGGTAGCAGAAGAGACTTCTGAGGTCATTGAGGAAATAGATGTTCTCTGGGGGTCCAGCATTGTGCCTGAGGGTAGCTTTGGAAGGGGAAGTATTCACAGACCTGAATTATCTGAGTATTAGCATGTGGAAAGATAAGTTCTTTTAAGGAAAATACTAACTGAAGGGATTGGCAGGAGAAAAACTTGAAAAGACACAAAAAGCTATTGAAAGGACTCTAAAGAGAACAAGAGTCTGGACAAATTGGCTCATTCTTTATTGCTATCAAGCCCTTTATTCCCTGGAGACTGTTGAAACAATACCAGCGCATAACTCTCATTGTGGAACTGACAAACATCCTACCTTTATTAATGGTTTCGTGAAGTTGTCTCAACAGGAAATTCTGGTCATTGTCACACATTCTTCTTGTTTATTATTAGTAATAATAACTCGTTGCATCACAGCCATGCTCTAAACCTTATAGGGCTTTTCCACACAAAATAGGTCATTTGGTCTTTCCTGAGAATCCCATGAGACAGCAGGGTTAGCAGGCATTCATGTGCCCATTTCATAGACGCAGGAACTAAGGGTCAGAGGAAATAAAGGACTTCTCGAAGTCATGACTTGCAGTAAATGGCAGCGGCAGGCCTCAGACTCTTCTTTCGTGTCCACAGGGGAGGTGGCTGAAACAGCTGGCCAAAAGTCTTTGACCCTGAAGCTTGCCAGTGCACCCGGGGCTTCTGCTTTTCTGCTGTGCCCATGCATATACAAGCCAGTGAGAAGCATTACCATCTGTGTGTAAAAATCAGCCCCCACAGTTTTATGCTAAAATGCGATTCTGACGTAGGTTAAGGCCGTCAAACTAAATCCTCATGAACATCTCTAGTCCCCTGTAACTCACTGCCTGATGAGATTTCTCCCACCTTGGCAGACCTTGGTTAGACTTCTGCTGGGGATCTTTGCTCAGCCCCAAGTAAGGTGAGATTCGTTACAAATCAGCAGGAACTGTTTATAAATTAGTGTATTTCCTAAATTTGAGTCATTCCACTGGACCGGGAGGCTGAAGGCGTCTTATTTCTATTGTTCTACAAACTCTGCTTCTTCACCTCCTCTTTCTACTCTGAACTTCCCAAATTTCCCCTACTATTCCATTTATTCTCCTTTGCATGTTTTCTCTTTGGTGACGGAAGTAAACTGCAAGGGGATGAATTAAAGTATTGTGATGGGGCAGGGGGAATTGTTATTCCATATACAATTTCAGAAAATTGTCTAACCTTCCCCAGTCAGCTGGTATCACACAGACAACAAGGTCCCACTGGATTCTGTAAGCTGGCCTTTGTCTTGATTTTGTCTTTTCTGTGACTTTGGGCATGTTGTAGAAAGAAAAAGAGCAGGATATGTCCATGTGTTGAGCATATGCCATGCACTCTGCTGGAACTTTACTTTTTCTTTCTACTTCTAGGTTAACACTGTAACTACACAATTTTCTTGTTACTAATTCTTTTGAAGTAGACAGACAACCCATTAACATTTTTAGGACAAAAAACTTTTCTTAAAACTTAATCCAACATGAATAAAACTATTCATATATATATATAATAATAATAAGTAATAATAAAAACTGAAATAATAAATCATAGCAGTTATTCCAAGGATGCTCTTTGTTTGATATTTTATTTCAGAACACATGGTCAAGGTTTCCAAGAGGTCTCATTAATAACTAGAACTTTGATTAACAATTTCATCTAGGGCACAACAATAAATAAAAGCATAAATGTAGACATGCCCACTTAAAAGGAATTTTGCTGGTCTTCTAGAACAAAACTAATCTAAGGTAGAAAAAATCTAGTCCAGCCACTTCATACAGTGCCTAAATAGCTGCTAAGTGGTGCCCAGTCTGCCTGCACTCTTCCCAAAAGAGGGAGCCTTACAAGATAACCCAAAGTATTTGAGCAGTTTTCCTTTAGGACGTTTTTCGTGGTATATGCCACACTTGCTTCTTTGTAGCTTTTAGCCACAAAGAACATTAGATGCCTTTTCGTGTTTACTGTCTACAGCCTTTTCTGCAACAAGTTAAACATCTCTAATTGCTTAAAATATGCTTCCTGTGATTTGGATTTGTCTCTGATTAACCAGCCCTCATGAGACCTGGTCCAATTCCATTAAAATGCAACACAGTTCATCTGAACCAATGTTACCTGAGCACCTTCTCAGTGCCAGGAACTAAGCCAATTGCTATGGGGAAGACAGGAACAACCCGATTGGTAGACTGTGATATGGGGCAGGAGAGGGGGACAGTGTCCCATTTTCCCCGAAGTTGCCAGGCTTTCATGTTGTAGCTCATTGACTAAAACATATGGCTGTGTAATCTCAAGGCATGGCTAGAGTAGGCTGGGAGAGACAGCCTCATCGGCCCAGCTTGGGTCAGAGGTCCACTATTCCATAAGCTATCTTCAGAAGGGACTGGGTTACCTGATACAATAGACACATTTTCTGGGCTAGGGACAAGGAGACTTCTATGAAACAGGGGTGTAGTTGGAGAAGAAACAGTAGGTATCTTAGAAATATATTATGGATATAATTTATGTAATATATAATATGCATAGGTGTATATAAATAAATATACAAGTATGCCCTCCTTTTTGAAAATTTGAGTTACACCGCCTCACTTTTACAAAAGACCAACATAGTGCAGTGGTTCCACCCTTATCCGCAGTTTTTTCATTTTCCATGGTTTCAGTTTCTCATGCCCAGTCAACCACCTGGAAGCAGATGATCCTCCTGACGTAGCATCAGAAGGTCAATAGTTGCCTCACGCTACGTCACAATCCTGCATCATTCAGCTCCTTCAGCTCATCACGGAAGCGTCTTATGATTTTACACCATCACAAGAAGGGTAACTACAGTATAAGATATTATGAGAGAGAGACTGAGCACTTTCACATAATTTTTATTACAGTATGTTGTTACAGTTGTTCTTTTTTGTTATTAGTTATGTTAACCTCTTATTGTGCTGAGTTTATAAATTAAACTTTATCATAAGCATGTATATATAAGAAAAAACATAGTGTATGCAGCATTTGGTACTATCTGCTGTTTCAGGTATCCACTGGGGTCCTAGAACATATCCCACATAGATTAGTGGGGACTACTGAACCATTTTGCTAACTGAAAGAGATCTGAAGAGAATTTTCACTTTTATGAAAAAAGGGTAAAAGCTAAAATAGCATTCACATTTGCTTTGCAGCCGCTATTACAGAAGCAGCTTGTGCTCTGAGCAGAGAGTGGCCCCTGCCGAGCTCCTTCCAGGGAACTACGCTCAGCATCTCAGCATCAAGCCTCCATAGCTTTCAACTGTGTCTGTGAGCATCCGTGCTTTATCTTGATTTATTTTGTGCATTCGTTAGCAAGATGTGCCCTAGGGTATCAGAAAAGGATAAGACAGGTTACTTTTTGGGTCTGGAGCATACAAACATTTTCCATATAAATCAGTGGTAACTGCTTCTTCATTTTATGCCATCTCAGCTTACAAAAGTTTTCATAGGAATGTTCTGCTTTTGGATAGAGGGGGAAGTCTGTATAATTGCATTAATCCTGAAAGATGAGCATTTCCTCCATTTTATAGCTGGGGAAACAGATTCAAGGAGGTGAAGTGACTTTCCCAAGGTCATTACTTGTTAATGGCAAAGCTGTGGTTTGAATCCAGGCCTGTCACATTGCCTCATTTCCTCAGTTCTTTCTGGAACCCACTTAGTCATCCGATGATCTACTTATCTATTTACTCAACCAGAATTTCTTCTGGACTGACCAGGGATCTGGCATTGTGTGAGGCCCTGGGATACAGCAATTAGCCACACAGACATGCTGGAAGGACACCATCAGGAGCACGAGAGAGGGCTCTAGCCCTGCTCAACTACATGGCTTTATTGGTGAGATGAGCCATATGGACACCACAAGTTCAGACACTGTTGCTTAAAATGACTCCAGGAGTGACCAGTATTGGAAGGGCTTTAGGAGGTCAGAGTAGAGAGATGTCTGAGGACTGGAGTCGTTAAGGATGCCTGCGGTCCTGGAGGACAGAGAGAAGAGAAGGGAGGAAGACACCGCAGCAGGCAGAGAGGCACTGTTTCTACCTTCTGAGTTTCACTTTTTACATCTGCTTCTCTGTGTCCCCACTGGGCCCTCCCCTGTTTGGGGTCACCAACACCTCTTACCTGGGTACCACCTAAGCCTCCCTAGCAGATCTTGCCCCTCTCTGTCTTGTTCTCCACCAATCCACTTGAAATTTAATTGCAAAATGCTTAAAGCATATTGTAAGAACAAATTGCAACTTACAGAGCTGTTACCCTACAGATGCCTGGAAAGGTCATTTCTACTTTTTCACCATTACAAGTGGTACTGTGGTGAATATCCTCACGTATGTCTCTTTGTGGATAGAAACCAAAAAAGGGAGTTGCCAAGTCAAGAATGCAATATCTTCAACTTTGCGAGGTATTGCCAAATGGTCTTTAAGATGGTGGTGCAGGTTAAGTGTAGACTTCCCAGTGTATCTGAGTATGGGAGTTCTAGTGGCTCCACATCCTCACAGAACTTGGTATTGTCAATCTTTTTGTTTGTTTGTTTTTAATTAGAGCCTCTCTTCCCATGGGAAGAAGGTGGATCTTTCTAAAATACATTTCTGACCATGTCCCTTACCTGCTTAAAATCCTTCCAGTGGACCCCCACTGCTGTCTGTATAATACCCAAAGTCTGGCTCTGTGTGAGCCAGTTCATGGCCACCTCCCCAGGCTCACCTGTCTGCCCTCTCCTACTCCAACATGCCTGCATATATAAACACACACACTCACACACACACATAAGCTCGCGTGCATGTGCACACACTATGGTCCACCCCAATCACACCATGTTCATGTCCTCTAACCTGCTCATCCTCTCTTGTATTTGGGCCTTTGTGAAAGCTCTTCTTTCTGCCTGGAATGCTCTTCCCCTCCTTCAGAGGGATGATTGCTACCGGCTCTCAACTCTCAGCTTGATGTCCTCTCCTCTAGGAAGCTTTTGTGGCACCCCAAGTCTGCGTTAGATGCCTTTCCTACCCTTGCCCCAGCACCCTGACTTCTGGCATTGCAGTTCTCAGGGTGCTTCTTGTAACTGCCTGTTCATCACCTCCCTGCCCCACTAGACTGTGCACTCCTGGAGAGCAAGGCCTGTTCAGAGCTTCTCACAAGAGTGTCCTCCATGCCCAGCCCATCTACTGAGTGAATTTATACGTAATCCAGGGGTAGGAGACAGGTGGGGATGGAGCAGAAGTGGCTCTCCATCACCATCCCGGTTTCCAGGCAGGAAACCACAGCTCAGCCAGGTAACTGACCCTGCCTAGAGAGCCACACACTTTGTAAGTGACAAATCCAGATCTGATTCCCAGTATCCTGACTCTACATCTGGCCTCTGACTGCTGCACTTGAGCTGCAGTGATGGAAGGAGCCAACAGAGAGGAAGAGAGGGGCTGCCAGGAAGGTGAGGGTGTGCAGGAGAGAGGGGCCATGCTACGTATGCAGGTGCGGGGCTGGGCCAAGTAGACATGACTCCCAGTCCTCTGAGCCAGTAAGGAAGGAAGAACATTGGGCCAGATTTTTAGAACAGACACTCATTCAGGCCAGCCCTTCTCTGAGGAGGAGCAGACTTGTGGGGAGTAACTCAGCATCTCCCTCAGCACCCAGCCCACCCGAGTGGCTTCTTCCTGCTGCATCAGGAGAAGGATTTCTCAAGGGAGACTGGAGCCAAGGACAGCTGGGAAGAAACAGGGGCCAAAACTAAACAGGCAGGAGCTGCCTGGGAACTAGAGCTCTAGTGGAGATTACACTGGCCAGGCACAGAGGCTCGGCGGCATTAGGCGCCTAGAGGAGCCCTGCCGTGGACTGGCTCACACGCGGCAGGGCAAGGGGATGTTGGCAAAATGGGGACCATAGTACCTATACTTGATGTGATTATAGTGAGGATTAAGAAAGATGAAATAGATAAAGGGCTTGGAATAATGCTGGGCACATAATATCACTCAGCCAACTATATTTATTATTTTCTCATAGGGTTGTTGGGAGAAGTGAACAGGATGATATGGCGAACAGACTAAAACTATCAGTGTGGGTGAGCATCTTTCTTTGTTAGGAACTCAGTACATGAGTACCAGCAACAATGGGACCACCAGGGGGATGGAATGGAGGGCTGTGGGATCGAGTGATCAGCCAGCCTCCTCTGTTCCTTGAGTTTCTCACCTGACATGGGCATCAGACGTTTAGAGATGGTGCAGTCCAATCCTCCAGCTTCACATGAGGGAAACCAAGGCCCACAGGGCAGGGGTGACTTGTCCAAGGCCGTGTACAAGGCACCTGACTCAGACCCAGTGCTTGTCCCGTCCCCTTAGCCCAGCCCCAGCCCAGGACATGGCAATTTCAGCAGGTTCGCTGGTTGGCTTTCCTTCCCCCAGTTGCCCACTCCCTTGAAAAGTCAGTGAGGCCCCTACCAGCTCTGAGAACCGCAGCCTCTGAGAGCTCCTGCCTTGAATGCTCTCTTCCTGTTTTCCCATGGAAGGCAGTTGAAAAGTAATAGAAAGCCACTTCCAGCTCTGGTTTCCCCTCCAGAGCTCTTCTTTCTTGCACCTCTCGGAGAGTCGGGAGCAGGTCAACAGCGTGCACACACCTGCCCCCTTCACCAAGGCTTCACCAGCATCAGACAGGTGTGAATATTTCCCTCCCCATCAAGCAGGGCTCCCTCCTTCCCTTCCTCCTCCTTTTTTTTTTTGACAGCTCCACCACACACACCTTGCCCTTGACCATACCCATCTGGCAAATCAGAAGCTCATTCTGATAGATTTCTCTACTGAGCAACAGTTGCAGGAGAAAGATACAAAGTGGCAGGCCTGATAAGAGCTCACTTGTAATGCACCTGTTGACCAACAAACCCTGGAATTACAGGCATGCAAAGAGTGGAAAAATGAAGATTTGGGTTTTTTCTCTTTGCTTCCCAGTTTCTTGGGGGAGCTCTT
Source organism: Manis javanica (assembly GCF_040802235.1). NCBI lineage: Eukaryota > Metazoa > Chordata > Mammalia > Pholidota > Manidae > Manis > Manis javanica. Next base: position 31,379,313 of record NC_133157.1, on the reverse strand, counting down.
GGACCAGCCCCAGAGGGGCCTTGGTGCCGTGAAGGACACCCACATGGGCAGAGGGGCTTCCCACTCATGAAGCAGGCTCACAGTCATTATTTCATTTGAACTCTGTAAGGGCCCTGTGAGGTGCTGGGAAGAGTTATTTTCTCTGCTTTCCTGTTGAGGAAACTGAAGCTCAGAGAGGTCAGGGTCATGTCTAAAGATCAGGAGGTGCAGGCCTCAACTCAGGGGTCTAACTCCACATCCAGGGATCCAGGGCTCCCTTATCTACTGAAAGAAATCCAGAGTTTTAAATTTAGGACAAGATTCTGCCTTGAATCTTTAGTTCACAGGTAAAACTAAGTCAATTGGAAGTAGACAACCACAAAAGGGACAAGTTATGGTGAAGATAGAAGTGACCATGAAAATCAACAAAAATTGTCCCATACTGTTCTTGTTCTGCCTTTAAACTAGTTGGACAACATTTCCTCCCCTGACCCCTTCCCACAGCTCGAGTTGAGAGGATTCTTCTCCTCTGGGGTGACCCTTCCAAGCTCTGGTCCTGTCATTTTCCTGTTCCTTTAACACTCTCGTCCTGTGTGCAGTGGGTTCCTCCAGGGTAGAGACCCCCAGGGCACCACGGCCTTATGCAGTTGGGTGGTCTGCAGCTGGGCTGCTGTGATCCACTTCAGCCACACAGCAAAGGGTCCCGTTGGAGGCTGGCTCAAAGCAGTGGCATTTGGAGGTCCAGGGAGAAGCCCGAAGCAGTTAAGAGTGGTGACCCTAGAAGGTTCTAGGGCACTGGGAGCTTCTGAGGAAGTCTAGGAGCCATAAGTCTGAGGCTTGGGGTCAGGATTCATGTCATTGGGGTCCAGGCGTAGGGACCTAAATGACCTTGAGGAAACAGGCTGCAAGGCCTGGACGGGTGTCAGGTCAGGAGGGAGTCAAACCCTTCCCTGCAGGCCCAGCTGCCAGGCCCACCCCAGCTGAGTCCTCTGCCCACCTTGAGAGAGGGGAGCGCCAGGGACCTGGGGCCACCTCTGCGGTGGGGAGAAGAAGAAGGCTAGGGGTGAGAATCCCCATTTTCCTTATTCCCAAAAGGCAAAAGTGAGGAGTTCTGAGAAATTAAAATACAAATACCAAAAAATAGTGTTTGGTTTAGAAATTGCCATAACCCGCATTCTTAGATAAGGGGGTGCCTGACTTTCATACAAAGCTTTGTGTGATCTTTACTGTAAAGGAAATGGTCTCTTTGCTCCATTTCTGCTCCTGCTAAGCTGCCCTGGCCCATCACTCTGACCTCAAGGACAGGCTGACATCCAGAAGGCATATTGAGTAACCGAGCTCATATCTTACCAAACCTTTTGGATTTGACTTTCTGGGTAAAAAGTAACTGCAGTTTCTTTAAAGACAGGTCATTCTCGTCGCCTCTGGAAGGAAAGCACATAGTCCCTGCACCCTGTCCCCCGCAGGGAGGAACACTAGCCCTCTCACCTGTCTGTTGAGCCAAGGGAGCACAAAGGTCAGTGTATCTTGTGCTTGAAGAAGTGAAAGGAGGAAACTAATAGTATTTATTGAGAAACTGTTTTGCACAGATGTGGCCTTAAGCTTTGTACATATGTAATTATATGTGCACACATTTGCATATAACAGTCCAGGGGCAGTCCAATCTCCAACGAAGAAACAGATGCCATATAGGAAGAGTAATGGAGGTTGGATCTCCAGCCTCAACTCAGGCCTCTCAGAGATCCTTACGTCCTGTCTTTCTGCACAGTGCAGATGCCCAGAAAGGATGGTGCTGCCTTTTCAGAGCTGGTGCTCAGACAACACCAAAGGCCACTGGAGCTGGTCTGATTACAACGGCTTTTTGATTTCCCCAGTGCCCCTCCTTTACTTCCATCTCTCCAGTTGATGTCAGCTGGAGCATCTGGTGGGTTGGCCCAGATGTCCAGAGGTAAAGGCCTGGCCTGGCCTGGCCTAGGGGCTGCTTGTTGACGGGAGAAAAGTGCCATTGCTGGTTCTCTGTGAGGGGTACTGTGAATCCACCAAGAGGAAGCACTGGCTGGACAGGTTTGCTGGCTGAGGAACCAGTGCGGTTGGTTGTATGGAATCTGATGAAAATAATCAGCTGCAAACTCCTAAAACAAACAGACCACAATCCAGAGGTTTGAATAACAACCCCCTCAGCCAGATGGCCACAGGAGCCTTGCCAGCGAGAGAAAATGATCTTCCGCCCTGAATTTCTTTTTGTTCTGGACTCTGCTGTCTTTGGATGTCATCGGTCCCCCCACCCATCTTGTGTGCCAGCTACCCAGACAGAGTCTTATGTTCAGGGAGCTTAAGGCAGCTTTCCCCAGATTAGGATTTGGGAACAGGGAATCCAGGCAAAGAAGCAGCTTTCTTGTCCCAGCATGAGTCACCCTCGACCGGAGGAAGCACACAGCTGTCTGCATCTGGACGTGGAATGCTGCTTCCTCCTCGGAGGACACTCCCCAAAAGCCTGGGACTCTAGTGGATGCAGAGCAGGAGGTCATGAGCAGGGCTGCCCTGAGTGGGGCAGGCCCTCTGGACACATCAGTTCTCTCCATGAGACCTTCGTGTCCAATATGTTGGGAAACGGAATGCTAGCTTGTTGCAATGTTAAATTACAGCCATGCCTGTAGCAAATGGTAGCCAGTGTGTGTCCTGCCAAACTCAACCTCCCTATGGTTCCAATAAGAGCATTTATGTAAGAACAGGCCAACATAGATATGAATCCTTGCTCTGCCACTCTGTGACCCAGGACAACTTATTTGACCTCTCTGAGCTTCTGTTTCTACTTCAGTGAGTTTTAGTGAATCTAATAAATTATATTTTCAATGCATATAGTACAATACCTGGCACACAGCAGGCATTCAATAAACACTGGTTTCCTCCCTCCCAGCCCGCATTGGTCCAGAGCCTTTTGGTGCTAATTTCTTCTATTACCCACTACTAAGTGCTTTCACTGATCCATTATTTAGTATTTTATTCTTGGATTTTGGCAAAGCTTCCAGGTATTATTTGTTGGGCAGCTGCATCCCTGTGCACTAGGTGAAACGTCAGCCTGGCCAGGGGGAGGGTTCTTGACTCTGAATGAGAACGAATTCTCAAACAGGTTGGCCAGTGGAGGTAAGGAAGGAATTCATTTAAGCAAGAGTAGAGCAAATGTCGGCAGGTGTTGGGCAGCAGAGAGCAAAGAAGAGCAGAGCGAGGAAAGGGAAGTTCATTAAATTCCTGTTCAACATAGAGCAGATCCCTTGACAACTCCTGAAGCCAGGTTTCCCTGGTGTCCAGTGTCCACTTGAATCTGCATGGTGTGGGTACTAAACCCCCACCAGCCCAGGATTTAGGGGAGCCACAGAGCACTGGATGGAGTGAGATTATGTTCTGAGAACTTCCATTTCCCTACCGATCTGAAATAAAACAGGGAGAAGAAAAGGACTGTGTTAAGACTTAGAAAGCTGAATGAAATAGCAACGTGACAAAGACATTTACCACCCGAGATGGAGGCTGGAGAGTTCTCTTCTTTATCGTGGAAGAGAGTTCAGAGGCAAGTGCAAATCTGCTTATGCAACACCAAAGTTTGTTTGATCTAAGCACACGCTCAGATGGGAGTGCTGGTGACCTCAGAGGGGAGGTGCACTTAAGGGTTTAGGGTTTGGGGTTTTGTAGGGCCTTTTGGGTAGGGGTCAGCATGAGGCAAGATGTATACTCGTAATTCCTTTGAAGTTTTGTCTTAACCATAGCGTAATTTAGGTGATTGTGTTGGTCTTTATCTTGGCATTCTTTATTTCATTTACACTTTGGAGGTCTATCACCTGTCCTGGTTACAAAGTTACTTAATTGATTAAGGGGCTGGAAGAAGAGCAAGAACAACATGCAGATTAAGTTAAAGAATAAGATCAGCCTTTTTCCTCAGGCTAAGTACATTTTACCATGGCGTGACCCTGGTCCCATTTCCCTGCCCTACCTCACAGGTACATTCCTCCGTTTTTCCTGAACGGATTCCCATCTCTCCTCCATTGTTATGTTAGCTGCTGTGTTTGCCAGTGTGTATTTTAACTTGCTAAACTATTACACACTCTGTTTGGAAGGAAACTAGGCAGGATATAATTGCAGTGAAGGTGGAAGAGGCTCCTTTAATTTGCAAGCTTACTTAGAAAACTTTCCTCCCCCTGTAAGATATAATGCCACTTAAAAAAATCTTCACAACAATAAACACACCTATTAATATTTATCAAGATGTAAAACATATCAGTCAGGATAGATTGGGTTTTGCTGCAGTACCACACAGCACCCAGATATAAATGGCTTAAAACAGCAAAGGTTCGTTTCTCATTCAAACTATACATCCTTTGTAGATTGAGGGGGTGGGTGGTCTCTGCTCCAATCTGGCTTCTCTTAGGTACTCAGAGTTCACTATCTGGAACATCCTCAGTCACTGGAGCAGGGGAGGAGAAGATGACTTATCAGCACTTTAATGCTTCTGCCCATAGTAACACATACCACTTCACCTTTCACTGGCCAAAGCAAGTTACAGGGTTTCCCCCAGCCTCAAAGACTCAGAGACATCCAATCCTACTATGTTCACAAGTGGAAACAACCAGAAACATGGATGGACAATGCTAATGTCTACCACATAGGAACTCAGTGTTTTAAAAATAGAGGAAACCCTGCAGCAAGCAGAAGCTCCAGAATTGTCCATTCCTGCCATTCACCACTAGGGATTTGCTAGTCATTTTAAGAACAGAAAATGCCCAGATATTTACATAGGGAAGTTCCTTTTGTCCCTGCCTTCATTTTATTTCGTGATCCTCAATTTCCAGTGTGCTTAAGAATTTCTATTTGACATTGCACAACATTGTATACCCACTCCTAAAGGGTTTCAAAGGGTTTGAACATGTGTGGTTTTCCCTGCATGTGCTGAATTTAGAACCTAACCTATTTAGGATGTGACTCCACAGTATCTAACTGGTACTAAGGTCTAGCTTTATCATTTTTAAAAGCTACTTTATTGAGGTATGATTGACATACAAAAAGTGGTTGGTATTTAAAGTATACAATCTGGTAAGTTTGGAGATAACATACATAAACATCCATAAAGCCATCAACACAACCTTTGTCATAAATGCATCTATCACCTCCAAAGGCTTCCTCCTCTCCTCTTTAATTGCCTAAATTTAATTGTTCTATTGTTTTAGCACCTTCTCTTCCATACTTCATTTACAACCTGAGGGGCCACTCCCTCTCTGAACCCAATGGCAGTTAACATTTGATTTTTTGTGTATATACTTGACAATAAGAGTTTATACTATCTAACTCCTATCCAAAATTCTAAAGAAGTCTTCCACATATATTGTATCATTTAGTAATTCTCACCATAGCCCTAAGGAATTGGCTTACTAATAGAACATTTCCATTATATTGATGAGCTAATGGGGGCTCAGAGAGGCTGTGACTTGCCCAAAGACACACAGAACAAAATGTGTTGAAGTCAGGTTTGGAAGCTGAGGTCCCCCAGACCTCTCTCCCTACTGCTGCCCCCACCGGCTGGGGCACTGTGTCCCATGGAAGCCGGCTTCTGCGGGGTTACTCTGGGCACGCAACCTCCCAGGAGCTGGACATCCAGGAACTCCTGTCAGTTAGGCATTTATTCACGGAATGAACATTTCCCTGAAGAGCTTTCCGTAGCTGGCCAATGTCACGGCCCTGCCGTGGTTCAGTCTTAGGTGGGGAGAAGCCCAATAGCCTCGGGGGCCGGACAGTGGGAGGTGCACGCTCACACATGCAGTTTGTAATAGGTTTAAATTAAGTGTGAAAGCTGTGCTTGTGTGGGTTGATGTTTGTGTAAGACTGTCTCAGTTTGTGGGGTCACGAATAAAATACAGGACGCCCAGTTAAATTTGAATTTCCCATGATTTATTTGCTAAATTTGGCAACTTAATCTCTACGCGTGTCTGCTGGTATACATGGGCTTGGTTATGTCTCAGGGAGCACTTCAGTGTGTGTGTCTGTGCCTATGTGACCCCATCTGTGTGTGGGGGTGGTCTTTGGGCATCTGTGTCCTGGCTTACAAGGAGTCAGCAGGTGGCTGGGAGCAAAGGACCACCCACAGCTCATCTCTTGCCAGGCCAACCCGGCTGGAGCAGGAGAGGGCAGGACAGGCCTTGAGTGCCAGAACAGGGAGTGTGGCCTTCCTCCTGAGGACCATGAAGAACCCTGGAGGCCTCTGCCCTGGGACGGGCAGATTCAGGTGTGTGCTGGAGATGCCCCCTGGCTGTACTGCAGGGAGAGAGCTGGGGAAGGAAGACCACATGCAAGGGAAGTGAGGAGGCAATGGTGCCTTGGTGAGAGAGGATGAAGATCTGGACCCAGGCCTTGGCAGTGGAGATGGAGGGAAAGGGCAGGCCACGGGACTTGTTTAACATTCCTGCAGGGGGTGAGGGAGGGAGGACTTGGAGGTGATGCTCGGGTTTCTAGCTTGGGCACATGACAGACTGCGGGCGCCTTGAGGATCTGTCTTGCTCCCTTACTCATTCTCAATTCAGCATAGTCCCTGGCATGTAGTACATGCTAGTGTTTCCAGCATGGATGCGTGCAGGCATGAGTGAGAGCAAGGGGGAATACAGGAGGCAGAGGAAGGAGAGGTCTGGGAAGGAAGCTGACCCAAGTTATTTGGGGAGACCTTGAGCTTGAGGTCGCAGTGGGAGCTCCCAGAGAGATGTCCAGCAGGCAGCTGGCCTCCTCAGGAGAGACGTGCAAGGTGGAGAGACAAATCCAGGGTGTATGAGTGACTAGGAAAGGAATGGAACCACCAGCTGGGGTCATATCACTACAGGGTACAGTGAGGAATGAGAAGACAGTGGCCGAGGAAGGGAGCTTGGGGGCAGCGGTGTTTAAGGAGTGGAAGGAATCTGAAAGGGTCAATAGTTACCCTTCACAGGGCTGCTGGGGTTTAAGTGAGATAACCCACTGGCCTGGGAGCTCCAACATGGCCAGGCAAGGGCCCATGAGCAGCACATTTCACGGGCCCTGGCCCATCAGGTCAGGCTGGGCTACTGACGGGAGCCTGGTCTTCTGGGCTTCCCGCTGTGCTGGAGACAGCTCTTAGTAGCTGGACTATGGAGACATGGAGGGAAGGATGGGAAAAGGGCCCAGGACAGCTGGGGCAGGGGGTGGGGAGCGCTCAGGGGCTCGGGCAGCTGCTCTGTATGCTAGAACAGAAGCATGTAAATATTCTAACAAGTGGGACTGTTACATAAGGACATCTGGCTGCATGTCAGTCCTGGGACTAACAGGGTCTACATCACTCCTGGCTACGGCCTTGCATTAGAATAGCACCCAGCAGGGACTAAGTGACAGTTCACACCAAGTCCTAGTACAATGCTTGGCATATAATAGGAGTTCAACAAGTGTGCTTTTTCATCTTGTTTTCATGGAGTAAAGATGCCTTCACAGTTCTAAGGAGTTTCCTTGCCTGAGCAGTTTTTGTATTTTAGGGAATCAAATTTCCTTTCACTTGGAAGACCTGTCTTTTCTGTCATTGAATTCCTGGGAATTTCAAAGCACTGGGTCTGCAAGCCTGCCTTGGATCACTGGACAGGCAGAGACCACGTGAACAACGGTGCGCTCTCGGGGGACAGGTCCAGTCAGGACCACCCCTCTCCAGCCTCCCCTTCCTTCCGACGTAGCCTTGTCATCTCCCGGCCTAGCTCACAGTCTGTGCTGTATTAAGTGTTTGCTGAGATTATTTTTGTTATTACTCTCCCTGGCCTGGTGTTTCCTCAAATTGAATCATTTTTGTGACTCCAAAGTTTATTTATTTTATTTTTATCCAAGCCTCAGACTAATACCTTGATGGCTTTAGATCCCCAAAGCAGAGCTGTCTCCCAAAGACTAATTCCAACACAATCTCTTTCCGGTGATTTTAAACACTCACATCACAGAGGGAGGTAGGCTTCCTTCAAAAGGTTACTTAGTTTAGATAAATATTTCGCCTTGTGGATATACAAACAGTCGTAAAATGTGTATTTTTCTAGGTATAGGGCCTCAAAAAGAATTTTCAGGATTCACCGTATATTCATGCAGTCATTGATTTGTCCACCTACCCACCAGAATGTCAACTTCTGTTCTACTCACTCTAAACCCAGAGGCAGAGCAATGTAGGTGCTCGATGTATATTTGTTGAATGAATGAATGTGTGAATGAGCATCTTCTCTGTGCCGGGACACTGGTGTTGGAAAGCCAGTTACAGGACACAAACCCTGCAGTCTGTGTGGGCTTGTGGTCTTAGGGAAGAAATCCCACTCCCTCCAACACCTACCTGAAATTCAAAGCACATCAGCACAATTGCCCATGAGATATGTGAACACACTGCAGTGGCCATGAGAGCCTGGCAGAAGGGGTCGTCGCTGCCTTTGGGAATACCAGAGAGGCTGTCCCAGAAGAGGTGTCCTTTGAGATAGGGTTGATTTCAGCATGAGTAGTTGGAGGAAGGGAAACAGAATGAGCCAGGGTCCAGAGAGGGAAATCCTGGTTTAGTAGAGGGAGTTCCAGGCGGGCCACCTGGGTTGCTCAGGTCACTGGACTGTAAGCTCCAGGAGGGCAGGGGCTGTGTCTATCTTGTCCTATATGACACAGTCAGTGTCTGGCACATGGTGGGCTCTCAGCAAATTGTAGCTTAAGTGAATGAATGACGTGACATGGAAAGAAAAGATGGGACCTAGAATTCTTTTTTTGTAGGTCTCATTGTCTCCTTCCATCCAGAAACTGTAGATGCTGATGTCTGGGAGGAACTGATAGGCCCAAACCTCATCACCCCCGAAACTGCCCACTGAGTAATGGGTAGCTGGGGCCCGAATGCCCCTCAGTGATGAAGGGCGCCCTCCTCCCACACAGCTGGTCTCTGTATAGAGCTGATGGTGAGAATAGCCGTCCTTGTACTGCCCACACAGCAGAGGGGCGGCAGAAAGATCGCTGGACTTGGCTTGGCTCCTGGCTCTGCTGCGGACTCATATGGTCCTCGGGCAGGGCTGAGGTCCAGTCGTGGGCTCTAGCATCCAACACAACTGCAGTTACTTGGCATCTCTGTGCCTTAATCTCCTTATTTGTAATGGGGGATAGCAGTACTACTACTTACCTCATAGGATTCTTGTGAGGGTTGAATGAGCTAATACATGCAAAGTTCTTAGTACCTATTGGCAAGTTAGTAAATGCTCAGTAAAAGTCAGCCATGCTTTGTGTATTAGCTCCGCCTTCCCAGTTCTGGGTTTCTTCCTCTGTAGAATGAGAATAAGAACCACTGTCTAGGAGGCCTCCAAGAGTTGGTGTGAGGAGCCAGAGAGGGCAGCTGGGCGGCATCCTCGCAGGGAGGGTTGTGTGGCATCCCCTTCAGCTGAGGCATTGGCCCCGGCAGATCTCACCAGCATGGTGCCCCCTCAAATCACTTCCACCCCATCTGGCTCCTGAGTTTTCTGTCTACTTTTGGCGACAAGGTTCTGCTCCCTGCTATCCTGTATCTTGACCTCTAAGATATGTATTTAGAACAGACCTGCAAGGAGAGGAAGGGGGAAATGAAGGAAAGGAAGCTGGCTGGGTTCTCTCCCAGCAGTTCCTTGGGGGCCTCTGGGCTCAGGCTCTCTGACTGCTTTGTGAAGGGGACTCACCTAGCCTTTGACATAACCACTTGATTCTCTTCTCGCCTTTTCAGATCAGAGAGGTGGGAGCGGGTGGGGAGAACAGGTTCCCAGGTATGCCGGACAGGAGGCAAGCTTCCCTCTGAAGTGCGACCCTGCTCCAGGGCCCCGGGCCTCAGGAGCCAGGCCTGGGCCACGGCAGCTCCTCCCGGGGTCGGCGTTGGGCTTGCCGCGGGCCCAGCTGCCCCTCACCACACCCATCTCTTCTAAGAGGCTTGACTGACCTTCAGCATAGCTGAGAGGCTCTCAGAGATGAAAGGACCTTTAAGACTCCCTCAGCCAGTAGTTCCCAGGGTGAGGGCCCTGGGCACTGGGGGGCCTCAGACTATTTCCAAACCTTGTACAAGCCTGAAAAAGCAGTAGACAGCCCCTCTGTGAGGACTCACAGGCTCCTAACAGTGTCAGGTTCCCTGTGTTTCCCTGAAGTCAACTCAGGCTGGTCCCTCTGTGCCCTGGTGTTGCTAAGGATAACAACATAGTGAGCTTATGTGCTACCAGGATCTGGGCTGCCCACATCATCTCACTTATTTTCAACCAGTAAGGTGGGTACATTTATGAGCCCTGTTTGGCAGATGGAGAAACTGAAGGTCAAAGTGGGTAAGCAGGTTGTCCAATGCCGCACAGCCAACCAAGATTCCGGTCTAGGCAGATGGATTCTGCAGCTCCAATGTCCAACCACTAGGAAACAGCCTCCTAGAAGCTCGGTTGTGCGCCTTTGCATACTGCAAAAGAGCAAACACATTCATCATTACTCAGGGAAGGGTATTTGTATGGACAGTTTTCAGATGCAAGTACTAGATGTAAAAGAATAATAAAACCGGTGGTGGAATAGTGGAGAACCAGCCGCCTCGTATTATAGTGAAATGAAGGTTTTTTCCAGGGTCTTCTTGGAAACTGGCAGCTGGGAAAGAACTTGATTCACTTCAAGTGGCCTCGTGGGCCTGATTCCAGAGTGCCCTTGGCTAGCCAGGAAGCAGGGCAGCAGTGTTTCCCACCACGATGGCTCATGCCTATGATGGCATATGCCTGTGGCTCTGCCTGGCAGGATCTCGGAGTGCCCCTGCCCCAGCAGGCCGCTCCCCAACAGGGGTCAGACCACACACCCTGACAACTTCCCACTAGTCCCCACCTACCTCCCACCGGCTGCACAGGGCTTCGGCCTTGCCAGACCACAGGGCTGTGGAGTGCTGGCGGAGCCGGCCGTATTTGTCTTCAGCAAGCTCTTCCTTTACCATCTCTGAGACTGCTAACTCCCTACTTGTGCATATACTTAACAGTTGGCAAAGTGCTTCCACATTTACTATTTCATGGGGCCCAAGGCTGTTCTGGAAATTGGGCAGGGTAGGGATAATAGCCCATTTTACAGAAGATGAAAAGGAAGTTTTGAGAGGCAAGGTGCCTTGTTCAAGCTAAGAAAGGTTAGAAGTTGGAGCCAGGTCAGCCTGTTCCACCCCACCAAGCAGCCTCTCTCAGAAATGAGGACTCTCAGGGAGCAGTGAGGAGTAGGGCTAAGCTGGGTCCTGCAAAGAACTTCATACATACCCTCAGCAGGATCTTTAACTCTTTCTTCCTGTAGTGGGCAATTGCAGGTGCCTGACTTGAAACAGCTAAACCTGTGTCATCTCGGATTGCAGGCCTGCACACTGAGAACTTGTGATGTGATGAAAAGAGACAGATGTTCCCGTCAGAGGTGGTTTATGTCTTAGGGCCATAACTTTCTCGCTGTGACCCTGCCCTGGAAAGACAGGTCACCTTCCAGGCCTCCATTTCTGCATGTGGATAGTGTAAATGATGATATTATTTACCTTACATATTATAAAAATGAGTAGGGCCATCCTATACAAATTTCTTTGAAAAATTTTAAAAGGTGTCATACAACTATTACACTTGACAGTAATTTTCATAAATAGGGAAGGCAAAGGAAATTCAGATATATAAGCTAGTGATTATTAATGCTTCCTAAGTAATTTACATGGATTGTTCTATTAATTCAAACAAGAGCCTTTAGGGCACCGGTACCATTATCATCTCCATCATATAGATGAGAAGACTGAGACCCAGAGATTTTTAAGTAACAAGTCATAAATGGCAGAAGCAAAATATGAAATTTTGGTGATTTAGTGTCTGCAGATAATTGCTCATAACCACCTAGGCATAGCAGAGTCACCTGAAGGACTGAGTTAATTGCTGGGCCCCACCTCAGAGTTTCTGATTCAGTAGGTTTGGGGTGGGGCCTGAGCATTTGATTTCTAGCAAGTTCCCAGGTGCTTCTGGTACTGCCGGATGGGGGCCACACTGTGAGAACTCTGTGAGTCACGGAACTCTCCTTACCTCCCAGCAACCTGCCTGCCGTGGCCAAATCCAGGCCCTCTGAGGCCCATTTGCACAGGTTAGCTGGACATCTGTCTTAGCTGGACACTAGATATTTGACCTGTGTCATGTGGATACATGCTATGATAATGGGAAAAGTGGATGGGGGTGCTGAGGAGGTCCTTAGTCCTTCAGAGACCAAGGGAGAGAAGTTGCCACTTGCCTGATGGCCTAATAGGCACCTGAGTCCTAGCTTGGACTCATCAGGCCCTTCCCCAGAGCTTGCCAGTGGGAGGAAAGGCTGTTTGTCTGGGGAAGGCACAGAGAACAGATTCACAGGCTATCTCCCATTTTTTCCCATTAAGCTGCTCACATTCCCGGATTTCAAAAGTAGTTTATGAACAGAGAGATAAGACAGCAAAAGTTTATGGAGAGAGAGATAAGACAGCCTGCAACAGAGAAAGCGCAGACCAAAATTTAAATTTAATTTATGTGTTTGAAAAGAAATAAGAAAATGACTTCTAGGGGCTGATATCCAAAGCATATAAAAAACTCATACAACTCAACACCAAAACACCAAATAATCCAATTAAAAAATGGGCAGAGTACCTGAACAGACATTTGTCTAAAGAAGACATACAGATGGCCAACAGGCACATGAAAAGATGCTCTACGATGCTAATCATCAGGGAAATGCAAATCAAAACCACAGCGAGTTATCCCCTCACACCAGTTAGAATGGCCACTATCCAAAAGATAAGAAATAAGAAGCGTTGGAGAGGATGTGGAGAAAAGGAAACCCTCCTACACTGCTGGTGGGAATGTAAATTAGTCCAGCCACCATGGAAAACAATATGAAGGTTCCTCAAAAAATTAAAAATAGAAATACCATACAACCCAGTAATTCCACTTCTGGGAATTTATCCGAAGAAAACAAAATTACTGATTTGAAAAGATGTATGCACACCTATGTTCACTGCAGCATTATTTACAATAGCAAAGATATGGGAGCAACCCAAGTACCCATGGATAGATGAAGAAGATGTGGTACATATATACACAAAGGAATATTATTCAGACATAGAAAAGAAGGAAATCTTTCATTTGTGACAGCATGGATGGACCTAGAGGGTATCATGTTAAGGGAAATAAGCCAGACAGGGAAAGACACATACTGTATGATTTCACTTATAGGTGGAATCTAAAAAAACAAACAAACAAACAAAATAGACCCACAAATATAGACAACAGACTGTTGGTTACCATAAGGAAGGGGATTGGCAGGATGGGTAAAATAGGTGAAGAGGATAAAGAGGTACAAGCTGCAATTGTAAAATAAGTTAGACATAGGAATGGAAGTACTACATAGAGAATATAACCAATACTATTGTAATATCCTGATATGATAATGAGGTAACTACACCTATTGTTGTAAGCATCTAGTAATATATGCAATAGTTGAATTTCTGTGTTGTATATCTGAAACCAACATAAAATTGTATATCAACTTTATTGCAATAAGAAATTATAAAAAATATATAAAAATAAGTGGAAGCCTGAAAAATGAGGGAGGGTGATGATAGTACCCTGCCAAAAAAAGAAAGAGAACAACTTCTAGAAGAATAGAAGCATTTCAGAAAACAGGGTTGAGCCAAAAGCAGGGGACACAGGTAGAAGAAACTAAAAAATCAAGCTTATATGAGTATCCAATTATTCCAGAACTCTGTTAAAAAGACTATGCTTTGTCCATTAAACTACCTTTATGCCTGTGTCAAAAGTCAGTTGTCCAAACCTAGAGTAGCCAAAACAATCTTGAAAAAGGAGAATAAAGTTGGAGGACTCACACTTCACCATTTCAAAATTTACTACGAATCTTCAGAAATCAAAACTGTGTGGTACTAACTAGCATAAAGATAGACCTACACGCAATGGAATACAACTGAGAGTCCAGAAAAAATCCTCACATTTATGATCAACTGATTTTCTGCATTGGTACCAGGGCCATTCAATGAGGGGATAAAAACAGGGTCTTTAACAAATGGTAGTGGGAACAGATGAATACCCACATCCAAAAGAATAGAGTTAGACCCCTACCTCATACCATATACAAAAACGAACTCAACATGAATCAAAGACTCCAATGTAAGAGTTAAAATTATAAGACTGAGAAGAAACTAGGAGTAAATCTTTGTGATCCTGGACTAGGTAATGGGCTCTCTCTCCATTTGTTTAGGTTTTGTTTAATTTCTCCCACCAATGTTTTATAGTATTCAATACTCGTCTTTCACATCTTTCACCAGATTTATACATAAGCATTTCATATTTTCATGCTCTTGTAAATACCATTGTTTTTAGATTTCAAATTCCATTTTATTGCTAGTGTATAGAAATAAAATGAAGTTTTGTGTATTGAGTAAGTATGGTGCAACCTTGCTAAACTCACTTCTCAGTTCTAGCAGCTTTACTGTAATTCAGATTTTCTCCATAGACAATCATGTCATGTGTGCATAAAAGTAGTTACTTCCTTTCTAATCTGGACGTCTCTCATTTCTTTTTCTTGCCTTAGCAAACTAAGTAGACCCTCTGATACAACACAGAGTAGCAGTGAGAGTGGCCATCCTTATATTGTTCTGATCCTAAGGGGAGAAGCTCTTACCATGGAGTTGGAGTTGGTAGTGGGTTTTGTGGGTGCCCTTTGACAGACAGAGGAGGCCCCCTTGTATTACACTTATATTCTTAGTTTGCCGAGACTTAATCAGGAATGTATGTTGGATTTCACCAAATGCTTTTTCTGTGTCTGCTGATACAGAAAATACAGTGGTCACTGACTGGAGAGAGTCCAAACTCAAGAGCGGCCTCTGCCTTCTCTCAAAGAGAGAAGGGGAGGAAGAAACCCGGTCCTGTGGAAGGAGCCTGTCTTCAGGAGCTGTGCTCATCCTGCCTCTGCTCTGTGCTTCTGTCCTTGGCTGGCCTTCCTAGAGTTCAGAGCCTGGCCTATGGGCTCCAAAGCAGTGCTCTTTCCTCTGCATCAAATTGTCTAAAGACTTTGCCTCTGGAACCCAGCCTGGCCAAGGTCCAGAAGATGGATTAACCTTCAGATCCCTCAATAATATAAAATATTATAGCCATTTACTGAGCAATTTTGGAATATCAAGAACCAGGGCCGGGACTAGGGTGAGGTGAGTGACCCATCTATGGGTATGGAATTTAAGGAGGTATCCGGAGGCCCACCAGTTGCTTCACCCTCAATCCAGCTCTGCAAAAGATAGTGCTAAACACTCTGCTTGCATGATCCTCAAACAACCCTATAATGGTAGGTGCTATGATCATTCTTATTTTTCAGATGAGGAAAGAGGATCAGAGTGGTGAAGTGACTTACCCAAGTAATAAGTGGCACAGCTAGCATTGTAAGCAAAGTGTGTTCACACTCCATCTGTGCTCTTTAACTCTATGGGTCAGACTCTCCTGGAAGATTAGTTAAAACACTGATGGCTGCCCCACCCCAGAATTTCTGAACCAGTGGGGCTGCTGTGTAGGCAAGAGAATGTGCTTTTCTAACAATTTCCCAGGTGACACTGATGCTGCCTGTCCGGGGACCCGACTTTGCGAACCACTGTGCTATGTCATACTTCCTCCTCTGTGGCTCTGGCTCATCAGATCTCAGGGACACAAAGATGCCGAGTGTGCAAAAGAGAAATCTGAGAAAACACTGCCAGATCCCTCCGGCTTGTGAAAATAAAGAAAGCACCAATTTCCCAGGACTGACCAAGAGTTTCCTTGTCCATCCTACATGTGTTGGAGCCCCAGCCCATTCCAGAGTGCTTCACGTGGAATCAATGAGCAGCTATGAGTTGAATAGAGGGATGAACTGACCAGTCGTGATGGGACCTCTGTGGGGACTTACTCATCTGAAAAGAATGCCTGACATTTATTCTGAAAGACGTCTTTCTATAGACCCTCAATCCTTGCAGTACAAAATGGCATTTTTCTAAATGTGTTTTAATATGTTTCAAATGTTTTCTAATTTATTCTTAGGCATCTATATCAGACAGACATAATACATCAAAATTTGCAAGCTTTTGAAGAAGGGCCACTGCACAATAACAGAGAGTGGGGGGAGAAAACCAACACAGAGCTATTCACCATGTTATAAAAAAAGCAAATTTAAACCAGACTTGGCAAAATCGCCAAGCTCGAAACATGTGACAACATTCCAGAGTTGACCCTAGTGTCCAAGGGGTTAAATTTTTCTTTAATCTCCCAAATCTTTGGACCCTAAGGCCCCCATCCAGCTATTCTTGGCTCTGAAGTGAAATAAGGAAAAAGCTGATTTTATTCATTCACTGATCTTTATCAGGAGTATCACAAGTCCCCATGGCAGGAATTCTCAACCCTGCTGCACACTGAAGTCGACTTGGGGAGCTTCTAAAGAGCCCTGCATTCTGGCCGCATCAGACAAAGCACAGCAGATCCCCTGGGGGTGGGGTCAGGTAGGAGCCTTTCTGAAAGCCCCCAGACAAAGCCAGGGCAGCCAGGGCTGAGAAAGTCCTATTCCAGAGATAGTGAATTATCAGTGAATCCCCTCAGCCTTCTCCCGGACAATAATGCTTCTGAATCCTGAATATCTCCCTTGGTGTGAGACCCTTGCTTAGAATATGGAGACAGCTGCTGCCCGGGACTCCGAACAGAGTGGGGATGAGTGGGAAGGGAACTCCTATTTGTTAGAGGTCTTCCTGATGCCAGTCTAGTCCCATCTGCTTAGTCACCCTGTGAGGCAGGTATCACTACCTTCACTTTGTAGAGGACACTCTGCCCATCAGAGAGGTGAAGGAACTTGCCCAAGGTGGTGCAGCTGGAATGTAAAGCCAGGCTTATCTCCTTCCTTTTTAGAAAAGAGTAAAGAGGCTGAGTCCCTGTTACAGCCACAGATTGCTCCCTCCAATCACAGGGAGCCCCTCCTTCTTAAGGCAGCCCCTTCCATCCCTCCTACCTGGACCCCTATGCCCAGCCTGGTAAGCACGACCTCCCCAGTTCCGAGGCCCCTTGCCTCTCTAGCTAGAGGCCAGGGATGGGTCAGCTCCCTTATCCTGCTCCCCAGGACCTGCTATTGGGTGGGGGATGACAAGGGCCCGGCTGGGCTTGTCTCCAGGATTCTGGCTTCTGGCATCCCCTCCCTTTCTGTGCCCTGACCAATAATCAGCTGCTCAGTCAGCAGCAGCTGACGTCCCCATGTCCACTCACGGAACGGGTATGGGCGACCTGATCAAACATGAGAGGAAGCTGTGCTTTAATACTGCTCCTAATATATGCACAGCACACAACGGCCTTTCTGCCCCAAGTAGGCATGTGGTACTGTGATTTATGATAAGAAATATGTACTTGGTCTTCACCCCCATTTCTGGCAAAGAGCTGCTAAAACCCTTGAAATTTCCTGTGATGAGAGGAATAAGGTTATTTTTTATGTTAATGAGGTAGCTTTTGGTCCAGCACCTAATGATGGGGGCTTGTTACCAGTGAAGCCAACATGTGGTTAGAGGGTCAGAACTTTCACTCTTACCTCCAGACTTCTGTGAAGGGGGCAGGGGCTGGAGGTTGAGTTTCATCACCAGTGGCCATTGATTAATCAATCATGCCATGAATGAAGACTCCATAAAAACCCAAAAGGATGTGGTTCAGAGAGCTTCCTGGTTGGTAAACACGTGGAGATTTGGGGAGAACGGCACATTCCCTGAGGGTGTGGAAGCCCCTAGCCCCACACCCTTTCCCCATACTTTACCCTATGTATCTCTCCCATCTGGCTGTTTCTGAGTTACTTCCTTTTATAATGAACCAATGATCTAGTAAGTAAAATGTTTCTCTGAGTTCTGTGAGCTACTTTAGCAAATTAAACCCCAGGAGAGCACTGTTGGAACCTCCAGTCCATAGGCAGTTGGCCAGAAGCTCAGGTGACAACCAGTGAAGAGGGAGTTGGGAGGTAGGCAGTCTTGTAGGACTGAGCCCTTAACCTGTGGGATCTGATGCTACCTCTGGGTATCAGAGGTCAGAATTGAGTTAAACTGTAGGACACCCAGCTGGTGTCAGAGAATTGCCTGGTGGTGTGGGAGGAAACTTCCCCCATCAACACACCCGCACCCCCACTGGAAGTCTTTAAGGTATCCAACAGTTTCAAGTGTGTGTCTCAGTGGAGCCTCAAAACACCATGGAAGGTAAAATCTTTATCCCTGGTTAATGGCTGACGATGAGACTCTGAGAGGACACAGGGCTCAAAGCAGCCCATCTGGGACCAGCGCCAGGTCTCCTGTTTGTAAAGACCTGCTTAGGTTTCTAAGACCCCCGCTGGTCACCAGGTCAGGCCTTCCTCATCTCCAGGCTCCTCATCACCTCCTTCCGAGACCACCATCAGAGTCATCCCTCCAAGGCACTGCCTGGCTTGCCCCTTCATTCAACAACCTTAGGGGACATTGAAAAAAACACCTTTTTATTATGGGAACTTCCAACAAAATGCAGAAGAGAACAGTGTAATACCACCATCTATAACTACCAACTGTTCATCTCCTTTTATCTTTACTACACCCACTGCTCCCATCCCTCCATATGTTTTAAAAGCAAATCCCAGATAGCACATCATTTAATCTGTGAACTTTTCTGTATGTGTTTCTAAAAGATAAAGCTTTGCAAAATAACCATAATACCACTATCACCTTTAACAACATAAACAATATTTCCTTGATATGAACAAAAGTTCAGGGTTCAGATTTTTTCCTAATGTCTATTAAATGTCATTACAATTCACTTATTTGGATAAGGATCAAAATAATGCCATTAATTCCAATTGGTTGACAAGTTTCTTAAATCTCTTTAAACCTCTAGATTCCCCTACTTCTTGTGTTTTTTCCCTTGTAATTTATTTGTTGAATAAAACTGACCATTGTCCTGTAGGCTCTGTCTCACAGTCTGGATTTTGCTGTGTGCATCCCCCATGGTGGTGTTTAACAAGTTTCTCTGTTCCTCATGTCTTAAAGAAAAAAAATCTAAAAGGAAAAATAATGACCTAATATCATTACCCTAATAAAACTATTTTTAATTCCTATCTATTCCTTTCTGATCCCTATTTCATGCATATAATTTTTTGTGTATTTTTGACACCACATTGTAAATGTTTTCCATGTTTATATGTAAAGGTTTCATAATTAACATTCTTATTAGCTACTTACTATTCCAGAGTGGTGTTAAACCTTAATCATTTTCCTGCAGTTGAACTCTTAGGTTTCTTTCTATTTTTGTCACTCTGATAGATAACAGTAAATCTCTAACGTCTCTGGTATAATGATTTCTTTTGGATAGATACATGCCCAGGTGTGAGACAGAGGGGCCAAAGTGGATGAATGATTTTATGTATTCTATGCATACTGTCAAGGTGACTTCTCAAAGTGTTGAACCAAGTTACATCATCACCAGCAATGTACACATGAACTCCATCTCCATCCCTTTGTCTATGCTGCTTCTGCCCTGCAATTTTCCCCCTAATTAAAGTGTTTGTAAAATGATGCTGTGGTAGACCAGAGATGATCACAAACTCTTTGCTGTCTCTCCCATTGAGAGATGGAGTCTAACTCCCTCCCTTTGAACCTGGGCTGGCCTTTGTGATTGTTTGACCAACAGTATCTGGTGTAAGTGATATTCTGGAACTTCTGAGCTAGGTTGCAAGAAGCTTTGCAGCTTTTGCCCAGGTCTCTCCAAACACTTGCTCTAGGGTGCCGGCTACCACATAAGAGCTGCAACCGTGCTAAGGAGACTGTCATGCTAGAGAGGCCCAGTGGAAGAGCTGTGGTCAACAGATCCAGCAGAGTCCAGCCTGCCAGCCTCCTCAGGCATTCAGGCATGAAAGGGAATCCTGGGATCCTCTAGGCTCATTTGCTAGGTAAGTACCACTGAGTACCCTCAGATGCCACCAAGAGCAAAAGCATGTCTCAGCTGCCTAAATTCCTGACCCTATGAAATACAATTAAATGGTACTTGTTTTAAGCTGCTAAATTTTTAAAGTTTGTTTTGCAACAGTAGATAAGTGGCATGTTGCCTTTATGTCCTCCCACCCTCCTTTTTATATTGTGGTAAGAACTATGTCCCTCTGACTTACATTTTCAGTTTGCATTTTCCCGGGTATTTGAATTTGGACCTGTGAATTTTTTATTCACCTTTGTAAATTGGCCTTATTTTGTCCCTATGAGAGTACTGACTCCATACAAGCTTACATAGCATGTCTGGAAGCCCGAACATCCAACTCCCCACCCACATGACTGCAACATGAGCTCTATGGGTAAAATTGTAATATTTCCAGAATATCTCACCTGGCTTTAGTACATCTGCATATCAATAGGCATTCAGAGGTGGAAAGAAGTATGGCTTTAGTGTATTTGCATCATTCCTCAGGGGTGGAGAGAAGTTCATCTTCATATCAATGGGTAGTTACTGGGGCAAGGAGGGCTCATCTACCTGAGAGGTGAGGGGAGGGCGGGTTTTGCTGCTGCTGCAGCAGGAAAGAGAGAAGGCCTCAGATTGAAGTTTGTAAGCAGTAAACGGATTTTAAACTTTATTTCTCCCTTTGACTAATTTCGGTGTTTAGAGGTATTTTGCCCCGGGATTTCCTTTCCCCTGACTTACAAGCTCCCACCAACGAAATTTCTACCTGAATGACCTTGAAGTTCCTTCCCATTCTTTCATGGTTCCAAGTGTCCTGAGTGGTAGAGGGAGAAAATTAGATTGTTTCATATCTAACTGATCGTGGTGTATTGAGTGCTACAGATGAAGTAAAAATAGATACTCAGCATCATTTCATTGCTCTTTGACAAGAAGGCCCTTGTAAGTAGATCCATAGCAACCTGAAAACACATTTCTGTAAAAACACAGAAATAAGAGAATCTTCAAACCCTGAATGATTTCTGCAGTAATATAATTTGGATTTTTTGCACCTTCAACAAACCATATGTTTCTATTTACTTTTTGCAAATTTTTTAAAATTAAAGTATCATTGATATAGAATCTTATGATGGTTTCACATACACAAAACAGTGGTTCAACAATCACCCATATTATCAGGACCTCACCCCCTCCATTGCGGTCACTGTCTATCAACGTAATAAGATGTTATGGAGTCATTAATTGTCTTCTCTGTGCTGTACTACCATCCCAGTGACCTACCTATACTGTGATTGTGAATTATTGTGCCCCTTAATCCCCTTTGCCCTCCCCTCTCACCCTCTCTAACCCTCCCCCTTTGGTAACCACTAGTCCCTTCTCAGTGTTTATGAGTCTACTGCTTTTTTTGTTCCTTCTGTTTTGCTTTGTTTTTATACTCTACAAATGAGTGAAATCATTTGGTATTTGTCTTTCTCTGTCTCACTTTTTTCACTGAACATAATACCCTCTGATCCATCCATGTTGTTGCAAATGGCAGGATTTCTTCTCTTTTTATGGCTGAATAGTATTCCATTGTATATATATACCACATCTTCCTTATCCATTCATCTATTGATGAACATTTAGGTTGCTTCCATATCTTGGCTTTTGTAAATAGTGCAGCAATAAACATAGGGGTGCTTATGTCTTTTTGAGTCAGGGGTCTTTTTTTCTTTGGGTAATTTCCTAGAAGTGGAATGATTAGGTCAAATGGTATTTCTATTTTTAATTTTGTGAGGAACCTCCATATTGCTTTCCACAATGGCTACACCAATTTACATTCCCACCAACAGTGTAGGAGGGTTCCCTTTTCTCTGCATCCTTGCCAACATTTATTGTTTCTTGTCTTTTGGAAAGTGGCCATCCTAACTGGTGTGGGGTGATATCTCATTGTGGTTTTAATTTGCATTTCCCTGTTGATTATGCTTTTTGCAGATGTTTTATGTCTGTTTCATAAAATGTGAAAGCACTGTAAATTAATTGGGCAATAAGATGGGCAGTTTCTCAACTTACCCCCTCAACTTCTGCTAACAATGTTTTCTTCCTACTTGAAGCACTAATAGCATCTATTGCCTTTTCTTTTTTAGAGATTGAACTTCTTAAAAAATTAGAGATATTATATTACAGGAATTTGAAAACAAGGTAAAAATCCTTATGCCTACCACTTTAACATAGTGGGAACTATATTTTTATATTCCTTTCCTGTTTTTACAAATCACGTGCATGCAAATATTTTTCCAGATTTTTTTTACCCCCTACTTTATCTTAAGTAGTTTCTATGTCCGTCATAAACTTCATACCCATCATTTTTAATGGTTATAGAATATTTCTTCAAGGCTTACACCATAATTTACTTTACCATCCTCCCTCCTCTTTTTGAATATTTGGGCTGCTTCCAGTTTCTCACTAAGCAGCTCTTTGATGAATATTTTTCTGCATATGGTTTTTCCATATTTCAGGGTATTTTCTTAGGCGAGATTCCCAGAAGGGGATTATTCAGTCAAAGTGTATGAACATTTTTATGGCTTCAAAGTATCTTTTGAAGAAGGTAGGTGTTCCATTTCATGAGGTCCACAAAGATAAAAGGAAATTTGGCTTCAAAAAGTTCCTTGTAACACATGTTATGTAAAAATTTGGGCAAAGAGCTGCTCTGATAATTTTCTAAGTCATTAAAGATTGCTCTTTTCAATTAAAAAAATTAGGTTACTTTTCATTTCATTTGTTCTTGATGAGAGTCTTTTCTGAGATGTTTTACACTTTGGAGCCTTTCTAGAAAGAACCCACAGAGCACAATTTAACCTTTTCTTGATAACTTACAAGATCAGTATAACCATGAGCCATTTCCCTGGGCTAATACCTGAGCACTTTCAGGAATTTCTGAGGTGGAGAGGCTACTTGCTCCGTTACAAAACAGCCGCAGACTAGGAGTGCCTGTGGGGGTCTCTGCCTGCCTCGAGTCTCACGGCTCTGCACCCAAGTGGCTGGCGGCTTCTACATGCTGCTGCCTTCTCAGGCTTGTCTGTCTGGCTGGAGACACTAATGTCAGCTCCAATCTGTACTCACAGACCACAGGCACCGCTTGGAACTGGGGGTCTGAGGACTGAACCTGACCTAATACCACATCAGCAATAGTCCCTCTTGGTCAGTATTATGTGTGAAGCACAAATATTGAGGTAGCAAAACACCTGTGTTGGGATTGTCCTGGACTCACCTTGTCATTAGAAATCTGCCTCTCCCGCAGGAGTGCCTTGTCACTATTCATGTGAGGGTGAAACACCCTCAGCTGCCTTTTCCTGTGTTACCTGGATAGCAGGTGGGTGGCCAGACTTGTGAATAGAGCCTGGCACCTTTCTGAGGTGGTGGAGTGAAGTGGAATGTGAGGTCAGAACACCCAAGTTCAAGGTGCAGCTCTGCCCTTCATTAGCCTGCTGACCCTGGTAGTCGCTCAGCCCCTCTGAGTTCTGGTTCTCTCATCTGTGAAATGGGGATAAGATGAGCCCTGCCACCTCCGGGTGGCTGTGATGACCCCGTGAGATAAGTGGTGCGGAAGCTGAAGGCTGCCACATGTGTGTGTTGTCATAATCTTGTTTAGATTGTAAGAACACAGACCTGCTCAGGCCGGCACAAGCTGATGTTTTATTTTGTCAGCTTTTTGGTGGGGAAACATATGAAGTTTCACATGTCATTAAGAATGGGAGCCCGGTAGGGCAGGGCTCCCCAAGGCCTAGAGTGGTGGGGGAAGGGTTTGAGGAGCCATCTGGTCCCTTGGTGGCATGGGGCTCCTGTGGAGAGTGTGGTGCTTACTCAAGGGCTCTACGTGAGAAAACACTGAGTCACAAATCTGGGGAGCAGAAAAAGTATAAGCCAAGATAGGGAGGGACTGTCCATGGGAGGTGGGGAGCACGGACAGGACATTTTCTTAAAGTAGTCTTTCCAACCATTTAAAGTAATATGTTGATACGATGGTTGGTACAGGTGTGGTAAAAAGAAGAAAGGAAGCAGTCAGAAGAGGGAATTGGATTATTTAGTTTGTGAGTGACCAGTGATCAGGAGGCGGTCAAAAAGTGGCCAGTCAGCCCATCAAGCAGTGTCATGGGCCCTGGCCCTGCCCTCCACCTCCTGGCTGGCATCTGTTCTTGCACTTCTGCCATATTAGAACCCAGCCTGCTTGCACACGGTGGTGGGGACCTTTGGAATTGGTTTGGAGAACCAGGTTGCCCATCTGACATAGGTGCCAGGCTGTGGTTCAGAGAGGATGAGAAATACATTCTTAATGCCTTTTGGCTTAATTCAGGGTCCTCAGCCCACCCCCACCCCACTCCTACTGTGGCTGCTTCCACTGTCCACTGTGATACGAGAGACTTTGAATGGGTTGATCCATCCCTCCCCTCTGTGGGGAAATGCAAAACACACGGACGGTCTGCCTCCGAGCAGGACCCTGCAAGAGCCACATGCCTTGGCAAATGGATAATTGCTTGTCTCTCTTGGGCATCTGGTTTGGGGAAACAGAGCAAGACTAGTTTAGCTCATCCAATCCTTGGGGCTTTCACTTTAGCCCTGAGATTTTAAGTCAAGTAGCATGGGTGAGAGCAGACAAATGATTCCTCCAGTGAGATTCATTCTGTTTCCACCCAATGGTGCTGACTAAGGGTTTTGAAATGATCACACTTAATATATGGGTCATGGCCTATTTGTACGTCATGAAATGTATTTAATGGATTTTGATCAGCCTTAAAAAATTTTTTTAATCCAATGGAACAGAACAGAATAGAGAAACACCTGAGTTCATTATGTATAGTAAGGGCAAGTATGGCTACATGAAACTCTTGTCCCAAAAGTGTGTGTTTGTGGACTTGGGAGACCAAGGGTCTTGGTCAAAAACAATTTGAAAGCCACAATCTGCTAGCATTTCTCAGTGGGGCACAATTGGCATTTGTGCTGGGATATTATTTCTTTATTGTGTAGCCTGCTTCTTGCACTGCAGAATTTAGCATCCTTGGTCCCTGCCTGCCAAGTGCCAGTAGCTCCCCATTCATTGTGCCAAATTCTAAACACCTCCTAGGAGTGCCACTGACCAAACCCTTGAACCTATAGGGTCAAGGACAGAGGAAACTGCAACCTGTTGCTGATCCAAAACAAGTCAAGCCCAGAGGAGACAGTAGGCAGCATGGCATATAAGGATAAAGAGAGAGAGGCTGTGTTTTTTGTAAGTTGTACTGCTGGCCACACTCAAAAGCAACGTGTGGCCTTGCCATTTGGGGGTATCAGTCCTTAATCAGTGATAAAGCTCCTATCACTTTGGACAGATTTCGTGTCCTGTTCTCTCTGGACGATAAAATAATACATTTATCATCTCTCATCCTCCTTGAGACAAAAACAGCCGTTGACTTTAGTGCCTCCATATTCGCCACATCATTCTTTTTGGGGAAGTGACAGCTATTAGCTGGTGTATTGGTAAGGGGGTTGGGGTAGGGTGGAAGGCAGGCAGCCCCCAGGTGTGGGGTTTGCCCACATCCTCTCTGATAGACCTCCTTCTCTAGCCAAATAGTATCCAGGGAATTCTCCAGTTGTCCCATTTCTTTAAATCAGAGACTGACTGGACTGGGCTTGGGATCAGGTGCAAGGTCCCTTTTAGCTTTGGGCTGCTTTCTCTCCAAATTCTTGGATCCTAAAGGCCTTAACTCAATAAAACACATGATCTCTTGCTCTTTCAAGGGTGTGGTGAGTGGGAAAATCCATCCAAGAGAGCTCTTGGCAGTCTAACTAGAGACTGCAAATGCATCATTGTGGGGAGTTAGATTTGAACGGGAAAGTGTCCTAATGCAAAATGTCCTAATGCACGACAGAATTCAGGAATCAAGTGCCATGAGAAATAAAGATGTGACACTTGATGCCAACGGCAATGAGATCTCAGTATACTTATGAGGGACCAGAGGAGCTTCTCAAGTGCCAGTTCCCAGGTTCTGCCTGCAGACATTCTGATTTGGCAGGCATTGGGTAGAGACTCAGAATCAGCACTTTTAGCATTCTCTCCACAAAAGAATTCTGATGCATGTGGGCCACAGGTTCAAAAATACTGGTATGGACTGTGGCTGCCTAATGCTGATTGGCAGAATTAAACACTTAGCATTTAGCATTTAGCAAATTGTGCAGAGACTTCGGGACATGATATAAGAATGAAACATTTCTGATTATTCTTCTGATTTGTAATGGTCTTAATTATGAATGTATGGGGGAACTGGGCAGGAGCCCCAAAAGGCAGAGAAAAGAGCACTGGTCAGGCGCAGGACTATTTGGCTCTGGCTTTGCCCTGGATTAACTGTGGCCCCGGGCAAGCCCCTGCCCGGGCATGAGTGGAGGCTGGCTGGACAATCTCTGAGCACTCTTCTAGATCTGATACTCTGTGACTATAAATCTGGGCCTTTTATTTATATTAGACAAAATCACTAAATAATAAAAAAGAAAAATGCTTAGTGAGTGCTACATGCCTGAGTCATTTAATTTGATGCACTCAATCACTCTGTGTTGTTATAAGTGTTTTCTCAGTTCGTGACCCTTGAGGCACGGGGAAGTTAAGTAACTTTCCTGAGGCCATACAGCCAGTATGGGACAGCCCATGAATTCAAACCTATACAGTCTAATTTTGGATGCTCTGTGCTGCTTGTATGTCAGATGTTGGATGGACTCCTGTCTGCCTATTGGAAATGACTTTTGCCTGCCCCCATTCTGTCACTTTTGGAAACCTGAAGTCATTCTCAATATCTAAGCAAATTCTCAGAAGCTAAAGTTCTCACACTTACCTCTGATGCTGAGCTCTCATTTGTGCTAAGTTCTGATTACAGCTCATCAGAACATCCCATGTGCGTAGCCTTTGTTCTGTTCTGTTGACCAAGATACGGAATTCATCTCTCAGTTGATATTCATAAAACCCCATTTTCACAAAACATTTGTGTTTTGTTAAACTTAATCAAAGGCTTCTGTTGTTGCTGGGGGAAGGGGACTGGCAGGAGGGATTTCCACTGCTGGAATGCAAACAGCTCCAAACCGTACATTGGGTTTATGATTTCAGATGTCCTGGGGCCATACCCACACCGGAAATGTTTCACCAGCTACTTCATCATACAGAACTTCCAGCCACTATCTTGATGGTGCTTATAAGCTCTTGCTTCTCTTTCTTAACCTGAGTTTCAGAAAGCAGAGCCTGAGGCCAATTTCTGTGCTCCCTTGTTAAGGAGTGGAATCCCAGGAATGAGGGGAAATGAGGCAGGGAAGGAGGAAGAGTCAATGAGAGGCATTAGATGGTTGATGATTCGGTCTGGTGAGACCTTCTTCTGAGACGCCTATACACAACTTTCTCAGGACAGCACATCTGGGAGAAGTAGGGAGGAAAAGGCATTTCTGGCTGAGTCCTAAGATCCCCATGTTCTGATCTCATTGTAAACAATTTAGACCAGCTTTGGTGACCTGAAGCTTCCTCTTGGCTATTTCTACAACCTTGCATTGAATGGAAGGAAATCACTTAAACCCTCAAAACACAGTCTGGCAGGAGGCAAAAT
This sequence comes from Manis javanica, assembly GCF_040802235.1. NCBI lineage: Eukaryota > Metazoa > Chordata > Mammalia > Pholidota > Manidae > Manis > Manis javanica. The sequence continues at coordinate 31,351,802 of NC_133157.1, read as the reverse complement.
GCCTTGCTTGGCATCCTGCCCCCATTCCTCCCACATGCGCAGTTGGAACCATTTGGATCCCCTTCAGCTCCCAGACCTGCCACCCTCCCTGTTCTCTGTTCTCCATCAGCTTGAGTTCACAGTTCCCACTTCCAGGTCAACTCCAAAATGAGAGCCCTAATGTCTTTGAACATGGCCTGGCTTCCCTGGTGAAGTAGGTACAAAATTAACAATACTAACATGCATCTATTTCCAATTATTTGTGGGGGAGAAATGTACTTTGGGGGCTTTCATCTTTGGATTCCAGTGAATTGGATATTATCAGACACAGCAAACCAAGAAACTATGAACAGTGCACATAGGATTTCTAACCAGAGTAAGGGAATCTGGTGCCTTATGCATACAAATTTTCCTCTACTAACAATGGGGTTACATTCTGATAAACCCATCATAAGATGGAAATATCATCAAGTAAAAAATGCATTTAATATACCTAACCTACTGAACATCACAGCTTAGCCTATCCTATCCTAAACATGCTCAGAACACTTACATTAGCCTAGCATTGGACAAAATCATCTAACACAAAGTCTATTTTATAAGTGTTGGATATCCATGTAATTTATGGAATACTGTACTGAAAGTGAAACACAGAATGGTGCTATGAGTACAGAATAGTTATGAGTTTCTTGGTTGTTTACCCTCGTTGATTGCTTGAGAACTGAGGCTGCTGCTACTGCCCAGCACCAAGAGAGTATATCCTACTGCCTATTCCTAGCCTGGGAGAAGATCAACATTCAAAATTAGAAATACAGTTTCTATTGGATGCATATCACTTTTGCACTATCATAAAGTTGAAAAATCATAAGCTGAACTATTGTCAATCCAGGACCATCTGTATGTATCCTGGATTGATATATTGGACCACAGTTACGCCCACCAATCAAAATGCAACTAGGCCTTCAGCCCTCAGGTAACATACATAACTTAGGGGGACCAAGTTTGTTTCAAAATGGCATCTTTTCATTTTTTCGAGGTAGGTATATCTTATTTATATATTAAATATGTAGCTATATATATATCTCTCTTTTTTTAACCCATTTTTAACAGAGACATGATTACTCAATCTATTTTGCTTTTTTTAAATAAGGAAAGATAGGGTTACATTGCATATAATGACAGATTTCTTAACTTTGATGTTGGGGAACAATAGGGAGTGGTGGGAACTATGGCAAACTGGAGAACATTGATTTAACTGAAGACAGCAGCCCTTTTCAATGTCACCACTCAGTTGTTGGCACAGGGAATGCAGGTCCCATGCTGTCAGGTTTTCCAAAAATGTAAAAAGAAGCCAGAAATCTAGATTTTAATGTAAAATCTTATCAATTATTAATATTGCTGAATAATTTAATTTGGAGCTTGTAACAAAACATATCTGTAGACCAAATTGAGTCCATAGCAGCAGTTCTCAACCTCTGGATATAACTGTCAGACCATAGAACTATTATATAATCGTAGTTAATGTGGCTCTTTCTAAGCAATACAGAAATACAGTTCTAAGAAAGTTATATTCGTAGTTGATATGGTACTTTATAAACAATAGAGAAATGTAAAACTAAGAAAACAAATTCCCTATGGTTAGTAATTCATAATAAAAAAGGTTTGTTCAGCACAGAAGGGCTGCAAATGGGAGAGAATTCATAGTCACTGAGAATATAAACAGATGAAGAAAGAAGTGCAGAGCAGACAACTTTGTTAGAAAGTACTTGGCTTTGTGTATTAGTTCCACCTAGGACCATCCTAGCTCCAGAGCTGCTTTGGCTGCTGGGCCTCAAACCCTTGAAGGCTGGGTCTGGGGTCTTGCCGCTCTCTTGCCAGTCACTCCTCTTGCCACAATATCGCCACCACCATTAACAGAGGCTGACATCTGATGAGCATTGTCTTGCATCAGACACTGATAAGTGCTTTATATCTCAGTAACACCTTGCATCCTCCCAACAACCTAGAAAGGAAGGAACTTCTGTCACCCTCATTGTACATATTTACCCACATTTCACATAGTCTGTAAGTAACTGAGCCAGGTTTCACTTAGACCATGACCCCAGAGCCCAGGTTCATAATTCCTACCTTCTCTGTGACCTCTTGCTTGTTAAGGGGTCTTTCCAATGACAGGAACTTCACCTCCTTTAAGGATCCCCTGACTCCATGTGAGCTCAGCAGCATTTGAAGAACTTGCCCATTCTTTCCTTCTCTTGTGTGTCCTTGGCTTTGGGACTTATGAATCTGTCACGTACTGGATAGTTGACTTGGTAAATTGTATGTCTTCTCTGGGCCTCAGTTTACCATCAATAAAATGGGGACAGGAGGGAGATAGGGTTTCGTAGGGGTCCCCTCTCCAGCCCAAAGAGTTCTTACCCATTTACTGCTTGGGTGTGCAGCCCTCTGAGTATTGCCTTCTCCTCCCTCCTGTTTGCCCAGACTCTTTGCAGACCCCAGAGCCTGGGATAACTTCACTCCCATCTTGAAGCTTCACTTGCCTTCTCCAGGCCATGTGAATTTCTTCCTTTTCTGAAGACTGCATTAATCCCAGACATGACTCTCACATCTGTGCAACACTTTACAGGGGAGAGCACTGGGGCATGCACGTTTTCTCAAGAGACTCACAGCCATCCACCCACATCAGGATCATTACATCCATTATATAGATGAAGAAATAAAAATCAGATAATGGCAGGATTTGCTCAGCTTCACTCTACAGCCAAGGCCAGAACTGGACTGCATCCCGGCTCCCGACCTCCAGCAGAGCTCCCTGTGGCACCCTCACTGCCCGTGCTGGCATCAACCCTTTCACGCCTGAGTGCTCTGTGCCTCTAGTGCAGTTGTGCTTTTGACAGTGGGAAGGAGGTCCAATCCTCTTGTTCACCGACAGGTGGTATGATTGAGTGGCAAATAGCATGGGTGTCAGCCCCTGTCATGCAATGCGAGGGCTTTATTTATTTATTTATTTATTTATTTATTAATTATTATTTTTTTTATTGAAGGGTAGTTGACACACAGTATTACATTAGTTTCAGGTGTACAACACAGTGATTCAACATTTATATACATGATAATTCTAGCTACCAGCTATCACCATACCAAGTTGTTACAATATTTTGACTATATTCCTTATGCTATACATTACATTCCGGTTACTTATTTATTTTACAATTGGAAGTCTGTACTTTTTGTTGTTGTTGTTGTTGTTGTTGTTTTTGTTTATTTGTTTTTGAGAGGGCATCTCTCATATTTATTGATCAAATGGTTGTTAACAACAATAAAATTCTGTATAGGGGAGTCAATGCTCAATGCACAATCATTAATCCATCCCAAGCCTAATTTTCGTCAGTTTCCAATCTTCTGAAGCATAACGAACAAGCTCTTACATGGAGAACAAATTCTTACATAGTGAATAAGTTACATGGTGAACAGTACAAGGGCAGTCATCACAGAAACTTTCGGTTTTGATCATGCATTATGAACTATAAATGATCAGGTCAAATATGAATATTCATTTGATTTTTATACTTGATTTATATGTGAATCCCACATTTCTCCCTTTATTATTATTACTTTTTTTTAAATAAAATGCTGAAGTGGTAGGGAGATGCAAGATAAAGGTAGAAAACATAGTTTAGTGTTGTAAGAGAGCAAATGTAGATGATCAGGTGTGTGCCTGTAGACTATGTGTTAATCCAAGCTAGACAAGGGCAATAAAACATCCACGGATGCAGAAGATTTCTCTCAAAACAGGAGGGGTGAGGTTCTAAGCCTCACCTCTGTTGATCCTCATTTTCTCACCTGATGGCCCCCCTGCGACTGTGCCTGTCTTAGGTTGTTCCTCCCTTGAGGAATCTTACCCATCTCTGGCTAACCAGTCATCTTTCGGGGCCATACAGGGAAATGTAAAGTTGGTAAGTGAGAGAGAAGCCTTATTGTTTGAAAAGGTTAGCTTTTTACTTCTTTGCATATTTATGCCCTGTGGCTTCTATGCCCAGCATTTGTCTTGAGGTATCGCGAGGGCATGTTTTAAACCTTGTCGGTGAAATGAGGATCAGTGCAGTGCCGTCCTTCCAGGGCTGCTGTGTACTCAATGACGTAACACAGGTAAGGTATCCCCTCCTTTTCGAATGTTCAAATTACGCCACTTCACTTTTATGAAAGATACATTAGTACAGGTTTTCAGTAAGTGAAAGAAATCCGAAGAGGATTTTCACTTCTACGAAAAAGGCAAAAATGAAAATACCAGTGAGCTTTTGTTCTGCAGCATCATTACAGGGTCATCGTGCAGCCCAAGCAGTGGCAGTGGCTCCACGAAGTTCTTTTCTGAGAACTACACTCAGCATCAAGCAACCATAACTTTGAACTGTGTCTATAGGCATCTGTTCTTTAGCAAGATGTGTCCTAGGTTATCAGAAAAGCCTAAGAGAGGTTATTTTTGGGGATCTGAGAACACTCCAAAAGTTTTCCTTCTAATTTAATGGTAATTGTTTATGCCATCCCAGCTTATGAAAGCTCTCATAGGAATGCTCTACTTCCAGATAGAGGTGGGAAACCGGTAAAGCATTTAGCACAGGGCCTGGGACACAGTCAACACTCCATCAATGTCAGCTACCAGGTCCATCCCCATCCCATCTCCATGGGGCTAATTGAAATTACCTCTTCACTCGGCAGATGGTGACTCACCTGCAAGAAATGGAATGAAGACAAGATCTACAGTCCACTGTCGCTGTATCGGGAAGACAGGTGCATCAGCAAGAGAGGCCTCTGGAGTTTGCCTGGCTGCAGACCTGTCCAGGTCTCAGCTGGTTTCAGGGGTGCTGCCCCTTGCCTAACAGTCTTATGCTACTTTGCCTGGTGGTAATTATCAAAATAAAGAGCTACCATATGAGGGCTTAGGCAGTGCCCGGCCCTGAGCTAAGCTCTGTGGGGGTGGGGTACTTAACCCCCGGCCCGCACCATGGGTCTGGGAGGCTGAGATGGGTCCTCTCTCCCACAGGACCACAGTGCCTGGAGTGGTGCCTCACCTAAGACTGTATTGCTTCATTCGTTCAGTGTTTATTAACGTCTCTCACTGCTATTTTAGGCAGAGAACAAAACAAATACAAACTCTTGTCCCCTTGGAGCTTACACACTGGTGGGAGTCCGGGACAGAGGTGGGGCAGGCAAAGTATAGGAAGGAAAACCTTGGAATTGTAGATACTTAAAAACTATTAGGATGATCTTTGCTGCATTTATTTCTATCTGTCCCTTATATCCCTCAAAGGAGGCTGCTCCAGGGCATCCAAGTGGGTTCGCGTGTCAGGCGTGCAGGGCGGGGCACAGCGGTCAGCCGCTCAGTCCCAGCCGTGTGACTTTGGGGCATTCGCTCCATCTCCCTGAGACTCAGTTTCTCCGTCCAATATTTAGGGAAATCACAGCGGTTGCAGCCTCCCTGGGCTGTTGAGAGAATTCCACTGGCGCGTGAAAGGAGGGCACTCTGCCTGCGGGACAGGAACCGACAAGAGGGCTGGAGGGAGCCGTGTCCCGCTCACGCTGGCGGGCGCGGGCGCGCTTTTCTCGCGGGCTGCGTAAGGCCGCCCGGGTGGAGCGGCGGCGGGGAGCGCGCGTCCGTAGAAGGGGAAAGGGGCGTGGGGAGGCGGTCGGCGCGGCGGGGATCCCCGGGCGCGAGTGCCGCGCCGCTGCCCGACGTGGGCGCGGCGCGCCGGGGAGCGCAGGGCGCGGCGGGGTCGGGTTTCAGAGCGCGGTGACTCAGGGCGCGGGCCGGGAGCCGGGATCCTGCCCGCCGCTGCCACTGCCCAGCGCCGCCTTTGTTCGCTGCAGGAAGAGCGAGCAGCGGCCAGCGCGCAGCGCCCCTGCGCCCTCCGCGGAGCTCGGCGGCTCGGTGCCTTCGGGGGCTCGGCTGACCAGCGAGATGGCGCCGAGGTAGGACGCGTGTCCCCGCGCCCCGGCCCCCTCTGCGCCCCGCGCCGCCTCACCTTCTCTCCCTTGGCCACTTCTTGCAGGAGGAGCGGGCAGACCTGGCGCCTGCTGTTGCTGATTTCAGTCTCCGCGCTACTCCCCGCTGTCACCCAGACCCGAGCAGCGACAGGTAGGCGACCGGCCTGAGGGTGGCACCGGCTGTCTTCGGCGCCCTGGGGGAAATTGATTTTGGCGGCAGGCGCGGCTGCGGTGCGCGCCTCATTCCTGGACATAAAAGGGAGTCCTCGCCGCTCAGTGCGCACTGACGGCGCTGCCGCGGCTCTCCGGGTAGTGCAAGAGGGCTCGAGGGGCGCAGCCGGGGCGATGGGGCACTGTCTGGGCACCTGAGGTGTCGCGGCTAGGCATTGCCCCTCCATTTCTGGGCAGAGAGGGACTTTGGAAGCACAGTGACAGCGCCAAGCTCCGCTGGGTAAATTAGCCCGCGCTCAGCCAGCGTGCGTGCCGGCCCATGGTACAGGCAGGGTTGACGCCCTCTCTGCACACAGGTGCGGAAGCATGACTACCAGCAGACACCTGGCGCCTTTGTCGTGCAAGAAATAACGGGACTGAATTGCCCTATACTTAACTTAGCTCTGAGTTACCTAGGCCGTACCATCCCTCGTGGGCAGTGGTGCCATGAGTGATGGGAAGAGTATGGGCTGGGAGCCAGGTGATCTGGGCTTCTGTTTCCTGGGCCTCACTTTTCCTACCAGGACCCAGAGGAGTTGGAGGACTAGTGGGGTCTGGGTTAAAATAGATTTTGCTTAAACTGTGTTGAGGCTGCATGGGCTTGGCTTGTGGCTGAGTTAGGTGCCTTGGGCGATGAATTTCACTTCTCTGTGCCTCAGTTTCCTCATCTGAAAAAGGGGAATAATTAAGCCACCTTTCCTCCTAGGGATGCTGTGGAAATTAATAGAGATATTTGAAATAATATGCTTTCTATCCCTTTGCACTTACTAGGTACAAAATAAGTGATAGAAAGTACCAGTTAATCCTTGCAATAGCTGTGTTAGAAACAATGCAGACATTTTTACAGAAGAGGACATTGAGGATGAAAGAGGCTTAGGAAATGCCCCTTCAGAAAGGCAGGACTTAAGCCCAGATCTCGAACCCTGTGCTTCCTTACTCAGCCCTTTCCCCATGCAGTTCTGCAGGAGAACTACCCTCTCCAAACAGTAGTCTCTGACTTGTGGATTTGTACATAGCCTCAGTAGAATGAGAGTGTGGGGAAAGGGAGGGACAACATTTGTCCCTCTGAAGGAAACAGGATTGAATGGGCAGCCTTGGTTAACTCTTTGTGTGCTGGAGGAAGCCTGGGACAGCCCAGACCATTGTCTCCTTGGGAGCAAGACCCAAAGGCGATGACAGTTTTTCCTGCCAGAAGGTCCAGCCTGGCACTTCTGCAGATCAAAGGGCAGCTGGAGCACAGTTTTGGCTTCTCAGCACCATGGCCATGTCGGAACATTGCAATTTTGCATGTGATACAGGCTACTGCCAGCTCAGCGGCGCAGGCAGCTTCAGGGTCCGTGGCCTTTTGTGAACTTCGCTGCAATCCTCACCTCCAAAAGGAAGAGGGCTCCAGGGAAAGAAACTTTGGTGTTTCTTCTCCTGCATTTATAGGCTGGAACCCTTAATGTACAGTCAGGACTGTTGTTTCTAACACAGAGGAAGTCCTGTTTCCATCTATAATGTTAAAAGGGAGTGACAGGAAACCCTCAGCAGTTGAAAAGGGCTGGGAGAGGACCATTTGCAACTCATGGGCATTCAGCGTCCCTCTGGGACTGTGAAGAGAATCTTCTTAGACGCAGGAAATATCCCCTTGCAAACCAGATTTTGCATACAGTCTAATAAGGCTAAGCCTTATAAACCACATCATGTGGTCACACAGTGGTGTGAACACACTCATATTTCATTCATTCAATCCTCACAATTGCTCCAGGAGGTGTGGACTGGAATTGTTATTATCCCTGGGCTTCACATGAGGAAACCGAGGCCCAACGTCCCAAGGCTTCTCAGCACCTGAGGATTCCCTGGCCCAACCTATTTTAAGAGACCCTTGTCAGTGAGTTCTTTGTCCCCCCACGTGGATCCTTGTGCCCCTAATGGGTCATGGTTGAGTTAGTAAAGTCACAGTGTCATTGTAATACCTGCTGTTTTAGGAGAGAAGGAGGTTGTTGTGGGGGCAGAGGCAGTGGTGCCATAAGATAATAAAATGCTAATATGTACAAATTTACTTACCTTCAAACTGTTTTGTTGTGAAACATAACATCCACTCAGAAAAGTGAACATAAAAAAATACAGTCCAATGATTTATCCAGAGCAAATATCCACATAGTCCAGGTGGAGAAGTAGGATGGCCCCAGAAACTCTGGTGCCTTGGCTGTGATTATTCCCTGCCTCCTCTCAGAGGTAACCATCACCTTGGCTTCCATGGTGATCACGTCCTTACTTCTAAAAATAACTTTAATTCCTAAGCATGTGTCCCCAAATTCTACAGTTCCATTTTACTTGATTTTGAACTTTATACATGCAGGATGTCTTCTTTGCTGGGTAGCTTCTTTCACTGTGTATTAAGTTTTGAAATTCATTTATGCTATTGTATGTGGCTGTAGTTAATTCATCTTCATTGCGATATAATAGTCCACTGTTAGTAGACCACATATTATTTATTCATATGTCTCCAACATTTGTTTCCATTTTTGGCTGATGCAGTAGTGTGGCTCTGCACGTTCTCGTGCATGTCTCTTGGTGCACATGTGCTTGCATTTCTGTGGGTTTTAGATCTAGACATGGAGGGCTGGGTGACAGTGTATGCACATCCACCCGTGAGCACACATGCCAGCACATCTTCCACTAAGGCTGTACTGAGGTCATGGCTGCCTACCTGGCAGGAGAGTCCCCATAGTTTTGCATCCTCACCAGCACTTGGTCTTGTCACTTGGGCTGAATTTCCACCTTTTTACTGGGTATGTTACTGTAGTCTAAATTTATATTTTCTTAATTTTAAGTTCATTATCTTTTCATACACTTATTGGGCATTTGAATATTCTAATTTACCTTTTTTTTTCAAGGTGAAATTCACCTAACAGAAACTAGCCATTTTCATGCATACAACCTAGGGACCCTGAGTGTATTCACAGCGGTGTGCTGCTGTCATCTCTTCCTGGTTCCAAACATTTCATCACACCAGAGCAAACCCTGTTTCCGCCAAACAGTCACTCCCCACCCTCCCCACTCCCACCCCTCCAACCCCTGGCACCCACCAAACCACTTTCTGCCTCTGCGGATTTGCCTATTCTGGACATTTCCTGCCAAGGGAAACATACAACATATGACATTGTATGTCTAGCTTCTTTCACTTAGCATGTTTTCAAGGTTCATTCATGTTTTAGTGTGTGTCAGTACATCATTCCTTTTTAGGCTAAATAATATTGCATTGTAGCATATACATATACATTGTATGGAAAACGGTTTGTTTATCTGTTCTGCCATTAATGGGGGCATTTGGGTTGTTTCCTCCTTTTGACTATTATGAGTAGCGCTGTTATGAACATTTGTGTATAAGGATTTGAGTATTTCTTCTCAGTTATTTTAGATATATACCTAGCAGTCGGATCACTGGGTCATATGATAATTCATGCTTGTTTTTTTGAAACTCCCCAACTATTTTCCTCAGTGGCTGTGCCATTTCACACTCCTACTAAAGTATACAAGGGTTCTGATTTTTCCAGATCTTTGTCAACACTTGTTATTGGGGATAACACGTCTCAGGGGATATGAAATGATACCTCATTGTGGTTTTGATTGGCATCTCCCTAATGACCAGTGGTGTTGAATATCTTTTCATGGACTTATTGGCCATTTGTTTATCTGCTGTGGGGAAATTCTGTATTCTGATAATCAGAGAAGGTTCAGGTTTTCCCTGTAATCATCTTGCTCTTGTTCATGGCAGTCTGATGTGCTTTCCTGAGTGAGAAAAGAGTTGATAAGAGTTGTATCTGAATCTCCCATGTTGTCCTCCTGCCTTATTTATGCTTTGGCCTGTAATGAGCTAATATTGTCACATACCATTAGAAGCTGTGATGAACATAAATGACTATGGTGTTTTAATTACTGGCTAAATTTTTTGTTTGCCTGAAGTTGGGAAAGCCTGTGGTAGCATCATGTCTCACTTGTGTGTGTTTTGCAGCAGAGTAAAGGCTGAAAACCCCTGGCACACTGAACCACTCACAGCTCCCCACGTATCGTTGGGGTTTTTGTAGTCTCTGCCACTTTGCACAAGTTGTAAACTAATCTCCCTGTCTAGAGTACACTTTCTCACCCTCCTGTTCTCTTGAAGGCTTAATCTTACCTACCAACTTAAATGGCATTTCTTCCAGGGTGCCTTCCTGGGTTTCTCCAGCTGAGTGCTCTCATTGCTAAGCCCCACTGCCTTTCAGTGGCCTCTCCGGGCACCAGCCACTACCTCCTGCTCCCACCATACTGCCAATATATTTCTTCATCTCTCCTTCCCAGAGGAGCATCTAGAGGGCATGGGTCGTGCCTCCTTTGTCCAGAGTTGGTCACTTGGGCTTTGGCTATTTTGTCATTATTATAAACAGTGCTGCAGAGAGTGTCTTCAGAAAAGTGGCCTTTGTTTTCTTTTAGATTATTTCCTTTGACTAGATTACCCCCAACAGACTTGCCTTTCAAAGGACAGAACTAGTTGGATAGTTGCTATATATTTAGATGGATCTTTCATATATATAAATTTTATCATGCCACTTCCTAGTTTAATTGCTCTCAGTGGGTTCTCATAATGCCTACGATGGAGACATGCTCCTCACCCCAGTGGGCCTTTTGTGGGCAGGCCTCTGCTTGCTTGCTGGTCTCCACTCATACTGAGCCCCTTTTGACCTGGTCTCATCCTGAATCACTGGCGGGTTTTGGAATGAGATATTCAATGTCCCACCTCTGTGTCCTTGCACAGGCCAGGCTCTCTTTGAGAATTCCTTTCCCCTTGTCCACCTGGAAACCCCATTCATCCTTTCAGGATCCTCTCTGGGAAGTCTTCTTGTTCTACCAGGCATTTGGGTGTCTCTGGGCTAATACTTATCTCACCCATCTCTCAGTCACAGGGCTTCTCAGACTGGATGGTGGCCACTGACTACTCATCTGCCTCCCCTACCACAAGGGAAGCTCCAAGAGAAAGGGACTGGGCCTTACCCAACTCTGAATCCCAGAACCTACATAAGGTCTGGCAGAGGGTGGGCACTCAGCAGACTCTGTCAATGAATCAAAGAGGGAATGAATGGGTAGGTCCACCTGTGGACTAGAGAGAATGTACCATTTTCCCATGTCCTTTGCTGTGTGTAAGTCATCCCTATTCTTCCATGACTCTGCCAACTATGGAGTGACTGTGGCTCAGTAAACAGGGTTCATTATGGGGCTTTTAGTTTTCTTTCCTTTAGTAACTAGTTAGGCTGGAATTTACACTAATGCTACTTTGCTCTTTACCTTTTTTTCATTTCATCTAATTGTATAAACTATTTCTAGTTTATCTTTACTCTTTTTATTCCTAATAGTTTTGTCAAAAGTTTTACATTTAACTTTTCTCTGCTTCGCTAAATATATGAGCTTATATTCGAATGTCTGCAGCTTGATCCATTTAAAACGGACCACAGATTAGGTAGATTACATTCACAGAGTAGATCTGAAGTCAGGTTTTTTCCTAAGTGGTACCCAGGATTCCCCAAAATACTAATTAAAATATGAGCTATTTTCCCATCATTATGTTGCTTCTGATTATCATATAAAATTCTTTTCTTTAATGATAGATTTTTTTCTTGAATCTCTATATTATTGGTCACTTTCTTGTATATATGTGCTTTTTTTTTTAATTCTACATGACCATGATAATTGTTGCTTGGTGATATATTTTAAAACCTGGTAAGGGAAGTCACCTGCTTCCTTTATTAAACCATGAATTCCTTTAGTATAGATTGACATATCACATAATTTCCTCATGATATGGTTGACGTGATGTGTATGTGGCATATCTCATGATATGGTATGTAGTGGTGGTACACAGGTGAGGGTTATAAAAAGGGAGGCAGTCTTATACTAAGAGTCAATTGAAAACATTAATGTGCAGCGAGGTAAATGGATGAGCAAATAAGGCTTCACAATCCTAGCAGCAGATCCTGGGGCCTGAGCTGCTGCTGTTGACACAGAGCCCAGGGAGCTGGGATGAATCAGGGGTGTTGAGAGGAGCCAGGCTTGCTGTCAGACCACCTTCCTCTGCTTGACCCCAACTCCAGAGAAAAGGCCTAGGGTTAGAACAGAATCTGGGAGAAGGTCCAGACCTCTTCCTGGGCAAGATCTAATGGGGGAGACATGAGGCTGGCATTGCCTAATGAGTACAATGCCCCCTTTCACCCTCTCAGAACTCATCTCAATCCAACCCAACCCAACCTAATCCAGTTGAATTTGCTTTGCACTGGCTGTATATTCCGTGGATGATGTGAAGGACCAGGCAGGGCAGAAAACCATTACAAAGTCCCTGGTGTCTCTCAAGTGAGCAGGATCCTGACCTGGGGTGTGCAGAGAACCCCTCCCTGGGTCGGTGGCATGGCTAGAGTCTGGCTTGCAGGGATCAGCCCTGCCTCATGCCTCTCCAGAAGTCTCCCTTCCATCACTGAGGGACTCAGAGGGGTCCCCACTTGAGAGCCCCCTTCACCACCTTCTTCAGCTAGCCTCCCCACAAAGTGAACGACTGCTGAAGTCTTCAAAAAACTGCCCTGTTCTGTGTTCTGGCAACTATATAGACTTCTGTTTTCCTCCCAGATTTCCTGGCTGCCTGCTCTCTCTGAGGCCCTCTGGGGTGGGTGGCAGGGTGACTGGAGAGCTGCATTGGACCCAGTGGCCATCCTGGAGGGACTCACAGTCCAGTGGTAGTGTCCAGCAGCTGACTTGAATGCTCCGGAGCTTGTTCTGAGTGCCCTAATATGGGTGCAAGTGAGCCTCAGCACTACCGAAGTGAGGGCATCCCTTTCTACCAGAAGATGGGGGAGGCTGGGGGAGGTAAGCAGACTTTAAAAGAGATTTATTTTTTCAAGAACATTTAATTTTTTTGATAATAAAAATAATAGTCATTAAAAAAATCTAGGGGGAAAAAGGGAGTTTAAAAATGTCACACATCATCTTGTGACTCAGAGATAAACCTTACTAACATTTGATGGAATATCTCTCAAGTTTATTTTCCATGCTTAAATACACACATATATTATAATATGAATAAATCATTCCATATGTGTTTTGTTACTTGGCATTTTTTTCCTTAACAATTATGTAGACACTTACTCTGGGACATTAAATATTGTTCCCTAACATCTTTCGTAATTGAAATAGTATTTCACTGTATGTATGTCCCATAATTAAACTAGTCCCCTTTTATGCCTTTAGACTCTTTTCAGTTGTTTCTAGTTGTTCACTATTATAAACATTATTGCAACACCCCTATTCTTGTAGCTCTGTATTTGACCTTTTTTGTGATTATTTTCTAGCACAAATTACTAAAACAAATTGTTGGGTCTAGCACATGCCCATTTTAAGGCTTTGCTGCACCCACAGCCTCTACTGTGATGGATGATGGAGGACCAGAGATGTGGTAGGAGCAGGGACTGGATAGAGCAGATATGTAGGGGATAGAATACATGGCATGAAAGAAAAATATAGGTATGTTTTTTGGGTGATGGGAAGTTATAACCATCCCACTGTATAGATCAGAAGTGCAGAGAGTCCAAAAGCTGGTGACAAAATGAATCTAAATTCCTGCAATCTCAAAAATGTCACGTGTAGAACTCCATCTGAAGTTGGGTTAGCTAGCTTCTTCTCCACTTCCAGCCATACAGTCTTAGTTCTGGCTAGTTCTGTCTCTAATTTCAGCACACAGATCTGTCTCCTGACCTCCGTTTTCTCCACCCTTCAACCCATCCCCATTGCAGCCACAGTAGTCTTCTAGCTCCTTGCTACTCAGATGTGGTCCCTGGACCAGCAGCATCAGCCTGACCTGGGAACTAGTAGAAATGCAGAGCCTCCAGTCGCACCTGCAGACCCAGTAATTACATCAGAATCTACATTTTAACAGGATGATCCCTGGTGATTCACAAGCACAGTAAAGTTTGAGCCATACTGTAAAACTAACTCTGATTATGTCACCCCTGCTCAGAACCCTTTGTCATCTTCCCGTGCTAACCTCTTGTGGTAGGCAGAGTAATGAGCTCCAGGAGTGTCCACATCCTAACCCCCAGAACTTGTGAATATGTTAGGTTACATGGAAAAGAGAAATCAGCTGACCTTAAAAGAGGGCAAAGGTCCTGATTACCCAGGTGGGCCCAGTGTAATCACATGCATACTTAAAAGAGGAGGAGGTCAGAGAGCTCTGTGACTTGAGGAGTACTTGTCCAGCCTTCTTTAGTGATGCTGGGAAGGGGCCATAAGCTAAGGAATGCAGGCAGCCTCTAGAAGCTGAAAAAGGTAAGAAAATGGATTTTCTTTTAAAGTTTCCAGAAAGGAGGACAGTCTGTTGACACCTTACTTTTTTTTCTGAGTAAGACTTGTGTCGGACTTCTAACCTATAGAACTGTAAGATAATAAATTTGTGTTGATGTAAGTCACTAAATTTGTGGTAATGTTTTACAGGAGCCATAGAAAATCATCATAGCACTCCTTGGCATGGCATTTAAGACCCTCTAATATTCCACCAATGTGCTGGTCTGGCCTTGTCTCCCATTATATCCCTCCTCACAGCCTGATTTTATACCATCCACCCCAAGAATAGCTGGAAGGTAGGGAGGCCACCCCACAGCCTGAGAGTCTGGACTGGGGTCATTCTCCCCGGCAGCCCCAGCTCCTAGCCGAGCTTGGGCCCTGGCAGATACTCAGGCAATGCTTGTTAAATGAGTAACTCAGTGGAAGCTTGCTGCATTCACGTCATCACCAGCCACAGAGGGGCCCCGGTATTTGAGCGCAAATATGACAATGGGGAGGAAGGGGAGGCATGGTGGAGACTTGCTCTATGGCTCGGGTTCGGCATTTCCCTGCTCTTCTTTTGTCTTGGGAAAATCTCTGTCTCTTTTTGCATCTCAATTTCCCCATCTGTGAAGTGAAGGGGTTGGGCCAGATAAACCCTAAAAGCACTGTTAGCATGAACATTCTAGGATACCTGAGTTTAGTTTGGCCAGACTTGGCAGCCATTGGGAGAAATGGTTCAACCCAGCAGTTCTCGGCCCTGTTGATCTTGTTGCTGAGCAAACCCTCCACTGCATCCCATACCCCAAGTCAAGTTACAAAGCCATGCCCAGCAACTGTGTGTACGTGGTACAAAGTGGAGACTATAGCTGCTCTCTTCCCCCTGTCTAGTTAAAATGCCAAATTCCTCACTCTCCCACAGTAAGAAAAAGGGGGTAAAAAGGAAACCATTTCTTACTGCAGAGTTTTTCCATGTGACACATTTTCTAATTTTATTTCAGGTTTAACTGTCTAGAATAGATGGCTCCATTTCAGGGTCTCTCCACCCCCTTTCAGAAAATGAGCTTTCAGTTTAAGCAGTGGAATGTTTTTGCTTGTTTAACAGTTGCAAGTGTGGGCTGATGTCAAGTTACAGCTGAAGGTAATTTTCTCTATTGGGAGAAGTGCTCTAAAATGCACAGCACTGTTCTAGCAGTAGCTCCCATTCTGGGCCCAGCTGTGGGAGCTTGACCAAGTTGCTTCCACTCCTGGACTCAGATGCTTCAGCTGCAAAGAGAGGAAAAGGCTGGCTCACCACGGAGACTGTGGGGCTGGATTGGAAGAAGTGGTTGGTGGGCCCCATTTCTAAGAGTAGTTCTGTTTCAGACTTCACTGGCATTGTAGGCACCAAAGTATATGTCTGCCATCAGCTTTTGTAATCTCTGCTTTGTTGCTCTAGTGCATGGAGTGGCTGAGAAAGTTTTAGCACCTGGAAAGAGGACTGTAGCTTTGTTGCAAAGAAAGTGGTTCTGCCCCTGTGATTCTGCTGTATCCAGTCCCTCCCTCCCCGGCCTTTGCCCCACTGGGTTCAGGCCTGCATCTCGGCCTCTAGTAGGTGGTCACAGCAGCTCCCTGCTGGCAGGGCCTCCATCTCTCTGCCACTCTGTGAGAGTGGCTCCTCAAACACAGGTTCTACCATGTCATGCTCCCTCTTAAAAACCCTTCCATTCTTCCCATTATAATACCTTAAATGCCACTCTGCCTGTGCTGGAGCTTGAGGCTTCTCCTCCCCTCACATCCCTCCTCATGTCCTGGCTCCAGCCAGGCTGAGCTACTTTCTGATCTCCGAATTTAATGAGTATGTTCCCTTCTCCCAGCCTTTGCAAGGGTTGCCCCACAGACTGGAATACTTTCCCCGCCCTATAGAAGTCCTCTTTCACCTTTTCTCCTTTATAGACTTGCTCTCAAAGTGTGCTCCCTGCATGAGCAACATGGACCTTACTCCAGAGCTTGCTGGCAATGCAGGGTCCCAGGGCCTGCCACCTGGAAACCTGCACCTCACCAAGGCCCAGGGAAGTGCTGGGACTGTGGGGCCAGACAATGCTGGTTGGGTTCTAGGCTTTGTACCATACTAGCTAGTGACCTTGGATGTTTGCTAGCCCTCTTCTTTCCTCAGTTACCTCATCTGTAGAATAGAGATGATGATATTACCTGTCTCAGAGTTCTTGTGATTAAGTACATGACATCACGTCCCTAAAGTTCTTAGCATAGTGCATGGACCTAGTTCATTCCGTCAGGGGTCAGAATTCATTTTCAAGTCCTTCTTGCCAAGGACAGGGAAGGCTGTGACAATGTTGTTCATTTTTGAAATCACTGACCTTCCAGTGGAGGGAGATAAACAGCCATACTCCAATATGAGAAAAGTGAACTAACCAAATATTTGCAAGAGTGGGTGGTAGGGTAGGATTAATGCTAAAGTCTCTGTCCTTAGTAGATTATTACTATCCTGCCTGTCATAGCCTGGTAGGGTTTTCATTTATTCATTTGTTCTCTCACTTTTTTTTTTCCTTTCTCTAATTTTTTTTTGTATCATTAATAAACAATTCCATGAGCAACATTATGGTTACTGACTCCCCCCATCACCAAGTCCCCCCAACATATCCCATTACAGTCACTGCCCATCAGTGTAGTAAGAGGCTATAGAGTCACTACTTGTCTTCTCTGTGTTGCACAGCCCTCCCCATGCCGCCCTCCCTACATTATGTCTGCTATTCATAATGCCCCTTTTTCCCCCTGTCCCTCCCTTCCCACCCATCCTCACAGTCCCTTTCTCTTTGGTAACTGTTAGTCCCTTCTTGGGTTCTGTGATTCTGCTGCTGTTTTGTTTCTTCCGTTTTTTTCTTTGTTCTTATACTCCACATATGAGTGAAATCATTTGGTACTTGTCTTTCTCTGCCTGGCTTATTTCACTGAGCATAATACCCTCTAGCTCCATCCATGTTGTTGCAAATGGTAGGATTTGTTTTCTTCTTATGGCTAAATAATATTCCATTGTGTCTATGTACCACATTGTTCTCTCACTTTTATTGAATAAATATTTATTGACTGCCTACTCTTTGAGGCCATGTGGTATGTACTGGGCATAAAATGATGAACAAGATAGGCATGGTTCCCAACCTCAGGGAGCAATGATCTAATGGGGAACACAGACAGTAAATAAAGGATGGTATAAAAAATAAATATTTGTAAATTTATGAAGAAGTATAGGGAACTATAAAAGCAGATACCTGACTACTCTAATCTGTACTGGGGTTCAGGAAACTGTTTCTAGGGACATTTAAAATGAGGGGCGAATAGATTTAACCAGGAAAGGGGGTGGGGCTGATAGGTTGGAAGAGGAGTAGAATGTTCCAGATACAGGGAACAGAATGAGGAGCAAAGTAGAGCAGCAGCCTTTGTGCAGCCTAAGCATGGGAAGGGACGGGAGGCTGGGGGGATGAAGGCAGAAACCCCAGCCAGCCAGTAGCTGCTTTCTGGAACTTGGCACTGGGCGAGCACCTTAGCTTCCCGTCATCCCTTGGGTCTGCACAGCACTCAGGGCCCAGGGATCCACTGGCTGAGGGTCTGCTTCTGACCCTGCTCTTGCCTCTACTTATCAGAGAGTTAAGTGCTTCAGGGAGGGGACACAGGGTCCCAATCTTTGTGTTGCCCAAGAGAAGTGCATTTATGAGACTTGCAGCAAAATGATAGGAACTGGGCTGCAGTAAGAGCCCCAAGCCAGCACAGAGTTTCTGTCCTTCCTTACCCACCCAGAGCCTCCCAGGCTGTCACAGGCCTGGCTGAGAGGTCATGAAGGTCATGTGGGGGAAGCATTCTAAGAATTGCCCTCTGCAGTTAGATTCCAGTTAGTCTTGGCTTTGAAAAGCCTCTTCCTGTCTGTGAAACCAAGGGTTGGACCATCTCTAAGCCTCCTCCAGATCTGATATTTTCTCTTGATTTTTGTCTCTGGATCTCTGTATTCAAAATGTGCCTCCATAAACACAATGCAGAATTTCTCTCTGGGGAACAGGAATGAGATCTTGAGGGGAATAACTCAGATGGGAAGTATTTAGGTATTTAGTTTTATATGTTTTAGTTTTAGGGAAGCAGTTCCTTTAGAAATAGTGGGATATGGAGGATGCATCACCCCCCCACCACTGTATGAGCCATCCCTTTACAGACCTGCTTCTCAAACTGGGGGTGCTGGTGGTCCCTGGCTGTGTAACAGTGGCATGCAAAGCCACATTATTTATTTCCATTTTACTCAGTGGTTGATAACATGGGGTCGGGGAGTGGGAAGTCGGGTAACAACTGGGGAATAATTTAGAATATTTTTATAACAAAAGAAACAGCATATGTGTGCTGTGGAGTGTAAAATTTCAGTGCTTTTAAAGATACAGCAGGAGGCTTTAATTAAATTTGCAAGCCCTGGGGGCTCTTTGGCTAGACCCAAGCCCTCCCATATAGGATTCCCTCTCTCTGATGATAGGATGCTTTAAGTGGAGATGAGGTGATATACATGAAGATTGGACGCCCCCAACTTGTGGGGAAGGCTCAGATAATTGCAACAGGTGCCAGAATCCATTGTTACATAAACATTTTCTCCACCCACAGATACCTAACACACTTGTGTGGGGAAGGGGCTATTAATGCTTTTTTTTTGCTATTGAAAAATGGAGATCACTGCTTTCCAAAGCTCTTGTACTGTAGCTATCAACTTTAGGAGGGAAGGAACTTGTCTCTCTGTCACTGCTGAATCCCCAGCACCTAGAACAGTGCCTGCCATACAGCAGGTGCTCAGAAAATGCTAGTTGAATGAACAGATGTGCGTGTTCCCAGCCACAGAAGTTTTCCTCTTTCGCTCTGCATTTACCTCTCCAGGAATAAGTGTGTGGGGCTGCATTAGCATGGGAATGTTAGGTGGAATGCAAAAAATGCTGCTCATGTATATGCATGTAGGAGACTGGCCAGTTCCACTCAAGTTCAAAGTTCTAAAAATCGCCTTTGGAGCCAGCTTCCTACCCAGCGTGGCGCATGCTGCACAGTGGCTCCTCGTGGGGAAAGAAGGCACGGTTCACCACTCCTGCACCCTGGATAACAGGGCTCCTGGGGCTCCCTTCTGATGGGGCCACAGCTCCCCCAGGACATCGTTTCCATCCATACCCACTGGGAACCTTGAGGACCCAGAAGACATTGGGCTTTAAGGATCACCTCTTCTAGCTCTCCTGAATTATCAATGGGAAGATGGAGGCTCAGACAGAACAAGGGATGTGAGAGCCACACAGAGTCAGGAAGAAGTGGGCCTGGAGCCCAGGTTTCCCATGCCCAGGTGGGTGGCATTGCACTGCCCTGAAATTCCCAAGTGCTGCTTGGCGTGGATGCATTGTCAGTCTGTCCCAGCCTCAGGAAAGATGGAGGACATGAACAGATCTCTTATGGCCCTAGGAGTGCTTGGTTAGAGCTGAGCTTTGGAAACATCAGATTGACTTCAAATTCCAGTTCTTCTATGTATTAGCCATGTGACCTGGGCAAATTGCTCAGAAAGAAGCACGGTTCCCTCATCTGGACAGGTGGTAGTAGAGGTCCCCCTCCCAGGGCTGCGTGAGGTGTTCAGCAGTAATTACAGAGGAGTGCTCAGAGAGAGCCCTTAGGGGATGAGAACCCTTCCCGAAGCTCTGAACCTCACCCCGCTGCATGGCACCATCCCCAGGCAGCTTGGAAAACCTGCTGAGACTGGGGCCTCATCCCCGAGATTCTGACTGGGGTGGGAGCCAGGCATCAGTACTCAAAAGCCCCCAGGTGATTCTCACCCAGCTGGGGAAGAGGAGCTCAGTATTAGACTGCAGGCCTGTGAAAGCAGGAGACGTATCTGTCCTACTTGCCCGTGAACCTGCAATGCTAGCAGTGGCAGGCGCTGGTGGTGGGTGCGGATAATATTTGTGAATGACCAGATGTATGAACAGGATGTGCTTGGCGCCTGACGTGGCACTGTACCACCTCTCTGAGGGCCAGGTGTTGCCATCTCTACATCCAGACGAGGAAACTAAAGCTCAGAGAAGTTAAAGAAGTAGTGCAAGGTCACTGGATAGTAAATGGTGGAACAAGGACTTGCATGCCTGTCTCTCTGGCACTGAATCCCATGTCCTTTCCCCCACAACTGCTGGGCAATACTTGTCCTCCTTAGGCACCCCCAAGGTCCCCTTCAGTTTCAGGTCCCTGGGTAGGGGCATCTCCTGGGTGCTCAGCTTGGAGGTCTGATTCCCCCTCCCAATACTCTGTAGTACACAGGCTCTTCCCCCAGCAAACATTTGGAGACCGTCAAGCTGTACTTTCATCTAGATTAAACAAGAGTCAGTTTGTTTCAAAATATGACTTCAGGGTCACCATCTGTTCTGGCAGTTCCCTTAAACTCCAATCCCATTTCAGAACTACATGGAGCTCCGGCATCCCGTGGGGAGCAGGTCTCTGCACAAGCGAGCACCAGGGTCTGCAGAAGAAGCAGTGTGTTTGATAACAGCTGTAGGACAAATTTCCCTCTACTCAACAACATCCAAGTCATTATATGTATGTACCATGGGCCCCCATTACAGACTTGAATGCCTTCATTCCCATATTGGGCACCTACTGTGTATGGAGTACATATGAGGTGCTTTCCCATGCCATGCCTTCTCTAGGGTAATGGATGAGAGTGACCTGGGTAGTAGACGGCTGTGGGAACATGACATGTAGGCATTTGTGTGAGTCCAGACCTCAGTTTTCTCATCTTGGGCGCATTTGGCTGGGTATTTCCTGAGGTCCCTCCCAGCCCTGCAGGTCACCCCAGTTCTCCAGGCTTCCATCAGACTTGGTCAGTGCAGGCGAGGTTTCACATGCCTGCTGAAGCCATGAGCTCATTCTGCCAGTCTCCTCTGCCCTGGCTGAATTCACACAAGCTCATCTGTTGCGGTGCCCTGGGGCCGTTCCCAGGGTGGCCTGATTTTGCCCAGGGCAGAACATGCCAAGTGCTGAGAGGCTGCAGGAAAGTATGTCTCCTGCTTCTGCCAAACTCCCGCCTTCACTCCACATTCCAAATCGCCCAATTCCACCCTCTTCTTGGCAAGAGAAAGAAAGGGGCCTGACTGCCAGGGGCAGCAGCTCAAGATGAAGTGGGGATGCCTCCTAAAATGGTCAGCTGAAGCCTTCCTCAGAAACTTGCAAAGGCGCCCCATTGCCTGTTGGATCAATTTGAGTCTTCTTGACTTGACATTCAAGGCTCTCCACAATCTGGCTCCATTCTCCAAAGTTAAAAAACAATTAAGAGTAGAAAGAGCTGGGAAGGACCTCAGATGACCCACACAGGAGTCCCAACCACCCCAGTTACCAGCTCTGTGGACTTGATCTTGCTCAGTCTCAGTCTACTCGTTTGCAAAACGGGATAGCAACAGTCACCATCTTAGCAAATGGTTCTGATATTAAATGAACAAATGCATGTTGGTTTAACATTTCTAATATCTATATTTATCTAGGTTTTTAATTCTCTACCTTCAGCTTTACTGCTGGAGGTTATCTAAGGGTCCCACCATTCCCAATCCCCGGAACTACTCACATAGCCTGTTTTCCTAACTGTGGGTTTGCTTGTGCTCTGCTCACCCTGCCGTGTCCACCTGTGCAAAGCCTTCCAGGGCCATCTCAGTTGCCCCATCCTTCAGTTCAGTCTTCTTGTCTCAGGCCTCCATGTATTGGTGTCTTGTCCCCCCTACTAGGCTGGGAGCTACTCAGGGACCAGAGTCCAGCCCAGGGCCAAGTCTAGACAAGGTTGAACACTAGACACTGGCTGTGGGTGAGATAAGAATCCTTAACTGGGACCAGGACAGTCTACCCTTCCAGTGTGGCTGCATTATGGCTGGGATAATGTAAATTATGACTGAATTGAGGCATATGAACAGCAACTTTTTAAGAGATTTTATTGACCAAGTGGTGTCAACCATGCCAAAGAATTCAAGAAACACCCAAAGACATGCCTCTCTTAAAGACTTAGAAAGCTCCAGAAGTGTAATACTCCTTCAGGCTCCTCCTACCATATGATGCCCCTCCCACCCCAGTGCTCTACTTCTGGGGCTGGGGGTGGGCATGGGAGGCAGGGATGCAGCCAGGAGCAGGAATTGTATCATTCTGCTCCTGGGATCTCCAGGGCTGTCTTGTTCCCCTTCCCCTCCCATCCTGCACAGTGGCCCCAGCTCACACTCTAACACCCAGACAGGCTACCACCCTCCAGCCAGACCTCAAGAACTCTGACAGTATATAATGGAGAAGGGGAGGCATATATTGTTCACCTCCCTCACCCAGACCCTTGTTGCAGGAAGGGGAAGGTGGAGGCAACTGGAATTTAGTCTGAAGTCTAAGAGGCCAGTGGGTTTAAGAGAGGCTCTCAGTTCAGTCGGTGGGTGAGGGCCAAAGGCAGGCACTTTGCAGAAGAGGCTCATTAAGAGCCCTCCTACTTAGGGGTCAGTCAGAAGGATGGAAGATTGCAGCCCCCAGAAAAGGTGACATCAAGCCCCTGTGTGGCTGTGCATATTATGCCTCAACAGTGGGGAACAGATAAGCGTTAGGCCATTAAATGCATATTGAGCTAAATGGTGCTGGGGTTACTATGACAACAGCCGGCACTCGTTAGAATTCCTGTGATTGATGGCAGTAAATATGGTATGGTAAGACAAGCAGATCACTCTTGTCCAGAATCCACTAAGCTCATTCACTGACTCATGTGTGCAGTATTTGTTCATCTGTTTCTTCATTCATTCATTCATTCATGCTCAGTCTTTGCTTACTGCAGTCCAGCTCCTGTGCTGGAAGGGTAGGGGTGAAGTTGGGAGATTACAGGGATGAAACCAGACATGATGCCTGCTCTCCACAGGGCTTACAGGCTGGTGGGAGACAGGCGAGTAAACAGGTAATAACAGAGGAGTGAGAAATCGGAGCTTCCTGGGAAATTCACCCAGGGAGGGTTTCTTGACAAGATGGTGTGACTCATTTGTAGGCATCTAGGAGTCAGCCCTAGGGCCCAGCTTCCCAGTGCAGCTGGAATGGACTTCCCTGGATGTCTTCAGGCCCCTTAAGCCCAGTGCAGGGAGAGGGGAAGCTGCGGAGGCAAGGGAAGTAGCTGTCGCCAGCCCTCCCGGAAGGCGTGGGTTCCTTATGCTTGGGACAGGCTTTCCCTGGGGATGAGCTCCTTTGGAAGCTACAAGCTGCTTCTGGCTGCAGAACTATCACCGCATGCACCCAGGCCCAGGAACTCAAGTTCCCAAGCCTCTCTGCAGCCTGCCTACCTCCTGCCTGCGGCTGTTCGGCTGCCTCACCCAGGCTCTAGGGCCCCCCTGATGTCAATCAGTGGGATCAGGTCCCTTGGAGACCCAGCATCCCCACAGCTTGGGTGGGAAGTTGCTTATTTGCTGCCCTGTGATGAGAGGGAAGCTCCATCTCAGTTGGTGCCCTGCCTGGGGGTCTGTCCCCTGGTGGCTGGAGTCCTGCCTAGCCCTGTGCTGGGGTTGCAGCCCTGCAGCTGCTGCTGGCTGCCCTCTTATACCTCCCGCCTGCCCTGCCGGTACCTCCACCATCCCCACAGCTGGCCTCCATTCTGGTCTTGGGCCACCACCTTAGCCTCAGTGGTACAACATAGGGCAGGGGGTCTCAGAGCTGGCTGTGTATCCCTGCCTGGAGGGCTGGCTGTAACACAGGGTCTGATTCAGTAGGTCCAGGGCAGAGCAGGAGCTTCCCAGGGATGCTACTGGTCCAGGAACCATACTCTGGAACCATTGGTGTCGTGGTTAAGCAGGTGAGCTATGGAACTTGAACCCAAGCTATCTGGATCTATCAGGGTCCAAATCTTGTCTCTGCCACTTATTAGCTATATGACCTAATCCCTCTGCACCTCAACCTCTGCGTCTATAAAGTGGAGATAGTAGTAACGCCTTCCTCACTGGTGTTGTGACTATCAGGTGGCCCAATCTAGGTCATACTTGGCATACAGCGAGCGTTCAATGAATGTATTAGTTTCTTTGGCTGCTGTAACAAATTACCACAAACTGGGCATCTTAAAGCCACAGAAATTTATTGCAAAGTTCCTGTAAAGGATGACCGTCTAAATCCAAAGTGCTGGCAGGGCCGCTCCCTGTCTGGAGGCTCCAGGGAGGATCCTTATCCGCCTCTCCCAGCCTCTGGGGGCTGTCAGCCTTCCTGGACTCACAGCTGCTCTATCACTCCAGTCTCTGTTCCTGCAGGCACAATGTCTCCTCATCTGTCTGTCAGATTTCTGCTGTGTATCTCTTTTAAGGACACTTGTCATTGGATTTAAGGCCAGTGAGATAATCCAGGAGGATCTGTCTCTTCATGTCAAGATTCTTAATTCAATTATATCTGCAAAAGACCCTTCTTCCAAATAAGTCACATTTGCAAGTACCAGGGATTAGGGTATGGACATATCTTTTTGGGTACGTCATTCAACCCGCTACAGTCAACATGGGCCAGTATTATTATTGGTTAGTTGTTTTTTCCTGCAGCTCAGTTAGGCCTGACCCTAGCTTCCTTCCTTGTGATGGGGAGGTATGGAGTGGGGTGCTAAACCAATTTCCAGGTTCTAGCTCCTCTCCACTGGCCCTATTGTCCCAGGCTGGGGTGGGAAGCATGTTCCAGTTTCACAAATCTGAAAAAAATAGCACTGTCAGCCCCAAGACACCTGCTGGAAGCCCTCTGTCCATGTTAATGGTTCCTTACGCCTGAGCAGTTCTGCATCTGACAAAGTGCTTGCACATGCAGAACCACATTTGACCTTCACGACAGCCTCATGAAGGAAGTTGTAGCTCCCCATTGTGCAGGAGAGAAAACCGAGACCCAGAGTGAAAATTGCCCAAAGCTATCTTTCAAGGCAATTATAGACAACAACAGTGAAAAGGGGAATAAAGAAGGCTTATGACACTGGTAATAATAACAGTAACCACCACCACTATGCTTTATTGTGCATGCTTTTGCTAGGCTCTCTGCTCAATATTTTATGACATTTAATATCAAAACTTTCTCTTGAAGTAGGCAGCATTATTATGTTACAGATGTTGAATCTAAGGTTTGGAGAGGTGAAGTTGTGTTGTCCAAAGTTGCACAGTTTTAAATGCAGAGATGGGTTTTGGGGCCGGAACTGGTTGTCTTTCTCCTCAACACCATGCTGTTTGGAGACCCTTCTCCCAGCTCTGAAAATGCCAGGTCAGCCATGAGGAGAGCAGTGGCTTCCTGGTGGCCAGTAAGACCAGGGCCTCCAGCCCTTCTAGGTCTGCTCAGAAGATGCAGCCCATGAAAGTCTGTCTCTCGCTGGCAGCAGAGCCTGGCTCCTGGCACCTGGGAGGCAGGAACTGAGTGTCGATGTCAGGAGTGATGGGAAGGGGCGGGTAGGGCGGTGGGCACAGAGAGGCAGATGCTGGTCACTGAGGGCTGGAGCAGTGGGGTGTGTTCCCTGGAGTGGGTCAGCTTGGGTTGAAGTGGCCTTCCTGGAAAGGAACAGAGGGAGACTCGACTCCTCGCATCCAACAGATGAGGGCTTAAAAAAAAATCGCCAGTCCTGAGACCTGACATCTACTTGTCCTTGTACAAGTTATTTCACTTCTCTGGGCCTCTGTCCCCTCATCTGTAGATTGGGACCAATGAGTGGGTTGTTGTAAAGAATGTGGTGGCTGTGAATTAGCATCACCTGGGAAGTTTGTGCAACCTCACCGTGCCCAGGCCACACCTGGACCAACTGGGTCAACCTCTCTGGGAGAGGGGTCTGGGCATTAGTATTTTTAAAAATCTCCCCAATGATTCTGCTGTGCAGCCAGGGTTGAGAACTGCTGTTATGCAGGTAAAGCACTGGGTGCCCGGGACACAGCAAGGGCATGAGCTATCATTATGCATTTGTGGAACTAACATCTATTGGGCACCTACCTGTGCCAGGCCTGAGCCAGGTGCCAGGTGTCACCTGTACAGGTCAGGTGTTTGTATTTACTGATTGGCCGTTTCTAGCATTGCTTTCAAGGTAATGAGTTAATTGCGTTCAATGTTTGTGATACTCAAATCTGGTATTCTGAGAAGGCGTTTTACTGACAAGGGGGAAAATGCAGAAAAGGTACCCTCGTCAGGGCAACCGAAACCCTGTGTGAAGGAAGTGCAATTAAAGATCTCCAGGCCACTAAGGAGGTAGCTAGAGAGCAGTGGGCTGCAGGCTCCCAGTGGGCCCTTAGGCAGGCGTCTTCCTTGCCACCCCCAGGGCTGGCATCGACGATGTGGAAGGCTGGCAGCAGTTGGGTTTTGTTGGTTGGTTGGTTTTAGATGTAGAACCCTTCCTTCAAATGGGACTCTACTCAAAACCAATATATTCAACAAATTGAGTCTAAGTTGCTTTGGTGTGAGCATGTGTCTGAGGGTAGGTGAGCATGTGGTGATGTGTGTCAGTGTGTGAAAGAGTATCCATGAATGCATGTGTAAGAGAGTGTGAGTAGGTATAAGTGGGTATGTGTATGGGATGAGTGTAGGTGAAGGTGTGTGGGTCTGGGCAAGTGTGGGACCGTGTATGTATAAATATATGTATCCGTGTGTCTGAGTGTGTTCATGGGGGTGTTGGGAATAGGTCAGAGCATGGATATGAGTACGCGAGTGTGCGTGTGGTCATATACATGCATGTGAGGGGCCGAGGGGCAGGCCTCCTCCTGCTCTGTGCCCCTTCCTCCCTCCCCACGCCGTCCCGGGCCCTGGAGAATGCTGTCTGAAACCCTCTGGTCCAGATGCCTTCACTAATCCTGCCCGCACTGCCGGCTGATGGTTCCCTGTTCCCTGCCAGTGCCGAGGCTGGCAGTTTTCAGGAGCTGCAAGTTGTAGGGTGCCCACTGCCAGCAGGTGGCCACACGTCTCCCTCTGGGGCTCCTCGCATGCCCCTGTCAGGCCCCTTCTCCATGCCCATTTTCCACGAGCTTCCCTCCCAGCCCTGGCTGAGTCCGCCTGCTGGGAGATGACTCATTCCAGTTGATGTCATCCTCAGGATTCAAGGCCCTCATGACACTCAATGAGTCTTTGTTCCCCAAATGGAAAAGGAAGGTCTATAAACTGAAAGGAGTTAGTTGACTACAAAACTCTTCCCAGATGCCCATAGCTGCTCGCGCCCGCCTACACCTGCCGGCCTTCACGTGCCACCTGGTGCACGTGGTCCCTGTAGTGGTCTGGGCCAGGTGCCCAGGACAGAGGTTGGGGAAGAGGGTGAAGGCTCTCACTCTGCAAGTCAGCAAGACCCACTGCATGCTCCCTGAGGCCTAACCCAAGTGCGCGTGTGTGTGTGTGTGTGTGTGGGGTGGGTGCTGCCGAGCTGCTGACCCACATCACAGAAAGACAGAGTCATACCATGTTCTCTCCAGCCTGACCTCCTCAGTTCCTTAGTCACTGGGCCTACTTATCCAATTATATTACTAATTTAATGACCACCAGCTGGAGGGTGGCTGGGAGGAAGCCTGACAAGAGCGTGAGAGCGCTCGGCCCAGGTCAGCCCCAGGGAGCTCGCCAGGGTTCACGCCAGGTCCTGGGCTAAGCACGGCTCCCCTTGTTGTCCACTCTCAGGGTGACTCTGAGCTGGCCTCTGTTGCTGCCCCACTGTGCAGATTAGTCTACAGCTCAGAGAAGTGAAGTGGCTCGTCCAGAGTCACGTACCAGTTAGAAGCAGACCCCAGGACTCAAGCCCAGTTCTGTCTGATATGAAAGCCCAGGGTATTAACCCTCACCTGTAGCTGCTGAGAGAGGGCATCAGACTCACCCTGGCAGACCCTAGAAGACTCTGAGGCCATAGGGCCAGGCAGGAGGGCCAGACCTTTGTGCTTTTAAAAGCTGCCTGGATGACTCTCATGGGTGGCTAGATGGAGCCTTGTACTCTGCCACACCACCTATTCAGATTTGACTGCGGACTCCAATCCCTTATTATCCTCATGGCCTTAGAGCAGTAATTAACATCTCCAAGGCTCAGATTTCTAACCTGTAAAATGGAGATAATATCTACCTCAAAGAGAATCAGGAGTGAAGATGAAATGAATCATGGAAAGCTCTTTGACTAGTGCCTGTGACACAGCAAGCCCACAATAAATCTTAGTTGCTGATATGATTATTTCTGTCATTCACATGAATGTCACGTATCATTCATAGATCACCCTTGCCAGCCTCTGTTCTGGTGCTGGGGACCAAGAGGTGAGTCTGCGTCGTCTCTACCCAGGAGCCTGTCTAATCATATCAGAGAAGGAAGGGAACTGACCATCAACATGCAGAGATGAGGGTGTTTGGATGGAAGGATGGACAGAGACTATGGGGACACAGAGGTGTGCATCTGCATCTGGGAGGGTCACAAGGGCAGCCCCCGAGGCAGGGGCTCTAATGTGCAGAGCCCAGGGACAGGTCTTCAGTGCTGGCCCCTGCACTGGGGTTTGGTCCCTCCCCCACAAAGTGAGCAAATGATCTCTGCCTTGCCTCCCTCTGGACAGAGGGAACAGGTGAGAGGATGCTTTGGAAACCAGAGAGGGTGCTGTGTGGCTGAGGATGTCTCCCTCCTGCTGAGGCCCTCAGTTGGCCTAGCTCCCTCCAGCTGCCAGGCAGAGTGGCCAAGCTGCGGTGCCCACACCTTGCCAGTCTCTGCCCACCTCCAGGCCCCTTCAAAACCAGCTCTTTCTCAGTTTAGGCCAGAGGCCAGCAAGAGCAAGAGAGAAAGAGAGAGAGGGAGGGAGGAAAGCTCACACAGTAACTTCATTGAGCAGGAAAATTCCTATGCTATATATGAAAACCGGAAAAGGGAAGGAGGCGTTCTAAGTTTACATGTAGAAAAATGCTCTTCTGTAATTCAGAAAAATGAGGTCTTTGATTGTTGCCAAGCCCAGGTCTCCTTTCTAAGTTGATCCAGGATTATTTCCCTGGCAGGGAAACAGTTCCTTTTCTAAGAAATGCATTGGGTGGTAGGTGTTTCCCAGAACCTCTTGCATCTTTGCTGGGTGCAGGCAGACCCTGTGCAGTGTGAATTTGGTTGTGCTCGCTTTCCTCTAGAAGAGAGTCAGGTAAATCCAGGAGACTCTGGGACTCAGCCTGGGTGTGGCAGGGTTTCCTCCCAGGCAGGGCTGAGACAGTTTCCTGGGCACACTCTCCCTGCCTCTGGCCAGACCATGCTGTCCAAAGGTGGGGAAGCCTGTGGGCAGGGCTGGGCTTGTCCTGGTCCCTGGTGGAGTCATTCCTTCCAGGCCTGAGGGCTGTGGCTGAAGGAACTAGCAGTTGAGGGTGGTTAGAGAAACTGGAAAACAGACTGGAGCTGAGGAGGATGCAGAATGGGAGGCCCTCAGGCAGGGCAAGGGCCTCTGGAAACCATTGAGTCCCAGCCTCCCATTTCACAAATGAGGAACCTGAGGCTCAGATAGAAGGGACCCTCAAGGGCATATACTGAGTTGGTAGCAAATTCTGCTTCCCAAGCCAACCCTTTCCACCACACTGGGTAACATCTGAGAGGCCCTGATGTGGGAGTGAATGTTGACTTATGTGTGGTCCCAGAGGGTAGAGATGGGCCCAGATAGGTGGGTGCTAGCTACAGGGAAACATGCCTCAGCACATCAGGAGAAAGAACTCTGAAGACTTAGGATTATCTAGCAGTGGTCAGGGTTGCCATGGGGGTAATGAGCTCCCCAACAGTGGAGACATGAAAACAGAAACCTCGCACATGGCAGATGGCCTTTCAGTAGGTATGTGGTGGAGGAAAGCCCTTCTCCAGATGGTGAGCTGTGCCCTTTCTGCATAGTCTGGGGCTTGCTGAACTCCTGGCTTCCTGTCTCTCTGGGGAGGAAGGAGGAAAGGAAGCCACAGACCAGGAGGTCTGATTTTGATATACCCAGAGTCCTCAGGGGCCACCTCCCTGTAGGGGTGTCTAAAGGGAAAGGAAAGAATAATCCGGAGAAGATGCAAGAATGCCCACCTTCCAGGCAGGCTGGCCTGAGAAAGAGCAGCAAAGAAGAGGGACACTTGGGTTACCTGAGGCTCCCCAGTTCATGTTCCAGGCAGCAAAGAGGGTACTGCCCTCTTCTCTCCCCAAGGCCCTAGTGCAGGGAAATCCAGGCTGGAGGGCTTCTGCTGAGGTCCTAGGGCAGGCCCCCACCACTTTAACTACACACCCTTAGCCTGCTGGCTCCAGCCCCAGGCTGCAACCACAAGGGGTCCTCTGAACCTTGAGCCCTGCCCCTAATGGGAATATACTGAGCAGCCTGAAGAATCACCAAGTCCCCAGGTAAGTTAACTGAAGAGTTCCATGGGTCTTCATGGCTACAGGTGGGATGAGAGTTGTGGGCAGGGGTACCTTTTGCTTTCCCAGGCAGCCCGAGTAGGAAAAGGGCAGAGGTTGGGGAAGTAAGTATCTGCGTTGTAGCCCTACCTTGGTCACAGCCCCCCACCTGACCTCAGACCTGCTCTCTTGGGTCCCTTGCAGACCTATGACTCTGAATCTGTTGTCGGGACCCCATGTTCTCCGGTTTCCCTAAGCAGGCAACGCAATCTCTTGCACCTGAATCCTGGGAAGCCTTCCTTGAGTTTCGTGGAGGGGCAGTTCTCCATGTGGCCGCCAGGGGCCGCTGCCGCGCACGCTCCTGAGCTGTCCTCCGCCTCCCTGTCTGGTTTCTCTGCAGCCCTCCTTGACCCAGAGCCAGAGGAACGCTCCTTAGCCCCTTCAGGCCTTAAATGCTAACAAACTTGAGCACTGGGCTCACATCCCAGATCATCATCTGCAAGATGGAGTTTTGCAGAGCTAGATATAGTTCCCTGGGGAGGCAAGGCTCCAAAGCCTAGGCTAGCCTCAGACACTGCCTCAGGACCCTGCAGATTTGAGGGCAGAACCAGCCCATTATGCAGGAGAAACTGAGACCCAGCTGGGGAGGAGAGATACCAGATATCCTGGAGTCTTTGGCTGAGAGGAGGAGAGGGAAGGGCTCATGTTCTTCACCTCCTCTGGCCAGGTTGCTGTCATCTCTGTGGAAGGAAAACCTGAATCCTGCCCTGTTTGTTTCTTCAGTGTTAGGATTATGCCCTGGTTCCCATGGAAACCGCCTTTGGACCCCTGGGAGGAAAGTTGCACCCTGCAGTGACTGTTCAGATTTTCCTCTGCCTGGTCCATCCCCAAAGCCGACTGATTTCTCTTCCCTGGGCCTGCAGGTGGGGCTGCCCCAGAGTTGTGCTCAGGAGCCTAAACCAAAGACTTGAGAGGGAGGCCAGTGGCATTGGTCTGTCCGCTTTCCTCAGGCCACAGCACTGAGTGCCTGCCCTGTGTCTAGTCCTGATGTGTGTGTTTAGAGGAACGGGGGACGCCTGCAACTCTGCGTATGGGGTGGGGGGCGTGTTCCAGTGTCTTAGGGTGCAGCTGAGCAAGTTTAGAAAGATTCAGCTGTGAGAAGATAGGGAAGGGTGTTAACAATAGAGGGAGCAGCATGAGCAAAGACAGAAGTCAAGGAAATGGAGAGAATGAGGAGATGAAGCAGAGGATGTCTTGAATGAAATTTCAACATGATCCTGAAGGCACTAGGGAGCCATCGAAGGCTTTGGAAGTTGTGAATAGCATGAACGGATAAATGCTGAGACACCCAGATTGTGAGCCTTTGAGGTCCAGCCCCATCTCCCCAGCAGCACACAAGGCATGATGTGGGGACTTTACAAATTCATGAATCGGAAAAGTGGGTTGAAGAACCTCTAATGGAAATGAAGCTATCCCTCTGCATTAATAAAGTAAGAGATTAAGACTGAGGTCAGATTCAGCTGCAGGAGGTATTCTGAAGGCAGTGAAGATACATAAAATGTGTCAGAAGGGATACAGCAATAAAAGTCCATCTTGTCTAACTTCTTGATGTGCAGGTGGGGAAACTGAGGTCAGGGAGAGGGAGCAGCTTGCACAAGAGCACAGTTGGAGCCAATGGCAGAGCTGGGGCACAACTCAAGTGTCCTGCCTCCCCCACCTGGGTCTCTCTCCTTGCCCCACAGTGTGTGCCTCCCTGGGGCAGGGGCCAGGGGTGGGGGTGGGGCAGGCCCTCAGACCCAGCCCTATGGAGGTGGGCCAGGTGTCCAGTGATGGATGAGCACGCAGGGAGGTCCTTGTTGCATGTGGGACCGGCGCCTAACCTCACTAGCCTTGACCTGGGCCTCAGACTCTGAGCCTGGCTCTTCCTGTGTGCTGAGCATTTTAGCTGTATTATCTTCCTCAAGTTACACAGCTGTCCTGTGTGATAGGTATTATAATCTGTAGGGAAGTATGGCTCTCTCCTATGAAGGGCCCTGAGGCTCCTGAGGCCAGAGACTTCCAGGATCAGCCCCTCCAGGATGGTGGGATGTCTTCCCACCAGCTGTGATCCCCACCCTCCCCCTTCCCACCCAGCACAGAGCCATCCAGGACAAGCCTATTGACCAAGTTGCTGGGCCTGTTTATCTTGGCTCCCTGGCCTCTCTCTTCTCCCTGGTGGCTGCCTGAGCAGGTGGCCCTCCTGCCAGAGGCCAAGGGGAAGTGAGCCAGCAGGCCCAGGCGCAGCCCTGAGCATGGGTCAGTCCAGGCCGGGGATGCTCCCCACCACACTGCACTGTGGCACAAGGCTTGCAGAGGGGCGTGGGGGTTGCTGAGAGCAGAGCTGGGCCGACTTGGGCTTCCTTTAGATTGTGGACTGGCTCTCTCTGTGGCCCACCCCCCTACCCCAGCAGAAACAAGGCCTGTGGTCCAGCACCTGCAAACTGTCCTCCTTAGCACGTCCGAGGCGTGGGCGCAGCCTGGTGGGCCAGGGAGGAGGCTCTCTGCTAAGCTTATACCTTCAAATGGAACAGAACCAATCACTACCTGTGCTGAGCACTTGTACTTCCCACCCATCATTTCGTTTAATCCCCCTGTGTGAGATGGGCAGATGTCCACATATCACTGGTAAGTCATCTGCCCGCCTGGTAAAAGACTAAGGCTGGATCTGAACCCAGCTCTGTCTGACACGCAGTCTGCCTCTGCAGGCTGCCTCCTTTTCTGTCTCTCCAGATGGCGGACCAACCACCAGGGCCTGGAGGGGCCAGCAGCTGGGGGTCATGGGAGGGGCATTCCAAGGCACTCCAGGGCAGAACCATACCCCTCCTCTGTCTGTCCTTGCTTTACTCTTCCAGCAGCCACTTCCTGGCTGTGTCTCGTGGTCATGAAACTCCTTCCCTGATCATGTTTCCCTCTCTGTAAAACAAGGAGGTTGAATAGATGTGTGATTTTTTTTTTTTTTAAGCAGAATCCTCCTGGGACGAAAATTCCCAGAATTGCCATGCAGAGCCTGGGTGTACGGGCTGCCGCAGCCCTGGGCTGGTTAATGCAGGCTTCGGGGTGGGAGCCCCCGGGGTCCCCTAAAGCCCCACCTGTCCCTGGAATCCCCAGGACACCACTTGGAAGCAAGCCTGTGGATGCGAGGCTGGGGCCCACTTAGTCCCTGCGGAACCACACAAGCTCCAGCCTGGAGCAGCCGCCCGAAAGGGGCTTCCTCTCCTGTTCTCAGTAGGAGACATCCTGGAACTAGAGGAGAAGGTTTCCACTGGATTAGGCCAAGAAGAAAGCAGGGCTGTCAGCAGGGTGCTTGTGGTTTTTGTTTTGTTTTGTTTTTATCTTTCAACTGTGGAGGGAAGAAAAGAAATCTCGGTGGGGTGTTCCCTTTTATTTCTATTTCTTTCCTTTTTACTCTCCCCACACACCCCCTTTCTTCCTATATAAAGACAGGCTGTATCTGAATGCAGGAAAAGCAGGAAAGGTTTTAGAATTTCTGAAAGAGGATGGAAGGAGTTAATGTCTTTAAAAATGTGTAAATGTCTTTATTTTTCACATCCTCTACATGGTGTAAAATTCACAAATTACAAAAGAATTTCTAGTGAAAATTCTGCTGTCCCCCAGCCACCAGTTCCCTTCCCTGGAGACAATCTGTGACCTCAGTTTCTAACCCGTCCTTCTAGAGACATTCTAATGTATGTTTTTAAATATACTTTATATATTTATTTACCAGGTATTAATATGTATTTCCAATGCATAGTGATTCTATTCTGCACCTTGTGCTTTTTCTTTGCTCTTGGTGTTTGGTCTGTTTTTACTTAATGCATCTTGTGATTGTTTCACTTAAGGAGTCACACCTTTTCAAAGGCTGCACTGTATGTCCTGTGTGGATATCAACATTTATTATTTATTTAACCCCTCCCAAAGATGAACACTTAGATACCAGTTCTGCAGTGAATATTCTTGTACCTGCTTTATGTGTCACACAGGTTGTAGCTTTGTTAAATTTCATGGTAGTGTGACTGCTGGGTCAAAGAGTACACTGTACATAAAATTTTGATAGGTATTGTTAAAGTGCCTCCCACAGACATTACACCAATTTACACTCCCAGCAGCAGTGTGTGCAATGGCCTGTTTCCTCAAACCCTTGCCAACCCGGCATATTATCCAACATTCTGGTCTTTGCCAATCTAATGGGAAAATGCTTGTCTCTGTAGTCTTAGCTCGTATTTCTCTGGTTGTGTGTGAGGTTGAGTATCTTCTCGTATGTGTAAGAGCCATTCTCATTTCTTTTGTTACCAGACCTCCAAAGACCAGGTTCTTGAGTTTCAGTGTTACAGAAATGAACACTGACCTGGGAAGCAAGCAAGCAGACAGTGTGTATCGGAGACAGCTGTACACAGGGAGCCGACAGTTCAGAGGAATGTCAGCTCCTCTCCTTGAAGGGGTTGTGCAAGGGCTTATAAATGCAGGTTCAGGTGAGGAGGCTGGGGAGAAATGGCATTGAGGAATTACTTCATGATGTTATCTCCCTCATTTGCTTTTTGGTGGCGCTACTCCATGGTCAGCAGACGTTGATTCACTGGCTTTCCAAATACAGTCAGGACATCCTTTTTTGATGTTTCTATAGGATAAGCTTAACATAAAGAATTTTGTAAATTTTTCTTCTTCCCTCAAGGTAATGATTTTAGTGAAAACAGGGACTGGTTTCTAATTCTTGGGACTGTTTGTTCTGGCTTAAGATACGGTCAGTTGATTGTTATTTATATGGATGGTTAATGGAATTTCTTTGCTTTTAAAGGCAGTCTAGGAATTTTACCATTTAACCTTTAAGCCCCAAGATGGAGGCTCAGCTTAACATGGAGTCCCTCTTGCTCTTCCCTATCCTATTTTACGTCTACTGTGGAAAGAATTTCCTGTTCTTCACTCATCTTTCTACTGGGTTCTTGCCCTCCTGCTTATTTATTTGCTTCATGTATTAGGGTAATTACTTTGTAGTCTATAATATACGTAGCAAATATTTTTGCTGAGTCTTGGGATTTTATTTGACACTGTGGAGGTATTTTTTTTGCTATGCAGAACTTTAAAAATGTCTATGTAGTCAGAGTTAACCAAATTTATCGATCATTTTATTTATGCCTTCTGGAATTTTCATACTTAAAATTAATTTCTGTTTTAATGCACTTGCAAACTGGAGAGAAAAAGCAATCCCCTTCCCTCTTTTAACCTTACTCTGCCTGCTATAGATGGACTTCATTCATTCACTCCTCCTCAGCCCTGGGCTGGGTACTGGGAACACAGGGTTGAATGGGGTACCCATGGCCCAATGGAGAGAGAGACAAGTGACCCACCAGTGACATGCAGTATGCTGGGGGCTCTGATGGGGGATGCAGGGTGTCCAGCTCCGTGAAGGGGAGGAGGCGCAGGGTTTTCAATGGGGTGAGGCCAGGCT
The DNA here is from genome assembly GCF_040802235.1 of Manis javanica. NCBI lineage: Eukaryota > Metazoa > Chordata > Mammalia > Pholidota > Manidae > Manis > Manis javanica. The sequence goes on along the minus strand of NC_133157.1, from coordinate 31,315,530 downwards.
GAATCTTGATATAAAGAGTTATTCTGGCAAAATAACGGTGGGGTGGGGTGGGGCCGGGTGGATGGCAGAGAGGAAAGCATTTGATTTGGTGAGATTGGGTGGAGGGGGGCAGCCTGTGACAGCCCGAGGCACTGGAGGGATTATGCTGGGACATGGCCAAGAGCCAGCATGCAGCTGCGTCCAGACCGCAAAGGCCGATCAAGCCTGGTGGTGGCAGTTTTACGCTAACCCCGAGGGCCACAGATGGCCATAGAAGGCTTCAAGGCAAGGCACCAACATAATCATATTTGCTCTTCTGTTGAGGCAGGGATAGTTGTTTTCATTAAAGTGTTGTGAAATATTTTCCATGATACTTTTAATAAAGAACAATACAATGAATACTTCTTTTGAATATTGCCTCGTTTAAGAAAAACATCATCCCTATAGCTAGAAAGCCCATGCTCCTGAATCACATCTTTCTTCTCTCATAAACACTGGCATATAAAATGGCAGAGTTGCATCTTAAATGTTCTCCCTGCAAAAAAGATATAATTATGTGACACGATGGAGGTGTTAGCTAAAGCTACTGGTAGTAATCATATTGAAGTATATAATGTATCAAATCAACATCTTGTACACCTTGAACATACACAGTGTTATATGTCAATAATGTTTCAATTAAAATTTGACACACTTGCTTTGGAGAACATTTTAGCAACATCCAGTGAAAATGCAGATGTACATCCCCATGTCATCCAATAATTCAACCCCAGGTGGTAGAATTAGATGCACAGGTAAGCAGAAAGAGACATGTAAAGATCATAGCAGTTATGTTTCTAATAGGAATGGGAACCTTACTTTACATCAAAAGAAAAGTGAACCAATCCATTATGGCTTATTTACACCATAGAGTACTGCTGTGAAAATCAAAGACCCGGAGCCACGTCCCTCGCTAGAGATGGATCTTAAAAATACAATATTGGGGTGGGGTGGGCAAGTGCCTAAAGAATACATGCAGTATGTATGCCAACATTGATATGAGGTTTAGAGATGTGCACAGTAGTACCACATTCTGTTAGGGACACATACATACTCATGTAGTAAACATACAAAGACATGCATAGGAATGATAAACACCAAATCTCCAAAGTGGCTGCTCTGGGGTGTGGGCAGCGGGAGAAGATGGGAGAGTTCATGAGAACTTCAGCTAAATCAGTATTTTCTTCCTTAAGTAGAGTGATAAGCACATGCCTGTTCCTATTATTATTCTTAAAAATTCTACGTAATTATTCTTTTTAACCTGGTATTTACCCAAATTATCATTTCAACATGTAATCAATATAAACATTATTAATGAGCTATTTTGCCAAACTAAACTGGTTTGTATTTTATATTTACGGCGCATCTCAGTTGGGATCACCCACACTGCAAGTGCTCAGGAGCCACACTTGGCGAACACTGAACAGGCAGGGTTAACGTATCTCAGATAGAGAGACTGTATCTGGTGGCCCTGGAGATTCCTTTCTGAACCTGATGATGATGATGATGCTAATAATACCTACCAGTTATTGAGCATTTTCCATGTGCCAGCACCTTGTATTATCTCATTTAGTCCTCTCATCTAAGCCCTCTTCAAAATTACGGTATAATATAAATACATAAAATTTACCATCCTAACCACTTTTATGTGTCTCACATTATTATTTATGTTTGTTTTGTGCCCTAAATGTTTCATATGGTTTTGTGAGAACCTCCCCCCCACCGCCCCGCCCCAGCACACACACGGAGGCCAGCTGCTGCTGACTTAGGCGTCCTGGCATCCCTCACTCCCATCCTCCAGGGAAGCTTGAGTTCCTGGACCATTCAGACTTTTATCTGCATCCCCCTTGCTGCTGAAGGGCCACTGGCACTGCCAGAACCACTGGGAGAGCCCCTGTCTGCTGAGACCGAGCCAACCAGCCGAGGTGTGAGCAGTCCTGGCTCAAAGACATCCTGTCACCCACTGGTCATGCAGGCTCAGGCCAGTCCCCCCGTCTCCCCCAGCCTTGGTTCTTAATCTGTGAAATGGGATAACAGCAGTAGTTCCTAGGACTGCAGTGAGGCTGAGCAATATCATGCATGAAAACCCAGTTGTTACTGTTCTTTGTGGGGAGGTCAGGGCACAGAGGCGGGGTGTCCGGGCCCCATCTTCAGCCCCCCTTCCCATCAGCGCGGTGGGAGCAGTGACTCCTGGCCACCCTGTCCTGGGGTGCTGCATGGATATTACAAAAGGGAAGTGCGGCGAGTGTTCAGCCATTACCACCATATTTACCGGGTGACACCAGTGGTCCCGTTGAACTGTTCTCATGGAACCCACATCGCGGGGGAGGACACAGCCTGAGAGCAGTGCGGGTGACTCACCTGAAGCCACACAGCTAGCTCGTTGTCCACTCAGACTGGGAGGCAGGCTGGGTTCATCAGGCGGGGCTTTCCTTGCAGTGCCCCCAAGCGGCTTGGGTTTCCTCGGAGGCTGGCCGAGTCCCCTGAGGTCACTCAGGCTCTCAGAGCCCTAGGCCTCTGGGGAGTGTGCCCTGCCTTCTCATCTCTTTGGGAGAACACTGCCTGATTCTGACCCTCCCTGCATCCAGGCTTCCTCATCTGGCTGAATCCTTGGGGTCCAGCTTCACTTCCAAGGCCTAAGGGCCCTGTTTGTCCACTGCCCTTGCTGCGGGGGTCCTGTCTGCCTGTCTCATTGCTGGAACCTTCGCATCCCCTCGGGAGTGGGTGTGTGTCCCCGCAAGCTGGCCTGCAGCCTTCTCCCGGGGGGCAGTGGTGGGGCGGGCCAGGCTCCTGAGCTGCAGCCCTTGCCAGGCCCCAACCATGGAGCCCGAGCCCAGACTCTGGGATCGGATGATCCGTCTTTGAACCCTGAGAGAATTTACCCCGGGCAAATTTATTAACTACTCTTAAGTTTTCTATGAAGTAAAATGGGGGTACTCATACCCACACTCATGTACTTGGTGCGAGGATTAAATGGCCTACTGTGTGGCAGAGTTCAGAGCAGAGCCTGGCTCAGGGTGAGAGCTCAGGGCTGCTGCTGATGACAAGGCGCCATGACAGCCAGGACAAAGGTCCATGATGACAGTGGTGCGAATTTCAAGTGTCCTGACGTGTGAGAACACTTCACTTTAGCCCTGCTTTTTCCCCGCACCCTGAGGCACTCAAACAGTAGAGTTCATTCAAAACAAAACAGAGCAAGCTTCCGTAGTTTTATAGAAAGAAATGGAGAGAAAGTCTCCAAGTTGATGGGAGAACATTATATACTTTAGGAGTATTCAAGGAAATATTTTGAAATGTTTTCCAAACTGCAGGTCATGACCTATTAGTGGGTAATGAAATAAATTAATAGACTGTTTTCAATATATTTTTAATAAAAGAGAAAACAAATTATTAAATAGAAAAGAAAATATGAAAGGGCCTGGTATGTATTAAGAGTAAAGAATGTTTTATGAAACATCTGTTTCAGTGTTACAAATATGTATTTATCTAAACAGACACACTGGGTCACAATGTAAATGCATTTCTTATTGTGGTTTCTTGTCAAAAAAGTTTGAAAAACAGTAATTAAGAAACTACAGTAGGGTTCCTGAGGGGTCCCATTTTATTTGTTATTTTATTTCTTCCTCTTTTCCAAGTAGAGGAGAATATATGTGTGAAGCATGTCCTCTCCCTCCTTTCCTACAGAATTGGCTTCCCAGAGCCCCCTGGACCTCACTGAGCTTGTCGGCGTCCCTCTGCCCTCGTCTGTGTCCTTTGTCTCCGGCTATGGCGGCTTCCCAGCCTACAGCTTCGAGCCTGGTGCCAATGTTGGCCGCCCCGCCAGGACCCTCCTCCCTCCAACCTTCTTCAGGGACTTTGCCATCAGCGCCACGGTGAAGCCCAGCAGCGCCCGAGGCGGTGTGCTCTTTGCTGTCACTGATGCCCTACAGAAGGTCATCTACCTGGGCCTGCGCCTCTCGGGTGTGGAGGATGGTCGCCAGAGGGTCATCCTCTACTACACAGAGCCTGGCTCCCATGTGTCACACGAGGCTGCCGCCTTCCTGGTACCCGTGATGACCCACAGGTGGAACCGCTTCGCTGTGATCGTCGAGGGCGAGGAAGTGACCCTCCTCGTGGACTGTGAGGAGCATAGCCATGTTCCCTTCCCGAGGTCCTCCCGGGCCTTGGCTTTTGAGGCCAGTGCAGGAATCTTCGTGGGCAATGCAGGAGCCACAGGGCTGGAGAGATTCACCGTGAGTCCAAGCCTTGCAGATCAGGGAGGCCATGGGACACTGCAACAAGCATATGCCACTATTCCTGTTATTGTTTTTGTCTTATGTCCTTAAAGAGACATGCACGTATGGTGGGAAGAGCACTCAGCCCAGAACCCAAAACTAGGTTCGCGTCCTCAGTTTTTTATTTATCCTGATGACTGTAGACAATACTCAGATTCTCCATTTTCTCATCTGAAAGTGGGGATAAGAAAACCTACGCCATGGGGTTGTAGTCAAGTGAAATAGCCTGTGTGAAAGTGCTTTGTGCATTTTAATGCATTTGCACTAAGTAATTTCTACAAAGGTGGAATAAGCCTGAATGTCAGAGAGGTAGTTTCTTTTTCTCCTTTTGGACAATGTGCCCTGAAAAAATATCAGAAAAGCGACCTTGCTGTCAATATGGGCTTCTGTGAATAGCCAGCCATTCTAAGATATTGTGGTTCTTCATTTATCAGCACCTGTCCTTACTGATGCCTTACCTGGCTGAGACAAGACGGTGCCGGGGGCAGAGTGTGGGTTTATGTGGAAGACAGAATCTCAAGTGTTAAAATCTGATTAATGATTTTTCAATACTCCCTTTAGGAGCATTGTGGAGAACGAACTCTCAGGTGTTGGGAGAGGAGGCTGGGAGGCTGGCTAGCAGCTTTTCGTGGGATGAGGCCTTCCAGCCAACACGATTTGAGCTACAAGGGAAAGACACATTCTGCAAGAGGGGAGATGTGCATTTTAGGGCCTACCCCTGAAAAACTGGGGCCTGGGGCCCAGTTAGGAGGCTGCTGTGTTATTCTGCACTTTGAACTCAATGCTCCCCAAGGGCCTCTCCAACTAGAGGGGCGCATATTACATTGGCCTGGGGAGAGCTGCCCCTAATGAGAGTGGGCCAAGGCGTGGGTCGTTTTCACGGTCACGGCCGCAGGCCTCATACTCCCACACCTGTCCTTTCTCTTGGTCCTCTCTGTTACGAAAGCAATCGTGTTTCCCACTGGTGGTCAAATTAAATGTGCAGGCAGTGGCTTCTGACCTCTCTGCTTTTCCCCAGGGCTCCATACAGCAGCTCACCATCCACCCTGATCCCCGGACTCCTGAGGAGCTCTGTGAAGCCGAAGAATCCTCGGTGAGCAACCCCTCTCCCCCACCACCCCCACCATGGGCCCTGCGGCCCCAGCAGTCATTGGCCAGGAGGGCTGGCGCCCAGGGAATTCTTCATCCCCAGTGTCATGGAGTCTCAAAAATCTCTCATCTTGGCACGTGCTGCAAGTCCTATTTTGGGCTTTTCGGTTTTCTTTTATATTTTAAGAAGCTTCAGCCATCTCCTTAGTGTGGGGGGTATATGTTTCTTCTAAGGTGTTAGGTTCTTCCATGGCTGTGGCAGTCAATGGCCTGGTTTCTAGATTTCCTGCCAAGAAAGGATGCCAGGATTCTAAAATCAAAGTTAAAACTCTAAGACATTCTGGGTCTAATTCCTATAAAAATGAACTTAAATTTAGCTTTTATACTTGGCAAATGAGTCAGTTCTTAAGTTGGGAGTGAAGTGGTAGGCAGGGAAATAGATGGGTCCTCTTCCCCTCCTTCCCCCCCATCTGCCCCTCCCTTCCTCACTCTCCTTGCTTCCCTCCTACCTCCAGGGTTTACTGAGCACCTGCTAGGTGACAGCCCTAGGGGATGCTGGAGATGAAGGGATATACTAGGAGGTGTTTCCATCCTTAAGCTGCACACAAGCACTTACACCCAAATGCAGTAACAGAGTGTGGAACATGGGAGAGCCTCAGATCCAACTCTGCATATGGGTTGAGTGGGGGCAAGAAGGTGAAAGAGGAGGAACCAGAGTAGGTCACGGAGCTGATGCCCAATCACTGACAAGTGCAAGTTACCCAGTTGCAGAAAGGCCATTTCAGGCAGAAGCCAACACGCCATGCAGAAAGTCAGAGGCAGGCAGAGCATGGCATTTTCCTGGAAATTGTGTTCCCCTCTGGTGGTGTCAGCCCCAAAACAAAATACAAGTTGATTTCTTTCATTTAGTAAAAAGCACTGAAGTAGTTGGAAAGTCTTTCAGAGGCGGAATTCAGCTCTCTAAGAATGTTTGCACTCCCTGAGGCCACGATCCTGGCCTGACTTCCTACAAAGCTGAGAGAAGGGAAGGCTTATGTGTATTCATTCCTTTATCTCTGCATTGCTGGAAAGGTAGAAACAATGCAAGAAGCCAAGAATAAGGGATTGTTTACACAATTGTGGCACATGGGCTCCTTGGCTGCCATTAGAGGGCTAATTATGGAGATTAGGAAGACATCCTTTATATGTAACAGTTCCCAACACAGAATTCCCGTGACAGCCATGCAGAGATTGGGAGCGTGCCCTTTGACAGGGATTGAGGGGAACCCGGACGAAATGAATGCAGGTATATTAAAGAGATGGTACATGGATTGTAGGTTTTTGTTTGAGCAATAAAATGTGGAAGGAAACAAAATAGCTAATATATGCCTTGTATGTGTGCTCAGCCCTTAATCCCACTCCCTGTCTCTGTCCGTCTCTCTTTCTTTCTCTTAGACACACATACACACACAGAGAGTTTGTGACTTTCCCAACTGTAACTATTCCCCTTATGCTTGGCATGATCTGTCTCCACACAGGCATCAGGAGAGACCAGTGGGCTTCAGGAGACAGACGGAGTAGCTGAGATCATAGAAGCCGTCACCTACACTCAAGCCCCGGTGAGTACTTGCTGCTGCACAGTATCCACTTGGCCAACTTTTGAGGGCTGAGCATCCATGGTGAGAGCCCACAGCCCCAGGTCTGACGTCTCTGTTCTCGGATCTGTGACTTCAACCATTGGCTCATCTGGGAAGGTTAGAAAAGTATTGGCCAAGCAGCATTTTGCAAAATCCCTGGTGCACTGGAATGCCACTTAACTCCGGAGATTGTCCAAATGCAAATGCTGTGCGATACGGCTTCCCAGCTCAGTGAGCTCAGGTAACTCCCCTCTCTGAGCCTCAGCTCCTTGTTCATGAAATGGTAATCTGAGTCCTATCTCACAGGGTTATCTGAGGGTCAGATGAGGGAGTACAGGGTCAGGTCTCAGCCCAGTGCCTTGGTACGAGGAAGTGGCCCCAAATGGTGGTGGTCGTCACATTGGCTAGGGGCTCTGACTGTAAGAAAGAGGTCAGGGCTCCACTTCTGTGAGATGCAGAGTTCCCCCAGGACTGTCTGTTCAGCCTCATGGGAGAAGCAGCCATCCTTCTGCTGGCACAGGCTTCCTCCTGCTGGCACAGGCTTCCTCCCTCCTGGGAATGTGCCCTGGGGCCAAGACAAGCAAGTGATTTTGAAAGCACTGAGTCAGACCATGGAGACAGCAAGAGCCCATTTTTTAATGAAAACAACCAGCAGTGTCTGAGTCATTGAACACAGAAGCCCCAGCAATCTCCTCAACTGGTCTTACTCACTCTATAAACTCATCTCTGATGGAAGAAAGTGGGAGATGGAAATAAGGCAGAGGTGTGTGTAGGCGAGAATAGGACCACAGTCTGTTAGTGCTGGAGGGAATTAAAGTTCACCTCTGTCTGTACTGAAAACTTCCCTTTGTACATACAGGTGGGCAAACTGAGGCCCAGAGAGGGGAAAAGACTGGCTTTAGGGTATCTGGGCAGAGCTGAGAGGTAAGGAAGGCCCCCTGACACCCCATCCAGTGTTCAGGCCATGACCCTGTGCTTCTGGCCCAGGTGGTGTTTCAGAGGTCCATCCCCAGGACTGCAGTCAATTCTTGGGCAGCTGGGATGGAAGAGTTGAGGGTCCAAGGTGCCTGCCTAGGCATGATGTTGCAATCCGTGTGCCACAGCCTTTGGCCATACCACTGGCATGTCCAGGGCTCATGTAGCGGGGTGCAGGGTGATGGTCCCCCAGGACTTCTGGTCTGATGCTGTCCCCCAGTGCACCAGTTCACAGCTAGGAGGAAGGCCAACTCATGCAGAGATGCCGAGAAAGTTGGTCCTGGGAGAGGGACAGAAAGGGGAGCAGGGTTTGAGAGCATGAGGTGATCATAGGGCTGGGCAGGGAGGGCTTTCTGGTGGAGGGGGCATTGGAACCAGTGAGCTCTGAACAGAGGTAGAGAAACAGAGAAGGAAGAGGACTGGCATTTCTTGATACCCACTGTGTGCTTCTGTATATATGACTTAACTCAATCATTGCAACAGTCCCGCAAGAGAGATGGCAGCAGACACTCAGGAGGGTTGGGTGGCTTTGCCAGGGTCACACGGTGGTGACCCAAGCCCGGGCCTCCTCCCCTGGACCTCGTACTGCAGAGCAGGGTGGACATGGGAGCATGCCACAGCCAGGAGGGGTACGGACTAAATCCTCACAGTGACCTGATGGACCTGGTGGCTCAAGGGTGCCCAACCCTACTCTCCTCAGTGGTTTTAAAAGACCTGGTAAGATCAAAGTCCCACCAAGTGTGAGTTCAGCTCTGCCACTTACTGGTGTTGATGGTGAGTCAGTAACATGACCTCTCCAGTCTCAGTTTCCTCCTGGGTTAAAGGAGCATGCCCACCATATAGGGTTAGCGCCAGTCAGGTGGCCCCTGTGAAATGCCTGCAGGCCTTGGCCAGCAGCAGCTTCCCGGGAATGTTTTCTGCTGTGGCTACTATTGACTGATAGGTTTATTGTGAGGCTTAGGGAGGTGATGTGTTGGAGTACCAGTTCCTCTTAGGGCCCTTTCCTGCCACCTGCTTCTTGGTTGGCTGGTGATTGGGGCTGCAGGCATGCCAGACCCCTGGGGCTACTTTCAGTCCTTAGGAGGATTCCCCTTGGAATGGGCTCTGGGCCTGGGGGTCCCAGAGCTATAGGTCCTGCTACTAACCTTCTGTGGGTTCCCAGCATTGCCCCTGCAGAGCACACACTTCCTTTGCAGGGCCATGTTTTCCATTCATTCCCACTGAGGCATGGAGGAGTAAAGAGCTTCATCCCCAGGGCTAACCATCCTGGAGGTGGCAGAGCCAGGTCTCCTGCCTGGGGCCACCATGCTGTCAGTCCCAGCACCCGGCACTGGGGCCTTCCCCCCTTTCCCCGTCTCCTGGAAGTTCTCTGTGGCTCCTGTCCGCGGCCACCCCACCGGAATGGGGGACTTTCCCTCTTCTCTCAGATGCCTCCTCCCCTCTCCGTCTGGCTTCTCTCTTGGAATGAATCTCACTTCTCTGTCCTCACCCTTTCCAGCCTGCCACCCTCCAAGACACAAGCCATGACCAGAGATCTAAATCATGCACTGTCTGAGAGGTCAGGGACTTAAAAAGCCAGCCTTCCTCACCTCCTGTCCCATTTAGGGTAAGACTCCCTGCTACCCACTTTTTCCTCCTGCTAAATCTGCTACTGCTGACACATCTTCCCATTTCTGGAAAATTCTATCTTATGCTGAATTAGAATTAATATCCCGGTGGTTCTCAGCCCTGGTTGTGCGTCCAAGTCACATGGTGTGGCAGTGGTGGGAGAATCTTTTAAAAAAAGACTCTTGCCCAGGCTGCATACAGGGGCTCTCAGAATTAGTAGGTCTGGAGTGAGGTCCAACAGTCTGTACTTAGAAAAGCTCTGCAGGTGATTCTGAGCCACCAGGACCTCTCTTCCAGCCAAATCCAAGTGCTCACAGGTTCCGGAACACACCAAGCCTGTTCATGCCCCTACCATGCCTTGGCTACTGCAGTTGACAACCCTTCCCCCTCTCGTCCCTGCCTGGCCAGCTCTTACTGATCCTTCAGGATCGAGTCCACAGCCCCGGTTGGAGGCCACTGCTACATTTCCTTCCTCGCACTCGGCTCTCCTTCTGCTAGCCTGCATGTCACGTTCAGTCACAGTTAGACTGGATCTGTGTTTCTCCATAGTCCACAGTTTAAGGGCAGGCACCTTGTCTTACGTATTCATTTTTGTACCCCGGGGAATCAGCCAGGGACCTGGCACACAGCAGAGCCTCAGGAAATACGTGTTGAATGAATAAATCTGATTGTGTGAATGAGGCTCAGCAAATCACTACACTTCTAATAAAAAAGTCTTAAGACTCAACATTCCTATTTTGTCACAGGCCATGCGGGTCTCCTGCCCACCCTAACCCCTGACAACCACCAGCCAGCTGTGGAGGTGGGATGCCTGCTCTGATCACATCTGCGTTCTGCCCTTGAATTGGGGGTTTGCAGCTGCCTTGTTGGGAGAGGTCTGGGGTTGGCAGGCTGGAGTCAGTGAATTTGTTAACTCAGACTTTGCCCCCTTGAGTTACAGAGCTCAGCTCGCCATTCCCTTGCTGCCCTGTGTTTCCTGCACCCTCACCTGCCCTCCTGGCCTTGCCCCAAAACCCAAGTCCTTCATACAGCAACTCTGCTTCCAGCCACAGCAACTTTACTGCAGGCTTCATTGACACCATCAGGGAACCCTGGTTGAGTGCCTTCGTCCCAGCCCCTTCCTCAAAGGGAGAGGAGGACCTGTCTGGGCAGGGGTCCTTGCCACGCTGCAAGGGCACCAGGCAGCTGGGACCTATCAGGACGTCCTACCTGGCCTCCTGCACAGCTTTGCCTGTGGTGGGGCCTGCTCTGCTCTTCCCGCAGTGCCCTGGTTCCTGCTTCACTGGGCCTCTGGAGGGCAGCCTTCTGGTCTCTTGGCTTAAACTTCAGCTCTCAAACCGCAAATCCACACTCCCATTGGCACCAGGGTGGACTCCCCAAAGTGCACACCTGCCCACACCTCTCTGCCTCACCTGGCTCTGTCCCCCCTGCTTCCCTCCCCAAACCCTTGCTTGCCAAGCGCAGGTGACAGGCCCTGACAATGCTGTGTCATTTCTCCCTCCACCCTTGTTTTCTAAAACTCTGCTCATTCTTTAAGGCTCAACTCTTTGAAGCCTTCCATTCCTGTCTCCACCCTGGAGATTTTACAGTACAATAAAATATATCTTTAATTTTAGTGTATCAATAGTTCATTATTGAAAAAAACAGCAAATACAGATGAGCCAAAAAGATAAAACAATCACCCCTAAGACCAACACATAGAGAAAACGACTACCCAGATGGTGGTCTTTCTCAAACTGGTGATGTTGATAGCTACCATTTATGTGCTCAGACTGTGGGCCTGGCCCTGCGCTAAGCCCCTCCTTGCATTTTCTATTCTGTGAGTGGTTATTACCATCCCTGTTTTACAGAGGAGGAAACTGAGGTTACATGACTTGCCCAATATAACATAAGTAAGCAGAGAGCTGGGATTTGCCGTAAGTTTGATTATAAGAACTGAACCGTTAAATCTTAAATTATGGGACTCATAAGAATCTCCTTTGTTCTGATGGACCTAACTATCTGTACACTGGATTCTGACATTAAGAAAATAACTTCTATTAGGATAGGTAAGTGATGCTGCAATAACCAGTGAACTCTGAGGTCTTAATGTCCTAGTGATTTCTTGTTCATATCACAGGTCCAACACTGATCAGCAGGACCCTTCCATGCACTCTCAACCCCTTGAGCTCAGAAGCGATGAGGCTTTTTGAGTATCAACAAGCCCTGGGCTCAGGAGCTGGTCTGTTCCTGGGTCTGGCTGTGATGCCATGACCTTTGTGGCCCCCATCAGGATTTCTGCCTGGATCTCTGAACTGCTTTGTATTTTCCACTGTTGGAGTTTTTTGTTTGTTCATTTTTCTCTAGTTGGTAAAGGTGGTTAAGATACTGGCCCTAGAAAAAGCTACACAGATCCAGGAGTTTCCTTAGATGGAAATCACACCCACCTTACATTTTAAAGGTGTTCATTGCACATCTTAGATTGGATTTTTATGGCATTTATGGATACAGCCAGGTTCGTTCATTCATTCATTCATTCATTCATTCTTGCATCTAACAGATCTTTGTCGAGCACCTCCTCTGTTTTGGCCTAGAATGTAGGGATCCCAGAAATGTGGTCCCTGTGCTCAGAGAACTTCAGCCGAGATTAGCGAAGTCTTGCTATAAACTGAACAGAATTTAATGACTCCTAGCACCTTTTTCAGGCCTTGGAAAGTTCAGTGATTGTCCAAGTACGTGATAGAAAAGGTTTTCTTTGGGTTTATTCAGCACTTCATGGATATATTTTCTCCAATGATACTCACTGCCATTTTGTGTGCTTGCCTGCCAAATAAATCCTTTTGGGTCTCGTTTTTCCTCCCTTCAGTCTAAAGAGGCAAGAGTTGAACCTATAAGCACACCTCCGACTCCGTTCCCTTCCTCTGAGGATGCAGAACTTTCTGGTGAGCCTGTACCTGAGGGGACCCTGGAAACCACTAACCTGAGCATCATCCTCCACAGCAGCCCTGAACAAGGCGAGTCTCCAGTGCACCTTCATATGCTGTGACCTTTTACTGGATGATTACTATGACCCCAGCCTGGGTGATGCGTGGGACATAGAGCATCTCAGTTTCATCCCCTCAACCCTTTGAGGAAGGAATTATAATCATCCTCATTTTATAGAACAGATGGGGAAATTGAATCATAGAGAAGTTACTTATCCAACAAAATCTCTGTAAATGGCAGAGCTACATTTAAACTTTTAACCCCCAGACTCCACCCTCCAGGAGGTCCTGAGGTTCAACAGAAAAGCTTGTAATAATTGTTGCTACTTATTAAATACCTACTGTGTGCCAACTATTTACATATTTCATCTTCAGTCCAGACAAAGCCCTAGCTGCTATTGTTAGCTAGTATTTTACAGACGGAAAATCTGACATTAAAAGGTTAAGTAATATGCCCATAATCATGTACCTAGTGAGTGGTGGGACTCATCCAGCTCCCAGGCCTGACTCCAGAATCCCCACCCTTTCCAGCCTCAGCCACAAAATCCCTGACTCTCAGAGGATCAGATCAGGTCATCCAAACTCCTGGGTAGCACACGTGGGAAATGAGGCCAGAGAGGGGCAGGCACCCAGCAGGCCAGTGGCAGGCCCTGGGTTGAGTGCTGGCCTCCTGGCTCCCCATCCAGGGCTCTGGCCCCTGCCTGCCATTCCCCAAGCCATGCAGAGCAGCACTGACAAAAGCCCAGGATCTGATGTGATCCACAGGCTGCAGCTTAACGCTTGCCCAAGGCCTGAGATTGGCCTGCGTTTTCTGCCCTTTATCAGGGGAGACACCATTTCAGATGGAGGTCACAGCCAATGCCAGAGCACCAAGATTTAGGTGTGAGGTCAAAAAACAACCCAGACTGCCCACAGTATGGACTGGCTGGGAAAATTGTGTTTCATTCATATGTAGACCTGAAATTAGTGATGCCGAAGACTTAACGACCCAAGGACACAGTCCATGAAGAAAAGAGATTTCAAAACCATGTGTGTGTGATGACCATAATTTTGAATGTTATTTATATCAACATAAAACCACATAGAGCGGGGTGCATATGTGCGTTAGAATAATATACAACAAAATGCTATGAGTAGTTATCTCCGGGTGGTAGGATACTGATGATTTTTTATTCTCTTTTTTGTGCTTCTGTATTTTACAAATCTATAATCATGTGTCTCATTCTTTTTACTTCTGCCATTAGTATTTTATCAGTATTTTGACATCAGTAAATGAATGTTATTTTAACAACTAAATTTGGAAGGTCTGTGGGTGACAGAAAGTGTGCAGGACTGAGTGAAAAAAATGTATAATAACTCGTTAAAGTCATAATACACCCAGGGGGTTGGGTGTTGCTGTGGAGAAACCTCAGGGTGAGCACAGACAGCTGGGGTGGAAGCCCTGCTCAAGCCTCCTCATTTGCTGTTAAGCCGAGGGCAAGTTGCTGAACATTTCCAAGCTTTAGATTCTTTAACTGTCCCCTGGGAATGTTCACAATCCCAGCCTCCCCGTGGATGAGAGGATTGAACACAGCCGCAGATGTGGAAGCGGTTTATGAATTGTGAATGCTGTTCTCCTGGGTGCAATTAGGATCTCCGAGGAGGGGCAAGGAGCCCCCGGGCTGCAGGGCCCGGGCGGGGATGTCTCCTAGCCAGGGGGATGAGTGCAAAGGGTGGGAGCCAAGTGTTGACCGGGACCCAGATCTCAGCACAGCTCACCTGTTCCCTCGGGTCAGCCCGACTCCTCTGGCAGGCAAGAAGCTAAACAGGAACAGTGGAGCTGGCTGAAATGTTCCTGTTCATCTATCTGGGTAGACAGCTCAGGAGGAGAAAGGGGCCTGGATCCCGAAGCCCCTCCCTGGCTAGAGAAAGCCTCCTAATAATTGTATTTCAAGCTTCCCTGACACCACCTTGGCCTGGGACACACCCCGGGGCACACCCCACCCCCACCTCCATCCTTGGAGGGCCTCAGTGCGGGAGAGAGGAATCCCCCTGCCTGGGGACCAGATGGCTGCTTGCACAGCGCCCCCTGGTGGTCACGGCAGGGAGGACGAGAGCGTGGTGATGCGGGGCGGTGGGGGGCCTGCGGCGGGCGGCGGGGGTGGAGGCATGGTGGAATAGTTCAGCACCATCCCTGACGACATTCTTACGAAGGGACTGCGTGGACACCACATGGTGGAAACGCCCAGCACGGGGACAGGCCGACCTGGCTTCAGGGCCATTCCCAACCACTTACTCTTTGTGGGACCTTGTTCCTCCTCTGCAGAGTGGAGTTAATAATGTCCCGGATCAGAACAGGGCACGCCTGCTGTCATGGGTGATAGTGGGCAGACTGAAACCGTGGGATTCCTCTCCTGGCTCCTCCCACCAGCTGTGAGGCGGTGGGAAGGTCCTTGTAACTAGGACAGATGGACTAGCAGGAGGATTAACTGAGGGGGTGCATGGGACATGTTTAGCCCGGGGCTCAGCCTATAACAGGTATGCATTCATGTCAGTATAATTTCTTTTTCTTTGCTCTTAGGACTCCATTTGTATTTTAATATTACCAAAGAACTATGTGCTTGTGGTAACGGTTCAATCAATGCAGAGTTGTATGAAACTAAAAATAGTAGTTTTCTCTCCTATCTTCTGGAGAAACCAGGATTAAGCCAAGTGTGTGCAGCCTATCTGCACACACACACACACACACATACATACATATATATCTATATGTTATATTTTATATGATAATTATATAAGGATGGTGATATATATATATATATATATAATGGTAACAAAGCATGTATATTCATATACAGTTTTTTTCCTTTTACACATATGGAACCATACTGACGATGAACATTTATCAGTTGCTGACTATATGTCAGGAGCAGTCTTCCTGCTTTTCTTGCATTAGCATCTTTAATCCTTGTAGCACATAATCCTCACAACAACCCAATGAGATAGATATTGTTGTTTCCAGTTTATACTGAGGAACCTGAAGCACAGGTTAAACAACTCGCTGCAGGTCATGTTCCTAGTAAGTGGAGAAGCAGGGGTCCCGCCCAGCACCTGGTGCCAGGGCCTGCGGTGGAAAGCGCCATGTTATACCGCCATTTAGAGTTAGTTCGACGCAACTTGGTTGTGTTTCCTCTTAATCCTGTGTATGGACATCTTTTCAAGTCAGTAGATGAAGGGATACCTCATTCTTTTTCAAGACTGAAAAATGCAGTTATTAATTGCAGAATGCAATTCCTTAGGGTCTGGTGAGATCCTGAATGACACACTGGAGGGAGTTCCTACTATGGATGGTGCTCCTATTACAGAAATGGGCTCAGGAGATGGGACTTTCCTCCATGTCACCGAAGAGGTGAGTGAATGGGAAATTTAATTTGCTCATTTCAGACTTGCTGGTGACATTTATTGGGCACCGTAGAGAACCACAGGGGTTTAGTTGAATGTCTGGGAGACTGCCTCCCTCCTGCTGGCACAGAGGAAGCCAGAGTCCCAGGGCCCCAGAGCCTCTGAGGGATGCACTGGGACAGGGGAGGCGATGCAGAGCTCACTGGTCCCCACACCTGCCTGGGATGAATACGGGGTCCCCACCACGGTTCCACCTCCTTCCTGCTGAATGATGAAGATGCCCGGCCTCTTCCACCCTTTGTGCCCCTTCAAGACAGAATCAGATTAACTGCTTGCATGTCCTCTCTACTGTTGGTAATTGGCCTTTAAACCTGCAAAGCCAGTTTTTAAAATTCTGGACACAGCAGTGTGCCAAAGTAAAGGAAATGTATTTTTCTCACAACTGCCTCTGCTAAAAACCCGCAGAATCAGGTCATTCTTTTCGTTATCCTGGGATGATGAAAATTAATTCCTTCTCCTACCCTCCTAGGCACTATCTGATAACAGCCTATTTTCACAGGTATTTTTAAAGTCCAGTCCAGCATAATATTGAAAATCCCGTCCCTTTGTCTTCTAAACTCCAAAGAATGCACACATTCAATTCACTAAATGATTTGTAGTGAGGAGAAGGGAAGGGGAAAGCCATAGCTCACTGAAAATTCTTCCCAAAGGAATTCTTATGCCCACCCCCCAGAATGAATTCTTTACTGTTTCTTCTATAGCCTGGAGGCTCGTGATGGGCTGATGCTGGTAGAACTGATTGCATTTCACTGTCTCTTAGCCCGTCTCACAGAAGTGGTCCGGTTTCTTCTTTTGTCGTGTGGTGGTTACCTGATGCCTGTGGAATTGAATTAATTGTACAATTAATTAATTAATTTTACTTAATAGTAAAGCCCATTGGGACTTTAGCTGAAGTTGAGTCAGAAAGAGCCTCATTTAAAAATCTGTCACATCATCTTGTTTCTGTTTTTTTGGAACAATAATTCTGCAAGGACTTAATATATGAAAAAAGGGTTCAATGGTCAAATAAGTTTGGGAAATGTTCTGCTGTATATCCTCCTTACTGTAGGCTCTGAGAAGTCCAGCACAAGAAAATGTAACTTTGATCACTTAGTATTTTTAGTATCCAAAGGAATTACTTTCTGGAAAAAAAACCTGTAAAAGAAAATTTAAGAAAAAAATGAAATAAGACCTAGTTCACCCATCCAATCCCTCCCCTTTGGTAACCACTAGTCACTTTTTAGTGTCTGAGTCCACGGCTGTTTCGTTCCTTCTGTTTTGCTTTGTTTTTATTTTCCACAAATAAGTGAAATCATATGATATTTGTCTTTCTCTACCTGGCTTATTTCACTGAGCATAATACCCTTTAAATCTATCCAGGTTGTTGCAAATGGCAGAATTTTTTTTAAATGTCTGAATAGTATTCCATTGTGTATATGTACCAGTGCTTTATGTATTCATCTACTAATGGACCCTTAGGTATCTTCCATATTTTGGCTGTTGTAACTAATGCAGCAATAAACATAGAGGTGCTTTATCTGTTTGAATAAGGGATTTTGTTTTACTCAGGTAAATTCCTAGAAGTGGAATTACTGGGTCAAATGATACTTCTCTTTTCAGTTATTTTGAGGAACCTCCCTACTGCTTTCCAACTGACATTCCCACCAACAGTGCAGGAGGGTATCCATTTCTCCACATCCTCGCCAACACTTGTTATTTCTTGTTTTTTGGATTGTGGTCATTCTTACTGGTGCAAGGTGATACCTCATTGTGGTTTTGATTTGCATTTCCCTGATGATTAGTCATGTGGGGCATCTTTTAATGAGCCTGGCCACATGTATTTCTTCTTTGGAGAAATGTCTATTCAGGTCCTCTGCCCATCATTTTTTAATTGAATTATTTGTTTTGGTGTTGGGGCATATAGCTCTTTGTGTATTATTCGACTCGTTCTTATGGCTTCTGGATGGCACACAGGGGAGGTCACAGGAGGCGGTGGTGTCTGAATGGAAGTGTCTGGGGCTGGGCAGGCTGACTCAGAAGGAAGTGGTCCTCTGGTCTGTGGAATGTGCACACAGATGCTTGGAATCAAACAGAGCCGTGGGTGCCTTGCAGTTGCTACTGTCCATGGATTCTGTGATTCTGAGACTGTTATGGGGCTGGGCTGAAGTCATAAATAACCAAGTGCTTTAAGAGAAGAAGCTGCAGCAGTGCAAGTTGCTAGAGGGCTGTGGGCAGGTTTCTCTGCGACCACAGGCACGCTGACCAGGGCCATGGTTCTCTGTGATGACTGTGTTTCAGAGTCCACATACTGAAGGACTGTCAGCGACAGTAGCAGCCTGGGAGGCTGAGGTGCCCGTCAGCACTGCTGCGGAAGCAGAGGCAGGCAGTGTGTCCACTGGAGGGCTCACCCTCTCCTCGTTTGCCCAGCACCCTGGAGAAGGGGTCGCTCTGGTAAGCAGCTGGAGTTCACGCTCCACTGTACTCACTTCCAGGGGAGGGTGGGCACCTCGGGGTGGGACTAGTCACTGGCCTTCCTCATCTGTTTGCAAAGTGCACAGCGAAGCCTTGTGGGGCCAGGCCTAAGTAGACGCTGGTTTGGAAGTTGAGGCATCTATGACTCATTCAGCAGATGGCTGTGGAGTGCCATGCTGTGCCCGGCACTAGGTAAATAGGACAGACCCAGTTCCTGGGGACAGAGTGCTAAGAGGTGCAGTGGGAGGAGACCAGTGCTCTGTAAGAACCAAAAAGGGGCCCAGAGCCCAGACTCAGGTGTCGGGAGCCTTCCTGGGGAAAGGATGCTTCAGGTGGGACTAAGGGAGTGCCTGCAAGTGGCCTAGCAGATGGAGCAGGGCAGCTGTTCCCGGAGGTGGGCCAGCGGGAGCAAGACCTGGAGGCGTCAGTGTGAACATACAACACCCTGAACAAGAGCTGCATGGCTGCGGGGTCAGGGTGAGCAAGGAGAGACCGGAGATGTGCCTAGGGAGGCCTCTCTGACCGGGGAGCCATGAGGAGCCTGGGCGTGTACAGCAGAAACGGGGAGTCACTGGAAGGGGTTAGAGCAGGAAGAGACACAGTCAGAGTAGGACTTTAAGTGGAGAAAGGATGGGGGCAGCAAGGCTGGAGGCAGGGCTCGGGCTCAGAGGCTGTGTTGAGGTCTGGGGGGTGAGGGGTGGTATTGGCTACCTCTGGGTGTGGTCAATGATGTCAGGTCCTGCCTGGACTCCCAGTGTGTGCAGGCCTGAAAAAAGTCCCCTGGATCTGTCACAGTTGGTGATCTGGAGGAGGTCAGTCTTAGGGATGTGAGAGAGGCGGAAGGCAGGGGCCACTGAGCCGGGAGACTGAGGCCAGGAAGTGGCCAGTGAGGCCAGCCAGCCCCTTCAACAACATTCTGAGGACCTGGGTTTTGTGCCAGACCACAATATGGACACTCAGTGGAAGCTCCACCCTTGGGGACAGAGATGGCAGGGACTGCTGGGGAGCCCATGTCAGTGGGGTTGGCAGGGAGGAGAAGCAGGGTGGCGGCAGGAGCAGGGGGCTGGCACCTGGGGTGGCATGCAAGGTGTCACAATCAAGGCCATGCTATAAGGTAAGGTCTGGGATATACAGCACCTTGAAAGTGAGGGAGCGACAGGATGCAGGTGTGGAAGGGACCCCGGCTGTCTGCCCCTCCAGCCATACTGCAGCTGGTCACTGACCTGGTTGCTTGTGGTGTCTTGCCGTTCAGGGTTCAGACGCTGAAGAAGGTTCAGGAGTGACAGCAGCCTGGGAGACCAAGGTGCCCATCAGTACTGATGGGGAAGCAGAGGCTGGCAGTGTGCCCTCCGGGGGACCGACTCTCTCCATGTCCACCCAGGACCCTAGGGAAGAGGTTACTCTGGTAAGGAGTGTTGGCAGGTTGAGGTCATGGCTGGGAGCAGATCCTGCCCTTGTCAGAGACCCAGTCCTCATTCTGGTCAGCAAATTCAGAGGAAGCTGACCAGGCAGGAGGCACCTCTCTGACCACATACTCCCTTGGGTGGAGTTGCCAAGGCATGGGCAAGCATGTGGTGAGCCCCTGGAGGCTTGGGGACCGTGCAGGCTGACAGCCCCAGCTGGCCTGTTGGGGCCGGGCCCAGGGAGATGTGTGTTGGGAGAGGTGGGAGTACGTCCCTAGGCTGACACAGGGGCCCGCACCCCCAGCAGCAGGGCTCAGGGGCCAGGGTGGGACTGCAGGACAGCACCACCGTGGCCTGTTTCTGGGTGCAAGCACAGGCTGCCGGAGGGCCATGGGCAGTCTGGGTGCAGGCAGGCCCTAACAGAGTCCCAGAGCACATCAGACCTCCTCAGGCAGTGTGGAGAACCGTTCCCAGCTCCTGAGAGCAGAGTGCAAGTATGCAGGGTGACTGGCACATTTGCCCCTATGATATCATGACACTGAATGTCCGGCAAGTGCTTCACGCTCAGCGCCTCCAAACACAGACTCCTCATGTCCACTCCTCCTGTGTTTCCACCTCGAATGGATGGGCCTCTCACCCCCCAATTGCCTAATCCAGGATTCTCTTCTCTCTTCCTTATTTCCCACATCCCATCAAGCATGGTCTGGTTGATTTTTCCACCTAAACACAACATGGGCCTCTTCCTTCTTGCCTTCTCCAATGCCGGCCCCTGGGCCACCGTGGCCCTGGCCCATGGCCTCCTCCACCCTCTGCCTGACTCCTCATGGGGGGGCAGCCCTCTGCAGGGAGCTTCCCCTTGCCCTTGCTTCAGCCCTGCCCTCCCACCTGGCCCTCAAGGCCTCGCAGGGTCTGGCCCAGGCAGCCCCAGCAACCACTGTCCCCCTGCTCTTGGCCCTCCAGCTTCACTGACCTTATGTCAGTTTCTTGAATGTGCCTCTTCCCTTCTTACTCTAGAATCTTCCTGTACCCTCTCCTCTCTGCCTGGAAACTTCTCCTCCCTCCTCCCCTCCTTCAACTACTGCTTAGCCTTCAGAGTCCAGCACAAACACCACTTTGTCAAGGAGATGCCATTCCCAACTGAGAAGTCTCCCCATCAGACACATTTATGGTGCCCCAACCTTCTCCTTGGAAGGCCTCATTATAATTGTAATTAATCATAAACTTGGTAAATAGTTCACTTCTGGCTCCCTAGCAGACTGTAAGCCCTGTGAGCACAGGGGTTATGTGCATCTTACTCACTGATCTGTCTTCATCACTGTAAATGACGGGTATTTGCTGGGTGACTGAATGGAGGGGGTCACCTGGCCGTCACACACCGACAACACTGGCTTCGGAGATCAGTCCACACGTTTGCTCCCAGCCTTTCACCTTGGTCCATCTGGAGAACCTTTGCAGTTGTGGGGGGGGCAGGGGTACCCTGACAAGGGGGCAGAGATCTCTAGGCCACTTGACAGTTACATGGCCTACTTTCATGAACAAAGTGGCCGCCATCCCCACCTCCTCCTCCTTATCCTTCTGTCTTCTCCTTCATCTCTCACCTCTCATCCTCATCCTTCCTCATTTCCCTCCTCCCCCACTGCTTCTTTAAGAGCAAAGCACTTGTCACAGGGAGAAAACCAGGGATCAGCTCCATGTTCTGCCAAGTCTTGACTTAGCAGGAACCAGAACTTGACTGTGTGGAGCTGGAAGGGCTGCCTGTGCAGGCGGTGAGCTCCTAGTTGCTGAAGAGATGCGGGCTGAGGCCCCAGGTCCTGCAGAAGCAGATTCAGGGAACTCTGGGAGATGGCTGGGATGAGCCGGAAGTGCATCCCAGCGGCTCCAGGACACTGTGGGTTAAGGCCTGCTCTGCTCAGCGTCTCATGGCCCCGGCAGTTCCTGCCTGCAGTCACGATCCCACTGGACCAGCGTGTGAAGGAAGTGGCATGATCCCTCATGCTGGTTTTGTTTCAGAGTCCAGGCAGTGAAGAAAGTTTGCCAACAGCAGCAGCTACAACAGAACTGCCCCTCAGCACTTTCGAAGAAGAGGAGGCTGGCTGGGTCCCCACAGTTGGGCTGGTGCCCCTCATGCCTACGGCACTCCCTGAGGCAGCAGTCACTCCCGTAAGTGTCTCCTAGTACCTCTCTGGCTCAGGGAGGGAGAGAAGCCAGCCTCAGGGGACAGCAGCAGGTGCTGGCCTGCCCGGAGGCAGGGCACATGCATCTTGGTTAGAGCAGGTGACTGGACGGGCACAGCTGGAGGGCCAGGAAGCAGCATGTCAGAGGAGGTCAGGGGATCAGGTTTGTGTCTGGCCCTGCCACCTCCTAGCTGTGCCCAAGAATTTTCTCAGGGTGGCCCATAGTGGGAAGGGGTTTCTGGGAGAAGGGCGGCATTGAGTGCCCCATCACAGGGGAGGGGGCCTAGAGGAAATGCACATTTCAGAAGGTGATTATGAGTCTGTGCTTCTGTGACTGTGTCAGGGTAATGATGGTAGGTAAGACAATGTTGTGCGATGGGCTAGCGCCATAGCAATGGGAGTCACCAAAACTCACCAGCAGCTGTGGGCACATTGAGTCATGGGTGAGGTGACATGATTCCGTGTGTTGCTTTTGCTTTTCAGGGTCTTGGTGATGAAGAAGTCTTAGCAGCAGCCACCACAGAGGAGCCCCTCACTGCAGCTGGGGCTGAGGACTCAGGCGGCGCTCCCCCTGAGGGGCCGCCCCTCCCTGCTCCCACAGCAGCTTCTGGAAGGGCCGTCACTCTGGTAAGTGGCATAGAGGCATGAAGATTTGATGTGGCCAGTCTTAGAGAGGAGAGAGAGAAAGGCCAGAGGCCTGGGAGGGGCCTGCTTCCGGCTTGTTCAGAGTTAGGTTTTTGTTTTTGTTTGCAAAGTGTTCCGCTCAGGCATTTGAAGGGCATCCAACCTGGGAACACACAAGAAAGCTGCAGTTTGTAGAGGAAAAAGCAAGAGGTAAGAATCTAGGGCACCCAGCTTCCTGTCCCAGATTGCCTTCAAATTGAAACAAGAACTTCCTAACAGGCAGAGCTCTCCAAAGATGCAGGGGCCCATCTAATTTGTCCTGAGAAAGCTTGTCAGACTTGCAGGAAGTGCAGAGGGAATGGAAGCCTCAGGCTGTGTGTGGGTGGCCTTCAAGGCCCCTCCCGCATGAGTGTCTGTGCGTCTGGGCTGCACCTGTGTGACCTCATGCAAATCCTTTCTTCTCGTTGGGTCTTATTTCCTCATCTGCAAAAGAGGGTGGCTGAGTGTCAGGTCAGAGAACATAGGTCACGGAAGCTTTGGGAAGCTCTGTACACTTACACGGGGTTGCTACCACTTAAGGACTGTAACTTTGTCTTTTAGAAATAGGAAACTAAAGCTGGTCCTCAGCATGGTCCTCAGTGTGATTAAGAGAATAAAATTGCTCTTCAGATATTAATATTTTTAAGAAAACTGTCCCATTGGTGACCAGCTTGGGCACATCAGTGCCCCAAGTAACACTTTGTCGCTCACATGTTCAGAGCCTTGACTCAAGCTGCAGGCATGTAGGCGATCACAGTGCTCTGGGGTGACCCGTGAGGGGAGGGCTGCAGGACCAGACGGCACACCGACGACCCAAAGGCCCAATGCTTGAGCACCTTTGCCAGGCACCCAGTGCTCACCAAGCTCACTGCCTCCTTGTTTGGAGTTGTCTATTTATTCATTGATCACTCATTGACTCAATGCACAGCAACGCAGAGCCTCAATCCAGACATTTGGAGATAGAGCTAAATATGACCTTGTTCCTGTCCCCAAGGAATTCACAGTCAAGAGGCAGGATATAAGCCATTTTTGCTGACGTTTATTAAAGACTCTGTGTTCCAAGTTTATCTGATTCTATTCACACCACTACTCTCTGGTGCAAGGGTATGATCTCCATTTTACAGGTGTGAGACTTAGCGAAATGTGCCTGCGGTTGCATGCCTCAAAGAGGCTGAGCCAGGATTTGAACTGAGGCATGCTGGCCTGCAGAGCTAATGCAACTTCCTTGAGAGTGTGGTGTGGGGGAACAGTCCCAACCCGGGAGCTGGGAGGCCAGTGTCCACCTTCCACGGGTGGCGCTGATGCATGGTGCATCCTGAGTCTCGTTGTCACCACTGAGTGGCAGCAGAGTGAGAGCTCCAGTGTTTAGTCCTCTCTGCACCCTGACCCCTGGACACTTAAGCCAGTACAGCTGTCCTAGTGCACTGCCAGACTACCTGAGGAGCCCTTGCTGCTGGGACTCAGACACCCTGCTAGGTACCTAGCATAGACTCCGCTGGCTGGCTGTGATGCCTGTGGCCCCCAGCTTACACCTTGTGACATCCTAAACAAAGTGCCCTGCCCTTCTGCCCCTCACCCAAGGGACATGCAAAGCACCCAGACCATACCTCCCCGTGATGCCACATCGGATGCAGCCGTACTGCCTGACAGTGCACCTCACCATAGGGCCCATTCTCCTTTTCCTTTCTAAAATTAGTTAATTATGGAAAGCCTAAAAATTCACAGAAGGACTTGGAATACTATACTACCACCCCCAAAACAGACACACCCATCACTAAGTTTGAACAATTATCACCATTTTGCCAATCATACTTTATCTCTTTCACCTCCCATGGCCATCTTTTTTGGAGCAGAGGGGAGAAGGCTGGACTATTTTGAAACAAATCCCAAATACCATGTCATTTAGTTCATAAATACTTTAATGCGTATTGCTGCAAGGTTGATCTGGGACTTTTTTTCCCCTTAGCTACAGTGTCATCCATCAATGGTAATGATAGATGTCATTGTCCATCTAACAAAATTAACAGTAGTTACTTCATATGATCCGATACCCTAGATGTTAAAAAAATTTGCCTTTTTACAGTTAGTTTGAATCTGAATCCAAACAAGATCTACACCTTACATTTGGTTGATGTGTCTCAAAAGTCTTTTGGTCTGTGATTGTCTCCCACCTTCCTTTTTCTTTTGCAATTGATTTGCTGGAGAAAGTGGGTCAGTTGTCCTTGGATCCTTTGTGTTTACTGCTTCGAGAAGTTGGAGCTTGGAGAGGGCCTGCTGAGACCAGCTGTGCTGGTGGGAGTGTTGACAAGTTTACTGCTTCTGAGAAGTTCTTTGTGGACACAGATGAAAAACCATACATATTGTTGACCCAGAAACTTCTGTTCTAGGGATCAGTCCTGACACAGATAGTCAGATATGTAAAATGGCTTTGTTTACAAGGATGTTAATCCCAGTATTGTCCATAGTAGAAAAAACAAGACACAGTTTAATTAGTCAACAATAGGGGATTAACTGAATAAAGTATATTAAAATAATGGAACATTGTACAGCTTTAAAATTATAGTTATTAGGAGTTTTTAATGTTGGGGAAAAATACTTACCATATAATGTTAAGTGAAAAAAGCTGGTTATAAACTTGAGTATATTGTGTGGTCTTAACTGTTTAAAAATAGACACACGCAAAAACCCTAGAAGGAAATACCCTCCCAAAATGTTAGCAGTGTGGCCTCAAGTGGTAGAACTGTTGGGCGGTTGGTAGGTGTCTAATATATTTTGGTGTTTACCCCATGGGAACTTATGATTTTTACACAGGGATTTTTGAAAAGCTCTTAAAAGTGAGGAGGGTATTGGTGGGGAGAGAGAGACTGAGATAGAGAAAGGAGAACAGGAGAGATAAGCACGCAATAGTTCATCCTGGCCTGTAACTAATGAAGGTAGATCATCCCTAAGTGCCTGCGTCAGGAATCTGCAATGAATTGAAACGGATGTCTCAATTCCTGAGCAGATGGTTAAAGCACAATAAGGACAGTCAAGAGAGCACTCACTCTGGAATATCTTTAGGGTCATTTGAATCTTGGAGTCACCGAAGTAGTGGGTGAGATGGGCATCTAAGCCTGGCTCTGCTGAATATCTGTGACAGATTTCTTCACCTCTCTCAGCTTACTCATGCACAAGATGGGGATCATAGTATCTGTCTACCTCTTGGGTTGTAGTGAGGATTGAATGAGTTAATACATGGAAAACTTTACCTAGCACATAGTACATGCTCAAAAAATTAGGTATGTAGAATTATTTACAGATGAGGCCCAGAGAGGGTTAGGGGTTTGCTTAAGGTCACACAGCTCCCAGGAGTCAAGTAGAGGTGAGAGGCTTAGAGTCTGGACTTCTGACCTCTGTTTTGCACTGTCCACAACCACCCATCTTCAGACGTGAGCCAGGAGTTGATCAGCAAAGTCCACGTGGTTCAAATGCAGTCATTCTGTTTCCAAGGTTTTCCCAGTGGTCACTTGGCAAATACTGAGAGCCTATTGTCTGTTGGATGCAGGGGAGCCTACTGTGCTTTTTTTATGGGGCTCACCATGCCCAGCCCAGTACAAGCCCCCAGCTTATGCCCAGCTCACTACTCAGGACCAGGGACTGTCATCAGAGCTGAGCAGTTACATGTCCCAAAAACATGGCACAGGTTTTAACCACATCTTGCTTGAGGTTCAAAGACAACATGTGGGAATAAAAGCACAAGTTGGGCCCAATGGAGAAATGGTTGTTGCTGTCACCATATTGGAGAGCACGTTGGCTTTGATCAAATGCCCTGAGCATGTTACTTGGGGTTCAGTCAATTCTGATCAAGGGACTAGCTGAAGCATAAGAGGTCTGAGCCCAAATGGAGCAAACTGAGTCTGGGAGAATCACAAAACAGCATGCGGCTTTGTTCCGGCCAAGTCTTTTCTTACCGACTGGTGGCCTCGGGCAAGTCCCTTGACCTCCATGCGTCTTGGTTTCCCTACCTGTGATCAGAGGGTCCTTCCAATTCTGCTGTGCTGGGTCTCAGCTCTGGATTCTGCCCCTGATTTTCTTTCTGGGAAAGCACTGGACAAACAGGAGCTTCAGAGCTCCACTGGCCTGGGTTCACTTCTTAGTAATTATAGGATTTCGGGAAAGGTCTTTACCACTTCTTCCAGTTTCTCCAAATGTAAAATAGGGTGCTGATGACTGCCCTATGAGGGAGTAGCCAGAATGAAATGAGGTGATGTTTGTGGAAGGGCTTGTCTGGTGTCTGTCACCACAGAAAAATAACATGTTCCTCCTACTGAAGCAATGGGTGATGTGAAACTATTGCCAAGGGGATGTGCCTGCAGCAACCCTGGCCAGGACGCCCAGGAGCCCAAGTCCTGTGGCCGTCCTGCCTGCGGAGCCGACTCTGGCCATTGACAGCAACCAGCTGCCTCTGGGAGCCTCTCTGTCTCTACTCGGGCCCTGGTCCCCTGCCCTCCTCACTTCTGCAGGGCTGCACCGAAGCCGTCCCGCAGGGCAGGTGGTGTTCCAGCCCTGGCGCCTCTTGAGGCTGCTTGTGGTGGGGTGGGGAAGGAGGGCTGGGGTCTGGGGAAGGTGGTGTCTTCAGTTCTCTCTGCTCTGATCTCCTCAGTGAACTTCAGGTGCCAGTAGGGTTTGGAGGGGGGGGCAGCAGGGGTGTCTGGGAGGGGGGTAATCATACCACCACACATGCTGGGGGATATTTCACTGTCCATGTTTCCATTCCTTTTTGTCACCTGATTTGTCTGAGCTGCCATTTCTCTGGGCCCTTTCTGAAGCCAAAAGCCTCCCAGGATGCCAGTCTTTCTCATTTTCTTTTCTGCTTTTCCTTTCTAAATGGGTGTTCCTGACACTGTGCAAGCATTTCCTACACACCAGCTGCGGGCCAGGCGCTGGGACCCGGATGTGATTCAGGCACCAGACCTGCTGTCCAGGAGACCACGGTCCCAGGGAGCCAGGCCCAGAGCAACAGGGACCCCATAAAGGCTGTGGGGCTGGTGGGAGGAGCAGGGCAGCAGGAGCGGCTTCGGAGTCGGGCCTGGACCCCTGTGCTTTGGCAGGACCTGGACCAGGGGGGCATGCTAGGTGACCGGGAGACATGTGTCCAGTGCCTGTGCACCCCACAGTGTCTACAGGTGGGAGAGGGGACAGTGGGACAGGGTGCACAGCTCTCCACCGACCATCTTGTTCTCTTTAGGGTGAAGCTGAGGGGGGGCTTCCCAGCCACCCTGGACCTGCCGGGCCTGCTGCACCCACGGTGAGATTCCCCCCAGGTTCATCACAGGGGCCAGGGATAGAGCCAAAGGAGGAGTTGACCTGTTGGCTCCAAAGCGCCTTCCAGTCAGACCTCAGGGCTTTTGCTTCTACCAGAACCTTCAGTGAACTCAGGAACAGAATCATTTACATCGTGTTTGTGTGCTGGACCTCCAATGCTCACAGGTCCCTCCAACTCAGCTCATCCCAAACTGTATTCATCACCATGCCCCCAGACCTGCTCCTCCCCCAGGGTTCCCCACCCTTGGGAATGGCACCCCCTCTTCCCGGTTACCAAGAGAGAAACAAGGAAACGTCCTCGAGTGGCCATCCCCAGGGTCCAGCTGTGCAGTGCATCCTCATCCCTCAGTCAACGGCAACAGCCTCCTGACAGTCTTCCTGCCTCCGTATCACCACCTCCCTTCCCCCACCCCTACACACACACCAGTGCAACCTTCCTAAACCCAGCTTTAACCCCTGACCCAGCTTCTCCTTGGGGCCTCTGAATGGGTGCTCCACACACACATTCAAGGATTGAATTAGGCCTCACGTGGTTTCTGTCTTGGGAATTAAGTACCAGAAAGGTGTTTTGGAAATTCCCTTTGGTTCTTTGGAGGAATTTGATGGCATTCAGCAAGTGTGCACTGAGCCCCTTCTCTGTGCCAGGCCTCGCTCTGGACACCAGGCACTTAGAAGTGTCTCAAGAATAGGCCGACCTTGGGGGTGCCCTAGTCTAAAGGGGCTCGCAGACGCACATACAACTAAGTGTCAAGTCAGGTGGCCCAATGGCCAAATTGAGACCTCAATAGAGGTTGGTGGAAACAGATGGGAGAGAAATTCCACCTAGAAACGGGGTGGTGGGGCTTCCTGGAGGAGGTAATGGTGGAACTGGGCCATGAAGATGAGTAGGGATTTGAAGGGCAGGAAAGGGGGCTGAGAAGATATGAGTGAGTACAGTGTGCTTGAGGACTGGCTGTGTCAGCTGCATAGCCGGGAGGCAGTGAGGGGGGAGGGTAGCTGGAGGGGGCAGTGGGAGAAAAGGCCAGAAGGAAAGTTGGCAGCATCAGGTACAGGGCTGCAGAACATGGGAAGCTTTTGGTGACACGGCTGTCTTTGGAGAGTGGCAGGTGAAACCAAGCTGTGGGACTTCCTTCTCTTTCCAGGTGGGAACAGAGGCTGAGGGCTCTGGCCTCGGCTGGGGCTTGGACCTTGGCTCTGGCTCTGGTGACACGATGCACAGTGAGGAGCTGTTAAGGGTGAGTGTGAGGATAGAGGGCCAGGTGTCTGGTTGCCCTCACAGTTTGACCTTCACCACTTCCTGGCTTGGCCCCACCACTCCCACCCCTCACCCATTACAGAGACCTGCCAGCCTCTTCTCTGGGTAGCACTTCACACTTTGGCTTCCAGACCCTTCTTGAAACTTTCCCAACCCTGAGGCAACCCCCTCCCTGCCTCTCCAGACCACTCCTTCTCCCTCTGTTTTTGCTCTCCTGGCCTCTGCCCCTGGTTGCACCCCCGCTGGTCCCTGGTCCCCAGGTAGCACCTGTCTTCTCCAGCTGCAGTGACTTCCAGGCCCCCGACCTCATTCCCAGTCCCTCCTCTGAGTCCCTGTGCTGAATCCCCTCCTAGAAGGCTCCACCCGGCCACCCCTCTGCCTGCTTGGCATGACACGGCCGGAAGGGGTGCAGACTTCCCAGAGGGATGAGTGGAGTGGGAGCCGGATGGGTGCTACCGGCTGCGGGACCAGCCGACTGAGCAGGAACAAGAGACCAGTACACGGCAGGGAGATTTTTAACAAGGGTTAACAACAGGCAGTTTTGACTCACCTCCCAGTATTCAGAAAACTGAAGTAGCCAGAGCATGTCTGAGAATTCCAAGGAACTAGGTTTTTACTGCATACATGTATGTAGGGAGAAGACATGATATAACGGGCTCAAAAAGACTGGCATTCAAATCTCAGCCTTCTACTAATTAGCTGTGTGTGTGACAGAGTGTCTGTTTTTTTAGGGTCCCCCAGGCCCCCCAGGCCCACCTGGCTTGCCTGGGATTCCAGGAAAACCAGGAACTGATGTTTTCATCGGACCCCCTGGATCTCCTGGAGAGGATGGAGTGGCTGGTGAACCTGGGCCCCTGGTGAGCCACTGAAGTCACCCCCTCTCTGTGGCTGCAGAGCTTCCTTCAGCCAGGGAGGGGCATACAGATTGCAGATCCCCGGGCTGTCTAAATCCACAGCAGGCGGAAAACAGCCAGCTAACATTTGTAAGCAAAAATCCTCCTCCGCCAAGTTTTGCTAAGACTCCTGAGAAGGAGCAGCCAAGAAATCACCATCCTGCGCATTGTTTTTCTGTGTTATCATAGTCGGCACAGGAAATGCTGACCCATGTAGAAATCCCGGAATCCTGGGCCATCAGTGCTGGCCTGGAGTGGGAGACCCTCAGTGTGTCTAGTCCAGCCTTGTGCTTGCCTCCCCCACGGGGGAGGAAACTGGATGGGGAGAGTGCAGGGCACTTGGCCGCAGGTGAGAGCCAGCAGAGGTGCAGCAAAGCCAGGGCCTGGCATTCTCTGTGGATGGGCACAGGCTCTGGAATCACCAGCTGGGCCTTCCCAGCCCTGGCCTTTAGTTCTAGGAAGAGTTTATTTGTGGTTCTTAAGAGAGCTGTTGTGGGCTGATTGTCATTGATGTTCCCCAGGGCCCTGAGGGACAGCCTGGACTTGATGGAGCCTCGGGCCTTCCAGGGATGAAAGGGGAGAAGGTAAGGGGAAGATGGGGGGGTTCCTACATGCCGGAGCCACCAGGCCCACACCACCTCTCTCTGACCTCTAGGCCCGACCTTGCCTCTTCTGCGAATGACCCTCTCTAATCCCCTCTCCTGGTCATCTCTGCTGGATGTTCCCATCCCTGGGCTCTATGGGCCTAAACCTGAACTCAGCATCTTCCCTGTGCACGCATGCATGGCCCCAACTTCAGTGAGTGGCACCTCCATCTACCCCAAAACAGTCACCTTGACTCAGAAACAGTCTTCTCTGACTCCTTCCTCCCCTTTTCTTGCCCATCCATTGCCAAAACTGGCCAATCTGATGTCTGTGACCCTCACCTCTCTCTCCACCCCGACCTGACATTCATCTCTTCTCATCCACAGTGTGGCTCCTCACTGGTGCCCCATCCTACCACCCACAGCCCAGCCTCCAGCCACCTACCCAGTCCATCAGCCACTGCCCTCTCCACTGAGAAAGTATCTATGGTCCACTGCCTGCAGGACAAACCCTGACTGTGTGCAGGCCTTTGAGGCCCTTTCCACCCTGCTTTTCTAGCTCCACCTCCCTCTGCTCCCTTGCGTGGCCTCTAGGCCAACCAGCCAACCCTATCCACGTGCATTAGGTCTTCACCTAGACAGCCTTCTGTCCTTTGCACATAGTTTTCTCTCCATCCCGGATGTCCTCTCCCTTTTCTCATCCTCCGATGCCCAGTTCAGATACATCCTCTGAGAAGCTCTCCCCGACTCTTTATGAGCAGAAAGCGTCCTCCTTCCTCCACTTCCCTTTAGCACGGTAGTTATTCGGCTGGGGATCTCTTAGCCAATGACACTAAAGCAGCCGGCTTGTTTGCCTGCTCCCACGCCCTCCTTCACAAATACAGAGCACGAGTACTGTCTGTGTGTCCTTAGAGTCCAGCCAGGACTCTGTTGGCGTTTGATGAGTGAATGAAACTTCCTCCCAGCGCCCTTTCTACCTTCCATGCCTGCAGTCCTGCATGCCTTCACTCTCTTCATTCTCTCCAAGCCTGTTTTGTCTTCTGTCTGTCAACCCCACTTGGGGCTGTGAGTGTGAGTTCCTGCCCCCACAGTGTTTGCAGCCTGGTTGATCAGATAAGCCATATCCTGCAAGGGGGCAGTGAGGATAACATGAGCCTCCTTGTAGAGACGGAGTCATGAGTTTTACTTGAGTTCACAGGAGGCAGGGTCCCTCCCAGATGGCCTTCTGTGTACCCGACCACAATGAAGTTATGAAAATGCTACCTGCCTAGACACCACTAGTTTCCATCAGCTCTCAAGTGTTTATTTTTATTGAAACAGTAACTTGATTTTCGTGGAAAGCTCATTTCTCAGAAAGACAAGAAGGAAACCATTGTCAAGCTTTATGGAACTTATTTTACATGTACCAACTATTTCATAGCAAATTACCGTTTGCAGGAAACATCACAGACCTCCACACATCTTCCCTGTTCTTACTAGCTTCTCCCCACCCACCCCTCCCAACTGGCCTTGAACTTAAAAATACCCAAACCTATATTCGCATATAAACCCCCATACAAGTGCACTCTGCCACTGCTCAGAGCTGTGCAGCCATGCACAGAGCAGCCTGCTTGCTTAGGATAGTTGATGGAGAGAAATCACATTTACCCCCTGAAATTTACTATTACTCCTTATTTGTTGCACTGTGTGTAAATGAGGCTTTCTGGTCAAGTAAAAGCAGACTCTGTAAGAGCTTGGAAATTTGCATCTGGAGAGCTCAAGGGAAACCTTGCAGGTGACATTTATTTAGGGGAAAAAAGCAAACCAAGAGGCATGGTCTGGACAGAAAATGCAAGTTAACTAGTCATCACACTCCCTTTGTCCAAGTAATCCCAGTTTAGCTTTGTGCAATTCTCTAAATTTTGTATAATAAAGAACAGGCTGGCCCTCAAGAACCTGAGCAATGGAGCTGCTCTTAGTGAGGATCCAGGAATGGGTTTAGAGCTTGTAACAACTTGTTTCAAGTAAACATTCCTATATATTGACCTGATTTTTCTATTTCTTATCTTCTTTAATCATCAGATGTGTCTGGTATAAAGCCTGGACTACAGGCTTTCATAAAACCACAGTCAATTGTAATGTAACAAATGGAAGTTATCAGCATAACCAACACCATGAGCAAGTTGTGCCACCTCAAATGATCACAACAGAAAAAAAATCCATGTATGCGTTAGGTTCTGTGATGCTCCCGGGTGGTGAAGTCTAATGAAGTCCTTGGCAAATCCAGTTGCCATTATGAGCTGAAATTTCGAGTGAATTCTAAGCCATAATTTCGCAGTCCTCCTGCACCTCAGTCTTTCAGGGGTTCCGTTATGGCACTGAACGAAGTACACTCTGCCATCACTATTTCAGGAATACGAGGTCTTTGCTGACCTTTTTCATTGGTGCTCCCACTGTTTTTTAATCCACCTGTCATGTAGATTCCAACAAGATGAGCTCTTCCAGCCCCATGCTGATCTGCCTGTTATGCCAGAATGGTGGTCCCCAAATCTGTGAGCCAAATGAATAGGTCCAAATACTACATCCTCCCACATACAAGCTGGATAAAATCATCTGTTTCTGAGACCAATAAATCAAGGTCTGAAATATCTCCTAGCATCCCTTTGATACTGCTATAAAACATACTCTTGATTTGAAAAGAGTCAGGAAGGCAATTAAAAGACACAGCTTTTCACTTTATGAACAAAATATCTTTAACAGGGTCAACTGGCAACACAATGAAAAGGTTTTCAGAAGATGGAGTCCAGAAGTCAAGAAATGAGGCTAATTTTTCTGTTTCACCGTAACCCTGACTGTGATTTGACTTGTTTACTGAAAAAAATGTATAAGGTTGTCACTTCCTTCAAGGACAGATGGCGACAGGCAGCAGACGACAGCATGACTGGTCACACTCAAGAAAAGCAGACAGAAACTGTAGCCTCTGGTTAGGCAGCAAACCTGGAACCCAATTCTTTTTGTTTTGGCCTAGATGGAGGGTCATCCTTAGCTCCTCCCAGGTCCGGCCAGCAGGCAGGGAAGGTCCTGCCGCTTCCTTCAGCGAGCACCCTTCTCCTGCACCCCACAGCATCCAGGGTGTCTAGCTGGGCTCTTTCTGCAGTTCTCTCCTCAGGAGTACATCTTCTGTTATTCAGCCCTTCCACAGAGTCATTCCTTTCAACAGTTTATATATTTTTATTTCTAAGCTCTCTAATTGATTCTTTTCTCTAAACACTCTTCTTATTTCGTAACAGTTTGTCCTTGTTTCAGGGCTGTAATACCTCCCTTGTCTCCCTGAGAATATACATTGTATACGTGAAGCTCTGATCCGACTGAGTTCTTAGCTCTTTCACCTCAGGGGCACATCCCGCTGTTGCCGCGGTGGCCTCTCGGTCAGAGCGTCCCCTTTGCTCAGACGTGTGCTGTTGCGGCTTTGTGTTTGCTTTTGGAGTTGGAATTCCTCTGTCCTGGTTTGCTGCCTCTTTGTACAGACGGTTGGGGAGTTGGGGGCAGCTACTTCTGCCACGGGCTTCAGGAAGTGGGGATGGGAGGAGCGGGACGTGCCGTCACTGAGGGCAGCTCGACAGCTGATCTTGTGTTTGGGGCCCTTCTGGACCCCCAGGGGTCCCTAGCCCCCAGGCTCCCCTGTATCCCTTTGCTCCAGTAAACAGCTCTTAGGGTTCTTGTAATAGGAATGGGGAGGGGGAGAGGAGGGGAGCTGGGTGGGCTCGGGGGCTGCCTGCCCCAGCATTTCGCCCACCTCCCCTGTGGAGCCACACTTGGCTCCTTGCTTCTCCCACCACTTGGAGGACACTTCCCTATGGTTTCCGCCACGGCTGAGGCCACGGGCTTCAGCCTCCTAGGTTTCCCTTTGGTAGTCCTCACTACTGCAGATTCAGTGTCATGGGCCTTCTTAATTTTGAGCGTGACTCTTTCAGAACTACCCACTCTCTTGTTCTATGGATTTGATGTAGGAAGGGCGATGTAGCTGGGAGGGGGCTAGGGTGGAGGGGAAGCCGGGGGAGGAGGGACTGGAGGAAAGGGCACAGCCTTAGATGGTGGGAATGTCATGCCCACATGTCAGGACCTTCTGCGTGGCTGTGAAATTGCTGGCTCCCTCTCTTGCAGGTCCTTTTAAGGTTTCCTCAAAGACTCCGCATCTGGGGGCCCCCAGCTGCAGTCCACTGATGGAAGGCAGTATCTCCCGGCGCTGACCCCTCCTATCCACCAGCACTCATTGGTCCTTCACTCTGCTCAGAGCTCACAGCTGGTTCCTTTCTGTGGGATCCACATCTGCCCCCCACCTGTACTGCAGCCCACATTTACAGCGAACATGCAGTCTGCTTTAGAACGACATCCTCACCCCACAGTTCTGGGGCCACTGGAGCCAGCTTTTGGTCCTAATATTTTTCCAGAATAGAGTCAGTCATCATTCCACTTCTCTTCAAAAGTCTAGGGAATACATATCAAACACTTGAAGCCCCTCTCCTCAGCTTCAAGCATGGGAAGCCCCCCTCTCCTTCCATCCCGGGAGGGCTGGGGAAAGGACCACGCAGCCCACTGCCAGCTCTCCAAGGGAATTTTTCCTCTGCAGTCTCTCCCTGGCTCATCTTCAACTTCTCCTTTTTGCTCCTGAGGAGGGTAATAAGCTAATAGTTGAAAAATGGGTTTCACAAGCTTTCCTAGCAAACTAATGGCTATTGTAATGCATTCAGCTTAGAGACAGCAATCAAAACTGGGCTGGGAAGAGTCTCATTTTAATATCCTTGTAAGAGTCTATAATTCTATGTGTCCTTATGAACCTACCTAATGAAATATATATTAATCGGCCTTTATTTTTGTTTATTGCTTTGTTTTTCAGGGAGCAAGAGGGTCTAATGGTGCAATTGGTGAAAAGGTAAAAAAAAAAAAAGAAAAGAAAAAGCTTTCTCTTCCTTCGCCCCTTTATCTGAGTTCACAATAATTGGACTGTTGGGCTGGAATATTAAACATAGAAATGCCATGGAGCAGAGAGAATTGCATCCCCAAGGAACTGCTGAGGGAAGGCAGAGCAGCTGGAGGTGGAGGGAGTGACTGAGCCGCGCTGCCCTCTCCCTCTTCACCCTTCCACACAGATGCACTGGGATCGGTGCACCGGCTTGTCTCCAAGGGAAGTGCCCATGAGCAAGATGGCTGTCTCTGTACCGTTAAGCAGCGCCAATCAGAGAATCCATCAGCCTAATTAAGTCCAAGAACGATTTTCTGACATAGGCATGTATGTTGTTCCTTCCGTGAGTGAGCCCAGGGTTGGATAATCAGTCAGTCCTCTCCCTACAGGGTGACCCTGGCAATAGAGGCTTACCAGGACCCCCAGGGAAGAATGGACAAGTTGGTACTCCTGGGGTCATGGGACCACCAGGGCCTCCTGGACCCCCTGGGCCCCCAGGTCCTGGATGTGCAACAGGACTTGGATTTGAGGTATGTCCTCCTTTCTGAGGTTAAAGGATAATGTGCACGAAGGACTGTGGGAAAGACCAGCTGGGACAGTGGCCCGAGGGCAGAGACTGTGCTGACCCCACTGAGTCTCGGCACCCAGTTCACACCTGACCTAAGTAGGTGCTCAGGAACTGGAATCTGAAATTCACATTCTCTTTCCTTCCCTAGGATACCGAAGGCTCTGGAAGTATCAGGCTGTTGCATGAACCCAGGATTTCTGGACCAATGGCTTCAAGTGTAAGTTGACTTTGGAAACCTTCCTTTTTGAGGGTGGTCATGCTGTCATGCTGGAGTGAGGACACTGTGTGGTCCCACCTGGTTCTACTAATTTCAGTAGTTTGCCTCTCTGTGCCTTTGGCACCCAGCTGTGCAATGGGGAGACTGGCTGCTCTGGATAGCTTCTTTCTTTGAAGAGCAGCCCAAAAGTTCTACGTAAAAGGTCCTGCAGGAAA
The DNA here is from genome assembly GCF_040802235.1 of Manis javanica. Classification (NCBI taxonomy): domain Eukaryota; kingdom Metazoa; phylum Chordata; class Mammalia; order Pholidota; family Manidae; genus Manis; species Manis javanica. Next base: position 31,278,877 of record NC_133157.1, on the reverse strand, counting down.
GCTTGAAAATCATATTTCTCTTTCTGTCTCTCTCTCCAGCCCCTTGTCATCAAACATCTCTGCTTCACTGCCTCCTTCCTGCTGCCCGATTCAGCATTCACGCTTTGCCCCATTTCAGAACCCTGTGCTCCTGACAGGTGTCCGTCCCCACTGCATCTAGTGCCAGGGAGGTGCTGTCTGTCTTATGCTATGATACCTGCTCTCAGGGGGACCAACCCCCAGGATCTCATTATCTTTGTAAAGTGGGACCCAAGCTGAGCACACCAGTCCATTCTTGATTGAATGGGAGAACCTTCCCCTGTCCCCCAGAAGCAGATGGCTCTGAGATTCAGGGTCAAGAGAACACTCACCCCGTGCAGGCAGAGGGCCTCTGGTCCTCTCACTGTTGGTGGCATGTTCCTTCCTTCTGACTCTCAAAGGAGGATTTGCCTCTCATGTTTTGCTCCCATTATCTGGTACAAAATCCACTTGATAGCTTAGGGAGAGATGGCAAGATGGGAGGATAGATGGAGAGTGAGCAAAGTGCATAGAAGAAAACCAAAGAATATTTATTTTATTTTTTTTCCAGGGTCCCAAAGGAGAAAAAGGAGATCAGGGCCCCAAGGTGAGGTCGCAGAGCTGAGGTGGGTGTGGGAGAAAAGTCCAGCATGGTTTTAGGAGCATTATCCAGGTACAGTGAATTTCTTCCATTATCATTGCTGCATCCAGGGTGACAGAGGGATGGATGGAGACAGCATTGTGGGACCTCCCGGGCCCAGGGGACCACCAGGACGCATAGAGGTCTTGCCTAGTGTGAGTATCATCCTGGTCAGAGCATGACTATGTATTTTCCACCTTTGCTAAAGGTAACAGGAGGTTGTCCACAACCAAAGGGCTTCCAGGGCTGCTGGTTATACAGAGGGCACTGGAGTTATGTATCTGGCATTGGAGTTTCCTCCTGCCAGTGCACCCCAACTCTCTGCTTCTACCCCAGTACCACCATTCTCTCACATAGTGCTTCTGGAACATTCTCTTCCAGTTGGCAGCATTTACAGTCAGGAGAGAATGGTTGTAACAGAGCTGTAACTGAGAGGCAAAGGAACATAAGTGGGGAAACAAGGGAGGAAAGACAGTTTGGGTTATGAGAAATCAAGAAAGACTTTCTGAGGAAGTGTTTTTGAGCAGGGACTTACCTAGAGGACAGGACTTCTGCAATTCAGGTGGCAGGGACGCTCTGAGTCAAAGCACAGAGTAGGAATATGTGGGTATGTCTAAGGCACAGGAAGCTGATGGGCACGCAGGTGGATGGAGAGTGATGGGAAATTTGTAGAGGAGACCGAGATGTGGGCTGGGACCAGATCACAGTTCACTTAATATTAGGACATCACATTGGTGAAAAATCATCACCTTTCTGAAAAAAAATGATATCATCCTGGTAGATGACAAAAAGACAAAAAGTTCTAAATAATTGGAAAAAATTGTTAGAATAAAAAAAAAAGTATGATTTAAAAATACCAAGTGTGGGCAAGGGTGTGGTGGAGTAGCATCTCCTGTGCTTTGGTGGAAGTGTAAATTGTGTGTCCCCTTTAGACAGCTCTTGAGCAATCTGTTAAAACTAAAAACACCCATACCCAAAAATTCCACATGGAAATATCTCCATGCTGTATAGTTAAGTGAAAAAAGCAAGTTGAAGAATAATATATACAGCCTGATGCCATTTATATAGAACAACCACATGGACACACACACACACGCACACTCACTCCCCAACAATACTGCATGCTTACTGGATATATACTGTATATATGTTTAAATTTGTGCAGAGGGAAGACATTAGTGTAATGTGCAGTTTTAAAATGAATTGAAAGAAGAAAGCAGTAAGGCAGCTCAGGGCTGTTTTATAGGAAGTGGGAGGGAGAAAGGGAAGTGTTGGCAGCAGGTTAGAGTGTTAGCAATGTCTGCCTGTGTTCTGCCATGCTGGGTGACTCCAGTTGGAGCCTCAGTGCCAGGAACAAGGTGGAACATGTGCTACCCTCTATCTCATTGTTTGATTTTTCTCTTTTCAGTCTTTGGTCAACATTACCCATGGATTCATGAATCTTTCTGACATTCCTGAGCTCATGGGACCTCCGGTGTGTATCCCTAACTGTTCTAGGGTGAGGTGGGATCTCACTCTAGGTGCCCCTGTTGGATCTAAATTGGGTTGGTTTGGAATCTTTGTAGCTCCTGAAGTATAGACCTAGAATATATCCCAATAGAATGGGAAGAGAACCTTGCATTTCTGAGAAGTCATTATCACATTAATTTGAACATATGGGGAATTTTGTCCAGTGCGGTAGAAGCTTCCGGTTCCATGTATCAGAGATATTTGTAATGGAAATCAGAGAATCATTAGTAACAAACCAGTTGATGTCTGTGCAATGGTTTGGCCTGCTTTTATTTACATGATATCATTTCACAGAACAGGAAGCCTAGAGGGACCTATCCTTGTGCTAATGGGAAAACTGGTGCATGAGGAGAAAATGTGATCTGCTTCAGTCTTTGTACATTTTAGAGATCAGGAACACACAAAGAAGCTACATTATTCTGCAAGTCCACAGAGTCAGTCTGTGGCTCCACAGAACCTACAAGGAAGGACGTTTCCTCCTGCAGCCCCTTTGCATCTTCCAGTATCCACTGGTGACGGCAGGGAGAGAGGAAAGAGCTCTGGCCTTGTGGGCTGTGGGGCTTCAGCCCCGTCTCGGCTACACACACCCCTGAGCCTCTGAGCCTCTTCTCTGGTAACACCTTGCCAGCTTTGGGGCAGCTTATAAGAGGTGATGGATATGAAACTGCTTTGCAAACGGTGGTTCTCTGTTGTAAGCTGACATGGAGATTGAGGCTTATACTTCCACAGCTGTGTAGTCCAGATGTCTGCTGGGCTGCCCAGCCCTACATTCCCCAATTAGGTCGGTCAAACCCCACCATCCAAGATCTGGGGAAAGTTCTGTACCCTCCCCAAGGTTTCTGCAAATATCTGGGGTGGGTCCTCTAGAGCTCTGTCTCCTGCTGAGCATCCTATGTTGGGTGGTCATTTTGCTGGCTTTTCTGTTCTACATCCAGTGGGGCTCACATTCCTAGATCTCTACTAAAATCATCCCAAACACCCCAGTAATCAAACCCTGAAGAACACCAGCTGACAAGCAAAAGTCATTTCACAGAGGGCCCTGTTTTCCTCCAAACCAGTAGGTTCAGGGTGTTAGATGGGCTGATGCTAAAGCAAAGCGCAGGCAGCCAAAAATCAAAGATTCAGCATCTCTGTTCTAAGAGTCCCTGGGCCTTGTTTGCAGGCATTACCATGCCCCACACTCTCGCTCTGCCTCAGCCTGGGGTCCTCCTTCCCTGCTAATCTCTGTCCACTTCTTAGGCAAGTCCAGGCCCTCAGGGGTCTCCTTCATCCCTAATGGAGGGCCAAGATTTTCCTACTCTGAGGCAGTTCCCTCCCTGAGAGGACTCGAGTCCCAGGGGGCCCTTAGGCTTTTCCACCCCACTGTACATACAGCATATTGAGAAACGTGTTGCCATCCAGGTATGTCTCTCTGTGTATATATTCTGCCAACCTCAGAAGACTTTAATAGGTATGTGGGCATCTGGGCTTGTAGTAAGAGGCAATCTGGCCCCATGTGGAGTGAACCACAAACTCTGTTTCCTGAGACCTTTAAAGTGGGTGGTCCTTTAAAATTCTCACTCATATTCAGGGAAAAGGACTGACTGTCACCAACATGCCCCCATTTGAATCCCTAAAAACCCTGAGCACCCTTTGGCTCACTCCTCAGAGTTTAGGAACTTGTTTCCTGAGAACATTTGTCACTGGCGTTCTGCATTCAATGCCCCTAGAGATTTCGGATGCTGAGTGATTTCACAGGGAGGAGGCTGTGACTGAAAGTGCAGAGAGTTCTAGAGCCAAGGGTTGGGATGGGGTGGGGTGGGGGCTCTGGGCTCCTGGGTACAGTTCTGGCTTTGTCACGACCTAGTGGTGTGACTGCACAATTCCTCCTCCTCCCCGGCCTCAGCATCTCCTCTGCAGAATGGACTGTGTGCCCCGCTGTGTGGGAGCTGTTTGGGCCATTGGAAGGTTCCGGGAGGGGGTGGGCCCCTGAGGTGCAGTGTTCCTCCTGTCTGGGAATGCTGCTCCTAACCTGCCTGCTTTGTCTGTGGTGTGTCACAGGGCCCAGAGGGCATACCTGGGCTGCCTGGATTTCCAGTAAGTACCACAGTAGTCAGCTTCCCTCTGTGCCCTGTGGCTCTGCTCATTCTGTTCCTTCCACCTGGAATGCCATTCTCCTCCATCTGCATGACCAAGCTCTAGCACCATCTCGTTCACGTAACCTTTCCTTGCTGCCCCCCACCTGGAGCCATCCTTCCTTCCTGTGAGTCCCATTAGGCTTTATTCTCACCTCTGTCGTGCTTCTTTTCTGCCTTGAATAACTGTTTTTTGTCCCCTGGTCTTTTTTCACAACTGTACTTTGAATAGCTTGTGGAGTTTCAGCCTTCCTCATCTACCCCGGGGCTGGCTGACGCCAGAGCCAGTGCTTGGCTTCCTGTGAGTGCAGGTGGATGACCCGAGCAGTTCACAGATACAGATCAAGTTCCTGAAGAGATAGGAGGAGGGTGGCAATGGAGGATGAGGGGAGGGGAATTGTGGACTAGAAGTCCAATAATTAATAGTCTGTGGGTACCACACTATGGCGCTTCCACCATGGAAGGTAAAAATGTATTTGTACATAGAAAGTGATCCTTTCTGTCTAAAGCTTGAGCCTGTGCTGAAGCTCAAAGACCCAGAGTGAAATTTATGTGATTTCTCCAAGATACTGCAGCTCTGAAAGGCCTGATGCCATCAGGTGACATGTACTGCTTCCAGGATAAAGAAGGAAATTTATCAAAAATGCAATAGAACTTTGTTCTTTATGGTGGAATTACAAGTGATTTCTTTATACTTTTCTGAACTTTTAATTTTTAAAAAGAGCACATTCTATGTGATGACACCAAAAATACATGTGAATAGACATTTAAAATCAAGAGAGAGTGGCCGCCATGGAGAAAACCTGACTTAGGAAGAGGAGAGGCCAGACTGCCAAGCCCCAGCCCCAACGTGGCTGCTACAAACTGGTGGCATGTTCCAGAATGCATTTTCTTCTAAATGAGTATTTCTGTGTTCCCGAGTGAGCTCTAGGCTCCTCAGAAGAACCTCCAGGGTCATGCCAGCGAGTAAGGAGGGGACCAGAAAGCAGGTTTCAAGCCACCATACTCCACTGAGGAAACTCCCTTTGATTTATCTTACATACTGGGCTTTCGTTCAAGACTTTATTTGAAAAAAGGAATGAAAGGAATGGCCCTGCTAAAAAATAACAACAACAACTATTTGAAAGCCACTGCGCTAATGAAGAATGCACCCCTTAGCCCAGAACACAAGACATGGACTTGTGAAAAGCTAAACAGCAAGTGTTGAAATGCTTTTTTGGGACAGATGTCTGGCTATGTGAGTCATTGTCACAGATATGCCGTGCCTGTTGGAGTTGAGAAGAGGTCACCTCTGACTCGGTGTGCAGAATTTGGCTCTGCAGAGCGGTGGGTGGGCATTCCTGCAGGGGGAATGGCATGAGCAGATGTGCAGAGGCAGGGGGCAGTGCAAAGAATAAGGGCCAGGCTCAGCGCTGGTAGTATGATGGGGAGCAGAAGATGAGGCACTGGGGTGGGCAGGGATGGGTTTGGGTGTCAGGCTAGGAGATTTGGATCCCATCTCACAGGTAGCAGGAAGCCAGAGAAGGGGCAGGAGTCCTGGAAGGTGAGTGGGGGGTGGAGGCAGGCTGCTGAAGGACCCCAGGGGTGAGCAGAGGTTCAGGACTAGGCTGCTCAGTAGTGCCCACTGGAGGCAACCAACATTCAAAGGGGCATGTGGCCTCCAGGCTTCCTAAAGCTCAGTGCTGTCTTCTTTCCATAAGACCGCGATTTCTGGACTATTTACATTTAGGAAAATATCATGGCTAATTGTGAAGTCCACCTACCAGGGCAATGACACTCTCTATTCTACATTTTGAAAAAATGCTCCTATTTAGTTAAAGTGTTTTAATCTCAACAAACAACAAAATATCCTCCAATATTCCTTCTAGGGCCCAAAAGGACCAAAAGGTGACACTGGGGTGCCTGGATTTCCAGGACTAAAAGGAGAACAGGTAAGAGGGACCCAGGTTTTGATGGAGTCATGCTCCAAATATTGTTAAATATTTCAAGTTGGCTGATAGTAGATGTTAACTTAAAAAAAATTTGGTAGGTAATTCACACTCACATTATAAAATCTACTTTAACTTTTAAAATTCAGTGACTTTTGTATAGTCACAAGGTTGTGCCGCCATCACCATTACTTAATTCTAGAACATTTTCCACATGCCCCAGAGAAACTCCATATTTATTAGCTGTCACTCCACAGCTGTTAATGTTTATGATCTCAAGATTCCTCTGGGAGGAAGGTGGATTGTGGGTGGAGAAATTGATTTCTATCATTGTTGGGTAAAGAATTTACCTGACACTCCCGTGAATGTGCTGTGCTTTGTCTGACTACCTGCTGGGCACTCCTGTCCGTGTGCTCCCCAAGGGTGCTTTCACAAAGCCGGGTACACAAATGGCACTCAAAACATTTGGGTAAAATAATACATAATTCATGAATATAATGAATGCTAATGTTTAGAAACTATAATTTGGGGCATTTTGCACTTGGACAGCAGTCTTGGTCCAAAACCTTTAGAATAGGCATTCAGCCTCCTGGAAACTTCCCGGGCACTGGACTGACCTTTGTGCCCTTCCACATTTGCCTCTTAGAATTAACTTCCCAGTTGGTTTTTATAGATAAGGGGGAAGGTGGCATGCATAAACAGATGGCAGAGACTCTGGATTGGATGCATGTATTCATCTGTCCGTTTTTGCACTCATCCACCTTGCATCCATCTCCTAAGGTGTACCAGCCGATTTCCTGTACTCAGCACTCGGGGCATAGATAAGACATGAGGGGTAGACACACCAAGAGCCAGCCCTCTCATGGGGCCATGGCTGTAACGGAGCCTGTGCAAAGCCAATGGGAGCAACCCCTGAACTGGCCTTGCGGAGTCCAGGTGGTGGGTGTGTCTCTGAGAGGAAGGAACAGGGGCTTTCCTCCCTCGCCCCCTACATGCTGGCCCCCAGAGAGGAGGAAAGAGGCTCCAGTGTCTGTTGGTCTACAGTTCCAGAGGGTAGGAGGCTCACTGTGCTGGGCAAAGTGATCTATATTTGGCGCCCTGTGGGGTGATACCTGGGATGCTTTTTCTGTCATGGGCCTATGGCACGTGGCAGCTTTGGCTTGGGAGGTGGCCTGGCCAAGCAAGAGCAGCTCTTGATTTAAACACAGTTTCCTATGTGGTGAGGTCAGAGGGACCTAGAGGGACCTATGTACCACCCCCACCCCCATCCCCTGCCGCCTTTAAAACTGGGTTGGTCATCCCGGCAGCCCTGCTCCAGCCTTTGTGGCAAATGCACTTTCTCTCGCTCTGCCTCTAATGCTCTTGTGCTTGCTTCTTCCTGCCGCTGGCGTGCTCAGGATTGCCTTTTCTCACCCACGGAGGGGTAAGATCGAAATACCAGGTGTGGGCTTTGGGGGGCAGAGAGAAGAGGCTACTCTGCTTGCTTTGGCACCACTGCCTTGGCTGCTGCTGGCCCCCCTGAAGGGAGACTGTGTGTGGTCCAGCCCAGTGCCCCAAGGGCTAGCATTCAAAGCCTCAGAGTGATACAGAAGGTTCTTCGACCTGGCTTTGCTCTAGACATATATCATCTTGGAAGTCTCCTGGGATAGTAGATGGCTCTGCTAAGGACAGGATTTGGGGCAGGATTCTGTGTGCCTGCCACCCGTCTTTGCATCATCCCTGTTTCGCAACATCTGAGATAACTTTGCTTGATCAGTCTTGCGCAAGAGCCTGGAGTTCGGAGGCCAGGTTCCACATGGAGACACAGGGCCTGTGTCGAGAGAAGCCCCTAGTGTTCATACCTTCGTCTCTTTCCCAATTTCAGATGTTTTAACTAGAATAAGGATTCTTGGTGTGAACACATCTTAAGTCAAATTGTTAGGAAAGCAAGCCACTGAAGGTATTGGGAGCCCAGAGGTTCCCAGAGGGGTGCCATGCAGCACCCTGCTGGGGTGGTTCCGGGTGGGCCGCAGATGAGGGTGTAGCTCTGTCAGCAGTGGAGCCTGGAAGGGCCTGCAGGCCCCTGGCCTGTGCTTTCCGCCAGTAACTGACGGTGCCCCAAGGGGATAACCCAGACAACAGCCAGCCGCTCTGGAGGCTGTTGCAGTCCTCTAGGGAGAGGTTATGGCAGAGTAGCAGGGTCGAGAGGCAGGATGAAGGCAAGAGAAATCACGGGGGTAGGACCGAGAGGCCCCATGGAGCCTCTGGGTAAGGCAGCCAGGAGAAGGCCCAACTTCATTGAAAGATTCTCTGAATTACAGGGCGAGAAGGGAGAGCCGGGTGCCATCCTGACTGGGGACGTTCCTCTAGAAAGACTGAGGGGGAGAAAGGTAATTATGTCACCAGACCCTGAAGGTACACATCTGCTTCAATGTCCCATCTTTGTTTCTGCCACAAACTGTGCTCCTCTGAGTGACAAGTCCATGTCTCTGTGTTTTAGGGTGAACCGGGTGCACATGGAGCCCCAGGACTAATGGTAAGCCAGAGCTGCGTCTGGACTGAGGTTTGAAGCGTACTTTGGTTCAATTACATTGAACTGTTCCAGTTGTGAAAATAAAAAGGATGTGGCAAAATGTGTATGTATTATAGTAGGCTCGCTGCAATTAAATAAAGAACCTCTGTGGTTTTAACAGGATAGCACCTTATTTCTCACTCTTGCAAAGTCCACTGTGATTAATCCTAGCGGGGCATCTCCCCTCAAAGCAGTGACTAGGACCAAGGATGCTTCTGTCTTGTGACTCTGCCATCTGTGGACTGAAGGCCACACTGGTATCTCCAGCTGGCAGCAGGTGTGGGGTGGTACGGGGTTGGTTTTGGCAGAGAGCAGAGAGGCCAGGAGACAAGGAGCCGGGCAGGTGGGTACTTCCTAATTGCCCCTTGCCCTCCTTCCTCCTGTCAGTGGTTCATCGTCCCCACTGCCCATGAAAACAGAATGGGCGGCCCCCATCTCCCTGACCCTTGAGTTTCTGCTCTTTTCTAATCTGGTATTTGTTTTGCTGCTAGGGGCCCAAAGGACCACCAGGACACAAAGGAGAATTTGGTCTCCCAGGACGACCTGTAGGTGATGGTGTTCCTCAGACCAGAATTGAGGGAGGACCTGTGGGCCAGGCTGGCTGATGGGCCCTGGGTTTACTAAGATGTCTCCTGTGGCTTTCAGGGCCGCCCTGGACTGAATGGCCTCAAGGGCGCCAAAGGAGATCGAGGGATCATGATGCCGGTGAGTGCCACAGCCACTGCGCAACCCTGGGGACAAGGCCAGCGTCCAGAGGAGGGTGAGACAGTGCCTGATGCAGTGAGCGGGGCTGCAGACAGAACGTTCAGCACTGTTTTTTCTTCCTCCATTGCAGTGTCCAAAGATCCTCCAGCCCAGCCCTGTCATCTACTCACTCTCAGGAGGGTCCCTGCTACTGAAAGCACCTTAGTGGAGTATAAACTTCCTTGTCCAGGCCCCAGAGGGACAGGGAGAAAGCAATCTGGGCACACTCGGAGAATCTGTTTCAGATCCCAAGTCTTCTGACTCTAGAATCATATCCATCTTCCTCTGTTACCCAGGCCCAGGGATTTCACGCCTCACTAGGGGCTCAGTTCACATTTGAGTGATTACCAAAGGTAGTCAGCTGCTTACATAGGGCCTCCCAGGATGGCAGGCACCGGGGGCATCACTAGGGTCTGGAGTCTAGAATAAGGAAGCCACTATTTATTAAACACCTACTGTTTGCCAGATGGTCTTCAAAGTGCTCTTAAGGACAGCATCTCAGTCTTGATAATAACTGTTCTGAGAGACACTCTATGGGGTTTTTGTTTTTCACAAGAAGGAACTGGGGCCTAGAGAAGTTACATGACCCACTGAAGGTCACCCAGTTAAAGAGCACCAAGCTAAGATGCAAGTGCAGCTCTCAGCCTCTTGCTGCTTGTTTGTGCCACACTGTTCCCACTTGGTACTAGGAAATCCAGAAATGTAGCCCTGAGGGACTGACTCACACTCATGAAGCCCACTGAGGCTACTGGGGAGGCAGAGACTGATGCCTTCACTTAGGATGATCGATACAGCTTCCAAGCAGGCCAGAGCCTCCCCCTCCTACTGCAAGATCCTGCTTGGTATCCAGGTTTGGAGGAGAAAACATTGCATTGCTTGATCTCATTATTAAGGTCAGGCTGACCTCACTTTGACATGACTCTGTCTAGCAAGATTTTTGCATTCACTTTTGCATTTATGAGGCACTCTCCCAGATACCATATCACATGAGGAACCCCCCACCACCCTGTCCCTCCATAGCAGGGATGTCCTGTTAGAGAGGCAGTGGGCTTACTATTGGCTGAGTGCTGCTCAGGGAGTCAGAATCTGGGTTCAATCTCAGCTCTGCCATAAGTTGCTGTTCGGCCTTGAGCAGCCCATTCCCTTCTCTGGGCCTTGTTATCTCCATCTGTAAACCAGGATAATACTTCCTATTCTGATGTCTCCCCCATGGGTCATTGTGTAGATGTGATGAGGTCACAGATGTGCTCTTCAGAAGGGACTAGCCTACTTATGGGAGAAGTTACTTGGCTTAGAGGACCCTCCTTTCCTCATTGTGTCCCCAAACCCTGAGGAGAGTATCACAGTTCCCTCTGCACTCTCAACAACCTGAACTCAGGAACGGTCTTTTCTTTCTTCCTTCAGGGCCCACCTGGTTTACCTGGTCCTCCAGGCCCTCCTGGACCACCTGGAGCTGTGGTTAACATCAAGGGAGTAAGTGGGGCAGGGGCGTGGTGGGGACCTCTCTGGGGGAGCTGGCAAGGAGCCCAGACTGGCCTGAGCTGGAGTCAGATGTCCTGATGGCCTCACTTCTCTTGTTTTCACTTCCCACAGGCTGTCTTTCCAATACCAGCCCGGCCACACTGCAAAACACCAGTAAGTAGCATCTATTCACTGCCTCAAAGAGCAGGCTTTCATATAGAAAGCAACTCAGAGAAGGTGATCAGTCCTAGTCTTGAGCTCCTTCTATCCATTAGTGTTCTCTTTGATGTCTTCTATCACCTACATAGAGACCCTTAAATGACTATAAGCTTCTAGATAACAGACTGTGGCCATGAAGCATTCTGGATCCTCTAAGGTTGCATGTGTTGTCAGTGTTTTTTTAACACAGTCAAAGAAGCAGTGCTTTGTTATTGTAACCTCATTAGCTTTGTGCTTGGAGCAGTATAGTAAGCGGGAAAATGGGCTCCTTAAAACTATAGATAAGAAGAAAAAGCAATTCCAGCCAGTGCTTTTTGCTTTGGGAGTTTGGGACTAACTTTTGCTGTCCTTTCCCAGTTGTACTGCAAAGTGCAGAACCCTGCAAGGCAGGAATTCTCACTCCCCTTTTGTAATGCGGGAATGGACTGTGACTCAGACTAGCTCGCTGACTTGTCCAAGGTAAAAGGGCTGACGGAGCTGGAACCATCACCCAAGTCCCCTTACCACCAGGCAGCAGGTACAGGCACTGGGCCCCGAGAGGCCAGGCATGTGCACAGTCGCCCATCCAGTCAGTGGCACCATCCCTGAGGCCTCACATGTGTTGGCAGAGTCCTGGAACCCAGGGAGGGTGGGCCTCTCCCTGTACACGGACATTCTCTCATACAGCCAACAAATACTTACTGGGTACTTACTGAGTGCCAGGTACTTTGCTAGGCCCTGGGACACTGGGGAGAACTAGACAGGCGTGGCCTCTGTTCTCAGGACTTTGCAAATTACAATTTAGAAAGATTTCTTGAAGTGGACTCATAATTGATGCCTGTTGGGTGTAGTGATGCGGCTTGGGTCTAGGGTTTCCAGTGATGCCACGTGGCTGAGTGTTTGCCTAGATGCTGTCCCTGTCTGAACACTGAGTCGCCCAAGTCTGCAACCCAGGGTCCAGAAACAGAGGAAAGGACCCGCCTATGTAAGGTGACCGAGGGGTCTGCTGGTTCCCAGATCCACATGAGGACAGAGGCAACCCAGGTCATGCGTACTGCAGTGGCCTGCAGGGGAACATAAGACACAAGTGCTAGAGGGACCCTTCTGAGAGACGGCTGTATCTCACCTCCTCCTCACGTGGGAGGGGAGACTGCAGCCCAGAGGCAAAGGGCTGGCTGCTGGCTCTGCCATGGCTTAGTACCCGAAGCCCTGCCCCACTAATATGATTTCGGGCTTCCAGTAGGCCCACCCTGGGACGTCACTTGACAAATATCTGTCGTAAAAATGTTGCTGTACTTACTGCAACCTGCACCGGGACCCTTTGTAGTAACCTGGTCCTTTGGGGGCCATGAGTTTACTTAAAGAAGCCAAAGATGAGCTCAGACCATTTTTGATGAGCTTCTGATTTCACGTTGCCCGGCTGGATACCGAGGGGCTGGGGCATGGGGATCTCTTGACCAGCTCTCAAAATGGACAAGAAAAAGAAATGCTTCCCCTGACAAGTAGCATGTCACATGCCCCTTCCAATTTCAGCCCCTGTCTGACACAACAATTTACAGCTCACACCTGGAGTGGATGGACTTTGTTAGCAGAGCTGCAGGACATCAGCTTGACACTGCAGCCATCACACTTACCTTAGAAATGTCTTCCCTGGAAGATTCCCTTCCCCTCACCCCTCCCGGTGACCCCTAAGCAGCTTATGAGCCTCCACTCAAAAGCATAGAGTACCCTGGTGCCAGAGGGATCATTTTGATCCCATGTCAGCTGGAAATGGGTGAAGGTGAGCTACTAAAAGCAGGGACACAGGAAGCTCTGTTTTAATAGATGAAGAAACACAGGGAAGGAATATTATCTAGAATAGTTTGGACTCCAGATCCCTGGCACTTGATGGGGAGTCCAGAAGAGCCCTCCTGACCTAATGAGAACCCCTTTGTTAATCACCACTGTCCCCAGCTCCTGTTGGTTAGGCCCATCCTTAACTACATACAGTAGCAGAGCTAACGGCTGGCCCAGCTTCGCAGCCGGGCACATCATGTGTTCAAACGCTTGACCCCTCACATGAACAATCCTAATTGATAAGAAAGAAGGCCCAGAATGCTCACAGTTGGTCAAACAGCACTGCCACAGTTTGTTGACTTAAAGTTTTGGACTTTCCCTCTGGTCTCACCCCAGCCCAGCTACGTGATGGGCCCCAGCTGAAGGCCTAGGATGCCTGTGTACTGGGAGCTGCTGGGGGGCTCAGGGCTTCGGGGGCTTCAGAGCCAAAGTCAGGCCTGACTCCATGTCCTTGCCCCTCCTGTCACATACCGCCCCCCCCCCGGACAGGCGACAGTGGTTACATGTGCATGCAAACACCAGGACAGGGTTTGCAGCGAATGACCTTGCTTTTCTCTTTCCCCAGCTTGGTACCACTCATCCTGGGAATTCAGAGCTCATCACCTTTCATGGTACACACTCCATGTTCATCTTATGTTTCTCTGGGACATTTCTGGGACCTGTGTAGCTCTGCAGAAGGTGGTTTCCATCTGTCCAGTGCTAAGCACAAACCAGGTGGCCAGGAGGACCAGACCGCGTGTGGTGGGAGTGGGGGTCACTGAGCCAAGGCTGTGGGACTGGATGTCTCTCTTTGCTTTTGTCACCCGTCTGTCTTGGCTGAGCCTCCTAGCTAGCAGGAAGCATGCCGTATGTCTATTCATTTGTTACTTTGTTCATAAAGCATCCATTGACACCATCCCCCTGCCTGATGCTCTCCCAAGCACTGGGCTGAGGCAGATGATTCCCGTGCTGGTCCTGCCATCCAGGCCCTTCGACTGTTAGGTGAAACTATTTTTAAAAATCATTATAATATAATGTACCAAAAGCTAATACAGGGAAGGGCCATGGGAGCTCAGGAGACCTTTGCTTCAAAGCGCTCTTGGACCAGCAGCCATCCGCATCTCCTGGAAGCTTGTTAGAAATGCAGAATCTCAGGTGCCCCACACCCAGCAGACCTGCTAAATCAGAACCTGCATTGAACAAGTTCCCCTCTGAGGTGCATACGTGAGAAAGTGCGAGAAGTGCTGGCTCTGAGTGTTTGATTAGTGAATGTCAGCATGTTCTTGGCTTGTAGGAGCTTATCTACCCCACATCAGAGGGGCACAGGCCAGGAGACAGGAGCCTGCAGGGGAGCAGTCACTCTAGTGCCCTGTCTCCACACACCATCACACCATTTGTCCCCACTTTTGATTGAGAAGTCTGAACAGTTACAGTTTAAACAGGGGAAGGTCTACTTTTGTCAATACTGACCTCCGGCTTGGCCCCATCACCCTAGGCCCACCATGGTGTCTTCCATGTAATGGTATCTGGCCCCACAGTTTCTCTGTCACTTTTGGTACAGTGTCCAGGCTGTTTTCACATGTTATGCTCAGATCCAATTCAAGGCTCTCCCTTCCTTCTGATGCAAGGTGGGCCCTGGGGGAGAGGGAGTGGAGCTGGATGTGGAGGTACAGCTGGCTTTGCTTTCTCAGGTCCTCAGGGGGCCCCTTCCCTGCAGAAGCCCTCTGTAGGAAGGGAGGGAGCAGATCTTCCTGGACGTGGCAGCCCTTGGTGAGCCTGCTGCCCTCCCACCTATTTGTGGGTTGTTATTTCTGCTCCCTCAGGTGGGCAGCCAGTCAGTGGTGATGAGCTCAGTGTCCTGTTCTCGTCGGTGGGTGGAGGCCCTGTGGCCCCCTGTCACTCCTGTCTCAGGCAGCTCCCAGCATCAGGGAGGCCTTGACAGGTACTATCTGCTGCTGACCCCCAGCTGGTGGTGCCATGCCTCTGATTCTCACATTCTTTCCCCGCCACCCCACAATGCTGGGGAAGCCTGAGCCCCCAGACCTCATCTGTGCCATGTGCCCCCATCTGTAGGTTCATCAGCATTGGCCTCTCACCTCTTGGAAACCAGAAATTCAAACATCTAATGCCCCCACCCCATCCCACCCATCTGTCAAGGTGGAAAGTAGATCACTTCCTTTCCCAGAGGGGAATGCTGAGCTCCCAGCGGTTCCCTCCATGGCCAGAGAGGGTGGCTATAACCAGTTCTGCAGAAACAGAGCTGGTCACAAGTCCTGTGGGGCAGTGGGCAGTTGCACACTGGCATTCTTACAACATTAAGTGGAATGCTTATCACCTTCAGCTGTCCTCCATGGGCACTCCCGGGAGATTCCTCCCCTCCCCTTACACTACCATGCTGCACAGGTGTAGATGAGATGGGACTGGACGCTTGACGTGCTGGTGAGCCTCAAGCTGTGTGTGAAGCTGTCCAGGAGAGAGTTAGTTGTACTCTCTGCTGGGATCCCAGAATACACGGCTGGTACCTTAAGGATACCACTTATTCCGTCCTCCCTCCTGTTACCCTTTGCTGCTTCTGTCTCCTCAAGGAGGCCGAACTTGTCAAGGTCAGGAACTGTGTCTGATGCACCTACCTCTGTCTTCCCATCATTTAGCAAAGGATTGTATACCCTCAATAGGCCTTTGTTTGTTGAGTGGCCTTTGCTAAAGAGGCTCAGTTTGAAAACATGTCTCAAAAATATTTTCTGTAGAATGAAGGTGATTTTCCACTACCTTTTTTAAAAATGTGTGTGTTTTTGGTGGCAGGTGTTAAAGGAGAGAAAGGATCTTGGGGTCTTCCTGGCTCAAAAGGAGAAAAAGGCGACCAGGGGGCCCAGGGACCACCAGGTATTCCAATTTTTGCTCTGGATCTTGCCTTTGAGATTGGTTCCTGAGAAATCCAACTGAGCCAGAAAGTAAGACTATTTACATTACCACCCTGACTACAGGCTCCGCGGAATTCTAGAGAGACCCAGTCATGGGTGACCGGGGTCCAAGATAGACCATCATTAAGAGAGACCAGAAGTTCCAACATGCCTGCTTCATATGCACAATGAGGCCCAAAGAGGGTCAGGGACATGCCCAGGATCCCACAGTGACTGGGTTGCAAGGCCCAGACTAGCATTTATTTCTGCCTCTAAGCCCAGTGTCCACTCCGGTGGCTAAGGCAATGAGGGGTCACCTCCACTAGGAAGTAATCATGGCTGCCAATTGGGAGACTTATTTTTTAATTTCTGAGATTATTATTTTTTTTTACAAAATGAATTTTACATGAATTTTACAAAACATTTCTTTTTCAGGCCCTCCAGTGGATCCAGCTTACCTGAGACATATTCTGAGCAGCCTGAAGGTAAGTATTTTTCTACCAAACATTTGGCCAAGTTCTTGAGCATATGTCAGGGACTGGCTGATCCTACTCTTACTGATTGTTCTGTGCTTCCAGGGGGAGAATGGAGACCGGGGGATCAAGGGAGGAAAAGGAGACTCCTACAGTGACTTCTCTGAATCAGGGCCTCCAGGCCCGCCAGGAAGTCCAGGCCTGGTTGTGAGTAGTGGGCCCTCTGTGGTGTCTTCCTCCATGAGTCACACCTTTCCCTGAAGCCCCCCTGTCAAGGGTCAGTCACAGCACCACAAGCTGGAGGCAGGAGTGTGTCGGCCCCTCTCCCCATACTAACTTACCAGTGGGGGCCCACGGAGGAAAGATTGCTGGCCAAGGCCATACGCGTTCAGGTAACTCCCAGGTTGCCAACCACACAGCCTCACCCATGCCAATGATGGAAAATTCACACAGCACAGAGTTATCAATGTTGAACACATTGGATAATGGAGGCAGAATGGAAAGAAAGGGAGATATTTTTAGAAGGGCTATTTGATTCTTCTGAAATTTCACTGAAGAAGGACGCCTAGATAGGCTTGGTCTTTTAGGATGACAAGTATCTCCAAGTCACATAAGAAATTCAAGCTATGCCTCCAATGAGATTGTGAGCAGATCATGACCCTCAGGGATCAGAGTTCACCATGAGGGTAGAGCCGGCAAAGCCATGAGACCAGGGTTCTGCTTCCAGCTCTGCTGCTGATGTGCTGTGAGACCCTGTCCTCTCTCTAGGCCTCAGTTTCTTCATCTGTGAAATGTGAAGTCTGGGTCCTTCTCACCCTGGAGCTCTCTGGGGTTCCCTGTAGCGTCATTTAACATAGTGCCTTGGCTGCTGCTGTTTGGATCTTATGCCTCCTGAGCTATGCCCAGGATTGAGGATAATGATAATGATAGCTTGTATCTATTACCTTCATACAAATGACCTCATAAAAAGAGTAGGTGGGACTCCTAGTACTGATGATGCTTTCTCTCCACTGTTGCCCTTCTCTCTACCGTGCCCTTGCCTTGACAGGGCCAGAAAGGGGCAACTGTCGTCGGGCCCCAGGGACCTCCGGGTGCTCCTGGCCTGCCTGGGCCGCCTGGCTTTGGAAGACCTGGCTCCCCTGGGCCGCCAGGACCCCCAGGGCCACCAGGACCTCCAGCTATCCTAGGAGCAGGTTAGTACTGTGGGTGGTGCCCTCATTTAGGCTGACCCTGTTGTTGTGCTCAAGGTCACACCATATCTGGGAGGCGTGTCAGAACCACACTGTTTGATAGAGGGCTGTTTCCTGGTTGGAGTTTCTTTCTTTTCTCATTTAAAACTGAGATATAATTCATATGCCATAAAATTCATCCGCTTAAAATGTATGATTCAGTGGTTTTTATATATTCCCAAGGCTGTGCAGCCATCTCCTCTCTCTAATTCCAGAACATTTCATCACCTCAAAAGGAAAATTTCATCACCTCAAAAAGAAACCTTAAACCAATTAGTAGTCACTACTCTTTCTCTCCCTCCCCGCCAGACCATGGCAACCAGTGACCTACTTTCTGTGTCTATAGATTTGCCTATTCTGGACATTTTGTAGAAATGGAATCATATAATATGTGGCCTTTCATGACTGGCTTCTTTCACTTAGCATAATGTTTTCAAAGATCATCCATGCATGTGTCATGACTTCATTCTTTTTATAGTCACGTTATATTTCATTATGTGGCCTCATACTCCATTTTGTTTATCCATTCATAAACTGATGAACATTGGGTTGCTTCTACTCTTTGGCTATTATGAATAATGCTGCTCTGAACACTTTTGTTCAAGTTTTTGTGTGAATACATGGCTTCTTGGGTATATACCTAGGAGTGGAATTGATGGGTAAAATTTGGTTACCCTATGTTTAACTCTCTGAGGAACAACCGAACTGTTTTCCAAAGTGGCTGCACTATTTTGCATTCCCACCAGCAATGTACAGAGGTTCCAAGTTCCCCTTATTTTCCCCAACACTTGTTATTATTATAATATCTATTTTATTGTTACATCTCCTTTAGTCTAGTCATCATTCATTCATGTGAAGTGATATCTTATGGTGGTTTGATTGCATTTCCCTAAAGACTAATCATGTTCCCTAAAGACTCTGCTTGTGTGAGTGGAATGTGCTGGGCTACTCTCTTGCTGCCTGGGCCTTAGGGGACTTGAGGACCAGCATTGATTCTATCTTTCTATGTAAAAACCTCTTCACTCCTTGGTACCTCACTTCCTCACATGAAAAAGAGGTATAATAGAAGAAAAAAAATCTCTGTTTATTGAACATTCATCAAGTGTCAGCTGCTCTGCTAGTCACTCTACTACATTATTTTATTGAATTATCAGAAAGCTCTTCAAGGAAAGTATTACTATCCCCATTTTACAGATGAGGGAAGCAAGACCAAGAGATGTTTAGGAAACTTTCCAAGGTCACACAGCTAAGGAGTGGCACCAACAGGATTAGGACCCAGCTCTGAGTTCTTCCCACTATGCCCATAGTGCAAAATACTAATAGCAGCAATACCGGCATGAATGCATCATTGTTCGTTGTCTGAATTGTCATGAGCCAGGTGTAGTGGGTGCATACCTGAGAAGAGCCCTCCAGTGTCTAAGGCCTCAGGGAGAACTTACACAGGGGGTGGCTTTGCGACTGAGACTTTGACTTAGTCTTGAATCTTTGGCTACAAGTGACAGAAGCATAACTGAAATTAGCTCAAGCAAAAAGGGAATTTTATTGGATTATAAAGGAGGAGGTGAATAATAAATTTGTGGGAGGGGCAGACATGCAGTGGGACCTCAGGTACAGGCAGAACCAGGACTCAACCCCTTCTGGGCATCTCCAGCCATCTCTTGTCTCAGCTTCTCTCTGTATGCCAGCTTCCTGCTGCTCACCACAGACCACATCCTCTGAAAACCAAGAACTTCCACTGTCAGCTAGAAATCTTGGCCTACTTTCTTGGTTTTAGTTTGAAAAATCTGGGGTGGGAAGATCCTAGGGAAGGATTCTGATTGACCTGTCTTGGGCCAGATCCCAACCTTGGGCCAGTCTCCTGCAGCCAGGAGGTGGGATCACATGAGTACACGGCAGCTCCTTCTGGACCCCATATGGTCCAGAAATGAAGGGAAAGATCTGAGGAGAAGGTGAGAATACTCATCTTCCACAGAAGGAAAGTGCTGGGGGATGTAATCATGCAACCTTGAGGGACGCATAGGAATTGCAAGAGGTGGAGGGACATTACAGTGAGGACAGGAGGTAGAGACTCTGCTCTCCATAGTAGGCCTGCACTCCAGGCCCCAGGATGCCTTGTTCCGTGACATAAGGATTGCCCCTCATAGAATATATAGCAGTTCAGTTCACAAAACACGCTCACATCCATTGTCTCATGTAATCTTCATAGCAACCCTGGGAGGAAGATGAAATGGATACTACTATAAAACTCATTTCATGAAGAAAGATGTTGAATCTCAGAGAGATTAAGAAACTTACTTGCTCAAGGTCAAAGATACTAGGAAGAGGCATGGCTGGGGTCCAAATCCAAGTCCTCTGGCCCTCTCTTCACCAGACATTCACCACCTGTGTGTGGCTTCTCAGGTCCTGTGATGGGGTTACACACTTACAAAATCTCATGCAATAATTTTACTGGGACCTGTAAAAAAACCCTCAACTCTGCCAAGGGGTTTGCAGTTTTTGTGGGGGACAGGGAATCAGAGAGGTAGGAGAGCAAAGCACTGGACCTAATAATACTTGTTCGTGTTTGCCTAAAATGAGAGCTTTTCAGTGGGGAGCCATAAACCCCTAGAGAATTCAAGGATGTGCCTCAGGGAACTGTCACCGACTGACATTTTCTGTGGAATTGTGTGGATGTGTGTGCATACACACACATGCATTTTTCTAGGGAAGAGGGTACTAGGACTCTTCAAAAGCTGCAAACCTCAGACTGAATGCTATACAACTTGCAAAGCACATTGCTAGTGTATCTCTTAGTTCTCCCCACAGCTCAGTGGGGAAGAAATGGCTGCTTACATTTCACAGATGGAGGAAACTGAGGTTCAGAGAGCTTGTTGTTTCCCCAAGACCACACAGCTGAGAACCAACAAACAGGGACTTGAGCCCACGTCTCCTGGCGCCAAGGCTCCTGGCATTGTACTGCCTTGCCCTCCTTCTGCCACCAGGCACCTTCTCTTTCTCCTTTTTAGGCTGCTTCCTCTGTTCAGTGGTTCCTGCTTATCTCTTGGATGAAGTAAGTTGTATTAGGACATTTTTGTATGCAATGACAGAAAACTCACTTCAGACTGAATTCTGTTCAAACAACAGAACAAGAGGAATTTAATCACTTACAAAAACTGAAAAAGTCCTAGACATGGGTTCCTCTGGGGCTTCATCACGGATCCCAGCTGCTCCCCAGGCCAGTCGCCGTGGCTAAGTCATGTGCGGGGCCCAGAGCTTGCAAGATGCAGCTGCAGGGCACCTTGCTGCACCGTGAGGGGGCTGTGAAGGCTCTCTTCAGGGCCCAGCTGACCTCCGAGGCATTTTTCTGAGGGTGCTTTTCCGTAACCTCTCTTTTCTTCTTTGTCTTAGCCGTGGCCCTTCCAGGCCCACCCGGCCCTCCAGGACAGCCAGGGCTTCCAGGATCCAGAAACCTGGTCAGTATTATCAGTGTGTACCCATCTTTCTGTTTCAGGTGGGTTTACTGAGAACTTCAGCTGCAGGGTTAAGAGGCTGGCATACCTTTTACGTTGGAGTCAGTCCTCCGTGACAATAGAATTGGTGCAATTCCTCAGAGGGTATTTAGTCTCTCTTCACATGACTAATTCAGTAAAAAATACAGAATGCAAAATCATTTGATTTAAATTCCACCCTTCTAATCCTTAATTGACTGGATTGTAACAAGAACCAATTATCTTTCATGGAAAAACATAAGCACAAGACTGTAAACAATAGTACAGCATGCCCTGTGCTGGTCAGACTTACCCTGGATAATTCAGCCTTCTCTGTTCTGCCAAAGGATGTCTCTCTTGTGCACTGGTTACCCTACCAGTCATTGTAGCAGGATACAGCACACACAGATTATTATCATGTGCAGAGAGACAAACACCTCTTTGTCAGGAGGATGTAGGGTGTCAAGAGTCTTAAGAATGCTTTTTGTTTTTCACTGGATTTTAGTTGGAAAATTCGGCTGCCAAAAGAAAGAACTGTCCAGCAAATGATGGAATTTTGATATTTGGTGCCTTTGGGCAGGGGGTTTCTAAGCCATTTTGATGCACAAAGTCATTATCTTCAAGGCTAGGTGAAAATTAATTTTTTATGAATTTTCTCAGTTGAAATGAAAAACAAAAGGTCTCTTGGATGATATTTCTTTGAGACTTGATGCTTGTCAATAGATTTTTGCAGCTTTTATGTTTGCTGAATGGATGTACCAAAATAGCTGTTGAACCTTTGGCAGTTTTCTAGACAGAGAAATTACAGACCCTCATTTTCTGTCATGTATGTAATATTGCAACTACCCAGCTAGACACACAAAATTCAAGACCTAAATAATTGCACACTTGCCTACGTTTCTTATTCCAAATGCAAACAAATTTGAAACTCTTTAAGGAGCAGCATGAGATAACCCATTTAATGATGTCAGTGCCACGGAGCAGCTCACAAAAGCAGAAGTGGCAAAAGTTACTGATATCTCTGCTAATACCAACACCCAACAAAAGCAATTCTGTTGCCTCTTCAATGCCAGGTTTTTATGGAAGTTTTTAAATGTTTTGTACTCACAGAGTATTATCTCCTTGTTCTATTTATCAGAATTTAGATTGGTGTTCTAAGGTAATTTATGTTTTTTCAAAAGAAAGTCCTTTGGTTATCAGTGAAACTATACATCTCTTTATGACATAATAAGCCTTTTCATTGACTATGAGGGGATGGCTCATATTTGACTTACAAAGAGGTCAGTTTTTCAAATTGTGCCACTACTCTGATAATAACTGCAGTGTTTGGAATTTAAAATTGACAGGTTACAGCATTTAGCCACATGGATGACATGCTGCAGAAGGCGCATTTGGTTATAGAAGGGACATTCATCTACCTGAGGGACAGCACTGAGTTTTTCATTCGTGTCAGAGATGGTTGGAAAAAATTACAGGTAATTCTTGTACTTCCCATAACAAACTGCCTCCAAATACCCTCTGAAAAGAATAATCTACTCATGTACATGCCATTTTTCTGTGCTGAAAATTGGCAGTTTCTAGTTGATGTTTCATTTTAATTTACTGTTTTCCTTAAAGCTGGGAGAACTGATCCCTATTCCAGCTGACAGCCCACCACCCCCTGCACTTTCCAGCAATGTGAGTACATTCCCAGCCTCACTTCCCACGCCTTCATTCATCAGCATTTCCGGCCCCCTTGGCATCCAGCACCTGCTCTGCAAACTCTGGACACCCAGCTCTGCATGGCTTAGTATCTGATGGGAGGCTAGAAATTACCAAGTGCCAACAGAAGGTTCTCACTGTAGAGAGAAGGGAGAACTGGACCTAGATGCTGGAGACGTGCTATTCCCATGTCCTACCTGACTCCTGCCAAGCCAGGGCCTTCCCTTCTCCGCCTCAGTTATTCATCTGTGAAATCATGGTTGGCGTAAGCAATCTAGAAGAACCCTTTAACTTTTGGCATCCTGAAACTTCTTTGTCCAAAAAGAACTTAAGCAACTTATACTGCCCATGTTTTACCCCTTGAGCTACCCTTTGAGGCAGGTCCTATCCCCCACTTGCAGTTGAGGAAGCAGAAGCTCTGAAGAGGTGACCTGCTCTATTAAGTGAATGGGTCAGCTCTAAAAAATGGGTTTTCTGCATCGTGGTTCAGTGCTCTTCCTAAAGACTTGAGAATGTTCCCTCCCTTTCTGAGGGTCTTTTTTTTTTCATTCAAGCATGAGGTGCTTTGCAGTTAAGAGTGGCCCAAACACAGTGACAAACTAAAGTATCTTCTCAAGAAATATGGCACTTGCTCCTCAATGCACTCTGAAGAACAGATTGAATGCACATTCAGGACCATTTGTTTTCCTCTTTTACTAACAGCCGCACCAGCCCCAGCCTCCACTGATGTCTATTTCAAGTGTCAGTTATGAGAAGCCTGCAGTAAGTACAATTCATGCATTTATTCTGCAAATGCCGAATGTGTGTCTCCTGTGTGTGAGACCCTGTGCTTGGTACACAGTTCCTTAAGATGCATGTAGACTAGGGAGAGAGGCGAACAAAAAAATAGCTTATTACAAGTCAGTGTGCAAAGTCGTGTGGGGGAGGCAGACACAGTACTGGGGTGTGAGGCAGGTCAAAGAAGTCTGCCTTCTTTAGACGAGGTGAGCTCTGAACTAAGACCTATAGGACAATTGAGAGCACGAGAGAGCCAGGTGGGGGGAAGAGAATGGGCATTCCAGGCAGAGGGAATATGCAACAGAGGATGGCAAGGGGAAGCGCTGTCCATTTCTGTAATTCCACAGTATTTCAGTCTGGCTGAAGGAGTAGAGTTCAAGGTAGAGAAAGAAGTTAAGTCTGCAGAGGGTAAGACAAGTCATCAAGGGATTGTAAGCCAAACTAAGCACTTTGACTTCTTCCAGTGGACAATGGGGAGCTACTGAAGGGTCTTAAGCAAGAAAAGGGTATATAAGATTGGCATTTCAGAAATGGCCTGGGTTAAAGTGTCTGAATGGATTGGAAGGGACAAGATCAGGGGCCCAGAGATAGGTGGCTGCTGTATTATATGAGCTGGGATCACAGCACTGAACCTGCAGAAAAGTGGGCAGCTTAGAGGGAAATTAAGGAGGCAGGAGTGACAAATGGGGTCCTTGGGTGGCTATGGGACAGTGAGGAACGATGCCCAGGTTTCTGCCTGAGTGGCTGAATGGTGAAAGCTTCCTTTCCAGGGGTCATTTTTGTTGCTGGAATTAGAAACTCTCATTCTATTCCTTCACTAGCGTGAGTGAAGATTTTGTTCAGATAAGTGCCTGTACATCATGGGCTGGGCTTGCAGAGCCCTGTCCCTGCTATTATTCTGCTCCACTATCTCTACAGACCAGTTTCTGCAGGGGTCTTCCTTCCTGCCTCCTCTCCACCCCCCACCTCAACACAGAGACATACTTACCTCTATGAAGCTTGCACGCAGCTTTGGGTTGGCGTGGCACTGATCCTGACTCTGACTCTATGTGATCTTACAGGTGTAAAGTCCAATATTCTCTGACTCGGTTCAGAGTTTTGGAAGAGATTGTCTGAATGGGTCATCTTGGGCCAGTTGGCCCCTGCCAACCTAATGAAAAGTAGCCAAGAGAATGAGCCTGAATGGCCTTTTTAGCCAGTGTTGTGGGGCAGTTTCAAAGAACAAGGCATGGGCTTGGCAGACACAAGAGGCATGTTGCCTGTAGTGCTGCCATTCACCAAGCAGTAGCTCATTTGGGGCACAGTGAATCTGAGGAATCTACAAATCTGAGCAGAGACTACGGGAGGGAATAGGGGATGAAGGCCTGATGCCCTGCAGTGGGTCTGGTCTGGGGAGAGACCTGGGAGTCTTCAGCCGAGCCACAGAAACTGTGATGGGGGTGGCAGGGTCCCCAAGAGAGAGTCTGTACAGTGAAAGCAGATTGGACTGTGAGCAACAACCCAAGGGAACCGAAGGAAGAAACAGCAGGAGGGAACTGAGACGCCATAGCCACCGAGGAGGAGAGGGTGCCCAGCAAGGCAGAAGTCAAGTGTCAAGGCTGCCAAGAGGCCCATCCAAAGAACTAAAAGGTGTCCTTCAAATTTAGAAACTAGGAAAAGCCTTCCTGGAGCATTGAGAATGCCAGGAAGATTCTAGTCGGTTGAAGAAGAAATAAGGGGGTGAGGAAAGAGAAAAAGGCAAATATAAGTAAGCCTTCAAGAAGCTTAGCTATGAAGGGAAGAAGTTAGGGCAGCAGCTAAAGTACTCTTGAAGTAGGAGTTTGTAAATTCTAAAGTCATATGTATTCGGTGTAGAAAACTTGGACAATGCATAAAAAGAATGGAGAAGAAAATAGTAAATCACCTATAATTTTACTAAAACTACAACTGTCCACAAAAATCACCATCTTAACATTTGATTGTTGAAATGTTACCATCTTCACAGACATGTTCATACTCATTATTAAAATGTTCTACCAATTAGAGAAATACAAAGATGAGAGCACAAAAGCTCCCAGTGCTGCCATTCAGAAAAAGCCATCACTCCAGACATTCCTGCTTCCCCTTAAAGGAGGAGAGGTGGGGATGGGGGGAAGGAGAGGCATGGCAGGGAGGCTCTGAACCCCCAGCTGCCGCGTCCCTAGTGTCGCCTAGCACGGGGAAGCCGTCCTCTCACCACTGCCCTTAGGGGTAGCCCCCAGAAGCACACTGGCTGGCGGGTAGTGAGGCCATAGGACCCCTTCTCTCGGGGGCCATAGTTTCCAGATATGTGAGAGAGAGGAAGAAGGGTGGGGGACTGCATGGCCACATGGCAAGGGGATCAGAGGGCTAGGATTTGTAAGTGGGGCTGGAAGTGGTCGTGAGTGGGCAGTGTGCCAAAGCCTCCTCCTCATCCTAAGGGCTGGGAATGTCCAGCATGAAATGCTGCTCCTCAGAGGGCTACAGGGGACCCTCCTCCTGGTCGGGGGTGGAGGTGCCCAACCAGGGGCCTCCATCTAGTCTAGTGATAAAGGCAGAACCAGGGATGAATATAAAGAAACTGGGAGAGGTCTCAAGCTTGGAGTCTATCCTCTTCAGTGTAGGGAAGGCAAGGGATGGGGAAATGGAGAAAATATCCAGTGAAATGCAAGGACTTTGTGTAGTCTGGACATTGCAGTTCCTGGCCAGCCATGCCCAACTGGCTGGACTGTTGATAAGCAGAACGTCAGCATGGTGACACTTGGCACTGGGGACATTCAGATGGGAGACACAATGCAGAGACAGGGAGAGAGGCACTGACCACCTCCTGCCTCACCACATGGGGCTCATTTCTTATCCTTTGGCTTCAGGTATTTTAACACATTTTTCTCTCCTGGAGACTGGGCCCACGGCCTGCCCTAGCCCTCCCCAGCTCTATGCTGATGAGATAAAGTTACTGCTGAAGTGAGATTGTGGACAGAGATGACTTCCTGATTGTGTAATATATTCTACAGGGTACAGCAGAAAGGGCTGGGAGAGAAGGGTGGGTTTGGGGAGAGAACAGACTCTGGAATGACTTTTATCTGGGCTGCTGACCAAGATGGCAGGAATGTGAAGCTAGAATTACTGTATGACCCTTAGTTTCCAAACTAGGCCACCCCAGCAGTCTGAGCAAGTAATGTCTTGACCTTCTCCTTTCAATGCCTCTGGCCCCTCCTGATCAGCCCCAGCCCTACTCAGGAGGTAAAAGAAAGGATGGGAGGCAGATTGCTTGGTGTACCTCTGGGATCCAGAGCCAAAGCTGGCTTAAAACCTCCTGGAAACTGAGCTGGGGCAGACCCAGGGGTCTCCAGCAAATGGCTTGCAGGCTGGCCTCAGATCTCTGAAGTATTTGGTTCTGTTTTGTTTTTCTCATACATGGAAGAACTTTCCACCATTCAGAGCTGTTCAGAGAGCCGACACAGGTTGCTTTGGGAGAGAGACCTGAGCTCTCCTGCACTGCATCTGGGACTGGAATGCCAGTTTCAGGGAGAGGGTGAATAAGATGACCTCTAGCGTGCTTCTACCCCAAGAGGTCTAGGATCCTATTAGGAACGTGGAAGAGTTTGGGGGATTGGAGTTTACTTTTAACTCCTTAACTGCACTGTCTTTTCTCCCACTTTCTTTTTTCAGCTGCACTTGGTTGCTCTGAATGCACCGTTTTCTGGGGACATTCGAGCTGATTTTCAGTGCTTCCAGCAGGCCAGGGCTGCAGGACTGTTGTCCACTTACCGAGCATTCTTATCCTCGCATTTGCAAGATCTTTCCACAATTGTGAGGAAAGCAGAGAGATACAGCCTTCCAATAGTGAACCTCAAGGTAAAAATAAATATGGTTCCCATTGCCTCCCAAGGCCTTGGTCTCCACAGAGACTGTAAGTAGTTGCCATTTGCTGACATCATCAGAAATATACTGGTTCAAGGCCCAGCCTGTCCCTGATTAGCTGTGTGGATTTGGGTGGGTCACTTTGCTTCTCTGGACCTCAGTTTCCTTACATTTACAGTGGCCCTTCCTGTTTGGATGGTATGACTCTTGGAGCAGACAGGCAGAAGGAAAAATTATAACCTCTTTTGTTGATATAGCTTTTTAAATGTTTACAAAATATTTTGTATCCATTATCTTAATAGATATTTTCAATAAAAGTGGGACTTATTATTTTCTCAGTTTGTCTCAGATGAGAAAACTGAGGCTTAGAGGGAGAAAAGAATTTGCTTGAAGTCACTACAAAATGAGAATTAGTTTCCTCGACTCCCACATCAGGGGTTCTCGGTCCACCTGAGGATGCCTTCTACTGGGCACTGACCAAGTGGCACCAGAGAACAGCGGGCGAGCGCCGGTCCCAGAGCAGGGCCACTTTGTCCCGCACCTGGTCCACTGTGCTCAGCACGTCTAAGTGCCCAGCCTGGCAGATATTTTTCTGTCCCCCACTCACTGACAAGACAGGGCCTCCTCATAGACCCTTCAGTGATACGATGCCAGTGGCCAAGTCTCCTACAGAGAGACAGCTCTGTAGCTGCTCACACGTCCTGGATCCTGCCCTCTCACGGAATCTCCAAGGCACCTTGAGACCCTTTGGTCCCTGTGACTCCAGGACTCCAGTGTGAACCTTGAAGTTCCAACCTGACCACAGACCTGGCACTTTCCATCTCCTCTCCCAAGGTTCTGTCCCACCATATTTACTCACTCAAATTGTTTGTATTCTTAGAATGTGCTCCTTGAGGAAAAGGAATAGGAGATTCAGCTCCGTGTCACCCACAATGTAAACAGCACAAGGCCTGTCACAAATTTAAAGCTCAGTATATATGAAAAAGTTTTCAGAATAACTAATAAAGACCTAAAACATACTTTTGATGGGGAGGAGCCTTTATACACATGTAATAAAAGAAATTACCTCAAGAAATAAGACTGTAAAATCAAAAGCATTCAAGGGTAGTTAATAAAATCAAACCACAAATATCTGCTGAGCTCCCACTCTGTCCAGGCTCAGGGATTGGGGCCGGTGCTGTGGTTTGAGGTGGCATCTGGACCTTGAAGAATGAATAAGGCCATTTGCAGGCCAATGGTATAATGACTCTAATGTGGCATTTTTGTCTCCACAGGGCCAAGTACTTTTTAATAATTGGGACTCAATTTTTTCTGGCCATGGAGGTCAGTTCAATTCACATGTTCCAATATACTCCTTTGATGGCCGAGACGTAATGACAGATCCTTCTTGGTGAGTGGGGGTGGAAGCCCTGGAAGTAAATAGTATGATAAATAGTTTTAGGAGGCATGGGATGCTTTTACCAGTTGCCCCTCTGGGATGTTGCCAGCAGAAAACCTCAGTGCAGCAGCTGAAGGCCCTGGGACCTTAACATGAGTGCAGTTCCTTAGCATGGGACCTTGGGCAAGGTAGGTCCACTCTCTGAGCCTCAGCTGCCTTATATCCATACCATAGGGCTCTTGTGAGAATAAAATTGTGGGTATGAGAACATCCAGCATGCAGTAGACACTTCATAAGGGGAGGGAAGGCTGTTCTTGGTGATCTTTTTAACCCTGTGCTCTGAGCTCTGCCATTATTCTCTGAAAACTAAATACTATTAAGAATAGAAAAATTCAGCAAACCTTTCCGCAGTGTCTACTCTATGCCAGGCCTGATGGCAGGCCAGGAAGGCAGAGTGATAAACCTACACAGCCCCTGTGCTTACAACACTCACAGTCTACAGAGGAAGACAGGCAGACTGGCTATGGTTTGACAGAATATTATAGTTATAAAATGGAGAAACAGATAAAGTGACAGGAGCACAGAGGAAATACTCATGCTTCGGTTGTTGAGAATCAATAAGGCTTCTTGTAATGGACTTTGAAATGTGAGAAGGAATCACTGGTTTGAAAATGATAGAGAGGCCCTTCCAGACTAAGGAACCTCATGAACAAAGGCTCAGATTCACCAGGGCAGAGAGTGCAATTCGGAAACAAGTACGAGCTGGATATGGTTGGAATAGAGCATGTCCAGCTGGCTGGACAGGGCAAGGAGAATAGAGAGGAGATGTGGAGTCAGACCTTGGAGGGCTCAGGAGTTTGACTTGATGCCCTAGATTTATGTCAGTTTGTTCACAGATGCCACAAAGAAGTGACATTTCAAAAAGTAATGACAGAATTCCTTTTTTAGGCCCCAGAAGGTCGTTTGGCATGGCTCCAGCATCCATGGAGTGCGGCTGGTGGATAAGTACTGTGAGGCGTGGCGAACCGCCGACATGACAGTCACAGGATTGGCCTCCCCACTGAGCACAGGGAAGATTCTGGACCAGAAAGCATATAGCTGTGCTAATAGGCTAGTTGTTCTGTGTATCGAAAACAGTTTCATGACAGACGCTAGGAAGTAATGACCTGATGAGTGTTAAAGAGTTTTCCAGTTTTTCTTATGTGAAGAGTTGACACTGAAATCTAAAATGTTTAAATGTTGTAAATATTATTTTTTTTATTACATATTCGTCACAACAGCAACCAAAGAAAACATACCTCAATACACTCAAAACTGAAGACATAAAGGACTCAGATCAAAGATAAAATCTGATCCATTTATTGGTGCTAGATTCTGCAGGAACCCCCACGCAGTGTGAACACGTCCCGGCATGGTTAAGAGCAAGTTGAAAACAGAGGCCTTGGCGTTCTGCCCACTGCATCCTTCAGAAAGTACTTTCCTCCTTTTAGCCATTGTTGAGTGTAAGATGTCCTTCATGTTTTCTTACGAAGTCAGTGTTTAGAAATGTTACCGCTTTCTAAGTTATGTGCAGACCAAATGCTTTGTTCTTTAATATACATCCATCATTTGCAACTGCTGTTCATACAGAGAAACAACTGCTCAAATGATCCTATTTGTATTTCATGATATTACCAGACTTTAATGTTTTTTTCCTAAACTATTATTGCCATCATGCTTTAGGAGTTTTATATTTTTACACAATCATATTTTAGTATGGCATCTGTTTATGTAACTCTGACTTGCTGGAAAAGTTTAAACTCCAAATTATCTGAAACTAGAAAAAAATAGCACATAATTACTACCTTTCTCTTGGTGGCCCTTCCCTGCACCCCCTCCGGATTTTATGACTTCCATTTGGCAACTCCCAAATTATAACTACAATTGAACAGACAGGTTCACAAGGACGAATTTTCTGAGACACATTTATCTTCATGCTGTGTACTTTGATTTTTTTCCATTGTAAGTGAACATAAAAACCATCTTTTCCAGGCGCTTTCTTCTGTTTGACTTTTTCCCCTAGTTCCTTTATTCTCCAGCGTCCATGTGGAAGTGGCCCTGGGGCGGGCTGGCTGACCCTGCTTGTGTTGCCTCAGGAAATGATCTGAAAACAGGAAGATTTTCCCATCATGCTCACCTGCTCCTGCCTATTGGTGCCACATGGTGGGGGCAGCATGGGGTGGGCAAAGAACCCGAGCCTGTAACACAGGATGAACTGTGAATGTCTCAACACATGACTTTGGACAAGTCTGGCTTTTTCCCTCCAGAGGTTGAGATAAAATAAGCATAATATCAGCTCCCACTTATTAAACATCACAATTATTAAAAGTCCCATTTACCTTTCGTAATAACCTGCAAGGTAGGTGTTTTTATCTCTACTTTACCAATGAGAAAAAAAAGGTTGAGAAGTCACTTGTTCCAGGTCAACAGCTGTTGAGTGTTGGGGCTGGCTTCAGGCTCAGGGTCGGCCCTACTGCAGTGCCCAGGATCTTTTCAAGGAACTGCTGCACGAGGCTGCCTATCTGCTCCCTCCCAGTTCCGAGTCTGCGGCTCTCCAGCTCTTGGCTTGACCCTGCAAGAGGAACAGAATCACCAGGCAAGGGCATGCCGGGATATTTCCTCCCATTCACCGGGCTGGCCCAGAAACTTGGCAGAAGGAATCCACCCTAACAATCCCTGATGTAGGACGGAAATGGAGGACAGCAAAAAAAAGCAGACAGCCCAGAACCTCCACTTAGGGCTTCCTAAGTGGAAGAGCAGTGAGGCTGTCTCTAATGAGTCATGGAGTGAAGACAGTTACAGACAGGCTGGGAAGCCCCAGAGCTGGATTGCAGAGGACCAGCTCACCCACCGAAGGCCTGGGGTGGGGGATGCCTAGCATGGACAGGAACTGAGGGAGGAGGAGGCAGAAGATCCTGAGGTCATGAAGTGCAAATGCCATCCATTTCAGTCGAAGCCTGAGTGGCCCTGGGTCACAGAAGGGGTGGGCTGGCGTGGGGTGGGAGTCAGAGTCAAAAGGAGGAGAGACCCTTTTGCTGCCCCAGGAAGAGTGGGGATTGAAGTTTCTGACCTAGTTTCTCAGTCGTCTTTGTGCACCAGAGGACAGCACGAACAATCAGCCCTCTCTGAAGAGGCCCTGAATCAACCCAGCCCTGTTTATACTCTAAGAACCAGTAGTCAGAATCCTGGGGTGGGTATTCAAGACACTTCACTGAACATCAGCTTTCCTGCCACTTGCCAATGGCCACCAGCCTGGTGTCCTCATGGTCACTTAAGTGAGCTGCATAGGCCACTCTGCCAGGCTGCTGTTCATGCCCTGCCCTGTCTTAGGAAGGCCTAACCACTTTAGGTCTAGTCCCCTCCCCTTGCTGATAGCCAACACAGACCCTGCTTCATCTGTGACATCCCCCAGTGCCCCAAGCTTATCTGTTGTCATGCTTCCTCCTCTGAATATCTGGTGTTCTTGCCACACAACTGAAACGCAGAGGCTGAAAGGTCCCTAAGTCTTCACTCTGCTGCTGAATGTATCTAAAGGCTAGGAAGCCAATGAACGCCCTCAAGCTTAAGCAGGGCGTGGAGGTATGGCCCAAGTAGCTGGTCTTTACAGTGCTAGAGGTCTTGGGGCACTTGCTCTAATTCCATTTTGTAGATTCTGCAGCATCCAAGGTGCCCTGTGCAGAAGCAGACTCCAGGCAGAAGTGTCTGGGTCACTTCTTAGGGGCTAAAGGAGGTAGACTTTGGAGAGCACAAAGGAGCTAAGAGACCAAGAAAGCATGGGAGGTAAGGGAGACAGAACGTGAAGGAGAAGGTCCAGGGGAACGCTCACGGCCAACCTGAACATGGCCACCTGGGGAACCTGAAGAACAGTGGGAGAATGAGGAGAACGGATGCCAGGAACCACTCTCTCTGAGGTAAAAATTTTCATATAAACCCTCTGGGCTGTGTATGGTGGCACTTTGTTGCTTGAACCTATAGGGAGTGCTAGTAGGTGCCAGCATGGATTCAGGGAGCTGTCACCAGGCCAGTATGGCTGAACAGTAAGTAGTAAATTAGGGAAACAAGTCAAATTCATAAGCCAAAAAAACAAAAAGAACTTATTGGCTCATGAAACCAGGAAAGTGAACGTGGTCACTCAGTCTATTTTCTGTGTGTCTGCCTGTCTGCTGTCTTCTGCTTTTTTTTGTAATTGGCATCCCTCCAGTGAGGACAAGATTCCTTCATGTTCAGGGGTTGTTCGCAGACAGTGCCAGGCTTATATTACTTCACCACCCCAGAGAGTGGCCTCAGAGAAAGGAGGAGACTTCCTCTCCCCTCTGGAATTTTATCAATTCCTGGAAAGGATTCTGATTGGCCCCACTTGTGCCTATGACTGTGATTGGCAGCTCTATCCAATATGCGTTGTGCAGAAGGAACAATTCCTCCATCCGAAATGTGAGGAGGTTTGCAATGACCGGGGGCCTCAAGCAGGTCTTTTGCTTATTCATTCATCCATTCAGAAATATTGATTGATGATTTTGTATCCAGGAGTATGATCGGGTTTGGAGGTATATAATGCCCCCACTTCTCAAATCCACCAAACCCATTCTCATGTCATGGACTATTTCAAATCTCCTGTGTATCTCCTCCTCCCCCAACTCCTCAGAGACCTTACCAGTTGAGGCAAGCATAGGTATGTGGTCCTCGCCTAACCAAGCAACTGGAGAAGTAGCTCTGTGGCTCCTCCTTGAACTCCTGGGTCACCAAGACACCACTGAGCCCCCTCAAAGCTCTTTTGACCACCACTAGCTGATTTTCCCCTTTGTCTTCCACCTTGTACTTCAACTTGTGGGGCACTTAGATGTAGAGCTGTTGCCTGGGTTTGAATTTGGGCTGTGCCACCTACTAACCATGTAATCATAGGCAAGTTACTAAAAATCATGCCCTCCATTCAACATTCCCTGCAGCTCAGTTTCTTCATCTGTAAAGGAGAGACAGTAATAGAAATCACCCTCCATTGAGTTATGTTGTTGGAAGCACCAGGAATGGGATCCTGACCCTGAGTAAAGCTCACCCTCCAATGCGGGCTCGCTCTCCTAGCCAGCCCAGTTGCCTCTCAGGAGGAGCTAGGGGGCCTCCTCTAGCCTTTCTGAATGGTTCTTCCAATCTGCCTGGTTTCTCTGCCTGCCTCTAAGCCCAGGACTGCCTCAACCTGTACAACCCCCAGCTCTACCTACTGGTGACTGCCCACCTTCCCAAGCCCCTGAATATTCTGGCTATCCTGGCCCTTTGCTCATCTTCCCAATAATCCGACAGCTAAAACGTTACCATCTGGCCCAGTAGGGGTTCCAGGATTCAGCTCTGGCACCAGGGCTGGATGCCTTCTGATTGGCAGGAGCACGTGCCACAGTGCCTGTGAAATGGTCTGATCACTCCCTGCCTGAGCCTGCCTAGCACCCTCAGTTCCAAGAAGGACCCAGAGTGCCCTGTTACCTGATACGCTGGTGAAGGAGACTGCCTACCCTGCCTCTCCTTCCAGACTTGCTCACTTTCCTCTGGTTCTTCTCTCAGTGAATGGCACCACCATCCAGCCAGTAACCTTGGAGCCATTTATTTATTAATTCATTCAACAAATATTGACTGAGTGCTTCCTTGGTAACAACAAGCAGAACAATAACAACAATAAGAAAAATAAAGTGCTGGGAAGTTCACCAAAGTCTGAATATTTTCAGGATGGCTACTTCTATTTTTCTAAATGTCAAAATATTTTTTAAAGTATTTGGCTTTGTTGCACGTGTTGATCTCCCTTTGAGACAGAGTAGTGCTGGCTCCTCTCTTAACCTTCGGCAGGACTGCTGCTCAAACCTCCATGCTGACCTCACGGCCTCCAGTTCGTGCTCCACACCAGCAGACAGAACTTTCGGCCACACTGTCAGCATTTTGATATGGTTTCCCCCTTGGACAAGGATTCATTTGCAAGTAGCTCATGAAGGAGGTTATGCCAGGACACACCCAGAGTAGTGAGAAAGTGAGACAGAGAAGGGAGGGCAGGCTTTGCAGGGACCATCTAGTCACCCCTGGGGTCAGGTAGCCAGATGATGCTCTCCTCGTGAGAGCTCTGGGAGCCAGTGTAGAACCGGCACCTCAGTTTCTCCATAAGGAACAAAGGAGCTGTGGCATTTATATGCCAGCCAGTCCCTGGAAGGCAGGGGTGCTTCTGACCTGCCCTGCCCAGGCAGAGGGGCTCAGGCTGCTGGAGAAAACTTTCAGGCAAAGAGATGTAGATGCTGACATTGGAAGCTGGAGGCCTATGGGCTGGCACTGCAGAACCTGCTCTGTCAGGCTCAGTTGAAAGTCTGCTATAACAGATTTTATTTCAAGATTACAGTTTGAATTTACAGTAACTTCCCAAATCTTATTGAAATGATAAGACAGTAAAAATAAGGGGATGGGAGGGTGGGGTAGGGAGACCTGAAACCATTGTTAAATAGGAAGAACATCAACTGGGCAGAAACCTTGAGAACTTTTCGGAAGACACGAGTGGATATCTGAGAACCACAGCAAAAGCAGGGCCTACCTGTGAATCTGTCCTGATGTTACACCCACACAGCGGCGCCAGAGGGGCTGGAGGTGCGGATGCATTGGGAGCAGCTAGGACAGCCCACCGTGACCTGCACACTTGCCGACATCACTGGAAGAGCCATCAGTCCTCTGCAGCACAGATTTCCATATTGACAAATACCAGCCAACCCCAACAAGCACCAGTTAGTCATCTGAGGAGACTGAGCAGCCCCAAAATGGGGACCGAATCAACAGCCAATTAGAAAGAATTACTGGAGAAAACAGGAGCTAACTTTTCAGAAATTCAAATTTGTTTTTCAGTGAAATGTCAGAGCAAAAGAAGCATGAAATGGAATTCTAGGAGAAAAAGAAACAGTCCTTGAAAATAAAATACATGATTGTGCCCCCAAAATAAAGCAGAACAGCAGCAATGCATAGTATTGAAAATTGACTTAGTGATTTATCAAACTCATAAGAATCAATACAGTCCTCTCAGAACATAGACAAGATAAATATGAGATAAAAAATAAGAGGAAGTTAGATAGAATATTCCTATGTATATATATATCTATACATATATATACATATGTATATATAGTATAACAAGAATCATAAAGAAGAATGGATAGATGTGAAGTATCAATTAACAAAATAATGGAAGAAAATGTCCTGAGTTTAGTAATTATTATCTACAGATTGAAGTGGTTTACTGAGTCCTAGATAGAATTGTTTCAGTAATTTCACCCAAGGACATATCTGGTAAATTTTCTGAATTTCAAGGATAATGTAAAAATCCTAAACTGTCATACAAAAAGAGATTCAGACTGGCATTGGAGTTCTCATTTGCAATATTAAAAATTAGAAGACACTGGAGCAATATGTGTAGACTGTCCTCCTCACTGGGACATTGTAAATAATCCTGTGGATTAAGAATGATGATACTAAAATTTTGTAGCCAGCCAAACTGAGAACAAAATAGATACTTGCAGAGACTCAAGATGATACATCCAGGTGCTCTTTCTGAGAAACAAACTCTGTAGAACAATTATAACCAAATGTTACCAGAGCCCTGAGGCTAAGATCAAAAAGCAAAAGTTGGACTGTGCTAGGCCCGGATTCACAAAGGAAGAAGAGCCCACAGCCAGACACTGCACGGGAGGCAGAGTGGAAGAAAAATGCCTTCATTTGTTTCTTCCTCCTGCTTTCCAATCTCTCATCAGCAAAGGGAGTCAGCTGAGCCCGCAGGCATCAAGCTCCCGCCCCGATGAGGGTCAGGGCTGGGAAAGCATGACAGATGTACCTTGAGGGCAACGGGCCCAGGACAGACACAGGAAGCTCTCCTGACTTCCCGGTTATCAGAAGTCCAGTCTACTTTTAGATTTACATCTCCAACTATTAAACCTCTTCTCCCTTCCCCTTGCTCTGACACAGAGCATTCTTGAGCTGGGACGCTTGACTGCTAGGAATGAAGATGGGGAAGCAGTATGATCAGGTTCTGAGATGTCTCTCCCCTTCCTTCTTCAAGGACCAGCTCTTCCAGTGTGTTTGGGGCAGGCAGAAGGACAGGGAGGTGGACAAGAGTGTCCTCACCTGGCTATAGCTGTTGTCCTTTCTAGGCTGGCTGTCCCTGCCTGGCTGGCTGACAGTGGCCATAGACACCCTCTCTGCAGCGGGCATTCAAGTGCTGGTGAGTCCTCTGGAGGATGTGTGGGGTCCAAGCCCAGCCACCTTCTGTAATGCCCAACCGAAAATCCTGCCGTTCTTGCCAGGGCAGCAGGAGGAATATAGGGAGCTCCCCTTCTGCGCCTTTCACCATCCTGAAACAATGCCAGCCTCCTCTACCTTACTCAGATAAACCCAGGGGCAAGGTAGAAAGGTAGAAATGATAACCAACCAGCCAACAGTGTGCCAATTTCCTCTTCTCTCAGGGACCCCCGCTTTGTGGCTAACTCTCTGGGGCTTCCTCACTATAAGAGAAGGTCACCTCCCACCACAAATACCCTCCTCCCCACGAGGCAGATGAGTCTCACTCTAACTCCCATCTTTTTCTCCTTCTCAGTCATCTCAAAGATTAGGAAGGAGGGATGCAAAGGGTTAGAGTGAGACCTTTCAGTATGTCCCAGGAGGTGCGTCTGGTACCATGGTGGGCAGCTCTCTTGAGAAGGTGGTGAGCGTGGAGCTTCTTTGTCCTCATCTCTGAGCTTCATGCAGAATTCCGGAGAGTAGGAAAATCCCATTGAACATCCTGCAATCTTTAAACAATGGGAAGGAGGCAGGCTTCCAAAGATGTGGGAGAAGAGTCTCCCAAAAAAGGAGGAGCGACAGATGTAAAGGTCTTGGGATGCAAACTCAGCTGGTGTGAAATAGGATACAGGAAGAAGTCACTAGGAGCAAAAGCGAGAGTAAATGGGCAGAAAACAGAGTGAGACAAGGGAGGCGAGGCTCACGTAGGCTCTGGGAGACTAAGGTAAGCGGTTTGGATTTTATGTCTGGTTGCTCTGGGAAGCTACCGGAGGGAGGATTTTAAGTAGGAGATTACATGAACCTGCTTTTATTTGAAGCAGCAAATTCTATATTGGATGACATTTTCCACTGCCAGAAAACAAAACCAGCATTGACCCTGTATTCATTTTTATTACTGAGATAGATACAACTGTCTAGATATTTGCTCTTGTCAGATCTATAATGTTTAAAAGTAGGTGAACTGTTTTTTGGGGGTTCTTTTTGGAAAGGCTGCTGTGACTTCTGTGGCTGAATGGACTGTGGAGGCAACAGTTAATGAACTGTTGCAGTGATTTAGCTGAGAGATGATGTTCAGGGCTACAGCTGAAGCAGAAGAGATGATGAGAAGTGGGCAGATTTGGGATGAATCTAGGAGGAGCCCTGCTGAACAGACTCGGTTGGGAGAGAATGATTCCTGGGCTTTGGGTCGGGTTAGTTGCCTGGACAAGAGTCCTGCTTCCTGGTATGGGAATGACTCTGAAAGTCATTTTGGTTCTTTGTTTTCTTCATTATTGTGTCTAGAAGAATGTCTGCCACTTAATAGGTACCCATAAACATACGCCAAATAATTTAAAAAGCAATAGCTTGAACAGGTTTTGGTTGAGCAAGCTATTGGACATATCCATGCTCTTGCTACCTATGAGTAAATGATACATTTACCACTCATACATATTTGCAAAATCATGGCTTAAAAAGGGGAAATGGGGAAGCAATTCCAGTTGCATCAGCCACATACCTATATCCCATCCTTTTGGCAGGGACAGCAAGAACTCTCTGGCATAGGAGCAATTTCCTCTGATCTTCTGAAGCTTCCACCTCTTGGGGGACTTGTGAGAATTCACTGGGCAGTGACAAACTGGACCCCACAGTGGAGGACTCCTGCTCCTCACCAAAGGCCTAGAGGGGTGTCCACTTTCTAGGGACTCAGCTTCTGGTCTGAGCTGGCTTGAAGCTCCCAGTGAGGAGGACAGTCTACACAGGCCCTGGGCTGTGTTCCAGTAAATGCTGCTTCAAGATGAGATGCTCCCTCTTCACTCAGGCTCCACCTTCCTAGCCACAGGTTTCTGCTTTTCCCATTCTTTAAAGAAAAAATTCATCAAATTCTCTATACCGTTGGAATCTTGCTGCCAAGAGAGGGAACCTCTCTTTTATCTGCCTGCTGTTTCCTTCTGCTTTCAAACAGCCCAGCTTCAACAGAGCATCCTTTTTGGAAGATCACTGCTAACCCATTCCAACATCCTGACGTCTCTGACCTAGACCTCTTGTAAAAGCTAAGTTGTGACCAGCTGCTTACCGGCGTGTCCAGAAGGGCCAGCTTCTCTGCCCCTGGAAAGAGACTCCTTGCGGCTCCTTATCACCTAGGCTAAGCCAATCCCACATTTTAGGGTCTATTACCTTATTACTTACGAGTCCCCATTTGCAGGTACCAATTTCTGTTTTACTCAGGCTTCTTTGGTTATGGGACAGAAACCCAAGTAAACTTAGCTTAACCAAAAAAGAGTTATCGGCTCTTGCAGAAAGGGTGGGCCTGGCATCGGGCTCACCGTGTCCAGATAAATATTGTCGAGCCTTAGCCCTCCTACTTCCATCCCTTTCGTTCCATCGTCACTCGTCCTGACTTCTCCCTGTGCTCGGGCCTCATTTTCTCTGACTTGGGATGGCTCCATCCCGGCAGGGACAGGGCACAGGGGGCACGGCCACCGGAAGCCGGCTTAGATCCTTCAGGTCAGCCGCGCCGCGGCAATGAGGAGGCGTGTCTGCAGGACCCCCCGGAATGTAAGTCCCGCGGACCGGCTCCCCGCGCGGCCTCTGTGGCTGGTCCGGCTTCCGTGCGTCGGCCCCTTGGCGGCCGGGAGCCCGGCATCTGTGATTGGCAGCCCCGGAATCCGCGGCGGGCCGGCGAGGCGAGGACGCCCGCCGTGTTCAAGCAGGAGGAGAGAGTTGCTGGCCCGGCGCACCCAGCACAGCGCTTCTCCAGGAAGCCCGGTGGAATGCCAGGAACCGAAGAAGGGTGCGTAGTAAGAGGCTGGTTTTGTTTTCTCACTTCAGCAAGCAAGGGACTTGGCGGGCAGGAATTGTAAAGAGGAAGTGAGTGCAGGCCTCCTCGACGCGGAAATGCTCCCGGTGGAAGTGAGAGCAGGTCCTGTCTGCCCCTCGGCCTGAGGGGGCTCGTGGGGAGGGAGGCCATTTCAGGTGATGACTCAGGGCGGTGTATCGCGCCTTCCTCAGGTCTGCTCTGCCCACTTGTCCAAAGCCAAGTAAATAGGAAGTGTGGCTGACTGGACTCTTTTTAGCAGCAGTACATTTGGGTTTGTTTTCATGGGCATGAGTCCACTGGGAAGCAATGATTGTCTCTTGCCTCTTTGCTGCATCAGAGAAACGGAGTAATTTTAAAGAGAAATTTCAAAGGAACAATTTTGTAACACCCAAGTTGGCTGTGCTGATCTGTCATAACTGGGACTTTTTTAAAAATTAAAATTGTACATATTTAAGGTGTACATGTTTTGATTACATATACATAGTGAAATGACTACTACAGTCAAATTAATTAACATATACATCTCCATATAGTTACCCTGTGTATGTGTGTGTGTGCTGAGAACACCTAAGATCTACCCTCTAATCAGATTTTCAGTATTCAATACATTAACTATAGTCATAGTTAAGTCATTAATCATCTTTCTTCATACTGTATATTAGAGCCCTATAAATTATTAACACTACATAACCACAGCTTAGTACCCCTTGAACAGCTTCTCCCCAATTCCTGTGCCACCCTGCCTCTGTTAATCACCATTCTACTCTCTTCTGTGAATTTGACTTTTTCAGAGTTCACATAGGAGATCATAGAGTATTTGTCATCCTGTGTTTGGGTTATTCCACTTAGCATAATGTCTTCCAAGTTCATCCATGTTGTAAATGGTGGTATCATCTTTTTTAAGGCTGAATAATATTCCTGTGTGTGTGTGTGTGTGTGTGTGTGTGTGTGTGTGCGCGCATCTATACACACACTACAATTTCTTTATTTGTTGACAGGCACTTAAGATTATTTCCATATCTTGGCTATTGTGAATAATAGTGAATATTGTGAATAATGATGCAGTGAACATAAGAGTACAGATTTATCTTCAAAGTACTGATTTCATTTCCTTTGGTTATATACCCAAATGAGGAATTGCTGGATCATATAGTAGTTCTATTGTTAGGACCATCCATACTATTTTCCATAATGACTGAACCAATTTACATTCCTACCAATACTGTACGAGAGTTCCCTTTTCTTCACATCCTCTCCAATATTAGTTATCTTTTGTCTTTTTGATATTAGTTATCCTAACATGTGTAAGGTGATATCTCATTATAGTTTTGATTTGCATTTCCCTGATGATTAGTGAGGTTGAGCACATTTTCATGTACCTGTTGGCCATTTGTATGTCTTCTTTGGAAAAATATCTGTTTGGGTCCTTTGCCCATTTTTAAAATTAGGATTTTTTTTTTTTTACTATTGAGTTGTTTGAATTCACTATGTATTTTGGGTATTAAACCCTTAATAATTTATCTGATATGTTAATATATCAGATGAATAATAATATATCTGATAAACCATATCAGATATATGGTTTGCAAATATTCCTTCCTATTCTGGAGGTTGCCCTTTCATTTTATTGTTTCCTTTGCTGTGCAGAAGCTTTTCAGTTTGATATGGTCTCCCACCCGTTCATTTTTGCTTTTGTTACGTGAGTTCTGTTGTCTGATTTCCTATCCACAAAAATCATAGGTAAGACCTGTGTGCTGAGACTTGTTCTGATCATCTACTTCCTATTAAAATCTTAGCCAGAATCAGGAGGGATCATTAGAGATCACAGCAAACCCTGTCACAATACAGAGAAGGAAACCAAGGCCAAGAGAAGGGAAGGGAGTGATTTAAAGGACCCAATGAGTTGGAGGCAAAGTGAAGGTGAACACAGGTCTTCTGAATAATTGCACAAGGATCTTTCCACTAAGTCTCTCAAGGATGCTCAATAAAGTATATAATAGAGTGTCTGCTACAAATTTGTTTCTAAATGTCCTTGAAAATAGTTGATGGGAAATTTTGACCTGCTGCTGCAAGTGAAATTGCTAAGTGAATATGATTCTTGCATGCCAAAAATACCTCTGCAAAAACGTGACTGTCCTAGTTTAAACATAGGACTCTTGAATTCAGCCATCAAGCACATGCCCTCACCTTCCAATGGCCTTTTCTGTCTCTGAATTCCTGTGATCTGAGGGTGTTCTTCCCCAATCAACTGCTTAACAATGTTTTTGCCATCGCTGGTACACTCTAGGTTTCCCTATCTTAACTGTTGGGCTGTGCTGCTCAAGATTGGCCCCTGTCAATCTGTTTCCAACTTTGGCTGTGAGGCTGTGCGTCACTTGCTCCTTCAGGACCACCAGGCTCTGGGCCCTGCAAGCTGATCCAACTGGAATACAGCAGTGGGTTGCCTTGTCCTTTGGTTCCCTGTTAGGGTAGGTCAACTGGCTGGAGGGGCAAAGGAGGGAGGAGAGTGAGAGTGAGGTCGGGTTCCTCATTTACCAGGTTTCCTGCCTGGATCTCCAAGGCCTGGCTGCATCCCTCCATTGGAAATCTTTGCTCTTGTCAGGCAGCTCCCTTCACAGGGCTCTGTCTCCAGGTGCCAGGAGCACCCTCTCCCCTTGCTTCTGCAGGCCTCAGCTGGCAACAGCACCTGCTATTATTAGTGCTTCTGAGAGTGCTGAGGGTTCTGTATGCTCCCTTGTGATATCCCCAAGCCCTACCATCCATTTGAAAATAATCCTTTTATTAAACTCTCCTTGAGTTACCATTTGAATGTGCCACCTATTCAGCCAGGACTCTTTTTTTTAAAGGTATTATTGATATACACTCTTATGAAGGTTTCACATTAAAAAACAATCTGGTTACTACATTTACCCATATTATCAAGTCCCCACCCATACCCCAATGCAGTCAACTGTCTATCAGTGTAATAAGATGC
Organism: Manis javanica; assembly: GCF_040802235.1. NCBI lineage: Eukaryota > Metazoa > Chordata > Mammalia > Pholidota > Manidae > Manis > Manis javanica. The sequence goes on along the minus strand of NC_133157.1, from coordinate 31,236,044 downwards.
CACAGATTCACTATTTGCTTTCTCTGTGCTACACTGTTTTCCCTGTGATCCCCCCCACACCATGTGTAGTAAACATAATACCCCTCAATCCTCTTCTCCCTCCCTCCCCACCTACCCTCCCACACCCCTCCCCTTTGGTAACCACTAGTTCCTTCTTGGAGTCTCTTAAGTCTGCTGCTATTTTGTTCCTTCAGTTTTGCTTCGTTGTTATACTCCACAAATGAGGGAAATCATTTGGCACTTGTCTTTCTCCACCTGGCTTATTTCACTGAGCATAATATCCTCCAGCTCCATCCATGTTGTTGCAAATGGTAAGATTTATTTTTTTCTTATGGCTGAATAATATTCCATTGTGTATATGTATCACATCTTCTTTATCCATTCATCTACTGATGGACACTTAGGTTGCTTCCATATCTTGTTAGCCAGGACTCTTAACTAATAAGACGCCAACCTGGGGTGTGTCTCCCCTAGACTCTGGGACATATCTGTCCAAGAGAGAGAGAATGTTCAGAGCCTAAGTTCATGAGTCAGTTTATCTGCAGGGTGCTTGAACCTGGACTCCTGCATCTTAACAAATTCTCACCTTATACCTGAGAACAAGCTTCCAAGAGTTTAAGGTAGAACTCCTCACATGGAGAGGGCTGGGAGCCAGAAATCAGGGTCTTAAGCAAAGAGGCTGAGGAGCTGTGCTTGCTGGCTGAGCTGGTGCTAGGGGTCTCAGACAGCAGAAGGGCAAGAATCGGCCTCTGGTAACCCTGAAAGAGAGCCTGTTCTGGCAGCTTTGGAAGCCATAGTGTTCTTGTGCTTTCTGAGGCCAGCAAGAGCTGGGGGAAGGGATTTGTGTCCATGCTTAGGCCCAAGTACTAAGGAGAAGCACCCGCCAGGGCCCAGTGTGGTAATGGCAGTGGAGGTCTGCAGTGGACGGATGGAGCCTCTAGGGAAGATGAAACCTAGTGCTCTTCTCTCAGCTCCACCCCCCCCACCCTCCTCCACCCCGCCACAAATAGCCCACTAGCTCAAAATCCTAGTCCCTTGAGTCCAGCCACCTCATGGGTACCTTAAGCAATGAATCCCTGTTCTGACAGTCACAGGCTATTCAGGAGTAGCCAAAGCCATCTTGATTTCTGCCCCTCACTGTGCTTGATGCAAAATGCAAAATGCATTAGGTTGAGAATAATTTATAGTCACCTACAGCCTGCTTCCTTCATACTGCCACTTGAGCACAAAACCGTGGGGAATGGCAGTTCCACAGAAGAAATAAAGAGTTGCAAAGGTGCCCAACGTGATAATATTACCTCACATTTTTTCACAGGGTTTCAGTTTGTCAGACATTTTCTCATGCATTACATATAAATTGATTCTCACAATAAATCTATTGTGTGTGTATGTGTGTGTGTGTATTTTCTGTATATCTACCTTGAACAGCCACAGGCTTTAAGAAATAAAATGACTTACCCAAGGTCATATGACTTACCCAAGCCAGAATGAATGGTTTCTTTGTATTTCTTATGATCTCATCGTGTAATATATTAGTTATGATTAGGTCTGTCTTCCACTTGAGCCTGTGAGCTCATTACTGTTAGAGTTCATGGTTTATTATATTTTTTGTCATGCATACCAATAGGTTTGTGTGTGTGTACATGTGCATACGTTGCATCTTTAATGTTTAATGAGTAATAAAACAACCAACTGTGTATTCACCACTTGGATTAGGAAATAAAATGTTACTGTAACTGTTGAAGGCCCCTTTGGGTCCCTTCCTTGTGTCTTTCTCTCTCTCAATCCCCTAACCACTGTTCTGAGTTTTGTCTTTATGATAGAAATGTATCCTTAATATATATGTATATATAATTTACTTATGTATTTCCTTTAGCCTCATATAAATGAGTACATGGCCTATATATCCTCACCCCTGGCATGTACCCTCCATATACGTATGCATGTCCTGCACACAGTAGGTGTTTTAGCTAGCCTGGCACTAGCACTGCCAAAAATCATCTGTCTGCTCATCCTGACCTCCCATGAGCTGAAGAAGTCTGGGCAGAAGTTGGAGTTGGGTTCTGAGTACAAATCACAGAACAAAAGCATCTCAGGACACCCCCTGTATTGCAGGTCCATCCCGCTAGTCCAGGGGAGTCTTTTATAACCACAGATTGGATCTGTTCAGCGGAAAAGCCTGGGGGACTGCCTTACTGCTTGAATCTGGAGTCCCACTTTGGAGCTCAAAAATCTCTTCTCTAGAGGCCTTATTCTTGAGTCCTGACTGGCAAGCACCATCTTACATGCTTATTGACTCTCCCTTAACCCAACTTCCACTTCCTAACACATGTACTTCTTGTTCCTGCAGAGTTTATGACACGTTAACAACCATTGAACCAATGGGAGCCAATTGTGCAGACCTTAGGAGCAGCATTTTTCAAACTGGGCTGTAACCCATTGGGTAGTTGTGAAGTCAATCTAGTGAATCCAGACGAGGATTTTTAAAAACTAAAATAGAATTGGGTATTACCTTGGGCAAGGAGCCAAGATTACAAAATATCAGAGTGTGTTCCCAGTAGCAAGGAGTAAATATTTTGTAAAATTTTGTTCCACCCATGGTGTGTGTGTGTATGTGTGTGTGTGTGTGTGTATGTACCAGGTCATGATGTAAAATGTATTTCTTATTATGCATCATGTTCAAATATGTTTGCAAGCTACTGCTCAAGAGGAACTTTGCAGAGGACACTGGCTGTTTCTTATTTGCCATCTATTCTCTTTCCCCAGACAGCAGGATAGCCTTGTGGTTTGGATGGGCTCTAGGAGTACCCATGAATGACCTAAACCAATTACCAAGTCCCAGTCAGTTCCCACCATGATTGATTCAGGGATGCACAGTAATTCTAGGCCTACACTAAGTAGGACATGTCTCTCCCTGGCCACATGGGGGGTCACATGGCCCAATTAATCCAGGGATCTGTCTCTTAGAGAATCCAACCAGATCTTCTGATGGGCCTGGAAACCTTACAAGTCAATGCTTTGGAGATGCCCAAGGTAGTCTGAAACACAAAAAGGCTATTCACTGTCCACCCCACCCCGATTCCAGGCCAGAACTTGCTGGAGAGGCTGCAGAGGCCAAGAAAACAAACAAAGTAAGACATGGGGTAATTTCCAAGTTACATCATCAATCACCTACTTATAAAAGTAAGTCATGGTTTTGTTGCTCTAAGGAGAGCATTGTAGATGATCACAGGTCCCTCTCAAATTCTAGATTCCCCACAGGGGTAGTTTACATGTTGGGAGAACCTGGGTACTTAGGAGGCTGAATTCCTGGGGAAACAGGGCTTTGAGAGTCACACCATGTCCATGCCAGGGGAAGCCAGGAGAGCATTTGAGGTAGTCCAGGAAAAGGTGTAAACTGAGTCAAGCTGAAAAGCCATGGGACAGACCCCAGGGAGAAGTAATGCTTGGGGACAGACCAAGGGAAGAGCATAAGACAGAAAGGCTGCCACCACCGCCCTTGTGCTGTTGTGTCCTGGTGGACACAAACTGACCTCTGTGGTCTACATTCGCCTTCCAGACTCACAGGGCTTTTGTGATAGAGATCTGGGTAGTGGGAGAGGCAGAGAGAGAAGGCAGACTGATCTACCTTAGAATAGACAGAGGGCCTGTCAGGAGGAAAGAAAGGGTAGAACAGGCCGCATTTTGAGAGATTTAAATGTACTCCTCCTGGCACCATTGCAAATTTCCTTTCCACTAAAAACTTAGATGATGTTGTTTCTGTGTTTGTGGGGAGGTCAGACCATTGTTTCTTTTTTTTTTTTTTTGAAAGGGCTTCTCTCATATTTATTGATCAAATGGTTGTTAACAACAATAAAATTCTGTATAGGGGAGTCAATGCTCAATGCACAATCATTAATCCACCCCAAGCCTAATTCTCGTCAGTCTCCAATTTTCTGAAGCATAATAACAAGTTCTATATGGTGAACAAATTCTTACATAGTGAATAAGTTCTTACATGGTGAACAGTACAAGGGCAGTCATCACAGAAACTTTCGGTTTTGATCACACATTATGAACTATAAACAATCAGGTCAAATATGAATATTCATTTGATTTTTATACTTGATTTATATGTGGATCCCACATTTCTCCCTTTATTATTTTTATTTTTAATAAAATACTGAAGTGGTAGGTAGATGCAAGATAAAGATAGAAAACATAGTTTAGTGCTGTAAGAGAGCAAATGTAGATGATCAGGTGTGTGCCTGTAGACTATGTGTTAATCCAAGCTAGATAAGGGCATTAAAACATCCACAGATACAGAAGATTTCTCTCAAAATGGGGGGGGGGTGAGGTTCTAAGCCTCACCACTGTTGATCCCCAATTTCTCACCTGATGGCCCCCCTGCGATTGTGCCTGTCTTAGGTTGTTCCTCCCTTGAGGAATCTTACCCGTCTCTGGCTAACCAGTCATCTTCCGGGGTCATACAGGGAGATGTAAAGTTGGTAAGTGAGAGAGAAGCCTTATTGTTTGAAAAGGTTAGCTTTTTACTTCTTTGCATATTTATGCCCTGTGCCTTCTATGCCCAGCATTTGTCTTGAGGTATCGTTACCACTTGGAGGAATTATGATACTTGGTAAATTCGATATGAGGCACGAATTCTATTTAAGGGTTGTAATTAGAAAGGAAGAAGAAAACCTATAGAGGTAGCAGATGGAAGAAAACATGGGAAGATTGATTATTTCTTTGACATATCTTCTTGTAGAGTAACTTAAGCATGTATAGGTTTTAAACTACTAACTAAATTGCACACACACATTAACATAATAGGAATACAGTTACATAACTAAAGCAGATCTATAATTACCAGCCATCTCCAGTGAAGCCAAGAAAACCAGTTAGGCACCCTAGGCATTTGTGAAAATTTGTCTAGGATATGATGGATATTGTCCAACTGTACTTGAACAGTCTGAGAGAAATCAGACAAATTAAAACAACCCATTCCTGGGACCTGTTCACATCCCATATGTTCTTTTAACCATAGATAGTCTGTAGTTGTAAGATTTTGGAGCGCTACAACTTGCACTTCTCCTAATTCTTGGTTGAGTTCCAACAGTATAGATCCATTCAAATTTGTTGTTTTACTGAAAGCACAGGCCAGCTTAGATATCTCCTTCATTCCAATGGCAAGTCCAGGAACTGGTGGGATGGATGCAGCTACAACTGCAGCATAACCTGGATCTTTGTTGAGGTTTTTTGATGATCATCTTCTGGTATGACTCTTCCAGAGAGTGCTGATGTTGGAAGTTCTTCATATCATATCTTAGTTCATTTTCTGGGTAGCCAAATTAGGCTTTGATCCTCTGTATAAACACAAACAGACCCTTTGCCCACACTTTGATATGCCCTTTATACCATTGTGTAGAACTCATTGGAGGTCACCACACAGGAACTGCTTTTTTTTTTTTTTAAGAGAAAGGAATATTATCAGAAAAGTGTACCTCCATAGCTGATAATCTGACACCCTTTAAGTGATCAAAATTAAGGATATTTAAAGCATGCATTAATTGTTGATTTACAGTTAGTTTTATCCTATCAAGGAGTAATCCCCCTTTTCCTTCTTTTTTTTTATCTTTAATCTACACTTACATGAAGAATATTATGTTTACTAGGCTCTCCCCTCTACCAGGTCCCCCTTATAAACCACTTTACAGTCACCGTCCATCAGCGTAGCAAAATGTTGTAGAATCACTACTTGTCTTCTCTGTGTTGTACAACCCTCCCCTTTCTCCCCCCCACCATGCATGCTAATCTTAATACCCCTTTCTTCTCCCCCCCCTTATCCCTCCCTACCCACCCATCCTCCCCAGTCCCTTTCCCTTTGGTACCTGTTAGTCCATTTTTGGGTTCTGTAATTCCGCTGCTGTTTTGTTCCTGCAGTTTTTCCTTTGTTCTTATACTCCTCAGATGAGTGAAATCATTTGGTATTTCTCTTTCTCCGCTTGGCTTATTTCACTGAGCATAATACCCTCCAGCTCCATCCATGTTGCTGCAAATGGTAGGATTTGCCCTCTTCTTATGGCTGAGTAGTATTCCATTGTGTAATGTACCACATCTTCTTTATCCATTCATCTACCGATGGACATTTAGGTTGCTTCCAATTCTTGGCTATTGTAAATAGTGCTGCGATAAACATAGGGGTGCATCTGTCTTTCTCAAACTTGATTGCTGCGTTCTTAGGGTAAATTCCTAGGAGTGGAATTCCTGGGTCAAATGGTAGGTCTGTTTTGAGCATTTTGATGAACCTCCATACTGCTTTCCACAATGGTTGAACTAATTTACATTCCCACCAGCAGTGTAGGAGAGTTCCCCTTTCTCCACAGCCTCACCAACATTTGTTGTTGTTTGTCTTTTGGATGGCAGCCATCTTTACTGGTGTGAGGTGATATCTCATTGTAGTTTTAATTTGCATTTCTCTGATAATTAGCGATGTGGAGCATCTTTTCATGTGTCTGTTGGCCATCTGTATTTCTTTTTTGGAGAACTGTCTGTTCAGTTCCTCTGCCCATTTTTTAATTGGATTATTTGTTTTTTGTTTGTTGAGGCGTGTGATCTCTTTATATATTTTGGACATCAAGCCTTTATCGGATCTGTCATTTACAAATATATTCTTCCATACTGTAGGGTTCCTTTTTGTTCTATTGATGGTGTCTTTTGCTGTACAGAAGCTTTTCAGCTTAATATAGTCCCACTTGTTCATTTTTGCTGTTGTTTTCCTTGCCCGAGGAGATATGTTCAAGAAGAGGGCACTCATGTTTATGTCTAAAAGGCTTTTGCCTATGTTTTTTTCTAAGAGTTTTATGGTTTCATGACTTACATTCAGGTCTTTGATCCATTTTGAATTTACTTTTGTGTATGGGGTTAGACAATGGTCCAGTTTCATTCTCCTACATGTAGCTGTCCAGTTTTGCCAGCACCATCTGTTGAAGAGACTGTCATTTTGCCATTGTATGTCCATGGCTCCTTTATCAAATATTAATTGACCATATATGTTTGGGTTAATGTCTGGAGTCTCTAATCTGTTCCACTGGTCTGTGGCTCTGTTCTTGTGCCAGTACCAAATTTTCTTGATTACTATGGCTTTGTAGTAGAGCTTGAAGTTGGGGAGTGAGATCATTGTTTCTTTTGATGAAACATGATGATGAAGGGCCTAAGAGATGGTCCAGCTATATTGGAGTTAGGATACTACGATAAGTAATTCATTGTATGCAGCCATCTCCTTCACTAAACTGTGAGCTCCTAGGAGACAAGACTGGCTGAGAGGAGGTGACCTAGCCATGTTTGAGGGAGGAAAGAGAAACAGTTGCATGGAAAGATCTCACACTTTAGTCCTGTTCTTGCAGGGGCACCTGCCTTTCCCACTCAACCCTGCCTGAGAGGGCCAGGAGAGAGAAGGCAATGCATCCTGGGAGCCTGACTCCACGCTGGCTTTGGGAGGAAGGCACCCATCTCAAAAATAATGTGGAGTCATCTATAAGTGGACTGTCAAATAGGGTGTGGAGCAGAACTTGCAGAAGTGGAGACACACATATCCTATAAGCTTGGTGGACTTCCAGCATTTTCTTCTTCTATTTCCCTTAGTTTCCAGTTAAATTCCTTTGGAAAGTACCTATTTATCTCAAATCTCTCCCTAGAAATGCAGATGGAGTTTGGGTTACACTCTAGGAGCTGAAGGAGGAGTCAAGAGCTGTATTCTAGGGGCAGGTAAGGTATGGATACTCAGGGGGCAGTGTTAGCGATGCTGATGTGGTCTGTCCCGACCTGAGCAGTGCTCTCCAACACTAAGCCTTTCTGAAATCTCTCCTAAAAATGTGTCCTGGCCTTTGCTTTGGACTCATGTGAGATGCTTCCCAAAGCCTGTGTGCTATAACTTGCATGCCTCACCAGCTCAGCTCAACTCAGCTCAGCTTAGACATGGGAACAAGGCAGACACCTAGTTGTCAGTCCACTGGAGGCCGTGTCACAGAGAGGGAGGTTGGAACTGCTTCCCATCTGAGGGCAGGACTGGTGCAAACAGAGCCACGGGCTCCAGCAGTGGGACTGCTTCTCAGGGTCAGAGAGAAGATGGGTCAAGCCTGCTAGCCCTGAGCCCTAACTCGCAGTGGCCAAGAAGCCAGCATTCCTTTTTAGTTCTGTGACACGGTAAGAAGGTGGTGAAGGTGAGGGGGAGTGTCTCTGGGGAAATAGGAAAAGCAGCGGGGAGAGCTTAATGCCACTCTCTGTCTTTGTAGATAGATCAAGCAAAATTAAGCAAAGACTAACTTCCAGGATTAAATATACCCACACATACTCACACACCTACAAATTCACATGCTCCGAAAAGAGTTCACTTCTGTTTTCCAGTATCCATGGGACATGTTTAAAATTAACAAAAAATTAACAAATAAAGGTTTCACAGCCAAGAAAGTATTTATCCATAGGAAAAACTCTTTATCCATACTGAGTTTAAAATTAGACATTCATAACAAAAGTCTAAGTGAAAACAAAACAATGCAAAACACAAAACAAAACATTTTCTTAAAGTAACCTAAGCATTTGGGGAAACCAGCTTGACAGAGGCGAGAGGGGATAGACAGCCTGTGAACATATTTTCAATGTTCAAGAGGCAGTGGAGACAATGCCAGAAGCTGAATTTCTCTTGTACTGTATTGGCAAAATAGCTTTTATGTGAATCCCCTTTGATTCCTATAACAGCTATGACTGTTTTCTACTGTAACAGAAAATTTGATAGTAATTTTTAAGATGTCTGTGTCATCGAGGAGGTTAGGTAAGAGTTTCATTCCTAATAATTTGTGGATTGATCCTTCCATGAGAAAGAAACTAAAACTGCAGGGAGATATATCTTCCTTCCTAAATGCATTTATGAGCTGGCGAGCAAGTAAGAAGAGATTCTCAGGCCAAAATACCAAGTGAAAGGAACTCAGCAGGGCAGCTGGAACACTGCAGCAGGCTGTTGCTCTGAGGGCATTTACTGAATCAGATGAACTTGAGCTTCCATTGTCTGGCCTTCCAGAGTACAGGGGATCACAGAATACAAAGATAGAATACAAAGGGACCATAGATACCTTCCCCATAAAGATGAGACCCCAAAGGTCTACAATCCTAGTGAAAGTGTGAACCAGAAATAACTACTGACCCCATCAATCACCAGGGGATCGTAAGAACCTAGGTGCTGAACAAAAATGGAAAACATAATGTCATCATTGAGAATATGGAACCACAAGCTGTCCCTTATGTAGTTTGAAGCCCAAATTCATTTACCTGTGTGTTCTAAATAATAAGCAAAAGCAAACGAACAAACAAAAATCTCAAGCCAATCATTTAAGTTATGGTACTCAGATACTGGTATGGTACAGGTCAGAAGAACAAAGGTAAATCCTCAACAGAAGAACATACCTTTATCTCAGACCTTGAAGGATTTCCACAAATAAAATCTCAAGGAAAATGCACAGCTTTCAATAAAAAATAAGTACACTTATGCAGAGGCACTGTAAATGAGAAACAACAGACAACAAACATAGGCCCACAAGAATTCAAGAGCTGGGATTATCATATACAAACATAATGATGAAATAACTATGATTGTTGTGTTGTTTTTTTAAAAAAGACCAAATTGAAAAACATGTTGGAAACAAGGACCAAGCAGACCTGGAAAAGATCCAAATACAACTTCTACAAATGAAAAATAAAACAGTTGAAATTAAAACTGAATGGAGACAAAAAACAATTGCAAACGAAGTTCAAAAATTAATTCCATTTACAATAACCTAAAAATGTACCTATAAATAAATTTAACAAGTATTCTGAAATACACCTACCAGTAAGAGCTAAACACACGTTGAGAGAAATTCAAGGCTTGAGTAGATGGAGAAATGGACCATGCTCATGGATTAGAATGATCAATATTACAAAGGTGCCATCTCCCAAAACTGACTTAGAGATTCAAAGCAATTCCAATAAAAGTTCTAGCAGGCTTTTTTGTACATACTGACAAACTGTCATTACAATTTACTTGGAACTGTAAAGGTTTCAGAACAGGCAAAACAATGTTGAAGAAGAGGAACAAAGTTAGAGGGCTAACTGCATGATTTTAAGACTCATCATAAAGTACAGGAATCAAGACAGGGAATTGGTATGAAGACAGGCAAATAGACCAGTATAAAAGAAAAGAGAGTCTAGAAATAAATCTACACATATACAGTCGAATTTTTGACAAAGATACCAAAGTAGTTTAATAAGGAAAGAAAAGTTTTTTTCCAATAAATCATGCTGGACTAACTGAATGTCAATGTAAAAAAAAAATTGAACCTTTATTCATACCTCACACCTTACACAAGAGTTAATTCAAGATGGCTTAAAGACTTAAGTGTAAAAGCTAAAATTATAAAGCTGCTAGAAGAACACCTAGGGGAATATCTTTGTGATTGAGGGTAGACAAATATTTTCTAGACAGAACACAGAAAGAATAAACTATAAAAGAAAAACAATTTGAAATTAGCACTCTTTGAAAAAAACATTAATAAAATAACAGAGTAAAAGTATTTACCATACACACACCTGACAAAGGGCTCATATCCAGATTATATAGATAACTCCTATAAATCATTAATACAAGACCTGAGCAAAAGACTTGGACAGACACTTCACAAAAGATGATATGCATATGAATTACAAATATAGATGCTCAACATTTCTTTTGATTTGAGGAGACAGAGATCAGTGCTTAGGGAATCTACAGCTGCTAAAATTTGCAAGGCGGACTTCTGGAGAGGAAGGAGCTATGCAGAGTTTTAGAAATCTGCACAGGGGTTCTTTTGAGTCTTTGGCTGAATACATATTTCAATCTATGCAATACATAGAGTGGAACTCCCACAGTCTGGCAAGAGCAACTTCAGAGGACAGAAAAATTACTAAGAAGCTATCAGGTAGACAATTATCAGAGTTTAGACCTGGTCAGGGATTATCTGAGTTCTCTCCAGCCAGGGTAAAGAGACCTTGTTAGATATACAGAGCTTTTAACAGAGATCGCAGAAAGGTTATACCTTATAAGAAAGACCAAATTAGTCTTAGGATAATAGTATTTTGGACTTGTCCTAAAGAAGTTTTAAAATAAACCTCAAAAGTATCAAACTAATCTGCACATAACCTACTTGCTGTCAGAAAGGATTACAACACAATTGAGCATTCCATGCCCTAAAATTTACAAAGTCTGGCACCCAATTAAAAAAAATCACTGGACATAAGCAGCAGGAAAATGTGAGCCCAAAATATCAGTAAACAGAAACAGACCCAGAAATGACAAAGTTGATGGAATTATCTGACAAATACATTAAAACAGCTATTATAAACTTATATGTCTAGGGATGTAAAGAAAAATGTGGACGTGAGAGAAGAACCAAATGAAAAAAAAATGAAGCTTCTAGAGATGAAAAATTCAATGAAATAAAAACAACCAGGTACAGAGCTACAGGACTCTCATTCATTGGTAATGGGAATGCAAAACAGTATGCCCACTTGAGAAGATAGTTTGGCAATTTTTTTACAACACTAAACATACTCTTGTCATATGACCCAGCAATCATCTTATTTACCCAAATGAGCTGAAAACTTATGTCCACACAAAGACCTGCACATGGATATTTATAGCAGTTTATCCATAATTGCTAAAATATGGAAGCAACTAAGATATCCTTCAGTAGGTGAATGGGTAAATAAACTGTAGTAAATGTATACAATGCAATATTATTCAGTGCTAAAAAGAAATGAACTATCAAGCTTTGAAAAGATAAGGAGGAAACTTAAATGCATATTACTAAGTGAAAGAAGCCAATCTTAAAAGGCTATATACTGTATGATTCTGACTATGTAGACAGTAAACTGCATAAAACTATGCAGACAGTAAAAAAATCACTGGATGCCAAGGGTTGGGGGAGGGACGGATGAGTAGGCTGAACTCAAGACTATATAGAGCAGTGAAACTACTCTGATACTATAGTGGTGGATACATGTCATTAAACATTGATCAAAACCCATAGAATGGACACCACCAAGAGTGAATTCTGATGTAAACTTTGAATTTTGGGTGACAATGATATGGGTTCATTGATACCACTCTGATGGGGGATATTGATAGTGGGAAGGCTGTGCATGGCTGGGACTGGGAATATGCAGTAACTTTATGTAATTTCTTCTCAGTTTTGCTATAAACTTAAAAACAGACATTTAGTGCTTACAATTTTTATGTATTTATAAATATTTTATTTCTAAGAAAAAGGCTATTTTAAAAAAGCAGACAGAAAAGACAGATTACCTACAAAGAAATATACTGATATCTGATTTCATATAAATAACAATGGGAGCCAGAGACAGTGAATGATATCTTAAATTGTTGAAAGAAAACTATTATCAACCTAGAATTCTACATCCAGTGAAAATACTGTCCAGAAATAAGGATTAAATATAGACATTTCAGTCAAAACAATAAACTAGATTGTTTGCCTTGCCACTAGTCAACTTCCACTAAAGGGAATTTGAAAGGATATACTTTGGGCAGAATGAAAGTGATTTGAGATGGAAAGTCTAGAAGTAAGAAGAAAGGAAGATCAGAAAAAATGGTAAAAAGTGTTTGCAGGAATGATCACACTTATTTCTCTCTTGTTATCCACACCCCTTTGCAATGTGATTTTGCAGTTCCTTTTTACTATGTTTCCCCACCCTTTGAATTTGGGCTTGGCTCAATTCATGCCCAAACCAATGGGGTGTAGCAGAAATGATGCTGTGCTTATTGTAAATGTCCATTTATTATCTTGGCCCCCTGAACTGTCATGTTAACAATCCCAGGCTAGCCTGATATAAGATGTGAAAAACCACATAGAAGAGCTGATCTAGACCACTATAGATTTATTCAGCTCCCAGCTGATTGACCACCTGACAGCCCAAACTTAGATGCAGTCTCTGCTGAGATCAGCTTAAATTGGCCTAGACCAGAAAAACTGCCCAGCTTACTCACAGTCTCATGAAAAATAATACATGGTTATTATTCTAAGCCACCGAGTTTTGAGGTGATTTGTTATTCAGTTAGGAGCACTGAGAACTAGCAATATATAATAATGTATAAACCAATATTATTTTGTGAGTTAAAAAAATAAGAGAAATAAAATATGCAACAATAAATAGCATATGACTAGAATTGTTCTAAGGTTAAAAAAATTATGCTTATTTTTCTCATATAATAAGAACTACAGGGGTAATAATTTCAGAGCTAGTGTAGCTGCTCAAATAATTTATCGAGAACCCAGACTCCCCCCATTTCTCTCTCTACTCTTCCTATTTATGGCCATCATCCTCATGTTCACAATATGGCTGCTGTACCTCCCGGTATTGCAACCGTGTTCCAAGCAAAAAGGTGATAATGTGATGAATTTATCTCCTCTTTATGGGCAAAATAATGCCTTTCCCAGAAGCTCTACCTGGTAGTCTTCTGCTTATATTTCACCAGCCAGAACTTTGAGAAATTGAGATTTCTAGCTACTAACTGCTTTCCCAAAAGAAATGAGATTATTTTATAAAGTGAATGTAGGGTTAATCAACTAGCAGTCTCTGCTATTTGGCAGGAAACATCTTAAGGAAATAATCCAAAAGGAAAAGCAAACAATGTACTAGGCATAAAAACTGAGAATTAGCACTGTGCAGGGGACAAGGCATTAGAGTGAGGGTCTCCTAGTCCTGGCTCTGCAGCTGACTTGCTGGGGGAATGGTTCTCAGTTTCCCTTTAAATCAAGATGTCAGAGTAAATAACCTTAAGCCTTTTTAAGAGCCTATAGAGCCTGTGAAGGGAATTAACATTTGTGATAGAGTCTCCATGCAATCGCTCATTTACATCTTACAACAAATATATGAGTCAGTGTCATTATTCCATTTTATACTGAGGCTGGAAATCTCAGACAGATCAAGTACCACATCTAGTAAATGACAGAGCCAGAATTCCAACTGGGGTCTGTAGGCCTCCAAAGGGTCTGTAGGCAGAGGATTCTTTCCATGGATGGCCCTCCTTTTCTCAAAAGGTAAAATAAGTGCATTCATTGTCATTTATTGAATTATTAGTCATACTTTCTAAACCACTGTTTTTCAAAATGTGGCCTAGGGACGACTGTAACAGAATTACCTGAGGATGTTTATTACAAATGCAGACTCCTGGACCTCCTTCAGATGAATTGAAGCTGACCTTATAAGGTGGATACCCAGAAATTTGTGTTTTTAAAACCTCTTTAGGTAATTTGGAGACATTTTAAAGTTTGAAAATGACTTTAAACTTTTAAATTATTCTTCCATTGTAATATAGTTCATTTGTGGATCCATGACTCATGGAAATTTCCTCTTAATATAAGGAAAACAAAATATAAAAATAGTCTGTTTCTCCTTCTTGTTCCTCAGTTTCTTAATGAACACACTCAATTCCTTGGAAATTGTTAAGGAACTGGAAATATGTCATAGAAGATATCCTAACACTGATTAACTGTAAGGCAAAGGCAGGGATTAACATGAACATGAATGCTGATTGAATCATATAGAGCTAGAAGGGGATGGGCAAAGGAAGCAGCATTAAGTAAATACTATGTTCCAGACACATGACATCATTTAAGGGGCCTGGGACATGTGACTCAATCCCTTTGATTTATTAAAGGGCTAAGTAGTAGTATATTTCCATTTTAGAGATGAAGAACCTAATGAGGAGAGAACAGTCATTCATCTGAGGTGATCATTCATTCATTAATAAATAAATAAATAAATAAATAAATAAATAAATAAATAAATAAATAAATGTTTATTGAGCTCTTATGCAAGACACTGAGAAAAGAGCCTTGAAAAAGCAGTCTGGAGATCTCAGTTGCCACAGGCCCTGACTTACTCACCAAGTCTCCATTGATGAAACAGGAACCAAGGGAGCAGATTGGGACTGGCGCCTGCCAGAAGCAGTGTTCTGGGCTTGGTCTGTCTGCTGCAGGGAGCAAGAGGAGAATTTGTCACTGATGGTCTCCAGCAGCCCAGAGAGCAGTCTATGGCCTTGGTTTTTAGCAGTTGCTGCATTCCTGGTCAGGTGTTTCCGAGTAAAGCAGGTCCTTACCTGTCCAGAGAAGAGGATCAGGTGAAGGGGAGAAGGGGAGTTCCCAAATCTTATCATATTCTCTCATATGTAGGTGTTTAACCTTGAGAAGCACTTATTTCCATTTTATAGATGAAGAAACGAAAGTTCAAAAAGGTTAACTGACTTGATCAAGCAGGTGTCCCATTCAGAAGCGGAATCTGGCAGGTGTCAGGTCCCAGCTCCTACACCCTCGCCACGCCCCTTTACAGCTCGCGAGGGGTCTTCACAGACACGTAAAATGCTCACTCAAGTAATTTTCTAGAGGCTGGTTCAGATTCCTACTACCAAGGTTTATTTGATTCCAAGTTCAAATCACATGGAAAATAAAATTTTCTCCTTAAAAGGTGCTGTGGAAAAAATGTTTTCTGTTCTATGTAACAGCCTCCTCGGCTGTGTTTGTGTCTGAAGACTAGTCTGACAGGAAGAATTACAAATCTGGAGCTCATTTTGGCGTCCCAGAGGGAAGGTGGGTGGAGCGTCTCACAGTAAATTAGGAATTCAGAATGAAAACGGAGCCGAGTTTATTTGGATTTCTAGTGACACCTCAGAATTATTGTGCAGGCGTGTCAGAGGCAGCTCAAAGTAATGACTGCTGTCACACCGCCCTCGTGGTGATACGTGCTAAGAAGGGAATCCCCCTTCTTTGGGTTTGGGGGCTAGGGTGGAGAACCTTCCCTTTCCCACCCGCATCTGGAAGGGGTAAGAGAAGAGTGTGGTTTGCCTTTTGGGTCTGCCCTGAGTTCCACAGGGTAGCGGGAGGATATTCGGGGGTGTGTCTGAGCTCAGGATCTGAGGTCTGAGGCTGCGATCTGAGGCCAGGATTTGGGGACTTTCTGGGCCTGGAATTTGGTGGGAAGGTAGGCAACGGGAGATGCGGGAGGAAACGGGAGACTGTGCCGTATATGAAGGGCACTGAGGAAGGATTTGGGGAGGTTGTTGAAAGTTGAGGCGTGAATCTGGGGAGGGGAAGTTGAAGCCTGCCTGACGATACTGAGGTCTGGGTGAATGTGTTGGGGTCTGGTGGTGCAGGGCTATGGACAGGGGTCGGGGTGGGATTTGGCGTCAGTACCATATCTTAGGTATCTAGAGGCGGCTGCTAGAAGGGCTCCGAGCGGTCACAGCCTTTTTCCGAAAGCGACTCTTACCCAGACACTCCCATCATTCAGTCCTCGCCTTCCGGGACGGGAGGCTCTGCAGGGCTTGGGGAGCTAGACCCTGCCCCCACCCAACCTCTTCAGCGGAGACTGGCTCTGGCTGGGGCAGGGGTTTGGCTGCAAGGCCCCGGAGGTGGGGCTGGGGGCGTGGCCAGCGGCCGGGCGCCTGCGGCTCCGGATTGGCTCTCCAGCGGGTCGGCGGGCGGGGCTCGAGGCTGGGTCCCGCTCGGTCGCCAGCAGACGACCGGGAGGCGGGGCCGGCGGGAGCCCAGCAGCCAATGGACGCGCGGCCCCCGAGCAGTTACAAAGGGCCGGAGCGAGGCCGCCGCGGCGGCTGGGGAGGTGGGGCGAGGCAAGGTTTGTAGAGGCGAGGCGGCGGCCGGGCCGGGCCGCAAGCGGTGGCGGCGGGACCATGGAGGCGGCGCCCGCTGCTCCGCGTCCCGGGCTGCTCCTCCTCGTGCTGGCCGCTGCGGCGACGCTGGTCCCGGGGACGACGGGTGAGTGGCGGCGGGGCTGGCGGGCGGCTGCGGGGCGCGCGGGCCGGGCCCGGCCTCTGGCTCGCTCCTTCTTTCTCAAACATGGCGCGGGCCCGGGGGCGCAGGTGGCGGCGCCGGGGCCCGGGCTGGGCTTTCTGACCAGGCAGCCGCCACGCGAGCCGCGGGCGCGGAGCGGAGGCGGGACGGAGGCGTGTGTTCCAATGTGAGTGGACGTGCCCGGCAGCCGACGGTCGCCCCCGCTCCGGGCTCCCCTGCAAGGTGGCGTCGGGCGGAGCCGTCCGAGGTCCGGGGCGGCCCTCTGGGGAGCGAGAGGCGCGGGTCGAGGGGCGGAGGGCGTGAGGCTGGCCGGGACTAGTAGAGCTGGGGCTGCTACCCGCCGCGCGCCGGGGTGCTGTGTGGCGTGGTCCCCGGCACCCCACGCAGAGTGGGCTGCTGCGCGAGGCTCCCGGGGCCCCGGGCGGGGTTTGGGTTGAAGGCGGCTTTCGGAGCGGGCTTGAGCTCGGCGCCTCCAGGGCTTCCCCGAGCGCAGGAGGGGGCAACGTGTGGTTGAGACCCCCGGGTCGGCAGGGCAGCCCAGGCTTTCGGCGCCTCCGACCCAGTCCTTTGAAAGGGGCTGCTTCCCCAGCCGGCGGTCTCTTTGGACGGGGAGCCGCCGCGAAGCTTTGTGTGAGAAGGAGGCACCAAGATGCGCGGCATGTTTTCTTCTTTCGTGCGTCTGGTAAGTGCTGGAAAAGAATCCAGTAACAGAAGGCTACAGATTGTTTTCGTAGTAGAAACTTGAACGTTTGCTCACTGCAGGGTTTGGAATGTTTGAATGGAAATGACTCCGAATTGATGAAACGCTTTTATTTCCTCGAAGGAACTTTGCTAGTGATGTTCCTTTTCTTGAGTGACAGTAGTTTGAATCTGTCATCTGTGTAGTTGGTTTTCAAGGGAGAATGTTGGCTCCATTTTCCAAAATATTTAATCAGGGTGGGGTACATGGTCATCACCCACCCTCATGAAAGGAAGAGTGAAAAACTTAGCTAGCATCCAAAATAAAGGACTGGAAACTGAACTATAGAGCCTTAGTGTTAGCAGCTGAAAATAGAGTACATTTCTGTTTCTGAAATTTAATACCAGTTTAAAGAAACAAAAAACTCAAGACTGAGGGTGCCAATTATTACTAATAGCCCCTGTTTGTTAAGAGTTTACTATGATACAGATGTATGAAGTACACCAAAGTACATTATCTAACCCTCAGGGCTAGTGTCATTGGCCCGTTTTATAGATGAGGAAACTGAGGTGCGGAGAGATTTAAGAACACCCTTACTAATAACTGGAATTAGGATTTGCACCCAGAGTTCAGTGTTTCCAAAACCTACACATCTTATCATATGCACCTAACTGTCCCAAATAGCTCATTTTTCTTTTTCTGTCCTCTAACGATTAGTTGATCTTTATTATTCACTTTTAGATTTGGCCTTCACAATTTGAAAATCAAGTTGGCTTTGTTCTGACTCCTAGTAGATTCCTGAAGTCCCTTTACACTGAGCCTACGTTAGAAGAAACAGTGATTGGGTTAAAGAGGGGGCAGGCTAAATATATGGACAGGTGGGAGAATCAATATAGTTATGCATACAGCATAAGTAACATTTCCACACGACTATAACTATTTTCCGCCTAGTCTAGCACAGGAAGGGTTCATGTATTCAAGTAACAATATTGGACTTAATTGATTTACAGAACATTGCTCAGTCCATGCCCTCAAGCTTTTGCAGGCTACACTGGCATGCATGAATTACAAAGCTAATTACTCTAAGTCTAGACTTCTTCAATTGGCCTGCCTGCCCTCTTGGTTATGTTGATGATTCAGTCAGTCTTTTCAGACATTCTGAAAAAGCTAGAACGCTTTTTAAAAATTTATAATTTGTCTTGGTGTCAATTTTTTATTTCTGTCCTCAACTTCTCTCTCCATCATACATTTCTCTAGGGAAATTGGTCCCCCCGTCCCTAGTACAGTTAGTACCACATATGTGTATACACCATATGAGTCTTCTGTGTGCTTCCTTTCTGCTGTTTCATAACTTTGAAAACATGCCTAAAACCCAACTCTTTATATTAATGCCTCATGAATGTCTCTGTACCTTTCTTTGCAGCCATCAGTTTAGTCCTGTTATCCCTCAAATGTAGTTTCCAGTGCTTCTGTCTTCTAGGCTTTTCTGTAGGCTACACCAAACTAAGCTTTCAGCCATACCCACAAAGGTTTACAAGATTTCCCATTGTATTCAGCACTCAGAGTGGCACTTCACCCTTATGATTAGGGCAGTAACAGAGTATGCAGGCAGAGATCTCACTTCTCACCACTGCAGACCCTCACTTCCAGCGATTTCTTTTCCCCCGTCTCTTGACTTTGAGCCTTTTTGCTACATAATTTTGTCCCTTTTGGAGAGAGAAGTTCTCAGTCCTGACTTCCTGTGTACTGGTTTAGTTCCTGAACTCTGTATAGCACTTACAGTTTGTGTTGTCTGTTTCTACCGTCTTGCTCTGTTATTTAACTATTCTCTTGAACGTGTTTTAGGAACCCAGAGGAAACTTCTTGCCCTCAGAACCTAGCACTGTGTTTTATATTCTGTTCCACTTAAATGCTTGCTAATTAAATGAATTACATTTGAGTGAACATTCCCTTAGTGTTTATACCATTATATATAAGTATAGTTTATGCAATATTAAATGATTTTTCTGTGTATATAGTCAGGAAAAATTGGATGATGTGGTAAAAGAAGCAGTTGGTTATTAGGTTTGATTATTAGTCCCAACTTCACCACTAGCGATGCAGAAAACTTCATCTCTAGTTAGGAAGAAAATGAGACTAACCTACTTTTCCTAATTCATGAGATCTTGAAGGTCAAATGAGGAACTTGTTTTGGAGTTTGAGGTTGCTATTTTGTATTGGTAATAGTAGGTAGGACTGATGTTCAGCCAGCAAGTCTCACTGGGCCAAATGTGTTTTGATTGGTCAGACATCCTTCTGATTGATTACCACCATTGTGGTGCCACTTGTTAAATATTTTTTTAATATTGCCCCTGCAGAGAGGCATCCATCAAAGAGGGAAATGATTAATGTAGGCTGAAGTGATTGGGGAGGCTTCGTGGATACTTCAGGACTTTATCTTTGAAGGGTGGCTAGAATTCAGATGGGCAGAGAGAGGGGATTTGATGAGTGTTATGCTTTTTGTTAGCTGTGTTCCCCCAGTTGTCCTGAGTTCTACTCCAAAGTAGAAACTAAAGCTTTTATTGACTGGCTGGCAAGTTACTCCTTAGGGTTGTGTTCTTTGTATTGTGTGGTTTAGATGTATTAACTGCTGTTATTTTCTAAGTGCTGAATTCTAAAAACTCCGTAATATGTGACTGGAAACAAAATAGAAAGGTAATCTAAGTGGGACGAGTGAGGGAGATAATACTGTGATGGGCCCGCCAGGGGTAGGCATTCCAGTGGTGGAAGCCATAAGTCACTGCAGTTTACAGATGGGAAACCACAGCTCAGGTTAAGTGAATCCCTCAGGGTCCAGCAGAATCAAGACAGGAACTTTGATTTTCTGATTCCAGGTCTTGCACCCTTTGTGGCACTTCAAAATGTGAAGGACTGGGAGTGGGGGAGGAATAGGGTTAATGGAGTGACTTACCTCAGGGAAGTCTTGACTTTCACAGAACTTAAGAAAGGTGACTTCTAAAGGTAAAAGGGAAGGGGAATGGTTATAGGTTATTGAGTCCTCAAGAGAAAGGGAGTATCTGCTGATGAAAGGATCTGGCATAGTGCTTGTTAATTGAGCAAAGTAGGCTTCACGTAGTTTGGAAGATTGTGAAACAGTCTGGGTTTTACAGACATGGAATGTAGTTGAAAGGCCTTGCGAGTACGTGGTTAGGTGTAGAATTCTCGGTGATCTGCTTTGTTGTTGAAATTAAATGGGGAAGTGACGTGATGAAGAATCAAGAAGATAAATATTGTTTCTGTGGGGAGGGCCACTCATGTGGAAACTTCTGTTGGAAGGCTTTTCTAGGCCTGGCTGAAACCGTTACCTGAATGAACACAGTTCTTGTAGTGTCGTATTGCATCAGTTGTATTCAAGTCTAATGAAACAGGTTTTGAAAATGCCATTGTCTCATCGGTAGTACTCTTGATGTGAGAACATGTGTCTTCAAGTCACTGAGCCACTGGCATATGTGGACAACCTGTGTGCCCTTGCCTGCTCTTGATCAGGGCTTACAGAAAGCAAGTTCTCTGCATAGATGGACTGTGGTTTAACATCATATGACTGAGTCACATCTTCACTTTCTGCTTCTGGAATTGAGGGCAGATGCAGCATTTTTCTTGGGAATTTTCATGCTTTATCCCATAGAATTGGCTTGAAAAGACTTGGAATCTTCTCAAAATTTATTGTCTATCTTGACCCAGCCTAACTCCATTACCAAGGATAATTATTTAATGCTTTTCTTAACTGAATTTTCTCAATATCAAGTATAAGCAGTCTCCATAAACAGTAAAATTTGCTGCTACTCCAAATTAGATCCAGTTTCAGCTGTATGGTTTTGGTCCAGATAATGCAGGTGGGTTTCTTATAGTTACCTTTTTTTTTTATATGAACTCATGACAGGTTGAGTTGTAGGTTTTTTTCTTAGACAAATAGTTTCTCAAACACTACTGCAGTACTAAGTCTGATTGGTTTTATGGATCCAGTTTTACAGATCATATCTGGCCTTCTGAAAAGCTGCTCCCTCATTTTGGCAGTTGGAGAGCAATACATGTTATAAAGAAAGATTTCAACCTTTAAAGAAAAAATATGACTTGCTGTGTACACACGGGTTGTTTTGACATTTTTCGAAGGTTCAGTGGTCCTTGCACCATTTTATCAGTCTTAAAGTAATATAAGAATGTGCCAGGCATTCTTCCTGCCTTGTCTCCTTTAATTCTCATAACCAACCCTGGATGGTAGTTGTGTAATAGTTGTGTATAATAGTAGTTGTGTAAGCTTCTTGTTTATGTACCAGTTAATTTCCAAAAGGCTCGTTTAAGTCCATTTGTTACAAGGTCCAGGTGACCAGTGCTTGTGAGATAACTAGATTTTGATGATGTTGGTTCTAACCCAGTATTGTGTTCAGCTCTCTTAAACATTATCCAGAGATGTTAATATTTTGTCTTTCATCTTTTAATGATAAGTGCATTTATAAAAGGAAGACACAGTGCTTCAGATAAAATAGATATCTGTAGACTATTAGTAGTCCAACCATGGAGACTCAAATAATTGTGCATTATCATTAACTCCATCTGCCTGGTAGACTTGGTAGGATTTTGCTCAGACTAGATCTTATTTTGTTATCTATGAAAGTGTGTAAATAGAAGAACTGTGTTTTCATTTTACAGACCGGGCATCTGAGGCCATGGTGTTTGATGAGGGCTGGAGCCTGCACTTGAGCTCTCCAGAATGAACATGCACTTTCTCGTACTTCATGCCGCCTTCATGCACAGTGATACCTTGTTGTGTGGTCGGTCACTTCATCGGGAAGATTTTCTTCCTCATCTTTTTTTTTTTTTTTTTTTAAGCATGAGAATTCCCTTCAGCTTATTTTAAGTTTGCCTCTCTGCAACTGTAATTACTCAAACGCTTGCAGTCTTTCTTTGACATATTTTTAGGTAATTTGAATTGGAGAAATGGAAGATGCTATCACTGTCCCTCATTAATGTTGATGTTAATTAACATTAACATACTCCACACCCATGCATTTTTAAAGTATAACAAAGCCATTTTTAAACATTCTTTTTCAGTAGTTTATCAGAGCTGATAAAAGTGTTTTTGAATTGGCAAAGAGCTTCATTTTGTAGACAAAATAGCTCATTTAATCTTAGGAAATAGTTAGAAGTGATCAGAAGTGATCCACACAGTGGGCAGTATAGAAAAAGAGGTAGACTTGCTTTCAAGAAATATGATGCTGGGAAAATAGGTGAATACAGATTCAGTGATACCAACCACAGGGACTGCTTTACAGAGGTGGCAGCACTTGATCTTCCTGCCTGGCAGGATGGATGAGGAGTGGAGGGAAAGCACTCAGGCAGGGAAGGGTGATGTGTGTGAAGAAGGAGCATGCTAAGTTTCAAGAATTTTAAGGGGAGAAATGGAAGTTTATGATGTATAGAGTGGGGCAGAGAATTACGGGCCTTGAATATCAGGTGGATGGGTTCAGAGACTCTCCAGAGAATTACGAGTCCTGAATGTTAGGTGGATGGTTTTCATTTAGAAAAAACATCTAACTGCACCAAAGAGGAAATGAAGCAGGTGGCTCCCTAGGAGATTTTGGAGTTGGTGTGATGGCATTGGGAATGGAGTGGAAGGGCGGCCCTATGACATTTTAGAGAAAGAAATTGGAGGAGCTGGTAGGGCCTCGCAGGGCTGTCCTCACCTGCATGCTCTTCCCCCACACAGCTAACTGCAGGGCCTCTTCCCTCATCTGCTCTGTGTCTTTGATCAGATGTCACCTTTTTCTCAATATGGCTTACCCTGACCACTCTTAAAAATTGCCGTTATCTTACTTTGCTTTTTCTTTTTTGACCACCTTCTGAAATCCTGTATTTACTTAGAATATTTATTTACTATGCATATTATTTCCTTCTTCCTCCTAGAATACAAGTTTCATGAAAGTGGATTTCTTGTTTTGTTCACCAGTGTATCTCAAATGCACAGAAAGTGCCTGGGGCATCATAGGCACGCAGTTTTTGTTGGGTGGCAAGTAGCTCTTAGCTGTCAAAAGGTGGAGTACAAAAATTAAGGATTCCGTGAAATAAATTTAACAGAAAGAATGACTCCAGGGTTTTTACACCTGGATAATACCTTTAACTAGAAGGAATATGGTGAGAAAGATTGAAAGAAAAGGGATTGTGGTTTGAGCATGTTGAGTTTGAGGTGAAGGTAGGATGCCAGGTGGAACGGTTCAGTAGGCAGCAAAGATGTAAGACTGGAACATGGTTGGAAACGGGAGAGGATCTTAGGCAAAGAAATGATCATCAGTGTTCACCTTCCACCTCATTCTCTTTTTCTTCTGGATGCCAGTGCCCTAAAAAGCCACCTAAAATGAAATATTTATCTTGACCCTAAACTCTAGCTTAGATCTTGAGCCGTGCTCTATTTACTGTGCTGTTCTTCCCTCCTGGGTTGTGGGTCCATGCTTTGTTCCCTTCTACCCACTCAGTGCTAGAGAAGTATAGACTCAGAAGTATCTGGGATCTGCTGGTTGTACTGATTTAGCCTTCAGTCTGTGTGTTGCTTTCTCTGCAGTAATGTGATTGACCTCTTGGGAATCTGGTCGGGTTCCTGGATGAGGTAGAAGAAAGTTTCCTGCTTGGGGCCTGCAGTTAAGCCACTGGCTTGAAGTCACGTCTGTGATGTTTTACATATCACTTTCACTGTTTCCTGGAGCTCCCTAATGGCTGCCTTGTTAAATGCTTTTCATGCTACTGTTTTTCTCCATGAGCCAAACTCTGGTGCAGTTCTCCAGACCATCTTAATTTTTCTCTTTGGTTTGATCTAAAATTGTTTGTTTTCCTTCCAGTTTTGAAAGCATTCAGATCAAGGGACTTGGTTACCAGTAATTTAATAACATCTTTATTTATGGGAGTATATGTAAGATAACCCACGGTTTTGTCTGGAATTAGATTCTAATCACTGTATCCCTCTGGGATTCACTTTTCAAAGGAGGATAGCACATATCTTAAGTGGTGGTTGTGAAGATAGTGGGTAGTAGTAGTACCTAGCACATAGTCTCCCTGATACCAGTAGATACTTAGTAAATGAGAGATATTATATATAATTATATATTTAAGTAAGTGAAGGAATGGCTTTTGGAAGAGAAAATACATACCTGTGCAGTGAAGAAATACGATCATTTGGTAGACGGAGGGACAGATTCACCCAATACAAGGAGCAATTTTCTATCAATGGGAGCTGCCATTAAGTGGAACGTTACAAAGTACCATGTTCCTTGTCACTGGAAATATTCAGGCAGAGGCTGGATGACCTGTCTGAGAAGTTACAGAAGGAATTTCTTGCATTAGGTAGGAGGTTGGAATTGATTATCTCCAAACTCTGTTCTTTTCTAGAACTGGATACTTTTAGGTGTAATCCAAGCTTCCTTGCTCACTGTTTTTAGACAGTATAGAGGCTCCCAACCCCTCTAGCATTCATGACTTCAAGGTAGGCACTGTTTTGTAACTTTCTTATTGTATGGGAAAAATGTATTCATTGATTGGCTTGTGTACTCTGGCCATTTTCCAGAAAGGAGTTAGGAAGCTTGAAATAAAAACATGTGGCAAGACCAAAACTAATGCTAAGTAAGATAAGAACCAGTAAGTAAAAGGGGCAAAGAAAGAACAGTTATCCATAACTTAGCAGAGGAAAGCTTTAGTAGCTGGGCACAGTACTTAGTTCTGAGTTTTCTAGTAATGAGGGCAGTAAGGGAACCTTGTAGTTTGCATAGATCTCATTGCCTGTTACTGAGAATTCTGGAGGAGGCTATCACCCTCCTTATTAATAGGGAGCCCCCAAACAAGGTTGCAGTGCAGGGAGCATCTCCCAGGGGTAAGGGTTTCCTGGACCTGGCAGCCTTGAATCTTGTTCTCTGGCTTCCTCTTTAACATGTGTTGAGGGTTCAGTTTAGTATCACTGCTACCGTTTTTCTTCTCCACTCTCAGGCGCTCTGATCCAAGTATGGACACACTGGTCTTACCCTAATGCCAATGGAACAGCTGATGTGAGGCTGGCATGTTTAAATCAAGCTTTGCTAAAAGCTGGAGGATAATGAATAGAGAGCAACATGAAGCTGTTCAGCCTGGCTTACAAAGACATTTTCCTTATGTCCTTATCTTTTGGCCTCTCTCCATTTGGCAGGCATCATCTGAGTACTGCCAGCAGAAGTGAACAGTGCCAGATATTTACCTTTCTTCAAATAGGCCCAAGACGGCGAGGCCCAGACTTTGCCTTTGCTTGGGTTTCCTATTGAAGAGCTGCCTCCCTTCTGGATGATGGATACTGGGTTCGACTTCCTTAGGAGAGACCACACTTAGTGTGAATTATGTATGTAGGTTGCATAGGAACCCCAATATTCATACAAAACATACCTACATATGTTACCATAAAGGACATTCTTTGGTTAGAGACATGCTAACTTTATTGGGAAAAACAAGTTTCTCTGTACTCTTGAGCAGACTCTATTATACAAGTCTGCATAAGGGGCTCTGGGAAGTAAAGTGAAGGGCTTGGCATCATTGCTGTCTAGGACTTTAGTGGATTCACCTTCCTGTCTTACTCTGCAGCAGCTGAGCTACTTTAGGCCTGTTTGGTGTTTCCTTATTCTAACCAACAGGTCTGAGCCAACAGGTTCTTTTCGTTCGCTTGCTTCAGGATAACCATTCTATCTGGATTTCCTAGGTGTGAACCTCACTGATTACATAATGGTGTATATTTATAGTCCTAGAACACCTTGTTCAGGCATCCTGTTTCATGTCTACAATGTAAGAACTTTAAATATGCATGGAAGTACAAATAGCATCCATGGATAAAAGCACAAACAAATGGCTTTTTTTGTTAGAGCAAGGATTAATATACATAAGGATTTTGGGATTACTCAACATGGAGGAGACAGTTAAAACCACAGAGGAATATAGAGATAGGAAAGCAGTATCTGCGGCTTTTCATCACATGCATAATATATATATGGGTTTTGTGAGTGTGCGATTTTTTTTCCTTGATGTATTCATTTCCAAATCGAACCATAATGTGCTCTAATTGAGTCTCTTTGTTTAGCACATGGCTGTTGATTTGAGTACTTTCTCCATTTGAAAAGCTGACATTTTAATTTTGTTATTCAATGTGCAACAGACTTAAATAAAAACACCAAGATTGTGTATTGTAGATTTTCTTCAACAATAATTATATGTAATTATTTTACCAAAATAAACAAGTTAAAGTAGTTTTAGCTTTTTTATCTCATTTCACATTTGGAAAAAAAAGTACAAACCAGGGGCCAGAATTTGCTTATGTTTCTCAATGACGAAAGATAATTTCTGGTTGCTCGTTGCAGCTAGTCCCACCAGAGCAATGTAAAATTGATCCTGGTAAAGAGTACTGAAAATGTAGAGGGGACTTAACAGCTGGAAGTAGGGCAGAGTAGTTACATACTGTATAAACAATTGATAGTTCAAGTGAAGATTAAGTGTCTCAAAAATTTTAAGGAACCTGTGAAAATTAACTGAGATTGTGCGTGAAAAACTTGTAGCATACTTTCCGGCACATAGAAAACATGAAGTAAATGATAGCTATTATTAAAAAAATTGTTTTTCATGGAATCATAGCATTTTTTGACTAGAAAGGACCATAACTAAGGGGACCATGATTATCATTTTGTCTGACTTTATTTTGCAGATGAAGAAACTTGGGCTCAGAAGTTATATGGTATTTCAGGATAATTTTAGGGTAATAATTCAGCTAATGACTGGACATGAATCCCACTTCCTCCTCACTTAGAGCTTGATTTAGCATCCATTTTCTGACCCAAGCCTCCATTGGGGGAAATGATTTTTTAAAAATCACCTGAATTTATGGGAGACCTCTTTAAATACTATCAAACCAGATCCCCAACAGATGAATTTATAGTTGGATAAATAAGGACAAACTCAATATAGCAAAATAGTAACAATTATAGGATTTAGGTGGTAGGTATATAGGTGTTCACAGTTCTGTTTTTCTGAAGGTTTGAAAATGTTGATAATAAAATGCTGGAGGGGAGAACTGAAAAAAATCTATAGTATCTCCTCATTCCAGATGTGTTTCTTTTGGTGCTCTGTCTGAACATAGACCAACAGTACTTGGTGCTGCCAAAGTAGGTAAAACGACAAGGGGTCCAGAGCCCTCCGGGGTGCACATTCTAGTCATTTCCTTGACATTCTCCAGGGATTGAGAACCACAGGTCTGTCTCGACTTTTCCTTTTATTTTCTCTCTCTTTTTTTAAAATTAGAAATGATAGCTGTGCATTGCAGATTTGAAATTTCCTAACATCTAACACAATTTGCCCTGTAGATCACTTTCCTATGAACAAATGCTCTATTTTTTAAAATCTTTCCATTGTTTTGCCTTTCTCCCTCCAATGGTAATTTACTTACTTGTTCTCTTCTTTCTTATTTGTAATGCATTTATAAGTTTGAGTCTTTCTCCCCAAAATAACAGTTATTTCTGTTACTTTATGCTGTTTTA
Organism: Manis javanica; assembly: GCF_040802235.1. Classification (NCBI taxonomy): domain Eukaryota; kingdom Metazoa; phylum Chordata; class Mammalia; order Pholidota; family Manidae; genus Manis; species Manis javanica. The sequence continues at coordinate 31,207,929 of NC_133157.1, read as the reverse complement.
AAAAAAAAAGGCCACATAAATATTCTTTGAGCTAAGGCCTTCCCACCCTTTCTCATTGATCATTCAGGTTTTGTCAGATCCAGTTTATCCTTACCTTATGGAGAGAAAGGGAAGGAGGGAGCAGTTTCAATCAATGGGGTTAGGAGTCAGGCAGAAACCTTTCCGATATACTCTTCAAGGGCCAACAGACTTAGAATTAGCTGTGCATTGCAAACAGATGGTGTGCCCTAAGGAAGCTGCTCTAAGCAATTGGGTGCTTGCATCAATTTAGGTAAGAGATCTTAGATCTGGGGAAGAAAGTCTCATGAGCAAATGTGGAATTATCACCTACAAACCATCCTAAACCATAACTAGGGCCTAATGATTATTGACTTGTATATAGATGTCATCATTCTGTGCTTCATATACGTATGCTGCATAGTTCTGTACAGCATAATTCTGTGCTGTATCTTGATTTCTCTAGGCTAAGTAACATTAAGCCCTGGAAGACCTTATCTCTTAATAGCCAACTCCCTGCTAAAAGCATTCTTCAGTAACTAAAATGCTAGCATCAATGGTACCAGCAGTTTGAAACCCATCTTCCTAACAGTAAGTCTCTGGACATCTAGGTTTAGAGGTTTGAAAACTATTAGGTTGGTTCCTCTGAATGGAGTTTGGTCAATACTACATGGTTACATCCTCATGTTGCAAGAGAGGCCACGGATTCAGTGGTTAGAAATATTATAAAAAATGTAAATACTATAAAATATTATAAAAATCCCTCCATTTTGGCTGGGCTTTTCTGTCCTTGCTTGGTTTAATTCAGCTTAGGTTCCTTTAGGGGACTGCAGCGAGAATTGAACTGCTTGCTTTGATGCTTTGACAAGGAAGGTGAACATTTCAGACTAGGGAAGGCAAGAAAATTAAAGCTTGTGTAACTATATGTGTGGTTCATCAAATCTATTGAGATTTCTAACAGTACCTGAAGGGCGAATGGAAGTTTGATGGCCAGGATCCTCACCTGACCCTGATCTGCTTGCCCACCATGTCCGAGCAGCGCTCGCAGGCGCATGCGTGCACACATGCTGGCAATGGGCTATCATTGACTCTATATAAAGAGCTCCACCCAGTGCTCTGGGGCTGGGAGGGGCTGGGTTCCTAGAGGCAGCCCTTGCTGCATGCAGACTGCCCCGAAGGCAGACAGGTTTCTAGCGCTTCACCTACCATCACCAGAATAAAGCTGGGTGTAAACCCTTGACCCACAATGTTTCTCTGTCATTTTCCTGTCTCACCAAATCCAAAGTGAACTTGCTGGAGGCTGAAACCCTTAGGGGAGATAGTATCTATCATCCCTCTTTTGACTAATACAGTCCTTTTTCTCTTTGTTTAAAAAGAGTGGGAATGACAGAGCTAAATACCAAGAGACCCATAGTAAAAGTGTGATTGCTCCTGAGGATCAGGAAATAGGAAGGGTGTTGGGGACCTGCTATCTTTTGGGGTTTTTTTTTTTTGGTAACTATCTTATTAGAACTATTTGATACTTTAAACTCTATGCATAATACATAACTTTAATAAAAACAAAACCTAGGTTAAAAAATTAATTGTAAACATTTGGCAGTTAAGTCCATAAAAGCTTAGTAAATATGAAGAGGTTGAATTCCCCTGTTGAAAAGATAGGTCCTTAGATTGGATTTAAAACACAAAGGCCTGCAAATCTAGCAGTTTTTTTTTTCAAGAGACACTTTTAAAATGATAACAAGATGTTGAAAATAAAGAAGTAGAAAAGCAACTATGACAAAAACAATAAGGTAGATATGGTAAGGTTAATACCCAACAAAATAAAATTGAAGCTATGAAAGCATTAAAGGGAAGAAATGTATTTTTATATTAATAAGGTAGCATCTCTCAAGACATGTCATGAATCTTTATGCAACTAATAAAAGTTTTAGAATGTATAAGGCAGAAATGTTAAAAGTACAGGAAGAAATTGATAAATTTACTATTTGTAAATTAAGAGTAATACTTGAATAACATAATTGAAGGCAAATTCTGGCATGCTAAGACCCCCACCCCTTAAGATCCAATCACCAGCGACCAGATGGTTGCCCACCCCTTAAGATCCAATCACCAATGCAGAACACACCCTACCCCTACTCCTTAAAAACACATTTCCTCACCCACGAGCTGCTGCTCCCTCTCTCTGGGGGCAGCCATTTTCTCTTTCAGATAATAAAATCTCTGTGTGGGCAGGTGTCTCCTGAGTCGTTCTGGGGTAAGGAGGGTCGCAGCGAGATACCCTTTCATTGGTGCCGTGACTTGGATGAGGCTCTCCCATTAACTTTGCTCTTCCTCCAGAATCTGGGCTGCTTTGGGAACCCTCACTGCCCAATCTTCCTCCAGGGGCTCACCGTCCATTTCCCCAGTCACTCATCTTCTTGCCCAACACCAGCCTTCAATTTGGTAAGTCTCCCCTTCATGGTCGACTTAAATGTCCCTTTGGAACCTGGGAAGTGATCTTTGTCTGGCACCCCCAAGGGCTCCTCCGGGACAGGGGCACCCCCAACCACAACTTTCAGAGTCATGGTTGATCCCCATAGTCGACCCTTCTCTGCCTCCCCATGGTGAGAATCCTCATCCACTGAGGCCCAGTCTCCCTTTATCTACTCGTAAACTCCTGGTACCAGGTACTGAGCCTTCTCAGTGTTTTCGCCTCAACCGCTCGGTTAGAGGTGGTGACGACCCCCTAACTATGTCTGATCTTCTCTGCGACCTTCTCAATCGCTCTGGGATGCCTCAGCGACTTGTGAATGGTCTCATTCTCACCATGGGATCTGGCCCCTCCATTCCCGCAGATTCACTGCTAGGGTGCTTACTCAATAATCTAAAGTCCCTCCACCTCACTCCAGACCTCAAACCTTTTAAGCTTATTCACTACTGTAATGAGGTCTGGCGACAATATTCCTTGGACAATCAGTCTAAATGGCCTCCCAGTGGCTCGTTAGATCCTAAAATTCTCTGCAACTTATACAACTTCTGTGAGTGCACAGGCAAATGGCAAGAGATCTCGTATTTCCGGGCTTTCTCCTACCTCCAAACCAAGCCCGCTCTCTGTCTCCCTTGCAATCCTAAACATCTCCTTGCTCTAAAAAACTTCATCCCACCACCCACCAATTCCCACCACATCCTCTGACTTTGACCCTGCTGATGAACCTCCTCCCTACCCATCTCAAACCCCTACAGCTCCCCCTCAACCATCGGTTCCTCTCTCGCCCCAACCTCCTCTGCAAGATCAAAATCCCAACCCTCCCAGCTCCCCTAGTGCCGTTGCAGGAGCCACAGCACCTCCTCCTCCTCCACAACCAGTTCCCCCTCCCTCACCCAGTCCTGCGCCAAGCCCTCCAGTCACTCGCTCTTGAACCCAGATCCTAGCCCCACTATGGGAAGTAGCCAGTACAGAGGGCGTCGTCTGGGTCCATGTCCCTTTCTCTCTCTCCGACCTATCTCAAATTGAGAAAAGATTAGACTCTTTCGCCTCCAACACAACTACTTACATAAAAGAGTTCCAGTACCTAACTCAGTCATATGATCTTAACCTTTCATGATATTCACAAGATCCTATTCCAACACACTTTTGCCCGAAGAGCATAGGCGAGTCTGGGAACAGGCTCGAACTCATGCCGATGAGGTTCACCAAACTACTCCAGCTCATCCAATTGGTGCTGAGGTGGTTCCTGACCGAGACCCTAATTGGGACTATAATACAGCAGGGGGAGTCACCAGTCAAGGTCAATTCATTACCTGCCTTGTGGCAGGTCTCAGGAAGTCAGCCAATAAAGCCATCAACTATGAAAATCTCCAAGAGGTTATTCAGGATAAAAACGAGAACCCTCTATATTCCTAGACCGCCTCACCAAAGCTCTTTTACATTATACAAACCTAGACCCTGAGACCCCATATGGGAGACAATTATTAATGACCTACTTCTTTACCCAGAGTTTCCCCAACATTAAGGCTAAACTTAAACGTCTAGAGAAGTGACCCTTAACTCCTCAGGCAGAAGTCCTGGCAGTGGCCTTCAAAGTATATCATAGAAGAGATGAAAAGGCCTGTAAACAAAAAATATCAAATGCCAGCTAAGGCCTTTCAGCCTACCCCAACCACTGGTGCTCGGGTATTCTCACATCCTAAGAAGCAGCCAGGAGGACCTCCTGGTCCATGCTTCAAATGTGGTCAAATGGGTCACTGGGCTAGAGCCTGCCCAAATCCCTGGAAGCCCCCAGGTCCATGCCCTAAGTGCCATCAGGAAGGGACACTGGGCTGTTGACTGTCCTCGCACACTGAGAGGTGCCAGGCCATCCAGCTCTTAACACTCCACACATAGACCTTCTGGGTCTGGCAACTGATGATTGAGGGGGCCTGGGACCCTTCCACCTGACCACTACCATCACTGTACAGGAGTCCAGGGTAACCATTGTGTTAGCGGGTAGGCCCATCTCTTTCCTTTTGGTCACCGGGGCCACCTACTCAGTCCTGAAGGAGTTTTAGGGACCTACCTCCCTCCCTCTAACAGTCCTCTATAGTCGGGGTAGAGAGGGCACAGCTTATCAGCCTTTCCAAACTCCCATGCTTCACTGCCTCTTACCAACCCTTATAAACTCCCATGCTTCACTGCCTCTTTAAGGGCATTACTCTCTCTCATTCCTTTTTAGTGATTCCCGTTGTCTGGTTCCCCTTATGGGAAGAGACCTTTTATCCAAGCTAGGGGCTCTTATCTCCTTTACCTTTGGACCACACCTCAACCCCAACTCACCTTCAATCCCACTTTTACTCACCCTCCAACCTGCTGCAAACGCACCTACCTCTCCTTTTCCTTTGCCACCCCATCTGATTAACCCTGTAGTCTGGGATACCCTCACCCCCTCTATTGCCACCTGCCCCCCCGTAATTATCAGACTTAAAAACTCTGCCTCTTTTCCCTCTCAACCTCAGTACCCACTGCCCCTCAAGAGTTTACTGGGCCTACAGCCAATTATCCAGGAACTTTTATACAAACAGCTACTACGACCAGCCGATTTCCCTTACAACACCCTGATACTGGCTATCAAAAAACCTAGTACTAGCTCTTATAGGCTAGTTCAATATTTAAGAATTATCGGTGCAGCTGTTACTCCAATCCATCCAGTAGTCCCTAACTCCTATACTTTATTATCCACTATCCCCATCTCTTCTACTTACTTCTCCGTCCTTGACCTCAAAAATGCATTCTTCAGGATTCTCCTCCATCCCAGTGGGACCACTTACACCTTCAACTCCACAGACTACAAATCCTCCAGTAATCTACTCTACAACCCAAACAGGACCTCCTTACAGCTGCATAAGGCGGCATATATGCCCTACTCCAAGAACAATGCTGCATCTACACCAGCCAGTCCGGTCTCATACAGGATGGTGCAAAACACCTCCGTGAACAAGTCTCCAAACTCCTAGAAAGCTCCCCTAACAATCCGTTCCCTTACCTCCTCAACTTGCTCCTGCCCCTCCTAGCCCCTGTTACCTTTATTATTATTATTCTCCTTTTCCTTCCCTGCTTCATTAACCTATTCCAAAAATTCATTCAAAATCAGATTTTGAAAATTTCTAACCATACTGTTAACCAGTTACTCCTCCAGGGCTGTCAAGTCCTTCTCACGAAGAATAATGAAACCAGCCAGATGACATCACAAGTCATCTCAAGATGCCCGCCCTTCCCCAACTATACAGCAATGGCCTTGCTAACCCCAGAATCTGCACCCCTTTCCAGCAGGAAGTAGCTAGAGAATGAGATTCTACACCCAGTTCCCCAAAGGCCCAATTAAGAAAAGAAAAAGATGGGAATGAAGGCAAATTCTGGCGCGCTAAGACTCTCCACCCCTTAAGATCCAATCACCAACAACCAGATGGTCTCCCACCCCTTAAGATCCAATCACCAACGCAGAACACACCCTACCCCTACTTCTTAAAAACGTGCTTCCTCACCCACGAGCTGCTGCTCCCTCTCTCTGGGGGCAGCCATTTTCTCTTTCAGATAATAAAATCTCTTGCATGGGCCCGTGTCTCCTGAGTCGTTCTGGGGTAAGGAGGGTCGTGGCGAGATACCCTTTCAATAATAAAGATTTAATGTATTCAAATTTTACAATCATGAATAGTATTCCTTTAAAATGCTTATTGAGTTTTCTAGGAAACTGTTGATAACAGCGGTCTACAGAGAACACCCAAATTAGAAATTAACCAGAAAAAAGTCAAAACAAGTAATACATCCACTTGGAAATACAAGGTTATTTTTCTAAATAATTCCTGTGTTAAAGAAGGAGTTACAGCTGTCATTACAAACCATTTAGAAATGAGCAACGTGTGTACTACATACCAACACTATTTGGAGTTTTGCGAAAGTACTACCCAAAGGAAAATTTAAGTTAGAGAAGGAACAATTAAGTTAATACATAGAAAATAAGGATTTAGAAAGCATTTAAGAAAAGATTTGATCCATAAATCAACAAATTGGTTCTTTGTAATAAACACATAATTAAAATAGACAATATTTGGTAAATGTAAAAAAGATGAGTGGAAGAATGGAAAAGGAGAATGGTGTCTCTTTGAACTTTCATGTATTTTAATATAGTCCAACTTTAGTTTTTTCCTCTTAAAGTTAGTGCTTATTTAATTTAGTTAATCTTCCTGTACCCAATGTCTTAAAAATGTTTTCCTGTATTTCATTTAAAAGGCTTCTTGTTTTACCTTTCATATTGAGATGTATATATAGCCCATCTGGAGTTGATTTTTGATTATGGTATGAGAAATATTTTTTTTTATGTGTATACCCAACTGATCCAGCTATTTGTTGTTAATAGGTCCTTTTCCCCAGTGTACTACAGGTTTCACCTTTGTCATAAATCAAGGAGCTGTATATGTGAGTATCTGTTTCTGGGATCTATTCTGTACCATTGTTTTTTCCTTTTTATCTGTGTCATTACCATACTGTCTGAATTATTATAACAACAACTTGATATTTAGTGGTGTAAGTCTTCCAGAAGCATCATTTTTCAATTGCTTTGGCTTTTCTTGGTACATTTTTCCATAAAAATTTTAGAATCAGCTTGTTATTTCTCTCTCACAGACACACACACCTGTAGGATTTTGATATAACTTTGTTCAATGTACAGATAATCTTGCAGAATATTGACAACTTTATAATATTGAATCTTCTAGTGAGGAGGATGGCATGGTCCTTCATTTATAAATACATAAATTTTACTTTATATCCTCCATAATTTCCATCAAATAAACAGTGCTTTGAAGCTTTCACAGTAGAGGTCTTACATGTTTTTATTAGCATTATTCCTAGGTATTTGTTTTTTTTTTTTTTTTTAATGCTCCTGTAAATGAAACATTTTTGAATTTTTCTGTTTGGTGCTGGTTTCTGTTTTATCATGAATAGGTGCTGGATTCTGGATTTATCAGGGTATTTTGTTTTTGTTTACATAAAGATGATAATGATCTGTTTACATTTTCCTAATCTGTACAGCATCTCTATAGATCATCTCCCTGGAATGACCTTCCTTTGTTTTTTATAGCCTTCCTAATTCTCAGTTTAGAGTCATTGAGAGAAATTTCCCTTTTTGGTGCTGTCTGTACTTGGTCTGCATTACTCTTTATCAGTGGCCTGTTTGTTCTCTACATTACATCAGGAACTCCTGGAGAAAAGGCATCTCATTCTAATCATCTCTGCCCTAAAGGTGTATTCTTTTCCTCCTACACAGGTTACATACACTATCCTTTTCTGGTAAACAGTGTTCAGGCCTTACTCTCTGCTTCTGAAATTACTATTGCATGGCCCAGTTGGCTCATTTCTTCTACTATGGCTCCAATAGGTCTTTACTGTTTGCTGGCCCAGATATAACTCTTCTCTGTCCTTAATTAAAAGGCAGTTGCTGGGTGGTTACCACTTCCTTCTCTTACCACAGTCCTCTCATACTTTGTTGCCTTAGCCCACAATGGTCTGCTTTTTTCACTTAGCTTCATCACTATACCTCAGCGTCTGTGCAACCAAGTCACATCTTCCACAGCCACTTTTGCTTTCCACAGGGAAAGGTTGAGTCCTTTGTCCTGTCCTACTAGGGGGACCACCGTAGGTTAGCTAATAATCCTCTTTTTCTTTCTGTGCTTTTAGAATAAATCTAGATTATGTAATTCTTGGGGTCGTTATGGAACTTGTAGAAGTACCCCAATCTTTAAGATAAGGAGTTAGGATCAGGCAATTATCAGGTTCCTTCCAGTGTGAGCATTTATGGTTAGTAAGTAATGATTCTTTGTAAGTCAGGAGTATTTCAAATGTACACACTGGATGTGTTCCAGGTGCTGTTAATTTGGGTTAGACCTGAAAGTATCCTTCCCTGTAGGTGACTCTTATGCTACTACCAAGAAGTTCTGGGGCTAACCCTGTTTAAACTCACATTACTGAAGAATTCTCTGGGTATCTGTGAGTGGAGAAAGAGAGAGCTACTGTGAACATTCACTGCTTTATGTGCACACTGTTTACATTTCACTCTGTGTCAGTGTTGTGTTCCAGAGCTGTGCAGAGGTTTGCTCTTCTTCTCTGTTCAGCATCTACAACAGGGACTGACTGGCAAGCACATAGTAGTAGGTGCTAAATAAATATTTGTTGAGTGGGTGCATAAATGAATCTTTGAGCATTTTATTATGTGCCAGGCACTATGCTAAATATTCTGTACCTATTATCTCATTTAACTCTCAGATCTTCTGAGATTGTTATTGTTACAAATTTAGGAAACAGGTTCAAAAAAGATACACAAGATTCTTAGAGGTTGACTAGTAATGATAGGATTTGAATTTAAGTCATTTTGTTTCTGAATGGGGTTAACCACCGTTCTCTTACAATACCCACTGAAAACATAAACTCTGTTAAGAACTATGTAAAAGTATGTCTAGATTGGGGAAAAATGAGAAATTTGTTTATTGTTTACCACTCACCACCAGGAACAGAAGTTTCTCTGTTGCTTTTCAGGGGCTAGGGTAAAAGAGGGCATACATCTACTCTGTATGCTAACATAATCCCTCAATCATTAAGTGGAACAAAAACAAGACAGCCTGAGAGACGAGTTGTGATCACATTGTGTACAGCTTTAATGGTCTGACCATTTCCCTGTCCTTAAACATGGCTTCTAAAATAACAGCTTTACTGGCTATAGTCTTCCATTTATATCAGAATTCATTTTGTCATTGCCCTATTGTCATTCATACAGGTTGTTTTCAACCATAAAATACTGCACCATGCAGATTTTCACTTCCTAAGAAGATATTCCTTAGCAAGAAACATACTGGGTCTCTCCTGTGCTCCAGGATTGAGGGGTGTGGAGGTGCATAAAGCACGAACCCAGTCCCTGACCCTAAAAAGTTTACACTTTAATGGGGGAAATAGATAAATAACAGTACAATAAACAATTATAAGGAACACTGCTATAATTATTGTCCCTTGTAGTCATCACTGTAATTGTGAAGATGTTAAGTTGAATTAGTCAAAAATGGATGTTTAGTATTTGATGTAACTTGTAAAGTAATAGAATCTCACCATCTAAAGGATTGTAGGGTTTTAGACCAGTGTTTCATTTTAGGGCAGGAGAGCCCTACTTCAGACTATTTATTGGTCATTAAGATTAAGCCTCCGCTTAAGTATCTCTAATGACAGAGAAATCATGACCTTCTGAGGCAGCCAGTTCCATTGGAGGGAAGAGCTTTAATTAAGAAATGATTTTTTTATAAGACAAAATTTACCACATCCTGACTTTGTGATTTGAATTACTATTGGAGTAAGACAAGTTGACTAAGTTGCTGCATCTATAAAATGTGGTGGTTTTCTCCATGGCTAGGGTATCTTTCAGATCAATATGTCTCTGACTCATAATTCATGACAGATTGATATTCAACAAACACTTATTATATTGAGCATTTGTGGGATTTTGTGCCTGGTTCTCCCTCTGCCTCCCCCATCACCATGGCTACAGTTAAGGGCAAATGCTGTTGTTTCTTTTTAAATCTGTTATTAAACAGACTCCCCAAATCTGCTGAGCAAATCTTTGTCCTGTACTTGTGCAGTTGCTTCATTTTGAACCTAAATGAAGGCCTTTGTATCAATTGTCCTTACTAAGTCTCGTCATTTAGGCAGCCTGTTCTTAGCATCTTTTTCTCTAACATCAGCTAACATTATGTCACTTAATTCCGTGGAACTTAAGAGACCAGAAAATGGAGGTATTGTGGAAAAACAAGTGATTGAGAATTTAGGAGCACAGCCAGGCAAAATGGAGGTTTGTGTTGTTGAATTGTAAGTGATGCTTCATAAGTGCTTGAAAGGTGACAGAAGTGGAGTTTATCTGGAGGAATGTCTGGAAAAATCAGGTTTTTCTTTTGAAGCTCTAAATTTGGGAGTGAAATGTTATCTAGACCAGTAGAGAATTTAATTGCAGATTACATGGTGCTCAGTATTTTGACAAGCTCACTGTGACATTATTGCTACAGGGTAATCCCAAGAGGGTAGGGTTGAGAAGGACCACTGAGTGCTTTCAGGGACAAAAATCTGGGGCAGTGGGCTAGAAGGGGCTGGCGGTTGGAGTTTTAGCCTTGTTTGTAGAGATACGCAACATATTTTTAAAAAGAAGAGGAAGAGAGCCCCATGTAGTATGCTTTCTTCAGAGCGGGATGAGAGAGAAGAGAGGACAGACCCCTTTGAAGGGTGGGGGACATGATGCTGGGGAGGAGAGGGGTATGCAGAAGACCTGGAGCAGAGAAATAGACCAGATGGAAACAGGGATTGACATTAGTAGCTGACAGGCTTTGTTGCAGCTTCTAACTTTTGCCTTTACCTTTGCCAACAGTGATGCGATCTGCTTTTAACTGTAGCCAGGCAGACAGAATAAAGGGCATTTCATTGTTCATGTCCTTTACCTGCCTATTGTGCATACTTGTCATATTTGGAAAACCCTCACTGTGTAGTAAAGCATAACTGTGTTGTGTTAGGCAGAGTAAGGGAAAGAAGAGCCACCCCAGCAAAGTCAGAGTGGTGACAAGGTTGGAATCCAGCCTCTGGTGAGAGAAATCTTCATTCCCACTCCTCTTGTTAACTGCAGAGCTGTCTGAGCAAGAAGGAACCCAGGGGTCCTTTCAGGGGCCTTTTAAAATTAAATCACACTTACCACTATTAGATGAATAATGCTGTATGTGGTTTTGAATATGTTGACTTTACACTAACAGGCAGGCCAAGCAGAGTGTTTCTGGAAGACAGTTAAAATAGGAGTTTGGAGTACAAGTGCAAGACCAGGAAGTTCAGAGATGCAGATCTGAGATGTAGCCAAGGGCTGAGTGGGGAAGTAAGTTAGGGAAATGTAGTGTCATGTAAACCAGTGAAATACATGTTAATGTGTCTCATATCCTAAAAAAATGGAGAAGAAAAAATTTGAATTCAGCATCACTAGAGAATTTCAACATGTTTAGTCAAGTTCTTGATGGGGGGAAGATGAATGATGGGAAGAGAGATCAAATGAGGAAGGTTGACGAAGGAAAGTGTTGAAGTATATGCACAAAAAGAGGGTTAGTTGCATAGACACGTCACTGTAGGCCTAGGAGGACAAAGCTTCTGGAACTAATTTTTATTTAATCAACAAAGGTCATAGTTCACAGGCTGTCTCTAGCCAAATACATGGACTTGTGAATCAACCCTTGGTAGCCGGTGTTAGGTAGAAGTAATAGTGTTTTAATAATGTGATCTCCAGACACACTGAAGTGAGGCAGTGATGGAAATTTTCTTTATAGTTGGGACCAAAAGCCAGAACCTCAGCTTGGAATTTATCACTCCAATACTATAGTACAGTGAAGATGATAACCCCAGCGGTCCTGCTGTCTCTCTTCACTGCTGTCTTTTCCTTTGGCAGCTAGGCAATTGGACTCTGGCATTTTTCACATTACGCCGTCATCACACTTTGAAAATTCCATGATTTACTTTACAGTCTTTGGAAATTTTTACTGCTAGTAATTGTATTTCCTGGTATGGGACTGATAGTTTTCTGTGAACACAGTAGTTGTTCACTGTAGTGCTGAATCATAGTGAAATCTTTGTGAAGACATTTTAATAGGGATTAAGCTTAAGTTAACTTTTAGGTGCAGGAGAGCTACAATGCAGATAAAGTCAGATTAAATGAATAACCCCTGCCATGAATAGGCAAGTTTGCATATACATGGGTTGTAACAACTACATTATATTTTACCTTTCTGTCCAGAGGCTGGATTTTTCTTTTGGCCTTAATAGTGAAGTATATGCAGATTTCAGAAATGTTAAAATGTGGGAAAATGTGCATTTTGGAGTAACTCTGGCTACTGGTAGAGATTGGGGCATGGAAGCAATAGGTGGCCAAGGTAGGAGAAAGGTAGCAAATAGGGAGTTTGATATCTTTGCTATTAACCACAAAACTTAAATGTTAGGGGTCCAAAGAAGAAGCTGTACTTTGAACCACCAGGGAGTCTTAAAAGGTTCAAGTTACTTAACATATGAATAGTAGTACAGAAGAGAGTCACATATATTTTATTTGTTTATATGAAGATAATATAGTGGGAATTCACATCCACCTTTAATCTGGGTGAAATATTGTTACAGATAATTTTGGTACTCGTAAGTTTTGGTTTTTCAATTAGTACAAATGGTAGAATTGAATTTATAACTAGATGATGTTCAAGGTTTCATGTGGCTCTGTCAGTCTAGGGTTCTACAGTGGAATTTTAGACATTACTTTTGGGAAGAGGTATTTATTTTGGTATTAATTATTTGGTTTATTTCCCCTAAAACTATGTCATATACATATACACATACATAATAGCAATCTTGTATTGAGTCAAGATGGTGATTTATGGTAAAATAGAACTTTAAAATTCCCTCAAGAAATAAACCCTTACTTGGTTAAGCTTTGTGTTATATGATATTTGTATTTATCTAGTGACCTGTTCCTATTGAAAGGCTCTTAAGAGAAGCCCTTATGTATTTTTCATAATGTCACTTCAATTCTATAGACATGAAGCTAGATATAAAACCTTTATAGTTTTGGCTCATTTATAAGTATAAACCAATTCTGCAAATTAAATACAAAGACAACTAAAAAGCCAAAAAAATCAAATTAATACAATTATTCAGTGTGACAGATGATATTTAGATTTCACAGAAGAAAAAAAATAGCCTTAGGTCTGATTCCATTTTAAATCTGTTTCTGTATTATAACTTCAGTGATACTAAAAGCTGCAAGTGCCGATTCTCATAAGTTATGTTGTGCAGGACGGTATTAATGACATCGGTGCTTTGTTCATAATTTCAGAATAATGAGACCTCACACCTAACCAGGACACTCAGAGCAAGCATTCCTCAAATACCAATTTTAACGAGATGTCAGCTGTGGTGGTCACCTGAAGATGAGGTTAACATGACGTTACTGAGATATTTATTAAATGATTCTCTAAACCAATTAATGCTGAAAGTGAGAGTGGAAAATGTAGTTGTCTACTTACACAACCACATATACTGCTAATGAACTTTTGCAAATTGTACTACAAAGATAGGACCCATGTAACACATGTTTTGGCTGTCAACTTTTCAAATGTACCATGACTTTATCATCATATGCTCTGTTGCTTCAAGTTCTCAATCGTTTTCACCCTTTAAATTACAACTGAAATCTTTGCTGGTATAGTTTGCCATGTGGACATTTGGCCTGGAGGGGGTGTTCACACAACTGAAGCTGCAGCAGTGAAAGCCTGCTGAGAGAACTCATTTAGTTGGTGGCTATTCATGGTCCAGAATGTTTATTGTTCGTCTTAGATTATCTCATAAATGAAAATATGTTAGAATCCCCTTCTTCTCCACACGTATGTGTGAGCTCCTGTTTGTGAAACACTGCTTTAGCAAATATTTTTCTGATCACTACTTAGGAGTCCAGGCTCGAAGGGAAAACAAAACAACAAAAGTGGCTCTTAGTGTAATGAGGGACAGTTTAACAGCAAACTGTAAGCAGAGAGCTCCATGGGAACGTACTGAATGAAAGAAGCTGCCCGGTTATCCTAAGGGTAGGGGAGAGGTTGTCTATCATGGAGAAGATCTTGTTTGAATAGGGTCTTAAAGGATAAGAGAGTGGGTTTAAAAGCAGAGAGAGAGCATGTGTAAAGACCACGGTCATGAAGTCATGGTTATCATAAAGGTGAGAAGTGTGCGGCCCTAGATGACATCTGTAATGGGAAGGGTAAGTTGGAACCCAAAAGTAGGTCTTAATTATTAGACCAAGCGTTCAGCTCTTACTTCATATGTTCTAAGGGAACCCTGAAGATCTTATAACTGGCAGAGTATTTGTGGCAGCATTTTTTTATGTATAGCAGATGGCATAGTGTCGTGATGTCCTTTGGTAGTCACTGGAGCTCTTCAGGCACTGTGACCATGAGTAACTAATCTTTGTCTACAAAGCTTTTGGTAGAGTAACCTATAAAAAAATTGCTTAGAAAACACTGGTTGGATGACTAAACTCATGAATAAAGAGGATTCAGAAAAGAATGATGATAATCTCCTGTGGTGGTAGTTTTGATCTTTTGTGGGTGACAGAGGTTGAAAGTTATAAACCTCCTGAAAATGCAAATACATACCACATTTGGCCTAGAGTTTCACAGGCTTATACCCCTGAAGCCAGTCCATGGATTCCTAGTTCACTGTCCCTCCTTAGGAAATTGTATCTATATAGAGAGGATATACCTGTATTGTGTAAGTATACCTATATTGTAGGGAACCTACAGTCACCACCAAACCTCACCATGAATAGCTGCTATCTCTTTTGATAGTATTTAAATGGAAGTCTTTAATGTCTCTTTAAATAGTCCTTATATTTTTCTTGAGTTTTCTTCATTCTTGGGACAAGTTAATTCAAATAGCTGAATTATCTAAAAAGAAAGGACAAATTTTTAAATAATGATTAGGGTAAAACTTTGCTGGTCTATAAAGATACTAGAAGTGTTCTAATTAAGTGAGCAACTAAGAACAACTGCTTGAGGAGATCCTGACATATGTAAATTTGGGTTTAGCAAGTGAGTTGGGGGTCCCCAAGACCCCCCTCAGGCTCTGTGATTTGCTAGAAGGACTTGTAGGACTTGGAAAAGTTATTCTCATGGTTATTATTTTACTACAGTGGGAGGATACCTATTAAAATTATCAAAAGGAAAAGGAAAGGAACATGGGGCAGAGCTCGGGAAAAACCAGGTGCAGGCTTCCAGGTACTCTGCCAGTGCAGAAGCACAGGTGCACTCCAGGGCTTAGCAGCAGTGTGACAGCAGTTCAATGTATGCCAACTGGGAGGCTCACCACAGCTTTGGTGTCCAGGGTTTTTACTGGGGCTCAGTTATGCAGGCTTGCAATTATCTTATCAGGGAGAATAATTCAAGGACTCTGAGCTCATCCCCCAGGAACTGGCCAGGGGCCAATCATTAAGACAGGCATTTCTTGGGAATGCACAGGGTTTGAGCAGCTCAGACCTCCTGAGACCTTTTCTGCATAGCTGGGTTAGTTGTTCACATGGAGCTCAGAGAGTTCTAGGCTGCCTAGCCACTCTTTTGTAGATAATGGTAGATCTCATCATAGATGGCCATTCCACTTACCTGGACTCTTCCTTTCTTCTTGCCAACAAGTAATTGGAAAGTTTGGACTTAAGGATATTATCTGTGCTTTGCAGTTTCATGATATCATAGTGAAATGTAAGTGCCCATTCTATCATTCATTCAATAAGTATTTTTTGAGTGCTGCTATGTGCTAGGCCTAGTGCTAAATGTGGGTTTATAAAAATGGTTAATATGGTTTCAGCCCTCAAGGAGCTTAGAGTTTCATAGGCGAGAAAAACAAAAATAGTAATTGTGATAAGGAATGTGTGCTTTGGGGAGCACTTAACCTCGCTGGAGAGCATGGTAATTAATGGGTGTGTGTGTCTGTGTGTATGGGAAAGTGTTGATAATAGTAGAAGACTTCCCTAAAGGAGTCACTCCTCAAGCTGAGCCATAAAGATCAAACAGATACAAGTGGGCATGGAGCTAGTGTTCTCCAGTCATTCCTGCAGCTGTTACCTACGTGATTAGAACGTACATGTATTTTATTGGTGCAGTCTCCTTGGCTTACCAACAAAGTACCCTAATCCTAGAGAGAAGATACATGTCTTTCTCAGGGTTTGCACAGAGAAAAAAGTGTTTGGCTCAATACAAATTATTTCCATTATGCCATTATCATAAATCCACCCAAATGACATTTCCAACCTATAGTAAGTAGGTAGCAGTGTTTTCAAACATTGCTCCCCAGTGAGGAGTATGTGACTATATAGTTTTAGTCTGATAAAAGTTAAGAATTACCTGTTAAAAATGTAAATGTATTTTGTTTCTCAAATGGGTGGGCAAATTCTTGCCTTAACTTCGACAAAATTGCATGTGGAAGTTTTTCTATACTCGGAAACACAAAAGTTTCAAAAAACCTGGGTCTAAATTTCATCATATTTGGCTCCTATATATGTGTGCTTCCTAACAGAATTTGGAACTTCTAAGAGGAACATCTACAAGTTTTGCTTTTTGAACAGTGCAAAGAAATTTAAAGATTATGGTATGATCAGGAATGTATTACTTTAGTAAATATGAGTTAATTTCAAATTGTTAACCTTGGGAACTTTTTCTAATAGAGTCTTGTTCTCTTTTTCCAGCATTACAGTGTTTCTGCCACCTTTGTACAAAAGACAATTTTACTTGTGTCACAGATGGGCTCTGCTTTGTCTCTGTCACAGAGACCACAGACAAAGTTATACACAATAGCATGTGTATAGCTAAAATTGACCTGATTCCTCGAGACAGGCCATTTGTATGTGCACCATCTTCAAAAACTGGGTCTCTAACACATTGCTGCAATGAGGACCATTG
This sequence comes from Manis javanica, assembly GCF_040802235.1. Taxonomy (NCBI): domain Eukaryota; kingdom Metazoa; phylum Chordata; class Mammalia; order Pholidota; family Manidae; genus Manis; species Manis javanica. The sequence goes on along the minus strand of NC_133157.1, from coordinate 31,190,937 downwards.
CAATAAAATAGAACTCCCAACTGTTGGTAAGTTGTGTAAGATTTTTTTTTTTTGATACTGCAAGTAAAGCTCTTAGACCCTGAGTGATTTTTAGAACTGGGTGCATCTTAGAAATCATGTACACCAGCTTGTTCAGTTTAGAGACAGGAAATAATTTGTCCATAGTTGCAGAACTAAGAGAGTAGCCAAATTCTGACTACTGGATGTGTGGTGTTTGAGAAGTTTGTTTCAAAAGTAGATGTTTTCTGAGGTCTGTTATGCCTAAAAGATAGCATCTTAAAAAGGAATTCTGACACAGCCCACTGCCTCAGTGTCCTCCTGAGTGTCCCTATTTTGTCCTCAGAGTGAATTTCTTCTTCCTTGGAGAATGCTTCAGCCTTTTAGAGCAATCTGTAATGGGTGGGAATTGAGATCAGCACTAGAAGTCTGATGCCTTCATTTTGTAATTTCACCTTGCCTTATGACCTCTCTATGTACAAATTATTATACATGCTTTGTAGGTTTTTGGTCCTTCACCATAGTTTATATTTTAAATTGTTTTGGCAGTGGCAGAGGCAAGAATTTGAAGGCTTCATCAACTAGTATTAGATTAATTTTAAGGGTTTTGGTTTAAGAAGTCAGTCTGAGCACATGTATTTAACTGTTCCATCACTTTCCTCAAACCCCAAATTCCTACTGTAATAATCAAAGGAATATAAACATGGGGGAAACCTATATTAATGCTAGCAGAATTAATGGAAGAATGCCACCTATAGGTCTACACGTGTGAGGAACTTCTGCAGTTTATAGTGCAGATGACAGCAGACTAGTGAAGAATTGACTAACCATACAAAAAGAAGTGAAAGGACCTCTTAGAAAAATCCCAGCAATACCTTTAAGCTCAGAGGGATTGGAGGGGAGGTTAGGCTACAGGGCAAACTCTCAATTCTCCCGTAGGAAGCACCTGGTTTCTGTGCTCAGAGTGGCAGGCCACAGTGCTTACTTTACACCCAGTCTAGGCATCATGCTAAAGTAAGGTAGGAAGCCTTGCTGTAGCTCAGAGGAAAAGGGCAAGCCCTGCAGGTTACAGAAGGAGGGAGCCCACCTACTTCAAGTGGTAACAGCAAATCCAGACTACATCTTCACGTCATAAGGAAACTCCCTGTGGCAAAGCTCTATCACACTAATTTTTCTGACATTTATGTAAGCATCTGCAGTTCTAACATGACAAAGAAAATGGTAATTCTAGAATTTCCTGTTTCCATTGTTTGGCCTTGAAATATCTGAATTGAGACTCAGAAAACTTTGTGAAGAACTCATTATTTCTAATGTTAAACATATATAAATCCCTCATTCCCAGGTCCCTGTAAGCAAAGAGCAAAAAAACTACCAAATGGAAAGATTCATTTGCTCAAAAGGAGATATCATCCTGTGAAGTAGACTTACCACATGATAGGGAGGAACTTTTGAATGATCCAAGGTCTATTTTCAGTTCACTATGAAATGAGAACATTTTATGATTGATAGCTTTTAGATGAAAAGCTCAATTGATGAGTTATTTTTTAAAATGCAGTATTGAAAATGAACAGTAGACTGAATACTGTATATTTATAGTGAAGCGGGAGACAAGTTTGGGAAATTTTGTTACAAGTCAGAGAAAAAAGACAGTAAGCAAATTAAGTAATACAGAGGACAGAGGTGATCCAATATGCTTAGTATAAAAATTCCAGAAAGTGATATTGGAGCAGACAGAAGAGAGAATACTATGCATAATTAATGAAAAACTACTTACTCAAATATGTAAAATGAAGAAAAGTATCAACTTCAAGAATAAAGAAAAAAATTTATATGAGCTCAGCACGAGTGAACCCTGGTTACCTATAAAAGGAAAAAGAAGTTCAGATTTTCTGCTTTTTTAAATATTAGAAGATAATGGAACATTATTATGCAAAATTCTTTGAATCAGAATTCTTTCATATGTATAGACAACGGGCATCTTTAGATAATTAAGTATTCAGTGTGTAAAAACCCATGTACTCTTCCTGAAAGAAATTACTGGAATTAGGATTCTGTATCATAAGAAATCAATCCAAATAAAGATCTCAAGAATAGGAAAGATGTGATATGAAAGAAATTGTTGTGAGCAGTAAACCAGCAAGGCTTGGGATGAATGCCAAAATATTTGTAATTAATGTGTTTCTGAAACAATGCAAAATGTTAATTAAGAGATTATAAGAAAGTAAATGATCTTGAATTAAAAGTCTAAGTGATTAAAATAGACTAGACTAGAAAGTATATACATGGAAACTATTAACAAAACAAAGGAAACTAAACAAAACAAAGGATATATAATTTCACATGAAAAAAATTGGGGGAGACTCATGCACATACAGTAAAACGTGAGGTGTTTTGAGATATTAAGGCTATAGATTTTTTTGTTTTGTCTTTTAATTTTGCTCATCTGTATTTACACATTTTTTTTCCCCTGCTATGAGCATATACTGACTGGCCTTGGAATAAGGAGATAAACTGAATTACTTAAGAAGAAGAAAGAAAAAGAAGACTCAGGTTATTAATGGGAGTGGTTCCAGGTTATTGGTTCTTTTATTAGTGACCTGAGAGTGATAAATGGGGAGGTCCTAGAATGTTGGTGGTAGTTGGCGTTGTAATTTAGATGACGGCTGAAGAATACGGGAAGAGTTAAGATGTTGACAGAGCTGGTGATCTTAAAAGGAAGGCCACACTGCAGGCAGACTGAATGATTCACATGTTGAGGGTTTGAGCCCAATGAGCTGCTGTAATATGGCTCTGTGACTAATGGTGGTAGTGGCTACTGCAGGAAATCTGGAGGATTAGAAAATTGTGGATGCCACCTACAGTGTTTTTTGGTTGTTGATGTTTATTTCACTTGAGGCCCTTTTTCAGGAAAGCCATCAACTGGCCTTGGTCCCGTTGAGTTGGCAGCCGTCATTGCTGGACCAGTCTGCTTCGTCTGCATCTCCCTCATGTTGATGGTCTATATCTGCCATAACCGCACCGTCATTCACCATCGAGTGCCAAATGAAGAGGATCCTTCTTTAGATCGCCCTTTTATTTCAGAGGGTACTACGTTAAAAGATTTAATTTATGATATGACAACATCAGGTTCTGGATCAGGTAATGTAATTGTTTTCCCTTTTTCCTAAGAAGTCTTTTTAAAATTATGTATTATTTTATTAGTTTGCTAAGCCAGTTGGCTTAGTTTGTTAAAACTTGGGGTAGGGCGAACACTTCCAGCTTTGATCCTAATAAAGGTCTTTAAGCTTGGGCTATGTATGACTGACTAGTTTAGGTAGACAAATTAGAATTTATTTTTTCTATTGAAATAAGTCTGTAAGTTGGCTTCGCCTTTGTGTTAAATTTCAAAGCATTCTCACTTTCTCATGACTCCAAGAGATAGAATAAGGATGATTATTCTCATGTAGGTGAGGTTGAAGTGCAGAGATATTCAAATGATCTGCAACTATCCATTTGTTCAGGACTGTTTAGCAACTTTATTTTTGTATTTGAAAATAGGCCTAACAGAAACTGTGTTTGGAATTGTGAAGGTTACTTACTTTTTTAACATGAAATTGCTGTCTTTAGCTCAGGCCTAGTTTTTTTTTTTTAATTCAACTAAGGAATTTTTAATTGAGAAAAGAATCTAACCACTTTGTTATTTAATGTAGCTTTATGGATCCATGGCCTCTGTGGTATTTGCTTCTCTCAGTTCTTTCTAATGATTTTTTGTGGGATTAGAACTAGACTGGGTAATTGCCAGAATTATCCCTTGAATTCGATTTTGGAATACCAGTGCTTCATGTTTAAACTGAAAGAGATTTATCTTTTACTTGCATGTGCTTTGAAAGGATACTAAGAGAGGAAGACCCCTATCCTCTAAGTATTGTAATTTGACACTTGGTTAGAAATCACGAGATACAGATTCCTGTGCAAGCTTTGTCATTTATTGGCTCCCTGACCATGGTTGAACCATGTTTCCTCTTTTGGGTTTCTATTTCCTTATTAGGAAAATAGAACAGATACTGTTGGTAATAATACTTAAAGTGGCTTAGGAGAACTTTTAATTGAGGCATACTATCCTTTGAAGAGTATAGTCAACTTCAGATAAGGGCTAGATTCATGTATAAAATGCAAATCTGAAAATACATACAATGAAAATCTCACATTTTATTATCAGATGACTAAAAGAATGTTAAAGCAGAAGTTGCAACTAGGGAAGAATTTGACTCACAGAATCACATCTGATAATACAGAAAGTTCACATAATAACACATGCCCATTTATTTTAAGGACATGAATATATATTGGTTCTGTATGCTTATCTGTTCATTTATTTAAGTATGAAGAAACCAATTTCTTGGCCTGAAGACTTGTATAGAATTTGGCTATATATATTCAGTAAGTGAGTTCTGTCCATGACTATAAGGACACACAGGCTTGCGTTGGAGCTCACGTCTCCTAAGGAAGCCTGTGAGGACTGCTGAGGCCATTGTGAGGATGGAGGCAATGAGAAGACCGGGTTGAGATGGAGCAGCCTTGGTGCTAAAGATGTGACCATCTTTGAGTAGGAGTGGTGGATGCATGGAGAGATGATTTTAGGGCTTCTCTGGGGTTTCCATTGATTCTGAGTTAGTCCAAAGGGTTCTCAAAGAAGCTGTGGTTCATTCTGGACCAAAAGGCTATGATAAGCAGGAACGAAAGTCACAGAACATCAGGGTAGCTGCAGACCATTTGGAATTACCCTGGGGACCTGTTCTCTTGTTACCTACTTACACCCAAGGAAATCAAAGCAGCTCATGTCGCTTAGCTAGTGGTCTGTATCTGGCCTCGGGAACAAGCCTACTTATAGGATGAAAAGAAGTTGCTGTCTGGATGGCAGCTTATTTCTAAGTACACATGTATTACCTTTTAAGATAGACATGAAATAAATAATGAAATGATTCTTTTTCTATTTTATCTGTATTACTAGATAGATCAGGGACTACAACTCTATTGTTTGAAAGCTTCTTTTCCTCTTTCTGCTCCTTCCCCTGCAAACACTTGGCCGTGTTGTTTGCTGGCGCTGTGGCTTTGGGCAGCTAGTTGATGTCTCATGTCCTGAGTTAGTTCATCTTTAAAATGAAAGTGAAGAGTTCTGCCCCGTGCACGTCATTGGATTGTTGTGAAGTTAAATGAGGCAGGATGTTTGTGTGAAGCACTTGGTAAATTGTAAAGTTAGGTCCCAATGACAAGTGTTACTCTTTAAGGTATTTAGAAGAAAAATCTGAGTTACAGTATCGATTTGCTGCATTGTACAAAAAAATTTAGTTGAAAGTCTCCTTTCCCTGTCATAGTTCATTGTGTGCTGAGTAGTCTCCAGATTTATCCAGACAGATGCTATCTTCTGTTGAATGATAGCAGGAAATGCTATTTCTTTCCCTTCTATTAATTACAAAGCCTTACTGCCACCTCATGCTTGGGACTCAAGCCAGTGAGTAAGTAAAATGTCTATACATAATAGCCTTTTTAGTTCTTCCATTCGTTGAGAAAAAGATAAAACTAAACATTTCATACTACTAATTCACATGTTTATTACTCGGTACCATGCCCATAATTGAGAAAAGACCCTGTCTGTATTTCCCCGGATGCATTAGTTTGAATCACAGGTTGTGCATGTGGGCTCATTTAAGCGTCATTAGATTGTAAAGTGTTTGTCAGCATGGGCATGCCTACCATGTTTTGAAAGGGAGCAAGACTCTTAGGGCAATACTCTCTATGTCTTGTTCATGCTTATGATTTCTTTAAAGTATGTATGTTGTTCAGATCTTATTTCTATTTTCATTGCATGTGAAGCTGCTTGGACACATGTTGAGGTTTTCTCTCAAGCAGTTCTAAAGATACAAAATAATAAAGCAGAGTATAGAGACCTGCATTCATCCTGTTTATTTTTGTCTTTAGAAGAAAGTTAACTACTTTTTAAAAATGCTCAGGTGTTCATGTGGGTATGTAACCAAATGCAGTATGATGAAACTAGATTTGGCTTTTAACTTTTAGTTCTGCATTCTAGAATCCAGTAATGTTGGGGAATATGGAAACTTGCTTTGAGCTGTTAACCTTTTCTTGACCATACCTTTTACATGAGTCATCAGTGTGTTAGGCATTTTCAGACTTCTCCCTTTGCAATTCCCCTTTCTTTATTCCTTGCCTTTCTATCTTCCAGATTAGCATCCTGAAATTAACTCTTATAGATATTTAAAATTTTTAAGTATATGGTATGGTCCTGTACAGGCTTTCAGAAAATTTATTAAGTTAGTATCTATATAATAAAGGACATAATTAAGAATTGATTATTCATAATACAAAAGACCTTGATTAATTAAGGATTGTTCACAGGTCTATTTTTAACTAGTGGGCCCCTCATAAATATGAAAACAATCGTTTATGTTTAGACTAACTACTTTGCAGGAGTGGGGAGGATAGAAGGCAAGAAGAGAGGAGTATTTGAGAAACTTACAGATGAAAAGAGTAAAACTTCTTATTGCTTCAAAGTAAAGGTTTAATGTTTAGATTTATAAGCATTTCACATCAAAGAACCAAAGAGGGCAGACAATTTCTTTACTGTCATTGAGTTAATTTGATCTAGCAAGCAATGCTGAATATAGATGATAAGTTACACCAGTCTATGTGTAATAGATTGTATAAATAACATGCTAGTGTTGTAGAGCATGAATAGTACACTGGTATTTTAATTGTCAGGGTCACTGTAATTTAAGATGATACTTCCTTAGTCCATGGGGGATATTATATTAAGTGAACTAAAATAGTCCCAAATATAGTGCTACTTAAATGTTTGTAGGAGTTATAAATCCTTTTCTGTAGATGAGTAAACATGGCAATATTTTAAAATACGTGTTTTAGAATAAGTCAAGTTCAGTTGGTGAAAAAATGCCAGTGTCCCATTACCAAGGTAAGCTACTTGGCATCTTTCTTTAAGATGCTAGTGTTGCCTAGGCAGCCAGTTCCTTGCCAGTAAATTGCTTGTCTTGAAATGGTTTCTACGATAACTTTTACTAATTTATTAAAAGTTCGGCCAGAATTTATTTCTGTTTCTTGTATTCACATACTTTTGTCCTCCCATTAGTAAACTGTTCGCAGATTCACCTTTCTAAAATAAGATTTTAAAATTATTTCTCTTTATTCATGGCCCTTTTTCAGAAATCTTTGATAGTTGCTCTTTTATCCAAGGTGACCAGTCTTTCATTGGTCATCTAGAGCCTGGCATTCAATACTCTTCATATTCTAGTGACAGCTTACCTTCTCGTCCACTGCCTTTTCACATAGCCCTTTTCTCTTTATCTAAGCCAGTTCGTTCCCTAAACACCTATCATTCATTTCCTCCTTCTGCCTTTACTTGCATATTCCTCCTACTTGAACACCTTAACGTCCTTTACATCCCTTCTGTAAAGACAGTCTAAATTCAATTTACTTTACAAAGCCTATCTTGATCCTCTAGGCTGGAATTTCTGGATTATTTTATTGTATTTATTATCTCATTTACCTCTTATCATGAAATACTGTTTTTGCAAATATAGTATATATCTCCTCGGAGAGATTGTAAGTTCCTTAATGGTAGAGCTTAAGGAGTTACTCCCATTCCTGGGAGGCTTTTTAATGAATGTTGTGTTGTTAGGAACACAGACTATTGTTTGTTGTGTTAAATACTATTTGTTTTTATCGTTAGGTTTACCATTGCTTGTTCAACGAACAATTGCAAGAACTATTGTGTTACAAGAAAGTATTGGCAAAGGTCGATTTGGAGAGGTTTGGCGAGGAAAGTGGAGAGGAGAAGAAGTTGCTGTTAAAATATTCTCCTCTAGAGAAGAACGTTCATGGTTCCGTGAGGCAGAGATTTATCAAACCGTAATGTTACGTCATGAAAACATCTTGGGATTTATAGCAGCAGACAATAAAGGTAAGTAACATTTGCTTCTCCTTTGAGCATAACAAAATATATTTAAGCCTTTCTACAAATATGGCTACTCAACATTGTCAAATTTGATGAGAAATTTCATGTAGCTTAGACCCATTAAGTCAAAGAGAAATATTACAAGTCTTTAGAAACAAGAACTTCTTAAAGATTTTGACTTTTGACATGTTCATAAATCCCTGACTCTTTTATGAAATGGAAAGATATATATATATATATATATATGTATATATGTATGTGTGTGTGTGTGTGTGTGTATAGATATAAGACCTATGTGCTTTTCTTATTTTGGTTCTGGGCAGTTATTGATTATAGTTATAGAAAAAAATTATAAACTGATAGCTCAAAACTTCAGATAGGATAGGGCTCAGGTGTCTGTTTCCTTTTAATCTTTTCCTGACCACTAATGTGTTTTGATATATACTAATGACCTCATTTATAGGGAGAGTGAAATAACTTCTGAATGTATTCTGTGTTCTAAGTTGCCAGGGGCTAAATAGGTGAATTTTTGAAGTAAACCCAGTTAAATAGAGAAATGGTTTCTCCAAAACCACCTTGGCCGGTGGTGCTTCAGATCAGGTGCTGAAGGAATCAAAAAAGCCGTGTCAGTTGGTGATGAGTCAGAGAGAGGTGACAGCCCGCAGTGACTGGAGGCTACTTCATCTCCTTTCCTGGCTTCAGTTATGACTGTTGTGTCCACAGTTTCTGTTATAGCTTTTGTTAGATACCTGTTACAACTCTCACTTATCCCCACCCTGAATCAAATGTATCTCCCTTCTTTCCTGTTTTTTAAAATGTGCTATCAATACCTTTTTTTAGGTTGGCCAGAACCATAGTCATCTTTTTCCTTTTCTCCGTTTCCATTTTATTCACCAATATTTAATTTTAGTTGGTGATTATTTATAAATTTGTCATTTTTTTACTTCTCTATATCTTCAGATTTATTTATAATCATTATTTTGTTTTTTGTTTTTTTTTTTTAGTTTTTATTGTAGAAAACTTCTAATATGTACAAAAGCATAGTATAATGAGGCTGTCACCCAGCTTTGACAATTATCAGCTCATTGCCAGTTGTATTTGATCTCTGATTTCACCTACTCTGTCCCAATCCGAGTTCTTTGAAGCCAAAGATATACCATGTCTTTCATCAATAAACACTTCAATTTTGCATCTTATGATTATGAGGAATTTTTTAATGAAACATAACCATAATACCATTGTAAGTTTGTAAAATCTCATCAAATATCTAGTCAGTTTCAAATTTCTGCAATTGTCTCCGTTTTTTTTTTTTTAAGAATTGATTATTCAATTTAGGATCCAAAGTCCACACAAAGCATTTGGTTGATATTTATCTTAAAATTGCTAGGTTTCTTCTCCATGTTTTTTCTTCTGGCAGTTTATTTATTTAAAGAAACTGAACTGTTTGTCCTATGGAGCTTATCACACTCTGGATTTTTTTAAAAATATTTTATTAAGGTATTATTGATATATACTCTTACGAAGGTTTCACATGAAAAAACAATGTGGTTACTACATTTACCCATATTATCAAGTCCCCACCCATACCCCAATGCAGTCACCGTCCATCAGTGTAGTAAGATGCCACAGATTCACTGTTTGTCTTCTCTGTGCTACACTGTTTTCCCCAGGACCCCCCCACACCATGTGTACTAAACATAATACCCCTCAATTCCCATCTCCCTCTCTCCTGACCCACCCTCTCACACCCCTCCCCTTTGGTAACCACTAGTCCTTTCTTGGAGTCTGTGAGTCTGCTGCTATTTTGTTCCTTCAGTTCTGCTTCGTTGTTATACTCCACAAATGAGGGAAATCATTTGGCACTTGTCTTTCTCCGCCTGGCTTATTTCACTGAGCATAATATCCTCCAGCTCCATCCATGTTGTTGCAAATAGTAGGATTTATTTTTTTCTTATGGCTGAATAATATTCCATTGTGTATATGTATCACATCTTCTTTATCCATTCATCTACTGATGGACACTTAGGTTGCTTCCATATCTTGGCTGTTGTAAATAGTGCTGTGCTAAACATAAGGGTGCATGTGTCTCTTTGAGTCTGAGAAGTTGTATTCTTTGGATAAATTCCAAGGAGTGGGATTCCTGGGTCAAATGGTATTTCTATTTTTAGTTTTTTGAGGAACCTCCATATTGCTTTCCACGATGGTTGAACTAGCTTACATTCCCACCAGCAGTGTAGGAGGGTTCCCCTTTCTCCACATCCTTGCCAGCATTTGTTGTTCTTAGTCTTTTCGATGCTGGCCATCCTTACTGGTGTGAGGTGATATCTCATTGTGGTTTTAATTTGCATTTCCCTGATGATTAGTGATGTGGAGCATCTTTTCATGTGCCTGTTGGCCATCTGAATTTCTTCTTTGGAGAATTGTCTGTTCAGATCCTCTGCCCATTTTTTAATAGGGTTATTTGCTTTTTGGGTGTTGAGGTTTGTGAGTTCTTTATATATTTTGGATGTTGACCCCTTGTTGGATATGTCATTTACAAATATATTCTCCCATACTGTAGGATGCCTTTTTGTTCTGTTAATGGTGTCCAGAAATTTTTTAGTTGATGTAGTCTCATGTCACACTCTGGATTTTGCTAATTGAATTCCCGTAGTATCTCTGAACTTGCTCCTTGTATTATTTAAAAACTGGTGATTAGAAACAGAGACTGAATGTGATTAAATTTTATTGGTTTCCTGAAAATATTTTATATTTCCTATATATTCTCTTGCAGCACATTAGGAAGCATATAATGTTGGATTCTCTCTTTTTTGTGACTTAAGGCCAGTGACGGTTGTAGGCAGTGATGAACAATGGCTATTACCAATTCAGTAATACTTAATTGAGAAACAAAACTAATAAACAAAAGCAGTGATCCTAGTTTGACCAAGTCTTCAGTTTTCATTTTTTTCCTTCTTTGACACCATTTAGGTTTCCCCCCCACTCTTAAAACAAACTTTATTATGTTCTGTGACTCTAGATTTTCTTTGTTAATTTCCTATTTCCTAATAATGTCTTTGTTTTGTGAAACTTCCTACCAATTTATATGAAGACTTTACTTCTACCAATAGTAATTGCTCCCTTAAAGAATTTACCCAAACTTCTGGTTTCAAACTATTGTGGTGGTGATTTTCAAATCTGCATTTTTGAGACTCAAACCCCACCCAGGCCCAGCATGTTTTAGACACATTCCAAGTTACAAACACAGTGGCACAAAATGCTCTTGCTGCTGTGCCCTGAACTTTCTTTCCCACTTGCTCCAGCAGCAGTCAAGCTGGTGCTGTCATCTGCTGGTCACCATGGGAACTAGCTGATCCTGCTGACTTCCCTATACCTTCTTTCTCCTTTGGGTTAATGGACTTTGCCCAGAATCTCCATCCTGATCCCTTTTCCTTTCTCTTTATCCTCCTGAGTAGTTAACTCCATCTCAAACAAGCCTTTATATGTCAGCCTCTTACATAGCTTTTCTTCTGCCTCTCTTGTCAAGTACCTCAGAAAATCATTGTATGCTAATATATGCATAAGCATGCAGATAAAGCTAGTGCTATACCTGTATCAAGAAAAAAGAACAGATGCAAGTTTGGACAGAATCAGTTTATGACGTTCATGAAGAATAGGTTTATAAAGAACGAGTATGAATATCTGAATCCTTTGGGAGGTACCCAGAAATCCCCTTCAGAATCTTCTGAAAACATCTTCCTTAGTCTCTTCTAATCAGAGTTGCTTTCCTTCATTTAAGTAACACCCTTCAAAATATAGAAGTTGTTTTATGACAGTCTGGGTTTTTTTTTCTTTTGTTTTCCAACCAAAAGAAAGGGAAGGAAACAGCACATTTTAAGCTTAAAAAACATAGAGTATCCTATTTTAAAAATCTAAACAGTTGTAAAAAGTAAGGTTTTCTTGTTGTGTAAAAGAAGAAATAGGCTCATTGGTTAAGAAACTTGTCTGAGGTCACATAGTCAATGACAGCCAAGCTCTGGATTCTGAACCAGGTCAGAATGACTCTGTGTGCATCTTTTAGTGAATCGTGTTGCCTCCTAGTATTGAAATTTTCATTTTTTCTTCATGATTTCATCAACTGTATGATTTTTCCAGCTACTTCTACTTAAATAGGCTTTTGTGGGCCAGCCTGGCTTAGAAGCCTAGCCAGAATCTTTACCATGATTTCTATGGAAGGAAACATTTCAAATTCATGTGTCACTTTACAAACTTCTGGAATGCATAGTTCTAGTTGTTGAAGTTCAAAATTACCTGTGTAAAACTGGTTCAGTCCCAACTTTCTCCTTCTGACATTCAGTTCCTGTCTCAGGTTCTCTGTGTGCAGCGATAGTACCGTTTTTGTTTTCTAGGATGGAAACTTTGCAATCAAAATTACCTTGTCTGGCTTCTTTGTGAACTATATACACAATCATTAAAGCTTGCATTTCTTCATTTAAACTCACTTTCAGTTTGGTCCCATACTGTTCTATTCCCACTGTGGCCACACTGGGTTCCAGATACTTCTCATCTTCCTCCCTCCCTACCTCACTGATTCCCTCTTCCCTTCCAGAAACAACCGTTGAGCACCTAACCTGAACCTTTTGTTTTACTAGGCTCTCAAGAGTCCCAGCTCTGCTACCAAGTTTGTAGACTCAAGATCACCATCTTTGGACTCTGATTTCTTGTCTCTTAAATGTCTTTAGTTATCTTTGCCTTACCTCAGGAATTACCCTGAGGACCTAAAGGATATGTATATATAAGTAGTAAGACAAACTGAAAATACAGGGAAATATGAAGTTTAGTGTATACAAACTTAAGATGCCATCATACTGCAGTTGTGGGATTCAGGATTGAGAATAAAAAGTGATAACTTTTGAATAAATAAATCATAAATGTTATATAACTCATCTGAAACATTGTCATTCCACTTTGCAGACAATGGTACATGGACTCAGCTCTGGTTGGTGTCAGATTATCACGAGCATGGATCTCTTTTTGATTACTTGAATAGATACACAGTTACAGTGGAGGGAATGATCAAACTTGCTTTGTCCACAGCAAGTGGACTTGCCCATCTTCATATGGAGATTGTTGGTACCCAAGGTAACTCGAAGCAACTCTGTTACTTCACATTCCAGTGAATCTAATTTATGTTCGTTCTTACAGAAAGTAAGCCTAATTGGAGATGTTTAAAATGAGTTTTTAGATGAGATCATTTTATCTTTCTTTTGAAAATCTGCATGGAGTTGGGTATCTGAGAATTTGTTTAGAGATTCTGTAGTAATTGTAACAACACTGGTAATTTTGTGAGTTCTTAAAAGTAGCATCCGTTTTGTGATTTTTTAGAATCTTGATTTTAGAATTCAAGTCTGAGAGAATATAGGTTTCTGTGGTATCAAATGAAATGTGAAAATCTTTCCGTAAACACTATTATCGTGCATATACATGTTATCTGGCCATCTAATAATTATATTTGACCCTGAAATAAGGAGACTGCATGATACACTTTTATAGTTGAAAAATAAAAACTGAGTTTTAACTATGAAATTATTATGCTGTTATTTTTATGCCATGTAGGATATTAGATGCCAGTGTATCTCTCTGCTCTAGTGATTATCCACTTCAAGCCCCGTGGTTCTGTGACTCCTCACTTTACCATACACTTGCTATTTCACGTTTATCCCCATCTTTGTGATTATTATTACTGTTGGTTATAACAGCTTTATTGAGTTATTCACATATCATACAATTCACTCATTTAAAGTGTACAATTCAGTGGCTTTTAGTATATTCACAGAGTTGTGCAGCTATCACCACAGTCAATTTTAGGACATTTTCATCATTCCAAAAAGAAACATTAGCAGTCACTCCCCATTTCCCTCCAAATTCCTTAGACCTAAGCAACCACTTATCTACTTTCTGCCTTTGTAGATTTGTTTATTATGGACATTTCATATAAATGGAATCATAAAATACATGGTCTTTGATGTGATGACTGGCTTCTTTTTCTTAGCATGTTTTCAAGGTTCATCCATGTTGTAGTGTGTATCAGTGCTGCATTCCTTTTTACGACCGAGTAATACTCCATTGTATGGTCGGACCACATTTTTTTGTATCCATTCATTGGTTCAGGGTCATTTGGGTTTTCATTTCTAGTTGTTATGAACAATGCTGCTATGAACATTGGTGTACAAGTTTTTGTGTGGGTGTTATGTTTTCATTTCTCTTGTATATATGCCTGGGGATTGGATTACTGTATCATACAGTTAGTAACTCTAATGGTTTGAGGCACTGCCAGACTTTTTTCCCAAAGTGCCTATATCATTTTACATTCCCACCAGCAGTGTATGAGGGTTCCAACTTTTCCATACTTTAATAACTATTTTTTTAAAGCACTATGTTTTAATAGTACTTGGTTAGTATTAAAGGTTGTATATTTAATGGTGAGTACACTACAGGCAAGGGAAGTGATCTAGAGGTTGGCTCTTGGGCTGAGTCTGTGACTAGGGTTCTTATAAATAATTCGTAGGGTAACAAAGAAACTAGTATCTTTAACCCCCTAGTCTTTGAGTTGATAGACTTACATTTGGGGGCATGGTCTTTTGGTGTGTCTTACCTGTTTTCTTTGAAGAAATGTAATTTCAGCAACTTTTGGTATAATGATTCACTCGAGGTTGTTCAGTAATGGCCCAGGTGTTGTGGGTGATGTGGTGAGATGCCCTGACATGGGGGCGGGCTGATAGGCTTCTGAAGCTAAAGATGAGAATTGTGATTGGTATTACCGGTTTAGCATCATGTTTAATTTTTGTTTCTTTAGGTAAACCAGCCATTGCTCATAGAGATTTAAAGTCAAAGAATATCTTGGTAAAGAAGAATGGAACTTGTTGTATTGCAGATTTAGGGCTGGCGGTAAGACACGATTCAGCCACAGATACAATTGATATTGCTCCAAACCACAGAGTGGGAACAAAAAGGTACCCTTGTGAATGGATAGTAATTTGCTACTCCCTGAAATCAGCGTCCTTGCCTTTTCCTTCTCATTTGTTTACATGTATTTTCTGAAACTCAAACCTGTCCTTTATTAGATTGCCCACAGGTAGAGGATCTCATGGTCTTCCCTGCTCTGAAGCCAAGGTTACCTGACTTAAAAAGATGTCAGCTGATAAAAGTGGCCCTTCCAGAAAATGTTATCATTAGTTATGCTAATTATAATAACAATGGTAGCTAATGCTTATAAGCTACCTATTGTATGCCAATCATTGTAATGGGTCTTTTATATATTATTTAATCCTTTCCTGAAATGCTGTGCTGTAGGTAGGCCAACTATTTTCATATGTAATGAAAATATACTTTTCTCTCTTCATTAGAACTTTTGCATGTGCTATATCCTAGAGCATATGTCTCCCTACTGTTTCCCTAACTGGGCACTCACCCTTCCTTTCTCATAGGAAACCCCTTTTGGATTTGGTGCCTTCTAGTAGGCTGAACTTGGACCATTGAGGCCCTCAGGCACCTTGTATTATAACTGTGCATTTATTTGTGCATTCCATTGGATTGCAGCCTTGTATTCCTAGCATCGATTATAGTACCTGATACATAGTAAGTCCTCAGTAAATACTTGTTGAAACCCTGAACATTAAAAGACCCAACTAGGTAGACATCATTATCCTCAATTCACAGATGAGGAAACCACAGCATGGAAGTTAAGTAGTGTGGCCAACCTCATGTCAACAGTAAGCTGAAGAGCTGAGATTCTAACCTGGGCCTCTCTGACCCAAAATAGGCCTTGCTTGGTGTATCATAGCATGGTTCCCCGTCATATCTTCAGATGACCGCCTTGGCTTTGGGTAGAGCCAAGCTTCATTCTATCTCAGTTGTATTTTTTTATTTCTGGATTCAACAGGGACTCTCAGAATGTAGGGGTCTTGTACCATGGTTGCTGCAGGTTTTTATGGGTCCAAATCTGTAACCGTAGAAGGGTTTTCGAAACTTCAGAGCCCTATAGTGTAGCATCAGTAGAATTGGCATTCATTTTTATCTATTTGTTTTCTGGAGCATGTGCCTGCCCTTCCTCTCATTTTGTTTTAGTGAGAAGACTTTTAGATGAAAATATATGGTCCTTGCATAGTACATGGCAAAGGTTGCATAGTACCATTTGTAATAGTCATGATCATTGCGCATGTCTTTCATGGGAAACTAAGATCATGAGGCAGATGGAATAAAATTGTTGCTTCAGACTTTCATGGGATTTAGTGGACATTAATTTCACACCAGTTTGGATATTTATTATTTTTCTTGAGTCTAATATGATCTGTTACGTAATATTGTGTGTATATGTCTATGTATACGGAGACATCTGAAATGATGTTCGTTCATCAGAGTGTTAACACTAAGTGGTAGTAATGGAATAATTTTTCACTTTGTAAACTGGGAAAATTTCTATAATAGCAGTCATTTAAAAAAACATCAGAACCATGCTGAAAGGGGAGAAAAGTCTTAAATGGTTACTTTTTTCTTCTTTTTAATTCTTAGAAATAAAAGAAAATTTATGAAGCAGTTCAAAGTAATGTGGCCACTGTTTCATCAAGTAAAATGCCGACTTCTCTTTCAGGTACATGGCCCCTGAGGTTCTAGATGATTCCATAAATATGAAACACTTTGAATCCTTCAAACGTGCTGACATCTATGCAATGGGCTTAGTCTTCTGGGAAATAGCTCGACGATGTTCCATTGGTGGTAAATTTCTCCTCCTTCCCCCAACAGCTTGTCAGAAACAGAAGTAATTCAAGAATGTTGAGTGAAATCATTATCAGTAGTCTGAAATTATGTTCACCAGGTGATCACTGAGAATGCCAAAGGGGAAAAAAAGAGAGAAACCCTGTAGTGAGGGGAAGATGACATGGCATGCTTTATTCTAGTGTACAGCTTTATCCTAGTCTTTTCCTATTTTCACATCAATCTTGGGAAGTATCAGAAAATCAACCCCTTCTTATCTTGGAATATAGTTATTTAGAATGAACGACTATTTGAGAGGCCACCCAGAAAGCTGTTTCAAGCATTTCCCTGGGTCAAACTCATTTTTCCCCTGAGATTATGGTTATTTTCTCCAACTTCATAGTTGGAAGTTACATACACAGAAAACAAAGTGCCATTACATTACTCTTTCAAGTAAGTGTGTTCTAACTTTTAAGTTGGTCTTCAGGAAATAGTCTTTTATCCTTGGGGGTCCAGCCTTGGCTGAGACTAGGACTTTCAGGTCTTTGAGGCAGTGAGGGCTGAAATGTACATCTGCATTGTAGCAGATGGCTCAGGTTGTTGACAGATGCACATGGAGGAAGGGACTTGTACCTCAGACATAAACCTGCATTGTAGGGTTCACACCTCAGTAATAAAGCATATCTCCCTGTACCAGGGGAGTGACCGCACCTACAGAATAAAACTCTTGGTTCTTGCACCTTGTTAGGTTCTTGGGAGAATGTCAGTCTGCTCATCACAGCTCATCATTAGCCATCATTAAAGCAGTGCTGGCTGATCCCGTGACGACACTCAGTTTCAAGGTGTAGGCCCAGTACTGATGCAGGGACGGGGGTTAAGGCAGATGTGGATGAAGCCGAGCAAGCTGTGAGTCCTGGATCCCTTGCCGAATTGAGCACTGGGCCACTGTAGTAGGACTCTCAGGTGTTCCTCTTCTATCTGGTCAAAGAATGGTCTTGCATTACCTGAATAATTTCTACAAAATAATTTTTTTAACCAATATAGGAATTCATGAAGATTACCAGCTGCCTTATTATGATCTTGTACCTTCTGATCCATCAGTTGAAGAAATGAGAAAAGTTGTTTGTGAACAGAAGTTAAGGCCAAATATTCCAAACAGATGGCAGAGCTGTGAAGTGAGTATTTCTTTTAGATCCTGTATAATTTTCTAAACTGCTTCTGCTTAGTGAAAATTGGCTGCCTTGCTTTAAGGAGAGCAGGCGCAGGCATTCCTTCTTCTTTCTTTCTCATAGCAATTAAACCAACGAATAAAAACAGAATAATACGGTTAAAAAATCTTCAGTTTTAAGTACATTTAAAGAACCAAGGCCATGAGTGAGTCCGAAGAGTGTTTACATCTGCCAGTGAAACAAGGCACATGCATTTTACATGAGTGCTTCCTCTCAGCCAGGGCAGCTCAGGGTAGTGGGCTGCATGCTGGGCAGGGCAGGAAGCCTACATTCTAGACCAGCCCCGCTACCACTGCAGTCTGACTTGGGGTAAATCACTTCAGTTCTGTGGATTTCAGCCTGCCTTTTTGTAAAATGAGGAATTTGCATAAGATGATTGCAAAAATGGTTCAGATGATTTTACGTCTTACTCATCTGATTGCCCATATTCACCAAGAATGTGGAGAAAGTTCTTTCCAGCTGCCTAAGCTTCTTAAACCCAGCCCTTAGAAAAGTATCAGAAATGTTTTTTTAGTTGTAAATTTAAAGGATTCATAATACAAATTTTATTTAATTACTATCTATTATTATAATATTGGTAAGACAGAGAGCATTTTCATCCAGATCTGAGGTTTTGTAGCTTAGAAGGAATAAAAAGCTGATCACTTAAGTAGTTGATTTTACATCTTAAAAATGTAGGACTCAATAAACCCTTTGACATCAAGAGAGCTCCTTAGCTACGTCCAACAAAAACAGGTATCCAGACCCAGATGAAATACATCTCAGTACTCTCAAAGAATCTGTATGTTTACAAATGAAATTAGGCCAGATTTTGTCTTTTACAAATTTGATCTTGATACTTCAAAGTACAAACTTGAAGTATTCATGTACTTATTCAATAAAGATGGCAAA
Organism: Manis javanica; assembly: GCF_040802235.1. Classification (NCBI taxonomy): domain Eukaryota; kingdom Metazoa; phylum Chordata; class Mammalia; order Pholidota; family Manidae; genus Manis; species Manis javanica. Next base: position 31,172,121 of record NC_133157.1, on the reverse strand, counting down.
TCATTATTAAACAGATGGCTGTTTTAAGCATGAAGAAATGTTAGCACTTCCACTGCATTGTTTACTTGAAACTAAAATGACTGTATCAATAAAAATAAAAATAAATAAATAAAACAGAAAAGAAAGTTTAGCACTTAACACTAAAAGCAGCATACAGGCAATTTGCAATTACTACCACATTGTGCTGAGTTAATACTGTCACTGTTGTTTTTGTGTTTCTCCATTTGGTTAGTTTTCTGTGTCCTTACCATTAATTCAGTCTTTCACTTCTAGGTTATTATAAATCTCCTCTCCATAGTTGAAACACATCAAGAATATGAACCTAATAGAATACCTCAAGAGATTCCTTGCAGAACCTTCTCACCTTTGCTGGTCTGAACGGTCGCTCTCTAGGCCAGCTGTACAGCTGTCATCCTGAGCTCTCCCCTCACCTTTTGTCCTTGGGACTCCCTTTGCCTCTTTTCTTGGTGAATCCTCCTTCCTGGATCCCATGGCGGCCTGTTTCTTGGTTTACTAACTTCTCCTGTCTCTTGGGTCTTTGCTCAGATGTACCTTGTTAGTGGGACACTACCTCTCTCCCTATTTAAAAGAACACCCTCCTTCCCTAGCATATTTTATGTCCTTCCATAAATGATGTTTCTTCTTAGCACTTATAGTCCACGTATTTTATTTACTCATTAATTATATGCTTTTAGATCTCAAGAAGGTAGCTTTATAAAGGCAGAATTTTGGCCCTTTGTTAACTTCTGTGACCCTGGGGCCTCAGGTGGTCTCTGGGTAGATGGTAGGCACTCAGTAAATGCTTGGTGGGTGAATATATGTATGTGCTGGGCACTTGGTCTTTTTTTTTTTTTTTTTTTTTTTTTAGGGTAGAACTTTTTTTTTGTTGTTGTTATCATTAATCTACAATTACATAAAGAACATTATGTTTACTAGGGTCCCCCCCTTCACCAAGTCCCCCCAACCAACCCCATTACAGTCACTGTCTATCAGCATAGTAAGATGTTGTAGAATCACTACTTGGTCTTTTTTTTTTTTTTTTTTTTTTGAGAGGGCATCTCTCATATTTATTGATCAAATGGTTGTTAACAACAATAAAATTCAGTATAGGGGGGTCAATGCTCAATGTACAATCATTAATCCATCTCAAGCCTAACTCTCGTCAGTCTCCAATCTTCTGAAGCATAACGAACAAGTTCTTACTTGGTGAACAAATTCTTACATAGTGAATAAGTTCTTACATGGTGAACAGTACAAGGGCAGTCATCACAGAAACTTTCAGTTTTGATCATGCATTATGAACTATAAACAATCAGGTCAAATATGAATATTCATTTGATTTTTATACTTGATTTATATGTTGATCCCACATTTCTCCCTTTATTATTATTATTATTTTATTTTTTTATTTATTTATTTATTTTTTTTTTTTTGAGAGGGCATCTCTCATATTTATTGATCAAATGGTTGTTAACAATAAAATTCAGTATAGGGGGGTCAACGCTCAATGTACAATCATTAATCCATCTCAAGCGTAATTCTCGTCAGTCTCCAATCTTCTGAAGCATAACGAACAAGTTCTTACATGGTGAACGAATTCTTACATAGTGAATAAATTCTTACATGGTGAACAGTACAAGGGCTGTTTCTTCTGTTTCATCACAGAAACTTTCGGTTTTGATCATGCATTATGACCTATAAACAATCAGGTCAAATATGAATATTCGTTTGATTTTTGTACTTGATTTATATGTTGATCCCACATTTCTCCTATTATTATTATTATTTTTATTTTTAATAAAATGCTGAAGTGGTAGGTAGATGCAAGATAAAGGTAGAAAACATAGTTTAGTGCTGTAAGAAGGCAAATGTAGATGATCAGATGATCAGGTGTGTGCCTATGGACTAAGTATTAATCCAGGCTAGACAAGGGCAGCAAGACATCCACAGATGCAGAAGATTTCTCTCAAAGCAGGGGGGGTGAGGTTCTGAGCCTCACCTCTGTTGATCCCCAAATTCTCACCTGACGGCCCCCCTGAGACTGTGCCTGTCTTAGGTTGTTCCTCCCTTGAGGAATCTTACCCGTCTCTGGCTAACCAGTCATCTTCCGGGGCCATACAGGGAAATGTAAAGTTGGTAAGTGAGAGAGAACTACTTGGTCTTTTTTATGTGGAAACAAATGCTCATTTCTAGGAAATGTTCCTGAAGTATTTCTTTGATTTGTTCCTTTCCATTTTCCTCTGTTCTCTCTTCAACTCTAATTATGAATGTTAGAGCTCCTAAACAAGCTTTCACATTTTCTTATGTTTTCCCTCTAATTCTCCATCTCTTTGTCTTTTTTCTCTACTTTTTGGGAGGTTTGTCAGCTTTTATCATTTTTTAAAAAATCAGATTTATCTCCCTTCTTCTGTAAAGTTTTTCCAAAGTCAAACCAAAAAGCAAAAAGTATCAGTGACAAATCCAGTGTCAGTATTTTATCTCTTTGAGGATGTTAATGATAGTTGTTGATGTTTTCTTCTCTTTACAGCTTCTGTTTTCTCCAAGTTGCTTTTTCCTCTTTGTATCGGCTTCTGCATTTCATAATCCTTTCCTCAAGTGTCTCATCACACTCACACTCTCTTTGTGTTCAGAAAGGGCATGCAGGAAGCTCTGTGCCTGTAAATGTAGCTTGTTGACGGTGATCGGTGATCATTAGGGCGATCTGACTGGATCGCTTCCTTGGGAACCCACTGATGTCAGTCTCTTCAGAGCTGTCCTCTTGCAGTCCCTTGCCTGGAGGAGTATGTGCAAATTGCTGCCTGTGTTTTGGGGAGAAAGCTTAAAATCCTAGCATTTAGTGTGTTGTTAGTATGGAACTTTACCCTTGTGTTCCCCAAGTCAGAAATCTCTGTTTTGTCCCCTCAGATACAAACCTCTGGGCTTCTCCTGGGTGGGATGGGACAGTCCCCCAGCCATTTGAGCTGGTGGGGCACAGGTAGCTTGGGTTCTGGTGCTGTTGGCTGTTGCTCCTATTTTTAGCCTGAACATCCTTGCTGCAGTCAGTCCCTCGGTTGTAGGGGGAGTTTCAGTGTGAGTCATGTTCCTCCTCTGCCCTGCACAGCTCTGGGCTAGAAATCAGCCTTTTCAAGTCTGCTGAGTAAGTCACCCCATGTCCGTCTGCTTTCCAGGTGCTGGTACCAGTGCCCTGTTGATGGGGATCTAGGTCCTTATATTCATTTGCTATTACAAATAATGCTGAAATGAAAAAAACTTGTACATACATTATTTAGGAAATAAACAGGTCAAGATTGTTAACCAATGAATGGAAAGTGGTGTAAGGGTTAATTATTTTTCTTGTATTTTCTTGTAGGCTTTGAGAGTAATGGCTAAAATTATGAGAGAATGTTGGTACGCCAATGGAGCAGCTAGGCTTACAGCTTTGCGGATTAAGAAAACATTGTCACAGCTCAGTCAACAGGAAGGCATCAAAATGTAATTCTGCGGCTTTGCCTGAACTCTACTTTTTCTTCAGATCTGCTCCTGGGTTTTAATTTGGGAGGTCAGTTGTTCTACCTCACTGAGAGGAAACAGAAGGATATTGCTTCCTTTTGCAACAGTGTAATAAGGTCAATTAAGAACTTCCCAGGATTCCTTTGGACCCAGGGAACAGCCATGTGGGTCCTTCCTTGTGCACTATGAACACTTCTTTCCCAGGACGGTCACAAAATGTGTAGTCTACCTTTATTTTTTATTAACACAAAACTTGTTTTTTAAAAAGATGATTGCTGGTCTTAACTTTAGGTAACTCTGCTGTGCTAAAGATCATCTTTAAGGGTAAAGGAGCTGGATTGCTGAGTTTTATGACACATTTCTTATTTTTGAAGAAAGTGATTTACTCCTGTTAGTACATTCTCAGAGGATTCTGAACCACTAAAGAGTTTCCTTGATTCAGACAATGAATGTACTGTTCTATAATTTTCAGGATCTTAAAACTAACACTTACAAAGCTCTTATCTTGAGTCTAAATATGACCTCATACAGTAGTGAGGAACATAATTTATGCAATTGTATTTGTATACTATTACTGTTCTTTCACATATTCAGAACATTACATGCCTTCGAAATGGGATTGTACTATACCAGTAAGTGCCACTTCTGTGTCTTTCTAATGGAAATAGTAGATTTGCATTAAGTTTGTATGTGCTAAAATGTATAGTGTTTTAATTCAAAACATTTATTTATCTGGATAACCCAGACTTTTTCTGGTTTTTTTTTTTTGGAAGTGTTTTGTGGTATGTCATTCAGTATTCCATTTTGAAAATGCCTTTCTCCTACCAGAATGTGCTTAAACCACTAAGGAACGAAGTGGCATTAATTGGTAAATTGTTATCATGGTCATGTTTGAATATTCTCATATCCAGCTTTTGCATTTTAATTGTGTTGTCTAAGTATACTTAAAAAATCAAGTGGCACTCTAGATGCATACAGTACTTTAATAATTTAAGATTTATAGCATACAGACTAATTTTTCTAAAAGGGAAAATTTGTCTAGCTGCTTGTGAAAAGTTGTGTGGCATTCTGTAAGCCATTTTTTTCTTTATCTCATCAAAGACAGTGTTATTTTTTTAAGAAATGAGTAATGTTTAAAATTAGAAATGGTTAGTGTTAAATAATAGGCCTTTTTCTGGAAAGGTAAAGGTAGTTAATATTTTAAGTAGAGAACAATGTGTGAGAGTCATAGGAGCCAATGTTGGGTGGATTTTCTGTCGTAACTACAGTTAGGGTTAGTGTGGTTTTGAGGTCTCACTACACTTTGAGGAAGGCAGCTTTTAATTCAGTCTTTACTCCGTGAGCAGATACTGCAACTGCTTAATTAACATGATTAGGTAATGAATTTAGTGCACCCTGGATATTTGGGAGAGGTATAGCTAAAGAATATTCTGAGTGTAGGTTCTCCATTTATAGATGTTTTTGGTCAAATTAAATGTTCAAAGCAAACTTGTCATGGTTTTCTCACATTAAGTTGAAACCAGCTTATAGTAGTAACTGATTTTTACATCCAGTGCTGAAAGTCTTTTGAATGTACTGTTCTATAATTTTCAAGATCTCAAAACTAACACTTACAAAGCTCTTATCTTGAGTCTAAACCTCATACAGTAGTGAGGAACATAAGTTGAAATTTTACAATTTTCAAAGTTCTCTTTATCACTGTGATCTTATTCTTGTGGGGGAAAAATTATCATAGTGGTAAGAAACAAAGAGTCAGAACATGGACTTCATAGTGCTAGAGATTTCCCAATGAAGGGTTAGAGTAATCTTTACAGTATTTTGGTCAGTAAGAGATAGTGGCCATTATGCTGGCCAAGCTGCATTCTGTCAAATGTCTTATCTCTATACACTCTATACACTCTTATACATAGCATAGATTGGAAAGACTATTTGGTCCTAAAACCAAAGTAATTTTAGAATGAATGGCATATTACATAGGAGTTTAGTGTCAATTTCATGTGTTTAAAAACAATGGGGAAAATGTGGTTGGAGGTTAATATTTTGGCTTTTGACTCCAAATTTGAGGGTTTTTCTGTAATTACCATGATTTCATTAAAGCAGATAAGTGAGCCTAAGAGGTTTGTTTTTATCATGTTGTATTTCCTGTTTAATAATCTCTAGCTCTTGATCCGGTACCTTTTTTTTTTGGCCATTTCTATGACTACCAGATCTGCCTTATGAAATCCAGGGCACCAACGCATTTTGTCACTAAAACTATTTTCATATGATTTTAAGAACATAACCAAAAGTTCTCATCTGATTTGAAGTTGTAATACATGGTTTCTCACTGTCCTGTAAGGTGATCAACTTGTGCTGAAGGTATTCTTTATTAAGTCAAACACTGAGTTACAGTAATTATACTGCTATTGCTTAAGTGCATAACAAGTACTTTCAATGAATCAGGGAATTTTTTAAAAGTTAGAATTCTGTTCTAAATTGGGTTTATACATTGCTATAGCTAATTCCTTTTTTGGCTAATGATGGTTTGATAAACCCCAATTGGCTAATACTGGAAATAAAAGTTACTTAAAAGATGAAATACATCATGATTACTGTGGCCTTACCTGCAGATAAACTTGACTAGAGTATTGATTTTGTTATTTAGAAAAACAAGCCTTTGTTTGTACTGTATAGCCTGTCTTCAGATGCACACCTTCCAAGGTTCAACTTGGCTAAAATATACCTTCAGCACATTACCTGTCCATGGCCCTTCCTTCATGACTTCCACTTTGTTCCTCCCAACCTGCCTTCCTGCTGATCTCTGACTCAGAGACCAGTGCCTAGTCACCAGCCACCCTTCCATGCCCCTGTCCCCTGAATAGCCTTTTAACTGAATAGCTGCTTTTGATACCTAGAGTAAAATGGTTGATGGGTATGGTGGGACATATCTGCATTTCCTTGAGTCACTGCATGTTGCTGGGAGAGGTCTCTAACTTTGGAGTTTGGACGGAAGATGGCCCTGCTGGCTGCTCTGCTTTGATTTCAGGAGTGAGATGGCAGCAAGGTGGCAGCTATGGCAATGGGGACTGTGCCAGAAGCAGTGGCCAGGAGTATCCTCTATAGGACAGGGTAAGGCCCAAAGAGCTGAGCCTGTAATTCTGCTGTAATGATAGTGCTCAGGAAGTGCCTTGAGTCGGTATGCACTGCCATGGCCATCAATTCCAAATTTCAGTTCTGATGATAAAATGTAAGTGATCACTTGGCCATTTTGCAGCTCATGCATGAGTTACCTTTTTTCCCTTTATATCTGAGAACTGTCAGATACTTCGTAAAACAAGGTGGCAAAGCGCTAATTTAAATATACAACAAAATCAGTATCTGGTTAGACATATCATATCAAGAGTTTATTTTTTTCCTTGAACTGAAAGAGTGATTGTAAATCACCTATTTCTTCTTGTTTCTTAACTGTGGCAGTGTTCTGGCTCCAAATGGTAGAGAGTCCAAATAATGGTTCTTCTGCAGCTTGGCAGAAAATGCAATTCAGATATTTTTGAGATGCTAAAGAATAGCTCTGGACATGTAATCTGCAGCTTGTTGTTTCTGTTTTGGAATGTTGGCGTACCCATAGGCCCTCTCTGTAGAAATGCTGGGCTTTTAGGACATTCTGAGGATTGTCAGTGCATTGCAACTTTTCAATCCCATTATGCAATCTTATCTGTAATTGTGAACTTCAAAAAATGTGATTAATGACATTCAACCTGTATTTTCTTACAGCTTAAAAAAGAACTTAAGTGAATTTGTTTTTATTTTTTAACAAGATTTGTGAATTGAATATCATGAACCATGTTTTAATATCCCTTTTTCACATTGTGCCAATGGAACGGGGTGTTTGATATTTCTTTATATGTCAAGGAGATGCTTCAAAATGTCAATTGCTTTAAACTTAAATTACCTCTCAAGAGACCAAGGTACATTTACCTCATTGTACATATGATCTTTAATATTTGTCAGAGCATTCTCCAGGTTTGCAGTTTTATTTCTATAAAGTATGAGTATTACATTGCTAAATTACTCAAATGGTACTGTATTGTTTATATTTGTACCCCAAATAACATCATCTGTACTTTCTGTTTTCTGTATTTTATTGTATTTGTGCGAGTTCTTTTGGCTTTATCAGTGTAATCTCTGCCCTTTCAGATGTGTACAGAAAATAACCACATAAATTTTCATTTAAGTTGGATGACTTGAGAAGCCTGTAAAGAGGAGAGAAAAACAAAAACTGCATTTCCCCATAAGTTTTTTAAATTGTATATTGTATTTGTAGTAATATTCTGAATGATTTGTAAATAGGAAGTAGAAGAGCGATGCTTACATCAAGTCTTAACACTACAGTAGAGAAATGGAAGCAATGCAAATAAATTACTTTTTTTCCCAAGTGCTAGTGGCATAATTTAAAATTTAAAATAAAGTTAGTATACTGAAGTGAGCAATGCTGTTATGAAATGTAGTGCTGTCAATAGAGACTAGAGTCTTTGGATTACTTACTCCCCAGGACAAGTTATAATGCTGTAATATGTTTGAGAAGTACCCACCTGCCTGAAGGTTCCTCTGCATGAGTGGTGGCTTCTTTCCACCCCCGTAGGGGTCATTGATCTGTCGGTGGGAACTGACCTGTCTGCATGTGAACTGCCTTGCCTTGGCTCCACAGATATGCTAAGTTTGTGTTAAAGCAGTATTATTATTTTGATGAGTAAAGTTTTTCAGTGTTTTTCAAGGGAGATTTTTTTTTCTTTTACTGAAGTATCATTGCTATACAGTCTTATGTTGGCTTCAAATGTACAACAGAATGGTTCAACAGTTATACCCATATTATTAAATCCTCACCCCCCTCTGGTGTGGTTACTATCTATCAACACAGTTGAATGTCCGTATGTTATGGAATCATTGACTGTGTTCCAATGGAGATTTATTTTCATCTTCTTATCTAATTTAAGGATGTGTGAGAATGGGCATCATTTGTAGAAGTAGGCTTTTTTTTTTCAAGGTAGATTTGAACAGTATCCTGGAAATGAGGACTTCGCTAAGAGAACTGAATAAATTGTGGTAGAAAGAGGTGTGGTCCTCAATTCCCTGACTGATGCTGGGAGAAGATCTGCAGATAGAATTGCTCTCACAATGAGTACTAGTCATTTCAATTCAAAGACAGAACTTAGGGATTTTGTTTTTTCTTTACTCATTATAAAGAAGACATATCACCAGAATGTAGGCCTTTTGTTGAATGTTGGAAAAAAGTGAAATAATTTTTCATACATAATAGATTCAGTGAAACAACGTAACCAGTTTTATACAGTCTCTTCTGCCTTTGGTATTTCCTGATTTGGAAAAAGTGTTTTAAAAATACACGGCTTGATGACTTATCTTGCAACTCTACTGTTTTTGGTTGCTAATTGAGGATTTACAAAATAGTAGGACTATTTTGAAAGATGAGTGAAAAAACTTGATGTTATAAAAGCCAGGGCTCAGCCATGCATGATTTTTAACAATTAGGAAAGACAAGTAATATTAAATCATCATGAAAATAAAGGATTCTTTGAACTAAAGAGAAATGAAAAAAAGAAGAAACATAAGATAGCTGGTTTTTTTCCTGTCGTGTAAGAATAGAAATATAAAAAGGGATTGGCAACTCAAAAAAAAGGGAGAAGAAATAGTTGAAGGAAGGTAAGAAAAAGAGCTAAGAAAAAGTATTGGTGTGGACCATTAATGGCTATATTAGCATCAAAGTGGGCTTTGAGACAAATATTACTAGAAATAGAGGACATTCAATATGTCAAGAGACATGAGACAATTACTACTAATGTATATGCACCTAACAACAGAACCCCAAAATACATTTAAAAAGTGACAAGTTTGGAAGGAGAAACAGTTCAATAATAATATTTGGGGATTTCCATATCCTACTCTCAATAATTGATAGTGTACTCTTTTTTATGCTTTTTGTCATGTTATTCTATCAGTCAATTTCTGATATTTGTAGACCACCACCCACCAACAGCAGAATGCACAGTTTTTCAAGGCCACATGGAACATTCTCTAGGAAAGCCCATAGGCTGTGCCATAGAACAAACTCAATGAATTTAAAAGGATTAAGTCATAGGAAGTATCCAACCATGTTGGAATTAATTATAGGTCACCAACAGTAAGAAATTTTGAAAATCCCTCAATACTTGGAAATTAACCCATTCTAAATAATCCATGTATTGAAGTAATCACAAGGGAGATTAGAAAATAATTTTGACCAAATGAAAATGAAGACAACCAAAATTTATGGTATGCATCTAAAGCAATTCTAAGAGGGAAATTTAAATACCTATATTTAAAAAGGTATTTAAAACCCGTGAAAGTAGATGCAAACTCCTTAACACAGTATTAGCAAGCTGAATCCAGCAACAAAGAGGTAATAACCAGTACCAAATAGGATGTATCCTTAGGGCTGTAAGCTTGATTTACTTTCCAGAAATTTGTTTTATTACCATATTAATAAAAGACCCTGGAAAGGCATTTGACAGAATTCAGCACCCATTCTTGGTAAAAATTCAACAAACTACGAATAGAGGGCAACTCAGCTTAATGGATTTTCAATCTATGAAAGACCTACCTAACAAAGTGGTGGAAGAGTGCCTTTCTTTGAAATCAGGAACAAGTGAAGAATATCCACTCTCATAATTTCTATTTAACATTGTAGTGGAGGTTCTAACCCCTTCCTGTTTTCCCTCCTTCCAAAAAAATTAAAGGCATTCAAGTTGGAAAAAAAAAAACTCTACTTACCAATGACCAGATCCGGCAAGATCCTAAGGAATATACCAAAAAAAAAAAAAAGCTACTAGAACTGATCGGTTTAGCAACGTTGTAGGATCCAAGATCAATATACAAAAAAAAAAAAAAAAATCTATTAAAATTATTTGTATTGGCAATGAACAATCCCCCCAAATTAAGAAAAAAATGTTCCACTCAGAGTAGCATCAAGAATACAAAGAATATAAGTATTTCAATGAAAATGACAAAAGTTACTGGGGGTAGTTAAGGATCTAGGTAACTGGAGAAACATTTATGGATTCGAGGATTTAATATGTACTATTAGAATGGATTAGAAGATTCAGTATGCACCATTGTAATGGCAATTCTCCCCAAATTGTTCTGTAGATCCAATTGAATCCCTGTCACTATTCCAGCAGGGTTTTTTTTTTGTTTTGTTTAGAAATTAGCAAACTGGTCCTAAAACTAATATGGAAATGCAAAGTACCAAAGATGGCCAGAATTATTTTGAAGAAGAACAAAATTAGAGGAATTAACCTACTCAATTTCACAACTATAAAGCTGCAAAAATCAGGACTGTTTATTGGTATAAGGATAGGCAATATAGTGCAATGGAACAATATGGAGAATCCAGAAATAAACCCTTATGTATATGATGTATTGATTTTTGACATACGTGCCAAGATAATTCAACTGGAGAAAGGACAGTCTTTTCAGTAAATGGCGCTGGAACAATTAGATACTCATATTTTAAAAGATTGGAAGGAATGGGAGAAAGTTACTTTGATCCTTACCTCATTATGGACATAAAGGTAAAAGAAGTAAAGGCTATAAAACTTATGGAAGAAAATGGGAGAAAATCTTCATGACCTTGAGTTAGGTAAAGACTTGAGTGTGATACCAAAAGCAAAAATCCATTAAAGAGAATATTGATGAATTGGACTTCAATAAAATCTTTTGGGCTTTAAAAATCATTTTTAAGAGAAAAAGATAAGCCAAATGTGCAGAGAAAGATTTTACAAATCATATACCCAATAAAGGGCTTAGACCAGAATATGTTAAGAACTACAACACAATAAGACAAATGATCCAATTAAAAAGTCAAAAGATTTGCTAGTCATTTTCCCAAGAAAGCATATGAATGACTAATAAAAACAATTTCTTAAGGATTATTGGTTAAATTAAAACCACAATGAGAAACCACATTCACTTAAAATGACTGTTGTAATAAAAAACAATGCCTTCCCCCAGACAATACCAAGTGTTGGTGAGGATGAGAAAAACTAGAATCGTCATACATTCCTGGAATGTAAAGTGGTACAGTCCCTTTTGCAAACAGATGGGCAGATTCTTAAAAAGTTAAATATAGACCTACTGTAGGCTGAGAAAATCCATTTCTAGGTACTATGCATAATAGGGCTGCCAGATAAAAGACAGGACACCAAGTTAAATTTGAATTTCAGATAAACAACAAACAACTTTTTATTACAGCCTGTCTCAAATATTTCAGGAGACATACCAAAAAAAATTGTTACCTGAAATTCAAATTTAACTGGGCATGCTGTATTTCAATTTGCAAATCTAATCCAAGAAAAATGAGAACATATATATTAACACAAAGAATTGTAGGTGAATGCTCATAGCAGCAGTGTTCTTCATAACCCCAAATGGAAGCAATTGAAATGTCCACCAGCTGGTGAACTGAATTTTTAAAGTATTTTATGTCTCTAGTGGTTTACTGTCCAGCAATAAAAAGGGATGGACACTGGTACACGTTGCAACATGGATGAACCTCAAAACCATCATGCTAAGTAAAATAAGCATGATGAAAAGACTGCAAACAGGCACAAGGGAACTTTCTGGGATGATGGAAATGTTCTAAAACGATTATTGGTCATGGATGAACATAAATGTACTAAGTCATTAATAGCCTACAGGCATAGGGTGATGCATACATAGTGTATGTATGCTCCAATAAACTTAAGACAAAAACCTCACTGCTACTCCTCCCACCCAGCGTACCTTACGTGCTGGTCCTACTGAGGCACCCTTCTGTTCCCAAGGCGCCCTCCCTGCCTGCTCAGGCTCTGCTGACTGTCAGACCTGCACATTCCCCCCACCTCTGCCACGCGAACTGAAATATCCCCAAGGCTCAGCTCCAGTGGATTTCCTCCATCATTACTTCATCCTGCCTTCTGGTACATCACTGATCCCCTGTAGGATTTCATTCCCGTTTTACCCCTTAGGGGTTTTTAGGACTCTCTCTCCTTCACACCCTTCCCTTTCTGAGCCCCTAACACCAGAACTAACAGGATAGCTTCTGTGATTATTTGATGCTAACTCTGCTGGGCCCTTGGCTTAGGGAGCATGGCATGTGTGGGGTACCCTGTAGAAGCACAATACCGCTACTTAGGGGCATCTTTGCTTCCTAGCTCCCCACACTCCCTTTATGAGGCTGTGTCACATCCTACACAGGCTTCCCCCAAAACTCTCGTCCTTGAATGGCTGCGAGGCCTGCCTCTGCAATGGGAAATCAGAACCCCGAGAATAGGGGCCGTGTGTCATTCATTTTAGTGAACCCCTTGCCTAGCCCAGGGTTTGGCTCAGAGCAGTCCCCAAGAAGAGTTTGAGTGAATGGACTTCCAGTTAAAGGAGTACTAAGTGAATATGAACTAATCTGAAAATGCAACTCTGGAACTGGATATTTCATTTTACAGAAGCAAAGCCTTTCTCCCCGAGGGAGAACCTGCCAGTTTCTTGTAAAGGCATTCCAGCTCCCAGCTGCTTCCCCTCCGGTCATCGAGGAGAAGACTTTTCTGTCCTTACCTCTTGGTTGCTCTTCTGTTTACTTAATCTGTCAACTACTTGCATTGTCCTTTTATCAGTTTGTCTTTTTCTCATACTTGATGTCATTTTTTTTGTTTTAAACAATGGGTTCTCCTTAGAATCTAGCACCTTTTAGTAACACAGAAGTTTGGAGCTTTTGTTTAAATTATTTTGAGTGAAATAATACTTTTACATTCTTGAATATTTACTGAACATTAACTATCACAAACCCTGTACATATCATTCATCCCTTTCTATTTCTTGGCATATACTATCCTTCCAAATTCAAAAACAATCCAAGTTCGTATGTACAGCATTCCAGACCTCAGCCCAGCTTCTGATTTTAGTGAACTGGATAATTTTGGAAGTTTTTCCAAATCTAATATTTTGTGATTCTAATACAACTTTTTTGCTTTATGCTTCTTTTTTAAACCATTAGGTGAGAGAAGTCTGCTTTTATCTTATCAGGATGGTGATATTTGTAACCTTTGCTTTAAAAAGGATCCAGACTTTGGTTTATTAGATGCAGGACCTGGGTTTTTAGGGAATGTAGGGTAAGCATGGGTGAGTGTGATGTGGGAAGCCAGTGCTTGCAGAAGACAAATCGGGTTGGGTTGGGTCTGGCAGCGTGTCTTACTTAGCAGGTGATTTGATTCCTCTTGGACTGTGGTGATTTGGCCATTTGAGTCATTCCAGAAGCCAGTGTGTGGGTCTGTGACTCTGGGTGTGCAGGAACCTGGGCAGTATTTGGCAGGCAGTAAGCACTCAGTATCTGCTGAATGCCTACACGCCAAGGTCACGGAATCTTGCGTCCACTCAGCCATTCTTTCTGCAGCTTCCAGAACATAGGGTTACACTGCTCGGTCACCCGTTTTCCGTGACCAAGGGTGCATTCATTTTGGAAATAATACTTATGTAAAGGTTTTTTAAAATTAAAGTATCATGGATATACAATCTTATGTTGGTTTCAAATGTATAATACAGTGTACCCATATTATTAAATCCTCACCTCCTCTAAAACAGTTACTATCTATCTATGTAGGAAGATGTTACAGAATCATTGACTGTATTCTCCATGCTGTACTACCATCTGTCTCTGTGACCAACTTATATTGTGATTGCAAACTATTATGCCCCTTTATCTCCCTCCCTCTCCCCCACCATCAGTCCCAGCGCCTCCCACTTATTTAAAGGTTCTTACCTGGTACCCAGTTACTCCTCATCTTGGTACCGCACACAGAGCTTTTGCCCCAGGACAGCCATGTCAGAGACTTGAGACAATGTCTCTTGGCTCAGTTCCTTGTTAGGACAAACAGACCCCTGTGCTTGCCCAAGCATCTCTCTATGATCCTTATTTCTTACTTATATTCCTAGTAATTCATGCTCCTGATAAACCAGAAGATAAATCAGATTTCAGGTTTGTGCAGGTTTCAAAAAGGTAATGTTTTTCATAAAGCAAAACAAAAAGCCTTCCCAACTCAGCATGTTCTCCAAGAAGTTCTCAGTAGATGGCAGTGTTGGTCTTTCTTTGTTTTTTGGTCTGGTTCGGGTGGTGGTGGTGTTTTGTTTTGTAAGACTGCATAGCTGAGGTTTCTGTCTGGCTTTAACTGTTCCAGAAGGTGTAGTTCTTTTCACTCGATCAGTCTTCTTTGCTCAGGACCTTACCAAAAACTGTTAAGTCCCCTAGACAGGCTAATAATTAAGTAACTCTTCAAACTAGTATTCTATATACAACATTTTAATTACAAAAGTTATACATGCTTGTAAAAATTCAAAAGGTACCGAAGTATAGAAAGTAAAAGTGAATAAAAGTTTTCCAGGTGTTTTTCTGTGCATATAAAATATGTATATAACATTATATATAAATGGGGGTCATGCTTTTTATGTTATTCTGCAACTTGCATTTGTTTTTTTACATAGTGTGCCTTCCTCCACATCAGTACCTGATCCTCACCCCTCTTTCATGGTTTATAACATTTACATTATGTTCCAGAACTCTAGTCACGTCTTCTAGGCTTGAACTTCTGAATACTTAAACATAATAAAAAATAACATTGACCATATTGTGGTTATGTAATATTAATCACTGCAGAACAAAGTGTGGTCAGAACTATAGAGAAGTAAAGAAAATCCTATGTATTTAACCCCTGCCAACTGAATGTCAAGATTCAAAGCTGTTTTTTTTTAAGTGGAATCTCCCACTTTATTTTTAATTAATTTTTTTATTGAGTTATAATTGATATACAATATCATATTCATTTCAGGTGTACAAAAGTGATTATTTTTATACATTATGAAATGATCACAATAGGCTTTATTACCATCTGTCCCCATACAAAGTTATTATAATACTGTTGACTTTATTTCCTGTCTTCATTTTTATTTTCCTTGGCTCTCATTGTTTTTGATTAGCTTATTTGTTTCAATCCCATGTTTTCTTGAAATCTCATTCTTACATTCCTTTTGCTTTGCTCAGGTACCCCCCCTGAGTCATTTGTCAGTTTGAATACATCCAATATAAGCTTTCCCTGCATAGCTGAAAATAACTTCTCTCCACTGATGGCTGGTTTGGCCTGGAGTATAAATCAGGCTCAAGCTCATAGTCCATTGGAATTTTAAAGGCACGGTTTATAAGTGTTTCTTATGGGAAATCTGAAGTTAGTCAAATTCTCATTCCTTTGTAACTGACCTATTTTTTTTTTTCCTTTCTGGAAGCTTTTAAGATGTTACCGTTGTTCCTGGGGTTCTGAAGTTTCTATAAGTGTCTAGGTATGGACTTTTTGTTTTTATTTATCCTGCTTTATCCCAGTAGGCTCTTTCAATCTGATGGATTGTGTTTTCCCTAACTCAGAAAAATTTTCTATTCTGTCTTTGATTCCCCACCCATTTCTTTAATATTGTTATTATTATTTTTGGTTCTTTCTTTCTCAAACTCCTACTGAATGAATGAATGTTGACCTTCTGGATCTTTCCTCTGTCTCTGGACTTTTCTTTCATTTTTTTACTGCTTTGTGTGTTTCCTGGGTTCTAGAAGATTTCATTGACTTATAGATAGCTGGTCTGGTTTTAGTCGTAGCCATTCTATTATTCCTTCTCTTTGCCAGATTTTTTTATTTTGCAATTATTTTAAATTTTCAGAAATGATCTCTTGTTCTATGATGGTGTCCATTTTAATGGCAGCTAGCTCTTGCTGTACGGATTTAGCATCCTCTCAAATCTCTCCAAAGATACATAAAAGTTTTTCTCATAAACGTTCTCTATTGTAGCTTACCTTTTTCAGGATGGCTCCTTTTGTTTATTTATCTTTGTTTAGCTCTTTCATTGCTTTTCCTCAAATGTTTGGTGACCCATGGCTGTTCATCCACTTTCATAAATGAATGACTATGTTAGTCTGTCTAAATACCTGGTAAGGCTGTTTCCCGGGGAGGGCTGGCTACAGGTTCCCACAAGCTGTCAGGCCATGTTGTGGAGCAGGGACACCTCTGGACTGCCTGGGGATTCCCATACCTGCCAGTGTAAGAAGAAGTATAAATAATGGACTGGAGCACTTCTCTGTGTTTTTCTCTTGCCTCTTCCCCTTGACAGATATGTCTGTGTGGATGTCTAGAGTGATTTTAGGCTCTGTTCTGCTCCTCTCTTGAGTCTGACATCCATTTCAGGATCCCTTCCTGGATAAATCACCCACAGTTTTTTAGAGGATACTTTTGGGTCCTAGAGATGCAAGGGTCAAAATTTCTACTAGTTGCTCTTTATGGGTTGAGGGTATGTTAGTGGGTAGAGGGAGGGAGAAAGGCGGGAATCATACAGAATTAGCTCCTTGTGAAGAGTTCCAGTGAATTCATTTTCTCTATCTTTATCTTTGTTGGGTTTTTGCATGATGGGACTTGGTGCCCCTGCTGATGCCCAGTGGGCCCACCCGTTATCCCAGCCCTGGCTCTGCCTCCAGAAGCTTTGAATGTAGATGCCTCAACTGAAGGAAGCTGATTGTTGACTGCTGACGGCCTCCTTGAATGGTCGCTTTTCTCTCCATCTCTCCCACCCCAATTGCCACGTCCTCATGCTGGGTTCCAGGGTCCTGAATTAATCTCGTGAGAAAGCACTGGAGATTGGACAGTATCTACTCTGAGCTTTCTACCTTTCTAAAAAGAAGAGAGGAGCCAGGAATTCACCTAGGTTGGAGGAGGAAGGGAAAGGTTTGCATGTTGGGTGGGGTTAGGGTGGATGGGATCCGTCTCAGAGCAGAGAGAAGATCTTGGGGATGGGGTGGGGGTGGGGGGGCTGCTCGCTGGGCCACCTTGGCCACCACAGTATTGTCACATTTCTGTCTTTACAGTTTTCCTTACTCCTTTCTGCCTCTATTAATCCTGCCTAGCTCAAAACCTGTACCTTCACTACGGGGATCCCCGTCGCCAAGCTAGCAATGCCCTTCTGTCTCTTACACACACACACACGCTGTTTCTGATTCATGCAGTCTCCTTCTGTCTCTTACACACACACACACACACACACACACACACACGCTGTTTCTGATTCATGCAATGTCCTTCTGTCACACACACACACACACACACACACACACACACACACACACACACACACACACACACACACTGTTTCTGATTCATTTCTGTGTCCCCAGAGTCTATCACAGTGGTGCTTAAAGAGCTTAGGAGCTTCTTGTGGAGCAAATATCCTTTTTAAAATTTTATTTTTGAACAGGTAATACACTAACAGGATCCACAAATGGTACAGCCAATATGGAAAAACAGTATAGACATTCTTCAAAATATTAAAAATAGAATTACCATATGATCCATTTATCTGAAGGAAATGAAAACAAGATCTTGAAGAGGTATCTCTACTCCCATGGTTATAGCAGCATTACTCACAAAAGCCAAGACATGGACTCAACCCAAGGGTCCACCCGTGGCTGCATGGATAAGGAGGATGAGGTGTATATATATTTTTCAGCCACGAGAAAGAAGCAATTCCTGCCATTTTCAACAACTTGGATGACACTTGGAGTCATTATGCTAAGTGAAATTTAAGTCAGACAGAAAAATTCGAAAGGTATTTCATATGTATATCATGTATATGTGGAATCTAAAAAACAAATTCCTAGAAACTGTGTAGAATGGTAGTTACTAGAGGCTGGGGATGGAGGAAATGGGGGAGATATTGGACAAAGGGTACAAACTTCCAGTTATAAGATTAAGAAGTTTTGGGGATCTAATTTCACAGAGCATGGTGATTATAGCGAATAATCCTGTATTATATATATACTTGAAAGTTGCTAAGAGTAAGTCATAAGTGTTCTCACCACATAAAAGAAAAGGTAATTATGTGACCAGATAGAGGTGTTAGTTAACGCTATGGTGGCATGAAACATTTGTGCCAACATTATCTTGCTGGGTACCTGACTCCCTTAATGTACCAGTGGGAAGAGATCCGCTTGGCCTGTTTAATGGGCAGGCGAGTACACTGTAAGTCTAGCTCTTAAACCCAGGAAGACCTCCTGGGATTTTTCTCCGCTCTCATCGCTGTCAGAGGGGTTAGGTCTCTGCCCACCTGCAGGGCTCTCAGCCTGAACTTCAAGGCCATTAATCATCCGGGACCAGGGCTGCAGGAACAGCCTTACTAGCAATTAACCTACAGTGAAGGGAGCATTGTTTTCCCCTGCCCGCTCTTCTTTCATCTCCACGCCCAATTACTCTAAATTAACATTTACTAAGCAAAGTGCCTGTTAATTGGAAGGGCGGTAGGAAGAAAGGCCACACACCTACCCAGTCTAACTTAATGACCTCAAAGGAAGCCATTAATTAGCGGGAAGCGTGGCACATTCAGATCTCCTTGGGACCGTAGCGCGTTCGCGTTCCTGAGCTCCGCTCTGCCCCTGACCCCCTCGCCAGCACTTCAGCTTATGAAAACACACTCATAAATAAGACATCACTTTAAAGAATGTCCGTACTGGCTGGGGTCTTTACAGATGCCTGGAAACAATCTTCTTACTGTCTAGCTGGGGAAACTGAGGCTGAGAATAAGGAAGTGGGCTGCCTGGGGGCCGCAGGGTCAGTCGGCTGGCTGCTGCCCTGGCCTGGCTTTCTCCCACTCCGCCACTGCCTTCGCAGTGGCTTGAAATGTGTGGCAGCTTCCCTTCTGATCCCTGGATGCCGGGCACCCGAGTTTGTCAACTTGCATGCCGCGGAAGGGTGAAAAGCCAGAGGCTTCTGGGAGCGTGAGGAGGGGCGGGTGCCTGCCCGGGGCTGCAGGGTCTCCAAGCAGCCGTCCTAGAATGCCGTCCGGCAAGGCCTGCTCCCCTGGTTCCCCCCCACGTCCTCCGCCCAGCCGTCTGCGCCCCTGCAGCCCCTTCTCCCTCACCTCCGCCGTCCTGCCCCTGTGAGGCCTTGGCGTCACTCACCCCAGCTCTTCCTGCACCTGGCGGCCCCCTCGGTGCCCTGGCCAGTTCTCTCTCCTCCAGTCTCCACAACTTCCTGCCGTGCTTGAAGGCTCTAACTCATCCCTCCATGTACTTCTCAGACAACCTCACTGCCCTCCCCAAGAAAATAGACACCCTGCCGGCGTGGGGGTTCGCTTAGCCTCCCTTCCGCCCTGCTGGGCTCAGCTGGCCCTGTCTCCAGGTGTGGCGGTGCCCTGAGCCCCCTCCCGGCTCCGGGTCTGTGGCCCTCAGGACCTCGCTGCTCTCTTCTCGCTGGCTCGTGCGCCTCGCTCTCCCCCGGATCCTTCCCCTCCCGGGAATACTCCCCAGGGGCGCCCGCCTTAAAATAGCCCAGCTCTGGGCCAGTCATCTACGCATGACATGTCCTCACCTCCCACCCACTCTCAGCTGCCCCAGAGTCATCCTTCCAAAGTGCCTAATGACCTCCTCATTATTGAATCCAGGAGACGTTTTAGGTTTTGGGGTTTTTGAAATATGACCTTTTTGCAGAATTTTCTCCTGTTGATCAGTCCCTGCCTGTCTCCATGAAACCACTCTTCCCTTCACAGGCATCTCTTTCTGCTTGTCCCTTCAGGTGCCTTCTCTCCTTGGCAAGCATTCCCCACGGGCAGCCCCATCCCCTCTGGTGGCTTCCATTACCAGCTCAATGACCACGGTGGTGGCGGTGATTCCTGAGTGGTCCTGAGTCCAGACCTGCCTCCTGAGCACCAGGCCTGTCAGCCACCTGGGAGATAACTCCCTTGGGGGTCTTACAGGCATCCTACACTCACCATGTGCACAGTGAGCGCATTATCTTCCCCCTGTCTGCTCTCCCCTAGGGCTTCCTGTGTCATTTAAAGTACCCCCATCTCTCATGTCCAGTCAATCAGTTAATCACCGAGCCCTATACTTCAGTCTTACAGGGGCCTCTATTCCCACTGCCATTACTTTAGCTGTGACAAATTCAAGTCTTACCTCCCTACTGCCAGAGTGATCTTGCTAAACCCATGTTTTATCAAGTCACACCCTTCAGTGGCTCAGCACTTTTAAGCAGGTTAAAGACCAAGCTTCGTAGAACATCTTACAAGCCAGATTTCTTGATACCATGTTGGGAAAATCCATGGACTAGGGCAAGAATTCTCATCTCAGCCTCAATTTTCTCACTTTTAAAAATCAAGCAAACATCCCTTCAACATGTTGGTTCTTGGAACTTTGATGCTCATTTCCTGATTTAAATCTTGAAATGCTTCCATGGAGAAGGTATTATTGTCCCATTGTTACAGATGCAAATACTTGAGTCTTACAGGATATTTTCACAAGATAGTTAAGGCAGGATTTGAACTCTTGTCTGATAATTCCTATGCACTTTCCATGATCCCAGAGTTGAGCAATCCAAGGGAGCCTCTGGGGGTGGTGGGCACCCTGACCACGCCACAGGTCTGAGACCTCCTCCCTTTGCAAACATCCTTTCTGTGTGCACACGGTTCTGTGTGCACACGGTTCTGTGTGCCTGGGCCCCCACCCTGAGCTCTGGGTCAGAGAGAAGCTGTGCCCACACGGGGTCTCACACGGGGCAGGGATGACAGACGAGCAGAGGATCAATAGCCATCTGTCTGGGCTCCACTGACAAGCTAATCTTTTCAGTAAACATTTCATTAGCTCCTGCCAGGCTGCTTGCACCTGCTGACAGGAGAGGCCAACTGGGGGGGCCGGGGGGGCCTGTGCTTTATCACAGGCTCAGATGTCAGCAGGGTCTCCTGGCCCTCAGGGCCAGCTAAGCTCAGCTAGAAGGCCAGTGCCACACATGGCGGAATCCAAGTCATTCCCAAGATTTCTGCAAATTTCTGGAGACTTATGTTCTTGTTACCTCTAGCTCTTCCCTAGACCTTCTGTGACTCACCGTCAAAATGAGACCCCTCACGACCCTGCCCTGTTATAAACTCTTATAATTTCACCATATTTACTACTGCTGCTGATACTGAGGTCAGTTGTATTAATAATACTAACAACAAACACCTAGTGAACACCACGCTTGTGCCAGACACCACGCTTAGTGACTTACATGCTCACTTTTGGTGAACGCCACAGCAACCCTATGGGTTAGGTGCTGTTTTACTGCCCCGTTTGGCAGATAATCAGAGCCCCTGAGAGGTTATGTGGAGGAGCAGGAGCTAGAGCCTGGGGTTATCCACTCCTAAGCCCAAGTCCTCGCCCACCATATTGCATCTGCAGTTCGTGGAATTAGCTGACAAGCTTCTGGTGCTCCCAGCAGACTGAGGTCTCCGCAAAGCGGGGGAAGTAACTCTGATGGCTTCACCACTGGGTCTTCGGTGCAATGAATTTTTTAAAGATGACAGGAGGTATATTGCTCATGAGTTAGTTTAGCCTTTATTGCCCCTAAGCCAATGGCAATAAGAACTGATTTTTGTTTGGTTTGATTTGGTTTGGGGAGAGATGTTCGTTTTTGCCATGCAAACTCACTTTTCTCTTCAGGTGCTTCAGAGGAAGGCTGCTTCCTGCACAATGACTATTTGGGGTGACCTCTCATTTGGCCTCACCACCTCTGTTTCTTATGTCCAGAAAGTTTCCTTATGCTAGCTAGCTGTTAATACCTCTACCTTCCTGCTCTGTAAACAAGCTGCCCCAGTTCTGCACAGCTGGGTGTCCGCACTGTCAGATTTACCCAGGAGTCTGGAGCTCTCCACTTCCTCGTGTTTCCCCTGCTCAGTCTCCTGCTTTGGGCAGCCCGCCATGGAATTCGGGGTCTGGAGGTGACTTGATGGGGACTGGGGTGAATCTGTCTCAGGGACAGCCCAGCAGCTTGGTGGCATCTGGGAATGTAGGCCCACTGGTACCAGATCGTTCCTCTTTTCATATTGCTGGGAAAGGACCCAGCCAGAACTCACAGTGTCTGCCTCTGAGGTCCTTGGTCTTAAGCAATACATCACAACATCCCCATCAGCCATGCTGTTTGAAGAAAAATAGTAAACTATGATAAGCTAAAATAAACAATGAAAATCACCCATGGTGTTTCCACCTAGAAAACCACAGTCAAATATGTGATGTGGAGGGTAAAAGCATTCAGATTTTTTTCTATACATATATACTAGCAAAAAAGTATTAATTATCATATCAGCAAATGATTCTGAAGTCAGATATTCTCATTTAGCATTATATGAATGTATTTTCATGTCAATAAACACAGATTTATTTAATTTTTAGTGACTTTATGGCATTTTAGTGTATGCAGAGTATGATTTATTTAACTAGTCCCCTATCGATGTGCACTGTTTTTAATTTTTTAGGCTTTTATACAATGCTGCATTGAATATCCTTGGACATATATCTCTGTTTACCTCAGTTTCTTTCCTAAGATAGGGTTTCTCAATAGTGACACTATTGACATGTTGGACTAATAATTCTTATTCTGGGGGGCTGTCCTGTTAGCAGGATCCTTGGCCTCTACTTACTAGATGCCAGTAGCACCCCCTACCCCCCAACATCCTGACCACATCTGCAGATTGCCAGTGTCCCCCCGCTGGCAAGATTGCCCCTGCTTGAGAACCTCAGCCCAAAGTACAAAGTTCTTAAATCAAAAGATTAAAGAATATGCATATTTTAAGACTTTTGTTCTTTATTTTCAAATTGTCTTCCAAATGTTGCATGATTTACTCCCACCCAATTCGCCACCCAAAATTTTACCAATCTTAAAAGACAAAAACTTCTTTCCCTGTTTGATTTTTTGAGTTACTACTCAAGTGAGATTGAACATTAAAAAAAAACCTATTGATTGTGTTGACTGTTTTCTGTGGTGAATCATCTTGTTTTATAATATACTATATTTTTTGGAGTATTTTTTTTTCCATGTCATCTTTTAATATTAAATAAAATGTATGTGTTTTTCCTAGCTTGCTGTTTGTCTTTACATGTTGATATTTGTGGCAGTCTCTGTTTGGAAGTTCTTAAGAATCTTATAAGCAGGTTCCAGG
Organism: Manis javanica; assembly: GCF_040802235.1. Classification (NCBI taxonomy): domain Eukaryota; kingdom Metazoa; phylum Chordata; class Mammalia; order Pholidota; family Manidae; genus Manis; species Manis javanica. The sequence goes on along the minus strand of NC_133157.1, from coordinate 31,148,589 downwards.
CAAAGCCTTGCACGTGTGCCCCATTGTGGCTCTGGGTCCTAACCAACCGTCTCCATCTTTGCCTGCTAGAGGATCCTATTTGGGTCATGGTCTTTTATAAGATCTGCTGAGTGCGTATTATTGTGTTTGAGTGAAAAGTTCTTGCTCTGAAAGCTTGTCAGGAAACAGCCTTGATCTGGGAAGACTGACCCGGGGCTTGATCATAATTAGTTCAGGTTAATTATTGCCAATCTGTAGCTTTGCAGCACAGGGGCCTGTCTTCCCCTAAGCTGGGGCCTCTGGAGGTTTCTTTTATGAGCTCTGAACCCTGAGGGAGGACTTAAAGTAATGAATTTTCCTGTAATCAGATTTGAGGGTTTGTTCCCGGAGCCATCCAGTCAATTGGAGAATTGAGCACTGACCGGTTTATTTGGCCAAAGGATGCGCAAGATGAAGCACATGGCAGCCGAGAAGCAACCCAGTGAGTATACTGAAAAAATGACTTGACATTTTACAGACACCTACCTCTTCTATTGCAGGAAGCTTTTAGGGGGAACAGTTTCATTTACAAGGAGAGGATATCATCTGGGAGCTATTCAGGCATGAATAGGTCCATGGTGTTTCCAGGGTCAAAGAGTAAGAGTCTAATTAGCCTTGAGTGAAAACTTGCTTCACCTTAAACTTCCCAGTGGGAGTAACACAGTTTGGATGTATTTGTAAATATGTAATTTCCTCAACATGTCTTCAGCATTCATTCATTCATTCATTCATTCAATCACCAAGGGCAGTGGGGATGTAGAAGGCATGACTCAGGGCTCCTGCCTTGTTTAAGGCACTAACATGCCACCTGTATAATCGGGAGAAAATAGACGCTTTGTGAGAGTTCGTGTTATGTGCATTTGGGGTCACAGTGTGAAGCCTTGTGGCAAAGTTAGTGAGGCTGGTTCAGGGAACAGGAGGATGGTGAGAAGGGCCAAAGTGGGGATGAATGGTGAATATGTGCCACTCAGTGAATAGGCAGTATGTGGGCGCCAGTCCTTCTCCCAGGGGAATCTCCCATTTGAATCTCAGAAAATGCCACGGCCTCACTAGGTCTGAACCTGGAAGAAATTTCTTGCAAATGAACTTGCCAGTCAAAGAAGAGGAAAGGGGAAGTTCAAAGATGAGTTGTGTTGCTTTTGAGGCCATGGGGCCAGAAGCAGAAGGGCACTCCCAGGGAGCTCCCTTCTCCATTGGCAGGCGCCGGAACAGCAGCAGGCCACGCTCAGGTGGGAACCCTTGCAGAGAGCAGTGAACCTAGGCCAGAAGCTCCACCGGCCTGGAGCTGGGAGGCGGCTAAGCGGGAGAGAGATGTAGGCTGCAGAGGGGACCCCTCTGCCCTCTGATCCCCCACTGGGGGGAATTGTACATATCCTCCTGGCTCTTAAGTATGTTCATTTCTTGTTTTCCTTTGCAACTGCATGATTTTTCTTTCTTTTTAAAGCAAATCTCTTGGGTGATACAAAGGGAATTCTTTAGATGGAGTTTTCATTCAACCCACTTCTCAGGAGCTGCTCACTGGTTTCAGACAGGAATGTAGTTTACCTAACTTTAGATAAAGAATGTTCTAAGGACAGAAATTCCAAAAGTTCACTCTAGAGTTAATTCTATTCTGTAGTTAATTCCAATGAAGGAGAAAAGATAGAGGCAGTCAAAGACAGAGGCATGGGTTCAACTCAACTGCCTTCTCTGAAGATGGGGCAACACACACACACACACACACACACACATGCACACACATACGCGTGCATAGGGACAGCAAAGACATGTAGGGACATGGTCAGGATGGTAGCCCAGGGTGGCTGAGATCTGTGGAAAATGACAAAAAGGCTTGGCTGCTTCTGCTCTCTAGTTCAAAATTGCTCTTAAATGCTGGAAACAGAGGCCTGAAAAAACAATGGCTTAAACAAAATAAGGGTGCATTTATATTCTCAGGCAGTGCTGGGGTGCTTTGCTGGCTTCACAATGCCATCAAAATCTTCTTTCTGCTCTCCCATCTTTACTTACTGAATTGGTTCCCTCTGCAAGGTCACCTTAGGGCCCAAGATGGCTGCCAGCATGCCTATTACATCTGTATTCCAGGCAGGAAGAAGGAGGCTGGCAAGAGTAAAAAGGGTGTCTTCCAAATGTGTAGGCTACTTTTAAAGTAAGTCCCCAGCAATTCCTCTGATGACTTCGGCATACATCTGACCGATGACCTCATCTATAAAGGAGATTGAGAAGTGAGGTTCTATTGTGGGGCACATGGCTACATTCAACAATACAGGAATTTTTTACTAAAAGAGCCAAGAGAATGGACCATAGGGAGGCGACTGGCAGTTTTTGGCACAAAACATTGTCAAGGAAGGCCATGAACAAAGAAGGGAAAGCATTTTCCGCCCCCCCTCAATCTGGGGTACACGGTACACTGTTAACAGGCAATAGAAAGCCTCAAGCAAATTCATTTCCATCCTTTCTTTAAGTGTCAGGGGAAAGTTCAGACCCAGGGAAGTTGAGGAGTCAGAGCAGCATTTGGGAAATAGTGGTACTGCCAGAGGCTGCCTCCTTACCCGCTAGGCATGCCCACTGAATCACAATCTTGGGCTCACAGCCTGGAAGTCTGCATTTTGCCAATGCTTGTATTCAAGTTTGAGATCGACCAGATGACAGAGCTGTGGCTTCGCTTTACAAATGCTTTGCCTTGATGCATTTACGTTCAGGTAGCTCCTCCTGGCCCACCTCAAAACTCATTTTTCTCTTCACTATTTGGTATCTGGATAATTTTCTCAGCTCTGCTCAAAGCAGCTTGCATTTATCTTTATTGCTGCTCTCTTTATTGATTTAGGTCTATCTCTGTAATTCGTCAAACTTGGATTGTATTTTAATCTTGTCCTCCAAAGTAGCTAAGATCCCTTCCAGCTTTGTATCATGCAGAGATCTGATTAGCTGGGTCTCGATTCCATCCTTCAAGTCATTAATGAAAGTATTAAAGGGTCCTGGGTTAGCATGAAAGTCCTCAAATTTCTCAGCTGTCTGGTTCCCATATCTGCCCCTGACTTCTGTTTGCCACAGTCATAGGTTGGTGATCACACCCACCATTTCTGAGGTAGCTTATTGCTTCCCCATTCACAAATCCATGCATGTAGTACAATTCCATGCAGGAAAAAAAGAACCTATTAATTAATCAATTCATTCATTCATTCATTCAATAAACATTAGAGGAACAAATGCCCTTAGGCATACTGTGTTTTTCCTCTCACTCCAAAGGCATGTTGGCCACAGGGTGAAGAGGTTTATACTAAGTGTGTGCATTAGAAAGATCAATTTTTTAAAATGTGAAAGTCAGCTCAGCTCCATCTTTGAGATACACCATTCCAGACTGAGCCAACCTCATGACAAGCAGCTTCTACATGATATTGCAGTAAGAGCTCACTTTTCTGAGCATTTCCTAAGTGCCAGTCTCTGTTCTAATCCCTTTATATGTGTTCATTTAATGCTGACCATACTCCTATGATGTGAAAGCTGTCCAATCCTCATCCCTTTTCTAGATGGGCTGAGGCACAGAGTAATTAGGCAGCAAGTGTAAGGTGCCAAGCTGGCTGGTGTCACAACAAGAACTCAAATTCGGCAGTCTGGCTCCAGTGCCCACACTCTGGGCCACTATCTTTCATTATGGTAGGAAGGATTGAGTGACCGATTTGCTTGGAAATGCCCACCCAGGGCTCAGATCCCAGAAATTATCAGAGGGACTTACCAGGGTGCCCATGTGTTCTCATCAGTTGTCATATGGAATGCTTGAAAATTGTCGGTCAGTATTATTTGCTCCTCTTGTATAAATGGAAGATAGAGGCACCAAGATAGCTCCCCGAGAATCAATCCTCCCAGAGGCTTGTCTCAGGGGAGACATGCCTCACAGTCACCGCCTAGGACTCCTTGGAGAGCGGAGGCAGCACACGTGAGTGAAGGGACAAAACTGCAGGTCAGAAGTTCAGTCCAGACAGAAATTCTTTCTGTGTCCTCATCTTCGAACCTATAGCAAAGCACCAACAGGTACCGCACCTACAAAGCCCGCCTTTCTGCAGAGAGCTCAGTAGGCCTGGGAGACAAGGCTGGGCCAAAGTTTTCCCTCATTCAACAAACTCACTCGCTTGCCCCCGGCTGGGCCTGGCCTTACTCCAGGAGCCGAACGAGATGAGTCCCTGCCTTCAGAAGCATAAAACTGAGCAGACATCAGCCACAGGCCCCACTCGCACCTGTGGCAGAGGCGGATCAGAGGTGTGGGCCCCAGGCTGGGGCCACAGCTGTCACCTGCTTCAGGAGGGGTGGGGAGCTGGGCCGTGAAGTCAGGTCTCAGCAACAGCTGGGGCTGGGCTGTGGTGAGTCCTGAGGGGGAGCCAGCCCGCACGCCTGGCCCCAGGAGCACCGGAGCACGGCAGACAGGGTGCCAGAGCACCGGACAAAGCCAAATTCTCACCTCAGACTCAGTCCCTCGGCCAGGCACCCAGGAGCTCTCTCCTGAGCTGATGTACATCTCGTCAGTCAGCTGCGCCAGAGCAGCGAAGGCCAGGGGCCCCCAGGATAAAAACTGTCTGTCGCCACCACTTTTCATTCGGCCAGGGAGAGGAGGCAGCGAGACTGACGGGTCTTTGTTCTCTTGAGTTGCCACAATAGAGCATTTTGCCCTTTGGCCACCAGAGGGCGATGGTCGTCTACGCATAGGACAGTCCCGTGGTGACCTCGGGGCAGCGCCTGGGAGATCTGGGAAGTCGTGAAAGGTGACTTTTTTAAGGAAGGATGACGGGGGCTTCTCCCGCCATGACTTTAAAAGCCTGTACAGCGGCGTTTTCCCATCCTAGAGAGCGGCCTAGTTTCAGCATCGCTCCTTAGGTACGAGGATACGTGATCCGGGGAGTCAAGGCCCCTATCCCCCGACCCCCAGAGGCTGTCCGCCGCAGCCTTAGTGCCCCCTCCGTGAAATGGGGCGCACGGCCTGCCGCCGCTGCCTCACCGGCCGTCGTGAGGTGCAAACGAGAAGGAGGAAGTGAAGGAGCCTGAAAAGACATGATGTCTGAAGACGAGAGGTTTCGATCCAAGCCCCTTCTACTGGTGTTTATTGCCAGTGTCCTTCCTGTCGCGGAGAGGGCGCTGGGGAGCGAGGCCCCGAGCACGCTGGAGAGGAGCTGCCCTCCTGCTGCAGAGGGCGCCCGCTCTGAGGCCGACGGCAGAGCACAGTGTCCCTACACCTGAGACCTCCAGGGCAGGAGGGAGGTGGGGCCGCCGGCAGGGGCTGGTGGCAGCCCACAGGGCGAGAGCTCTGGTCCCTGTCTGGCAGCCACGGTGGGACCCAGTGGGCAGGAGGTGGCAGCTCTCCGCGCCCCCAGCCCTGCTGCTCCAGCACCGCCTGGCCTGCGGTCCTCGGGCTGTTTTGACATGGGAGGTGGCGGCAGAGAGAGGGAGATTGCTGAGGTGGGCGTTTAGGGGAGAGGTGAAGGGTATCCTCGATGCACAGGGAGCCCGGGGACATGCCCCCCTTCCTTTGGGCCCTGACTTCCTCACCTGTGGGCCGGGTAGGTTGGACTGGGTGTTCGCTGACCGCTGTCCCCTCCCCACCCTGTCCCAGAAGTCCACACAGAGCCCATCCTGGGACTAAGAGTCCCTGATCCTGATTCCGCTCAGCAAGCAAGCACATGCCTCAGCCCAGATGCTTCTGCCCCTGTGGGCTGACTCTCTGGGGCCAGACATCCTGTGACCACATGCAGTGTCGGCCCTGGACCTCGACGTCCTCCCTTCTTGCCAAAGCCCTCTCCCCTCTTGGTCTCCAGCACGCTGCCCACAAAGGGGCATTTTGTCTCTGACAGCTTCTTTCCTTTTGTCTCCATCTGCAACCTTCCTACCCCAAGCCAAGGTGCTGTCCACAGCTTCATCCTCCCTAGTCCCCCATCCCCAGTACGTGACCCACCCAGAGCCCATACTGGGGGCAAGGGAGCCATTCCAGAAACAGGAGCCGGATGAATATTTAAAGGAAAGTAGTAAGTAGTATATTAACAACTTACATGGATATTGTAATGATCCCAGTGAAATATTCCCTCACCTCTTTTTCAAATTATCATTCCAAACCACGGAATACATTAGGTTTTATGTTCTACTTGCTTCTTTGGAGAAATATAAATCTTGGAACATCATCTTCATATGACAGGGCAAAGAGTCCCCTGGGACACAAGATGTTTAAGAGCATTAACCAAGAATCAGAAATAGTTTGCAATTAATATCGGGGTTTTGTTTATGGGCACAAATAAATTCCTAGTCTAGAGCTGACCTGTAAAAATCTGTCTGTGATGAAAACTCTGACTGCAAATGATGGAATGGGAAAACAGTGTGAATTTAAAGAGGTGATTTGCGGGGCAGGCTGGCAGTGTTTAGGAGCTAATATTTTCTGGCCATAAATTTGTATGCTATTCAAACATTCCTAGTCACCTACTAAAATAAATATGATAAAGACTAGGAATTTATATCAATGCTTCACAGCCATTCAAGAAGGTCACGTGATACAGAGCTGTTCCTTTCTCTGGGATCATAGAAAAGAGGCCTTCTTCACCTTCTTCTTTCACTAGTGGTGATGCTCAATGACTGAAGGTAGGTGGGGGCCCCAGGGGAAGAGCACGGCTTTGGGAGTGAGAGGAAAACCACATTTGCCTTCCCGCTTGTCAGCCTGTGTGGAACTGGCCGGAGCTCTCACTTGTTCAACACCCATCACAGACTCCCCTTGGCACCTAAAACTAAGTCTGACCCTCCAAATCCTTAGGTGGTCTGTACAGTCCTCTGTGATTTGACTCTGCCTCCCTATCCAGGCTCATTTCCCATCAAACCTGGCTTTTGTGACTCTGTACACATTCTCCATTGCTTGGTCCCTTAACCTACAACTTCTGCCCAGAACGTCCCTCCTCTGGAGCCATTTGGCCAATGACTGCTGATTTTTAAAAACAGCATAAAAGTCATGTCACCTCTGAAGCCTTCTCAAAGGCTCCTTGGAAGAGGTGGTTTCTCCCTCCTCCAACTTTCTTATGAACCCTGCATGTCACTCTCTGCCTGTCTTGTGACCTTGCAGCCAGCACAGTGCTAGAACCTGTTTTCCTACCTTGCTGGTCTTGGACTTGGCCAGAGGGCTTGTTTAGACCAGTGGGATGTGACTGCAAGAGTGAAGGCCTTTTTTGTTCTCTAGTAATTCTTCTATTTTCCACAAGAAGAATGTGTCTGTGGCAGCTGCCATCCTGAGGAGTATATGGAGTCCATGGAGCCAGTCTATCTAACGCAGTCCTTGAGCAACTCCAGCTGCTCCGTGGCTTGGGGCAGGGCTGCCACAGCCACAACACAGATCTGTCAGTGAGAAAAACAGATGCTTATTGTTGGATGGCACCAAGTTTTGAGGTGGTTGGTTGTGCAGCATTAGTGTGGCAATAGCTGACTGATACACCTTGGGGCTGAACCCCAGAGAGGACATGTGTGTGTAGAAGAAACCACCGGCTATTTTGGAGCAATTAAAAACTACTGGGGCTGATGTTCTAAGCCTCTCAGAGAAGTCCATGTTTGGCATGGAAGTGGTGGTGCAGCTCCTGGCAGGCAAGAGAGCTAGAGAAATGGGCTGAGATAGTGCTCTGGATATGTGTCTGACTCTTGGATGGAGACCCAGGGATCCCCACATGCCTGGTGGAGGGTGAGACGCCTCTGGGAGGACTCTTTGGTGTTTATACAGAGGTCAGCACAGGGAAGCTATGAGGTGTGGGCTCTGCACATCCGGGTTATGGGAGGTCTTCAGTTATCAGCCGGATCCCCCAGACCAGACAGGACCAGCCACTGCCAGAAGACTCCTGCACAAGGGGCCCTACTGTACGAGAGCATAGCGGTGATAAATCCATGTGGTTTTAAGCCACTAAGTTTGTGGTGATTTGTTACAGCAGCAATAGGAGCTGAACACAAGCCAGAAGCAATATAATGACCCAGTGAGAGAGGGCCGGGCAACAGAACTATTGTTCTGTAAAGAAAATGTAGATATTTATGGAAGATAGTAGAGAGCTGTGGTTACAAGTCAGGCTCTGGAGAAGAATGGGTCCTGGGATCTGATTCTGTTTCTGTATTTGGTAGCTGAGCTGTGTGATCCTGTGCAAGTGACTTATCCTCTCCTCTCTAAGCCTTAATTTCTTCATTGTAAATCTCATATTGTTGTGAGGACCCAAATGGGCCTGGTAAGCTCCCACTTAATGGTAATATCTATTATTATTATTATTAACAATATTATTATTACACAAAAGGACCTTCAGCAACATGACTATCATCTCAGTGAGGATGGCTTTATTTTTGTTGTCCTCATTTTCTGAGTCTTCCATAATGGATAACATTTCCTTTGGGGTAAGAAAATGCAGTAAGAGATGAATTCAAACAATTAAAGAATCTGGTAATGTTTAGAGTTTTGAAAAAGTCTAATTTATTCTCAGGTAATGAATTAGACTTCGTTGCTTCTTGGATAATATTTTCATCACTTTAATTTTTTCTGAGCTAGTTACAAATATTTTCCATTGTCAGTTCTTTTAAGTCTTTTTAAGAAATGTACAATATGTGTACCGTCTTCGATCTGATTGCTTTTGCCCTCATGGCTTGCTCCTGTGGTCTTCCCGTGAAAGGGACTCCGAGTGGGGGCAGCAGGAACACAGCCCTGGGAAAATGTGGGTTGGACGCAGAGAGGCTGGCCTTCTGAGAGGAGCAGGGAGGCAGATTGAGATGTCCTGGGACAGTCTTGATACTAGACTCTGGCGGGAAAATGCGATGTTAAATTGTGATTCTAAGCCAATTATGGTTATTTAAGAGAGTAATTAGTTGTGGATATTTCTTTGCAAATGGCTTGAAGCTGTGTCTTTACTTAGTTATGTAAATGTTAGCAAGCAAAGAGATTCATATTTATAATTTTAATTCACCAAGCATAGTGTCCACCATGTGCCAGGCAGACTGGAGAATGGATTTGGGTGAGAAGTGGTGAGTGGATGAAGAGAAACATGAAAATGAATAAATCAAGGTCACCAGCTTTAAAAAACTTATGATCTACTTTAACATTTTCCCACATTTACTTTCTTTTGCTATTTCTTTTTAGGTTTTTTTTTTACAAAACTGTTTGAAAGCATCCCTATCATTTCAGCACAAATCCAAGAATAAGAATATATTCATGTGTCACCATATACTATTATTACTAAGATCTATATTCAAATATCTGTAAGACGCAGACGGGGCACCCAGTAGCCACGCTGCAATCATGAAGGAATACATGTCTATATTCAAATATCTGTAAGATGGATTCTTTTTTAGCTCTTTTGATTTTTAATATACTCTGACTTTGTTGTTGTTTTTAATTACCCGGAGTAAAACTGACCTTTGATCAGTGTAGCCAATGGCATTTCTGTTCCCTGAATAGCATTTGCTTGCATTGCACACTCCTGTTTGAAACAAAGTTAGCGGGTTCCATGGGGTTTGCCCAGCATCTTCTTATTAAGCAACAACAAATGCCTGTAAGGAAACCTGGCCGTTTGCCTCCCCTTCACAGCTGTACCCAGGAAGTGCTCAGGCTCTCATCTCATGGGCCATCTAATTTCCACCAAGGCAAGAGGACCTTCTGCTGTGGCCAGTTTCAAACTGACACCATTCAGTTAGGCAATATTTATTAAATGTCTGCCATGCCCTGGGCTCTTTCCCGTGTACTATATTGTTAAATGTTTACAGAAACTCAATAGAGCATTATAGTGACTGCATGGGGAATATTACTCATCTTTATTTCCTTGCACTCAATTTGGACTCCTTGAGTTCTTCTTTCATCATGATTATTTTATCTTTCTGCTTCACTTACTAGAGGGGACCCTCCCCTGCCCTTCTTCCTCCTTTCCTCTGTCTTCTCTCCGACTCTCTCCTCCTCCCTTCTCACTCCCCCTCCGATCCTCCCCTGGCCACCTCCCCATCGTACCCCCTTGGCACTCCCTCTCCCCTTCCACCTCTGCCTCCTCTCTGATCACCCACACTGAGCTCCCTGAGGACCGGGCTGTCACCATAACAGTGTCCCCCACCTGCTGAGAGCTCACTGCACCCCAGGCACTCGGATGATTCTCTTCAGTCCTCACGGCAACACTGGGAGGCAAGTTTACTGGTGATGATGCTTTAGGCTGTGTGCAGCTACAACCCACCCAGCCGTGGAGCCACCAGGAGGCCGTGTAGCCTTCTTGCAGCCGTAAGTCTGTAGGAGGGGCTGCTGCTCTGGTGCGGCTGTCTGATGGTGGCACCGAGGGCTCTGGCCTTCTGCTCTGCCACCCGTCCCTCGTGTATTCCTTCATGATTGCAACATGGCTACTGGGTGGCCCGTCTGCGTTCAAAGGCAGGAAGCAGGCGGGGAAACTGAGTATTGAGTTTGTTTAGCTCTGCAGTGGGGAGAAGGGAGAAGGGTTGGGAACGTCCAGTGAGCCATCTGCCTCATTATCCGTCCCACTTCTACAAAAGCAAAACTGGGACTCGGCATAGTCAGTACTTGCCCAAGGGTCACACTACTGATAGTTGCAGAGAAGAATTTGAATATTTATCTGTTTCAGTTAACTTCACGGAAGTTGTTCAATAAGCATTTCTTATTGGCTGAGGGCCCTCGATAATGCGCATAACTGCACCGTCCTCATGCGCACCTCTATTCAAAGATCTCCGGCTGCTTCCTGTATGCCAGCCCTGGACTGAGCACTGGGGGTCCAGAGAGGAACCAGGAGGACACACAGATGATCCCAGTACAGGATGGTAAGGGCCCCACTGAGCTGGCGAGCGAGAGCAGATGGAGCAGAGCATCAAGAGCTAAAGCTGGGAGATGCACCTCGCCCAGTGTCACCACCTAGAAAGTGGTAGAGGAGAAACTCAAAATCTGAGTTGTCTCCTTAAGAGCTGAAATTCTGCCCTCTCCCCCTGCAGCCCTGCTGTGCACAGCAGCCCCTGGAGTGAGCGGCTCTGGCACCTAAGTAAGAAATGCACCCTGGCCCAATGTAGGTGGTTTCTGAACGACGAGGATTGGCACTCACAGCATTCCACAGAATCCATGCCCCGAGCTTACTGACAATGAAAACACTGCGTCCACAGAGCAGCTCCGCCTGAACACCTCTGGCTGCCGCGGCAAGCTACCACAGACTGGGGGCTTAAACAACAAATGTTTGTTTTCTTACCGTTCTGGAGGCTGGGAGTCCAAGGTTAAGGGGCTGTCAGGGTTGGTTTCTGGTGAGACCGCTCTGCGTGGCTTGTGGATGTCCGCCTTTTCGCCGTGTCCCCACACGGCCTTTCCTCTATGTGCATTCAGAGAGAGAGAGAGCTCTCTGGTGTCTCTTCCTGGACTTACGAGGACACCCGTCCTATTAGATTAGGACCCCACTTGTTATGGCTTCATTTAATGTTAAGTACCTCCTGCAAGGCCCTATCTCTAAATGTAGCCACAGTGTGGCTTAGGGTGTCAGCATATAGATTTGGGGGCACACAGCTCAGCCCTTAACACCTGTCCAGTGATTTTACAAATATTTTGGTTCCATCTCAGTGAGGCCCAGCACAGTGTGGATGGCTATCTGGATCACCCACATGCTAGATACTAATTTTCCTCCACTGCTGACCATTTCCCCCACTCTACTGAGTTCCTTCAGCTCTCCACTTCTCCTGTAGATCAGGTGGAAGGAAATGCCAGTTTATCACAACTCAGAAAAACCTGAGCTCAGCCCTTAGTTTCTTGCTGAAGTCTTTTCTTTGCATCCTTCCGCTGTGGAAGTTGAAACTGCCGGATACTCAGTACCCCATCTCCTTTGCACCAACCAAGACCATCCCTGGCTTAGCCAATCAGACACATTGATTTGAACTGCCAGCTGATGAAGCAGAGGAGGAATCCTGAAGAAGCCATTCTGGCAAGGTGTTCACAGCAGCAGCAGCTTCCCAAGGTGGCAGATCTGGCAGCGACATCTGAATGTAACATCAGAGAGCTGGCAATGCACTCTGCGGTGTAAGTGCCATGTGTCTCCATGGCGGCAGCCAGGTGCTCTCCACTGGGGTTCTGCCGGATGGTTTCCAACTGTCCCAGCTGTCTGGTCTCCAGGGCTCTCTCATATACTCTGTGTGCTACTTGATGTCCTACAACAGATTCCTTGTCTGTGTACATTACTCAGAGTAGATTTCTGTTGCGTGCAACAAAGACCTCTGGCTGATGCGGGCATGACATCTGGAAGGGCATGCAGGCACTATCTATTACTGAAAAGAATAATAGTCTTACTACTAGCTTACTATGAAACACAAAAGATGCCACTAACTTCCTTTTTTCATAAATAACCTTTTTATTTTAGAATAGTTTTAGACATACAGAAAAATTGCAAACACAGTGCAGAGAGTTCTCATGTACTTCACACTCAGGTTTCTCAATCACTAACACCTTATGTTAGTATGGCACAGTTGTCACAGTTCGTAAACCACCACTGACACATTCTTACTAACTAAAGTCAAATGTTACTCAAATTTCTTGTTTTTACCCAATATCCTCTTTCTGTTCCAGGATCCCATCCAGGATACATTTAGTCCTCATGTCTCCTTAGGCTCTTCTTGGCTGTGACAGTGTCTCAGACTCTCCTTGTTTTTGATGATCAGTTTTGAGGAGTACTGGTCAGGTGTTTCATAGAACTTTCTATTGGGATTTGTCTCGTGCCTCTCTCATGGGTAGCTTGGGGCTATGAGTTTGGGAGAGGAAGAATAGAGAAGCAAATTGTCATTCTCATCACATTATATCAAGAGTACATCCTACCAACATAATTTATCACTGTTGATGTTGGCCTTGGTCAGCTGGCGGAGGTTGTGTTTTTCAGATTTCTCCACTGTCAAGTTGTTTGTTTACCCCTTTGCACACTGCCCTCTCTGGGAGGAAGTGACTGTACAGCTCCCAAATGAATGGGCAGGGAGTGATGCTCCACCTGCTGGAGGGTGGGGTATCTATATACACTGTTTGGAATTCTTCTGTGTGGGAAATTTGTCTGTTCTCCCCATTAATTAATTTATTTAATCATTTACTCATACCAGTATGGACTCACAGATCTTTCTTTTCTGTTTTGGGTTATAATCCAGTACTACTTTATTTATCTTGTTGCTCCTGTGACCCATTGACATACCCTTTCAGAAAAGTGGGTTTTGAATTTAATTTTTAGTCCTTTTTCACTTCTTGGCATTGTAAGATGCTCAAGGCACATCTTATATATTTTCTGCACCATCCTAGGATGAACCATATTTCTAAGGAGCCTTGGTCCCTTTTGCTGGAGAAGAGGACTGGAAACCAAAACCTGGGTGCTATGTCTGTTTCTGACTGAAGAACTGTTGCCATTTTTAGCCCTCTGGTCTGAGAAGGCAAGGAAATACATGTGTGTAAAGTGGCCTGTGCATGTACACAAGCCGATAAATTTGTCTATCTGTGACTGTATTAAGCTAACCATAAATTAATATTGATATCTCTAACTCTAACTTATTACTGCATGGATCATTCTAAGCTTATCCCCTTCTTACCTTTAAACCTCACTCCAACAGTGAGAGACCACCTGGCTCCCACCACCTGCCTTCCCTTTACTTAATTGTTCAGTTTCAGTACATGTACAGTGGCTTCAGCTTTGTTAGCCTTCAGCTCCATGGGAAACAATATGCCATTCTTCTTGCCTTTAGTTTTACAGATACTGCTAATTTCCACAGTTACTTAGGGCAGCACCTTTGGCTCTCATCTTTCTGTGCAAAATTCCTCTTTTCCCCTGTTTGTCACATTTCAGTTCATGTAGAGTCAGCCTCAGTCTCCAGACCCCTTCTTTTCTCCTGTCCTCCCTTCTTCTTTTTTACTTTTCTTTCCTGTCCCTGAAGCCCTGGTTTCATCCTGATAGCCCTTTATCTGGTGTAGACTAAGGAATACAGGTTTGGTCTCTATCCTGAAGGAGCAAAGTGAGTTCTTACAATCAGGGGTGATGCTCCATAGACCTCTGGAGGACAAGGGCCAGGGTTCCAGGTTCTCTAATGGATAGGTAGGGAATAAAGTTTCATAAAGAAACTATTATCAGGCAGCTGTGTCTGGGGAGGTCCCTTCCTGTGCACTAGGTGAAACCTAACCAGATGGGGGAGGGTTCTTGACTCTGATCGAGAAAGAATTTGTAAGATAAATTCTAGCCAAAATAAGCAGGCGAAGAGAGGCAACAAAGGGCCAGGTAGTTTATTTGAATGCAATTCCCTGGTGAGGTTTCTCAGTCTACAGAAATGGAGGCTGGGAAAGTCGTGCGTAAGTAGACCTGCAGTGAGTTTTTAAAGAAGGTAGGGAGAGGCAGAGCTTAGATTTATAGCGGCACGAGGATTGGCTAGCCCAAGGCACATTTTTCAGGTTGGTAGGGGGCAGCAGCTGGGGACTTTGGCACGTCATCAGTGTCGGATGTGCTCCCCCCTCCCCCCAGTGCCTTCAACCTTACAGAATTCTTGAACAGGTCAGTTGAGTGTAGGAAAGGAAAGAACTCATTAAAGTAAGAGTAGAAATGAATGTCAACAGTGATGCAGGCAACAGAGAGAAAGGGAGAACGTAGGGAGGAAAGGGAAGTTCGTTGAAGTCCTGCTTGACAAGTAAGGCAAATTCCTTGCCAACTCCTAAAGCCAGGGTCTCCTGGCATCCTCTGGTGTCCAGTGTCTGCTTTTATCTGCATGGCATGGGAACTAAGCCCCCACCACCCCAGGATTTGGGGTGGTTGCAGAGCACTGGATGGAGTGAGATTATGTTCTGAGAACTTCCATTTCCCTACTGATCTGAAATGAAACGGGGAGAGAGAAAAGGATTGTGTTAAGACTAGAAAGCTGAATGAAATAGCAATGTGACAGACATTTACCACCAGAGATAGAGGCTGGAGAGTTCTTGTCTTTCTCATGGAAGAGTGTTCAGAGACAAGTGCAATGGATTTATGCAACAACAAAGTTTATGTGATGTAGGACAGTACCTAGTCAGACGGGAGTGCAGGCGACCTCAGAGGGGAGGTGCACTTAAGAGTTTAGGGTTTGGGGTTTTATAGGGCCTTTTGGGTAGTGGTCAGCATAAGGCATGATGTCTACAGGTGATTCATAATTCCTTTGAAGTTTTGTTTTAAGAATAGGGTTATTTAGGTGACTGTGTTGGTCCAGATCTCGGCCTTCTTTATACACATAGGTTCATTTACACCTGGGAGGTCTACCTCCTGTCCTGGCTACAAAGTTACTTAATTGATGAAGGAGCTGGAAGATCAGCATATAGATTAAGTTAAAGCATAAACTGAGCCTTTTTCATAGGCTAAATAGATTTTTACAATGGCATGACCCTTGTCCCATTTCTCTGCCCTATTTCAAAACTATGAAACAAGGAAAATGTTCTCTTTCTAATGTTCATGGCCTCTGAAAGCATTACTTCAGTATGTTATTGTGGTAACAACTACCATCTGCAGACAGGAGGATGGAAAGGAGGAAAGGGGGTGGACAGGAACAGAGGCCATCGCGACAACTGGAAGATGAGGACTGGCTGCAGGGGTGTGGGGGCCAGTCACGCCACAGCCACGCCACAGTTCTAAGGACATGGGTTTTCCAAAATCAACTCATTCGTAGAAACAAAATTTCATTTGTCTTTAAACATTATGTTCTTCAAATTTCTCTACTATGTTTATTTACAAAATATCACCAGAGTATTGTAATACTTTGAAAAATCACCCACTCTTCCCTGAAAGGTGATCTAAGTAACATTCTTATAATAATCCCTGTGGCTCTGGGGTAAGGATGCAGTTTGAAGTGGCCTCCCTCACCAGTTCTGTCCCTGGGGACATGGAGGGTGCCTGACAGCTGAGCATTTCCTGCTTTTGATAAGCACCTTTCTTATTCTAATTTCACCTTTCCTAAAGTAACTTTTCCAGCTTCCCCCTCTCACTCCACCCATTACATCCCTGTTTAAACAATGTCTATTCAGACAGCTTGAGAACAATGATAATTTGGGTTGGTTTAATCGGGGAACGGAAACCTGTAGAGGGTCTTATCTGGGGTGAGCGTCTCAAGCATCCAAGATTATCTCCCTGTCACCTCGTGACCCATCTTCTTCGTGCCACCTTTTAATTTTGGTAGCAATTACAGAGTATATGGATAATGCCCATTAGCATATTCATGGTCATCTCTTCATATTTATTGTCAGCACAACTCATTAATCTTCATCTACTTTGTGTGCTTGACAGCTCAATCTATTTTGCAATCTCTGGGAAGCAGCCATAGCCCCCTAAAGCCTTTGTTTTCCTGTAAATAAACTGTGTTGGGGCCCTGAGGACAATGGTGCACCCTCCGATGATTGACACCAGCCACGGCTACTAATCAGGATGGGACTTCATTGCCAGCTGAGTCGAGTGCATTATGGGGCCATTGTTCCGATGCTGCCAGGGCAAGAACACACACAGCCAGTCACCTTCGCAAGATGGGCTGATTGTTCTTCAAGATTAGACCGAGTTGCCTTATTATCCATCCCAGACAACAAGGCATCTCACCCAAACAGACGCATTTGTGGAACTGCCGGTACACTGGCCAGATTTGAATTGCTAATGTGTAATCTGCCCAGCACAGATGTGCAATGAATATTTGGACGTTGTTTTGCCCGTCAGTCGAGGAGGCTGAATTGATGAGGTGATGAGTATTCAGTGATGGGTCTTGGACATTGGCCAACAGCAGAGTTGGAGCACTTGAGCCCACAGTAAGCAGATTACCCCCCAAAGTGCCTTTGCTGTAAATTGGTGGCAAATTCTGTTACAGAGACTGGTGGAAAGTTTCCTTTCCTTTCTGGTGAATTAGATGTTTTGTTACGTGTTTCAGACTTGGGAAAGGTATAGAAGTTGCCTCCATTGTGCTCTTACCTGCCAACTCTTAAGGTTGTGAGTAATGTGAAGATGACTGTGTGGGTTTGAATTTGCCATTTTCTAGCTTATTTTCTCAAGCTATTTGTGCCTCAGTTTTCACATCTGTTAAAATGGGTTGAAAATTTCTATCAACCATATAGAGCTGCTGTGATGATGATGATGAGTTGATATACACAGAATAAGTCCTAGAAGGGTGCCTAGCTCATAGTAAGTGCTCAACAAATGTTAATTACTACCATATTATTGATCATTTGCTTTTTCTTAACACTACTATGGTCAATTAGCTTGGATGCACTGGAAGTAAAGCTGACGCATCTTCATCACCTCAGGATGTCTCATGGCCTTTCCTGTGCTACTTTACCTAGTACATTTCCAGTTGTATGGAACATTTTCATACTTAGATGGCCACAGAATCCTTTTACCTGAAGCACCTTTTACAGTTTGTTTTCCCCAGAACATACTATGGGAAAAGCTGCCTAGAATATAACACAACATTTGCAAAACTTTGAAAGGAAAACATTAATAATGCAAATGTGTATATTCTCTCTGAAAAATGTTACTCCAAGGTGTGTTCTACATGAAGGAAACAATGACTCTGAAGTAGGAACACAAGGATGGTAGATAAGAATTTATAAGAAGCTGAGACCAATCGATCATACTGAAGTAAGTCTAAACAATTGTAGCAAGCATCTTGTCTAAACTGACATATAAAAGTTTAAAATATTTGACAGCAATTATTTACATTGAAATAATGGGATAACAGCATATGTCAGTGAGGATCAAAAGAATGAAGATGGGAAGAGAAAGCAAGTCTCTTTTTTAAGGAAAAAAAAAAGGAAGGTTATACCTATACAAGGTATAACAAAAGCAACTCCAGTAATCCTTAATGAAGCATTAAAGGCCAGCACTCTAAGACATGAAGGGAAAAAAACCCTGAGTCCAAGGTTTCTCTGCTTGACAAATCAAAAAAAAAATCAAAGTTAGAAAATGGGTAAAATATAATTATTCAAATGTGAACAAAATCCAAGTCAGGTCTGGGAAGATTAATATAAAGAATGCATAAGTATACAAGTCAAAGAGTATCAGACTGTTAACAGTTTCATTTATTTTTTTCCAGTCCTTTGCACATGGTGGGTTCTACGTGGATATTAGCAAGGTTTTTTTGTGGAAGGGGAAGCAATGGGCAAAAGGTATGCGGAAGAGGATGGCTTGTCTGCCAGGGTCCCTGGTGTTAAGTTGTTAAGGAATCTCCATTTGGAAAACTGGGGAGGACGCATACTTTTATCTGCTGGACTCAGCTTCTGGGAAGTGCTTCCCCCTGCTTCCTCTGTGCCCCCTGGGCTCCTTTCTCCCAGCTGCTGGGAGTTCCTGTAGCTGGCTAATCCTGGGGGCTGGCCACAGGTGATGGGAGCCAATGGGAGCCTGGCAGACAACACAGAACTGTGCTCCCTGACCTGCAAAATTAATTTAAGAAGACACCAGTGCTGAGAAGGGCCCATCACAGCCCGTCACTGATGTCTTTTCAGACTCTGAAAGAGTGCTGGCTCTTCTTGGTGGCGGAGATAGTAAGATGGTGTCTGGGCTGCTACAGGTGCCCATGCCCTGCCATCAGGAAGAGACTAGTCTCCAATGAAATACAGTGAAGTCCTGTACCAAGAATGGTGTTCTGGTGGCATTTGACTTCCTGGTTGCATTTGAACCTCAAGCCTAGGTACATCCCTGCACTTCTGGTTTCCTTCTTCTGCCTAAGCTAGAGTTGGTTTTCTGTCACTTGCAACCAAAAGAGTCTTGACTAATACAGTTACATTGTTAAAAATTTTAAATAGTGGTATGTATGCCCTGATGTATACTGTATTACTCTATTGAACTGAAGTGTTAAGTTAGGTTTCCAGGTCCCACAATGCAAAGGGATCACACAAATTGGCCAAGAGCAAGCTGGTCAACACAGTAATTTGGTTTGAAAATAAGCATTATCAGTTAGTAATTTTTTTTTGAAAATGCTTTTTTTTTGGTGTACTGCTAGGCAGTTTTGCAGCCTTTTTATACATCTGTTTTTTTCTGATTTTTCTGCTTTTGCTTTAAAATTTTTAATACTTGCTTTTTGAATTTAAAGTCTATGATTTTTCCCTTAGGATCTTGCAGTAGCAAAAAGTTGGAGCAATCTCAATGTATAATAATAAAGGATTACTTCAAAAAACTATATAGCCCAAATAGGGCCACAGTTTGAAACACAAATGTCTAAAAATATGTTATAAAAACATAAGTGATTGATATTTTATACTTTTATGTTCAATTTCCCTCTTATGAGAAAACCAACTCATGGAGTATCAGAAAATATAAGCAAACATAAGAAAAATTTAATGCATACTAATAATCACACTCACCTGGGGACAATGAAGAGTTGCAATAGTTCTTAGGGCCCTGGAACTCAAAGTTAAGTAATACAGAAAAGCAAAGGCTAATCTGATTTCATCATTTTAGCCCCCTATTCTAATTCTGCCTGCCATTTTTGGGTGAGTGGCAGGTCACAAAGGTTAAGTTGCAACTGTGTTACATCTGTGTCCCCCCAGTAAAATCCTAACACACACTCCCTGAAAGTCTGATCTAGGCTGTATTTGTCTCAATGGCCTAGTGACAGTACTTCTTACAAGGTGTTTCAGCATTCACTTGTGGGCATATTCTGGGTCACAAGGCCAGTTTGCTCGTCCTGTGAGCCCCACCCAATCCCCAGTCCTCTCGACATGGACAAAGTGCTGGTTCCGGCAGCCCCTTGGCTCAGGAGCCTGCGTGGTTAGATCCCTCTTTATCCTCCCTCACATGGGCTGCTATTTAATCAAGGAGGACAGCTTGGAAACTGGGCCTGTCACTGGGAAAGCTCCTCTCCCCTCTGCTAGCAGGCAGGAGGGCACTGGTATCTGGATGGTGGTGCCCTCACAGGCTGTTGGGGACACAGCTGCAGGGGCTGAGGTTAGAAATGAAGTAAGCAGTTCAAAGGAAGTGGCAGGAAAGAAGGAGTTTTTTGTAAAAGTGGAACTGATGTGAGGGGGTTCAGAAAGAAGTTACAAGTCTGTAACTGTCGCTCTGTGTGACCACAGGCAGATCCTTCTCTTTTTGGGCCTGTTTTCCCATCTGTGTAAGAACAAAGTAGGTTTGGGAACCTCTGGGGTCCTACTCAGCTGAGTGTATTTGATTCTGGGAGTTGGAAAAGTGAAGAAAGGTCACAGGACAGTTGGTGGTATTGGCTGAGGTGGACAGAGAAGAGCTCAGGTGCCTCATTTCCTCGTGGAAGGAGCCAGAACCAAAGGGCGGAGTGGAACTCGTGTACTGGGCAGGTCAGAAGGTGGAGGAGTGTTTATTGAGGAGGCATCTGTAACACAAACCAAAGAACTGTTGGCTGGGAGTCAGAGACCTGGGTTTGAATTACAGTGCCAGGGCTTCAGCTCAGCTTTCCTAGTGTAACCATGGCTACAGGGACTACCTGGAAGGATGCTGTGAAAAGGAAACAAGACAGCCCAGAAAGAGTTCCACAAACTCTAAAGTCTGTGATATTTACACTTACCAAATGGGGACAAGCTGAGAAATTTTGCACGTGCAGTCCTTAGTGGATCAGGGGACCACTGGCTGCAAGCCTGCTCATTTCTCTTTTCAATTGTGTGCCTTTGGGCAAGTCTTTCATATTTCTGAGCTGTTTTGTGTACAAAATGGGGGATAATCATACCCACCTCATAAGACTGCTTTGAAGCTGATAAGCGAAAACAAACAGCAGAGCCTTTCTAAGCCTGAGGAGCTGAACAGGCCCAAATGCAGTGCTGCAGAGGACCTCAGTGCAGACTCCTGTGTGAGGAGCTGGTTTGGGAGAAGGCAGACTGAAGAACAGTAAGGTGCTTAGACTTCAGAATCAGAGAATCTGGAGGTGGCCTGCCCCTCCAGGCTGTATGACACAGGAACTTGGCTCAACCACATTCATCCATAAAGGTTAGAATACCTATGCCTCAGAGCTGTCAGGATTCAATCAGCTGTTTGCTATGCAGCTTGTTAGGCCCCACAGTTACTGCTAGAGGGATTATTACCCACACAGCCCTGGAACATTTCACTTCAGCGTTCCATACTGCTATCTTCCCTAATTGCAGTTTAGTTTTGGAAGCTGTGAACACCTCCTATGGGCAAAGCTCCATCCTAGGTCCAGGAGCCAGGAGTGACTGCATCAGAAGCTGGAAGCTCCTGGCAGGCAGGGTTCTGCATCCCTCCCAGACCTGTGGTCTTACTGTCACCTGCTGGAGTTTAAGACAACGAAGGGAGTTAAACTCAAGGTCCATGAACCCATGAAGGTCATTCTGGAAGGAGCTGCATAAAAATAGTCAAATAGGCCAAAGTTTTTGTGCTTTGAATGGGTAAGCTCCAGTTCTAGATCAGAGCGTGACCGAGTCTGTCCTAAGCCAGTGGTCACAGCCACCAGGCCTTTCTGGAAAGGCTGCAATTTCCTGAGACACATGCACCAAGCCACAAGATGGGGATGACTTACTTTACTGGATGGTGAGCTTTCACAATGCCAAAGAAAAGAGAACTCAAGCTTCATTCTGTAGAAGACTCAACATATTTGACATCCTCATTTTAGAGAATTCCTTTTCAGTACAGTTCCATTAAAATACTCCTGTGATAAATTATCACCTGAAATTTCATCCTCTTAAGACTCCCCAAAGAAAGTAATAGTACAACATGGAACCTCTAGTTTCCAATATCCCCAAATTGCAAAATAGCTAACATTTATGTAATTTATAGGATATACTTTATATAGATCATGGTAATACATTGTAACTACTCTATGGGGAAAGCAGAATAGTGCAGTTATCCCATTTTACAGATGAAGAAGCTGAGGCACAGGGGACAGTGACCATGTAGGTAGGAGGGTTGATTCGGGAACTACAGTGATCCTTTCTCATTAAGCTATGAAGCCAAATTGATCAACTTTAATTATGATACACCTAAATGATCAAAACTAAGTAAGGCACAATAATTTGTCCAAGGGAGGCTGTTAGGCTCTCAGGTGCATTCTTTCAGTTGATTAATGTAGTGCCTTTGGCTAGTGATCTTTGTTGTTCTTAAAAATTGAATTTACTTTTAAAGCTATGTTGAAAAGTGCTTTATGTTCATTTGTATGTACACCAACAGGTAAATAATGAACCATAGCCTGATTAGTGTCATTCAAGAGCTAGAGTACATGGAAAGGGAGGATCAATTCCAGTTTGGGAGATGGGGAGAAGGTCGACAAAAGCTTCCCAGTCATGGCATTTGAGGTAGGCCTTGGAGGATAAAAAGCATTTGTGTTACACTTAGTAGGAGCTTACTTAGTAAAAAACAAATATTAAAAAAACTGATGACATGGAGAAATAAACCTTAAGCTGCACACTATGTGCATGACAATATTCCATCTTCATTTCAACAGTCAGATTATTCTAGGTTCCAACTTCAGGCTTGGCTGTCTATATTCCTAACAATACCAAAATAGATCACAGAGGCCCAAAATGGATATTTTATTGTCTTTTTCTAAGACAAACATCTTTTTGGTCACATCTCAGTGTGCAAAAAACATAACAAATCATCTTTGTAAAAAAATACTTATTCTTGCTCTGGATCCAGGCAGAGGAATGACTAACAAAAATTTCCAAACAGAGGACAGTGACCATGTAGGTAGGAGGGTTGATTCAGGAAGTACAGTGATCCTGTTCTCATTAAGCTATGAAGCCAAATTGATCAACTTTAATTATGATACACCTAAATGATCAAAACTAAGTAAGGCACAATATGACGCCAAATTTATAGGCAGAACAATGATCCAGAGAAACTATAATTAAATATTCTGCTGAACATGGGATTGCACCACATTTTTACCTTAATCAACACTGGTATGACTTGGAATAATTACAGCACAAAAGATACTGGTTTCCTGAAAAAGTAGGCAGGGAGGTGTGGTGTATAGGAAGGTGGCTCAGATTCAAGTATATTTATTTATTTTTTTAAATTTCTTCTGCACTAGATTCTAGGTTTCATTTTTGGTTTCAAAACTGGGTCTATGATCTACAAAAATGATAAGACACAGCATAAAGTCTTTAAAAATTTCATTATACCAGCAGTTTGGTGACATATTGGTAGAGTTGCTCTTTAAAAGCTTCAGGGGAAAACTTTTCTTTCACCCTGGCTCTTCCAGCCAGTCCCATTGTGGCTTTTAAGGAAGGTTCATGGATAAACTTTTCCACTGCTTCTGCAAAGTGCACTGGGTCAGGCTCACACAGAAACCCTGTGACACTGTGTGTGATGGACTCCAAAGGCCCTCCTGAGTTAACAGCAATGACCGGGCACTGCATGTACATGGCCTCCAAGGGGACGATGCCAAAGTGCTCATTTCTTGGTGTGTAGAGCACACAGGTACAGCCATGGAGCAGTGAGATTTTCTGTTTGTCTGAGAAAGACCGCAGGAAGGTCACATACTGGCCAAGGTCAAACTGCTGGACCATTGTCTTCAATTCCTGATAGTGTTCCACATTCTCCAGGACTCTCTTGTCGTAACCACCTGCCATAATCAGATGAACCTTGTCCCAGTCTTGGGATGTCAGTCTTCCACGCAGCTTTACGAGGGCTTCCAGTGCCAAAGTCAGGTTTTTCTTCCTTTCATATCTGTTGATGGAGAGGAACAGGAATTCTTTCCCCTTGGGGACTAGGTCATCGAGCTTTTCAGGAACAGCTGAGTCAAAGCTGGTGACATTCAGAGATGGGTAGAGGACATCAGGGTCTATGTGAGACAAGGATTTGAATGTTTCTTTAAAAATGGCAGCTGTGAACTGGCTGTTGACCAAGATGCAGTCTGCCATGCCTGTGGTATATTCCTCTATCCAGTCAATCGGGGCCCTGTATAGACGTTTAAGAAAAGAATCTCTCCTGGTGAGCAGCAGATCTGGGAAGTGACAGTAAAACAGGATCTTCTTACGCCGTCTGGCCAGCTTGAACACTGGGATACAGGCAGACACCTAGCCGAAGCAAAAATCAAAAGCAGATACAGTGACTGGTCAACTCAACTTCTGCCTAAAGCAGACACCCACCCTGCCTGCTAGCCTATGGGCTTCTCAGGTGCAAGGTCTGATTCTGCTTTGTGTTCCCCCAGACTCTTACCCAATACAGTGTTTGGGGTATAGAAGGCTGGCAGACAGTTGCTGGCTGTGTGCTAAGGAATGAAAGCTGCAATTCCAGTGGTTTCCTCTAGACCAGCACTGTTTCACAGAAGTGAAGATCTAGTAACCACATTAACATTTTTTAAAAGTGAAATTAACTTTAATGTATTTCACTTACCTAAAATATTATCATTTCCTAAAGTAATTGGCATCAAAAAGTTAATGAAATACTTTTTCCCACATTAAATCTTTAAAAATAAGTTGTGTATTTTAGTTAAAGCACATCTTAGGTCAACTAGCCACATTTCAAGTGCTCAGTAGCCCTACGTGACTACTGGCTACCCTACTGGACAGAGCAGCTCTAGGACTGTTCTCCTCCTAAAGAACTGAATGGATGAACTAGAGTAGTTTTAGAGCACAGGCTCTGGAATCAAGATTGCCAGGATTTGAATCTCAGCTCTAGCAGATCATGATCAAGTAATCTACCTCTCTCTGGGCCTGTTTCTTCTACTGTAACATGGTGACAATTACAGTTCAGAAAAACCTGTATTTTTTTGTGATTATTAAATGGACTAGTATATGTAAAATGCTTAAGAATTTAGCACATAATATGTGCTCAGTAAATGTTAACTATAATCATTACTGGGCATGAACTACCTGCTGGCATTCCCAGAAACTTTCCTGTTGGATAATCTTTACAAATTAGTCTACAGCTCACTTAATTAACACTGGCAGAAGGTGAGCTTTAGGGATATTAGGGATTTCCCAGAGCTATTTAGAAAGTAGCAGGTATGGAACTTGAATCCTGGTCTTCTACTTCCAAGCTCAGTTTTTTTTCTATCTACTACACTATAGTCTTAGTGGCCTTGTGCTTAATGACAATTACACATGCAGGATGTTTGGTAAATGTCCACATTTCTTAAAAAGAAATAGCTTCTACACAAGCAAGGATGATCAAAAGTAACTTGGAAGAAACAATTAAAGAAACACAAATACAAATGTGATGTGATTTCCACCTATCAGTTTGGCAAAGATTAAAATGGTGATATCCAATGTGCACTAGGCCATGAATAATAGGCTCTATCACACTGTGAGACAGCAAAGTGACACAATCTCTTTGGAAGGCAAATCTGGCAATAACTATATTTAAAATGAATTCTTATTTTTAGCAATTTCCACAAACTTATTTCTAGCAATTTACTCAAAGGATATGCTTGCAGAAGCACACAAAAAAAGGTACAAGGAAGTTCACTACAACACTGATCTTTTAAAAGAGAATGGTCATAATATAGTATCTTTTAACAGAAGAATGTATAAATTATAGCACATTTGAACAAAACTGGATTTTCCAGCCCCATGATGAAGTGATTCTCCAATACTGGTATTATAAAGATGTCCCAAACAGAAACTTTTGGTGGAAAAAAACCACAACCAAGCTTTATCCCAAAGTAGGTGTATCATAATAAGAATTATAAACTCTAAGATGTATCTGTGAACACACATATGCTGGTGTAGCTACAATTTATGGAAGGATACAGGAGTAACTGTTAAGAGTGGCTACCTTTAGGGGGTGGGAAGTAGGATGGAGCTTTTCCATTACACTCTTTTACATTCTATGAATTTTTAGTCCCAAGTCAATGTTACTTTTTAAAATAAAGTTTTGGGGGAAAAAAGACAAAGAGTCTAGAATACCTAGAGACCAGATCCAGGGAGACATGACTTACCAAGATAAAGAACTTGGGTTTTTCTCCAAAGACTTAACAGGGAGGAATGTTAAAGTTTTAATAGAGGCATGACATGTTTAGCCTGGTGTTTTTAACAGGACATGACTGAGTCCTGGCTGCAAAGGCTACATAGAATGATGCATGCAGCCTGGTAGTCAACAGAAATAATGCAAAGAGGGTAGACATATGAATTACTCATTAGTAAAAGGTGGTTGGATGGCTGACTTCTAATGCTTGTATTTCTTGGAACCCCAGGGCCCACCTGCTTCAGATTTATAAGCCAGTGAAAATGCAGATTTCTCAACTAAAATTTATGACCGTGGCGTCCTCTAATCTGCAGCTTTAATGTGGCCACACTGAAGTTCTAGAACCAGTCTCACTCATCTCTGCTCCAATCTGTCAGAACCGCAGGCCGGCAGAGGTCACCAGAGGTCATGTATTGCGCCGCACAGGGTGACAAGAGGAGGCGCGGCGAGGATTGGGCAATGACTTCACTAGCGGCCGTCTCACCTGGTCGCACAGGACCACGTCGAACTCCTCATCGCCGAGGAAGAGCACATAGAGCGCCAGGTAGATCATGCGCACGTAGGCGCAGACGGCGGCGCCACGGCCGCCCCAGCCCAGGCTGCGCGGCAGCCAGTCGCCCGCGCAGCGCACAGGCAGCTCGCAGCTCTCGGCGAAACAGTGGCCCGGGTCGTAGTGCGCTGTCCAGATCTGCACGCTGCATCCGCGCTCCTGCAGCGCCAGCGCCGCATCCAGCACGAGCCGCTCGGCCCCGCCCACGCCCAGGTCCGGATGCAGGAACAGAACCGACGGATAGAGACCTGTATCCTGATTGTGGCCTCGCTTCTCCGCCATTGCACGGAAACTACGCCTGAGCCCTTATGGGCTTCCGCGCAGGCTCCTGGCGCGTGTTCCCAGCTGGCTACTGCGGAGCTGGCCGCGCCTCGCGGCGCGTGCGTCCGTTAGGCCACATCAGCGCAAATCTGTGGGCGCCTAGTAACTGCCAGAGAAAATTTCTGATCTGGCCGTGCCTGGATCCTTCTTTGATAGGGACTGAACTCTTTGAAGGATGCCATGATTCTGAGGGAGGAGACTGAAGATCTGTACTTCCCAGAGAGCAGCAGAACAAGTCTCCAGTAGCATAAGTTCTACAGGCATATAGTGGGGCAACCCACGCGTCCCTGGAGTCGGCGAGGACCCTGCCAGCGGGTCGGGGGCGGGGCCTGAGCTAGTCTCTTCCGCCCCTGGCCTTCAGTGCTTACCAGCTTTCTGGCAGTCAGTTTCAGTCCCCTGCCACTCTCCAGTCTCCAGCATGGTATGGCGGCTCCAGTCTCCCTTCCTTGATCCCCGCCTCTCCCAGGCTCCCCGACTCCTGCCTTACTTCTCTTCTGTGGCTCCCTCCCTCGCTTTGTCTAGCCTCCTGTGCAGGTGTAGGTCTCGGCCATCTGGGCTTGGGGTCAGGGAGCGGGCGGGGTGCGCTCACTTTTCTGTCTCATTGTTTCTTTGTAGCCTGGTCCGACTCCCAGCGGTACTAACGTGGGCTCTTCTGGGCGCTCCCCCAGCAAAGCAGTGGCCGCCCGGGCGGCGGGATCCACCGTCCGGCAGAGGTGAGGACAAAATGAGCCTCAGGCGACGTGGCCGTAGGAGCAGTTAAGGCCTCTTGGTCTAATGGGTCTCAGGAGGGAGGCAGTATTTTCTTTGCATTGCTCAGTTTTGGTCATTGATCTTAAAAAAATAAAGTTTAACTGGAATAGGGATAGAGGCAACTTTGAGAAAACTGATGTCATTAAACTGGTTTATCTGGACTGAGCTTCGTCTTTATATGCAGAGGTCCCAAACACAATCTAGCTTGACTTGTCTAATAAAAAACTGTCTCTACTTTCACCGATTATATCCCCTTATTTCCATATGTCAGTGTTATGCATTCGTTCCGTCCAGAACTTAAGCGTCATCTTGGATTTTTCTTTCCATTTCCATTTTCACTGCCCAGTTCAGCCCTTAACTTCTCTCTTCTAGACCGTTGCTTTTTCTGCCTAACTCCTCCTCTCCAGGTAATTTCCACAATAATCCATCCTTTGCTCTGCTTCTGTCACCCTTCTGCTTAATTTCTATGTTAGTTTCTCATTTGCTGACCTTTAAAAAGAACGGGTGGGTGGGTATCAAGGCTGGTGGTTGTTTTTTTTTTTTCAGCCGAACTGCCTCTCTTCATCTTTCTTGTGATCCACAACAGTAAATTTATTACTGTTTCTGAACTCACTAGATGGACACCCCCTAGTTTCTACTTATTCTTCACTCAGTTCAGTTATTTACTCTTGAGGTCTTCCTTGACTCAGAAAGTAGCAGTAGCTACTAGTCCTCTTTTCCTCCCAAAGCATTTTGTTCACATCGTTGTAATGCATTTGTGTTCCCATGTTTATCTCCTTCCTTAGAATTTGACAGAAACTGCCCATCATCCCTGATGCAATAAATGATGAATGAGTGAAGGAATCAAGCTACCCTGTAGTCTTGGCATTTTTGAAGAAACGAGTGGGGTTTTATCTAGAGAGGAGACTGAAGGAGTGTACATGATAATTACCCTTTAGGTTGTGAAGAGGGATGAGACTTTGGTTGCTGGCTACAATGGATAAGTCTAAAACTGATGATTTGAACTTACAGATTTCAGTGACAGATTTCAGCGTAGAGCAAAGAAATTATAATTGAACTGTCAGAAACGGTAAGATTATCCTGAACAGTGTGAGTTCCCTGTCACTGAGATGTTCAAGGTAATGCTGGGATGTACCAGCTGGACAGTGTGTCAGGCTGTAGTGTAGGTCTTTGGGCTTGGAGTGCTGCCTGTTCCCACTCTGGATTTCAGAGATTCTTTGTGCTGGATAGGAAAATGTACTGTGGGTACAGTCCTTGGGGAATGGGTCTAGTTACTGAGAACGGTGAGTACTGTGGCAGAGATGTTTGAGGGCTGTTCCACTATGTGCCTGTAGAAGTTATGGGACTCAAGACTTGCTCTGCCACTGTGTGGGAAGAACAGATCTTACATTTCCTTCCTTCGGATCACAGTATCCTTCAGAGTTCAGTCCCTATCAAAGGGAGGATATAGGCCATCTGAGAATTTGTAAAGAAAAAAAAAAGAAGTCACATATATATTAAATGTAAATATAATAAAATAACTAACTTAAAAATAAAATAACTGCTGCATAAGTGAAATGGAGAAATGAACATTTGAGGACAGATGTAGTTTTTAAGATGTGAGTGTTGTCATCTTTTAGAATTCACTGCAGCTGGGGCCTGTGTAACTAGACAGACAATGGTCATATGTATTGAGAGACTCTACAGTGTGCCCTTCTGGAATTTTGGCACTCTTTAAGTGTTACTTCATGAATGTAATGTTGAGAGGTACTGGCTGTCCAAGAGTATATCCTTGCTTTGTAAGTCTGTAAGAAAAACTTGAAGCTAACAGTTACTAATAATGCTTTGTATTATGCAGTCCACAGATTTGCATTTCCCGTGCTCAGTGAGGTAGTAGAGGTAGTACCTTGAAGAAGCAATTGTATGGGATTTAAGGCCAGGCTGGAATTGGAGTCTTTGCTCTGTTAATTCAGCATAAAAGGAAGTTGCTCTGAGGATGTAAAGGAGCAATAATGCTTTATAAACTGTAAAGCTATAAAATGCTACACAGTACCCAAGCAGGATTAATGGGAATCAGCAATCGTAAGATGATAGAACAGCCAAGGATATTAAGGTAGTCATCAAGTAGTTATTTAGGGAACATGCCAGACACTGCTCCAGCTCTGAGGCTATTCTGTGAACAAGATAGGCAGGGCTTAACTTCATGAACCTTATTGTTCATGAACCTTACAGAAAGGCCATAGGCAAGGCAAATAAGTAATGTAATATTGGGCAGTAAGGGCTGTGAAGAACGATAGAGCTGGGTGGGGAGCAGAGTGGATGGGCGTAAGGTGACCAGAGTAGGTCACACATGAGTAGAGACCTAAAAGAGGCAAGGGAGCGAATCAGGCAATGGCCTGGGAGGACCAGGCTTCCTAGACGCAGGAATGGTAAAAGTGTAAAGAATGAGATGGCAGTGAGTGTGGCCTCTTCAAGGAACATCCAGAAGGCCACCAAGTTGGAACATTAAAGGTTATTATGGAAACCATTGTGTTAGGGTATAGAAAGAGGGGGTCAGTTACACTGGCCAGAAGAGGAGGTAAAGTGGACCCTGAATAGAAATTTATGAGATTACAATGGGCTCTGTTAACCTTTACATAGCTTTCCAGTGGGGGGATGGGAGGTATTTTGAGTACATTTTGGTATTTCTAGGTGCTCTGATGATCAAATCCTCTGCTAGGTCCCATGTGCCAGCAGATGTAAGAAATCTTCAAAGAGACCACTGATTTCCTTTGGGGCTCCTGTAATTCCAGGAGACTTTGAAGACAGAAATGGACTTGGGAGGTTGTAGGAATGGTGGAAAGTTCATGGGTTTTAGTCCTGGCTCAGCCAGTGAGTTATCATATCCACACTGGCTTTACCATCTAGCTCCATTTTTTAAACATAAGGAGGAATAGATTAAGTGATGTGTATCCATGTGTGTGAAAGTTCTCCTAAGTGAATTACTCTGTAGATCCCTATACAATTATGTGTACTATAACAGTCAGTTTTCCTATAGAAACAGTCATATAAATGGAATTACAAGTTCTCAGGCTGCCATGTAGCCCATGATTAACGTGTCTGAAATATAATCTTTCTAGTCCAGTAGTCCCAAATCATTGTTTGAGACTGGATGTTTTCACAGTCCTAGCATGAACACAACTTGTTTTCTGGAACCCCACCTGGAATTGGCAGGGCAGCTGGGTGAGCTCCCGGAGCTCCAGCCCAGTGCTGCTTGTGCCCAGTTTGGGGTCAACGCCATGGTGGGGTCAGGGGGATCATGACCCCTGTTGGGAGGGCAGTGAGAAGAGAAGGTGGGGATAGAGTTTCACTTCTGGTTTTTCTAAGTGCCCCTCTCTTTTCAAAAATCCAGAATCAGCAGCCCACAGATAACTGGAATGGGGTTTTGAGGGAGGTTGTACTGGGATTTGGTTAATGGTGAGGAGCAGCGATGGGACCAGGCTTTCCCTTTCTCCTCTTTCCCCTTAGGATTTCTGTGTTGGTGATAAATGGGCTGAAGAAGATTTCTTCTGCCATTTCTCACACTTACTCTCAGGTTGTACCACTCCAGCACTGAGGCGAGATGAGGAGCGGGGTTGGAGGAGTGCCGTGTGGGAGAGCGGGGGCCGGGAAGGGTCCCCAGTGACGGAGGAGAGGAGGGAAGGGACTCCGGTGCCTGTTCTGGTCATCGGTCCAAGTGCAGGCTGGCTTCTGTGTGTGCTGGGCTGCCCGCATTCCTGCCCATCGCACAGGCCTTGCTCCCCTTGTGGGGGACAAGTTCTCGTTGGGGGTCTTTTGCATTTTCTCACATCCTTGCTCTCCAAGATCTACAGCCAGTATATCAAAGTAGTGAAAACAGATCACAAAATAATTTTTCACAAATGTATACTTCATTTTGGGATCAGGGGTTCATTATCTGACCTCACAAAGATACAGGTGAAGAGAAACGGAAATGAATGCTGTGTCCAAATGAGTCGCTGGTGTGTGGGGGCAAGTAGATGGGCTCTGGAGTCAGAACCGGACCCCCAGCCGGGCTGGGCCACTTGCTTCCTACGTGCTCTTAGGCACTTTATTCAACCTTCTCTGATACTCATTTTCCTCATTTCTACAATGGAAATGGTAACTGCTTTGCAGGGTTACTGCCTGCATTAGCATATTGCAGGTACACAGTTCTTAGGGGTTATGATCAGTGGAGTAAAAGCAAGAATTTAGGGGTACTAACAAAGAAAAAGGTTTTTTTTTTCTGGTTCTTCTAACAATATAATGACAGCATGTGTTACAATATTATAAGAGTCGCTAAGAAAAGGCTGTTTGGAAAATGTTTTCTCTTATAGGAAAAATGCCAGCTGTGGAACAAGGAGCGCAGGCCGCACAACCTCAGCAGGCACAGGGGGCATGTGGCGCTTCTACACTGAAGATTCGCCTGGCCTCAAAGTGTAAGTCCTGGCAGCAGACCGTGTTTCTGTTCAGTGTCACAGCTGTCTGGCAATGCTGTCTCTCTCTGCCACTAGTGGTGTTTGCTCTGATGACATTTATAATGTACAACGGCGTCATTTGTGCCAGGTGGGCTGGGTTTGCTTTGTCCATATATTACTAAGTTTCAGGCCTGGAATGACATCTCTTCATGGATTGAGTGAAAACAAAGGAAAATCTTCATGTAGCTTCAAAATAAATGGTGGGAATAGAGAGAACTGGAGGGAGAGTTGTTTAATTAGAAGAAATTGCTCATTTGGTGTTCTTGTCCCACACTGAGAAATACGAGTAACCATTTGACTAAGAGTTGGGTGATTTTTCAAAGCCCTCCTGGAGGCATTGGCTGATACTATTACAGCTTAATGGGAGTTTCTGCATTAGCACCGTGTTACCCAAAGTTCTTTGGCCTCCTTGACTTCTGTGGGTGCTGAGTAGATCCCAGAGGGTGAACATACCACTTTCAAGTTGTTTGGATGGGAAGTGGGCACCCGAGGGACCCCTGTCCTTTGCCTTCTTGCCTCACTTTCTGGGGTGTCTGGCGGTGTGTGGCAGACCTAATTCCACAGGTGACTGGTCAGATAGGCTCCAGAACACCACTTCCTACAGCAGCTCTCATTTGCACAGCACTTCAGGTTAGAGAGGCGAAGGTACGTGTCAGAGACAAGAACTGGACCCAGGTGTTCTGCCTTGTTCCAGTGCTGCCTGTCTGGTAGAAAAGAAACAAAGTTAGGTTTCATTTGGATTCATTTAGTTAACTTGGCCAGTAGCTTGACTTGGATCTCAATTTAGTTTATGAAGACATCTAGAATTCTTGAGATTTGGTTTTACTTACTGATTGCGCTTTGCTCTTATATTGAAGATAGGTAGGTAAGGTGAGCGTGTATTTAGGAAGTAGTTCTTGGGGTTGGGCATTATGTGAGTTGGCATTCCAACTACCTTTCGATTTCTGTTGGAGGTATTTTTTTTGGGTATTTCAGAGAGAAGTTTTGCCCCTTGCCCTTGAGGGTGCCCAGGGACTCATTCTGAACCATTCCCAAGAAGGTGGGGAAACCTGTTGGCCTTGCATGAGTCTGGCTTGTGCTCTGGGCCTCCTGCTGGTGTGTGGCCAGGCCTGCTGGTGCTGCCTGAGTCCCCCCGGGGACAGACTGGCTCCTCCTGGAAGTGCTGTAACCACAGACTCATCACACACCAGAGGGAGGTGTTTTTGGTGAAAGGACATAGTTAGGAATTCGTTATAGAGCCACAATGGAGCAGTCAGATGACACCTTGGAGCTGGTTGGCTCTTCTAGGAGTTTAGGACTCTTTTCGGGTTGGTAATAGCATTTCCTGAGAGCTTGCTATCACTTGCATTGTGTATGTATTAATTTCCTGAATACCTCAGCAACCCCCTGAAGAGGTAGTATGAGTATCCCTACCTTACCGGTGAGGAAAATGAGGCTTGGAGAAGGTAAGATACAGGGCCACGGTCACAGCTCCTGAGTGACCAAAGTGGTGTCCAAATTCCAGCACTTCAAGAGCTGCACCCTCAACTTTATGCCCTATGGCTGATGTTACTCTGACATGGCTTTGTATGATCATGTACAAGATGATGAAGATCTTGTCCCATGGACTTTTAAATTTGTTTTTACTCCTGCAATCACACACATTTTGGCAAAACAGAATAGTGTAGCAAGGATTGCCTTAACTATAAAGATGCCCGGGGTCTTTTCCAGTGTCCACTCTCCAGCTTTATGTGGGACATGAAGTGACATCCCAAATTCTCCAAAACCCAGTGTTGGGAGGAAGAGTCACAAAGGCAGCACCTGTAACATTTCACCAAAGTCAACACTCAACAGGTTGTGTAAAATCAATGAGTTCTCCTTTTAAGAAGCCCATTACTAATACTCTCCTGGAAAGGCATTTGATTTAGCAAAGGACTGATAAATAAACTCTATTTCTTTCCTATGATAAACTTTTAAATATAAATTAAACGTGTCACATGTTGCCTAGAATGTTTTCTGTTTGAATGTGGGAAGAAGTACCTTAAAGCAGTAAAATGAGCAGTATGTGTGGGATCAGAATCCTAAGTCAGGATCTGACCCTTTCATTCTGGCTATGTGTTCTTAGGCAGGTAATAATTAATCTTTCTGAGCCCCAGTTTTTCTTACTTATAAAATGAGATTAATATTTGTTTTGTCTATGTCGTAAACGTTAATCAAATGGAATCACGTATTTGAAAACAGCTTTGTAACTTTTAATGTGATACCTATCTTTGTATGCCTAGTATATTGTAGTCAGACAGTGAAGGTTGCCTTTAAATAAATACTAATTTTAAATAATATTCTGGTAATTGGATCATTTGCATTTAATGAGTTTGGGAAATTTTTCTTATTTGTGTTATGGAAAGTAGCAGTATGTGAAATGAGAGAGAGTAGCATCTCCAAGACATTAGATCATTGTATTTGTATGTATTGTAGTATGTTTTACTAAAAGATAAGATTCTTTCTTTCTAAGTAACCACAATGCCATCACCACACACTCTCAGAATAAACAGTAATAATTTGGGGAATATATGATGTAGATAATCTTAGATGACTCTTAGATGCTCCCCCTGCCCTTTTCCCCTAGGATACCTTTAGTGTTACAAATATAATAATGTATTATTACTAAAATTAAGCATGTCTTCTCTTCTTATTTCCAGTGGCCCTGTTCCAGTATTGGTTATGAGTCTTCTGTTCATTGCTTCTGTATTTATGTTGCACATTTGGGGCAAGTACACTCGTTCATAGATTCGGCTACATCCATCTGTTTGTCATCTGAAGGAGAAGGAAGAAAAAACTCAGCATATCTTGGACCAAAAGTATAGTGATTTTCTGTTCATGAGGAAGAAGTTTCCTGTAAGCTTACTATTTTACAGGGAACCTAATGAGAATTTATTTTAAGGAATCTGTTTTTTTCTATGGCTAATAAACTTTTTAATTCATTTATACCACATGTCATTGCTGGTATCTGACTGCTAAGGCCCTTAGTCTCTCTGCTTTCATTTTTTTTTTTTTTTTGAGAGGGCATCTCTCATATTTATTGATCAAATGGTTGTTAACAACAATAAAATTCAGTATAGGGGGGTCAACGCTCAATGTACAATCATTAATCCATCTCAAGCCTAATTCTCGTCAGTCTCCAATCTTCTGAAGCATAACAAACAAGTTCTTACATGGTGAACGAATTCTTACATAGTGAATAAATTCTTACATGGTGAACAGTACAAGGGCATTCACAGAAACTTTCGGTTTTGATCACGCATTATGACCTATAAACAATCAGGTCAAATATGAATATTCGTTTGATTTTTGTACTTGATTTATATGTTGATCCCACATTTCTCCTATTATTACTATTATTTTTATTTTTAATAAAATGCTGAAGTGGTAGGTAGATGCAAGATAAAGGTAGAAAACATAGCTTAGTGCTGTAAGAAGGCAAATGTAGATGATCAGATGATCAGGTGTGTGCCTATGGACTAAGTATTAATCCAGGCTAGACAAGGGCAGCAAGACATCCACGGATGCAGAACATTTCTCTCAAAGCAGGGGGGGTGAGGTTCTGAGCCTCACCTCTGTTGATCCCCAAATTCTCACCTGATGGCCCCCCTGCGACTGTGCCTGTCTTAGGTTGTTCCTCCCTTGAGGAATCTTACCCGTCTCTGGCTAACCAGTCATCTTCCGGGGCCATACAGGGAAATGTAAAGTTGGTAAGTGAGAGAGAAGCCATATTGTTTGCAAAGGTTAGCTTTTTACTTCTTTGCAGATTTATGCCCTGTGGCTTCTATGCCCAGCACTTGTCTCGAGGTATCTTTACCACCTGGAGGAATTATGATACTCGGTAAATTCGATATGAGGCACGAATTCTATTTAAGGGTTGTAATTAGGAAGGAAGAAGAAAAGCTATAGATGTAGCATATGAAGGAAACATGGGAGGATTGATTATTTCTTTGACATATCTTCTTGTATAGTACCTTAAGTATGTATAGGTTTTAAACTACTAACTAATTTGCACACACATATTAACATAATAGGAATACGGTGACATAAACAAAGCAAATCTATAATTACCATCCATCTCCAGTGAAGCCAAGAAAACCATTTAGGCACCCTAGGCATTTGTGAAAATTTATCTATGATATGATGGATATTGTCCAACTGTACTTGAACCATCAGACAAATTAAAGCAGCCCATTTCTGGGATCTGTTCACATCCCATATGTTCTTTTAACCATAGATAGTCTATAGTCATGAGATTTTGGAGTGCTACAACTTGCACCCCTCCCAACTCCTGGTTGAGTTCCAACAGTACAGATCCAGTCAAATTCGTTGTCTCTGTATGCACATGCCAGCCTAGACATCTCCCTCCTCATTCTTATGGCAAGTCCAGGAGACGGTGGGCTGGATGCAGCCACAACCGCAGCATCGTCCGGATCCCTGTGGAGGCTTTTTGATGATCATCCTCCGGCACAAGTCCTCCAGAGAGTGCTGATGCCGGAAGCTCCTCCTCTTATCGTATCTTAGTTCATTTTCTGGGTATCCAAGCTAGGCCTTGATCTTCTGCGTAGAAACAAACAGACCCTTTGCCCACACTTTGACATGCCCTCTATACCACTGTGCAGAACTCATTGGAGGTCAGCACACAGTAACTGCTTTTTTTTTTTTTTTTAATTAAGAGAAAGGAATGTTATCAGAAAAGAGTACCTCCATAGCTGATCATCTGACACCCTTTAAGTGATCAACATTAAGGATATTTAAAGCATGCATTGATCTTTGATTTAGCGATAGTTTTATCCTGTTAAGGAGTAATCCCCCTTTTCTTTCTTTTTTTTTAATTTTTTTAATTTTTAATCTACACTTACATGAAGAATACTATGTTTACTATGCTCTCCCCTCTATCAGGTCCCCCCTAACAACCACATTACGGTTACTGTCCATCAGCTTAGCAAAATGTTGTAGAGTCACTACTTGTCCTCTCTGTGTTGTGCAGCCCACCCTCCCCTTTCTCCCTCCCCCCCATGCATGCTAATCTTAATACCCCCCTTCTTCTTCCCCCCCCTTATCCCTCCCTGCCCACCCATCCTCCCCAGTTCCTTTCCCTTTGGTACCTGTTAGTCCATTTTTGGGTCTGTAATTCTGCTGCTGTTTTGTTCCTTCAGTTTTTCCTTTGTTCCTATACTCCTCAGATGAGTGAAATCATTTGGTATTTCTCTTTCTCTGCTTGGCTTATTTCACTGAGCATAATACTCTCCAGCTCCATCCATGTTGCTGCAAATGGTTGGATTTTTCCACTTCTTATGGCTGAGTAGTATTCCATTGTGTATATGTACCACATCTTCTTTATCCATTCATCTACCGATGGACATTTAGGTTGCTTCCAATTCTTGGCTATTGTAAATAGTGCTGCGATAAACATAGGAGTGCATCTGTCTTTCTCAAACTTGATTGCTGCGTTCTTAGGGTAAATTCCTAGGAGTGGAATTCCTGGGTCAAATGGTAGGTCTGTTTTGAGCATTTTGATGCACTTCCATACTGCTTTCCACAATGGTTGAACTAATTTACATTCCCACCAGCAGTGTAGGAGGGTTCCCCTTTCTCCACAGCCTCGCCAACATTTGTTGTTGTTTGTCTTTTGGATGGCAGCTATCCTTACTGGTGTGAGGTGATACCTCGTAGTTTTAATTTGCATTTCTCTGATAATTAGCGATGTGGAGCATCTTTTCATGTGTCTTTTGGCCATCTGCATTTCTTTTTTGGAGAACTGTCTGTTCAGTTCCTCTGCCCATTTTTTAATTGGGTTATTTGTTTTTTGTTTGTTGAGGCGTGTGAGCTCTTTATATATTCTGGACGTCAAGCCTTTATTGGATCTGTCATTTACAAATATATTCTCCCATACTGTAGGGTTCCTTTTTGTTCTATTGATGGTGTCTTTCGCTGTACAGAAGCTTTTCAGCTTAATGTAGTCCCACTTGCTCATTTTTGCTGTTGTTTTCCTTGCCCGGGGAGAAATGTTCAAGAAGAGATCACTCATGTTTATGTCTAAGAGGTTTTTGCCTATGTTTTTTTCCAAGAGTTTAATGGTTTCATGACTTACATCCAGGTGTTTGATCCATTTTGAGTTTACCTTTGTATATGGGGTTAGACAATGGTCCAGTTTCATTCTCCTACATGTAGCTGTCCAGTTTTGCCAGCACCATCTGTTGAAGAGACTGTCATTTTGCCATTGTATGTCCATGGCTCCTTTATCAAATATTAATTGACCATATATGTTTGGGTTAATTTCTGGTGTCTCTAATCTGTTCCACTGGTCTGTGGCTCTGTTCTTGTGCCAGTACCAAATTGTCTTGATTACTATGGCTTTGTAGTAGAGCTTGAAGTTGGGGAGTGAGATCCCCCCTACTTTATTCTTCTTTTTCAGGATTGCTTTGGCTATTCGGGGTCTTTGGTGTTTCCATATGAATTTTTGAATTATTTGTTCCAATTCATTGAAGAATGTTGCTGGTAATGTGAGAGGGATTGCATCAAATCTGTATATTGCTTTGGGCAGGATGGCCATTTTGACGATATTAATTCTTCCTAGCCATGAGCATGGGATGAGTTTCCATTTATTAGTGTCCCCTTTAATTTCTCTTAAGAGTGACTTGTAGTTTTCAGAGTATAAGTCTTTCACTTCTTTGGTTAGGTTTATTCCTAGGTATTTTATTCTTTTTGATGCAATGGTGAATGGAATTGTTTTCCTGATTTCTCTTTCTATTGATTCGTTGTTAGTGTATAGGAAAGCTACAGATTTCTGTGTGTTAATTTTGTATCCTGCAACTTTGCTGTATTCCGATATCAGTTCTAGTAGTTTTGGAGTGGAGTCTTTAGGGTTTTTTATGTACAGTATCATATCATCTGCAAATAGTGACAGTTTAACTTCTTCTTTACCAATCTGGATTCCTTGTATTTCTTTGTTTTGTCTGATTGCCGTGGCTAGGACCTCCAGTACTATGTTAAATAACAGTGGGGAGAGTGGGCATCCCTGTCTGGTTCCTGATCTCAGTGGAAATGCTTTCAGCTTCTCGCTGTTCAGTATAATGCTGGCTGTGGGTTTATCATATATGGCCTTTATTATGTTGAGGTACTTGCCCTCTATTCCCATTTTGCTGAGAGTTTTTATCATGAATGGATGTTGAATTTTGTCAAATGCTTTTTCAGCATCTATGGAGATGATCATGTGGTTTTTGTCTTTCTTTTTGTTGATGTGGTGGATGATGTTGATGGATTTTCGAATGTTGTACCATCCTTGCATCCCTGGGATGAACCCCACTTGGTCATGGTGTATGATCCTTTTGATATACTGTTGAATTCTGTTTGCTAATATTTTATTGAGTATTTTTGCATCTACATTCATCAGGGATATTGGTCTGTAATTTTCTTTTTTGGTGGGGTCTTTGCCTGGTTTTGGTATTAGGGTGATGTTGGCCTCATAGAGTGAGTTTGGGAGTATTCCCTCTTCTTCTATTTTGTGGAACACTTTAAGGAGAATGGGTATTATGTCTTCTCTGTGTGTTTGATAAAATTCCGAGGTAAATCCGTCCGGCCCCGGGGTTTTGTTCTTGGGTAGTTTTTTGATTACTGTTTCAATTTCTTTGCTTGTAATTGGTTTGTTTAACTTTTGTGTTTCTTCCTTGGTCAGTCTTGGGAGGTTGTATTTTTCTAGGAAGTTGTCCATTTCTTCTAGGTTTTCCAGCTTGTTGGCATATAGGTTTTCATAGTAGTCTTTAATAATTCTTTGTATTTCTGTGGAGGCTGTTGTGATTTTTCCATTCTCATTTCTGATTATGTTGATTTGTGTTGACTCTCTTTTTCTCTTAATAAGTTGGGCTAGAGGCTTATCTATTTTGTTTATTTTCTCAAAGAACCAGCTCTTGGTTTCGTTGATTTTTGCTATTGTTTTATTCTTCTCAATTTTGTTTATTTCTTCTCTGATCTTTATTATGTCCCTCCTTCTGCTGACTTTAGGCCTCCTTTGTTCTTCTTTTTCCAGTTTTAATAATTGTGATGTTAGACTATTCATTTGGGATTGTTCTTCCTTCTTCAAGTGTGCCTGGATTGCTATATACTTTCCTCTTAAGACTGCTTTCGCTGCATCCCACAGAAGTTGGGGCTTAGTGTTGTTGTCATTTGTTTCTATATATTCCTTGATCTCTATTTTGATTTGTTCATTGATCCATTGATTATTTAGTAGCATGTTGTTAAGCCTCCATGTGTTTGTGAGCCTTTTTGTTTTCTTTGTAGAATTTATTTCTACTTTCATACCTTTGTGGTCTGAAAAATTGGTTGGTAGAATTTCAATATTGTGGAATTTACTGAGGCTCTTTTTGTGAGCTAGTATGTGGTCTATTCTGGAGAATGTTCCATGTGCGCTTGAGAAGAATGTATATCCTGTTGCTTTTGGATGTAGAGTTCTATAGATGTCTATTAGGTCCATCTGTTCTAGTGTGTTGTTCAGTGCCTGTGTGTCTTTACTTATTTTCTGCCCAGTGGATCTATCCTTTGGGGTGAGTGGTATGTTGAAGTCTCCTACAATGAATGCATTGCAGTCTATTTCCCTCTTTAGTTCTGTTAGTATTTGCTTCACATATGCTGGTGCTCCTGTATTGGGTGCATATATATTTAGAATGGTTATATCCTCTTGTTGGACTGAGCCCTTTATCATTATGTAGTGGCCTTCTTTATCTCTTGTTACTTTCTTTGTTTTGAAGTCTATTTTGTCTGATATTAGTACTGCAACCCCTGCTTTCTTCTCACTGTTGTTTGCCTGAAATATGTTTTTCCATCCCTTGACTTTTAGTCTATGCTTATCTTTGGGTTTAAGGTGAGTTTCTTGTAAGCAGCATATAGATGGGTCTTGCTTTTTTATCCATTCTATTACTCTATGTCTTTTGATTGGTGCATTAAGTCCATTTACATTTAGGGTGACTATTGAGAGATATGTACTCATTGCCATTTCAGGCTTTAGATTCGTGGTTACCAAAGGTTCAAGGTTAGCTTCTTTAGTATCTTACTGCCTAACTTAGCTTGCTTATTGAGCTGTTCTATACACTGTCTGGAGATTCTTTTCTTCTCTCCCTTCTTATTCCTCCTCCTCCATTCTTCATATGTTGTGTGTTTTGTTCTGTGCTCTTTTTAGGGGTGCTCCCATCTAGAGCAGTCCCTGTAGGATGCCCTGTAGAGGTGGTTTGTGGGAAGCAAATTCCCTCAGCTTTTGCTTGTCTGGGAATTGTTTGATCCCACCATCATATTTAAATGACAGTCGTGCTGGATACAGTATTCTTGGTTCAAGGCCCTTCTGTTTCATTGCATTAAGTATATCATGCCATTCTCTTCTGGCCTGTAGGGTTTCTGTCGAGAAGTCTGATGTTAGCCTGATGGGTTTTCCTTTATAGGTGACCTTTTTCTCTCTAGCTGCCTTTAAAACTCTTTCCTTGTCCTTGATCCTTGCCATTTTAATTACTATGTGTCTTGGTGTTGTCCTCCTTGGATCCTTTCTGTTGGGGGTTCTGTGTACTTCCATGGTCTGTTCGATTATTTCCTCCCCCAGTTTGGGGAAGTTTTCAGCAATTATTTCTTCAAAGACACTTTCTATCCCTTTCTTCTTTCTTCCTCTTCTGGTATCCCTATAATACGAATGTTATTCCTTTTGTATTGGTCACATATTTCTCTTAGTGTTGTTTCATTCTTGGAGATCCTTTTATCTCTCTCTATGTCAGCTTCTATACGTTCCTGTTCTCTGGCTTCTATTCCTTCAATGGCCTCTTGCATCTTATCCATTCTGCTTATAAATCCTTCCAGGGATTGTTTCACTTCTGTGGTCTCTTTCCTGACATCTGTGATCTCCTTCCGGACTTCATCCCACTGCTCTTGCATTTTTCTCTGCATCTCATCCCACTGCTCTTGCATTTTTCTCTGCATCTCATCCCATTGCTCTTGCATTTTTCTCTGCATCTCTGTCAGCATGTTCATGATTTTTATTTTGAATTCTTTTTCAGGAGGACTAGTTAGGTCTGTCTCCTTCTCAGGTGTTGTCTCTGTGATCTTTGTCTGCCTGTAGTTTTGCCTTTTCATGGTGATAGAGATAGTGTGCAGAACTGGTACAAGTGACCGCTGGAAGAGCTTCCCTTCTTGTTGGTTTGTAGCCTTTTCCTGGGAGAATAGCGACCTCTAGTGGCTTGTGCTGGGCAGCTGTGCGCAGACAGGGCTTCTGCTTCCTGCCCAGTTGCTTTGGGGTTTATCTCCGCTGTTGCTGTGGGCTTGGCCTTGCTGGGGCTGTTCCTCCAACATGGTGGAGCCCCGTTGGAGGGGGAGTGGCCAGGAGGCTATTTATCTCCGTAAGGGGCCTCTGTGCTCCCTGCTGCCCAGAGATCCCCAGATTCCCTGCCTCTGGTCTAAGTGACCTGTCCTGCCCCTTTAAGACTTCCAAAAAGCACTCTCCAAATCAAAACAACAACAGCAACAATGAGAGAGGGAATAGAAAGAAAGAAAAAAAAAAAAAAAAAGGAAAAAACAAGCGATTTTTTTTTTTTGTCCTCAGGTGCCGGTCCCAGGCACCCGCTCACTGGTCCTGCTGCCCTGTCTCCCTAGCACCAGGGTCCCTGTCCTTTCAAGGCTTCCAAAAAGCACCCACCCACCGGTCCCGCAGGGAAGGAACGCTCGATATTCTTTGTCCTCAGGCACTGGTCCCAGGCACCTGCTCACCAGTCCCGCCGCCCTGCCTCCCTAGCACCGGGGTCCCTGTCCCTTTAAGGCTTCCAAAAAGCACTCGCCAAAAAGAGAGAAAAAAAGGGGAAAAACGCGCGATTTCTTCCGTCCTCAGGTGCCGGTCTCAGGCACCCACCCACTGGTCCCACAGGGAAAAACGCGGGATATTCTTTGTCCTCAGGTGCCGGTCCCAGGCACCCGCTCACCAGTCCCGCCGCCCTGCCTCCCCAGCACCGGGGTCCCTGTCCCTTTTAGGCTTCCAAAAAGCACTTGCAGAAAAGAGAAAAAAAAAAGGGGAAAAACGCGCGATTTCCTCTGTCCTCAAGTGCCGGTCTCAGGCACCCGCCCACAGGTCCCGCAGGGAAAAACGTGGGATATTCTTTGTCCTCAGGCGCCGGTCCCAGGCACCCGCTCACCAGTCCCGCCACCCTGCCTCCCTAGCACTGGGGTCCCTGTCCCTTTAAGGCTTCCAAAAAGTGCTCGCCAAAAAGAGAAAAAAAAAAGGGGAAAAACGCGCGATTTCCTCCGTCCTCAGGCACCGGTCTCAGGCACCCGCCCGCTGGTCCTGCAGGGAGAAACGCTGGATATTCTTTGTCCTCAGGCGCCGTTCCCAGGCACCTGCTCACCGGTCCCGCCACCCTGCCTCCCTAGCAACGGGGGCCCGTCCCTTTAAGGCTTCCAAAAAGCGCTCGCCAAAAAAAAAAAAACCGCTCCGGTTTCTTTCCACCCGCCGGGAGCCGGGGGGAGGGGCGCTCGGGTCCCGCCGGGCCGGGGCTTGTATCTTACCCCCTTCGCAAGGCGCTGGGTTCTTGCAGGTGTGGATGTGGTCTGGATGTTGTCCTGTGTCCTGTGGTCTCTATTTTAGGAAGATTTTTCTTTGTTATATTTTCATAGCTCTATGTGTTTTTGGGAGGAGATTTCCACTGCTCTACTCACGCCGCCATCCTGGCTCCGCCCCTGCTTTCATTTTTATAAGTAAATATGTAGAAAACATGTTATGTGGAGATTGTTTTCTTTGTTGGATTGACATATCCTTGTATGACCATGTAGTTATTCAAATGCAAGAGACTGTAATTGGAGGCATTTCTGTCCTGGTAATTATCATTTGGGGTGTTCTGCAGTATTTAAGGAGTATGTGTGCTTATGACTCCATCAGGCAGACCTGTGTTCAAAGGCGGCTGGTACCAAGGGAAGTGAATAGTTATAGAGATTGTGAACTAAAAATCTTGGATGAAATGTTTGCTCATTCTAGTCTGTTCTTTGTCTCTAAAACCATTGATAATATTTTCACCTCTTCTCTCTCCCAGTTCTTAATTCTGAGAGTGTAGACCAGAGTGTAGACCATCTGTTTATCACTTTTTCCTAAACCTTTTATGAAAGAATTCATTTGATAAATTGGATTTCTCAAATAAAATTTGCTTGAAAATTACAGACCTTAATATTATAAGAGTGAGATACCAACATTTCTAAACTGAGTTGATATAATTCCAAGCAAAAATAAAAACTTGTGAAGTTTCACTTAGCTAATGCTGCCTTTCCGGGTATAACCATTCAGTGTCTGGTCGACCCTAGGAAATACCAACGGTAGCTCAAAAGGTACATCGTCCTGGAGTTGAGGATTCTAAGCCAGAATTTCCAAAGAGAGATCCTTGTGAAATGCCCTACTTGTTCAGTAGAATCAGAAAATGATGAAGTGATGTGTTAGTTAAAAAAACAGGTAATTAAAAAATATCTCTCTCACAAGGTAAGCCTATTAAAAAAATTGTAGAGTAGTTAAGCAATTTCATAAATGTTTTTCTTAAATCCTAGCTGTAATTTTAGGTCCAAAGTATCAGATTTAAGTGATGAAAGTATGTATCTTTAAAAAAGACTTCCTAGGGCAATATGTGGGTGAGTGTGCTCTTGTGAACCCTAACACATGGTCAATTGGGAGAAAATGAAAAACTGGTTCCCTTGGATCCTAGGAATTACTTACTATATGAAGTAAGTATCATTACTTTGAAATT
Source organism: Manis javanica (assembly GCF_040802235.1). NCBI lineage: Eukaryota > Metazoa > Chordata > Mammalia > Pholidota > Manidae > Manis > Manis javanica. The sequence continues at coordinate 31,103,873 of NC_133157.1, read as the reverse complement.
CAAGAGAAAAATTCTCAATTTCTTTTGGAAGAAGTTAAAAATAGTAGTGGCTATAATGGAATTTCCCCCCTGATATTCAAGTCAATGGTAGCAGCTGAAAATTAGGCATTTAATTTGGAAATCTCTTCTGTCCAGAGGGGTCCATCTTGGGGGAGCTGTCAGGGCCACTAGGGGGAGCTCTTTGGTTGCGACTCTTCACATGTGCTGCCTATTGGCCCCATCTGCCTAGCAGAGGTCTTCCTGTGCTGATGGCTGAAAGTCTAGACTTACTGAACTAGTGATTTATAAGAAAATGCCAGTTTTCAAGCAACAAGATGCTTCATTCAGCAGAAGGAAAACTGGGGACTGGGGCGTAAAAATGTACAGAATCTATTATGTAGCTACTTTTGGCTCTGATGATACAATTCTAGTACTAAAACTGAGAATCTTAGTGTTAAGCTATTCCCTTCTCTATTTTTCCCCAGATTAATAAAAATTGTAAAATACATTTAATACAAAATATACCATCTTAACCTTTTTAAGTGTGCAGGTCAGTGGTATTAAGTACATTCATATCATGTAACCATCACCACCATCCATCTCCAGAACTCTTTTTTTATCTTGTGAAACTGCAACTCTAAACCCACTAAATAAAAAATCCTTTCCTGTTTCCCCTTAGCCCCTGGCAATCCCAGTTCTACTTTCTGTCTGAATTTGACTCATATGAGTGGAATCACAGTATTTTGCCCTTTTGTCACTGATTTGTTCCACTTAGCATATTGTCAAAACTCATCCATGTTGTAGCATATGGCAGAATATCCTTCCTTTTTAAGGCTGAATAATACTCTATTATATATATAGATCACACTTTGTATTCATTTTAAAATAGGGATTCCTAAACTAGTGTCTCAAGTCCTAGAGAGCCATGAGCAATTTATAGTAATTCTGAAAGCCTGATAGCCTAGATGATTACCTATGTTAAGGCTACCTTGGCCCAAGAATTCCGAAGTTTTCTTAACTATAAGCTATAATTCTAGTCACTTCTGAGTGCACACAAGCCAGCACATGCTGAGTGGAAACCAAGTGATTAAAGCTAGGGACATGAAGTATAACTGGTTTGGGCTGAGCCTTTTAAGTCTTTGGGAACAACAACATTAGGGAAATGGCCCGAGTCTCTGAGACAAGGATGGGAAGACTAGTGTCTTTGGGCCCAATAGTGCCCTGAACACGTTCTAGTAAAACAGTAGATGAGAAGAGATGTGTTCCTGGGAGAGGTGAAACTTGCCATAGCTTCTATTTTCACACCTATTTTCTATTTCACACACTAGCTGTTTAGCCTAGACTCCAGATTCTTTTTCCAGGTGCTATCGTTCAGCTCTGAAACAGGCATCACATGGGCCAGGATCATTGGGCCTGTAGTTCATCATTTCAGGCCCATCACGGGCACGAGTGTTAATTTTGTCTCCTTTTCTCTTGGAAGCTTTAACTATGGTACTGCTTGTTTTAGTCTCTACTGGGTGTGGGGAAATTCGCCCTGCCTTCTGTGATTTTGCATTTTATGTATTTCTGATGTGGCAGATATGCATGGTTAGCTAGCTGTGGAGCTGGAAGGACCAAGAGGCCACAGAGTTCTGATTCTCCCTTCAGCTCATAGCAGGGCCTCCTTCCGTAGAGTATATGCTGCCTGAATGAACAAAACAAACCCTTGTCCAACTTCCTTTTGTGGCAGGCTTGCTGCTCTGGAACCTTCAGTTGGCTCCAGGAGGCAGTAAAAAATGTCATGTGCAGGTAGGTATGTGATGATTGTGCAGGGCAAGGATTTCCCTAAGGGGTAGGCCGTTAAATACTGGTGTGGCATCCTCCCACGTCCATCAAGATGGTGTGAAGGCCGAGGACCATGGCTCTGTGCTCCACCAGCTGGATGCCTTGCTGTGAGAGAGCTGTGGAATCTTCCAGACTTGGGGTACCCCTCTGTGAGTCACATCAGGCAGGGAACGTTTGTCAATGCCATGTTCATCCTCTGCACTGCGTGGTGGTTTTAGTGGTAAACCGAAACTGAAGCAAACAGGTAGGTGTGAGATGTCCTCACCAATCTCTAAACCTGGTGCAGGCTTGGTGGTCTGACCCAGCTCTCTGCTCTTCCTCTTTCTTTTCCTCCTCCCCTTCCACGCTCCCATTACTTACTTCTGTTCTTTCATTTATTAACTCTAAAATTCAAACATTGCTAGTTTGTTACATGTACAAATAGTTCTGATTTTCACTTACATTTTTCCAAATTATGTTTGTGTTCCCCAAAATTCATATGTTGAAGTTCTAACCCCTAGTATTTCAGAATGTGACCTTATTTGACAATAGGGTCTTTACAGAGGTAATCAAGTTAAATTGAGGCCATTAGCATGGTCCCTGATCTGGGATGACTTGTGTCCTTATAAGAAGAAGATACATGGACACAGCCATACAGGGAGGACTCCATGGCACTGGACATCCATCTACAAGCCAAGGACAGAGGTGGGGGCCAGTTCTCTCCTTCACAGCCCTCAGGAGGAACCAACACTGCCAGCACCTGAAATTCTGACTTCTAGCCTCCAGAGAGACAATATATTTCTGTTGTTTAAGTCCCCTCATTGTGTTACTCTGTCAGGGCAGCCCCAGCAAACCAGGAAACACATACATTAAAGGGGAAGCCAGTCCATAATGCTCAGCAATGCTTAAGAAAGAAAACCCTTCCTGTTGTCCAGTTAAGCATCTGCAGCAGCTCTTCCCCACTAGTACACCGATTGACTCATTTTTCTAACATCTCCCCTTTGGGGAAGAAGAAATCAGCAGGCTCTGATTCATTGCTCTGGTATCTTCATTTTTGAGGAAGGTGGTGCCCCAAATCCGAAACAAGCATTTTGGGTCACCAGATGTGGATAGCCCCCACTGTAAATAAAAAACTGGCCTGTGTATGTGTGTGTGTGTGTGTGCACATGCATGTGAGGTGAGAGCTATTTCTACTTAGATTGTTTAGTCTGGAGACATGTTCATCTCAACAAACTGAGAAAAACCCAGTGTTCTGACTCAGGCGACCAAGAAGAGGACTTTGGTTGGTGGTTAAGTTCTTGGCAGGGAATTGGTAGTGAGCAGAGTTTGCTTAGCAGAGTGGATGGCATTCCTACCACTACCAATAAAGCTGGGACCAGCAAAACCTGGCACAGCCAGCTGGGATCTGATGGTATATGCGACAGCTTGGAGATCCAGATTCAAGTTTCCATTTACATATATTATCCTTGCATTCCTAGTGAACCCCACCTGGTCATGTGAAGAAAAGAGCATAACAGGCCAGACACTGCTATTTTTAGAAAAGTCTGTTTGCAAGGTTGGCCCTTGGCTGGTGGTCTGGAAAGTTGGCATCTCCACTGTTCCTTAACTGATAAGGCTGATGGGCAGTGTGATTTTTCCTGTACACCAGTTTTCCATCCAGGAATCTGGCATTTTGGGAATTGCCAGGCAGAAGATGTCTATGCAATGACCACTAATAAAATCCTCAGGCACTGAGTCTTTAACGGGCTTCCTGGGCAGAAACATTGCACACATTCTTGTATTTTTCACTGCTAGAGAAAGGAGTGTACTTGATGTGTTCCTCACAAGACGGAAAGGGTGTAAATAGCTTGTGCATGGATTTCTTCAGACACTACCTGGGTCTTTTTCCTTCTGGTGATCCTATCGTGTATCCTTTCATTGTAATAAACCTTTACCATGAATACAATTGTAGGCTGAGTACTGTGAGTCATTCTAGAAAATCTTCAGATTTACATTTGCTAATATCTTATGTCTTCTTATCAATATTCTTCAGATCAACTCCTATTTATCAAGATTTTATTTCATGCATATGTTTTAGATACCTTGACATATAGCAACTTCTTTAATCTTTTGAGGTATAACTCATTTTACATGATAACTCATTTTATAGCTGAGAAAACAGGCTCACAGAGATGGAGTGACTCAGCCACAGTCATGCAGCTACTGACTGCACAGCAAAGCTTGGAACCACGGCCATCTGCTTCCACATTAGGGTGACCAACCATTCCGGTTTGCCCTTGACTAGAGGGTTTCTGGGACTTGGCACTTGAGTTCTGAAACTGGGATGGTTCTGGGCAAACTGGGATAATTGGTTACCCTACTTCCAGTCTTCTGCTGTCTTATACTTACCCTAACTGGAGACTTCTATTTACCTAAAGAAGAGCTTATCCCCATTAGGAGTTGGCATCTTAGACCCTGACTAGAAGAGCCAGACACCTGGTCTCTCAAGAACAGTTTCCACAGTCCTTAGAATCAAGCACTCTGCCCCTCCCAACCTGCTTTGCTCTGCCCGCTCTTTCCCCCTTTCCACCAAACCCTCTCTTCCCCAGCTCTGTCCACCACATTTTTCAGCATTACTGTTTTTAATTTCCTTTACCATCCCCTTCGCAAAAACTTCTTTCCTGATTTAATTTCCATTTCTCTTAATTCAATTTCATTCTCTTGATTGTCATTAAACTCTTAAAGTTGTTTCCAAAGAATTCAACACAAGGCCTTGTGCTTAGAGATTAATTGTCACCATTTTCCCTTCAAACACAGGTAGTTTCTTACTTCTCCTCAATTATCTCTGGGAGAAAGGAAAGTGACCATCCTTCTTCCCAGGGCCTCTCTGAGAACAAACACTGCTGGCGGCTGCCTTTGGGGACAGAGAGAGAAGGCAAGTCTCTTATTTTCTTCCTCCTGTTAACTGTAATCTTAGGATCTGAGCGTAGCCAGAGAACTCCAGGCTCCTCAGGACAGCTCAGGTTGTGAACAGACTGGGGGGCTTTGGGGGCAGAGATGATGGCTATCTGCCAGGAGGGGTTTGGGATGGTGAGGACGGGGAGCAGAGCCTGGCTCTGGCCTCAAGCATCCTGCCCAGCCAAGATCTCTCAGAGGAACTAAGGCTGTACCTCAAAGGAACAGAAACACTTTGGCTAGAATTTCCCTTCCCTGAAATGTCCCCCTTAGGAAATGAAAACTTCAGTGTTCTTTCTCACCATCTTTCTCAAGTTCTTTTTACGGCAGCCCTTTGACCTTTAAGAGACCCCGCCTTCCCCACCAGCCCTTGAACTCTATTTTCCCCAGCTCTCTCACCTCTGAACCTTCTCTGTATTTGCATACAAACCTTGAACAAAGGGTTGCAGGAGGAGTGGGGATGGCGCCGTGGGGCTCTGGCCAGCCTCCTGTACAATCCAGCTGGCCGCAACCACTGATCCTGTGTGGGTGAAGCACTCGAGAATCAGAAAGCACGCGTCTGGGTTCTGACACCTGGCCGGTGCTTAGGAGCTGCACGATCTTGGTGCTCTGCTGACCTGGAGCCTCGTTCCCTCATCTGCAGATATTCAGACAGTACCACGTAAAAGGGATATAGGGCTGAATTTTATTTTGTGTCAGGGCTAAATTAAAGAATGCAAGTAAAGTGTTTAACCCTGTGCCTGGCACTTAATAAGCCTTCAATAACAGGTAGTAGTATTTACACTGAGTAGCATTTGATTCTCTATGTCATAGAATCCCCAACTTTCAGGTCTGGAAAGAAAATTGAAGTTCTTCAGGCTACCCTTCCCTGACCTCTTTGAATATGAAATCCACTATTCATTCTCTGCCTCTGCTTGGGTGCTTCCTGTGGGGGGTGTGCACTGCTCTTTGGGAACCCCTGCCTTCTTTGGGCCACTGTATAGATGCCAAGCAGGAACTCTCTCTTCAGGTTTGATGTACAAGTGCAGGAACAGGAGTCTCCCTTCTTGGCTAAAATCATTTGGGCTGCTAGAGACAGGACCAAATGATGGTTTGGAGGATAATTTAGCAAATAACTTGATGGCATACTTACAGGTCAGGGTGGGGACTCTGGATGCTCCCCTCGCCTAGCTCCTGGGAGTCTAGTTCATCCGCAGACAAGGCCCTGGGGTTGAGGAGGACCCCAGTGAATGCAGGTGCATTTTATAGGCAAGGCCTCAAAGATCCCCAAGGAATCTTTGAAATCACCTTTCTCCTGGGTTCAGGGGACTCATAAACGATACCATCCGTCCCTGGTTATTCCTGCTCATTAAATGCCAGAATAAAGAGCTTCAAGCTCACGAGGGGCTCCATTCCCATTACTTCAGGACGCTTGGCTGCATTTATGATGAGAAGGCCCTGGGGTATTTAATAAACTGCTAGATTTGTCTAATAAAATCCTCCCGTGGCCTGGCTGATGTTACCAGCTTAATGTCACACACTCTCGCACTATTGGGACAGTACCAGAATGTATTTTAAATTCCCATTGTATCTATTTCATTTTTATTTAAAGGAAATGATTTCCAAGTTTTAAGGCAGATTTTCTGATGTAAACATACCTATGTACCTAGGTATGAGGAGCTAGAAATGTGGTATCGTATGTATCAAGTCTGTAAGGGGCTGGTCTACGGCTAGGAAGGAGCAACTATGCACTGCTGGCTCATCTAATTGTAGTTCCAAACTGTTCTCCTTGGAACTGTGATTCCTCAAATAGTGGATTCTCATAGTTACATACCATATATTTATATAAAGCTGCGTTTATCCTCATTTAACAATAGATTTAATCTTCTGTTAATGATGTTTTATATAGTCTCCTAGAAGGTTTGGATTGGGCTTTAGAACTTAATCTGGCAACCCCTCCTGTTACAGAAGGAGAAACTGAGGCCCAGGGAGGGCACGGGATTTGCCCGAGAGCACACTGGTAGTAAGTGTGGGCTGGAATTCAAGTCTAGATCTTAAAAATTCAAAGGTGGTGCTCTTTCCACCATAATAAGGATCCCTTAGTATATATATATGTGTCTGGCTTTCATGGACACCCTGACATGGGAAGGAGGCATGTGCACATCAATGTGTTTATGGTGAGGGAATCTGGCTGCTTGCACCATCACTGGCCCCCAGGATCGTGGGGCCTGTCTGGTGCTTAGGTGACTCTTCTCTTGCCCCCCTCGCTGCTCCCTTGCACCCCAGGTGTAGCTCTGGTGTAATGAAAGACAGGCAGACCTTGAACTGGAAAAGCTGGCTTCACCCCACCTCTCTGGCCCAGCATTTCCTCATTTGTAAAATGGAGTTACTGCTCCCTGAAATTCTCACGTTAACCGCAGGGCCCGCCTGGGATGCAGATGGTATTGGTTCAAACTCACCACACGTGTAGTGAGATAGGGTTCATCAGTAGTCTCTCTGGAATGAAAGGGAGTTCATGTTTCCTTATCTCCTGCTCTATGATCCTGTTTATTTTTAATTAATTTGGTAGACAGATCAACTTGCTATCTCACAGGTGCTGTCCCTGCCTCACACCACAGTGATGAGGAAGCACAACCCCCTTTTCTTGATCTCCACCCCCATGCACACAAGGCCTCTACTTAGGCGTAGCAGACTTTATAGAAGGCTCAAGGAAACAGAGAAGTTTGCCTCACCCTTGTTAGAGCACTATAGCCTTCATCCCAGAAATTCCTTGCTCCTTACTTCAAAACACAGATAGCTTAGCTCATTGATCTCTATCATTTAGGAACTATGTTTTGCTGCAACAGAGACCTATAAAACAATGCCTTAAATAAGGTTTAAATATTTCTTCCATGTAAAAGAAGTCTAAAGATAGGCGTTCTAGGGATGGTGTGGTAGTACTGTCATCTCATCAATGTTCTAACCTCCTCTTGTCTCTGTTTTGCTTTTTTTATCACAGGCCTATTGTTTCCAATCAAGATCACCTCAGGACTGCAAAATGGCTGCTTCAGCAGCAGTCATTACATCCGTTTTTCAGGCAGTGGAAGATGGAAGACCAGTAAGTTTACCAGCTGAGTCAGTCCCCCTTTCAGGGAGCATTTCCAGAAGTACAGCACCACAGTTTATTCCTTCATTCCATTGGCCCGAAGAAGTAAGCTGCTTTTATCTGGAAGGGAGTCGGGGAAATCCAATTTGTCATCTGGGCACCTTCCTACCTCCGGCAAAACCAGGGCCCTGTGTGAGTAAGAAGAGAGGAATACATTTTGGGTAGGGTGAGAGCAATGTCTCCCACAACCCCCAACTCAGTCCTGGACCTATCTTTGCATAGCCCATGACTCACTCCATTTAAACTAAGAGGCCACCACACTGCTGAAGGGAGGGAGCTGGAGTAAAAGAAATGGCTGTCTTTCATCTGCTGTGCTTACTAACAGTCTCTGAAAGTGGAAGGGGCAGCAGAGAGATTTGTCCTCCCACTGATGGGAAATTTACCACCCTCCTTGGAAAGCAGAAGCAATTATAGTTAGCCAGTTGTCTTTTATTTTCCTATTGCTATACCCAAGGATTGCTGTGAGACTCAGAGGACAGGTATGAGGAAGCATGTTGTAAATTAGAAAATGCTATTTCCTAGTAGCAATGATCATTTATAATTCTGAGAGTTGTCATGTCTACTAAAGCTGCCTGCTCAGTTGAAGAAAAGGGTTTTCTGAGAGCCAGCCAGACTGAGAGCCAGAGAGGAGGGGAGAGGAGGGCGCGAGAGGGAGGTGGGGAGAGAGGAGGCAAGTGGGACGGCAGAGTGGAGGCTTTTTTAAACAGAGGCAGAACAAAAATATATTGACATAACTGAATGCCATGACTGACCCAAGGACACGTGCAACTGTCTGGGAGACAGAATCACTATTCTTTATACTCAGGTGTCTCCATTTTTAAACACCTCCCTCATTTCATAGTGATATATGTATGTTGAAGACTATGTAAAACAGATGAAAAGACACAAGGTAGCCTTTTTTAAAAAAGCTGCACTTTCCATGTATAATTGACATATAATAAACTGTCTATATTTAACATATGTATGGAAGAAACATTAGCATTTGCTTTAGAGCCTTTTAAAAGTAAAAACTACGGATAGAGTTGAAACCCAGCTGGCCTCCTGTCCCCTCCCTTCTCTCTCCAGAGGTCACTCTCAAGTTAGTAAGTCATATTTCTGTCCTCACTATTACTTTGTTTTTAATACCAGTACACAGTATTATCCTGTGTGTTCAAAACATTTCATAAGCACTACCACAGGGCTTGTCTTCTATTTCAATTGGCTCTTGTTTTTTCATGCAACACTGTGGTTTATCCATATTAATAATGCAGATCGAGTTCATTCATCTTATCTTCTAGATTGTACTGTTTCCTCTGACATTTCCATGGTGATAGATATGATATCACTCTTATTGGTTCTAAGGCTTTGTACATTCTCTGGGATTTTCTCTGATGATAATAAAATCACCTGGAATGACAGTTTTGTTTCTTACTTTCTATCCCTAAACCTCTCATTTCTATTTCTAGTAAAATGTTGAATAGTTGTTAAAGAGGGATTATTTTCTTGTTCTTTTGCTGATTTTAAAGAGATTGTAAGGTTTGCATTTTTAGGTGTGATGCTTGTGGTAGGTCTTTGGTAGATATCTTTTTATCAGATTAAGGGATTTATCTCCTAATACTGGTCTGCCAAAAGTTGTTTTCCCCAATTGCATTCATAACTGACTTCATTAAGTTTATTTTTCTGCAGCTTTTGCTATAATTATGTAATTGTCTCCCTTCAATTTCCTAATTCAGTTAATTATATTAACAGATTTACCACTGTTAAAGTATTCCATCTTATTTAGGAAAAGATAAGACAGAGAACCATCCTTTATTTGGTCATGATGGACTTTTTATACATTGATTAAGATTGCCATCTGTCTGCTTTATGTGTATCTATTTTTTAAATTATTGTATTTGTGTACATATTTGAGATTGGGGGGATCTGTATATCATAACTGTCCTTATAATACTTTGTTTTTGTTATTTAGACTTTATTAGCTTTGAAAAATAAGTTGAGGAGTTTCATCTTTTTTTAGTGTCTGGAAAAATTTATATGTAGTTGGAATTGTCTGTTTTATGAAAGTTTAGAGGATCCACCTGGAAAACCATCTGGAACCGTAGTTTCTTTGTGGGAAAATGTAGAAATTACAAATTTAAGTTCTTATTTTGTTATAAAACTAATTGGATTTTCCATTTCTTCTCAAGTTACTATTGGCAAATGTGGTAGTTTAGATCAGGGGATGACCAACTTTGGCCTGTGAGCCAAATGCAGCCACTGCCTGATTTTGTAAATAAAGTTTTATTGGTCACTTACCAACTTTACATTTCCCTGTATGGCCCCGGAAGATGACTGGTTAGCCAGAGACGGGTAAGATTCCTCAAGGGAGGAACAACCTAAGACAGGCACAGTCGCAGGGGGGCCATCAGGTGAGAATTTGGGGATCAACAGAGGTGAGGCTCAGAACCTCACCCCCCCTGCTTTGAGAGAAATCTTCTGCATCCGTGGATGTCTTGCTGCCCTTGTCTAGCCTGGATTAATACTTAGTCCATAGGCACACACCTGATCATCTGATCATCTATATTTGCCTTCTTACAGCACTAAACTATGTTTTCTACCTTTATCTTGCATCTACCTACCACTTCAGCATTTTATTAAAAATAAAAATAATAATAATAATAGGAGAAATGTGGGATCAACATATAAATCAAGTACAAAAATCAAATGAATATTCATATTTGACCTGATGGTTTATAGGTCATATTGCATGATCAAAACCGAAAGTTTCTGTGATGAATGCCCTTGTACTGTTCACCATGTAAGAATTTATTCACTCTGTAAGAATTCGTTCACCATGTAAGAACTTGTTCGTTATGCTTCAGAAGATTGGAGACTGACGAGAATTAGGCTTGAGATGGATTAATGATTGTACATTGAGCATTGACCCCCCTATACTGAATTTTATTGTTGTTAACAACCATTTGATCAATAAATATGAGAGATGCCCTCTCAAAAAAAATAAAAATAAATAAATAAATAAATAAAGTTTTATTGGAATACAGCCATGGTCATTCACTGACATAATGTCTATGACTGCATTCCTGCTACAACAGTAGAGTTGAGTATTTGCAACAGACACTGCATGGTCTGCACATCTTGAAAGAGCTACTATTGGGTCCTTTATAGAAAGTCTGGCAATTCTTAAGCTAGGTTTTTTCTAGCTTTTCCTAGAAAATTAACATCCATTCTATTTGTCTAACTATTTCTTTCTATTTTTGTTTTTTTCTCTCTTTAGTTAGAACTCCTATTATTTGTATGTTGGAACTTCTAATCTATTTATTAGGTTTTCTTTTACATATATATTTAAACTTTTCTGCTGCCATCCAGGAGAAGTCCTCAGTCTGATCTTTTAGTTCACTAATTCTTCAGGTGAATCTGTCCTACCATTTAGCTGATCTAATGTGAATTATTTATACTTGGTTTAAAAAAATAATTTATTGTCCATGTCTCATAATGAAAATGTGTTTATTTTAAGTTTTCATCTATTCTGCTTCATATGGTAATAGTGTTCAGCATGCTATTTTTATTGTTTTTTTTGGGGGGGGGGACAGTCTTACTTTTCAGATATCTAGTTTTTTTCCAGTGAGCTCATGCTACTTTGGTAATGTACACAGGGGGATTTCCGACAGAGAGCTCTAGTCTGTGTCTATCCTTGTGCGCATAAAGTGTGGGTAGTGGGTAGTGACACCACAGGGCCTCTATTCTATTGATCATGTCTGACTGCTGACTGCCTGGAAAGCAAGGCTTTGGTTCAGGGTTTCAACTTTAAACCTTTGAGTACCAACTGCACTGTGGTGTCTTGGACTGGATCCTAGAATAGAATAAGAACACTCATGAAAAAATGGATAAAATCTGAAAAAAGTCAGTAGTTTCATTAATAGTAACGTACCAAGATTAATTCTGACAAATGCACTACAGTTATGCAGGACATTAACAGCAGAGGGACTTGGGAGAGGAGTATGCCAAGAAACCTCTGTACTGTCTTTGCAGCTTTCCTGCAAATCTAAAATTATTTGAAAATAAGAAGTTTTAAAAAATGTTTTTTAAAATAAGTGAGCTGTACAGTCATGATATATGTACTCATCTGTAGGTATATTTCACTTAAGTAAATGTTTTTTATTAGACACCCACCCTAGAACCCTTTAAGTAAGAGCAACGCTGGGAAGACAAAGCCACCCTTATACACCAGCCTCTGAGGGTCTGAAAGGGGAGAGTTGAAAGGGTGAATGTGCAAGGGAAGTGGTCATTCTTTATTTCAGTTTGTCCCACAGTTCACTGCTGCTCTTCTTTTTGGAAGTTCTTCTTTTCTGTGTTTCATTTTGCCTTGGTTCTGTTGTAACGCCATCAAGCTCACTAATCCCTTTCTCCTGCATCCTAACCTACTGGTCATCCAAATCAGTGTGTTTTCCATCTTATATGTTGCAGTTTTTATCTCTGGAAGCCTTATTTGGGTCTTTTTGTTTATTCTCCAGTTTACTCAACTTTTTGAACATTGAGAGTTCAATGTAATAACTGTTTAGGGTCCTCTCTGCTAATTCTAACCCCTGTGTTAGTTCTGAATTGGTTTTGATGGACTGGCCTCATTATGGGTCATGTTTTCCTGATACTTTGCATGCCTGGTAAACGTTGACTGGATACCAGACATTGTGAATGTTACCTTGTTGGCGCTGGATATTTTGTATTCAATCAATCTTGATTTTTGTTCTGGGATGCAGTTAAGTACTTGGGAAATGGTGCGATTCCTTCAGGTCTCAGTTTTTATGATGTGCTGGGTGGGTCTGAAGCACTGCATGAGGGCTGGTTATATTCTTCACTGCTGAGTGCTTTACCCCGTGCCTATGAACAGCGAGTTTTCCTGTCTGACTGGTGGCTGTGGGCCCTGCTCCCATTCCTGAGTGACCTCTGAGCCCTGTTGCCCCTAATTCTGTTGACTGGTTCCTCCCTCCACCTCCAGTAGCTCCCTACAAGTGTGTCGTTCGTTGATGGAGGCACAGATGTCCGAGGCGCTCTGCATGAGCTCTCCTCTCCGGCGCTCTGGGTCATAGCCTCTGGACCCTCAGCTCCATCTCTTTAACTCAGGGGGTCTGCCCGGTTCTGCCCCAGCTCCCCTCATGCTGCCCAAGGCAGTAAACTGGGGCAACATAGGGCTTACTGCATTTGCCTCTGGTCTCTCAGGCGTAGTTGTGACTGCCAGTGTCTTGAAAAACCACTGTTTTATGAATTTTGTGCTTTTTTCTCCCTCCCTCCCTCCCTCCCTCCCTCTCTCCCTCCCTCCCTCCTTCCTTCCTTCCTTCCTTCCTTCCTTCCTTCCTTCCTTCCTTCCTTCCTTCCTTCCTTCCTTCCTTCCTTCCTTCCTTCCTTCCTTCCTTCCTTCCGTCCTTCCTTCCTTCCTTCCTTTTTCTTCTCCTTCTCCTTTTTTTGTTGTTTCAAGCAAGAGGGTTAATCAGTCCCTGTTACACCATCTTGGCTGGGAGCCCAAGTCCCCACATTCTTATTTTGTTCCCTATATTTAAGTGAGATGTGCTTTCCAGGTCTATTTAGGGGCGGTTCTGTGGAGAGGTCAAAGAGGGGCCAGGACAGCCTTCCCAGTTTCAAAGTGCAAGGCTCCCTCTTCCACTGGCACGGTGAACAGCTCACTGTATGGCCTGTCTGTAGCCACTTAGCCTCTCAGAGCTAAGCTCTCCGCCTCCAGCGTGGGTTTCATGGAGTTCTGCAGGCCTTACCTTCCAAGGTGGATGTGGCACAAGTCTTTAAACACAGAGAAAACAACAGACTGTATTGAACGGGAAGCCCATTTGTGAAATGGCAGGGATGAGGGAGATGCCAGGCTGGGCACAGAGGCAAGGTGGAGGCAGGGCTGAGGCCAGCAAGATGTCTCGACACACGTGAGAGCCACGTTTAAGGAAAAGTCCTCTCTTTCATTCACATGTCCCACGTCTGGGGCAGGGGCAGTGGCAGGTATGGAACGTAAGTCTGCCCAAACGGAGGAGACGGCCGGCGTAAGGAAAGGCCCACGTGTGTGTCTCAGTAGGATGCTGAGCATTTGAGAAGACCCTGGTGTCTGCAACTGACACGTGTCAGAGACGGCTGGCTGCCTGCTGGAGAGAACTGCTGCTTTTCAGGGCTCCCAGAGTTACTGCAGAGGGGTTGTCTGCTCGGGGACTACACTTCCAGCCCCCTCTGTAGGTAGACATGCAACTTGGAGCCAGCCCACGGAATGTGAGTGGCAGTGATGTGTTCCTCCCATGTGGGCCAGTCCGTGTGTTCCTCCGCTTCCGGCAGGTGGGAATGGAGGCGACCCCAAGGGCAATCCTGAAGTCCCTTGGGGCCGATGGCAGAGCCTGCATATCTCAGGGCTAGTGCAACTCACTAGGGCATAAACAATTTTGCTATCACGGTGGTGGAACTACAACATCATATTAAGGGCATTCTCAGTAATACAACAAATTGATCATTTGGAAAATTGACTTTTGACAATCTGGTTTTCAGCAAATTCTTCCTTGAGGATATATATATATGTATTTTTTACTTCACTTGCTTCCTTTAGAAAGATCAAGTAGTGTTCTGAGTAAAATAACACACCAGTTTTAGGTAAAAGGCAGCTGATGTTACTCACAGATTTAGTTCATAGATGTTCTATCCTGTGGCTAGGTCGGGAAGGACTTGCCTTCGTTGTTCTTCTACCCATAGGATGCCAAGCTCCCTATAATGCTCCTTCTCTCTTAAGAGGAAGAAACCAGGGAAGTAGAGAGAGGGAGAGAGAGAAGGGAGGTCACTGAGGATTCACTCACTTAAGGTCACCAGTGCTAGCCTAGAAGCAGACCTACACCACTCATGGGGAAAAGTAAAGAACATCTATCTCATCCTCTGGCCCGCGTGTGTGCCCCCTGGATTATGTCATTACTAAAACATGTCCAGTAATGTCCTGCCTTCTTAGTATTGGGAGTATAACAGTGCAGTTGTAGGTCTAAGCCCTTCATTTCACAGGTGGGCAATCTGAGACCCACAGAGAACAAGGGGCTGCCCCAGGGCACTGTTTGTAAATTGCAGAGTTGGGTTTTCCCACCTTTACTTGATTGAAAGACTTCATAAGGCCCCCTCCCACTCCTCACACCCATATGCACCTTCTAGCAGCTGCACTTTCCTTCCTGTGAGTTGGTGAAAACCACACGGTGGGCCTGCAGGGCGACACGCCCGCCGTCACTGCTCATGTGTCATCAGGCAGGCTGCACGGTGCCCCAGATGGAAGGACGTGGCAGAGGAGCTTCTTGCACAGGGCCTCCCACCCATGCGTCTGCTCCTAGTTACATTTCTCAGGGGAATCCCTCCTGCCTTCTGCTGGTGGCCTCATGGGGCAAATGGCTTGAGTCACTCTCACCGCAGCACTCAGGTGACCTCAGAGGGCGACCACAGGGCTGGGAGCTGGAGCTGTCTGGAAAGTAGTTTCCCTTTTAATGTCTGTCTAGAAGGGCTGTTGCTCTTTACCCCTCTCCCTGGTCCTGTCTACCTTCCCTGTGCTCCTCTTAGTTTGATTGTTCTAAGCCACGACTGTGACCATGACTTTCCGAGAGCTGAGAGAGGCATGCAAGCCCAAGCAGGGCCTTCAGGGAAGCTCTCCAGCCCCCTGTGGCTACCCTTGCCTTATGTATCTTACACAGTGGGCATGCTGTTGCTATTTCAAGAGCATTGCTGCCTTTGCACCCCTATGCTCTTGCTCAAGCTGTTTCTTCTGTCTAGACTTTTCTCCCCCACCTGGATGGCTTGGAAACACTCCCTCCTCATTCTTTTGTTTTTAAAATTACTTATTTAAAAAAATTGTGGTAAAATATATATAACATAAAATTTATCATTTTAACCATTTTTTAGTGTACAGTATAGTAGCATTAAGTACATCCACACTGTTGTGTAACCATCACCATATAGCCTATCTCCAGACCTCTTCATCTTACAAAACTGAAACTCTGTGCCCATTGCACAATGACTCCCAGTTCCCCTCCCGACTAGCCCCTGGCAGTCACCATTCTATTTTCTGTCTCTATGAATTTGACTACTCCAGGTACCTCGCAGGGATGGAGCTGTACTGTATTTGTCTTTGTGTGACTGACATTTCACTTAGCATATGTCTTCAAGATTCATCCATTCTGTGTCAGAATTTCCTTCCTTTTTAAGGCTTAATAATATTCCATAGTATGGACAGACCACATTTTGTTTATCCATTCATCTTTCGATGGCACTTAGATTGATTCCACCTTTTGGCTATTGTGACTTAATTTGTGGCCTAACATATGGTCTGTCCTGGAGAATGTCCGATGTGCACTTGAGCAGAATGCATGTGCTGTTGTGGTTGGTCTATTATGTATTACGTCTGTGAGATCTAGTTGGTTTATTGTGTTATTTAAGTCCTTTAGTTGCTTATATTCTGTCTGGTTGTTCTATCCATCCATTATTGAGAGTGGGATAGTCATGTCCAACTGTTATTGTAGAATTGTCTATTTCTACCTTCAGTTCTGTCAATTTTTGCTTTATATATTTTGGTGGTCTGTTATTAGGTACATAAATATTTCTCTTCATCCTTTAAGACTCTATTCATATGCTGCCTCTGGGGCCCTCACTCCATGCTTCCCCTCCTTGAAGTATATAACGTGTTTGCCGTTTGATCTGAAGTACCGTGGGCCCTCTTGCAATAGTCAAGGAGCTTTTTCTTATTTTGAACTAGGATCTGCCCCTTGTGAGCACCCTCCCACTCTTTCCTCTGGAGCCCTGCAGAGTAAATCTGCTCTCCCTGCCCCTGACATCCTTCCAGGGATGTGGCAACACTGACTACATCCTCCTGAGTTTCTCCTTCCTCAGGCTGAATGGTTCCCCTGCCTTCAAGCTCCTCTGTTGCTTTTCTAGGGCCCTCTCCCTCTCTGAGCCACCATCTCCAGACATGCTCCATACTGTCCCTGGCTGGGTCTGAGGGACAGGAAGGGCATCCCCAGAACAAGGCATCCCCAGGCTGGCCGGGAGAGACGGCAGGGGGCTCTAACTGTGGCTTCCTCCAGGGGGTGGGCAGCTGGCTGCGGGGCGGAGAGGAGGAGGAGAAGGAGACAGAGTCTGGGTGTGTTTAATAGAGGGGCTGGGGTTACAGGGGCCAAGCTTCTTCTCAGCCTGTGCTTGCTAGGAGGCTCTGGCTCTGGTGAGTCCACTGGGCCCTATGCTGGTTGCAGGGTGAGCCACATGGGGGGAGTGCTGAACACCCCCAGACTGTTTCTGTCCAGTGGTTGGAGAGGGGTTTCAGATGCTGGTTAGCAGAGAGTCCATACTGTGGTCCTCCATACCTTGGATACCTGGAATTTTGTTTATGTCCCCTTCCCTCTTCCAGGGGTCCACTGGAGGTGACTGGCCTTAATAGTCAAGGGGAAACAAGGACAAAGGAGGACAAGAGGGGGTCCAGTGAGGGCCTTTGGGCTAGCTTTAATGGGAATGATGATGATAATTGCACTAATTTTATAGGATTGCTGGATGTATTAAAGAAGGCACTGCATGTACATGCTCTGTGTGATGTCTGCCGCTGCCTGGTGCAGTGACTGCAGCTGCACCAGCCCTCAGCCTGTGAGCGTCTCCCAGACAGTCTTCCCTCTTGATGCCTTGGGCACCTGAATGAGGTCTGTCATCTCCATGCTCTGACAGCGTTTGTGGGCTGAGAATGGGACAGGACAGCAGGATGGCATTTCAGTTCTGGCTTTAAGTTGCAGTGTGACACAAGGCAAGCTCCTTCCTCTCTCTGGGCCTCCGTTTTCTTTCCTGCACTGTGAAGGACTTGGCTGGAAGATCTTTGAGGCCCTTCGGCCACAGGAATGTGGTGCCTGGGTCATGGGCAGGGTATTACTTTCTGATGTTATTGACTCTTTCTGGGGAAAGGCAACTCCCTCTACTCCACCTTTGCTGAGCTGATCTGCTGGTTTCCTCTACAAGACGGGCTTCTGGAGATGGGTCTGCACCTGGGGGATCTGAGGTCAAGACTCTGTTCCACTGCCTCCCTGATGCATGCCCTGAAGACAGCCCAGGACAGGGGTGTTGCCTGGGTTACTTTCAGGGCTCTTGCCCCATTTGGCCTGCACAGCCCAACCCTGGAGGCACAGGGAGCGTTCACCGTGTCCTGCTGTGACACGTGGCCAGAGGGCAGTAGAACCCGAGCCCTCCTGGCAGGCAGGGGATCCTCATGGAGCTAGCCAGGCCCGGCTCAGAGCCGCAGCCTGCCAGCCTCCAAACCAGCTGTCACCTGGGCCACTACATAGAAGTCACGCCATGGGGGGTGGCATCAGGCTGCTGGAAAGCGTGTCCCTTGCTCTGGGGCCAAGGAGAGGAATGAGACATCAGCCTGGCGCCGACTGGCCTGAAGAGACAGCTGGCTGTGCAGGGAAAGCTGAGACAAAGTCCCAAGTTCAAGACTGGCTGGTAGCCTCAGGACAGGGATTGCTGATGGTCTGACCCACTGCCAAGAAGAGAGCAGGGCCAGACCTACTGAGGCCTGGCCCTGAAGCCCATCCTCCACCTGACTGACCTGCACTTGGTTTCTGCTCCTCCTCTGGGCCTTGGCTTCCCCATCTGGGCCAAATAGGAAGGTGCTGAGAGAACAGATTTTGTGGTGTCTTTACTTAAACCTTGGGGACCCTCTACCTTCAGCCTTTAGTGGCAATACTACTATGAAGGGTAAGTACGTGCTGTGTAACTGTCTGCTGCTGTAGACACCCTCCTCACTGCAGAATAACCTTTCCTCACATGTCCTGGGCCAGGCTGGTACCTATTCTCCCATTCTCTAGAAGGGAAACGACTTTTGTTATGATTATAAGGAATGACAATCTGGATGGTTCAGTACATAGTTGAAAGAGGTCTGCGCTGACTGAACTCCAGCTCTCCTAGGGGATCTTGAGGAATTCTCTTCCTGTCTGGGCCTCAGTTTCCCTCTTTGTAGTGTGAGCTCTTTGGGTCAGGAGATCTACAAACTTCTTTCCAGTTTTGCCTCAAGGTCTCTAACTTCCCCCTGGACATTTAACCTTTTTCCCCTTGCTTTGTCTCTGAAATGGATTAAATGGGAAAGACTAAAAGTCAAACAGCTTGGCTACAGACCAGTTCCAAGGACAAAGACTCCCCTAACCTCTCCTGCAGAGGGCAGTTAGAAAAGTGCTGCCCCCAACACTGTTGGCAGAAAAAGACAGGGTGCTTATGTTCATATCTGGCCACGGTGGAGGACTGTTACTAGTGGTCACAGACACACTGGGGTTTTTTTGAGAATGTTTGTTCCTGAGTGAAAGTCAGCTGACACTTGGCACCAGGCCTTTCTGGAATTATCTTCATCTTAGAGCCATGGTTTATTTTTCCACAGGCCTTGAGGTTAAGGGGATTCCAGAACCTTCACGTGAGCAGTAGTACCCAGTATCCTGGGGCTGCTGCCTGTGAGGCTACCTCTCCCAGCATCTGCCACCCCACTGCTGACAGGGAGCTGGCTGTGGCACCCAGGGCCCTCAGGGCATCCTGGATCATGTGAGACTCTCAGGAAGCCAGTGCTCACCTCTCAGGCATCTCCCCGAGAACCGCTGCCACGGCGTTGTCAGCACGCCTGTGTCAAATGGCTTCACCTGCATGTGCCAGCAGAAGGGCCACTCTGTGGGCAGGCCTCCTGGCTGTCCTGTCACCCTGCTCGTGGCTGACACACACTCACAGCCACGTCACTCACCCATGCTGCCGGGTGCTTGTGTGAGCAGCTGTGCCTTTAGGTTGTTGCTGGGGGAACCCTACACTTCTGCCACTTAGGAGCTGGGCTCTGGACAGTGAGCAGGAGAGAAGGAGGAAGAGCTTTCTGGATGTAAAACTGCACGGGGAGATTCAGACAAATTTGGGTAATACAAAATAAACCAGTTTGCCTAGACCAGATCCAAGATCCCTATGCACCTGGCCACAGCCTGTGACAATTTCTGAGGAATGGTCATCATTCACACCAAAATGGGAAAAATAAAGCCAATAGAATGGATTTCATAAAATTAATGTAGCTTGAGGAGTTCATCTTCATGTTGAGAGAGATTGATGCTGCTTTTTAAGTTCAAATGCTTTTTTCCTTAGAAAATGATACTGATGAGATGGTAGTTGGTTTTTAAAAATGTACCTGCCTGACAACCCCATGTCAATCCTCTGTCATTAGAAAAATTTTTTTTACTGATGAAGGAATTAAAAAAATCTAGGTATCATCTGTACTCTCACATACCACACAGTGTACTCATTTAAAGTGTGTAATTCAGTGGTTCCTAGTCTTAATGGTTGTGCAACCATTACCATAGTCAATTTCAGAACGTTTTTTATCACCTCCCCAAAAAACCCTATACCCTTTAGCCATTAACTCCTACATCCCCCATTCTCCCCTGGCCCTAGGCAGCCACCAATCTTTCTGTCTCTATAGATTTGACTACTCTGGGCCTTTCGTGTAAATGGAACCATAGAATACACAGTTTGTGTGTCTGGCTTCTTTCATTTAGGACATGTTTCTAAGGTTCATCCATGTTGTAGCATGTATAACTACTTCATTCCTTTTTGTTGCCAAACGTTAAATAATATTCCATTGTACAGATCTACAACATTTTATCTATCCATTCATCAGCTGATGGACATCTGGGTTGTTTCCACTTTTTGGTTATTTTGAGCAATGCCACCATGAGCATTGGTGCACAGGTTTTTATGTGGAGGCATGTTTTCAATTCTCATGGGAGTGGAATTACTAGATGATTACATCTCTGACCTCATATACCACCCCTTCACACTCCCTACCCTGGGACTCTATCCCCACCCCACCAGCTCATACTTTCAGGCTGCTCTCCTCCCCACCACCTGACTTCTGCCCGCACTGCTATATCCCCTGAGAAGCTCTTCCCTGCTGTCATTTTGGGTCTTAATCCTATGTGTTACTAAAGGCCCAGCTCACCTGTCCCTTCCTCCACAAAACCTTCTTCCAGAGCTGTCTCAGAGTCATGCAACCCCCCAGGTCTGTCTTATAGCACTAGGCCTTTGGGCTTTGCACTGCAGTTAATCTGTTCCCAGATCTTAGTACCTTCCTACTATACTCTTCCTAGCTTCCTCTAGACTCTGGTATTTGGATTTACTATAATATCCCAAGTGCTTTGCATACAGGAGACCCTGCATAAATGTTTGAATAGTGAGCACTCAATGTGTTCTGTTATTTAATGATTTTAAGATGATACCTCTACTTTCTATATGGCTATCAGGGATGGTGGAAGCCCTTCCCAGCTTCTCAGAATGAAGACACATTGTACAGGCAGCACTTGGGGAGCAGGGCCAAGCTGCCTTCTGTCCCTCAGGCCCATTTCCCTTGTCTCCAGTCTGACACAGGCACCTCAGCCTTCTCAGCACGTTTCCAGCTAAAATCTAATGAATTACTCTGAAAAACAAGGTTATGCATTTTGGATCCTGACTTCTTTGAGCATTGCTCATGACTTTGAAATTTATAAACATAGACAGCTGTCTTCCCAGATGACCTACCAAATCATATTCCCCTAGAAAGCAGAGCTCAATTAGATGTTTAAGGCATCAGATAGTGAAATGGACGAGATGACTTCCTGCCCTGTGAAGGTAGGGCACAGCCCTGACAAATGGTCATCTGGTTTCTGAGCATTTCCAATAACAAGCAGATACCTTCCTCCCAAGGCTGCCAGACGGGCAGAAAAGTTCTTCACACTGAAGTGAAATCTGTCATCCTGCAGCTCCCAACCACTGTTGGCTCGGCTGCTTGGGGCCCCTCAGGCCATCCCCACTCCTGTTCTCAGCTCTTCACGTTTTTGAAAACAGGACTGTCACATCTGTGTTTGTTCTTATCAGACAGAACAGCCCCAGTTCCTTCAGGAAGTTCTCAATACTTCAAAAACAGTAAATATAATACATAGTAAACAATTAATTAGTAATAATGAATACTTTCAAGTCAGAAAAAGTACTAGTAATATTACCATAAAATATTAAAATTGTAGTCTTTCATCTCTGACAACTGAGCATGTAGCATATGCCAGGTATTGGGCCCATGCACTGACTTTCTACTCATCCAACAGCCCTCCCAGGTAAGGACTATTATAATTCCCATCTGACCGATACGAAAACTGAGACTTGGAAAGAATAAGTAATGTGACAAAGGTCATGTAGCTACTGGAGGAGGGTTTTGAACCCAAGCATGTCTTCTTGAGTTCAAGGTCTAAATTTGGTGTATGCAGCCCTACTATTGGGCCCTGCCAGGCAACAGTGAGCTTTTCCAGAAAGCTGGTTGCAAGCCTTGTTCTTTTGTGGTTCAGTCAGAGGAGCATGGATGGGGCTGAAAGTCAGGAGCTAGGGGTTCCAGTGTGGACACTCCTAACCTGTGGTGTGAATCTGCACAAGGTCCTCTCCTTGCCAGACTCGTGGTAAAGTCATCTGCAAAACAAGGAAGTTTAACTGGATGGTTTGTAAGATGCCTATTGGTTTTCTATTTGAATGCTCCCACCTTCCCTGAATGTACTAAACTCTGGACCTTTGAGTCCCTGGTCCCGTTGTCTGGAATTTTCTTTCCCCTCTACTGCTTGACAAATGTTACTCATCATTTGAGTCTGAATATTGCTTCCTCATGGTGCCTCCCGACCCTCAGTGTCGGCCAGCCTTGCTCCTCTCTGTTCCCTGAACACCTGTGTAAGTCCTGCTCGATAACCTGTGATCGTCTCTCCAGATGGACAGTTTACTTCTGGAGGACACACTTGTTCGTTCACGCTGACTTCAGCACTTAGCCCAGAGGGAGCTTGTCTCCAAGGAAGGTAGCAGGCCGGTGGTTGGGGTGCCAGTTCCCCGACACCTCGACTAGATGGCGCTGCAGCCCATGGGAATGTCCTCCCACCAACTGCAAAACTTCCGTCCGGCCAGAGGAGCCTTAACCTCAGGCCAAGCTGGGAGATCACTTGGTCAGAAGCCCAGGAAAAGTACAAGTTTCTATTTTCTCCCTATCTGCTCAGTTTTGAATGCTGCTAGGATTGACCCCTCTACATTTCCCATTCCTTGAGGTCTCTCCCTTCATCTTTCCTCTGCTGTCTCATAGCAGAAAAATTTAGACCATTCTTTTCCTCTGTCTTTGGACTGTTCCATGTTTTTGTCCAATGCATGTATGATCTGCTGATTTTTGCCACATGCCATCCTCACCTACTCCTCTAAAAAAAAGGAAAGATATTGTACAATACCTTATGGTAATATTTCTGATACAAATGAACATCTTCTATTTCTGATCCTTTTACTGTTTGTTCAAGTCCATTTTGTTTTTTCTGCTTTCCTGTATCTCCTTTTCACCCTGTTTGGTGCCTCTGCACACCCTCAGCACACCTCTGGGGCTGAACTGCCTGGGTTTGCATCTTGCTTTTGCTTCTTCTTTGTCGTATGACTCTGGGCAAATTACTTGACCTCTTAGCAACTCAATTTCCTCATCTGTAGAACGGGGTCAGCAATAGTTCTTAGCTGAAACGGGTTGCTGTGAGGTCAGAATTAGCTCTTTGCACTTTACATAAAGGGGACCAATAGACACGACATGCTGCCAAGTGCTTGTGACATGCCCCTTTCCATCGCAATCCATTATGCGTTGAATGCACCTCTTATTTGTGAGTCCCAGGAAGGCAGGGGCTGGGTTTGTCTTGTTCACTGTCCCATCCTCAGTCCCCAGAAAAGAGCCTGGAACATGCGAGAGGCTGAATTAAAATTTTTGGAAGAACCATATTAGGTTTTGTTTCTCCTTTATCAGAAAAATGAACTAAAATTATGATACATGTTTCCCCATTTACATTGGTTAGGATTTAAAATTAATAACACTTAGGGCTGGCAAGGGCATAAAATGGATGCCTTTATTTCTGGACGAATGTAAAATAGTAGAACCTTCTGGAAGGCAACTTGACAATATGTAGAAAGAGCCTGAAAAAAACTTGACTCAGTAATGTTACTGCCACTTTAAAAAAAAAGGCCAGAGTGCTTAGACGTACACACATTGTTCACAACAGCAGGGTTTGTTCTATTAAAAAAAAAATCACTAACAATTGAACAGAAATACTGAAATGGTTAAATAAATGATGACAGGCCCATGTAGTAGAATAGTATGCAGCCATTAAGGGAATCTCTTTTGTGGGATAGTTAATGATGTGGGAAAACATTTCTGATATAAGCTTAAATGATAAAAAGTAACCTACAAAAGTGGTAGACGGAATGGGCACATACCTCTTCAATCCCGATTTCCTTATCTGTAAAATTAAAATAATAATAGTGCCTATTTCTTGGGATTGTTGAAATGTTTTTAAAAGTATTTTTAAAAAATTTAAATTATTTTATTAGCTCTGGGCATAGGAGGAAGGACTCAGTAAATGTTAGCTCTTGTTCCTTAACACATCAGAAGAACAAGATTGGAAGTAATCAGGGCAGAGTATTAATGGCGGCTAATCTCAGGTAGTGGCGTTACAGAAGTTTTAATTTTCTTCTTCACAAGATAAAATATACATAAAGCAGCTAGTCAAGTGCTGGACCATAGAAGGTGCTCAATAAAGGTAGCTAACATCGTGCTATTTTTTGCTCTCTTATTTTAAAATAATGAGCCTGTATTACTTTAAGGCTAATTAATACAGCCACAGCACCAGTTCTTGACTATTTGCTAATTGATTAACCAACCATGACCTAACCTGCACTCTGCCTGGCTTTGTGACAGCCACTTAGCCTATGTGGCAAGGGGGACTGATTATGGACCTCTTCCCTTCAGCTCGGAGCCCAGTATTAACCAATTCAATTCTGTTTGCATCCTCTTCTTTTTACGACTCTCCTAAATAATCTTTCCCAGTGGCCAGCATTTTTTTGATAACACGTTCCTTCCGTGTCTCAGTAGTTTTCTCTTTTGCTATTTCTTCCTCAGACTTTCCTTCTTCACAACAAATTCCATGACTATCTTTACTGCCTTCTCCTGATTTTATCCCACAGTACACTCTCCTTTTCTATCCAAAACAAATAACAATTCATCTTTCCCCTATAAATGAAGTCAAGCTTGTTGATAATAACCATGTCAATCTCTTTAAAGTCCAAACAAAAGTATATGAGTAAGTTGGGATTACAAACCAGAGAGGAAAGGATGACTAATTTGATGAAAGATATTGGGAAATTTGACCAGCTATGTCAGAAAAAAATAAAAGTGAGATTCCTAAGGCATACCACACAACAAAATAAATTCCAGATGGAATAAAGAATCCCAGCTAGGAAAACCTAAAGAAGATATTGGCAAATATCTCTCATCTTAGAGTGAAGAAAACCTTTCTTAACACTTATGATATACAAAGGCATATGTGTCTAAATAAACATAAGATCTTTTCTAACTTAACAAAGTCCAACACAAAATGGAAAACAGAAACACACTGGCAAGATTAGTGACAAAGGTAGATATCTTTAAAATAGAAAAAGTCTTTACAAATCAATGGGAAAATTTGAATAAGTCAACAGAAAAATAGGCAAGGGTAAGTAAGGTTAAAGATTAGTAACAGACCAGGAGAAAATTTTTGTAGCATATAAAACAGATAAGGTATTAATAAAACATTAATTGTATAAAGAGCTCCTTCAAATCAATATGAAAAAAGGCAACTCAAAAGAAAACTCCGCAAAGGAAGGAAGGAACTCATCACGGAGGAAGGAAGAAATAAGAAGACTGAAGGTATAAAAAGATGCTCAACCTCACCAATAACCAGAAAAATGCAATGATTATTTTTTTGAAGTTTCCTCTCAACGTAACAAATTGGCAAACATTAAAAAATTAAAAATCGCCAGAGTTGTAGTGGACATGAGGGAAGCAGTCATTCCCCTTATTCTCGCACTGGCGAGAACATATAAATCAGTGAGGTCTTTTGGAGGGCAGTTTGCCAGTAAGTTTTAAAAATAGTCATTCCTTTTGGCCCAGCAATTCTACTTCAAGAGTTACATCCTCAGAAATGCTATACATGTGCAGAGATAGGTGCAAAAGATACTAATTGTTTATTATAATAAAAACAAGTGAAGGAAAAGGCATTCAAATATTCTAGAGAACACTAACAGAAGTGCACCCAAATGCATGCATATTGTCATAGTAGTTCTGGCAGGACTTGTAAATATATCAGATGTCCAATAAGAGCATATTATGTAAATAAATTATGTGCATCACTTAATGGAATGCTACTCAGCTTGAAAAATGAATGAGGTAGATCTATATGTACAGCTATGGAAAGATGTTCATAATAATAAAAAATAAATAATGTCCAAAATCACTACTTAAAGAAAAAAAAGTTTGGAGGACTTTAGATGAAGTCTGATCCCATTATGAATACCAGACTATGACCCAGCTGTATGTGTCTGCTTGGGTGAGTGGGGGCCCTGTTGACTGAGGCTGAGAGGAAGTCCCAGCTCCCAGCATCTCCTGCTTTTCACAAATCACTCTCAGGGGAGGGCTGTACACATCCTTTCTCTCTTTGGTCTGCTGGGTGGGTTGGGACTCTTCTGCCTTGTGAAGCTGGTTTCAGGTAGGACAACCCTATTACCATTCTGGAGGTTTCTTCATAGGAAAAGAATGGGAAAGCCACAATTTCTGCATGAGTGTAAAGGAGGACATACCAGTAGAAGCTCCAGAAGACTTGTGGTTCCGTCCCACGAAGTCTTTTCCAACAATAACAGTGGATCACAAGTAGGCAGGGCAGGAAGCCCTCCATTTTAGAAGGAAGGAGAGAGAACAACTGAGGCTGAGACCACGAGATCTGTTGGGACAGCCCTTCCTCTCAAGGTTTTCTGCCTCATGTGAAGGTGAAATCTGCTTCTTTGAGTTTCTTGGGGTCAAGCCCACCTTCCCACGGAGAATCCTTTAGAGACCCAAAATATATTGTCCTGTTCTCTCTTGTGTCAACCTCATGCAAGTAGAATCTCCCTGTCACTCAAGGTTTCAATAGCAGCCACAGTGCCATTGTTAGAAAAGCTGAGCAGGGGACCCACCATGGGTGAGAGACTGGACTAGATGATTCCACAAACCCATGGTTCCGTAGGATCCTCTTAGATTAAGGGAATCTAAGACTTGTTGGTGAAGGGCTGTATTTATATTCTTTACCCACTTGTTCCCAGGTCCTTTTCTCTGTGAGTTGCATAAAGTGTTTTAGCAAATGTGAAAAAATGGTCTCAGCAGAAATGAATGGGCTGTGGGGAACTGAGTCTCAGTCCCTGGTAGGAAAGAATGAGATCCTCAGTGGGGCTTCAGCTTGAAAGGGGAATAATTCTTCTGCATGATGAAGCAATTTATAAGGGATTTCAATCTTGTTATCAAGATAATAACTTTTTATTTTTATTTATTTTTCACTTTTTTAAAATTAATTAATTTTGTTGTCTTTAATCTACAATTACATGAAGAGTATTATGTTTACTAGGGTCCCCCTTCACCAAGTCCCCCCCACAAACCCCATTACAGTCACTGTCCATCAGCATAGTAAGATGCTGTAGAATCACTACTTGTCTTCTCCGTGTTGCACAGCCCTCCCTGTGCCCCACCCCCACATTATACATACTAATCGTAAGGCCCCCTTTCTTTTTCCCCACCCTTATCCCTCCCTTCCCTCCCTTTCTCCCCAGTCCCTTTCCCTTTGGTAACTGTTAGTCCATTCTTAGGTTCTATGATTCTGCTGCTGTTTTGTTCCTTCAGTCTTTCTTTGTTCCTATAGTCTTTGGGTTTGAGGTGAGTCTCTTGTAAGCAGCATAGAGATGGGTCTTGCTTTTTTATCCATTCTGTTATTCTGTGTCTTTTGATTGGTGCATTCAGTCCATTTACATTTAGGGTGATTATTGAAAGATATGTACTTATTGCCATTGCAGGCTTTAGATTCGTGGTTGCCAAAGGTTCAAGGTTAGCTTCTTTAGTATCTTACTGTCTAACTTAACTCACTTATTGAGCTATTTTAAACACTGTCTGGTCATTCTTTATTTTTTCTCCCTTCTTATTCCTCCTCCTCCGTTCTTTATATGTTGGTTGTTTTATTCTGTGTTCTTTTGTGCTTCCTTTAACTGCTTTTGTGGGTAGTTGATTTTATTTTTTGCCTTTAGTTAGTATTTGGTTGGTCTGCTTTCTTTACTGTGATTTTATTTTCTCTGGTGACACCTATTTAGTCTTAGAAGTGGTCCCATCTAGAGCAGTCCCTCTAAAATACCCTGTAGAGGTGGTTTGTGGGAGGCAAATTCCCTCAACTTTTGCTTGTCTGGGAATTGTTTAGTCCCTCCTTCATATTTAAATGATAGTCATGCTGGATACAGTATTCTTGGTTCAAGGCCCTTCTCTTTCATTGCATTAAATATATCGTGCCATTCTCTTCTGGCCTGTATTGTTTCTCTTGAGAAGTCTGATGATAGCCTGATGGGTTTTCCTTTGTAGGTGACCTTTTTCCTCTCTCTCACTGCCTTTAAAACTCTGTCCTTGTCCTTGATCTTTGCCATTTTAATTATTATGTGTCTTGGTGTTGTCCTCTTTGGGTCCTTCCTGTTGGGAGTTCTGTACACTTCCATGGTCTGGTCGATTATTTCCTCCCGCAGTTTGGGGAAGTTTTCAGCAATTATTTCTTCAAATACTCTTTCTATCCCTTTCTCTCTCTCTTCTTCTTCTGGTACCCCTATAATGTGGATATTGTTCCTTTTGGATTGGTCACACAGTTCTCTTAATATTGTTTCATTCCTGGAGATCCTTTTTCTCTCTCTGTGTCAGCTTCTATGCGTTCCTGTTCTCTGGTTTCTATTCCATCAATGGCCTCTTGCATATTATCCATTCTGTTTACAAATCCTTCCAGAGATTGTTTCATTTCTGTAATCTCCCTCCGGACTTCATCCCTTAGCTCTTGCATATTTCTCTGCAGCTCCATCAGCATGGTTATGAGCTTTATTTTTAATTCTTTTTCAGGAAGACTGGTTAGGTCTATCTCCTTCTCAGGGTTTGCCTCTGTGATCTTGGTCTGTCTCAATTTCTTCTGCCTTTTCATGGTGATAGATATATTTGTGGGGAGCTGGCGCATGTGTTGGGTAAGAAAAAGTCCCTTCTTGACAGTTTATGGCCTTCCTCTCCTGGGAGAACAGCAGCCTCTAGGAGCTTGTGCTGGGTGGCTGCGTGCAGACAAGGCTTCTGAATTTGCCCAGCCACTATGGAGTTTATTTAGTTCTGCAGTTGCTGTGGGCGTGGCCTGCCTCAGGCTGCTGCTCCAATATGGCGGAGCCATGTTGGAGGGGGAACAGGCGGGAGGCTGTTTACCATGGTGAGGGGCCTCCAAGCTGTGCTGTGGGGGTTCAGGTGCCCAGAGTTCCCCGGGATTCGCAGCTGCTGGGCTAGCTGTCCCAGGGCACTTCTGTCCAGCTGTGGGGTCCCTGTCCCTTTAAGACTTTCAAAAAGCACTCGCTTTTCTTTGTCCCAGGGGTGCTGGCTGCAGGGACACGCTCACAGGTCTTACTGTCCTGTTTCCCTAGTTTCCAGCACCCCACACACACACTGTGTGTCTGCACTCCGGTGCGGATGGCTGGGGCTGGGTGTTCAGCAGTCCTGGGCTCCCTCCCTGCTCCAACTCCTCTCCTCCCACCGGGAGCTGGGGTGAAGGGTGCTTGGGTCCCGCCGGGCTTGGGCTTGTATCTTACCCCCTTCGTGAGGTGCTGGGTTCTCGCAGGTGTGGATGTGGTCTGGCTGTTGTCCTGTGTCTTCTGGTCTCTCTTTTAGGATTAGTTGTATTTGTTGTATTTTCAAAAATATATATGGTTTTGGGAGGAGATTTCCACTGCTCTACTCATGCCGCCATCTTGGTTCTCTTCAAGATAATAACTTTTTATTTAAAAAATTGGGTAGAAGCATCAGATTATTTATTTTGCTTCATGAAAAATTGAATGTGGATAGCAAATTTCTTCTGTCCTATGTGAGGTTCATGGATGGTCTTTTGCCCTATTTTTGAAATACTAGAGAAAAGATAAACTGTGTCCATTTAAAAAGTGGTCATATTTTCAGTAGAGCTTGGAATATTTATGAGACCTCTTTGGAACATCACATTCAGTGAAGCTGAAAACTGAGGTATATAAGCCAAGTTATTATTCATTATGTTATACTCCAGGCATTTATAGTTCCATTGCCCCCCAAGATACTGCAATGGCTTCTGAGGTGTACACTGCTCCCTTAGGTAGGATTTCTCTCTGAGAGATAGAATTTCCAAGAGAAGGCATGCAGGGCAGACCTCAGAAATTCTCTGGAATTTCCTCCCCTGTAATCTAATTACTGTCCGGGAATGGCTCACTTACAGGTGGAAGGAGACTGGTGGTGGTGTGATGCACCCCACAAAGTGAGGGTTTCCCATGTATGATGTCCTAGGTTGTTGGTGGTTCTCAGAAGTTCGTGCCAAATATTCAAAGACTAGAATTTCTGGCCCTGTGCACAAAGCTCTTCCCAAACGGTTTGACCATCAGATTCATTTTCTCAAACATGTGATGTAAGAACAATGTTCCTTCAAACATACTTTGGGAAACACTTTTCTAGATGATAATGAACTTAAAGTGCTTAAAAGTGCTTAAAAGAAAAATGTTGTGACCCAAGAAATAAAGACACTTCTCTACAAATTTATTTTTTCTTTTTCACTTAATACACCTTGGTCAATTCTTCATTTCAATGGATATGGAAGTCATTCATTCTTTTCAATGACTGCGCATTTTCAAATTCCCCCCCCACTAGATAATGCTGTACAAAACATTGTGTGTATTATATATTAAAGCATCCTTTAAATTTGAATAGACTTTGGCCCTTCATTGTTCTCATAGGGACACTGAGTCCTGGAGAGTGAGCGGGTGTAGCCCCAGGAACAGAATAGCACACTCATTAAGGGAAATGACTGGAGGCAGACTGCCTAGCTTCACGTTGGAGCCTGACCTCTTAGAGGGTGTGTGACCTTGGGCCATTATTTAACCTCTCTACCCTTGATTTCCTCATGTGTAAAATGGGGGAAAGCAATAGTACCTATCTCATTGGACTGTTATACAGATTAAATGACATGTTGTTTAGTGCTTGGCATCAAATAAGAGCTTAGTAAAATACATTATGATGTCTGGACCATGTTCCCCCGGCCAGAGCCCGCTGACTCAAGGAGGCAGCTTTCTCCAGTCTCAGGTGGTTCTTCACCTTGCCTACGTCTGCAGACTCACAGAGGGCTGTCAGTCATGTCTCTCTAACACTTGCTTCACTTTGCCTTGCACTTGAGTTAGTTGCTGGCTTGTCTGTCTTCTCAAAAGCTGGGATCTCACTGAGGGTTACCAGGGGGTGGCTTGACATCATCTCTCCCCAGCACACAGCCTGGCAAAGACTAAGCCTTCAGAAGAGCTTTCAGGGGAATAGATATCTTTGATTCCCAGAATTTCTGATTTACAATCAATGACGTGTAGGTTGTCTAACCCAACTGCCCACCCAATTCCAGGGATTTCACTTTAGACCATCAAGCAGATCCTCTTACAGTAGTGAGAAACACATTATTGCTCAGAGAAGCCCATTCTATTTTTTTAAAAGCTCTATTTTGAGAAATTTCTTGTTATAGTCAATAGGATTAACTTTCCCCCATTTGCTTCAAGTTTTGGTTGGAGACTGCAGAAACATGCAGGGACAGGGCTGGTAAATAAGAATTGTTTGGGGTTTATGGCTGAGGTGACAAAACAGTAAAAAGGATGACAGAGTACACAGTATAACTTTAATAAGCTTTACTCAACCAGTCAGAAACTAGCTCTCAGACATGTCTATACATTTCTGCCTCCAGTGTTTACTGGGGACATCTTTATAAGGTTGTTATTTACAAATCCAGACAGGAGTTTATAGAGGGCTTGAAGACAGAAGTTTATAGAGAGCTTGATGTATTTGTGTGCATGGTAATCTTCTTAAAGTTCTTTTCTGCTCTACAACTTTGGGGAGTGGAGTTGTTCAAGTTCTGAGGGTGTTTTTGAAAGCCCCAGTAGGAAAGGAATTGGACCTTCATTTCTCAGGACAGTTTTTCTGCCTTCTGGAAGGGACGCTAGCATCTTAGGATACATGCCTCCCAGACACTGAACTCTCTGGAGTTTAGCCAGAACATTAGCCTTCATGGATTAATTTGGAATTCTCTCAAATAGTCATCCCTAAAGACCTACTTTATGCAAGAACTGCCCTTAAAACAATCACAACTGGGTAGAGGGTGGACAGACAGGTTGGTGCAAATTCTAATTCCAGCCAGAACATTCTTAGAGCCTTCCCGTGGCCACGAAGTCTGCAGTGGGTTGAGGCTTTGCAGAAAACATCAGAGAACTGTTCTCCTAACTGCGTCTAGAGCACGTGCGTGAGGCTTGGGCAGCCATGGTTTAAGTGCAAGGACACTATAACAGAGAGATGTCCATTTCTGCTAACTCAATTTTTTACTGAAAAGTAAAGGCTCTAAGATGCCCCAGCTGAAAATGGAAAACTAACAAAGCAGGCACACTCCTCTCCAACTGTCTAGAGTCTCCCAGGTTCCCATCCTGCCTTCATTTCAATCAGATCTTCCTACCTCTGAGAAGTAGGAAAGAGGAAGGTCATGATTTCCACTGTATAAATGAAGAAACTGAGGCTCAGATTTGATGACATGCCAAGGTCACAGTTGGGGCCTGGTGGCTCCTGCAGTCTGGCTCTGTCCCCACCCCCCACGGTTGTTACTAGGCCTTCTGACTGACAATCCACAATAATGCGGTCAGCCTCAGTCCAGCGAGACATCCAGTGGGGGATGTGAACAGTTAGGTGGCAAATGTGACTTTTATGTGGAAGGTGTCTCAATACAAAAATGTTTTTCTAAAAGGAGACAAAGACTAGGGGCTCAGACTGTCTCTGGGATAGTGATCTTTTGTCAGTTTATTAAATTCAGATTTATTGCTGACTCCCTGGCCAAAAACATAGTTGTTAGCAGTCTATAACATGGAGCAGAAATATGAGTTCTCAGTGAATCTGAGAAAAAAAATAAAGAGATCTTAATGACCTGTCACTTGGAATAAATCTTAGTAGTCACATAAACGGGGATGACAGGAATTTATATTGTTCCTCCTCACTTGAATGACTAATGTGGTCAGAGTGGGGAACCACAGAAATTATTTCTCTTAACAAGCCAGCACCTGTTTGTAGACTTTTAGAACTGCTTTGATGAAGTTGAGGAGTATCATCTTGATATCCTTCATGCTCTTGGTGGGCAGGAACCTTCCCACACAACTAGAGGCAGAGGTGGCATTTCAGTCGCATTCTGAGAAGCTGATCTTGGCTGCTTCCAGGGGCCCTGGAAGTTCTGAGTGGGAGAAGTACCCCCAAGGGGCTAGAGAGAACCAGAGAAGAGACATGGACAGTTGCCAGGCAGGGGCACCCAAAATGGATCAGAGGTTTTTGGAGGGGTGAGGGTGGGAATGTACAGCTGACCCATACCCAATCCGACCCCATGCTGGGACTCTGGATTCTGCAGCACCAGGATTACTAGGTTAGAGCTAGAAGCATCTCCAGAGACCATTAGTTCCAGACTTCCATTTCTCAGATGAGAAGGCTGAGGTTTACAGGGTGGAAATAACAAGTCAAAGTTACCGGGCAAGAGAGTGTCAGATGCAGAATGAGAGCTCAGATTTCCAGACCC
Organism: Manis javanica; assembly: GCF_040802235.1. Classification (NCBI taxonomy): domain Eukaryota; kingdom Metazoa; phylum Chordata; class Mammalia; order Pholidota; family Manidae; genus Manis; species Manis javanica. Next base: position 31,070,330 of record NC_133157.1, on the reverse strand, counting down.
TGGGGCATCATGTAGCCTCTGATAGTGTGACTTCACTTTATTTGAGCCTTCATGCCACTGATATCTAATAGATGTTCCATGTTCAGTGCTGGGAATGTAGTCCCCAGCCCCCACCAAATCCCACTAACATGCTCCCCATGAAAATCATTACTGACCCTCCAAATCCCTCTCCTTTTACAGCATGTTACCATGTACACCATAGTTTCACATTATTCTCATCTAAGTCTCACAACCACACCCAAAAGGCAGGCAGGATGGCTACTTTTGCTTATGTTGTACAGACAAAGATGAACTGAGGTTCATAAATTAAGGTTCACAAGGTTATGCCTCCGTGATCTCAAAGGAGGAAGAGTCTGAGGAATCAGTGAACTGCTGAGTGTATTGTACTGAAGTGCTGTTCATAGGCTAGTCAACAACATTGCTGGGTGTCATTAAGAATACAGAGAACCCGGCTCTGACCTGGTGCCCTGAGACTGGCAGTCCACTGGGGGAAAAAAGAGGCCATTGAACCCCTGGGCTCTTCTGCGGCTGGGGCTGCCCTAGCCTCCCAGAGGCCACTAGTCCCTGGCTCTGGTTAATTAAACTAAAGCCAGTTTTCTCTAAAAACAGTTAATCTAAAATGCAATCTTTCAAAAGGGCTTCTGTATCCAATTTGGGTGCACTGTTCTTTGTTACCACTGAAAAAAAATTTAGCTATTTGAAAACCTGTTCATCCTAGAGCACTTCTGGCTAAATTTTATGATTCTATTCATTTATCAAATTTGCAGTATTTTATGGAGATGGCATTTCTTATCTATGCAGGTCTCTTTCCTTTTGAGAGATATAAAACTACCCTTTCCTCAAAATGATATGTCTCTAGCAATAAATACTTGCATTAAAAACTTGAATTCCAGTTAATTGTTATGCATAGACACACATGATCCTGTCCTTGTAATTATAGATGACATGTACCTATGTACCAATGTTGAATATTTTTTATGTTGTGCCTCTTAATCAGCTATTAATTTATGAGCTAAAATATGATTCTACATCCCAGAATGAATTGCTGCGGGTTTGATTTACTTTGATCTGAGAATGGGCATTAGTGGCCATCTAAGTAACACAGGGGGAGCAGAGGTGGACACCATCAGAAGCCGGAGGGGAAGGGGTCTTTGAATTTTGGCAAATGCTGCACTTGTGAAAGAGTTGACAGGAATTCTAGGGACCTGGCATTGGAGCCCATCTAGATCTCAGAAGACTTTAAAAATGATGGCCTCAGTAGTCATTTCTTATATTGATTATTCCACCAGTTAGCACATAATTATGGAGCATCCACTGGGCTTGATTCTGGGGATAAAACTGTGGACATGAATACACATGCTCTCTGGTCTTATATAGCCTGCTGTTTAGTGAGGGAGACATAGCGTTAAGTCACAATCACACATTTGTGTTACTCTCCTGTTTCTTAATAGAATCCTGATATTTGAGGTGGCAATGTGCCCAACTGAGAAACTACATTTCCCAGTCTCCCTTGCAGCTGAGTGCAGCCATGTGACCTGTTCTGGCCACTAAAATGTAAGTAGAGATCTGTTGGGTATTGCAGGAAAATATTGCTTTCTGAAGTAGGTGTTGCCCCCTCCATTTTGTAATTGCCCCCCCTTTCCTCCTAGAAAATGAGCATGATGCTAGAAGTGAATAGCTATCTTGCAACTATGAGGTTGCCATACAGATTGTTAAGTGAGAGGAAAAAAAGGCCTCTTCTCTTTGGTTAAACACACAGTAACTGCACCTCTCTTATATGCTGTCCCTACTGATAACTCTCTGCATGGGTGGTGAGCCTGGAAAGGGTGATCCCAGTAGTGATCAAGTGCCAAGACTTCAGAATTATGTCTGCAAGGGCTGGCCTGATAACTAAGGTCTAGTCTTCTCTGTTTTGAGGGTTCCCTCAAGGTGGACACTGTGCTGATGTGGGCTCTTCCCATCTACCATCTGACAGCACCGGCAAGTGGAGGGAACTGCATCGTCATGCCATCTTCACAAGCCTGTCAATTATGTGCAGGACATGGGACAGTGTGGGTGGAATCTGTAAAACCAGCTATCAAAGGTTAGTTCTTTTAATACCAGGCGGCCTTAAGTTAGAGGTAGCAAGGCAGGAAACACATATGATGAAAGCCTAGGGAAGAGGTAGACTTTAAACTGGCCCCTAAAGGACAGTGCTGACTGAGATGGATACAGAGCTGGGGGCCAACGCAGCAAGGCCAGGCCACAGGAGAGGCTGAGGAGCAGCATATTAAAGAGCTAGGCCAGGACCCAAGTACTTTCATATGTTGAAGAATAGATTGGAAACCAGATCATTTCTCAGTGTAAATGACCAGTGACAGGGTATATAGAGCATATGGAGTACGTGTGCGTGCGTGTGTGCGCGCGTGTGTGTGTGTGTGTTCATGTTGAGGCTGATGTGGGGGAAAGGGAGGCACTAGGTGGAGTTTTCTCCAACATTCAACTAAGCTGAAGGGGTATGGAGGCTAGATGAATTTTTTTGAAGCAGTATTTCCAAGGCCTAGGACCCAGAGTAGAACTTACTCTGTGGCACAGGCTTAGAAGAAATCCAGGCCCAGAACAGCCTCCCCCTTCCTTCCCAGAGCTGCCCACCCACTATTGACATGCACAAACTGGGAGTTCTTTCCACAAGGCATGGCAGGGCCATGGAGAGACTGCTCCCTGGTAATGAGACAATTAGCTCCTTGCATTCTTCCTGCAGGAACAAATCTGGGCCCCCATGGCATCTGTCCCCTCCTGTTCCTCCAGCTGGCCTCCTTGCCACGTGCACACCCTGCAGGAACCAGGCCCCGGCTGCCTGCCTCTCCCCTGCCCACTTGTGCTTCCAGGAGGTGTTCAGGGGAGGCTGGAGGAGCAGGGAAGGAACCAGAGGCTTGCAGGGGGCGGAGTGATTGATGACAGGGCCACGTGCCCCTGAACTCCTTGTCAGAGTTCTCCTACAGGGTTGGCAGCCCCTTCTTGAAAGCTGCTCTGTAGCTGAGGCGGCATATGGACTGTTGACAGAGCAGCTGCTGGGGAAGAAGACGCTGAAAGGAAGCCTCGAGGGATAAACAGAGAAATCCATGTCAACACGTGGCACCCAAGGCGCCCCGCTCGGCACTCCAGCTCCCGACTCGCATCTCCTTCCAGGCAGGGAAAGTGGTTTGGGGCTGCTGAGCTAGAGCTTAAGCTCTTAAAATAATGATCCTGCTCATCTTCATCATCATCACATTTGTTAAGGTCTTAATATGTGCCAGCCAGTTCTGCAAACTACTTTAGGTGCCTTATTCTGTTTATTCCAAACAGTTCTCTGAGGGAGAGCTCTTACTGATTCTGTTTTATAGTGAAAAAAACCAGAGCCAGTGAGCTTAAGGATATCCTGCTGGTGACACAGTGAGTAAGTGGCCTAGGTCTAACTCCAAAACCTTTACTCCAAAGCCTTATTGTAGTTTCCTCTCATGAGCATTCGAGTGCCCGACCACTGGACTGATATTGATTACTAAGACGCACTGTGGTGTAATTTACAAAGCAACAAGGCATTCATTCCTTCATTGGGCCTCCAGAGCCTAGGGGCAGGTTACAGTCACCTCTGCACTCCAAGCCTCCAGGATGGTCTGGCAGGGAGGCATGCAGTGAATTCGGTGAATAATGCATGAATGAATCAATCACCCCTGCCAGGAGCTGCTTCCACATCCATTCTGCAGGTGGGAAAACGGGCTCTTCACGGAGCCTTGCCTAAGAGCTCATAATAAATGTGCCAGAGAGACTTGACCTCTCATCTTCAGACTACGGGTCCAGACCTCTCCCTGCCCTGGAGTGTATCAAGTTAAGTGGGGAGAGGTGAGTGAGAACATAAAGCCACGAGTGTGGTTTATTTCAGAGTCAGTTGCCTGTATCTTAATAAATCCCTGGTCTAGAGAGCTTGGAGAATATTGTTCCAAGAGCATCTAGCCTGAGCAAAGAATGTTAATTTTTTTTCTTGTTGTCAGAGCCTTGTCTACAGCCTGATCCCTGGAGAGCTCTGGGTCAGTCTCTGCTCCTCAGGTCTGTCAAATAACATTTTCCCCAGGTAGATCAGTCACACCAGTTGGGAATCTGGACCAAGAATCTAGACATTGAGACAGAAGCCAAGAGCCCACTCATCACACTGAAAGCTGATACCCGACAGAGATTCAATCCCCTCTTGAGGCTGGGAACTTGGAGAGAAATGGACTGGACAGATTTTCTCAGGCTCCAGAGGGAAAAGTTCCCAAGTAGAAAAGACAGCACCATAAACCACATGAATGACACCACTAGAGAGCTCCATTTCAGGGTGTGGCAAATCAGGGCCTGGCTGACGGCAGTCTCTTGCTTCCAGAACGTGATTCTAGAAGGCTCTTTAGGTGCATGTCACACAGGAGTATTGCAATCATAAACTTATTATGCTATTTGGAACAGGGAAAAGAATATATGGAAACTGTTTGCTTCCTTTCAAGTTAAGATGGCCTGTGAGTCTGAAGGAAGTCAAGTTCCTAAGGATGGGCCTTTGCTGAGCAGAGTACTTGGGTAAGTATGCAAAGTGGATTAGCCAAGAGAAAGCTAAATTGCTAATGCTTTGTGGGGTTGATCTCAAGAATTTCTGAGTCCTGCAGAATCCTTGGGCATGAGGACAAGAAAGGAAGCTTGCCATGTCTGGACTGCAAATTTAAAGGTCCACTGAGACCACAGGCACTTTGTCTTCAGCTCACCTCTAGCTTGTGAGGCACAGAGTACCCTGAATGGGTTCTTGCAGGTAGAGAGAGAGGAACCAGCCTCCCGGGCCCTTCTGATTTACCACCTCCACCTTTCTATCCTCCCTCCAACTCCTCCCTCCCCACCTGCCTTTGATACTCCCTCACCTCACCTCTGGGCATTGGCTTATGCTATGCCTGCCGTGCGCATCCTTCATTTCTGCCCTCTGAACTTCTGTTTCTACTTGGAAGTCCAGCTCAAGTCACACTCTTTGGACTCCTCCTGGTTGTTTTCTGCTCGAGATTCCCACAGCACTTTGCACATCCTTCTACTTCTCACATTCTAGCGCCTGTTTTTGCTTTATGACTGCTTCTCACACCAGGCAGAGAAGGGAGTAGCCAGCCCTGTTCCCTTTTGGAATTCCAAGGATCCCGGAGATTTTGGTGCTTGCTTGCTGATCCCTTTTGAATGAACAAGGCATAACATCTAACCTGTTGGCAACCTCGGGCTGATTTCCTTTTGTATTATTCACTCGGTATAAATTCCCAAGGGCGTTTTGAGAGGCCAGCAGGGAGCAACTTGGAGGCCTTGAGGTGAGGGGCTCCTGGCATTTTGCCCACCCTGAATTTCTGTCCAGCAGAAATGTGTATCCAGAGAAAATGCCTTTGCAGGCCAAGCCTGGGCCCCAGGGGAGAGGAGGGCTGCGTGGCTACAGTAGGTCTCAGCCCCAAAGGCCTCCATGGGGTCTTCTGAAACCATGATGGCTCTTTCCTCAGTCTTCCCAAGTCAGACCTGAGGAATCTGTGCCCATCAATTTGGGCTTCCTAGTCATTCCACTCACCAGCCCTGTGCCTGGGGCAAGTCACCCAGCCTCAGGTTCCTTCACTGGTGGGTAACAATGCTGCAGACTTCATAGGATGGCGCAAGGATGAAATGAGATGTTATTTATTTATCCACTTACATATTTATCACTTGTTATTGCCATATAACTAACATAGAATGAAATGCCTAAATCTTAACTGCAAGCTTGCTAATTTTTAACCATATGCATATACTCAGGTAACTACCACCCAGATCAAGATGCAGAGCTAAATGAGACTTTAAGGGCTGACACAAGCTTATAAACTGTAAAGTGCTGAAGAAAATGTTGCTTTTGAATATTACCAGGAGGTGGAGCCTCTTTCCCATCAAATTCCTCTCCTTTACAACTTCTAGGTTTTTAGAAATAATTAGCATGAGTTGCAACCATCCTTGCAAGTTGTTGTGGGTGCCAGGACCGCCATATCCCCACTCTGCAGGGGGGCACGGAGACCAAGACCAACAGTGGCCGACCCCTGCGGCCCCAGAACCACTGCTCTGCATGTAGCTCCTGTTCCTGCTTCCTCGGGCACTCGGACGGCCTCACAAAATTGGGCCAGTGATAACACAGCTCGTGTGTAGTTTCAACTCAAAACAGCTTGATTCCAAAGATATGCCCTGTAGGTCAGGCCCTGGGCAGAAAAGGAGAGAAAGAGCTTCCTACTCTGGGCCCTCCCAGGAGGCCTACAGACTGCAGGACTGTGAACGTGAACATGGATGTCCAGGAAAAGTGAGGCCCATAGAGGCACAGGTGCTGACTGTCCCTGTACTCTCCCTGGGCCACTCTTCTGAGGTTCTCATACTCTCCCTGCAGTGTCCACCACTCCTCTGTTTAGCCAGCTCTCTGCTTTATCTGCTGTGTGTCTCCACCTGGCTGCTCCACGGCCCCTCAAACTTGGTGTGTCCCTAAAAAACCCATCTTCTTCCTGAACCTGGCTTCTTCCTCCTCCATTCTGGCATCACTTGCCCCAGTCATCCAATCAAAGCCACGTCTGATGATCCATTTTACTCTTGCCATGTCCTTTCTTCCTGTCCTTCTCTACTATCACCTCTGCCATTACCCCTGGAAACCCTCACTCTGCTGGGAAACTCCTACCTGGTTCTCTGCCAAAGCTGGGGTCTACTGCCCCCTTCCTTGCCAAATCTTACCCAACCTTCAAAACTGAGAAACATGCCTCTGCCTCCGGAAGTACTCCCCGAGTTGTTCAGTTACATGTCAGTGACCACCTCTGCCCGCTGACCCCTGCCACCCTTTATTTGCACCTCTCTCAGGGCCCCTGGACACTTCCTATCTCCTCTCACTCATTTACCTCCCCATCTGCTGGTACCTAGCACAGTGTCTGGCCCTTGGTATTGGTGAATGAATGGCCAAATGCTGCGTTATTGACTAGACAGCATAAGTAAAGGCAAAGCCATAGAGCTATTAATCATACTTTCAGAGACCTGAGCCATTTTATAAAGGGCAGGATATGCTAATTCAAGTGGGGACTTTGAGAGTCTTTCTTCATCTCCTCCATGCCTGACCCCTGAACCTAGCAGAAAAGGGTGCCTAATGCCTCACAGTCCTCAGTGCATGAAAATGCTGAATCTAGAGAAACTTTGTCATAATTACCCACTTACTTGAAAGTACAAACTATGTAATTTGCCTTTAAGTGATCTTAAATTAATATAAATAATGAAGTATGCTCAGTATACTCAAGTACTGGTACATCCAATTGAACACAATTAAAAATAAGATGGATTTATTAGTATTGTGACTATTATTGATTAAAATGGTAATGATAAATAAGGAGAAATGTTAAGTACAACAGGGAATTGGTAATATTTCTTCAAAGTAATCATTTTGCTGTGACTATCCAATTATTAGTACATTTAATGTGTTATTCAGTGCAATTAATTACCCACTTTGCTTCTGGGAAGGCACTAGGAAAAAAATTGCTTTCTGCCTGGAGTGGTGGTTGCTCAGGAAAGAGACAGGGAAAAGCCACTGCTTGCTGGGGCCTCAGTGACAAGACCGCGTGCCATGGAGATGTGGCTCCCAGCTAGAAGCTGTGCATGCCCTTGGTGAAGGGGAGATGTGCCAGAGCCCAGGAGCTGAGTCTCATGGTCAGGAGCTTTTGTAGCTGTGGCGTGGGATGGTGAACAGGCTGGGGAGTGGAATCTAGAAACCTGGCTTGTGTCTTGTCTGGGACACCTAGCTCTGAGGCCTGTGTTTACCTGCAGCACTTCCCAGGGGCTCATTTTTCTCATCTGTGGAATGGGTGTTATACAGCCTGTCTGTAAAGGTCTGTATGTGAAGGGGATTTGTTGGAGCAGATGTGTGTGGGCCACGGTGAGCGTTTGCTGAGACGCCCATGTCCTCTGCCAGGCTCAGCCTGACTTGTGGATTTGCTTCTGGTTCTTGTCATCCACCTCTGGGAGTCATCTCTTGCAGCCTGTTTAGATCCCCCATGCCTTAATGCAAGGTGATGAAAGGTCACACATTTGTCCTCCAGTTCACCTCCGTGGCACTTGACCCAGGGTTCATGAATGTCCTTTCTGGGAAGAACGTGGGTGGGTGAGATGATGTAACAACCATTGTTGGATACTTTTACCGAGTTTTCGCCTACTCAGTTTCTTATCCTGCTAAACAGAGTAGGTTTTATAAGTTTCATTTTAAAAATGAGGACTCTGGGGTCTAGAGAGGGAAAGTGACTTGCTCAAGGTGACAGAGCTAAGTGGTAGCTTGGAGACTTGAACTCAAATCCTCTGACACTAAGAACCATGCACCCTGCCTCTGTAGCTTTCCTTCATTCTTGCCACGTTTCCTTATCCCTGGAGTCCTCTGGCTCCCAACCCTCCCCAATGCCAAGGGTTCACTGTATTGTTTCATAAAGCTAATTGCTAGTTTTTACATAAAGGTTTTATTTTATGAGCTTCAAATTGCCCAAATTAGATTTTATTAAGCTCACATGTATGATTTTACTTGTTTTTATTAAAATTAAGTTCACTCATTTACCATTTGCAAGGGAGTTTGAAATTAGGATCACTTTGTATCCACGGAAACACAGGGAGACTCTTATATGTGATCAGACTTTTTACCCACAGAATAGGAAGAAAAGGCAGCTGGTAATTAGGTGCGTAATTCATAGGCAAGCTCCTGGAGCACAATGGGCCTGCTCTTCTGCTTTGTGGCTCAGTTTAGGACAGCTCTTTCCAGCATGGCTATATGGTGGGCAGAATGGAGGGGTGGAAGGAGCTGGTACCAGCCCCAGCTCTGCCCCTCACTTCAATCTGTGGCTTTGAGAGAGGCATGTCTCTTGTCTTGGGCCTCAGTTTCCCCAACTCTTAAATGGGGAGATTAAGGAAGTTAGGCAGAGAGAAAAGTCTTTATCCCTTGTCTCAGTTCTGACTATTGGTAGTGAGTGGCCATAATACTGTGATGGGAAAGATTTTAATCCCATCACTGAGTCATCAGAAAAATGCATCTTAATTAACTGACTCATTCAGTAACTACTAATTGAGTAACTAGTAAGTACCAGGAAGTCTTCTAGGCACTGGGGCTAGCTGAACACATCAGAAAAGGCTTCTTGCAATGTATAAACAGTGTATCTTACAATGTATGAAACAATGACAACAACAGAAACAGACAACTAAATTAAATTTTGAAAAATTATATGAAAGATAAATCAGAGAAAATGGTGCTACTTTAGTTTGAGGCATCAGCAAAAACACCAGTGAGGAGGTAGTATTTGAGCTAAGATCTGAATGACAGAAAGGTCCCGTCATGAGGAGACCTGGTTGCAGCAAATGTGCAGGTCACACGGTAGGCTGGAGGTTGGCACATTCAAGGAACAGAAACAAGGCCAGTGGGCAGGTAAGGTGGAGATGGGCTCAGAGTGGTAGACAGTAGCTAGATGGTGATTGATTAGTTATGTCTGCCACTCGCATGGGAGGAAGAGTGTTGCTAAAGTGTGCTTCCTCTTTGCAATTCCTGGACTAAGTGATGGTCTTAGCAACGATATTCCAGGATCCTGCTGGCAAGAGCCCCTTCCTGGCATAGGTTGTGGCTCCACTTGGGCGGATGGGGCAGTCATGTGAGGAGCAGGTGACATGAACTGGGCTTTGAAGGATGCTCATTTCTGTACCAAGGGCTGACATGTCCCTCTCCATGGCATCCAGTTTGGGTCTGCAATGTCTGGGATATAATATACTTCTTCAGCAATGTAAGCAAGATGTAGCCTGGTTTGGGTAAAGAGGCAGAGTACCGGGGGGCAAGTCCGAGCTCTGCTGTCATCCATCAGGTGACTTAGCCAGTGACTTCAGTTTCTGAACAGTTTCCTAATCTTTAAAATGGAATAGTAATAACATTTATCTCTTAGAGTTCTGTGGGAATTAAATAATAAGTTAGCACTTAAGGCTTTAGAGAAGGTGTTATCTGCATTTTAGTATTTGTAATTTGTATATTAGCTACTATACACTATAAAATAGTTTACTAGGATTAAAAATTGTTAAAATTATTAAGATGACTCCTGACATCCTTCAAGAGAATTTGATTTTTTTTCTTGAGTTCACATTGTTACAGCTTTATGGAAAGGACCTAGCAGTATGCATGATACAATGGCCTAAAAAAATGTTTGTTCCTTTTTGCCCAGGAATTCTTAGAATTTAATGAAAAGAAATAAGGGGACTTACAGCTTCTGGCTATGATCGGGTAGCCTGAGGCAGCTTAATTCTCCTGCTAAGAACTAGAAATGATCAACAAAATAACAAAACAAAAGTCATTCCTCTATATTCATTCAATGAAATAATACACAGCACTGGAAATCAATGAACTGTTGCAACAAGCAAAACAGGAGTGAATCTCACAAACATAATATTAGGCAAAAGGAACCAGATGTGAGATCTGCATAATTTTATATAAATTCAATATTCAAATATAAATTTATATATAGATGATATATAAAACTATTTATGATATAAATATACATAAGATATATAAGTATGAAATATGTAAGTAAATATATAAAATACACATTGTATGTTTTATATACATACAATGTATGTATATATACATACAATGTATTATGTATTTGAATTTATATAAAAGTTAACCCATTGGTGTGTTGAAGGTTAGGATAACGTGACCCTGGGGGCTGCTGTAGTGACTGAATGGGGGCCCAAGAGAAGCGGGGGTCTGGCAATGTTCTGTGTCTTGATTCAGGTGGTGCACCTATGGGCTATTTACTTTGTGAAAAGTCATTAAACTGTATACTTTTGATTTGTGCATTTTTCTATATGTATGGTTCACTTTGGTTTAAAATAAAGTTTACCTAAATAAAAAAAGAAGTATAGGGGCCTCAGGATAAAGATGTGTGATAAAAAGCTTATTGCTGCATAACATGTAACAGTGAAAAACAGAAATAATCAAATAGTCCCAAAATGGGAAATATTTAAATGTGGTAATGATGCTGTCTTTAAAATGATGCTTTCAAAGAATTTTTAACCATGTGGGAGAATTTTAATATTTATTATTTTATAATTTAATATTACAGTGTTAGTATGAAACTTGTGTGCAGAATCAGAGCCTGGTTTTTAACTGGGCCCTATAACTTATAAAGTTATATATAAAGATAACTTAGCCCTAGAGGCCCAGTGGGGGATGAAGCCCCTTCTGCTCCATACCTGCTGCTCCCATCTTCAAGGGAAGGTCAACAGATCCCTGTCTCTGGCCTTGCTTTCTTTGTTCTTGTCTCTAAAAGTGCCCTCATCCTTTAGCCACTCCCTTTAAATCCCCACATTTTGGGAACCCCACGCAGGGGCCCTGGGGGCCTCTCCCGGTCACTTGCCTTCCTCCCAGGGCACCTGCTAGCTGGTCTGGACAGAACAGCTCCCAAGGACTCCCAGCCAGCACTCTCCGGTTCTCAGTCGTGTAGATCAGTGGTGTGCGAAGAAGAGAAGCCTTTCCCTCCCTGCTCCCTTGTTTACAAAACTGCTCCTGCCCCCAGTGTTCTCAGAGCTGCATATTATTCCATAGAATTGTATTAGCAGCTGTCCGTGCCTCTCACCACTTTGCCACCCACCCTCCTGGGCCAGTCATACTGGGTTTAGGAGCTGCCCCTGACCTACACAAAAATTGAGGGGAGGCTTTGCCATCACCTCATGCAAGAGCCTAATTTTGTTCCCCTTCAAGCCTGCTTGCCTTCTCCCTTACAGATGGGAGTGGGGTGGGGTGATGCTTTCCACATTCTGTATGGTGAGTTTTTCTTACTTTTATAATCAGAAAAAAATACAAAATAGCAGTGTTTATGTCTATGAGCGCTCTAGATCAGTGCTTCTTGAACACTAATGAGCCATTCGACAGATCACCTGGGGAGCTTGTTCCACTGGGCTGTGATTCAGAAGGCTGGGGTGGGGCTGGGGGCTCTGCCTTGCGGACATGCTCCCAGTGGTATGTGGTCCACACCGCATTTCAAAGAGCCAAGCGACAGAGGAGAGGTAGAGAGTGGATGCAAACTGTGACCTGTCTCCTTGCTCTTCACCAGAACCAAGCCTGCCTGTTTCACAGGTCTTCACATTCTGCTGACTATTTAGTGTAATGATGATTAAGTGAGAAGTTTTCAAGAAGGTTGGAATCTTCGTATGTATCTGGGCTAATCAAAACACTTTGGATGTTAGTTCCTTAAGAGAACAGGAGTCTAGATTTGAGCATCCTTACTCTCCAAGCAGATGAAATCAGCTGAACTCACAGAAAGGGACTGAGTGAAGTAAGAGTCAAGAGGCCAGGAATTCAGCTTCAGCTGTGTCAGTGACTCAGTTTCCCTGAATGTAATTGATGAGGTTTAGTATAAATGGTTGGTAAAGACAATGATGTTCCTGATCCTGTGGGAGGGGGTTGTCATGGAGGTGGGGAGCACTTAGTCATTGAGTCTGCCCCTGGAGGGCAGCTTATACCATAAGGGGTATTTGAAGGTCAGAGCGGAAGGCAGCTGAGAGACCCAGACTATCCTGATTATGAGTTGCCACTAGCTTTCACTTTCTACTTCTATAACAAATAAACTCCTATTATGTCTTCTTGGAAAAATGAATAGGAAAACATTATAGCTACAATTGTGAACTATTTGCTTCATTATTTGAAATTGCAGAATCAAGCAGTGAGGGGGGAAAGGACCTTAAAGACCTTAGTTCCATCTGCTCATGTGGGCGGTGTGGTGAGAGAGGCTCCCAAGGTCACGGGGGTGAGAGCCTTTACGATGCACTGGAGAGCCTCCCAGTGCGATGCTTGTGCTTATCTGGCCTCCAGACAAACACTGCCAGGGACAGGGACGGACTTCCTGGCAGTCTTTCCACCACTAGGTGGATCTGATAGTTTAGGAATTCTTGCAGGTGAGTGGAAATCGGACTCCTGTGGCCTTCACCCACTGACCCCGGGGTCTAATGCAGGTGTTTTCAAACTGCCCAGATGACAAGTATCGCCTGGGAGGCTTATTTAAAATTCAACATAGGCTGTGACCTGCACAAAACAGATTCCCAGGTTCTTCCTGGAGATATTTGATTCAATAGGTCTGAGAGGGGGCTTGGGAATTTTTTAAACATAGCCATGCTTACTGCCTTCTGGCATATGAAATGAGTGAAGGAGGCATTTGGATACAAAGATTCATTGTTTTGGCTCAAGAAAAAAATCCATTACTGAAAGAGGCGGATACAGGCTGACAGCTTTATTTGATATTTACCAAAAGAGCTGGTGACTTTTTTTCACCTGAGATTAAATATGAGATGCATATCTATACATTTCTTGCAAATGTTTTAAAATGTCCCCATCCCTGAGACTGTGAGAAAGATGAGTGAGGCTGTTTTAAGGCAGATAAAACTGATCAAGGGATTGAGAATGAAAATATTAAAATACAAAAACCAACCCACTCCTATAGTTGTGATTAATAGTAGCAAAATTGATGTCAATGTCCAATATTTAGGATAGTGGATTAACTCTAATCTTAAATATGTTTCTCAAAACCTAGGAAGAACTACGAAGATACCCATGTGCTTCAATCCAATACCTTCCCCTCCTAGAATTTTAGAGTAGGTAAATCATTCAATAGAAGATAAAGGAGACTTATGCACAAAGATCTCATAGTAGCATTATTTATAACTTCAATAAAATTAGGAACAAATTCAATATCCAAAAATAGGGTATTAAATAAATGGAGATATAACCATGAATGAAATACTATACAGCTATTAAAATGATGAGTAAAATCTATATCTCAATATGCACATATGTTCATGACATTCGGTGTAGGTTAGCAGAATAAAAATTAGCTCCATTTATACTTTTTTGGTATATGGCTGAGTAATAGAAGGGAACATGGAAAAAGCACACCTTAGTAAAATAATTACTTGCTTAATAAATATATATATATTTAAATAGTGTCATTAATACAATGCCATGCCAATAAAGCCAGTGGAAAATTCCATTTAGAAGTAGAGGTCAGGTCTTTGATAAATATCCATTGAAACTAAGGAACCTAAGATCTTCAAAGTGCTGAAGGAGGGCCCTTACGGTCAGCTCAGCTAGTTCAACCTCCTAAGCAACGTAAGGACGTTCATTTTAGGAACCTTGACATAAGATACCCTGCACTCTTCTTGACTTCTGAAACTGATAAGCAACCTGAGAAGTTCTTCTCAGTTCCCGTCTACCATTGGGAGAGATCCAGCATAGGGGGTGGTGGGGAGAGGCAGATGCTCAAAAGCGCAACTAGGAAAGCCAGACTTCCAATCTCAAATTTTGTTTTTTTCAGACCAAAATTCTTTTGTTCTGAACAGATTGGCACCAACTTCTCAAAATTTGCATCGTAGAACAAAGATTCATGTCTGAGTAAAAACAATGAGAATGGCACAGCTTGTGTCCCAAAGGTTTCTCCTGCTCCCACAACCACCCGCTCAGATTCTCTATTTCTAGTCTGCTAGAGACGGAGAAGCCCACCAGATCAGATTCGGAGGAGTTTACTGAGGCGAGGGCCCCTGAAGGAAGGATGGGGCCCAGGGCAAGCAAGCTGATCTGGGGGCTTGAGCAGGGGCATGTCTCCTCATGTCTGGGTTAGGGACAATGCTTTTAGCAGACTGAGCAGATTAGAGCCAGGATATATGTGATAGTACTGGTTATTTTGGATTGAGCTGGACTTCTGTAGAAAGAGCACCTATTTTAGGGTCAGAAAGCTGGTATTCAGTCTTGGCTCTGCCTCTTATTAGTGATTAGATTTGGGTAATCACATTCCCTTTCCCGGTCTCTGTTTCCTTACTTGTGAAATGGGAAAATAATCCCTGTATCGCACACTCTCAGAGTTATTGTAAGGATCATTTAAGTGATAAATTGAAAATACTTGATAACTGTAAAATATTATGCATGCTAATTATTTTAATAGTTACTAATGGTAATACTGACACTTACATTCTAAATTTTATTCTGGGGTCTTAAGTATTGATTTCCACAGACTTGTAATTATTTACGGGGTGATTTATAGGTTGCAGTGTATTGAGGTTGTAGCGTTAGATTCTTTTTCCTTCTGCACTGGCGGGAGTGCCTGCACTGGGGATAAGCCAGGCAGTCAGAGCATCTGAGAGAGACACCTCCTGCCCTGAGAAAGCCTGACCAGACACCTTAGTCCTTGCGAATTCTAAATCCTTGAGTTACATATAAAGAGGAGTATGCAGGTCCAATGTATTACAGCTGATGGGAGAGCATTTTGAAGTCTGCTTCAAGAATGATGCATTGGAGGTGTCCAAGATGGCTCAGATGGGGACCTCATCACGTAGGACTGCTCATTGACCAGTGCCACTGACACAGATCCCCAAAGGGGATACAGGGTGACCGAGAAGGCGGGGCATCTTCCATAGGAGCCCTCTCTATACACTTCCTACCTTTCTTCCCTTTCCAGGTCTGAGTCCTAAGGCCAGGGACAAGAAACCCTGAGAGGTGTGAGTCTGCAATTCATTGCCTTCTCTTTCCCTTGAATCGCGTCCTCCAGCTATACAGTAATAGCCACGATGTGTAATGCATGTTTCAAGACATTCTTTATTACTCAAATGATACAATTCAATTCTTTTTGTAAGAGAGCTAAATGAGACAGATGTGATATATAAAAAGAGGAGAGCTCTCCTTTCCCTACTCTTCCCCACCCGCCAGGGGAAGTGTGCTGTAACCTCTTCTCCCTAATTGGTACATTCACACACATACGCATATTAATCACATACTGTTTTGCTGCTTCCTTTTTTCACTAGGTAATATATTTTGGAGATCTTCCTATCGCTCTGTCTCTAATGCACTCTGCTTTCTGAAGAATGGAGATTCCATAATCTACTTACCTATTTCCCTCCCTATAGTAGTAAATTCAGCTTTTAACTTTTTACTACTGCCCGCAATACCGTGATGGGCATTCTTGGGTCTATGTACATAAACTTGTACAGTGATTTGTGTGGGGCACATAGACAAGTACTTCTTTTGCAAAGACTTCTAATAGTGGAATAGCCGGGTCCATTGATACATGCATTTGAAATTTTGATGGAAGTTTACAAAGAGTCTTCATCCACTGGCCTCACCACTTTACACACAGTGTATATGACAAAGTCTGTTGCTCTACATTTTTGTCAGCATTGGTATCTATCCTTTTACTTTTTGTCAAATAATTCTCTTTTGCCTGACTAATGCAGGTTTGCATGATTATTGTGTGTGAATTATTAATTTTCTGTGAATTGCCTGTTTATTTCTTTTACAATTTTTTTACAATTGAGCTGTCTTTTTCTTTTTTCTTTGTTACAAACTCTATATGCTCTGGATACCAATTCTTTACTTGATAAGGGTGTCATGAATATTTTCTCCCAGTCTTTTAAAACTGGTTCTTTTAACCTGGCTTATATGGTGTATTTTCACTTTCAGAATTTTATAACTTTTATGAGTTTAAAACTAGAACTTTTTATAGTTTCTAGATTTTCTCTCTTGCTTAAGAAGGTCTTACCATCCTAAATTCATAAAAGTTTCACCTATATTTTCTTCTAATACATTCATAGTTTTGCTCTTTAGCTCTTCTGAAGGTTATTTTCTATGGATGGATGGTGTGAATTAGGAATCTAATTTAATTTTCCCCCCAAATGAATAGCTAATTGGTCCAGTCTCACTTGTGTGTGGAGAAACCCACTGTTTCTCTACTCATTTGAACTACCACCTTTATTGTATACTTAATTTTCATATATATATTTGGGTTTGTTTCTAGGTTTATTATTCTCTTCCATTGATCTATTTGTCAATATCTGCACAAATACTAGATCATTTAAATTACTATAGCTTACAGTGTGTTTTGACATCTGTTAGGATAAGCCTTGAATAAAAATTGCAGTTGGATCTAGACTAGAATCGCACTGTAGAATATGTGGAGAAAATCAATGTACTTTCAATATAAGTCTTCCCAACCTGGTTTACCAATTCATTAATTTAGGTTTTCATATTTTACCTTCAGGTAGATCTCACATATTTAAAAATTACATTTGTTTTCCAGGAATTCTATGTTGTTATAAATTAAATCCTCTAAAAATATTGTTTAATTAATACTAGTATATAGGAAAGCTATTGGATTAACTATATTGATGTGTCTATCCATAGTTTTGAACTTTATCAGTTCTAAGAGTTTTCAATTGATTCCCTTGGATTTTTTTTTGGTGGGCAACCATATTATCTGCAAAAAGTGAAAGTTATTTTTTTCCCCCTTTCTAGCTCTATGTCTCTATTTTCCTTGCTTTTTGACCTCCAGGGCAATAATGACTACTATCACTGATAGCAATCAATTCTATCTTGCACTTATCTTTAGTGGGAATGCTTGGAAGATTTCACCCTTAAGTATTTAATGGCTAATGATTTCTGATAGATGTCCTTTTTTATGTTGAGAGGCTTGCATTTCATTCCTGACTTACTGAGATTTAAAAAAGTTAATTCTGAATGTTGAATTTTATTGAATGCTGCCATAATTATTAAATTATATTGAGATAATTAATATTACTATATTTCTGCAGTGAATTACATGATGAATTTCCCTAGTGCTGAACTGTCCTTTTCCCCTTGGATAAGTTATCTTTGAACAAAATATATTCTTCAGTATGCTTTTGGATTTGATTTGTTAATATTTATAATTTAGGATGTCTGCAGCTACATTCCCAAGTGACAACTGACCGTACTTCCCTGTGATTCTTACTCTCCTTGTTCTCATTTATGGTGTCCTACTGTTGGTCATAATCTATGGCCACTCTAGCTTTCTTAGTCTTTTTCAAACACATCAAGCTTTGTCACATCTCAAAGTCAATATACTGAGTGCTTCCTTCGACCGGGATGCTGTCTCCATGAGGTTTGTGTGGTTGGGCGCTGGACGCTCACTAACACTCAGGCACCTGGCCAGACATTACCACCTTCTGAACAAGCCACCTTCTGTCATTCTCTGTATGTCATAGCGTAGATGCTCAGGAAATGCTTACTGAATGGATGAATGATTTGTTTTTGTTTTGTTTTTGACAGGGGGCATAGGGAACAGCATTTCCCAGTCTCTTCAGGTTTGAAGCATGTTTCAATTTTGTCTCCTTCGTTGCATGTTCATTGGTAGGATTCTAATATTTAAGTGCCAGTCCCTACATGTGCAAAGTTGGGATAATAAAGGCATTCATCTCATGGAGTTTTTAAGGGCACCAAATAGGAAATGTATACAAAGTGCCTCTCACAGCGCCAGGCATGTAGGTAGCTAGTGCTCAGGGAATGCTTGCCGTTATTGTCACTGACCTTCTTGTACACACAGAGAGCACTCTCTCAGTCTCAGTTTCTCCTCATGGTCCAATGTGGACAGTAGTCCCTGCCCTGCTTATTTCACAGGGTGAGTTGAGGATCAAAAGTGAGCATGGGATTTGAAAGTGAAGTGTCATGGGAATAGTGGGATTCTTCCCTGCCAGGCCCAAGAAAAAGCCCCTTTAAAGGAACCTGAGAAGCAGTGTGCCCCATGGGCAGAGAAGAGGCCTGGAGCTGGACGGACATGCGCTCAAATCCTGACTCTGCTATTTATCAGCTGCATAACTTTGGGAAAATTACAAGACCCTCTGATCCTCATCTATGCTGTTGCTGTTCATTCTATAAACTAGGTGATAATACTATTTTCTTCATGGGGTTCCTGTAGGAATTAGATGAAACTGAATATATGAAAAACCCAGTTTAGCATTTTTCACAGAAGTGGGTATTTAATAAATGACATCTATTAATATTATATTTGTCTATGGAAAGGATTGGCAAGCCATGATTTAGAGCATTCTCTTTCCAATTTTCCATCATCGAAATAATCACACTTCGCACATCTTCACTGGCAGATCTCACAGCTAGCGCATTCAGGAAAAATTATTTACTTGAATAACAAATTCTTTGCCCAATTCCCTGAACTGCACGTTCTAGCAGGGGCTGTTATAGGTCGGCAGTGTGGGGTGCGTTAAGGAAGGTGTGGGAATGATGGTCATAGAGTGAATGTGTGCGGGACACTCACTGTGTTCCAGGCACTGTGCTAAGAGCTTTACAGGCCTTCCCTCATGCATCCTCACCTTATAGATAGGAAGCAGAAGCCCAGAGAGGCTAGAGGCTGTGCCTAAGGCCTCACAGTTATCAGAGGCAGAGGCCAGATATGAGCCAGTAGCCTGATTTTGGAATCTCTGTTCCGTATTATATTAGAATGGAACAGAGGCGTCAGGGCATAGCAGCTCTTCTCTGGGAGCTTGCAGAATGGAAGGTCATCCCCAGGCTTCGAACATGTCACTTTTCATGGACATAGGTCATTTGCTCATAGTATGTGCTTGATTAATATTTGTCCAAATGAATAAGAAGCAATGAACAAATGTATAAACCAATGTAGTGCTTCTCTGAAGACCTCTGTAAACCAGACCATAAGGGTATACTGTAAGACTATATGCTTTTAAGAGTATAAAACTATAAGAGTGTGCTGTAAACAAGACTATAAGAGATGACAAAGAGAATCAAATCATTCATTTTTAGCTCATAACTATAGGCAATGCTCAATCTTAGCGTCTATTTTTGGTATATCTTTCCTTCTATTAATTATATTAATATATGTGGCAGGCTGGCTAGCTGCTTGCCAAACCTAGAGTTTTCCAGCTTCTTCTGAAGTGGTTTGTGTTATGGAATGGATTCATGACAATAGGATGTGAGTAGAATTGATGAGTGTCATTTTCTGGCTGTGACAGTTGAGAACTAGGTGTACGCCTTTTCCCTCCCATCATTTTCATCTGCTGGCTGGGCGCAGGGGGTCCTGAAGCCCTGGAGATGAGGACAGAGCCACCATTTGGAAGGAGCCTGGTCTCGGGAAGACTGCCCACCACCCACCTAAACCTGTGTTGCGTGTTCACATGAATGAACTTCTATAGTGTTTGGCCACTGAAATTTGGGGACTTGTTATTGCTCTTAGCATAATTTTATTCAAAACTTTGATTCCTTCTGAATTATCCAATCTGCTTTGTAAAGTTGCAGATATATATATTGGTTCATTTTAACATGGACAACTTGAGAAAGTATGATTATCAGTAAAACACAGAGACATAAGAAGGATGCACTGGCTGTTCCTTCTCCCTCTCCATTCAAGGTACAGAAATGGCCACTATAGTTTACAAAGCAGTTTTATATAATCACTTAACCCTTATAATTTAGTGGCATACTAATCACTGTACAGAGGAGGAGACTGAAATTCAGTTAACGGAATTCCCCCAGGCCACCAAGCTGGTGACGATGATGCAGTGCGGGGACTCAAAGTTTGTTTGGCTTTGTATCCTCCAATTTTTTTTTTCCTTTGGTCACAACACGGTAATAAATGGGAAGTTCTATGTGGATAAATTCCCTTTCTCTGAATACAGTGTCCAAGATGGTTCTGACAAGTGCCTTGTCCCTTCCTTCTTTACACCTTTGTCTCTGCCAGAGTTTCTTTGGGATGTAATGCCCAAAGCTTGTGATTAAAAACAGCTGAAGAAACAAGAGGAAAACACCTTCTAAAAATAAGTAGTGCCTCGGAACACAATGTACATGGACTTTAAGGAGGTGCACAGGGGTGCGTGACACAGAGCTGCCATGGGGAGGGCTTTGGTTTTCCACAAAAGGTGTCTCTTTCTGTTGTCAGCCGCTCCCAGGAGGGCCCATAAACTGGATCTCAGAACCAGGGGCAGAAAAATTGGACTCATCCTTCCACTGAGGAATGAGAAGACTTTGGGAGTTTGAACTGCTTCTAAGATAGAGGCTAATTATCCCCCATAGAATATGTTATTCTGTTATATGGTATTTACTCCTGAAGAGCAATCAGAACAATACAATATAAACAACTGATAAACCCCAAATGCTGACAACAGTGGGGAAATCGGTAAACCCTACAGCCTTCGCGGAGTCACCCCAGAGACACCCATCAAGAGCTGGCAACTACCACCCGGATCGCTCCTCTCAGTTATCTCATTATGGAAATCTGTGCAGATAATGCAACAGAAATAAAGGCCAAATAAAGACAAAAATTAATTCTAGTGTTTTCTCTAGGTGCAAGGAAAAAATATTTGAAATAACCCAGTGTTCTACCAAATAGAAATGGAAGTAAATTCTGGTACCCCAATTTAATGGAATATAAGGCCATGAGTATGACAATTATGAGGGCCACATAGAACTATGAAATGTATTTACTACACAACATTAAATGTAAAATAATTTGGACTTACATTTCTGCTATTATTTGAGTGTAATATTATATATGTTTATGATCAGGGATGGAAAAGAAGAAAACATGAATGCAGTCACCTCTCAGTGACCTTATGAATGACCTTTCTTCTTTCTCAGACATTTCTAAAAGATATTGTATTGGATGTGCATTTTAACCTACTCATCTCCATAAATAAAGAGCTTCTAAATGTGACACCCTATGAAACTTGAGTTGACTTAAATCTTGCTGCTTATTAATGAAAAATGACTAAGATCACTATAATTGGTGAAATAAACAAATGCTTATTGAGCTTCATATTTGTTTTTTATGGTTGTGGTAAGAAATTACCACAAACTGAGTGGCTTAAACAAATTTACTATCTCATGGTCCTGTAGGTCAGAAGTCAGACCTGGGTCTCACTGGGCTAAGCCCAAGGTGTTGGCAGGGCTGTGTGTTTTGTGGACTCTCAAGGGGGAAAGTCGTGTTTCCTGGCCTTTTCCAGTTTCCAGAGGCTGCCTGCATTTCTCGGCTCATTGTACCCCTTCCTCCATTTTCAAAGCCAGCCATGGCAGGTTGAGCCCTTCTTACACTGTATCACTCTGCTGCTGTCCTCTGCCTCTTCTATTTTTAAGGACTCATGTAATTAGATGAGGCCCACCAGGATACTCTCCCTATCTCAAGGCCAGCAGATTAACAATCTTAATTGTGTCTGAAATCTCAGATCCCTTTTGCCAGGTGAGGTAACCTATGAGTCATTCTGCCTGTCACAGCTTCTACTCTGAGCCAGGTGTGGTGCCAGGAGATGTTGGCGAAGGGGGTAGGTGGGTCCCAAAATAAAGCTCATGATCAGAAGCTGAGATTAGCCACGTAGCAGAGACCGACAACACAGTGCGGGCAGTGATCAGGGTCATGATGATTAATACGCAGAGGCTCGGGAAGGAGCGTGGTTCCTTTTAGCTGGAAGACTCAAGGGAGGTTCGTGGTGATTGGCAATTGGACTGGGCCTTAAAGGGTAAGTAGGTACGTGTGAAAAGATGGCAGAGGAAGCCAATGGTACATCAAATAATATTAAATCAAAGCTTTGAAAGGGCCATTCTGTAAGGGAAATATGGTCAGATATTGACTTTCTAATTTAACCTCATGCACCAAAGCAAAAGGCATGGAGGTAAAAGTGTCAGGAAAAATTCAGAAAGTGTCTTCTACCTCTTTTCTATCTTGGTCCGAAGGTCCATTTTGCTTGTTTGTTTGAGTAGCTGTTCATACTCTTACTTTCTTCCTCATGCAGCCTCCATGGTGCCAGTTATGGGTTCCCTTCCAAGATAGGGAGCCTCCTGGCAAACTGTCATGGCTTATAAAGCTTTATGCTTTGAAAGCAGAACAAATTCTGCTGCTTTGATTGGAGCAGCTGGAGCTAAAGGCTGCCTGACAGAGAAACTCCTACTGGACACCCATCGTCTGGCTCCACGAGGTTGTACCTGCTTAGAGCCGTTGGATGGGAGAGACCAAGAGAAACTCTAGGGAGGAAGGAATGAGAGAGACGGAGGCCAGGTGAGCACCGGCTGAGAGCTGCTCCTGCGTCCTCCCCCAAAGCTCTGTTCCTGAACACTTCCTGAGTTTCTGTTTCTTGATTCAGTGAAAATAGTGTTTGGAATGTTCTAAGGAGGAATAATAAGGCCTCATCAAATCTCTGAGTCTGTTGTGCCTGCAGGTTATTTTGGTTATTAAGATTTTCATATTCATCTGATTATTCATAAGCCAGAGACAGTCCTTCTGGTAGCCAAGTGCTTCCCTTTCGCACCTCATCACACATAGCTCCTATTTACTGATTTTCATATAATTACCCATATAATTTTTTTTCTCCCAAGTCATGGATAGACTCTGTATCATATATCATATCATCATATCATATCATATCATATCATATCATATAATATCATCATATCATATCATATCATATATCACATCATATCACATCTCATCATTTTATTGGTCTGGATTCACAAGGATGAGGATGCTCTTGAACTCCTATGTCTAAAATCCTGAGAAGACAGCACCTGGTGGATGGTGTTGCCATGGATTCTGCCTCAATAGCCAACTCTCAATGGCAAAAATGGAAAGATACGGTTAGAATGAATTACAAGCCTTTGCACTCAAATTTCTGTTTTTTTTTTCCCCTCTACAAAAATAGACCTCTATTAAAACTCAAAGCAGAGGATGAGTCGTAGGAGCTGCTGAGTTACAAGGCAGGCAAACCCCTAAAGAAAGAAAATAGTAGACTAGTTAATTAATTAATTCAGGAAAGAAAAAAAGTGACTAAATGAAAGAAGACACCTTCAAATGGTATTATTAGTAATTACTGTTATAAGATGGAATAAATTGGAACAGACAGGAAGAACAGAGAAAGGAAATGGCTCATAAAGCATTTCTCGGAAATTTAGAAACAGGAAGATTTTGAATCAACCCTTTTTGATAATCACAAGCTTCAAGGAATTATAAAAAGGACATTAGAGACAATAACCAGCAAACTAGAAATCATTACCAGCCAAAAGGGAAGAAATAGAAAATAGGCTTCCAGAAGAGAGGGGAAAGACAGCAAAAGCCAAGAAATTCCGTAAGTGGGGCCGTAAAACAAGAGAGGGCCTCGAGGATTGGCCGCGGGGGAGGGGGGGGGAATGTCCTTCAATGTAGAAGTAAATGGGAAGGAAGAGTAAAAGAAAATAGGAAGAAAACTAGGAAAATTTCACACAATAATACAGTTCCCAAAGAACAATTCTAGAAACAACTCATGAATACCTGCAAAGAGAAACCCAAATAGGGGTGTACCCAGATAACTAGTGTTAAAAAATTCTGGAAGTCCATGTGGAAAGAAAGATCCTAACAACATATGAAAGAAGAAAAATTTCTGTGTAGCTCCATATAATAAAAATAGTACCATATTTAGCAACAGCCACTGCAGGAAAAAGCAAAATATATATGGCCCCTGAGTTTAATATACCAACCAAAATAATAGCCCAGCTCCAGGTCTGGTTTCCAGCCAAAATGCATCTTCACATTTAAGAGGAAGAGGAAATTTTTGCAAAGCTAGAAAGTCCACAAAAATTAATCAATGTTGGTGTTAAAAGAAAGCGTTCAGAAGTTAGAAAAAATTGTTATTCTTTTATCCTGAGGAGGTTAAGACAAGGATCATACTAGAATAGGGTGACCCAGTTTGGCTGGGACAGAAAGGTTTCCTAAGATGTGGGACTTGCTGTAAAGCCAAGACAACGTTGAGCAAACTGGGATGGCTGGTCGCCTGAGTATTAGTTTCCTCCACGTGACAGCCCAGGCAAGCTAATTAGGCTCAATGTCAGCAAAATTAAGACAGGGAATTCTCTAAACTTTTCAGGTACTGCATTTTCAAATGTGTTGTTTTCTTCTGTCTCCTAGGAAAATGTGCCTGAAATAGTCAACATTTGATCATTCATTCACTTATACAGTTAAATACTGATTGTTGGCTTCTTTTGCCCTTGGGCTGGGTATATGGTTACAACTGCAAGCAAGCCTCTGTGTTCCGGGGTGTGGAGGCAGAGTGGGAGAGCAGGGCATGAAATCAACACACATAAATATGCATAGAGTTGGAAGTGTGACAGAGGGTATGAAGGTGAAGAACAGGCTGATATGATTGAGAGTGACATAAAAGATGTGATTTAGACCCAGGAGAGGGATGGATGTTCTGGCTGGAAAAGCCCCTCTGAGGGAGTGACATGAACATGGAGACCTGAGGGGTGAGGGGAGAGAAGCCAGATGGAGAGTCAGGCTGCAGTGGGGAGGAGAGAGTGTTCCAGGCAGAGGGGTGGGACGTGCAAGGGCCCTGAGGCAGAGAGGAGCCTGGTGAGTTAACAGTGATGAGAGAAGGGGAGCATCTTCTTAAATTAAGGGGAAAGAGAAATGGCTTTACCTTCTGTTGGAAGAGCGAGGAACACCAGGAGTGATGGTGGTGAGGGTGGTCCAGCAGAGTTGGTGGGAGAGAGAGAGCAAGAGACCCAAGAAACAAAGGCTAAAGGTCAATGGATAATGATCCTTTTTGCCTGAACTCTTCTTAGAGCATTTAAAGAAATCAATATAGATGCCCTGGGGTCTCTCTGATGAATGCACATTATACCAGGCTTTGGAACACAGAGGGAAGCAGGAGCTCTGGAACAGCTGAAAATAAGAGAATGACAGAGACTTCGAGAATGAGTGGTGGAGGATAAAGCCATATTTAATCTGAGATTTGCAAAAATGAAGGGAAAAATACAAAGGCTGTGTCTGGCTATGCTAATTACAGAAAAATAAGGGAGGTATTAAAATATGGGCAATATTTTGGTGTTAGTGCGTGGCCTCATGTCCAGAAGAACCAGAAATGCTTAAATATTGCTTAATGGTCACCTTAAGAGGTCCCCAAAGGAGATATATCTGAGGGAATGTGGCCTAACAGGAAAACAACATTTCCTTCCTCCCTCCCTCCCTCCCTTCCTTCCTCCCTCTTTCTTCCTCTCTTTCTTTCTGTCTGTCTCTGTTTCTGTCTCTCTCTCTCTTTCTCTCTCTTTCTCTCTCTCTACTACCTACCCCCCCTCTCTTTTTAAGCATAAATGAATCCATAACCTGTTAATTAGGATAAACTATGCTTCCAAACTCCCCCTTATTGAATATTGTAAATAAAATCTGTATGAAGATGTTGAAAACGTGTTTGCAGTTTTGGAAGATGAAACGAAAGTGGGAGTTGTGGCTGAAATCTTGGATCACAAAAATGTATAATCACCTTGACAGGGTGGAATGACTGACCTACCCAAGAGGATGTAATTTAGCAAAGATAGGAGCCCAGTGCCCTGCCAGAAGGAGGCTCAGTGCGACGAAGAAAGGCTGGCTTTTCTGCTCCAGAGTCCAGGCTCTGGCTTGTCGGAGCTGTTCAGGACCAAAGAGGCAGCCAAGATGTGGACACAGCGCGGCGTGACCCCTGCCTAGGAGACCATTTCCATGCATCCTCCAGCAACCGCTCCTGTGTGCGCGCCCCCTGGTGGGAAAGTCCAGGGATTGCCACACATTTGCTCCTCAAGGTTCTTTCAGCTTTGCTTCCAGAGGTGGAACTTGAGCTTCCATAAAAGTGACAAGTAACTGCGATTAGTTAAATCTCTGGGCGCCCTACATGCCAAACCACAAAGGAAAACGTTTAGAGGAAAGTCAAGTACATATATGGAAAAATTTTAGAAGTGATTTTAAACCTGAAGAAGTCAATATATTGTGTGAATTTTAAAATGTAGTTCAAATGATGGTGTGACCTGAAACTGAATTTTTATTTTAAATCTTGCCATAAAATTCTCACGAGGTTTTTTATTGTATGTGCTCGAAAGAAATGCTAGAAGGTTTATGTGGCAAAAAAGAATCAATGGAAAGCCACTAATGAAGTCAAAGATCAGAGAGGCTGAACGCAGCCAAATGGTCAGCGTTACTGAAAAGCAGCTGGGTCACGTGGCGCTAAGGTTAACCAGAGCCGAGCACAGACTCTGGTATCAGAACGACCTGGGTTTGAATCATATTCTGCCACTTAGTGTCTGGGATGGTACTGTCCTATGATAAATGGGTTAGTGATATTTATTTAAGGAGGATTAATTGAGGTGATGTATGCATCTAGCACTGAGCACAGGGCCAGGCACACAATAAACACTCAGATTTATTATTATTGCTGTTATTGTTGTTATTATTAGGATAACTGTAGAACTCAAGAAATCATGTTGAGAATCCTCACTATTCACTGATTAAAAACATCACTTTAGAATCCTATCAACTGATTAAAAACATCACTTTAATAAGAGACCCAACAGACAACCAATCCATTAGATTCACAGTCCAGTAAGTATCTCTAGAAGCCAGCAAATTAAGCAGCATATAGTGAAATCATCATTGTAAGTCAAGAGATGATTTCAACTTCAAGCCTAGTGTTAGGGACTCGATGTTTGTGTTCTCCCACCTCCCCCACTTCCTATGGTGAAATCCTAACTGCCAGTGTAATGGTACTGGGAGGTACTGGGAGATGCTCCACCCTCATGAGTGGTGTTTGGGCCCTTTCTTACAAGAGGAGATGGGACAGAGATTTCTTTTTCTGTCTCTGTTCTCTGCCACATGAGGCTGCAACAAGAAGGCAGCCAGGAAGCCAGCTCTCACTACACCTAATCTGTTTGCACCTTGATCTTGAACTTCCTAGTCTCTAGAACTGTGAGAAATAAATGTTTGTTGTTTAAGCTACCCAATCTATAGTAATTTGTTATAGCAACCTGAACTAAGACACAAAGACAGTAGGAGTCTGA
This sequence comes from Manis javanica, assembly GCF_040802235.1. Classification (NCBI taxonomy): domain Eukaryota; kingdom Metazoa; phylum Chordata; class Mammalia; order Pholidota; family Manidae; genus Manis; species Manis javanica. The sequence goes on along the minus strand of NC_133157.1, from coordinate 31,042,687 downwards.
AAAAGAAGACAACAACGTTGGCCCAGTTGTTTAGAGGTGATAAATTTATGCAGTATTTAAGTATATAAGAAATAACACTAGATAATATCACCTACTTAGAATATGCAAAAGCTAAAATGTCTCTGCCAAAAGGCAGACAACAATGAGGTTTTAATGAAAAGAACAAATGGGATAAGATGACAACAAGGGAAGGGAAAAAGCTAATAATAGATTAAGAATCACAAAAAAGATGATGTTCACATAAAAATAAGCTAAAAAATGCACACTATTTTCACAACCAGAGAAATTAAAATAATTTATTAAAAATATCTATAGCACCTAAAAATCCCCCATGCCAGCAGAAGGCATGCATGGAAGTATTGACAAGATTATGCTATTGAGAGAGATTTTTTTTCAGCAATTAAAAAGCAATAATAATGAACACACAAAAAATATAGCTAATAAGACTAGCAATCTCAAATGTGGAAATAGGTCAGAAAGGAACACAAATATGTACAGAAAACATAATACAGCACACATACCCATTTCTCAAGAAGTTTCGTTTGGTAGGAATTATGACCTAGATATTCAAGACAGAAATATAAAGCCAAGAAAATGGATAATATTTGCAACACATTGGGTGGTGGTATCTTTAGATACATGACTTAATACATTGCGAGTTTTCTTTTTTGTCTTTTATTTTATATAAGCAAGCAATACAGGACATAATGTAGAAATCAAATTAGTCTTAAAGAAATATGAAAGCTCTCCAGTGAATGCAGAAGAAACTTTAAACTCCATAGTCCGCTGCTGAAATCTCTGCTTAGGAGCAGATGCCCTGAACCAGGCTGCCTTGATTGGCTCCAGGCACACTGATTGCCACTAGTTTGGGAACTGTGACAAGTTGCACTCTAATCCTTAGTTGATTCATCTGTGACAAGAGGATAATAGTATCTGATAGCATAGCCTGGTGCATGGTGAACATACAGAGCGGCTGCTGATATTGTATGGACTTTTCTCTGCATTTTTAGTCTTTTCTTTCATGAATTCCTCTTCTAGAAGAATCCCCATTCCCTGAATACACCCCATCATCTCCTGCTTCTGTGTCTTCAATTTGATGTTTTCAAAGCAATTGAGGCTTGCTAAGGTCACAAACTGAGTGAGTATCAAAACCTGGAATTGAACTCAGCTTTGTTGGATGCTAGACAGCTGCCTTACACCGCTTTCCATCTTATACTCACTTCCACTTTGAAGGACAAGCCTGTATCAGAACAATCCCCTTCTAAGAAAACCAGGGAAAAACATCTCTTTGAAATTGTCAGTGAGCTACCAAGCAACTAGGACTTGAAAGGTCAAGGTCCTTGAAAGAAGGGCAACTCACTGAGATGAGCCTGTCATTCTGCATGGCTTTTTCTCTGGAAGTATTTGTTGCTTCATAAGAGGAAATAAGTGGAAGCCTATTGCACGTTTATGGGTTAGAAGACTCAGTATTATCATTTCTCTTCAAATTAGTTTATAGATTATTAGAAGCCTAATCAAAACATCAGCAGATGTATGTGTGTGCAAATTAACAAGCTGCTTCCAAAATTTATATGGAGACACAGAGGGTCAAGAATACCTTGATCTTGAAGAATAAAATGGGAAGGCTTAACACTACTAGACAAAGCTATAGCAATTACAAGTGTGTAGTATAGATAAACCAGTGATACAGAATAAAAAGTCCAGATATAGACCAGCTCTTGCACAGTCATTTGATTTATGACAAAGGGGGCTTTGCAATACAACAAGGAAAAATTTACCTTTTCAATTAATCATTCTGGGTCAATAGGATATTCCTTCATATGGAAAAATATGAATCTTGTTGCCTACTTCTTACCTTATGTGAAAACCAACTCCAAGTGGCTTATAGCTGTAAATCTGGCAACTAAAATTATAAAGTTTCTAGAGGATAACATAGGAGAATATATTAACGACTTTGGAGTAGACAAGAGTTCTTCAATATTAGGGTGAGAGTATCACTAAATGAAAAGGGAAATATTAGAAAACTAGACTATATTAAAATGAAGTTCTTCTCATCACATCTACTAGTAAGAGAGTGAAAAGCAAACCAGTAAGTGGGAGAAGATCCTTGGAATACATGTTGACAATGAACTTGTGTCCATAATATGAAAAGAACACGTACAGCCAATCAGAAAAAGGTAGAGATTCCAGTATTTTAAAAATACAAAATCCCTTGAAAAGAACTTCAAAAAAGAAGATACCCAACTGGTCAACAAGGTTATGAATAAAAGCTCAGGATCATCAGTCATCATGAAAATGGAAATTCAAATTAAAAAGAGGTAACACTACACACTCACTAGAATATTGTAGACATTACCACTGAAATGCTGATAATATCACATTGGCAAGGATGTGGCAACTGAAACTTTCTTACATTGCTGATAGAGGGTCAATGTGAGGCTGAGCCATTGAAATGACTGACACTCAAATTTGACATGCAAACACTAAAATTTCCTAGCGTTCAAACTAATCCCACATTTTAGAAAACTGTCAGCAATTACTAAAGCTGAATATATACATAACTTTTGGCCCAGCAGCAATTTCACTCTTAGGTATAAGTCCAACAATATCTATACATGTGGGCACCATAAAACATGGTCAGGAGTGTTCACAGCAAAATTATTTGTAATAGCCAAAGACTGTAATGCACGTAAATATCCATCATCAGTTGAATGGAAAAATAATGGAATTGTGACATATTTATTTAAAAGAATACAGTTCAACAATGAAAATGAATAAACAAAACTATAGCTGCAGGTGTCAAAGATGAATAACACACACACAATATTGAATGAAAGAAACCAAACATTAAAGAATGCATATTGCACAAAGTTCAGAAAGAAGCAAAACGAATCTATGTTGATAGAAGACAGAATAGTGGTCACTCTTGGGAGGGGATATTAATGATGGGGAGGGACGCATCCATTCCCCTTCATTTTGTTCCACTTGTGCCTTTCAGATTTGCTGACCCCTGGCCTTTGGCTGTGCACTTTAATATGTCAACATGGAGTGTCCCTCTTTAATAAGGAATTACGGGTCAGGGTGGGGGTATTGGTGGTGTTCAATGTTTTAGAAACGATTTCATCATGAATGCCTCTACTGGAAACAGTTATATAGCTTGTCATTCAAACTTCAGTCTATTTTATCTAGTTTATCTCAGGTCAGAAGCACAGTCTGATTTAGGGGAGAGAAATTTGCTTCTTGTCAAAATTCAGTCACTCACACAGCCACAGATTTTAAAGTGTAGTCTCTTGTGTAAGAGCTTAATACAGCACTGAGATCTGAAAGGTCTCTAGATATCTTGTAGCAGTGGCTTGAGACAGAAGTTTTGAGAAGGACTTGTTTATTCTTTTATACGTTATTGTACAACTATTTATTGTGTATTGGACACAGTGCTAGATGTGGGGGAGAACAATGGTATGACACAGATCCCTGACCTCTTCAACAAGTTTTGGGTGCTGACATAATTTCCTTTTCCCTTCATCATTTTTATTTTGTTTTGAGCTCATTTAACTAGTTTCCCCTAGTTATCAGCTCTTAAAAAATGAGTGGAGGCCCAGATTCCAATTCTGTGCAAAACACATCCATGGGGTGAGAATAGCCATATACCTCAACTGGCACATACTTCTTTCATCGAGAAAGAGATTATAGAGATTTTAAAAACAGATGCATCTTTTATCCTATCACACAATGGAGATGTTTCTACAATTCATTAGGTAAAATTAACATAGGGTAGTTGATGCTGAATTTGGGCATAGGGAAGCCAGATGAAATGCAGTGTTTGGGTCATACTAAAAAATTGTTGTTTATCTGAAATTGAAATTTAGGAATTAGTTTTAGGGAAACTTTAGGAAAAATTGAGGGATTAGTTTATTTTCTAAATATGGCAACCTTATTTGGGCATCATAAATGTTACATAGTAGTCGGGTCCATAGTTCATCTTTCAGTAGAATCCAGTCCAACCACTGCCAACTGGAACTGCATATAAAAGAGAGCTTGAGATCCTTTTGCATCTAAGAGAATTCTATCCTGACCTTAGCAAAAGTCACCGAGATTATGTCAAGATTATCAGACTCTAACAAAAGTCCTGAAGTGGAGAGTTACACAGATACTAGAAAGGACACAAAATGTCCAAGAACCAGGGGACTTCCAAGGGCTTCTCTTTCTTTGATGTTAGAATGAAATTCATAAATGTGAAACTGCTCTATAGAGGGCATGAAAGTGCTTCAGGTGAATCTCTGGGTTCATGGCATAAACACTCCTTTATATGGTGTTTATCTCAGAGACTTGAACAGTTCCAAAGAACTTCTCTCACTTGCCAAGAAAGATCTATTTTTAAAAGCCCTTATTAAAAAAAAACAGACCCTATTTAAATATCATGGCAATAATCCCCAAGGAAAGGTGTAGTATTATATAGAAAATTGTAAGATAAAAAGATTTAGGAAGGAATTCTTAGGGAAAATTCTCTCTCACAGCTGAAACTTTCTGAACTCACATACCCAAATAAATAACTTCAAAGAGAGTCACTATTCAGTATTTTAAAATTATTTGCACATGAATATTTTACAGTGATTTTGAAGAACAGATGTTCTCATATTTTCCCCTCTTGCAAATTTTGAGAATCATCCTTTTAAATGTCTTCAGTATTCCAAAGTGCTTAACCTTTGCTCTGGGGTAATTAGAGGAAAACATCTTGTTATCTACTAGGCAGGTTTTTCAAGGATATTCCCAAATCATCTATGAGTTGTGCTCAAATGTTTCTGGCACCTGGTAGAGACACCGAAGAGTAGGGTGAGGAGTTAACACAGATTTCAGTAATTTCACTGACAGTAGTTGATACTTATTTCAGAACTCCCTCATAACCTAGCTTCACACCAGAAATACGAGGCAGAAGGTTGAAGTCAGCCATAGATAAAAATGTAAAAGAATCTGGGGATGGCTAAGCTGCAAAAGAGAGACAGAAAGAAGACTGGAGAGCTTTCATCCAAACTCTGAAATGTTATTGTTGGTCATGTGTGGCCCCAGAGGCCAGAGCCAGGATATCTAGGAGAAACTGAAGGAAAGTAGACTTTAATCTGTGCTGTTAAGACCTTCCAGTGATGACAGCTCCTACTTCTCTGCTTTATAAGAAGAGATTGAAACATTAGCAGAAGAATTGGTCTAGATGAAGCCTGCCTTTTTAACTCTATGATCACAAAATTGAGCAACAGTGATGCCAGACTGTGCTATTAGTCCAGACCCTGGTCCTTAAAGTCTGAATCTGAATCTCAACTCTAGCTGAGGGACCTTGGGTAAGCTGCTTAGATTCTCTGTGCAATGCAAAGCATTGCTGCGAGGACTAAATAGCATCTCAATAAAGCCTGGCATATACTAGGCATTCTGTAAATGACTAGTTAAAAAAAACCAAACAACTAAATAAAGAAAATGGTTTCATCTGGGCTGGGCTTTATTTTTCTGAGGGCTTCTCTGATGGACCCCCCCAAAACACCTGTGGGAGGAAAGCATGGCATGTCCCCAGGGTTTAGTAGGGTTGAAGAGGTAAGTAGCCTGACCCCTGGTGGATTCCTAGGAGGTGGATGCAGATTTCACAACCTTCCACAAGCTGGGTGGCTGCCTGAACCAGCTCTGGTATTGTACTTCTGGGCTATGGGCGACTGGAGGATCTGTGAAAGGACAGGGTGCTAAAAGTTATGACCTCCTTTTGAGGCCCATTTTGGCTTACAGGGCACTGGGCAAGTAAGACTTTCCTTCAGGAAACAGAAGCACAAGACAGTTGTGGGATGCATGGTATGGATGATGGGGCACCGGGTGGGCGGTGGGGCACCAGGTGGATGTGGGGCACTGGATGGGTGGTGGGGAATTAGTTCCAGCGTCCATGCAAGAGACACACAGGGGCTTTTCTGTGCCCAACAAGTTTTGAAATGTGGAAGCCCTTGGAGTTTTTGTACAATCTAGTGGAGGGGTGGGAGCTATGACAGTAAGATACAGGGCCTCCCGATTTTGGTGGATGGGGCCATTAATAAGATCTAGTTTAATCTGCAAAATAAGTAAGTGTGGCCACCCTGTGTCCCGAGAGACTGGAGCGTCTCTGCTTGTCCCTGGCACTTACTCGCAGCACTACTCCACCCTCCGCACCTTCTCCACCCAGGCCGTCCTCTCGGAACACTTCAGCTTTTTCCTCACTCCCTTCAGACTGCAGGCATCTTGGGGCTTCATTTCTGTACTATTTTCCTCCCCCCTCCAATATTAGAGAGGGTTATGAAAACATTAGGGAGGAAATCTCTTTTGTTATAATACTATTTGTCTTTCCAAGGTTTAAAACAGTAAACAGAGTAAAGCTCTTTGCCTGCCTATGCTTCCGTTGCTGTCTCTTTGAAATGCAGGGGTTAGAATCTCTAAGACTCTTTCTAGTTCAAAAGCCCTGGGATGTGTGATACAGCTGGGAAGTCCTATGTCATCATACTTGCAGTCACAGCGATAAAATCAGGATTCCGTGGTGCACTGGGGTAATTCACCTCCGTGCGGCCATACTCCCATGTCAATGGCCAACCCTGGGAAGAGGGAGTATTGGCCTGGGAGAGACTCAGGTCTTACCCTAATACTTCAAAGCACCTCAGGAGAGACTGGTCTCTACCTTCAAATCCCTTAAAGACACAAGTTTAGGGTCAGCCCTCATCTTTCACGTCACAGTTTCTCGGGGGATTTATTCAAAGCCAAATGTTAAAACACTTTTGATTTAACAAGTCATCAGGAACAGTGTAATCACCCTTTAAAAATACTCCTCAGGTCCCTTCCATTTCTCTATCAGAATCCTTGATGTCTTTATGCATAAAATGAAAGTAATTGCTTGTGGGATGACTGGAAGGACTGGATGAGATAAGGTGTAAAACGTGCCTCTCACATAGCTGGGATTAAATGGTAGTCTTAGTAGAAGTTAGCACTGTTAGAGAGGGGCTTTCACACCTGCTGTTTTGTTCATACCAGTCAGAGATTATGACTTTATCGTCCTCCTATTACTCTGGATCCTGAAAGTGTCTTTTTCGAGGAACTAGATTTCCCGGCTGTGAACACAATGAATCCAGGGGAATTGTCAACCCAGGGATCCATTTCTTCGGAACTACTTGCATGATTTTCCATATTTAATGACATTCCACCAGCAGGATAAACATACATGGGAGGTTGAATCATCTTTTCTTTCCCCTTGGATCGGGAATCCCAGAACGCAGGTGCAGGAAGCAGGTGGGAACTCTGGCACGCAGGCTGCTGCTCATGGCGTGCTTACACTGCTTGGTGGCCCCGCGGGGAGGTGGGTGGAGAAATGAGTGGGCTCTTCAGCTGACAAGGGGCTCCCCTCTGTATGGATAGCAGGTCTGCAGAGAGGGGCATGGTGTGGGGTGCCTAAAAACAGCCCTCCCAGAAGCCCTTTCAATCAAGACCAGAGAGAGGCAGTTTCCCTGGCATTGGCTGAGAGTTTTGAGGGGAACCACATCACTCCGATGGGTTGGTTAGAGATACAGGGCATACGGCTTGGCCATAAAGTGGGAGAGAACAAATGGCATCTCTGACAAGTACAGCCTGTTCTTCTGTCTAGAGAAGAAGAGGAGAGGCCCCAAAGAATATCTTTTGGATGAACTCTTGTAGAGAATAGAGGAGTTCCTAGATCGGATGAAAGAAATGATGGAAAAGAAAGTAAAAGATGAAGACTTTCAAAAGATAAACAGAAACCAAAGTTTTGAGAGGGACAAATGGAAGAAGATGGTATTTTAAAAAATATATGTATACCCTCACTTTTTTTCCAAGGCATGCTTTGAAGCAATCTGCAAAATATACACAAGGATAAGGAATGAGGGGAGGGATTTGGGTGTAAAGGCTTTTGGGACTTGTGGTTAAAGATGGCAGCCCAAAGGCATTTTTAATTCTCATCCCTCCTTAGAAACCACTGCAAACAACAAATTAAAAAAAGAAGGGGAAAAAAAGCCCTTCATCTCACATGAAACGAGAAAAAGGCCACAGCTCCAAATGAACCCATGAAGCATACCTACCAAATACTGTGAACTCCGGAGGGAAATGAGAGAGGAATGAAGACCACCTCCGGGCTTCAGCAAGAAGGAAATTTCCCTAAATGTGAGGATTCCCTTCCTGAAGGGGGCCTTTGATTAGCACGACGTGGCTGAGGGCTGGGTGGGCTCTCCTGTCCCCAGGACTATAGGAATGCGTCCTTGAGAGCAGTGAGGGGTTGGTGCCGAGCAGGGGAGCACACGGGCTCACCGTTCCCACTGAGAGGGACTCCTGGTCCAGGGCGAGAGCCCATGCTGAGAGGGGTGGGAGGAGGCTGAGGAGGCAGCATTTGCCATTTGCCAGAGAGCTTTGACTTAAAAGGCCTTGCTCTGAACAGCATATGAAAACATCCAAAAGGAAATAAGCATCCAAGTGCAAAGGAAATAATGGATTTCATGAGAGGGGTTGGAGACCAGGAAGTGGAACCAAAGTTCCAGACTCCGTCCTCCCCACCACCAGCTCACTTCTCCTGATTTACCCCAAACAAACTTCAATAAAGAGCTGATTTCATTAAAAACCAGTAGGGAACACGAAAGAACCGTGGAAGACTTAGGTATAGATCCTGCAAAGAAAGGAGGCACATGACTTACAAAAGAGGCAGAAGCAGAAGAGACATCTTGATTATGTTTGAAATATCCAAGATGCTTCCCTCTGGTGTGTCTGGTGATGCCAAATTAAGGCATTATTTGTGTTGTGAAAAAAAAAATAAGACTTGGTTGTGGACTTGAGTTAGCCAAGTAAATATTTTCTTGGCAGTGCACAACATCAGTGCAAAATGCCTATTATGCATAGACTGTAATTATAGCATTCAATTAACATTCTCAAGTGATTATCATTTCTGGCCTGGTGGTGGTTGGGACTTGGGAGATATGAGTTCTGCCTGATGTCTTTGTCTGGAAACCACTACCTGAGTTTGGAGATTTGATGTGGACACACCACTCTAGAGGAGAGAGGGGAAATGTGAACTGCGGCCAGGGCACATCACAACTCATTGCCCAATCTCTTCAGTGGAATGGATCTTACTAAGGTTTAAAAAAAAAGGTCCAGTTTCCAATCCAATAGACACTTTTTAATATTAGTTTACTCGACTTACTTCTGGGGTACGCAGGGTTTTGACCATCTTTTTCTCCTCCAGAGGATTAGAAAGGCCAGGTGTATGTGAGCATCAGCCCTCTCCTAATCATGGGAGGGCTTTGCTTTACTGAGTACCTATTATGAACAACTTGTAATTATTTGTCGAGTTTACAAGCACCCTTTGAAAAAGGCAGCATCATTCCATTTTACAGATGAGAAAACTGACTCAGAGAGGTTAAGTCATTGGCTCAAATTCACACAGATAGTAATTGGAAGAGCTGAGATTCAAATCTAATGATGAGAGAATGAGCCAATTAAGCATTGATAGGGCCACAGTATTGAGAATTCTTCAGTCAGAAATGTTTCTTAAAAGAAATCTACTTACTTCAAAACTTTCATGGGGTAGAAGATGGAAATATGAATATATGTATTTTATTCTACTTTTGAGCAAAATACCATTGAAAGGGCCAAAGGAATATAATAAGGGGGCAAAAAATGTGCAGGAAAATAGGGAAGGATATTTTCCACTTGTCATTAAAAATGATGAGTACTTTCTGGAGGATGCAGTGGAGACATACATGACTGGACTGAGTCAGGTGACGGGGCTGATCAAGAACACCTGGTCACGTTTCATTAACAACTCCTGGCTCGGTGCTAAGCTGGAGATGGAGGTGGGCCATGGGACCTCCAGAAGCTTTAGAGCAAGAAGGTTCCCCAGGCACACTCTCAACTCACATGATGACAGCGGGAGAAGAGGGCCCTATTTTACCAGCTTCTAATGCAGGCTGGGCCTGGCCCCAGGAAGCAGCAGAGTTAGGGCTGGAATCTTCCATGGGGTTCAGCACATTTATACTTGGGGGGCCAACTGTTTGCCCAGCTGGTGCTGGGGACACTGAGAGGAACTCAACCTTATCTTCCATGAATGCCAACCTTTTCTGCCATGCAGAGTAAACCAAGCTATGACAATGGCAGGGAAGTTCCCAAGGGCGCAGAAAGCTCAGAGGAGGATGTGTCAGGGGGGAGAGGGCCTCCTCAGAAAGGGTACATGGAACTAGACTTAAGGGCCGATGTAATACTTGTTAATCTAAGTAGAAGGCAGCTCTGAATGAATGGAAGTATATGAGGAGATGTGTGGATGGAACGGTTGGAGTAAATTCTTGGGAAAATGGAAGACTGGCGATACACCCCCGAACCCCCCAGGGGGCGCGTTTCCAGGTCTATGAGGAAAGTTCGCTGAGAGGTGCCCGAAGTGCCTCCATCAAAGGCTGGCGGGCGGGGGACAGGGCTCTCCCATGCTTTGGGAAGGCTGCTCTGTCAGGGATCACCCAGGGAAATGGCAGGGGTTGCTGCTCTTCACCGCAGAGGGAAACTCCCTCCCAAGAGAGGGATTGTGTGGCTTTTACTTGTATGTAAGGTGGTGGATCTGAAAATGTACATCACTAGGGCTCAGCAGGACCGCGAGGCAAGCGGTCACGCTAGGACTGGCTCGTACTTACTGAGCGCCAGTGTCCCCAGCTGTAAGCGGGAGATGTAGTGATTCCTCCACCTTGTGGCAACTGCATAGCAGCCTGGCATGTAGAGTGAAAGCTCAGCAAATATAAATGGAATCATTATTTTTCCAGTTATTCCTATTCCAAATCCAACACAACACTTCTTCCACTATTCAGCAATGACCTCTTTTGGGAAAGCAAACAGGCAGAGAAGCAAACAAATTTAAATTTCATTTGCACAACATCTTAAAATTTGACCATTCGTCTACCTACATCTTTGGCCATGCTTTCTCCTGCCATCTCGGTCCATGGTTTTGCACAGCTGTTGCTTCTGTTTGAAAAACCCTTGTTAGTTCCCCAACTGACTTATCCTGCAGCACTCAGCTCAGCTGTCACCTCTGTGTTGGCCTCTGGTCTGTGTATCCCTCCTATGACATACCTCTGTCACGGTGCACCTTCATTCCAGATTACAGTGGGCTGGACATCTGTCTCCCTTCAGAGACTGTGAGCCCCTGAGGACTGGGGCTGTTTTATTTCTCTTTATCTAGCACCTAGCATGCAGTAGGCTTGACCAAATGTTTATTGACGATTGTTTTAAAGCAGAATCCATGAATATTGTAGGAAAATGCATTTTTAACCACTTGGCATTGAGTTGCTGTGCACTCAAAAAAGAGAGAGTAGTTCTGAAATTAAATGAACTCTCATGATTGATTCATTTAAACCCCCCTCCCTCCAGCAACTCTCTCTGGAATCATTCCAGGCTCTGGGTTACAAACGTAAGTAAGGGAATCAGTTTCTGCAGCCCCACTGAATGAGTGTGACATCAGAGCCCCACATTAGCTATGCAGAGGATGGAGCCACAGATGTCTTACCCGCAGTGGGGCAGCTGGGATTGTCTTCTCATACTCAGTACCTGTAGCTATCCTCTGATGCATGTATTATAAAGTTGGCCTAGTGATCAGAGAGGGAGGCACAGAGCTGTTGAGTTCAGCCCCCATACAGGTGTAGAAATAGATGTAGAAGAGAGTAGCAGCGGTCCAGGGGTCAGAACCCAGGTTCTTGTGTGAGGTTTGCTATCGAAGGCTGCATGACTATGCGCAACTCATTCCCACTCCGAGATAGGCTTCAAACTTTTGCAAGTTTCTGCTTACATAAAAAAGGGTGGTATGAGATCATCTTTAAGGCTCCTTCCAGGAAGCATGGATCTATGATGGCTTGAATGGGCCCTGAAATCCATCAGCAGGAGTACTCTGATTAGAAGATACCCCATGGCCCACAAATTGGGTCTTCCCTCTCCCCAGCTGTGTGATTGGCACCTCCCCAGTATGGTCATGGCATCTGGTTTAGAGAACCTGCCGCATTGCATCTGAACAATCAGAACCTTATTGCCAGTTAGATAAAGCCATCTTAATGTCTAAATGAGTGTCCATGAACTGGACAAACCAAGTGACCTCAGAGAGGAGGGGGCAGAGTTCTGAGCACAGGGAGGTAAGTCCATTTATTTGTTTCCTAGTTCTAATTAGAGAAAGGAAAAGAGTGTCAGGAGTCTTCAGTGATTCACATCTTAATAGCCTGGTTATAATTTATTAATCCCTTTCATCAAATTTTCAGCATCCCTTTCCCCAGGAGTCTAAGACTGACTCAAATGTATTTATTGTTTCTAGGTGGGGTGTCATTAAATATTTGGCATCTCCTAAAGCTGGTTGGGAAATGATTATATACCATGTGAAGGCAAACAATTTCTGAAGGGAAAGGCATGAACTGATAAAATACCAGTCAAAAAAGTGATAGGTACAGATACACATGTTTATTCTTTAGACTATTAATGACCTCATATTTTATCTCCCATACTGACAACGAGCATCTACCATTTCACTTTTTCCTTAACTTCCCTTCATCAGCCAGTTCAGTGGTTTTCTTAAAGTGGAATATCAGGATGAATACTAAATGTGCCATGCTTTTAAACATTTTTTGATATATGTACACATTGTAAAATGATTACTACAGTAAAACTAGTTAACACATCCACCACCTCAGATAGCTTTTTTGGGTGTAGTGAGAACATTTAAGATCTACCCAGCAAATTTCAAGTATGTGATACAGTGCTGTTTGTTACCTGGAGTACAGTCCAATGCTGTATATTAGAGCTTCAGAACTTGTTTATCTTATCACTGAAAGTTCGTGCCCTTTGACCAACATCTCTCCATTTCCCCCAACTGTCCCCCCGCCTCTGGCAACCATCATTCTATTCTCTATGATTCTATGAGTTTTTTTTAATATTCCACACATAAATGAGACCATACAGTATTTGTCTTTGTCTTACTTATTTCACTTAGCATAAGCATAATGCTCTCAAGAATCATCCGTCACAAATGGTAGTAATCCATTGTGTGTGTGTATACACACACACACATATTTTGTGTGTATATATATATATATTTCATTCAGTTGTGGTTAGTTTCATACCATTGTGGTTGGAAAAGAAACACAATATGATTTCAATCATTTTGAATTTATTAAGACTCAATGTGTGATCTATCTGGAGAATGTCCTGTGTGTACCTGAGAAGAACGTATATTATGCTGCTGTTGAATAGAATGTTTTGTACATATTTGTTAGGTCTATTTTGTCTTTGATATTTGGTCTTTTGTTTTGTATTTGATTGTCTGGATGATCTGCCTATTGTTGGTAGTGGGATTGTAAAGTCCCCTACTATTATTATATTGCTGTTTATTTCCCTTTTTGGTTCTGTTAATATTTGCATTATATACTTAGATGTTCTGATGTTGGGTGACATAAATATTTACAACTGTTATATCCTCTTGATGAACTGACTCCTTTGTCATTATATATATAATTACTTTTTGTCTCTTATGATCATTTCTGACCTTAAAGTTTATTTTGTCTGATGTAAGTATAGCTACCCCTGCTCTCTTTTGGTTACCATTTGCTTGGAATATCTTTTCCATCCCTTCACTTTCAGCCTCTGCAGGTCCTTAAAGCAAAAGTAAGTCTCTTATAGGCCACATATCATTGGGTCTTCTTTTTTATCCATTCGGCATTCTATTTCTTTTGGTTGGGGAATTTTGTCCATTTATGTTTAAAATAATTATTGAGCGATGTGGATTTACAATTGCCATTTTGTTCATTGTTTTCAGACTGTTTTGTAATTTCTTTGTTTCTTTCTTCTACTCTTGCTGTTTTCTTTTGTGACTTGAGGACTTTTTGTAGTGGTATGCTTTGATTCCTTTCTCTTAATCCCTTACATAACAACCACAGGCTTTCCATCATTTTGTTTTGATCATGAGAGATCAAGTATCTTATAACATTCTGTTTTAAGCTGGTAACAACTTAACTTTGAATGCATCTCCAAACTCTACCTTTATTTCTCCTTCTCCCTCAAATTTTAGGTTATTGGTGTTACAATATACATCTTTTTTATATTGTGTATTCAATAAAAAATTATTATAGTTGTAGTTACTTTTAATAAGTATATTTATACAAATTTTATACTAGATTGAATGTGCCTTATGTATCACCATTATAATATTATAGAACTCTGACTTTGTTTAAATATTTACCTTTACTGGTGAGTTTTATGCATTTATAGGTTTTTATATTGTTAATTAGTGTCCTTTCATTTCTGCTTGAAGAACTCCCTTTAGTACTTTTTGTAAAACAGGTCTAGTGATGATGAACTCCCTCAGCATTTTTTTGTCCTGTTTTTGTTCATCCTGTTCTCTTTGTCTACAATGTACCAAAATATGTGGCAACATCATTCAGGCTCTATCATTATCACAAAGCAGGAAAGGACCTCAGGAGTGTTTTTAAAGATCAGGAAATTGGGGACTGGAGTAGTGACATGACGCAGAATTATAATTCTAAAGGTGGAGAGGTACCTAATGGGTCTATTCTCTTTTGAGGTTGTAACTCTTACACAGCATTTCGTTTAAAGTTACCTGTCTTGGCTAATTCCCCTCCAGAAGCAGAGAGCTCACGATCCTCAGAGGCCGCTTTTCCATCATGAAGAGCTTGGCCATTAGAAAGTTCCTCCTCAACTAGTTAAAATCTTCCTTCCCTTGCATTTTCCTCTGCAGTCTTCAGTTTGTCCTGAAGACATCCCTGGCTCCTGGTGAACAATGGCAGAGCTGGATGCCCAGCAGCCCCAGCAGAAAATCCTGAGAGAAGGACAGCCAAGCCTGACAAACATCTGCCACCCTACGTGCAGCTGCCCCAGATGGCATAGTCCCCTGGACACGGGGGAACATTAACTATCCATACAGCCTCTTCTGATGAGAAAAAGGGGCTCCTTCACATGATCCAGCCTAGTTTGTTAGAATTCTGTAATTAATTTTAGTACTTTGCTAATAATGTCTTATTTTATTGCTTTTGAGTACATCTGTTTCTCTTGGTCTAATTATGAGGAAGAAAGTGTTTGGGCCAAGGCAGACTTTAGGGTATACCTGGTTTCTTCACCAAATCCCATTCTTACATTATCTCTCAAACTTAAGACTTCTGATTTAGTGGACATTGACACTGTCTATCTTCTGATTCACATATATTATCCTTTTAATTTATACAGTGCATCCTTGGGTCACACTGTACATTCTCAGCCTTGTTTTCTGGCAAATGATGCCTCACTTGCTCCATCTCATGGATCATCCATGTCTTCGGGCCTCCATTTCTGAACTCCTCTGCTTCCTGAAAAAGCACAGGGCCCTTTAGCATCCTTGGCCCAACATTCATTTACACAGTTCAGGGCTGGGCCAGTTGTCTTTTCTACCAAAGTTTTTTTTGGAGTATAGGGTCTTCAGAACCTTTATTGGTTTATTTTAAAGTGTACATACTCATAACACAGAGCTTTTTTCCTTCCCCACCAATAGGCAATATATAAACCTGGCTTACCCAAATCTACAAATCCTGTATTTACAGTTGTTCTTAATGATGTAAACCACTTCTTTCCCAAGAGCCCTCGCATCCAGCTTGTCCCATTGTAAAGGCAAGGTGACTCTTTGCATGGAAGGACCTAGGACACACACCCACTTCCCAGTGTCTAGCCATTCTGAAGATAGCTTGCCAAAGTGCCTCAAGGTTTCCCAGTGGTTTATTATGGTACAACTGGAGTCTATACACATCTCACACCCAGCCTGTTGATAAGCAAGAATTATTTGAGGAAGTTCATCCTGGACCTCCAGAATATTTTTAAAGAAAGAAATAGTGAAAACTTCACAAAGTACAAATCCTAGGATGGAAGGTGGCTGACATCAAACTTTCCATTATGTTTCAAAGCATTCAGCTGAACAATGGGGTATAGAATGGAATTTCTTACTAATGGGTCTTTGAGGGGGATATACACTGCCTGCTGTTGTCCAGGTATTTTCTCAAGAGAATTACCTTCCACTCCCTACAATACATATTACTCCAGCCATGAATCAAATTAGATGAGGAAAGATTTGGTCTTCAAGTAACATTGGTCATTATTATAATGATGACAATAATAGTTAACTGTATAAGAGTTAGCTGAGTCCTAGGCTCTTTATATATATTATCTTCAATCCTTATATCTCCAGGGGAAAATATATTATTGGTAGTCATGGTAAGATGGCAGGATGTTTTGCTGAGATCTCAAATCCCTTAGCCTTTGATCAGTTGCCCAGTTTGTCTGACACCAGTTCTGTTAGCTTCATGAACGAGGTACAAGTGGACAAAGGTAGTCAGAGAAAAAATGTTTTTTAAGTAGAGAGAAATTTTTGGCACTAAGTCTTCTTACTTTGGGGAAATAGGCTAGATTCTGTCTGAGTCATAAGGACTGACTTTGTGCTCCAGGGTGGACTAAGGCCCATATGAAAAACCATCCTAGTTCATTCTGAGTGATCATTCCCATGAGCAGAACCAAGAAAGGACACACCCAGGGGGAAGAGAAAGATCTTTTCTTAAGATCTAGTGGAATAGGCTTAAATCTCCCACACTGCTCACTCTTACGAAATTAATGGTAGAAAAGAGCAGTCTCATAAAGTAGAGTAGCTCCAGGCCCTTCTCAGCTAGCTAGAGTTACAGACATAATCAACCCAAAAAGGAAAAAGGATCCAATATGGTATGCCATGTGGAAGAAAGAATTTTTAAAGTTCTGTGTTTCTCCTATTGAAAGCACTTCTTGTTAGTACAGAAATGGCAGATCACCGACATGTATGCAGATGCTCTCTGCTCCTGATTCATGGCCAACATCCCAAATCGATGATGGCTCTCATTCTTGCCAAACCTAGAATCGTTCTCAACATGATGCCCCTAAGCAGCTATATTAGATGGGAATTGGCAAGTGTTTAAAATCTTTTTACCATCATTATCTTAGCACCCCCTTGAAGCACTGCCTATCTCCCATGTCGGAAAACTTCTACTAATGGGTAGAATATGTGAGAAGATGCTTTTGATTACTTCCCTAGAAGTTGGAGCCTGCAACCTACATGTCCCCATATTTTGATCTTTTTTTAACTAGGGATGTGGCCTTGGGCCAGAAAAATCAAGAATATCAGAAAAGTCCTGCTTGATTCTTCATGTCACCTCTTCTCCAATCCTTGCCTTTTCTATTTATAGACTTGGAACCAACGAATGGGCAGCTCAGTCTATTTTCCTCATGGTTACCTGTTAAGCCACGTAGTCTCACCTGTTCTAACTTCCATCTTGAAATATGCTTAGTCGCTTTGTACAACCAAGGTCACCAGACAGGTTTATACAGTGTGCATGGAAGAATGAAGTAACCCCCACTAGAAATAACAATAACATACAAACATCCTGAACAAATGCTGAATCAGACAGGAAGTCAGGACAACAGGTACAAACTGGAACTTTCATGAGCAAGTTTGGATTTAAGGCCGCCTTAATCAAGAGTATCTTTAAGAAACTCACAATATCAGTTGTATACCAACAGAATGTAGAAATCACAAGCATATCTCAGGATCAATGTGACTTCGCATTTACCTTCAGCCTGACATCTAGATGAAAAGCAGAACAAGTAGCTCTCTGGTCCTGTTTCCCTACTTCCCAAATTAAAAATACCCTGGGATCCTTTTTAAAAAATACATACACAAAATTCACATACACACACACAAAAATAAACTCAAAATGGATTGAAGACCTAAATATAAGACCTGAAACCATAAAATTCCTGAAAGAAAACACAAGCAATAAACTTCTGAACATTGCCATTCACAGTATTTTTTTGGATATGTTACCCCAGCAAAGGAAACAGGCAAAAATAAACAAGTGGGACTACATTAAATTAAAGAGCTTCTGCACAGTGAAGAAAACCATCAACAAAATGAAAAGGCAACCTACTGAATGGGAGGATATATATGCAAATGATATATCCTATAAGGGGTTAATACACAAAATATATAAAGAACTCACACAACTCAACACCAAAAAAAAAAAAATCCACTTTAAACATGGGCATCTGAATATACATTTTTCCAAAGAAAATGTACAGATGGCCAATAGGCATATGAAAAGATGGCCCCACATCACTAAACATCAGGGAAATGTGAATAAAAATTACAATGAGTTATCACCTCATACCAGTCAGAATGGCTAGTATTCAAAAGATAAGAAGTAACAATTGTTGGGGAGGATGTGGAGAAAAAGGAATCCTGGTACACTGCTGGTGGGACTGTAAATTGGTGCAGCCACTATGAAAAACTGTATGGAGATTCCTCAAAAACTTAGAAATACCATACCACCCAGTAATTCGCTTTCTGGGTATTTACTCCAAGAAAACAAAATTGCTAGTTCAAAAAGATACGTGCACCACTCTATTTACTACAGCATTATTTATAGTAGCCAAGATATGAAAGCAACCTAAGTATCCACTGAAAGATGAATGGATAAAGAAGATGTGATACATACATACAATGGAATATTACTTAGCCATAAAAAGAATGAAATTTTGTCATTTGTGATCAACATAGATGGTCCTAGAAAGTATTATGCTAAGTGAATAAATCAGAGAAAGACAAATACCATATGATTTCACTTACGTGTGGAATAAAAAAAAATAGAACAAGTGAACAAAATAGAAATAAACACATAAATACAGAGGATAAATTGGTGGTTGCCATAGGGAAGGGAGGTCAGAGAATGGGCAAAATAGGTGAAGGGGAAAAGGAGGTACAGACTTCCAGTTATAAAATAAATAACTCATGGAGATGAAAGGTACAGCATGGGGAATATAGTCAATATTGCAACAACTTCATATGGTGACAGATAGTAACTATACTTACTATGGTGAGCATTTCATAATGTAGATCGTTGTTGAATCTCTATGTTGTATACCTGAAGCCAGTATAACATTGTATATCAACAATACTTCAATAAAAAAATAATACGGGGTAGTAGCTAAGATTTGAAGGTGGTTATACTGCCCAAGAAATCTTACATGAAGTCACAAAAGTTAGTTTCAGGTTTAAATCATTCCAGTGTGGAAAGTGTGTTTGCAAAGAGCACACCTCACTCTCAGTAGCTCCAGGAAAAACCAGCTCTTCTACTCCCGGACTGTCCTGTACTGTGGTCCACAGCCATCCCTGAGCTACCCAATAGGAGCCAAGAGAGTTAAGGCCAGTCATGGATATCATGGATGCTGTTCAGGCATCAGCACATAACGCTTATTGAATGAATAAAATATAAAAAAATGAAAAAATAGACATATGACATGTGACATTCTCCCCCAACCCCCACCCAGTCTATAAAACAGGACAGCTCCAGAAATGGAGATAAAATAAAGCCAGTCCTTCCATGTGGATGTTCCTCAATTCCTAAGGTGAACTCTAAGGAGGAGTCTTGTAATTCCGTTTAATTCCAGGTGTTTATCTGCTGGAAGCTAGCGTATGAGATTGGCATTTGGTTTTGAGATTAGTTTGTATTTTCCAGATGGCACAAGTGCATCCTGGCACAGCAATCTGTCTTGGTGACCCTTTGGAACTTTGGAGGAGTGAGGTGCATGAGAGCGCTAGTGTTGGACGGACGCCATTCAGGACGTGTGAGAGCTGCTGCGGCAGAAGGTGCTGTCTGCAGCTGCAAGAAGAGGTGAACCAGTGTCTAGCCTGGCTCCTACGTCTCTTGAGGTTCTTACAGCGGGAATCAAGCAGAATAAGTACAAGGTTCAAAGGGAGCTTTTGGCGTAATTTGAGAATGTTTTCTCTGTGGAAAGAGAAACAAACTGATTAAAATGGGAGGGAGGCTACTATGATACCTTGATAGCACGGTGGCAGATGTGGGGGTTTCTGTGATGGTCATGGTTGTTGCTCTCGGATGTCCATTACATACTCTTCAGCTTGTTAGTCATAGGGTTGATTTTCAGCTTAGTGGGGCAGCATGAAAAAGGCAACTCTAAAGACCTTGGTAACAGTCCCATGCAGGACTGGGTAGGACATAGGGGCAGTGGGAAAGGTTAGAGAAACCACACTGCCAAGAGACTAGTAGGAATGTTCTCATAATTCATGCTTTTCTCTTTTGTGGGGGACAGTTAGGCCTCTGGTGGCGTCTGATCATTGAACTAACTGGAGAGAAACAAAAGGTTAGCCTCTAGATTGCGTGCTAGGTCTCACCTCTAGTGGTGATCAAGATAGAGCCTGCCTGGATTATACTTCTCCATGATGAGAGGCGGGTTGAAAACTGGGTCTGAGTAGGAGGCTCTGCTTAGACCCTTCTCCCTTTGTATCTTCTCTTTTTGAGGCTCCTGCTTTGGCTTTCCCCTGGTCTCTTAAGTGAGGAGTGGCTAAGAAGCCATTCTTTGTATTTCGAAGGCCAGTACTGTGATATATGGGGTTGAAAAAAAGTGGGTGGGTGGCTTCTTCAGGCTGCCCTAAGCTTTAGGGAGTGGCTAGTTTTCCCTGCTCCAGAGCTAGGGCACAGCCTGAAGAAAGGGTACCCTATAGGCCTCCTGCTTTCTGGCCAAGGATTCAAGCCAGGGGCCAAGTGGAATTCTAGGCTAACCCTAACTGTCAGGACATTTATTTGGATTTGGGACCATGATTGGTAATGAAAAGAGTGGGCATCTGCCTGCCTTTGTTTATCATTCAAGGACCCCATAGTCTACAGCAAGTGGCTGTACAGGATCCAGAGGTCCTCAACCTGGCTTCTTATGGGCAGAAATAGCCATTATCATCTTTAGTGAATAGACAAGAGCCAGGATTGACTCTTACCTCTAACTCGTCTTCCCAATGCACCCCTAGTCTGGGAGTCATGACGCGTGCATTTCAGCCCTGCCTCTGCCACCTTCTACGGGACACCAGGAAAGCTCTCTTTCTCAGTCTCAGTTTCCTCATCTGACTTACACATGGCTCACATTGGGCGTCCTTTAAATCTGACATTTAATGATTTGCTACATTATCACAGCTCTTACTGTTTGGATTGAGGGACTTGGTATTTTAATCTTCTATTATTTTAAGAAAGGCATCAAATCAGGAATTCAAGCCTGTAGCCAATGAACTCTCCACCCCCGTTATGAGAAACAGTCCTCAGAATCCCAAGGAAATCGAGGTCCAGGACTCCCCCTGGGGAGTATTCTGCATGCGCATAATTTATTTTGTCTTAAAAAACAAAACTCTTGTGACGTCCTTCCCCCCTGCAGTTAAGTCAATGACTTTCAACTTCCTTTCCCTTCCCAAGTCCTCACAGAATTCTAGGCAAACTGAAGCACGAGCATTTGATCTCCCCAGATGTTTTGATCACGGAAGGGCCACATATGCACACACATTCCTGGATATTTTTAGATTTTTATAGGCTCCGAAGTTTTAACTGCTTTTTTACTCTGTATTTTGTGGCCGCTGCTGGGAGACACTCGAACAAATCTCCTGGTGGAAGAGGGCCTGGCAGGGGGAGGCTGCAAAGCAGCCTCACTCAGTGACATGCCAGAAGCTGCTCTGAGGATGCTTGCTGCCAGGCTGCAGTCCCTGAGGCCTTTCTGGCTGCGAAGAGGAAACAAACCACTGCCATTAAGAATTATGGGTAATGCAGACTCCCTCCAGAAGAACTCTGGCTACAAGTCTCCTAAAAAACAGATCAAGGCCCCAGTAAAGAGGTAGCGCAGTATACTGGGTTGAAAGTCAGAAGATCTGCCTGTGGCTGGCTGTACGACCTGTTACTTTTCCCTACTGAGCCTTAGTTTATCTGCAAAATGTGATGCATCATATATGTAGTACAGAGGGCTGTAAACTATGGCCTGCAGTCTGGCTGCCTGGTTTTGTAAATAATATCACACTGGGATAAAGTCAGTCTCATTTGTTCACATATTATCTGTGGGTGAGCTGACTAGTTGCATCAGAAACCGCACGGCCCACAAATCTAAAATATTTACTTCTGGCCCTTTAAGAAAAAGTTTGGTGACCCCCTGATCAGACAGATGCTGCATTCACCATTCTAGGATGTGCCCAAGGCATCCTTGCCAGCAACTGGGACTCTCCTCCTTTCTCCTGAGGGAGAGGTGAACTATATCCCCAGGAGCAGCCTTATGGCAACGATGATGGAAAGTGGGGGTAGCTGTCCCAGCTTGCTCACCTCTCAGGTGGCAGAGTCCCGAAAGGCGCCTCATATTGTGTCCTAGGTTCTGCAGTAGGATGGCACCCCAGATGCCCACAGCGGTAGCTTTCTCATCACCACACCCTGTACTGGCTTCCTTCTTTTCCCTATCTCCTCTCTCCTACTGGGCTTCCTCCAAAAAAACCTCTTGCACTCAAATCTTTGACTCAGCGTCAGCTTCTGAGAGTACACAGCCTAAGACAGGACACAAGTCTTATGTCCCTTTTCTTTTTCTCCCGTGGCTGGCATCCACTTGCACTAAGCTGCTCATTGATTTCTGGGTTATATGAAATGCTACAAGGCAGGATGTGGGATATGTGTTCCAAGATGGACACCATGGTACTGGATGACACACCTTGGAAGTGCAGGGGAGTTTGTTCTCCATGGGGTGAATCTTGACTATAGGAGGAAAATTAATGTATCCACTATTTTCACCCTCCTTGAACTTCTGTGAAGTGTGGTTTCTCTTTGCAAACCTTCCAGGGAATTTCTGTGTACTAAGAAAGCACAGCTCCCAGGAGACCTACTGTGTTTCTTTGGAGCTTTGTTGTGTAATTGTGTGGCAGTTACCTGCATAATCACTCATGCATCTTCTCTTGTTTCATTTCCCAATTTTTTCCTAACCCTAACTACCCTGAGTTTGGACCTCCCAAATAAAGTCTCAGTACTATACCCTTGCCTCAGGCTCTGCTTTCCAGAGGCACTAAGCTAAGGCATGGAGTTGGTTTTGTATATCTCTAAGGACTCTTTCAGCTCTGACATACTAGAGTTGGGCTGAATTTCATTATAAAAAAACATTGTATATCTACTGTACTGGACATGAAGCACCATTTAATTCTCACAGAGATTAGTATGTGAGGTATGTCAAGGGTCTTGCTTGTTGCAATTCAAATCAGAGCAACAGAGGATGTTATAATAATTATTATTAATGCTAGGTATTGAGTTAAATACTTTAAATTTTAAAGTATTTGATCCTCATTAAAACCTTATTGGGTCGTATTATTATCCTCATTTTACATAAGAGGAAAAGGAAGTTCAGAGAGGGTAAGCCACTTTCCTAAATTGCACAGTAAGTGGCCAAGCCAAGATGTGAAACCAGGTCTGACAGATTCTAAAAACCATGTCCGAAATTGTATGCTAATTTACTCTATCTGAATAAACAAGTACAATAATCTTTCAAAACTTTTTCTTTGGACACTTACCAGTGAAGATATATGGATGGCAAATAAGCACTTGAAAAGATGCTCAACATCATTACTCATCAGGAAAATGCAAATTAAAACCTTAATAAGATACCACTACACACCCACGAGAATGACTAAAACTGAAGACTGACCATACCTGGCATTGGTGAGGCTGTGGAGGACCTGAGCTCTCATACACTGCTGGTGGGAATGTAAAGTGGTGCAATGAATTTGGAAAACAGTTGGCGGTTTCTTAAAAAGTTAACCATAAGTTGGCCAGATGACCCACCCGATCCACTCCTAGGTATTTACCCAGGAATAATGAAATTACGTCTACTCAGAGACTTTTGTATGAATGTTCATGGCAACTTTATTTCTAAGAGACAAAAACTGAAAACATTCCAAATGTCCATCAGAGGTGAATGGATAAACAAATTGTGGTATAGCCATAAATGGAAATCCATTCTGTAATGAAAAGGGATGAACCTTTGATACATGCAACAACATGCATGAATATAAAAATAATGATGCTGACTAAAAGAAGCCAGATAAAAATGAGTTCATATTCTGTGATCCCACATATACAGGGTCCCAAGTTCTAGAAAATGTAATAACAATAGAAAGCAGGTCTGAGGCTGCCTGTCTGTATGTTTGGGGATCAGTATGTGAAGAGGGGAGGGAAGGATGGAAAATAAAGGAACAAGGAAAATTTTAGGGGTGGTGGATATGTTCACTGTCTCAAGAGTGGGGATGGTTTCATGGGAGCATACATATGCCAACTCTCTTCAGTGGTATGCTTTAAAAATACACAGTTTATTGTAGTTCTATTATGTCTCAAAAAGCCAGAACAAAACAAAACAAGTTGTGTGGATAACTGAGCACACAAGAAGTCGCACTGGAGAATTGCTCTTTTTCATTTTATTTTGGGATTACCTATGGAAATCAAACCAAATCGAATCAAAAGCTGATCGATTTTGTCATGGTTGACTCAACATGGTATAGCCCAAAGAGAGGAGGAGGTGAGGATGCAGAACTTGGCAATTTGAAAATAATCGCTTTACCTCCTTGAGCCTTAGCTGCTTCATCTACAAAATGGGCATGCCTCTTGTTGCCCTGCCTCCCCCATGAAACTCATTGGAGGAAAAATAAGTGACCTTGCTTTCAAGTGTGAAGGACCAAATTTCCTCGTCTATGTAACACATGCTTGCCAAGCACTTGGTGGCAATCCCAGTCCTGGATACCACTGGCCCATCTGAGGGGTGCTGGGAGCTTACAGCCCCCACCCCTGGAGTCAGCACTCACCATCTCCCCTTTGGGCTCTCAGGCTGACTGCTACTCTGTGGCTTTGTTCCCAGACCCTGTTTGGCTGGTGCCTTAAGGCCCATTTGTGTCCCTGCTTCCCACCTGCTCTGATGGCCCAGTTGGCCTCACATCTTCTTCTGCATTGTCTCCAGCTCCTCATGTATCATCTGTCACGTAGGGACAACAGGGTAGGCCTGCCCACTCATACCAAGATCAAAGAGGGAGAGGCTCCCATTGGTCAGTCTCCTCAGGCACTGGGGAGACAGACCTGGATGGAGAGGGAACCCACAGTCTGGTGGGAGAGGCAGACCTACAGGCCTGCTGTGCCAGCACCTATCCGGTGTGAGGCTTTATGGCTGGGGTGCCATAGGCTGCCCCAGGCATGAGGGGGCACAGGGTGGCAGTAAAAGGAGGCTTCTTAGATGAGGAAAGGGCACAGCTGGACTCAGAAGGATGGGTGAGTACTTGGCAGATGGACGTAGGAGAACATTCCAGACAGAGGATATGAGATCCCTTCCTATAGGGCAAAGGCCTTAGAGCATTGAGACACTGTGAATGGTCTGGTGTCACCAAACCCAGCAGGAGGTGAGGCTGTAGGGAAAGGCAGGGACAGATCCTGGAGGGAAGTGTGGTGCACATGCCGAGGGCTTTGGGGTTGAATCTGTGGGCTGGGCAGGCACTGAAGGGTTCCTGTGGAGGTGAAAGTCATAGCTCACTCTGGTGGGGCAGAAGGGTTCATTTGTGGGGCCCTCTTCAAATCTTCCCCAGGAGGGTTGCTTTCTCTCTGGAGCAGGGTTTCTTAACCATGGCACTACTGACACCTGGAGCCAGACAAGCCTTTGTTACAGGCAGTGGTCCTGTGCCTTGTAAGATGTTCAGCAACAGTTTCCCTGGCCTCCGTGCACTAGATGCCAGCGCTGCTCCCCGAGCTGTGACCACAAATGTCTGCAGACATTGTCCCTGGGGTGGCAAACTGCTCTCAGAACCACTGCTCTACAGTTTGCCTTGTTTTTTGAGCTATGTATACAGATGGCCCTGCCTCTATTTGCCCTCTTCCCTCCTTCCAAAGCCCAACACTACCTGGCTTCCAGCCCTTCCACGAGGTACACGGCTGGGTGGTGCCCTTGCCTCCCTCACAGCCCCACTCAGCACCAATGGCACTACCTCCCTGCTCAGGGGCACCGGCTGGGGCTGGCTCTGGGGAGTCAGCTGCCAACAGCTCAGGCCGCCTCTGCATCAGGCCAGCAGGGCACCTAATCCCCTGTGGGGCACAGCATGTGGTGTCGAGGAGACTCCTGGATGGGGTCCCACCTCGAGGTTGGCTGGGATCAGAACTATTCAAGCCTGTTGGCCCTGTACCCTCTGTCCCTCAGGCCTGCTCTCTGCCAAGCTCATAGCCTGGAGGGACAAGTCAGCCTAGGAAGCCTGCCAGGGAGAGGGCACCAGGTCGGGGACAGAGGGCAGGTGGTGGCAGCTAGAGGCCATGTGACTGCTGGAGGCTATGTGTGTCACAGGGCAGAGCCGGGCCACTGGCTCATTCCTGGCCTCAATCTGAGAAGGCTTCACATGACTTCTCTGTGGGAGCCTGCATGCCGGGGGCAGGAGAGATGGTGGGAGGGAGGGGGAAGTGATTTTAGGATCCGGGCTGGAAATACAAAATATATTTGTGAATCACAAGCAGATATTCATCACATGGCCCACTGAGTTCGCCTATGCAGAGCCCAGGCTTCGGGTGCAAAACCCGTATCCCGCCCCCGGCTCTCTGCAGGCTCTGTAGCCAGCGGGGCAAGGGGATTAGGGTAGGAGGTGGGGGCGCCGGCCAGCCACCTGGTCTCCATCTCCCAAAACTTCAGCCAAACCAGAACACAAAACCCATCCCCAGTTTTGGCACGTTCCACATGCTTATTCATATGTTAACCTCACAACAGCCCCATTTCTCAGTGAGAAAACCAAGGCCTGGAAAAATTCCTCTGTGTTCCCTTTTCTTCCTTCCTTTCAGTTTCCAGGGTTTAATTTAGTTTAATTTTACTTTAAAACACGTCACATAGCTCCCTCTACATCACTGTGGCCCTCCAAGGCACTTGCTGGCAGGTCCCTGCTGTTGACAGGATGAAGTGAGGGGTCTTGAAATCGCCCTTCCTCCATCCAGGCTGCCGGAGCCTACAACCACCAGCCAAGAGGGTCAGAAGTGCAGGACACACCAGGGTCAGGCAGCTTCTGCAGCTGTCAGGGTGAGACCAGGTCCTGGCAGGCCTCCGAATGCCAGGGAGGCTCCTTCTCCTGAGGAGTGAGAGGAAAGCCCCAGGGTTCCTCCAGTAGCCCCGCCTCCCAGCTCCCAGAGGGCCAGGAGCTTTATTTAGTTGTGCTGAAATCCCGCAGACCTGGACCAGGACTCCTAAGCCCATGTCCTCACCATCCAGGAGGACAAAAGCTTGTGAGCAGGCTCTGTCCCCTCTGGGAAGAGAGCCACCTGCCTCGTGCTTGCTGAATGCCTGTCCTCTAGGGTTATTACTTTCAAAATAACATCTAATATATTTAATCACATTACATAAGCAAGATAGGTTCCGTACAGAACAGTTGGAAGTCCAGAACAGTATATGAAAGGAGATTAAAAATTCACCATCATCTCACCAATCAGAGACAACCCATCCCTGCTGGAATGTTGGTAGACAGCTTTCCCACCTATTCCTGAGTCATGGGTATGCATATAACCCACTAGAAGAAGGAAAACCACAGTAATACTTTAGATTAAAGTTACTGAGGCACAACATACCCAGTAAAAGGCTCAAATCTTCAGTGTGCAGCGCAGTACATTTTGCCTGTGACTGCACCCTTCAAACCGTCCCTCAGATCCAGACGGAGAACATCTCCACATCCCCGAAACGACACTAGCGGTACTCTGACTTCCACTGCTCCAGATGATTTGCTTGTTCTTGAGCATCGTGTGAATGGATCCACACAGCATCTACTCTTTGTGTCTGGCTTCGCTCACCCAATCCATGCATCTACCACAAGCCCTGGCCTAGAAAAGGCACCCAACGTTGGCACCTGGAATGTGTGTCGGATGAATGTCTAGTAATGGAATGAGGAGGTGAGTGGGCTTTGGTTGTGGGGTGGTGTCCTGCGTTTTTTAGCCACCATCTGGCATCTGTGGGGAGAAGGGGAGCTGTCAGGAGGTCTAATAATCCGGGTGAGAGCAGATGACCCTGAGCTAAAGGGGGGGCTGTGGGGAGAGTGAGGAGGGAGTGGGCTCTGCACTCCTGTCTGCCTGGCACTCACAGGGGTAGGATTGGTGCCCAGGAGCACCAGGTAGGGGGTACTTTAAGAAACGCCATCAGAGCAGCCACTTGACATGGTGGCTGCCTCACTGTCACAGTGTCCCAGGCTCAGCAGTGACTTGGGGTGCTGAACAGCACATAGTGGAGATGCCCCACTGGGAAATGCAAGCCCTTGGCTCCTGGAGAGATGGGCACTGTTGTCCTGCACACCCAGAGTGAGATGCTTACTCTCTAGGATCAGAATGGCGGCACAAGGCCCAGCCATGGGGGCCCCCTTTTATTATTTAAAGGTCTCAGGATTGTAAAGGACCCATCTCCTGCCCCTCAGCCCATCTGAGGCTTGAGCCCCTTTTGACATTCTTTCTAAGGCACGCTCAGCTTCCACGCCTCCCTTCCCCCTCTGTCTGTCATCAACACCCTGGCCTCAGTGACCATTACCTCTCACCTGACCTGCTCTAGCGCCCTCCATCTGCTGGTACTTGCTGTTATCTACTCTGCAGGCAGGGGTCGGGTGCTCTCCAAGCAGGAGCCTCACTGAGTGGCTGGACTGTGGCACAAGGAAACAGGACTGGAGAGGGATGGACCCCCAGGCAGCAGGAGCTGCTGGGCTGTGCTGGGAAGGAGGGAGCCCTGGAGAGAAGGGCGGGGAGCTGCCCTGAGCTCTGTTGGTGTAAGAGGTTTGATGGGGCAGGGACAGGAGGGGCAGTGCTGGTATGACACAGGGGGCTGAGGCCAGGCAGGATGTTGTTATTTGATGAAGATTCATTGCCCATGATTTCTTTCCTTGGGCTTATCATTAATGGGTCATAGGAGATTAAAAGGATGGGGGTGGTGCTAGGTTTGGTTTTTTTTTTTTTCTGTATCACTAGGGAGATGGCGATGGCTCTGGGAATGTGGTAAATTGGTTCTCCACGAGCTTATGAGTTATTGGAGTAGAAGATAACCATGCTATAAACTTCTAAACCAGAGACAAACAGGCTGTGAACAAGCTGTTAGAACAACCAGCATGTTGCAGTTAAATAATTCCTAGTCGATTATTGAGTGGGCTGCCTGGCGTGGTTTGTTAATGCTGTCCCAGAGAACAGTGATCAGATCAGCAGTGTTTTGGGGTTGCATGTGGAAGGAGCTCCCCTCAGCTGACTGGTGCTGTCCTCCACCAGGTGATTCAGTGGTCAGACTTGCTCAGGCAAGAGGGAGCTGTGTCACGACAAGCACTGCACCCACGTGCCAGTTCCGACCAAGGGCCAGATCACAGGGTCAGTAATGCCTCCTGGCCAGAGGATGCGAGCCGGGCAGCTGTCCCTGACATGCCAGCCAGGAGAGGTCCTCTTACCAAGGCCTTGGTCACTGTGGGGAGTATGAGTCTCCTGTGCTCAGAAGGGCATGTGAGTGGCTATGGTCAGAGGGAGGCAGGGAGCCTGCTCCTGGCTTGCACCTAGATATGCATACAGGAAGCTGGGAGGAGGCCTTTAAGGCCAGGATGGAGGGTTCTTCCAGCATCCCCTGCGGCCAGAAGAATGGGGTCCTTGATGCACTCAGGGATCAGCTGGGAGAAGAGATAGGAGCTGAGCACGTTGCAGTTAAATAATTCCTAGATTGCAGAACATCTCCGAGCTTCATTTTCTTCTTTTGTAGAATGAGTAAAATAAGACGAGGAATGAAAGTGCCCTATAAATTGAATGATGTTATATGAATCTAAGGCATTATTTACCTGCTCCAGAAATCTTTGTGTTTAATATTTTTATCAACAAGTTGGAGGAAGATACTGGATACATGCTTATCAGATGGGTGTGGAAAGTAAAGCCAGGAAGGCTGGCAGAGCCACAGGTAAGGGGGACCTTGCCCTGCAGCATCTGAAAACCCTACACTACTTGGTTTCTCTCCCCTGGGTGCCCTCTCTGTGTGACCATCAGAACACGCAGTGCCCCTAAAGGAGCTCCATCCTTCCTGACGTGCTGCTGCCTCTCTCTAGCTCAGGCTTTCTCCATCTCAGCACCAGGGTCATGGAGGACCAGATAATTCTCTGTGGCGGGGCTTCCCTGAGCACTGTAGAACATTTAGCAATATCCCCGGCCTCTACCCCTAGATGCCAGTAGTGTGACTACTGTTCTCCTTGTGACAACCAAATGTCCCTGGGGGACAAAATCGCCCCTGGTTGAGACCATACTGCTAGCTTTATTCTTTGCATGTCCCTGCCTGCATCATATGTGGCTCTGCTCATACCAAAGTACACGCGGCTCTTTAAATAAAGGTTTTCTATGCCTTCCCACACCTTTGCATACCTGGATCTTTGCCCCCACCATCCCTTCCCACTCCTGCCTTTGGAGCTTCACAAAGTCCTGCTCGTCTTGGAAAACACATCTCAAGCATCCCTTCTCTGAGGACACTGTGTCGGAGACTCCCCACCAGCTAGCAGACTCACAACATACTTCTTCTGGAGCCCTGGCTGCATGGATTCTAATTTTTTGCTGGTGACTGTCTCTCCCACTGGACTATAAACTTTTTGAGGGCAATTCCTAGATCTTGCTTGCTTATCTTTGCTTACCGGTGCCTGGTACACAGCCTTGCCCAGAGTGGGGCTTAGTGAATAACTAGTTGAGTATAATATTACTCAGTGAATCTCTATGAGCTGGGCACAGGATGTATAATGCTCCAGTGCAAATGAGAAGATTTTCTGGATCTTAGTAAAGCAAAGAGTCTAGTATTCCATCCTTAGGCAGCATAGTACAAGCTCATGTATTGGGCGGAAAAAAAGAAACGTATTATTATTTTAATCTCCAGGACACCAGAAAGGTTTAGAGGAGGTTTTCCTCCTGTGAAACACCTTTTCCAGACTCTACCCTTGCAAGCACCCTGGTGTGGATGCAGCAGGGAGCACTTTCTGTTTGAAAGATGCTGAGGATGGACACTAACCCCAGCCAAACTTTTTCCTTGCTCCCCTCCAGAGCATGGGGCTCCACCTCGTCTCCCTTAAACACGAATATGATCCCTCCTGTCCAAGAGCGCAGCCCCGCCCTGCGGCTCCCCGCACCCTTGGCTACGGGACTTTCTCCAGCTCTCCCCTCTGCATTGTCAAAACGGGAACAGACTGCGCAGAAGGAACGCGTTTGGTGCTGAGACCGGAGCCAGGGCAATACGAGGCAGATCCAGACAATCTGCTCTGTTCCTCCCAAGGAGAGAGGAAAGGCTTTTATTACTTGCTGACAATTAAGTCAGCAATGGGAAAATCTCTGGGTGACCAAAGCTAAGCAAAGCAAGAGACGTACATCATGTACTGATGCACCTTGAAAAATAAAAAAGCCTGCTTTAAATCGTCAGGCTTCATCGTGTGCGCATGCTGCGGGTGGTGGTGGTGGTGATACGTATGTACTAAAGGAAAAATCATGGGCTCCCAGATACAAAAAACCATCCAGTCGTACCTCCACCCATGGCTGGAGTGGCACTGATGACCCCCCTCCCTCAAGCTGGTCGCCTTCAGCGACAGGGACTTCTCACCGCGTTAGCAAATGTTAGATGGCTCTGTCTGCTAGGAAGCTCAGGCCGCTCTGGTGCTTTATCCTTTTGTCCTAAGCCCAATTCTCTGTTTCATTTGGAAGTGGTCCAATCCTTCTTCCCCAGGGAAGATTTTTTGAGGCAACTACTTTACTACCCAAATCTATTCTTCTGGCTACACAGACCCTGGTTTTCAATTGTCCTCCCTGTGACACAGTTTTTGAGTCTCCTTTCTTCCTGATCTTGTCACCACAATAGGTAACACGATACCCCAGATTGCTGCAGTTCTCAGAGGGTCTGTTATTTGGGTTAGACAAGTTTTCCAGAGGGCTGAGGAGTTATCTCTTCAGCAAGAAACTTAAAAAAGCATGATGGAAAGATTTCAAGCATACAGGATATAGGTCCTTTTAGAATGTGCACGTCTCTGCCAGTTCTCTGACATTTTTTACCACCTCTGACTTCATCTCTCACCACTTCTCTCCATTTGCCTCCCTACACCTCTTTGCATACCACCTTCCAACAAGACTGGACTTTCTGTACCATCCCTGAAAGAATCAGAACCCATGAGTGGGAGCTGCCTAGAGTCAGATCACCCCTGGCTATGAGAAGTGCCTGCCAATGGCTGAGTAGTTCAGATATGGGAAGGGTGGCGCCAGCTGGGAGCTGCTAAGGTTTAGACTCCAGGGGCCCATAATCTGTTTCAGCCCTGTGATTTTGTGATCGTGGGCAAAGATTCCATAAGGGGGCTTTATGTGAAATGGGACGCCTGGGTGTCCTTGTGTCAGTTGTGGGAGAAGGGAAAGAAGCCAGTTCCTTTAGTCACATGGCTGTGGGCTGAGCTGAGCCCCTGGAGAAGTGGGAGCAGCGCACACAGTGTGAGAGGGAGGGCGAGGGAAGGAGGATGTGCTTCTGTCTCCTGCGACTGGAGGACGTAAGGGACAGGGGGTTGTGTGTCCGTGGGTCAGGCCTCTCGCTCTCTCTCTGTCTCTCAGGGGACTGGCTGGTTCTCTGATTGGTCTGGGCTGGAGTCTGGGACATTACCTTGGAGCTATTTGCCAAATTCCTGGACAGCAAAGTAGCCAGTGGACTTATCATAATGTGGGATGTCAGAGTTTTCACAGAATCCCAGAATTCAGGTCTGAGAGGGACTTTCACATCATTCCACTCTCAGAGGCTAGCACACCTGACCAAGCTGTCATCCAGCCTCTGCCGGATGTCAGATTAAAGAAGATGATGCCTGGGAATCACATGCCACTGGCAGGTAGATAAATGTCTTCGTTTCCCCTTTCTTCCCTTCAAATGAGAGGAAGCACACCACCTCCTAAGACAACTCACTCCACCTCTGAGCAGCTTTGACTTGAAATCTGCATAGCCGAGTGTCCCCAGGACATCTTCCTCTCAATCCCATGTTATTGGGGGAATCAGAAGTTATTTATTACTATTGTTTATGATAAATATTAATAATAACTCTTTAGTGGGTACTACCCTCTGCTAGACACTAGGTGAAGTATTTTATAAGGTGAACACAAAGTTAGGTTTATGAAACTCCAAATCTCACTGGGTCACAGCTATGAGGTCCCAGAGAGATCATTTTATCTAGTCTTCATGTTCTAGAGTATGATATCTAGGCTTAGATCTTAAACAATCAACACTCTTTCAGGGATGGATGAAAATAGAGTCTCCCTAAAGGAGGCCATGGTCACAAGGATTTGGGGGTACCTCATCTTCCTGAGGTTTCCAAGAAGCCAGTCCTGCAGGAATGTAGTTAAAGTCTGTGGTTACCCTCAGGATCACCCAGAGAGCCTCCACAGGACTGTCTGCCCATCCAGTGACAAGAGACTGGGCCCAAGGGGATGCTGTGCAGAGTCCAGGGGAAACGGAGGGCCTTCTCTGGCTGCTGCAGACAGCGGAAAGAGGCAATGACATTCTTAGGTTGGGTTCCCCAGAAGCAGAAACTGAGACAGGGTATTAGGAACCCTGTGGTTTGCTGAGGGACTGCTCTGCAGGAAAAACCTGCAAGGGAGGGTGGTGAGGAAGCAGGGTAAGGAGGGGGAAGGGGATGAACACACAGTAGTCCAGGATAGGGCTACCATATAAAATATAGGATGTTTGGTTACATTTAAATTTCAGATAAATGAGAAATATTTTGCTACAAACATTCTAATATTGCATGGGAGACACAGTAAAAATGTATGCTTCATTTATATGAAATGTGAATTTAAGTAGATACCCTGTATGTTTATTTCCTAAATCTGCTGACCCAGTCAAGGCTGGCCAATCAGCCTCATTTGCCCAACACTGAGGGTTTTTCTGGGACATGGAACTTTCAGTGTTAAAACCAGGATAGGCAAACTGGGATAGTTGGACACCCTAAACTGTGGTCTGCAGTAAAGCCTAGCCTTGGCCCAATCCTTGGGCAGGGTGTGGAAGGGGACTGACCCTCTGATGCCTAAAACACACTGCAGGTTGTCCCTTTTAGGGGAAGGGACTGCCCTTTTGCATCCTTCTGTTACTTAGTCATTGCCTGTGCTGGGTGTGGTTCGGGGGGGTAGGTCTGGGGAGAAAGTTGTAACCTTCTGGAAAGGCATCTGCTGTTTCCTGAGAGCAATTCTCCTGAGAAAGGGGGCAGTCGTGGGTCATTAACAGGCAAACAAACAGGGTGCCTTCCCAGCGCTGGAGGGTGGGTGCATGGACCTCCAACATGGGACCAGGGTGGAGGACCACAGTGCCTTCTACTCTGTCTATGGCCCTCCAGCCTGCAGGCTGTGCTCCACCCATCAAGGGAAGGGTTGAGAACTAAGCCTGACTCCAGTCCACTGATCAACAGTGTGTTTCCTCTGGGATGCACAGGTAATTCCTGCACTGACTAGCCCGGGACCTACTGCCGTGTTCACAAAGTGCGAGGAAAAGGGGCTCGCATTATTATTCCTAGTGGGAAGAGAAAGGACCAGGACAGATTTCAGAGGGAGTAATATCTGCACCAGGCCTTGAAAACTGGGGATTTGCCAAGGGTGGGGAGTGGGGAGACCAGGTGATGGTGATAGGAAAGGTGCGGCCAAAGGCATGAAGGTCAAAGTCATGGAGTCGAGGTGTGGAGGTTTGGCAATGTAGAGAGGTCTTATCAAGGCCTCCAGGAAGCAGCTATCCAGGACTTTGATCTCTTTTCTGCAAACCGGTCCTGAAGTCTGGTAAGCACAAGGCCTTGCCAGGTTGCACATTCTGGGACAGCTTTTTTTCTGAACTGAAAGAGCATCTGGTTCATGCAAAAGGCTGAATGATTTATTTTCTGACCCAAGCTAATGTTTTGGAAAAGTGCTGGCGGCCCTACTGACCTAGGGATGCCCGGGCACCTGGGGAACATCCCAGCTCCTGGCAGGGGAGGCCCCGCCACCCGGGCCTGGCCCAGATCCATGGGAAGACAAGCTTCCTTCTCACCTTTCCAGTATATCCTGAAACCAGAAGCCTCATGACACTGGCTCCTCTGTTACTGCTCTGGGATTTCAGCTCTGGCTGAGGCAGGACACCCACACCGCTGAGAAGCCTGAGAAGCTACAGGGACAAAGGTACAGGGAGGGTCGGCCAGGGAGGCTGATGGGACCCATCCCAGATCAGTGACCCCATTTCTGGGCTGAACTAGGCCTAGGATTGGTAGAACTCAGCATCTAAGCCTTCCACTGGCTCCGAGATTTCTTTTTCAGGGCTCTGCTGAGGGAAACAGGGTTACTAAGCTCTTATTTCAAGCACTTACTTGCTGTGTGACCTTGAACATGTCACTTGGCCTTGCTGAGCCCTCTTTCACATCTATGCTAATGATTAATACCAGCTTTAGCAAATAAGTCTTGTAGCATTTGGCAGCTTTCAAAGCAGCACATTCACATAAATTCTCTCATTTAAACTGCAAATTGTGAAGGGGGTGAGTGGGTAAGGTGGTATTAGTAGCTCCATTTTAGGGAGCATAAACTGAATTAAATAAAAGCAATGTAACTTGCCCTAATGTTACAGTTGTTGGGCTTCTGGGCTTAGGGTTCTTGACTCTAGGACACGAAGTAGATAATAATCTTTTATCAGAGTCTCCAGGAAATGTCTGAGCCAGAGTCAGCAATTTTAAAGTCTTGATGATGGGGACTGAGAGAACATTTGGTTTGCATGAGTTTTCTGACACCTACAGAAGCTGGGTAAGAAGGGCAGGGTGGTCTACAATTGGTGCTGTATTCTGTTTCCACTATAGTCTGATGGGGATTCAAACCTCTTTACCCTTGGAAATGTAATATAAATATTTCACTCTGAAGCCAAGATCCAAGTGATTGTTGGAGGAATAAAATAAGATTTGACAACATGGGGTTTTTCCGGGGCTCTTCAGGATCTACAGGCCTTTCCAGGAGCCTGTGCGCTGGAGTCCTTTCAGGTCCTGATGTGCCTGTAGTTCAGGTCGGCCACTGCTCAGGCTCCAAGGAAGCAGACCAAGCAAGCACTGAGGGTTCGAGGTGGGAAAGGCCTCTACTAGGTGGGATGGGGGTGAGGAGGGGAGTAGAGCTAGGGAAAGAAATAATAAAAACAGTGCTAATGGAAGACTCTTTACTTTTTTGGAGTGGTGAGAAGGCAGCAGCAGGGAAAAGGTGAGATTTGGGGCCAGCATTGCAGTTTGTAGCCAGACACATAGATCTAAGACCCAGAATAGCCACTTACTGTCTAAGTGAATTTAGGGCCATCAGCAATGTCCCTGGACTCGGTCTCCTCACCTGTAACATGGGCACAGGTAGGACCACCCGCAGCACTGTTGCCAGGGTCCAGGTTTCCACAGGGCCTGTACAGTGCTGTCCATAGCAGGCACTCAGTACATGCTAATTTCATTGATCTTTCCTTCCCCCATACGGGGATCATGCATCTAGAAAGTACAAAACCCTCTTTCATAAAAACAAAAACTTTGTCTTCTTAGAAGAATCTGATAAAATTAACTTTAAGGCTAAAATAAAAGGCTCTGCATGAATGATGAAATCGTTGGCTTACTTCCTTCTGACCTTGCTAGCCACCCCTCTCTCTCTCACACACACACACACACACACACTTAGAACTGGAATGCCATAGAGAAGGGAGGCCAGGTTGTGACAGTCCCAGGGTCCTGCCCAGATAAAGCGGAGTTCATTATGGAGACCTCAGGATTGAGGTCTGTGTGTGCCCCCACCAGCAGGCACTGAAAATAATCTACAGGCCTAGTGCTTGGCCACACCACCCATTCTACTCCATGAGGACAGGCCCCTGGGTGTCCCCAGAAAATCTTTGGAAACACAGCTTTCCAAAGACCTCTCATTCCAATTTTCTCTTGGAGGAAAGGAAGGAGAAAGAAAGGAGAAATGAAAGCAAAATGATGGAGGGAAAGAGGGAAGAAGAGAGACCTGGTACAATTGGGAAAGCAAAATAATAGACTCGGGATGGTGAAATGCATGTGAACAGAGTGTGACGTGGGCAACCCCCACAAATAGACCTTCTGTTAAAAATAGCCTTTGTCTAAATGTGGAAAGGGTGTAAATATAGTAGCGGTTTCGGCTTACTATGGAGCCGCCCCAGCTCCAAGTAACAGAGGCTTATTATAGGACGCGTGCGTCAGCAGCAGGAGAGGAGGGAGGGCACGCAGGCAAGCCCGGGGCTGTGGGTAGAGTACCACGGCCAGGGGTCAGCCAGCCAGCATCTCCCTGCTGTGAGGCGGGATGGCCAGATTGCTCTGAAATGCTCTCATGGAACTCCGCTGGGCAGAAAACTCCAGCCAAGCTGGGGAGGGAAGGAAGGAAGGCATCACAGAGCTGAAAAGGATCTGGGCACAATTGTCTTGGAAACGCTGCTCATTTTTATCTGGAGTTTCACCAGGCAGTGGCTCACTGGCCAGCAGGCTGCTTGCCCCTGGACAGTGCAGGAAGTTTTCAAAGGAACCCCTGGAATCACTAGCCTGTAGACAAACCATTCCCTCAGTCCTGAATGCCAGGGACAAAACCCCTAGAAACCTGTGGAAAGTGCCAGAAAGGAGTTTGACTCAAGTCTTTTAAAAAAGGCTTTGGGTATTTATCTCTCTGTTTCAGCCATCACTTAGTAGGTGAGCTGGGCATGGTGACTGCGGGACAGGGTGGCTGAGGTGCTGCTTTCCAGGTCTGAAGTGTGGCTGAGGGGTACAGAGCTGCCCTGTGGGAGGCCCACTGCTCTCCATTCCCTTGACACAGATGGCCAAGGGTCGATGACCTGGGTGAGTGCTAAGGCCAGCTCTGGCTTCCTATCTCCCATCCAACCCCTTGGGGGCCTTTTTTATCCTCAAGATCTGTCTGCTCAGCACACATTCATGCATATATCACACACACACACACACACACAAAACTCAGCACACACACAGACACACACACACCCCAACATTCAGCAGAAGTCCAAGACCCATTTCTAGCAATAGCCCTCACACCCCTGCTCCATCCCCACTCTGGCCCCTTGCTCGCATTAAGCCCCTCTGTTTTCCTGCTCTATCTGTCTGGCACCTGGCTCCAGAAATGATTTGGGCTTGGTCCCAGGTTCTTCCCACTCTGGTCCTGCTGGGCCTGGATGACTAACCCCACTGAGTTAGCACTTGCCCCATGACTGACACCCTTATCTTCTACCACTACTCAAGACTGGTCCCATCCCTCCAGCCTCCCTCCAACATTATCCAAACTGCCCTGGAAACCAGCTTTCTAAGATTTGGGCCAAGTGGTGTCACTGCCCAGCTCAAAATTCCTGCAGTGGCTCCCCATGGCCGAGAAGACAAGTCCAAACACTGCAAGGCCTCTACTTGCCCCCATCTGTTCTCCTGTCTCCTGCTGCCCTATACTAGGCAGTCACCCCAAGCTTTTATTACCTGGGAAAGTCCCTCATTCGAGCCTCTGCCAGGGACCAGGCCATTTCC
The DNA here is from genome assembly GCF_040802235.1 of Manis javanica. NCBI lineage: Eukaryota > Metazoa > Chordata > Mammalia > Pholidota > Manidae > Manis > Manis javanica. Next base: position 31,004,286 of record NC_133157.1, on the reverse strand, counting down.
TTAGGCTGCCATGCTTCTCCCCAAATCTCTGCACATCAAAATCCTACCCATTCTTCAAGGCCTCAGATTCACAAGGCAGCCCACCTCTTCAGGAAGCCTTCCTGGACCTCTCCTCCCACAACCACCACCTCCTGTTTCACTCCTACCCTAAATCCTAAATCGCTTTTGTGTATTTAAGTGGAAAGTGAATTAAGAGGCCCAGTACCATGCCTAGGTAAGGGGCCCTCCCATGTGGCCCTTTTCCAGAAAGCTTATCCATTGTGTGTTGGAGTTGCCTGCTTAACACCAGACCTGCCCCCTGGACTGTGACTCTCTCAGGGCAGGTCTGGCCAGCCTTACCCCCAGTGCCCAGCACAGGGCCTGGTTAGCTGCACTAACTGAATCGGGACTCTGCTATGGACTGAATGGTTGCATCCTCCCCACCTCCAAACCCATATGCTGAATCCCTAATCCCTAATGTGATGGCCTCTGCAGGTGGAGCCTCTGGGAGGTAGGGCACGAGGGTGGAGCCTGCATGATGGGATCGGTGCCCCTGTAAGAAGACACAAGGGAGAGCTCCCTCCCTGCTCTCTCTCCCCGCTGTGTGAGGACAGAGCAAGAGGACAGCAAGCCTGGAAGCAGGTTCTCGCCAGAACCCCACTGCCCCAGCACTGGGATCTTGGACTTCGAACCTCCATAACTGTGAGAAATAACTGCCTGTTGTTTCAATCCCCCAGTCTGTGGTCTTGGTTATCATGACCTAAGCTGACGAGAGTAACCTTTGCTGTCTTCCAATGACCCTACCATCAGCTCTGGAGACAGGTAGGAGGACCACCCAGATATGGTCCCGAGATGCAGGGCCTGGCGTCTGAAGGACTGGGCCAGAGTCTCACCACTGCCTCTTCTCAGCTGTCTGCCACTGGGCAAGTCACTTTACGTCTCTGAAGAGTTCCCTCAGCTGTGCAAAGGGGAAGCACCACTCCCGGCTGTGGGTTCTACAGGCATTAAGGGAGAGAGTGCTGCTGCAAGCCTTGGACAGACTGTCCAGTGCTCTACAGACATGGGGGCCGCCATGACACCCCGTACCCGCGTAACCGCCATGCTTTGGAAACCTGCCTGGAAGCCAGGATGTTGATTCCAGCTGCCGGTGGGGCCCATCAGCATGTCCTAGAAAGTACTTTTGCCACCTCTCTGTGTTAACAGCTCAAAATCTCCAGACACTTCTGGTTACCAGGGCTCTTTTAAGCACATGATGATTTTTCTCCTCAAAATTCTTTAAAAGAAACAAGGCTTGAATGGCAGTCAGGGCTGGCAGAAGTGGGCTCTCATTGTGAATGGAGGAAGGAGGCTATGAAAGGAAATGGGAAGAAAATGGACCTCCTGATAGATGGGCTAAGTCTGCCTGCCCTGGCCCCAGGTGGCCCTCCTGGGCTCAGCTGTGCCTGCAGGTGCCCAGGATACAGGGGAACCTGCAAACAACCCAGGAAATCAGGGATCTGGGCAGATCCTATCTCCTTCCTAGAGAGCGTTAATAAGGCAGGAGGAGCGGCTGTGAGTGAAGCAGAGCCCAGCTTGCCTCTATTCTGCCCCTTCCCAAAAGAGTAAACTCAACCAAGCCTCCTGACCTCTCAGAGCCTTAGTTCTTCATCTGTAAAAAGGGGATCACTTTGATAAGAACCCAAATCAAATGTGATCATTTATGTAAGTCTCAAACACATTACCTGTGTTCAATAAGCAGTGATTGAGACTGATTCTAAATCAATTTCTCCAGACTGGTATTTCATATGGCCAGGAAACAAGCAAAGACAAATGATTCTGAAAACTAAAGTGATGGAACAGACTTTGCTTTTTTTTTTTTTTTTTTTTTAATATCTCCCAATCAGGACAAAACAACTTCCACAAGGCAGGCTGAAAAACTTGCCATGGGAGCAAGGGTTTTGGGGCAGGACAAGAAAAGGGATCTCCTGTAGGATTATTCTAGAAGAATCAGAGCCTTGGATTGCTTAGACACTCCAGAATTTGTGCTGTGGTCTATTATACAGAAATTCTTACAGCTAGAATGCAATATGTTTCCAGATGACACACACTAATAGAATCATCTTGGAGGGACTGGGAGGTGATGCTTCTGGAAACATATCCTTTCATCAGCTGCTAATCTATAATTAATCTGTACTTCTCAATGTATGTTGCCCTTCTCTATCTTAATTTTTCTTATGTGCATACATGTGTGGTTTCATGCAAAAAATGGTCGTATGAGTAGATGGGGTGGGGTGGGGTGGAGAGGACAAGAGCTCAGATTTTGAAGGAAAACCTTCCTGGTTCAACCCATGGCTCTGCCTTGTATTATCCTTGTGGCATGTTGGAGAAAACTTTTAAGGTGAAAAGAGGGTAGAACCTAGACACCTATCTACTTACCTACCTCAAAGATAGTTGTAAAGTTGAGAGATACTGAGTGTAAAATGCTTAGCATAGTGCTAACGGTATTCTCATTATATAAATCTTCACACACATACACATAACATAAATATTCATATGTGCAAATATACCCACTCATATACTGATGGGTAAGCATGCACACCTACACATATGCTGTCAAGTATAGATAGTGACAAAGGGCACGTGCCACTTTGCCATGTAATCTAGTCAAGAGGTGGGAAACAATGTTTCTTCTAGAGTTGGGGTCCTGAGTCTGAATTCCTATAATGTTCTGATGGGGTTCAAGGCTCCTGGAGTGGAGGTGTGGGCTGGCACGAAGTACGTGACATGGGTGCCCTAGTGACAGATGTCAGAGTCAGGTAGATATGGCAGCCGTAAGAACATAGCTCTCCGGCAGGGAGCCGAACCGACCAAGGGCCCCAGAAGCTGTGCGCTCATATTCATGTTGGGGTCACTCTTCCCATGGGCTGCTCCCAGCTAATCAGCAACCAAGTACGGTAGGGATGCTAGGGCACACCTGTCTCCAAGGGATAGGGGGCTTCTGTGATAGGTGGACTTTGGCCTGAGGACTCCCTCGGGCCTTGCTAAACTTCCTAGAGTGCACAAAGTCTAGGGTGCTTCTCCGGACCTTCCTTCCCTTCCTCCTACTCCTGATCAGGCTTGCATGTGGCTCCCCCGCCCTCGCCTGACCTCTCCTAGATCCTTCTCCGTCTTCTCTCAGGTGTTACCCTAAGAAAAACCCTTGCATTTTTAATTCTGTCTTGGTGTGTGTTTCTAACACCATAGTGGGGTGTGGACAGCCAGGTTACAGAAGAGCTGTGCACCATTTAACCTGTATGACCACACTGCCAGGCAGTGCTTACTAGCGTCCCTCTGAGGTGAGAGACTGAGGGCTGGGAAGCTCTACGACTTGCTCATGGCACAGGATCAGAAAGTAACAGAGCCTGTCAGGGACCCAGGCTTCTTGACCCCCAAATCTCTATTCTATTTTGTTCTGCCCATTGAGCACCTTACCGAGAGTTTCCACCAGCACATAATATCCTGGATTTCTCTGTGGAGCCAGAGTGAGTTCACCACCCCCATTCAACAAAGTCATTCAACAGAGAGGAAAGTCAATTACCCAAAGTCACTTGGTTAGCAAGTGAAAAGGAAGGATTATAACCCAAGTCTCTTGCCTCTCAGCCCAGGGCCACATCTCTTTTGTCCCTCCTCCAAGCTACTTTAGTCCTTGCAAAAAATCTGGGAGTTGCCCACTCTGCCTGCCACTCCCCTCTCTTCCTGGAAACAGAAGCCCCAGGGTGACAGAGAGCTTGGCTGTACCAGGTACACAGTAGCCTGGGGTCCAGTCTGGGGGTGTGGGGAAAAGCTCCTGCTCCCATCATTGGAAATCTGCCCGCTGAGCATCCTTCCTTCTTGCTTGAAAGTGCTCTAGAGTTTCTGTGCTCACAATGCATCTCTTTGGAAGTCTGCCCTCTGAGGGTTGCCATGGTGACTATTTTGGTACTGCATGCTAGAAAAAGCCGAGGCACCTGCTGGTCACACCACCAAAACTTGTCTCTGAAAAATCAGCAGATGGCATTTGTCAGAAATTCCTACTTCTTGATTAATTTGGAAAAAAGAAGACTGTGTGGCAGTGCTGATATCCTTTAACCTGGACTGACCGTGTCAGCATTCCAGGGAAGACGTGAAATCCCCATGCACGAATGCCACGAGCTTGCTCTGAAGCAGTGGGTCATTTACTTCTCCCAGAGAGGCTGAGAAGTTTGGTGATTTGCATTCTAGTAGGTGAAAACAAAAGGAAGACCATGATGTCGCTTTCTATTAAAGGAAGGATTGGGATTTCAGGGACAGCTCTGGAGAGGCCCATACCATACTTCTAGTAACTTCCATGAATTCTCAAACATGCCTCAGGTTGGATCCACCTTTTAATTGGCATGAAGGGGAAAACATGCTGAGATTGGCTCAAATCCCAGCTCTGCCACCTATTAATTGTGTGAACTTGGACCAGTCCCTCAGTCCATCTGAACCTCAGTTTTCCAGTTTCCCTGTCTGTAAAGCAACAGTGTTTATCTCAACAGATTTTAATGAGGAGTAAATGAGATAGTTACTACTATTTTTACTGTTATTACAATCATTATTATTAGGCATAGAGGGACTGACCAATTGATATGCTCATGCTGATTTTACATGTAACTGTGCTCATGAAAATAAATAATTTCACTGTCTTATACTAAGCAGTGATATTACAGTAAGAGAACCATTAAAAAGAATCCCCCCCAAACTTCTGGGTATATATTGTATAATGTGTCTCTAACTTAATTGTTATCTTGTTCTGCTTTTATTTCTACCATTTCTCACATTCTGGCTTTCACATGCCATTTTCATACTTTGCAATACTATTTGTTCCCAGTGTTACTTAGCAAACCTTGACTGTAGGTGTGAGCTGGTTCCCTAAGCATTCATTGACTACTACATCTTAATTTTGGGCTATGTACTTTCAAGAGTCTTCTGCAGAACTGTTCATATGATTTTTACCTACTTGTTCTCTATGGAGTAGGAGCCTCCAGCTCCCCACCAGCAATTTGGTTCTATAATGAGGCCTGGTAAGTCAGGGCAGGCAAAACCCAAAACTCAGGTGACTACTCTCCCTTCCTGTGGCCGTGACAGACATTGCTAATCAATCACAGCACTCTTCCCACCACACCCTGAGGACCTGGGAACCTTCAGGAACAATGGTCAGGGAAGCCACTGCTATGTCATCAGAGTTAGGGAAAGGAAATCTGCATGTGATCCCTCGTTGTAGGGGAAAGAACCCTTGGTGGGAAGGCAGGAAGGCTAATGCTGATCCCAACCCTGCCTTTAACAGTGGTGTGAACTTGGACAAATCATTGTGTTCTCTGAGACTCAGGTTCCATCTTTGAAATGAGCCGAAGAGAAGGAAGGAAGGAAGGGAGGGAGGGAGGGAGGGAGGGAAAAGGAGCTCAATAATCTTTAATTCCTTCTAGCTTTAAGAGTCTCCATATTGTCACCATCCACTCCCTACCCCCACCATATACACACAGTCTCTCATCAGGTGGGCTCCCAACACCCAACGCAGGCTCTGATCTGTTCCTTTCCTGGGCCTTGTCCAAATGATCAGATTTTATCAAACATCCTGGGGTGGCTGAATGCTAAATAAAACATTCTCAGATGCTTACAATTACCAAATCATAGCTTTACGAGCTGAAAGTCACCTCAGAGCACACTGAGCTAAATCCTCCATAAAGATGAGGAAACTAGGAGAGGTTTGGTGACTTCCCTGAGGTCACTCACCAACTTGACAACTGACCTGGTCTCTGCCTGGGGATCCATCAGGTTTGAGACCAGGGAGCTCCCTCAGTCATGTGACCAGGGCTCCACCAATCAGATGTGCCTGTGGAAGAATACCGTTCTGAAGCTAAACAGGAGGAAGGATGGCTGCGGAATTCATACTTTGGCGAGAGGATAGTGGAGGCACGCAGCCTTGTGGGTGTCAGAGCCTGAGGTTCTGGTATTTGATGGTTAGTGCTGTCTAGGCCCCGAGCGTTGTCAGTTGGTGGTGGTGGTGGTGGTGGGGGTCTCTGAAAATGTCATCTCACTTTGAGGTTTGGGCATTTTCCAGGCTTGGCTACCTTTACGTAGCACTCTTTGGCTGTCCTGGAGATTCTGTGAACTATTGAATATTCTTTAATAAATTTTCTTTCCACGGAAATGAGCTAGAGTGGGTTCTGTTGTTTATACCAAGAGTCCTGACTGGCGCACCAACCCTTGAGAGGAAAGGAAAGTCTAAATATAAATGCCACTTTGCAGACACTTGTTAATCCTCTCTCTTCTCCTCCGCCCTCCTGCCTTTCCTCTGTCATGCCTGTCAAACTCATCAAGGCAATGCATCACTGGAGCATTGTGGGACCTATGAAAAAGGATATTGGATCTAAATTCCCACAAAATGACACTGATTGTTTGAAAATGCTTACAAAGAGGCCCTGCTCCTAGCTGGGGAGGGGTAAGAATCCCAAGGATTTGCCAAGGGCAGGTCAAGGAGGGTGCCAATGTCCCTTTAACTCATCTCCTCCCATCTGCGCCCTTCTAGAGTTTAAAACATTAGCAAGAATGATGTAGGAGAATTCAAGCTCATGTATGAACTTGAAATAGAATTGGTTCCCAGGTTCACAGTCCTGTTCTTTCCCGCGATCCCTCTTTGGAAGGATTTGGGCCTTGCAGCAAGAGCTGCCTACACATTCATTTCCTTGGAAGGAGTTTACAGACAACCCCAAGACAAACAAAAGAGGGCAGGAGGGGAAAAAAAGAACAGCATAGCAAGGAGAGGTTGAAAACATCTGGAGTGAGTTCTCCTGACCCACAAATGGCAGTTGGTCACACAACTCTTTTGGCCAGAAATTGCAACAGGCAGGCAGGGGCTGGTGGTGGATGGAGCATGAACTGGGACAGATCTGAGTTCAAGTGCCAGCTCTGACACCCGTCCAAGCAGTCACCTCAGGCTGTCTGTGCACATTTTCTAACGTCGCTGAGCCTTGGTTTCCTTTATTTTAAATACTGTATATACACTCAGTCTGCACTGTGTTCTCATTATTGGTTGTAGTTGTGGTCTGCAAAGTCTCTGGGAGCCTGCATTAAATACTGAACTGCTGCTCCTAGGGGAATGGGGTTAGGTAAAAACATGCCCTTGTATTATGTGTGTTTCTGTTTAAAGACATCTTATTTAATATTATCATTGATTTGTTAACATTGAACTTCTGGCCAACAGCACTGTAACTCATGCCTGGACGATGCTCATCTAACACATGTATTTTCTCTAAGGCACATCACAGTCTCCTTGAGCACCATGCTTGGGGACATTTTAAACAGCAAAGTTGCTAACAAAAAAAAAGCACAAGAATGTGAAAAAGATGGCACTAAACAGGCCATGAAAAGGACACTGTTTACAGGACAAGAGCTGAAACAGGAAGGCAGGTCATTACCTTGTTTGACCTCAGCAGCAAATGTGTAGAACAGGCACTCAAATTTGTCACTGCTCTGCTGGAGTCGGGAGATGACCCTGAAAGTGTTCTAAGTATTGATTTGGGGGTTACACACTCTAATGAGTAGATGAAGTCACATATGTGGAATCTGTGAATAATGAAGACTGACTATATATAAATTTATATATCACTACCTTACCTCACATAGTTTATGCCAGGACCAGATGCACAGGAGAATTCATCGTAGGCCATGAGGCACTGTATGAGTGAATGTAATGGTTATAACACATGGTCCCAGCTCATTCCTCACACTTTAGCTCAGGTGTCACCTCCTCCAGGAAGTCTCGCACCAAAGCCAAGGACCTAACTGTAAATACAACTAGAATGGGTTCCTGAATTGTTTGGGCGAGGAGGAGGGAAAAGAAGGTCAAGAGAAAAACCTGTTTGCCTCATTCAGCTTCTCACCTCATCCAGGGACCTAGATGTAAGGGCACACATCGCCAAGTGGCAAAGTCAGGACTCACATCAGGATCTCGGACTCCAGAGTTAGCAGCCTTAACTTCTAGAATATACTAATGATGAATTACAACAAAGCATCATTGAAACAAAAATGCATCTCTAAGATATTTCTAGAGAGAATTCATGGACCCTTGAGGATACATCTCTGCACCTCCCCACACCATCCCAGTTAGAATGTGGGATGAAGACGTCTTGCCATGAGAGCATGCGGGATGGAAATCGGCTGGCTCTATAGAGGAGTAAGGGTGGAGATGCCAGCTAAGACCAGGGTAAGCATCAGCAGAGAACACCAGAGATGTCCTGATGAGGCGGGGACACTTCCTGACAGCCTCACTTCCCCTCTCTGCTTGCCAGTTTGTGGGGATATGGGTTTCCTGCGCAAAGGCAGCATTTCTTGCAACTAGGAACCCAAGGAACTCACAAATTCTATAAATATTTACCAAACACCTATTGCATCCCAGAACTTGTACGAATGGGTGGGTGGACTGATGTTAGTGTTAGGGTAGAGTCATATCCTCTCCACCAGAGGAGAGAGGCCGGTGGCTGACAGCGTATGTTCTGTGCCTCGGTTTCCTCATATGTAATGGGGAGAAAACCCCAAGTATGTACCTTACAGAGCTGATAGGAAATCAAATAGGTTAGTACACGTAAAGGTTTAGCCCAGCACGAGCTGCCCCACTACAGTTGCAGCAGCAGCAAATATTCACTGAGCACATACATAGTAGGCCACAGTGCTGAGTGTTTTGCATATATTATTTAATCACACAGTATTATTAATTCACACAGTAATTAGTACTATTATTATTCCCGTTTTCAGACAAGGAAACTGAAGTGTAGAGCAACGTGTCCAAACTTCCAGCTGACACATGCCTGGGTGAGGAGGCAGACTCAGGTTTTATAGGTGCAAATGCTGTTATCTTAGCCAGTAAACTATACTGTCCTTGAGGAACTCACAGCCTCGTGGGGCAGCTGGAAATTAAAAAAAAATAATTGCAGTAGATTTGAAAAGCACTGGAAGAGGTGACATGGCAATTAAGCTTCTCACAAACCTGTTCTCTCCCCTTCACTCTCTTGTTGGTGCCTAGATGGCAGGGACCAGATCTTACCCATCTTGGTTCGCCTTGCACCAGTGAGGTGCTTGGTAAATATTTGCTGGTTTGGTTTGATTCAAATGAGATATAACGACTCTTTCAGATGGTGCTCAGTATCTGAGCTAATGATTTCTCTAGTGTAGATTACAAGCCCTAAGGGTATGTTACTGTTTCTGAAGTTGGAGCCAGAAATGACAGTCTCTGTGTAAGGACGTAAGAAGGCTCAAAATAGGAATGATGTTTATTGCGGGCAAATTTGCTAAATGTGGGCTCCTTTGGTTTCTGGGTCATTTACAGCTGGCTACCTTGGTCTGTGAGCATTCCAGAAAGCTCCTGGCTGTTCGGTTTCCCTGAGTCATGAATTGAAAATGCAAAATAAGAAGGCAGATTGTATCTTTGCCATGAAAACCCCACAGGCTACATATCATCTGTTACAGCTCCCTCGGTGCCAACCTGACCCCTCTCCCAGCCCCATATCCTCTTGCCTCTGTGGACACTCCCAGCGGAGGGGGGAGCATCACCATTCATCCCATCTTTGGGAAGTTCTAAGCTGCCTGCCTAGAGCTTTCTCCCATGAGTCCTGCCTCCTCAGCCCAGGGCCAAGCGAGGCCACGTAATCTTCCTTTGCCTCAAGATAGTCCTTTAGAGATCAGATATTCACCACGGCCACATTTACTGTTCCTTTAACCATCCACCTGAGAGAATTATGTCCATCCCCTTGCAGCATGGTAGGCTCGAGTGGATGTGAGGGTGAGGCCCAGAGGTGAACATGGTACTCTAGATACGGTTTAACTAGCACCATAACCTGGATGATGCACTGTTAAACTGCTTTGTTGCTCCTACAGCCACATCCTGCCTCTGATACAGCTTGAATATACAGTGGACTGGAGTCCAGCAAGTTCTTTCTCTTGCTGTTGTCAAGACAGATGGCCAATGCCCCACAGTAATTAAGCATCAGTCCCAGAACTCTGAGAGCCAGTGGGAAAATGCCATGTGTGGGAAACAAGAGGTGAGCCTCTTTCTCCTTGCATAGGTCCTGACACACAGACTGGATTCGTGCGGTAAGGACCAGACCCCAGGAGAACAGGCAGGTGAAGACCTTGAGACAGGGCCCCGGCCCAGGGTTGGGAGATTTGGGTGTGAAGCCACTTAGGAAGTAGAGGTGCCAACACTCTACTCACAGGGAGGAGACATGGTCAAAGTGGCCCACAGCCTAAATAAGCTGCATGACCAAGAAACACCAGTCTGAGATCTAGAAAGCTATGCTAGCCTATTTACGTTTCTACTGAGGCCTCTTTTGAATGGCAAAATGCAGACATTTCTTGAGTCACAACAAAATTCTTCTTAGCCTGTGTATCTCCCAAAGTTGGCCACTTCTCCGTTGCTCTCCACTGTACCATTTCTCCCATCTGGAAGCTCCTTTCTGCCCCCTTCTCTCTTCCCAAACCTGTAAACCAAACTCTTTAATGGCGAGGAGGGCCAGCAGAAGGAAACCAAACTCTTAATTCAGTGTCTCCTTTCTTGCTCTTGCCTTTAACTGTTGTTCACATTTATTCCATTCTTTCAAGAGTTGTTGAAAAAGTTTTCAAAGGCACAGAACATACATGTTTTGGTTGGAAAAAGACTGTGCTCATCAAGCAGGGTTCACTCACCTAAGCAAGTTGGCAGTTCTGTCTCCTCCTACCCCTCATTTCACACTGCAGGGTAAGCACAGACTCACAAGCCGCAGGGGCTTGGAGAGGGGTGGGGGACAAACACCACAAAGCCTGGGTTCAAATTCAGCTCAGCCACTTGCTGCTTACAAGTCATTTAACCTCACTGAGCCTCAGTTTCATAATCTGCAAAATGGGATGCCATACCTCTCATGGAAAGGTTAAATGGGATAATGAATGTAAGGCATTTGTATGTGCCTGGAAACAATATACCCCTTCCATGCAGGTCACATTTAGTCAAAACATTGGGTGGGGGTCTAGGGGATGTCTAGACACAGTCTAGACACAGTCTAGGGGGTCTAGACACAGTCTGTTTACTGGGAAAATTTGTGGCATACCAGGGGACATGGGACAGCTCTACCAAGAGAAAGGGGAGCTTGCTGGGAGGACAGAGCACCACTGCGGACAGATGAGGATGGGCAGAGCCCAGAAGGCTCCCTGGAAAGGTCTTTGCTGGATGGTCAAATTTGGCCATGAGGGAAAGAGAGGAAAGGAAGTGTGGTGTCTATATAGGGAGGGAGAGAGCTGAGGCGTGGAGCAGGTGTAGGACTGCAAAGCAGATGGAAGGTATAAGTCTGATTAAGGGCTCACTCTCCTGTCTCAGAGTTGGAGCTACAAGCGAGTCTTCTAAATGGACTTTTGCAAAGGTTCTCCAGATGAGCAAAAAGCAGCCCACAAAGGTGTGATGCTGTCTCCTCCACCCCAAGACCAGGCGGGAAGAAAGAGAAGGGGTGCAAGGCAGAGGCAGTCACTGCTTCTCTCTCCTCCAGGCAGGTCTAGCACCACTGACTCCCATGGAGAATGGAGACGTTCAGCAGCCTGTGGTCCCCCAGGAAACTGGGCCCTTTTGCCTTCTTCCACTTGCCCATCTCAGAGGGAAGGTCATCAGCTCTTCCCTTTTGTAGCGCTAAATTCCATTCAGAGTCATCTGTCATTCAGGCCTGGACTGTTCTGTCAAGAGCCACCATCAGTTCTTTAAAAAGAACAGCTAAAGGTTGGTTACACATTCACCATTTCAAACACAGCACTGGCTCCTACATAAACTGCTGATGGCAGCTGCCATGTTTATATCTAAAACCTACCTGCTTCAACCACTTTAGGATACTGGCATCTGCTTATGGACTCCAGGTGCCCACAAAAGAAGTTTCCCCAGGAGTCTTACCACGATGTATGAATGCCAGTTTCAAGCAGCTGAAGGGTCTTTTCTGTAGGCTCAAAAGAAGGTGTGCAAGCTATGGGGTAGGAAATAGAAGACCCCAGAAGGAGAAGAAAGCAGTGACGGGAAGACCTTTGGGGAGAGGCCTGGGGCACATCATATCATAATTACTTGGGGGAAAAGCCAGGGGCTGTACAAGGCAGGGGTCAGCGGAGAGGATAGACTTAAGAAATAAAGTCAAGGACAGACCACAACTCTAAAGAGGGAAGACAGGTGCCAGCCACAGAGAAGGACATTTGGGAGGAGGAAGGTGACGTCTTCCACAGCAGTAAAATGAGAGTTCTCTTCCAGTCAGTTCTATTTTCTCTATACAAGAGAAGAGGTTCTTCTTGGGGTAAGATGTTGGAGTGGAGGTGTGGAGATGGATGGGAGCTGGAGAGCCACAGAGGAAGTCTGGGGCGGGCTGGGCAGCATGCACGGGAGTGGGAGTGGCATTAGGATCTTGAGAAGGCATAAGTGACTGAAGGGACCCCTGTGCCCTGAAACTGGGCAGGTCGGCCGCAGGAAACTGGTGGATGTGAAATGCCCTTCGAAGGCGCAGACTTAGGGTCAACTCACAGTTTCCTTCCTTTCCCTCATTTTTAAAAGGCGTTTCCAACTTTAGAATGTTTGAGGTGTAAGTAGTCAAATCCTCACATTTTGCCGCTGGGGAAGAGGCAAGTACATCAGGGAATAATGGGTGCCCCACCAGGGCGAGCAGGGGCACACGGGGGCACCAGGCCCTAGGGAAGCGCAGGGAATGCCGAGGCGGAGCGAACTCTGCAGGAGGCCCCCCGCTGCCCCCGCCAGGCTCCGGCTGTCTGCCCGGCTGCTCCCATGTGCACAGGCGGGCACCCACACAACCACCCCGGCTACCCTGGGAATGGTCGGTCTTACAGGGTGGAAAGCCCTAGGATCCTTTACTAGAACTAGAATTTCATTGTGGAAAATCTCCGGAGGCTCCAACCGCTGACTCATCGCTTGAGCCTTGTCCAGGAAATCAGTTTCCAAATTGCACAAACTCACATGCAGGAAAGCTATCAATATGTTCACATTTGTATCCATGTCAATCTCCTTTCCTTATTCCTTGATATAATGAGTTATCTAATTATGGTGACATCTGTTGAGGAATCTAGCTTCCCTCTCCCCACTCAGAACCCAGTAGAGGGCTCTTTTGGGGGAGAGCGCGTCCTGCAGGGCTTGTGCGGGAGAGGCAGAGCCCCAACAGGAGTCAGCAGCCACATTGCTTTTGCTATCCCCAGCAGCCAGCTACTAGCTAGCTATCGCCAGCACCATCTCAGAGGTGGGCAGGCCTGCAGGCTCACTGACCACAGGTCTCCGTATTCGCTGCCTGGGTGGACTGAGAGGCAGGCAAAAGGGAAGGCAGAAGAACATATGCTGGTTGGGTCACCTTTGTATGATAACCACCATGTGACCTGGAAATTAAGGTATCTACAACTCTTCTCTAGTGTCAGCATTCCTCAGGGCCATATTTTAAGGCTTGCTAATAGTCATTCATTCAACAAATATTAGTTGATTACCTACTAGGCACTAGGTGGGTCCCGAGGGAGATAAGCAACAATCTTTGGAGCATTTAACATCCAGTGACGCAAATGATAGCCACACAGGAAGATGGAGCCCGAACACTGCAGTGGATACTGAGAGAGACTTGGAAGGCAGAGCCGTCTGGTCCCAGGCTCCCACTCTGCCGTGGCCCCAGAGTGTCTTAAGAAACCATGGAGTCTGTTCCTGTCGTGCTGGGTCCCCCAGAGACTCACAATGGTGCGGCCCAAGGGGCCAGACCACAGATTCAAGAGGATCACTGACTTTCTGGGGAAGCTGGATTCATGTTGTTGGTGTTTCTCATTGTTCCTTTTCTGATCATGTTTAATTTATGTTTTCAAGCTTCCTGTGTCTTCAGTGTAAATGTGGCTGCTGTACATACTTCTGATAGAATTCCTCTTCTTGACGTGTTAGCCCTAATTAAGGTGAGGGAACAGAGGATCCACCTCTCACACAGGCCCTCACTATGTTTGATAAGATCTTTCTCTAGGGTCCTAGGACTGAGCCTTCTTAGCAAGTATTTTTTCAATTATAAAATTCTTCCACTCATTTTTCTAGGAAATTCCTAATGAGGTAGTCATCAAAAAAAACAAAAAAACAAGACTCTTTAGAATCTAGTGATCCCAGTAACAGAATTGTAGGGCTACTTAGGACCTTCAGGGTTTTTAATCAAATCCTCATTTTGTGGGTGGGAAAATGAAAGCACAGAGTTGGGTTTTGAACACATGCTTTGGAGTTTGCCCTGTGCTCTTTCTGTACTCAGATTCTTAGGTTCCAGCCCTTACCCACAGAGTTAGTTCTTCCCTTTAAAAATCAAAGTATCCTTGAGTACAAATAATACTTTGTCCACAAAATCATACTTAAATTTCACTCTACAAGTTATATTTATATCCATTCATTTAACTATTTATTGATTCAGTCTACAAAGATTTATTGAGCACATACTATGGTATTGAGCACATCTTGCTACTGACTGAGGGTGACTAAGTGAGTAAAAAATGAATAAGGCATAGTCTTTACCCTCAAAAGGGAGACTTATCCAGGAGACAAGATATGGATAAAAATAACTTTAATAGGTCTAATAATAATATAGCCATCATTTATATGGAGTTCACTATATTTCAGGTGCTGTTTTATGCCTATCACATATACTAACTCATTAAATCTTTATGCTGACCTAAGGAGAAAGGTATTATAAATATTATTCCCATTTTTATTAATGAGAAAATAGAGGCCCAGGAAGGCTAGGGGACTTGCTCAAGGCCAAAGAGCTTGCCCAAGTGGTAGAGCTGTGGTTAGAATCCAGACACTCTGGTCTAAGATAAAAAGTAATCATTGCAATTAGGGAGGAAGTTTGAAGAGGCATGAAAGCTCCGAGGAGGAAAGGTCCCTTCTAGGTAGGAAGATTGGGGAAGGTTTCATGGAGGGAGGAAGTGGCACCTGAGTGGGCTTGTAGATTCAGCAAATAAACATAGTGTGCCCACTTGGTAACCCTCAGTGTGGAGGTGGGCACAGGGAGTAACTGCAGCAGAGCAATGTGATGGCGTGTGCAAAAGAGGGACCTTTTTAGGAGCAGTGGTCCAACTGGTCTCCTTATCCTGAGATTCTCCCACTCCTTCCAATCCCCTCATGCATTTCACCGAGAAAGAGAGAGGTGATCATGTCACTGTCTACTTAAAACCTTCTAGTGGTTCCCCAGTGCCCTCAGGACTCAGTTCTGACTCTTTCATCTGAGATTTGCCTCTCCCTTACTTATTCACATCCATTTGCTCATTCATTCAAATTCTTAACCTTATTGCAGATGAACTTCCATTGCCATAACAATTGACTCCTCAAAACCTGTCAGTTGTTTTCCATTGCCAAGTGGTACCAATTCTCTAGACTGGCTTTGAAGGCTGTCTACAGTTCAGACCCTCATATCCAATCACCTGTCTCCAAAGAAACAACCTTCCTAACTGGGTTCTTCAGAATTCAGGAGCACATCCTGCCCATGGCGTGCCCATGCCTTGGCCCATCACATCCTAGAATGAGTCCTTCTTCTTTCTGGCTCCACCCATTCCCTCCAGCCCAACCCATCAACCTGCCCAGTTCACAATTCTTTCAGCCTTTGCAGACCTCTCCGCTTCTCCCCACGCAGCACCGTGCTGATTCTGCTTCCCGCAGCTGCAGCAGGCTCCTTTATTCCATGGGGGCGTCTGGCATGTCATCCCTAGGCCTTGCTTGCAGAGATTATTATTTCATTTCGGTGTGGTTTTGTTGGCAGCATTCAGATGCATCACACATCCAGCCCGAGGCGTGATGTGCACCACACAGTGCTCTCACAAGGGGAGTAAACAGTGTGATGAACAAGCGGCTGTCATTTCTCTCAAAATGTCTCCATTCTGAGAATTTCAGGCTGCAGATAAGTTCTGTCAATCAACAGTCATGAACATTGTTAAAACTAGCAAAGGTACTTTTCAAACTTTTTTTTAGAAGAAAGTCCAAATTCCTTAACCAGCCCCCTAAAATCCAAGTCTCCCAAGACTCATTCATCAATCAATGAATCAATTAATTCAAAAAGTGTTTATGGATGGCCTGCCATATACCAGGCACTTCGGTAGATGCCTCAGAGAGTATTGCACAAAAAGGACAAAATCCTTGCTCTTCTAGAGCTTGAATTTTAGTAGAGAAGTAGATGACAAATGCCTAAACCAGGGGTCAGCAGATTGTGACCCACAGGTTGCCACCTGTTTTTATAAATAAAGTTTTATTGGAACACAGCCATGCTCATTTATTTATGTACTGTCTATGGCTGCTTTCACACTACAACAGCAGAGTTGAGCAGCTGTGACAGAGACCGTATGGCCTGCAAAGCCTAAAATATTTACCATCTGGCTCTTTACCAACCTATGGCCTAGCAAAATAAGTTATAATATCTCAGGTGACAATTCATGTCATGAAAAAAAAATGAACAGGTGTGAAGACAAATGTAAGAAAGGGGTGTCCATGGATACACACTCTGATCTCATGACCACCGAGGACGAATCCCAGTAAAGGGAGGGAGCAAGCCACAAGAAACAGCTCAGGCAAGGATTCAGAGAGAGTGCACAGCAAGTGCGAAGGGCGTGCCATGTATGTGCACTTGGTATGCTCAAAAACATCAAGAAGGCTGCAGGTGGAAGCTGAGTTGGCAAGGAGAAGGGAATAGAGATGGGATTGGAGAGATGGGCAGGGGCCAGATCGCAACGGACTTGCAGACTGGGCACAGACCTTAGTTTTATTCTGAGTGAGCTGTGAAGCCACTGTAGGTTTGGGGCAGGAAATGGTCTAACTATGAGTTTTGAAGGATCTCTTTGACTTCTGTGTAGAGAAAAGGCGGCTGGGTCAAGGACGGGTACAGAGTGCATTCTGAAGGCAGAGCCAGTGGGATTCCTGATGGATCAGATGGAGGGCAAAAGGTAGTCCCTGGTTTTTGGCCTGAGCCAAAAGTTGAAGAGTGGTATTGGCATTTATGAGGTGGGGGTGGGGCCTTGGGGGGGCAGCAGACTGGGGAGTAAGCGAGTGGACATCAGGGTTTCTAGTGTGCGTGTTTATCAAGTGGCAGTGTGGAACAGGCAGATGCAGCTACCCTGCTCTCCATGGCTCACCAGTTGAAGGCTGGCAACGCCCTGCATGATCAGGCCCTGCTGACCCCTGCAGCTTACTCCCTGCCTCTTTCCTTCTCAGCCCTGTGCTCCAGTTATGCAGGGCTTGTGCCTCTGGACCCAGTCGTATTCCTTTCCGTCTGATATCCTCCCCAGCATGGCTCCCTGCAATGCCCTATGCCACTCCTTTCCTGTGGGCTACGTCTATCCTTCGGGTTGTAACCTAAGTATGGCCTCCTAAGAGGAGGTCTGGCCAGGCCACCCCACCTGAAATAGGCCCTGACCTGTTGTCCTCTATCTCAGGACATATCTTACCTATGTTGTGCTTTTCTATATTTTAATTACTTTATGTTTGTTTACTTGTCCTTTGTCTGCCCTTCCTGTGTCTCACAAAATTGATAGACTTAATGTCTGCCCTTTGCACTTACTATTTCCTCCCTCTGAATCCTCTCCTGACTTACCTGTTGCTGGTGGCTTGCTCCCTCCCTTCACTGGATCTGTCCTCAATGGTCACATTATCAGACAATATGTAAAGAAACAAGAAGTCTGTGGCTGTCTTGTTCCTCATAGTATTCTCAGGGCCTAGCATAGTCTCTGTGATGTAACTTATTATCTTTCATCTGTATAACCCGTTCCTTATGCTGAAATGCAGGGCAGAAGGGCAGCGTACTCATTCATTGGTTCCTTACCCAGGTGAGATGGGAGCACCCCTGACCTGAGGCTGCTGCTCTATCAAACCCGACTCCTCCCATAAGCCAGTTAGCAGAGGGCCAGAACGTTCAAGGGGTTGTATCTCCTGAGGAAGTTTAACGCAAAAGAAAAAAAAAAAAAAGGGAATGCCAATATAAGATTGGCAACATTCATTTTGCTAAATAAAAATGTGAAAAAAAAACAACAGCTACTCTATTTGTCAAACTGTGTTGCAGGAACTATAGGTCCCCACGTCTCACAGCCTAACATAACAAGGCTTATTTCCCCCACCCTATATGCTCCGTGAGGCTGGCGAGGCCATGGTCACTGGGGCACCAGGCCGACGGAGGCTGCACCTGGACACGTTTCCACAGTCTCTGTGGCAGGAAAGTTGGATCACCTGCTTCTCAGAAACTCTGCCGGGAAGTAACATGTTCTTCCTACTTACATTTCATTGGTGAAAACAAGTCACATGTCCAGACCTGACGAAAAGGGGGTCAGGCAGGTGAATCCTCCCACGTGGACCCCATGACTGATGACTTGATAGCCACAGGGGTCCCAGGCCTGCTGTTCAGACACAATCACAGCAGGAGAAAAGGAAGACCAGCGCTTGCTGGGTCTCTTGCTCCCGAAGACGCCTTCCAGCTCACAGGCCATTTCTGAACCACCTACTTGGATAGGAAATGAGGTCCTGCTCGGCCCGCTCAGGCCTGGCCTGGAAACTGGAAGGCACATGACTATATGGGTTGTGTCCACTTTAGCCTGTCAAAGACACAACTGGCATTTCATCCACTATATCCCAGAGATGACCTTGCTCTATTTTTGTTCCAAGAGATTACCATGTTATAAAATAAGAACAACAGGATAGATATTTCTCAAGTAGCAGACTACCTTAGGATTTTCAAAATAAGAGCAGAAGTACATTTTTAAAGATCGTTCCTTCTCTTCCACCACTGCCCTGAGTCAGCAGACAAGTTGCCTAGAGCCCAGGGCTGGGGGACAGAGTGGTCCCAGCGGATTCAGGCCAGCGTGGCATTGCTTGCCTATGATAAGCAAACAGTGCAAGTTCTAGAGAAGATTCCTGGAACTTAGAAGTCAGAGGGAGGATGGCCAGGTCCACTCCAGTCCCAGCCAGCACTGAGGAGAAGCAGGAAGAAGCACAGCCATGTGGAAAAAATCTACCTCAGTGTGAGGAGGTGGGGGGCGCCACTCAGGAACATCACGTAGAAGCCTTGGTCCGTTCAGCTCACTTCCCTGCTGAGATCGGCGTGGCTTCTGATGGTAGACATTTGTTGAACATCTACCATGTTCAGGTGCTTTAGACACAGTCTCTCTTGTGCGACTCATTGTATCCCTGTGGGAAGGGAAATACCACCTCTGTCCTACAGATGAGGGGATCTCAGAGAGTTGAGGTAACTTTCTTGGGAGCGGGAGGTTACAGAGAGTACAGTAGACTGAATAACAATCCCCCCCAAAATGTTCACATTCTAACCGCTAAAATCTGTGGCTATGTTACCTTACATGGCAAAAAGGGCTTTGCAGATGGGATTAATGACCTTGAGATGGGGACATCATCCTGGGTGAGCTGAGAGGATCCAATGTAATTACAAGGGTTCTTGTAAGAAAGAGGCAGAAGGGTCAGGTCAGAGAAGGAGATGTGACTGTGGGTGCAGAGGTTTGAGTGAAACCAGTGCTGGAAGGAGACCATCAGACAAGGAATGCAGGCAACCTCTAGGGCTGGAAAAGGCAAAGAACAGATTCTCCCCTAGAGCCCCCAGAGGGACACACCTCGCCAATAGCTTGGTTTTATTCCTGTAAGACCTTTTTCAGACATCTGACCTCCAGAATGGTGAGATAATAAATCTGTGTGGTTTTAAGCTGCTTGGACAGCAGCAAGTGGATACAGGTTAGCAAGGAGGCTTTGAGTGCAGGCCTGTCTGGCTCTGCAGCCCAGTTCATCGCCACCAGGAGGCCTGGGCACTGGGCCTGTAACTCCCCCTTTGTAGCCCAATTTCATGCTCTGGAAAATGACAGGACTATGGGCTTGGATTGTGCTGGGTGATCCCAGCTCTGGAAGGACACACTGGGAAACCCTTGCCAAGGCCCACTGGAGGCCTGATGATGACCTGAACCACAGATGAGACAGCTGGGCAGTAGAGGAAAGTGCAGGAGTTGGTTATGAGAAAACAGCAGAGAGGGGACCTGGTGGGTGCCCAGATGAGGCAGGTGTCTTGTGCAATGCTGTGGGCAGGCAGGTATCATCCAATTAGACAGGACATGCTGGAGGAGGGCCTGGCTTTATTGGGAAGATGAGGTCAGACTGGGGACGGTTGGGGGTGATGTTCCTGTGGAACTAGCCCCTGGAGGGTGGCTTGTGGGACAGCTAGAGATCTGGCATTGCAGGTGAACAGGTGGGATACCATCTGTGGATGAGTGGGATCACTCCAGAAGAGCGAGGACAGCCAGCCATGAACTCCAGGGGCCCAACACTCAGAGCAGTCAGAGGCGGAGGACTCAGAGGACACCAAGAAGCAAGCAGGGGGCAAGCCGTCGAAGGGAGGCTGGGAGAGAGAGAGAGAAGGCACAAGACAACATCAGAAGCTGACTGGAGCTTAAGTGAGAATCCGTCGGTGACCTCTGGGAGAGCCGTGTCCATGGAGAGGCGGGGAGAAAGCCAGGTCATGCTGGGTTGAGGAAGGGGAGGGGGCAGGTACATGGACGGCACGTTGTAGAGAGCCTTGTTCAGTTCACTGGGAGAAAGCTGTGCCTGAGCAGTGATACAAACCACACCAAAGACAGCCGGGAACCTTTCCAAACAACTAGGTAGAGAAAATAATTCCCTGATAAAATGACAAAAACTATGCAAAAGATTGACAGTAACACCACAGTAGTAGTTGTCAAAATAAGTCAAAATAAGAGGAGGATGTAAGCTTCCCAGGAAAAGGGAGTCAGCAGTGCGGCCATCCTCACCCAGGCTGCCCCCAGAATATGGGCTCAAGGCGGGGAGCAGATGCTGCTGACACCCTGGCACGGGCCTGCGGTCTTTACCATTTTAGTGCCTGCGCCTGACTTTCTACTTGTTGGCGCCTGCAGATCGCAGCATGTGGGCTTTCTCTGGCCACGAGAGCCTGCTTTCTGTGTTTGCTGGTGATGAATTAATTCCACTGTCTGCCTCCCAGCATAACCTTCAACAAGGACTGTAGGAGCTGGTGTACCCACACCCCAGCTCTGGCACCCTGGAGAGGTTAACTCCGAGGTGAGGTCCTGCACTGTCACCCGCATTCCCAGCAGGACTGAGCTCCAACTGGCTACAGTGGTAACTAGCTTGGTAAAGCTCTTCATTAGCTCCCTATCTTTACTTGTCTTACTTTCCCATGTCCCTGTTTCCTGGTATCACCTCCCAAATAAACTGCTTGTGCAGAAATTGTTTTCTCAGTATCTGCTTCTGGGGGAAACCTAGACTAAGTGGGGTCTTCTGGCCTAGTACACAGCCGAGCTCCTTGCCTGTCCTTGGGGCCTGGTTTCCGACCGCTGTGAAATCGGCCAGCCAGTCTGTCAGCTACTCACATCTTCAATAACACCAGCATCAGCATGGGTTCCTACTATGCCCCAGCTCGGGGCTAAGCTATTTACAAGCATTTTCTCATTTATTCAAGAGGCCCCGTCTGGTAGATGGATTTATGGTCCCCTAAAGATGCCCATACTCCAATCCCTGAAACCTGTAAATATGTTACTTTACATGGCAAAAGAGACTTTGCTGATGTGAGTAAGGGTCTGGAGATGGGGAGGCTATTCAGGATTATTACAAGGGTCCTTAGAAGAGGGAAGCAGGCGAGTCAGCGAGGAGAGACGGAAAGGTAACAATGGAAGCAGAGGCCAGAGGGAGTTGAGCAGGGGACGGAGGAGCAGGGCATGCAGGCAACCTCCAGAAGGTGGAAGGGCAGGGAAAAGAATGTCCCTGAGAGCCTCCCAGAGAAAGGCAGCCCTGCTGACACCTTGATTTTTCAGACTTTTGATTTCCAGAATTGGAAGATAAGAAATCTGTGTTATTTTAAGCTTCTAAGGGTGTGATACTTTGTTACAGCTGCCATAGGACACTACTGCACTCTTCATGGAGGTTACCTATATAGATTCTGGAGCCAGGGATGCCCTAATTCAAAGCCTGACTGTATCACTTAGTAGCTGTGTGACTCTGAGCAAGCTATTTAGCCTCTCTTTGCCTGCATTTCCTCATCAGTCAAATAGGGATAGTAATACCATCTGACTCAGAGGGCTACTGTGCTGCTGAAATTAGTTAATACAGGCTGAACACCTCGAACAGTATCAGAACTGTTATAGTAAGTGCTCAATTAATGCCAGCTATTATGATTATTGATGTTCATGATAGCTCTGCAAGCTGGGTATTCTATCTTTATTTAAAATGCTCAGAGAACTCATGAATTTCCCAAGGCCACTGGGCCAGGAAGAGCCTCAGCACAAAGTCCATCTGGCTCCACATGCCTTTCACCTCTTGCAAGACCTCACTGCTTCCAGGCTCAGCAGTGCCAGCAATTGCAAGTGTCCTCATAAGAGCTTGGACTCCAGTCACCTTACCTATCCTTTGCCTCCTTGGCCTGTAATGCTCAGCCATGCTCCTTTCTGCAGTCAACCACCAGCTCAGATGGAAGGCAGCTAAAAAACACTGTGATCTGCATTAAATGTTCAAAGGGCCACCTCACATTATCTTTGCAACAACCCTGGAGGTGGTTGGGCTGGGCAGGGAGTATCTCCATTTCAGGGATGAAGATACAGAGGTTCAGAGAAGCTGGAGGATTTGCCCAATGTCAGTGGGCCCTTGAGACAGAGCTGAGGGAGGAGGTGGATCTCCTGTCCTGGTCCTGGGCCTTTCCTGCTGTCTGTGAAAACCTCTGAAAGGCTCCTGCTAAGTCCTTGCTGTTCAAATCCCAGCCAGTGAAAACTGCCATTGATTTAATGCTCATCTAAGAGAATGTGATATAAATCCTGTGTAGGTGGTCAGTAGCATGTACACATTAAATTTCCCTTAATATTGCTTTAATTGAGTACACTTGGGTAAATAGTTTGATTAGAAAATGTTTGTGCTTTGTGGATTTAACAAAGTTAGACTTTCCAGTGACTGGAAAATACTGATTGCTGTGATTATTTTGATTTTCACGATGAACCCTTTGGAAACCAGGGTCCTTTGTCAGGGTTCAGCATCCTAAGTTGAACCCAGCAGGAAGAGCCTGAGTCACTGACATTCCTGGTGACAGTGTACAAATTCCTTTTCCTCTCTGGGCCCCAGCAACTTGCTCTGGGAAATGAGGGGGTTGGACTAGATAATCCTAAAGGATTTTTGTAGCTAGAGGCTTTGACAAGCAAATTCCAGGCTGAGGTTCCTAGAAGCACAGGGCTTCTCTCCCAGCCTGCAGGCGAGGTCTCTGCCCTGAGTCCCAGTGCACAAGGAAGGCAGGCTGGTGTCCAGGTTGGAATCTGGAGCACAGTCCTGTGAGCCCCATGCCCAGCCACAGCCTGGCCACCTTTATTGCTCTCTGCTCTCATGGGGAGGCTGCCCTGCCTCTTACAGCTCCAAACATTGCCACAAGCAGCCGGCCTCTTCTCCTTGGCAATGCAGAGCATGAATGGGTGTGCCAGTCCATCCTGGGTCCTTCATTCTGGCTTCTGGCTGTTTCAAGAGCTTGACCGGACATCATGTGTGCTTAGGGTGGCTCTGTGATCAGTTGCCTAAATATGGAATCTATCCACTACCTTTTTTTTTTTTTTACATTGTAATGACAACCTTTTCCTTACTTTTAAAATTGGGCACCTTCAACCAATTGTGTATTTATTGTAATATTCACCCATTGTGTAGCCATCTTTGAAGTGGGGTTTGCTTTATATTCTTGAGGGTGTCTTATAACCCAAACAGCGTGGGGATATGAGGGAAGTTCTGGTGACATTAATGCCCAGCCTTGCAGCCATTGACCCTGACTGGGTGACCAGAGGATGTCAGCAGCCCTCCACCCAGCAGGTCCCCAGGGCCACCTCACATGTGCTCCACAACACGGCCACCTGTGTCCTTCTCTGGTCTGTCCCTCAAGTCCTCCCTGCACAGAGCTCCACTTCTCAGGGCACTTCTGTGTGGCCGTAAGGCTGTACCCCACCGCTGGTCAGAGGGAGCAGGTGCGTGGGCTCATCCCAGCTCTGGGCGAGCTCCTCTCATCCTGTGTGCAGAGTTTTCAATCTTTGCTGAACACGATCCCCAGCTTTTAGCCTGCAGCCTCCCCCAGGATCTATCTCTCAGGTCTGCAGAGGGGGCAGATGATATCCTATCCCAGGGTCTCTCCTCTTTGCATACTCCCAGCCCCCCAAAATAAATGTCTCCATGCCAACAGAATTGAATTGCAAATGAATTGCAAAAGGCATTGAAAGCCCACCAGTTCTACAGGTTCCCGTCTTCAAACTTTGGTTTGGTGGATACCCTTAATTTTGTGAAAAGATTTTACAACTTAATTGATAATAGGAAGAATTTGAGGATTAAATATTATGAAAATAAATCTTTCAATGCCAAAAGAAAAAAA
The DNA here is from genome assembly GCF_040802235.1 of Manis javanica. Lineage (NCBI taxonomy): Eukaryota > Metazoa > Chordata > Mammalia > Pholidota > Manidae > Manis > Manis javanica. Next base: position 30,979,903 of record NC_133157.1, on the reverse strand, counting down.
AAGGATAGGAAAAAGAACCAGACTATCTAGACAGATTAAAAAACACGAAAGTGGACTGAATTTTAGGCAAACAGGTCATTATATAAATTGGTCAACAGAGGAAATGGCTTTAGGAGAAGTCGTTTTAGCCAGTGGGATCTGTTAGAGAGGAGAGTCTACCTAAAGTGGAATATGGATTTTTGGCACCTAGCACAGAACCTGGGGCATAATAGGAACTCAATAAATGCTTACTGAAGCAGTGAATGCATGCCTGAATGAGGTTATTTCTAATTCAATTTTGATGATGCCTAGGCAAAATATTGGTGGAACATCTCTGGTTACTTTCAGGGATAACACACACTTCTCAGGACAGTAACAAAATTCACATTCACTTGGAAAAATAAGCCAGTACCAGGAAGCTTTTGGGGAGATGGGCCAGGAAGTCAACAGAGCAGAGAAGGTGCAGAAGTCCAAAGGCCTTGTCATTAAAGGTCTGGCTTTCTCTCCTGAGAAGCGCAGGCTGGCAGAGCAGGATTCTAATAGCCCCACTGAGGTTACCAAGGTGGCCCAAGAGAGGGGCAGAATGAACGGCAGGTCTGCCAACTTTGATTTTGTAGCTCAGCTGCAGGAGAAAGGAAGGATGGATTTCTGGGTTACCAGAAATTTCTCCTGAAGCACAAATGGGGGTTGAAGTGGTCCTGGTGGGACTAAGGTAGGCTAAGTTTGTTCAGTCATTCATTACACAAAAATTCATTGAGCATCTATCATGCATTTGGCTCTGGGACAATAGAAAAGAAGACACAATCCCTTCATTCAGGATCTCACACCTTGAAGACAGTCAACAGAAAATTAGAATTGACTGTGGTCCTTAGAAGGGTAGGTGCCTCAGAGCAGAAATCACCTAAAGTAACCTTGGTGAGACAGGCCCTGAGCCCTGTGCTGAGGTCTGAGGGCTGACGAAGGTAAGTCTGCGGGATGAGCAAGCAGGGAGAAGGGCATGGGCCAGGAATGCTTCGGGGAGAGGGACCTGCTGTCAGTCAGCTGGAGGGGGAGGCATCAGCTCTGATTCAGTTCTCAGTTCCCTCAGCTGTGGCGAGCTCCTGGGGAATGGGGACAGGCACCCCCGGGGCTTCATTCCCACAGGTGACATGTCTACCCACTGCTTTGGCCCATATGCCCCAGGAAGCAGTGCGCTGCCCTCCCGAAAGTTACCATCAGAATCCCTGGAAATCTACAGTTTCTTCTCCTGTCAAAGTGAGGTATCGACCTGGTCCTGGAAGGCGGGGCAGAGAAGCGAGGAAGTTCTAAGGGTGGGTTGCAAAGTACAGCTGGCATCCTACCCAGAAAGGCGGCAGGAAAGAGGTCAGAGGACTGGGTAGTTTTCCAGGCAGAGCCCCTGGGAGTGTCTGGAAGGCCGCAGGAGGCCCAGGGAGCCTCTAAGGAACACTACCAGGCCCACCATGATAAGGGAGCTGGGAAGGGTGCCCAGCCTTTCTGGAACATGGGCCCCCTTGCAGCCAAAAGACTAGAAAATTAAGCTAGTAAATTAGACTAGTAAGACAACCCAGGCAAGTCAGTCGGTAGATATAATTCCTCCCTGATCAAGGGGTAGAACTTCATTATCACCAACAAGGAAGACTGGCTGGGAAGCTGGAGCTTCTTGGGATGGCACCTCAGAGATCACAACAGCAAAAGAAGAGGGATTCTTGGCAGAGTCAGAGTCTTTAGAGATTCCTTCTATTTGGATAACACAATAAGAGTCTCAATACAGCAGCACTCCATGTCTGTCACTGTGTGGATACCTCCCAGCAGCCTGGAGGCCAGCAGAAGGAAGGGTTATTGTCCCCAGTTACAGGATAAGAACCCTGAGGTCCAGAGGGGCCACCAGCTAGTGGGGGGGAAGAACCAGGGCTCAAACGACTGAGGCTTGTCTGCCTTGACCCTTGCCATCTCTGACACATTACTACCTGTGCACTGCCATGCTGTAGATTTCAAATCTTGCAAAGGTTTAGAAACCATTTGTTTGAATTGTGGTCTTATGGGAAGACACCATACATTGCTATGTGAAAAAGGCAGGTTACAAAACAGTTGCAGTATGATCACATTTTTGTAAAAGAGAAGTATGTTAACACACTCCCTTCATGTGACCATGGGACAATGTCTGCATGAGCAAACACCAAAATTCTGGCAGCAGTTGTCTCTGGGTGTTGGAATTTACAAGAAATTTTTAAGAATTCTTGCTTATCTGCATTTTCTCATTTTTCTACAATCAATATAAATTACTTCTTTAAAACTGGATTGTCAAGGTGGGGGACTGTGGGGGGAGATTTAACGGATAATAGTGACCGCTTCTCAAAAGAGACATTATCCATGAGGGCAAGAGTGTTCTAAAAGAGACATTTTGTTCAGAAACTGGCAAGTGAGCCCATGTTCAAGTATATCAGAGAGTGCACAGGTTCTCTCAGAATTCAGCCTTTTCAGGCTGTAGAGGGGCCAGCCCAGATGGAGACAGACCACCTGTCTGGGGATGAAGAAGGCCCTGCGTCATTGTCAACAGCACAGGCCAGCCCCTCCCCCAGCCTGAGGCAGCTCTGGCCACCCCCTTTCCCTACGGGCGCTTTCATACTGAACTATTACTATTTGTGTGTATACCCATGTGCCCAAAGGTTATGAGTCCTGCAGAGCAGGGCCATGCCATGAGCGAACTAGAAATATTCTTTAGAGGACTGGTGAAAACCTCAGGCTTTAAAGACAGATACCCAGGTTTAAAACCTTAGCTTTGTCTACCAATTCTATGACCCCGGGTCAGTTATTTAAATCCTCTTACCCTCAGTTTGCCCATCTATAGGAGGGCGATGATCCTAAATACCTACTTTAATGGGCTATGAAGAAAAATGGGTAATGCATATATATTCTAAGCATGGTATCTGATAATAAATGGTGGGTGGTATTATTATCATGAATAATAACTATAGTAGTTGCCATAGTAAGTTCAGAATCCTCATACCCAGAAGGGGTCTGGTAGGCACTCCACGAATGTGCACTGAATGGATCAAAGGGCCCCCCCACCCTCTTTTTCTCCTGCCCCCCACAGCACAGCTCAGCAAAGCACCCCCCACTCTCTCCATCCCGGATAGCAGACAGAAGTGGGGCTTGCCTTCAGACAGTCCCCCTCTCTGGGCCCAGCCTGACGCACTCCTTGATCCTGAGGCCGTACTCTTTGAAGGTCAGTCTCTGGTAGTCACAAGGTTGCAGTGATTAGCAAATGAGTGTTTCAAGTCCACCTTTGATCCCCATGATCCATTATTTGGCTGGATAGAGAGAGAGTAAGGGAAGAGCTACTTCTCCAAGGTAGAAGCCAACAGAGAAAGCCTTGTCTGCCCGGAAACCTCCTGGCCAGATTCTTCATGGTTCAGAATCAAGTGGCAGCAGCTGAAACTTGCTATGTGTGGTGGAAGCAGTGCTGAAGCCAGAGAGCCGGGAAGGCTCAGGTGGCCCAGGTCTGTCATGGTGGGGAGGAAGCACACAGGCTCTGATTAAGGAAGACCTGAGTTCAAATCCCAGCTCTGCTTGCTGTGCAGCGAATTGACTTTGGGCAAAGCTCCCTGAGCCTCACCTTCCCACATCTCTGTGAGAACTAAATGAGATGCCAGAAATAAATGTCTGACTCACAAGAGTTGTTCAGTGAATATTGCTTTCCTTTGCTTGGTCACCAGCTCATTCACTGGGGGAGTTAGGTATCTCCCCAACTGAGCACCCCAAAACTTTATAGACTGAAAGAGGTGGTGTTCGAGCCCGACCTGAAAAAAATGGATAGAGTCTGGAGGCAGGGCATTCTGCACAGCAAGAATGTAATGAGAAGAGGCTCAGAGGCAGCATCACGTGCTATGGTGGGGGTAAGATGACTCAGTTAAGCCTTTGGGCCCTATTTGGGCAGGCAGTTCAGGCAAAGCTTGGCTTCTCTTTCTTTTCCTTTTCCCTTCTTGCCCTGTTTGCTTCTTCACTTCCTAACTGTCTGCAAGAGGTTAAAGCAATCTGAATTAAGTTAGTTAAATTGACTTTTATTATTGAATTATAATCATTTGTGTAATTATGAAACCAGGTGTTCCTGATTGAGATCAATTATTCCTTCACCTGATCACTATAGAGCTAATAAGGACTTAGAATTGCTCTTCAAGTATACTTCCAGCCAGGTTGAAGCCTTCTGGAAAGGTATTTATTAAGCCAAAGAGTGGTGGAAAAAAATCCAAGGGAGAACAAGGACAGACATTAAAATCCTTTAGGAAAAGGCCTAGAAAGACTGATTTGATCATTAAGTAGCCTTGATGGGTGGCTGGCTGCTGACAAGGAATGTTTGAGGTGTTCCTACAGGAACTTTGATGGGAAAAGGGTAGAGTGGGGGTGTGCTAGGCATGGGGTGGTGGGAAATGAGGACACAGACATTGTAAACTACAGGTTAGAGATGCATTTTCTGCTGTGCTTCTCTGCTGAGGTGGAATTGACCTCTCATCCTCCTGAAGCTTCCATCCTGACTTCGAGAAAGATGAGAAAATGCCACAGTGTCCCCTTTCACTGTGTGAGGAGTGTGTGAAGCAGACATGCAGTGTGTTTCAGGAGAGGCAAGCTTTGGATTCCTCCAGTCCTAGGTTCCTTTGCATGTGATCCCGGTGAGACCTCTGTGAGGAGGACAGAGCCATAGTTGGTATTTCCATCGTATAGGTGGGGACTGTGAGGTAGGGTCAACAGATTGGCCTGTAGTCTTGGAATTAGTGAACAAGCCAGCGCTGAGATGGCGCCCTTTAGATACCAAGACCACAGACGGCCTTTCATTCACAAGCTTATTGCCATGTGTTCCGTTCCATAGCTGAGTAGGGTGAGCTGATCATCTCTGCAGTGGTTTGCAGGCCCAGGTACATGTTAACATTACTTGGGGAGATTAAAAACACATCTCTTGCTTGCCTGGCCCCTGGATTCAGTGTGTAGTGGCACAGGGCTGGGGTTCCATCATGCTTTAAAAGTCCCTGAGGTAATTCTAATGTGACTCAGGGCTGCAAACCACTGATCTAATGAGCAGCTAGTTACCTAAGTGGAGCATGGCCTGGCCTTAGGATGTTCAGCAGCTATATGAGGCCCTTTGGGTTGCAAATGACAGACACTTCATTCAGCTAAATTGGCTTGGTTATTTGCAGGGGGATTTATTAGAAGGCTCATTTAATCAAGAGGCATATAGGGGATATAGTGGGATCTCAAAGATAAATAGTATGTGGGAGTAGAAAACCATCTGATTTCACCTGCCCCATCTCCACATCCCTAGTGCCAAGTTCTCTCTGTGTAGCCTCTTCATTCTCTCTCTGCTCAGGCTTTCTTCTACAGTGCAAGGGCTGTGGTCACTGACAGCTCTAGACATCTCCACTGTTGGAGAAGATCTGAAATGTCTTTCTCCATCCCATCCATGGGCAGGTACCTACTCCAGGCCAATCACTTTGGTCACATGGCTGTGTCACTAAGATTATGGCAGCCTTGTGAACAACGTGATCGACCAAAGCGAATGGCAGCTCCCATTCAAACCACATGGCTAGAGTGGGGAAGGGGTTCTTTTTCAGAAGAAGGAGTGGGCACTGTTCTAGGAAGGCATACAACAGAGGCACCCTAGGCATCATCTGTGACCTAGACATCATCTGGACCAATTACTTGAAAGGAAATCCTTCAACAATTGCCTTGAAAGTCCTGGCTGAAACCTTGAACCACTAGGGAGCAAAAACCAACAACTTAGAAAGGAGGACAGTCCCACACCCAGTCATTTCGGGAATACTGAGCTCAGGACCTACAAAGCAGAGGAGTTGGGTGCGGAGGCAGTATAGACACCACACCTGCCCCCCAGGCTGCCAGAGACTAGGTTTTGGATTAGGACTTGGACAGGTTCAGTATGAGCCAAAGATCTTTGGGTTGCAAGCGGCAGAAACCTGACTCAAATTGGTTTACATGCCTAAAAATGTCTCTGGGCTCATGGGACGAAAAAACCCAAGGTGTTTTTGCTTCCAGTCAGAGTCCAGGCAGTGTCCTGGAGGCTCAGCCCTAGCCTCTCCCTCCCTCAGCTCTGCTCTCCGCTCTGGGCTCTCCTCGGTTCTCCCCTCACAGAAGCAACATGGCCATCAGTTTCTCAGGTGCCTGTAAGCTTATTTTTTTCCTCAATAGAATTAAACAAAATTCCAGGGTTGAGTGTCACTGGAATAATGTGGGCTCCGGACCTGAGCCTCTATCTGTGGTCAGGAGGTGAAACTGCACGGACTGAGCAGAGTGGTGGTGGGGGTGAGGAAGGGGTGCCAGGCAGACCAGGACAACCTTTGAAGACCTCCACAGCTCATCTCGTCTGCAAGCCCCCAACCCTCCTGCCTAAATATGATCTGTAAAGCCTTCCTGGGTCAGCAGCCTGAGCATGGCTGATGCTCCTGCCTTGCCCTCCTCTCGTCCTGTGCATGGGAAAGACACGAACATCACTCCTGGAGGGAGCCTGTGGAGAAACCGAGTACGAATCGGTTATCTTGGTACTCTGGACCTGGGCTGCAACTGAGGAACTTATTAGCATTCTGTTGAATCACAGGACTGGCAGGAGACATCAAGTGGAGGAGGAAAGGGGCTTGGGTCGGGGGTAGGCAGAGTTCTGGAGCTAGCCCAGGTCCCTGGTGTGGGGCTCCCGATCTGCTTGGACTCAGGGCACTCCTTGGGCAAACTCCTTCTCAAATCTGGGCTTTGTCCACATGATCTTGCCCACCACCTGTCAAGATTACTCAGGGGTTTGTGTTAAAATGTGTGGCGGCAACTTGTCATTGTCAAGTACTATCATTATGCTTCTTGCCCATAGAAAAGCCAAGGTCTGATGTCAGAAAATACAGCACCATGAAAAACAGTTTAAAGGTGGAAGAATCATGCAACACTGGGACTACTATACAGTGTGGAAGAAAAAGTCTAAAGAAGATTACTTTAATATGAAATATGTGCTTTGAAGAAAACGGGGGTGTAGGCGATCAGAAGCAGAAGGCAGAAGTCCATGGAGTAAAACCAAAGAGGGCAGCCATGCTGGCAGGGCTCCCCGAGCCCGGGCAGGAGCACAGGGTTAGCTGGAGAGGCCTTTGGGTGTGTTCTTCAGGTCTGGCCATAAAGAGGTGCTGCTTTTAAAGTCCCTGGTCCTTCTCAGGCCTTCTGCTTCCTTTCCAGTCTTCACAAAAAAGGCTGAGGGGTTGGGTGAGCCTTGCAGGCATATTACAACCAGATCCAATTCTGTCTGCTGACACCACGGCTGCTCCCTTCCCCAATACCGAAGGCCGTCTGGCTTTCCTCACCCTGTCATCTTGGGCTGGAAGTAACCCACTTAAATCACCATTGGACAGGGAGAGGCTCGCAGCCTGCTTTGCAACTCTCCTTCCATCCAAGCCTTTAGTATGTGTAATAGCTCTGGCCCCATGCTGATTTCTGCCATGCGGTAATTAATTCCTTTCTTCTTAGAGATACAGCCATTTACAGGTCTCAGGTCTCCATTCAAGAATGTCTCTACTCTGTTCCTTTTGAAAAATACTTAAAATGCTGAGTGGGAAAACCTCTTAGTCTTTTGTGAAAAGCCATTGATCTCTATGCTATCCTTACATGAAAGTAAATTTGAGATGTATTAATGATTTAAATGTAAAATATGAAACCATAAAAATATGGTGAATATGTGACTTCAAGGTGGGAAAGGTCTTTCTAAGCATGCAACTGAAGGCAGCAATCAAAGATAAAGGTTCAGGAGTTTGTTCACATCAGAAATTTAAGTCCATGTCACCTAAATTAATAAAATAAAATTGATTTAAATTAAAAGAAAATGACAAATTTGGGAGAACTATTTGCAATATACAATGGCTACTACCTATAAGGATGATGATGATATGTAGTATTTATTTCTATGTGGCAGACGGTGTGTTAATATATACAGAACATTAACAGTTAAATTCACAAAAGAAAAAAATCAAATGGTAAAGAAAGTTAAGTGAAAATATTCTTATTTATAATCAGATTAGCAATGATAAAAGGCTGCTCGTGAAATTAACTAAGACGATAAAAACAATAATACCCAAATGTTAGGAAGGGAGTGGGGAGATGTTCACTTTCACACATTGTTGTTTGGAGTCTAAATTATTACAAACTTTCTGGAGGGGAAATTAGTCAAAATCAGAAGCATGAATCCTCAATATCAAAGAATCTGTCTTGGAGAGAAATAATTAAGGATATGCACAGATATAGCTACAAGATGCTATTTTAACATGAAGATTGGAATTAATTCAAATGCCCGACAATGGAAGGCTTGCTAAATAAGTTAGATCCACATTGTACGAACATCACAAATTATGCTGTAGGTGTATATTTACTAACATGGGAAGAGATTCACTATCTATTGTTAGTGAATACAAATGTTATAAAATTGTATGCTCAACATACAAACTCTCATTTGTTTTGCAAAAAATTCATAGAAAAAGAGTCTGGGGAAAATACACCAACTACTAACAGTTTATCTCTGCCTAGCAAAATTAGAGGAAATTTCAATTTGAAATTTTACAGGTATTTTCTAATTTTTCTATAAGGAATGCATATTATTATAAAATAAGAATAACAAAAATACCCTGAATGCTTAGTATAAGGATTAAATGATATAATGGAAAGTGGTTTAGGTGTCCCTCAGGTGGTAACTGATTTCCAAAGATAAAGCTTCAACAAGATGATCAGAGAAGTCGGGGAAGATAAACCAAAGGAAAAGCAGAACTTGAATAAGCTTATGCCACGCAAAGTCATTAGGGTGCAGGGGGTCTGAAGGGTGAGGGTGGGTGGAAAATATGGCCCCATACTTCCCTTTTGGAGAGTTAATTGGAGTGGAACCAGGAGAGGGATAAACAGAACCAAGAAGGCCAGAGGGCCAAAAGAAGGACCCTTGTGTTTTCTCCTTTTATTTTTGAAGATTACAAACTTCTGAGAATGTGTATGAAGTTCTGAAAGGATGACCAGGCTAATCCTTAGCCAGTGCTAGACTCCCCTTTTCAGTGATTCAAATAACCAGTTGTCTAGCCTTGTTCTCACCCCTGCAGTGACAGGTAACTCACTGACTTAAGCCAGTCATCCACAAATGGATGAGCTACAGGAATCATGCTAACCATTTATGCCTAGAATTTCTATGGCTCTATTTCAAAGCTGCTGTGACCCCTTGTCACTGCAGACATTGCCAAGTTTTTTTTTTTTTAATGATCCTTTTCACACATAGTTATGCACGTGGATATAAATTATTATTTTACACACCGTGTCTGAAATTCTATCAAGGGACATCTCTGTAGTTCTGTTTATGTTGTCCATTGTTCCTGCTGGTTCTCCCTTGTAGAGACTAATTTTCTTTTGTGACTTGTTATTTTTGACTATTTACTGGAAATTATATTAGAATAAACTATTTTCAGGAACAATGTAAGAACTACAATCAAAGTACGTTTCTCCTGAGAAAATTTGAATTGGGTTCTACCAAGGATCTTGCTGAAGTATAGATTCTGATGCAGTTGGTCTGGGATGAGACCCAGGAATTTGCATTTCTAATCAGCTCCCTGGTGCTGCTGAGGTTCCAGATGCACGGACCACACTTTGGGGAGCAAGACACTAGGAGAAGACCTGCAGATGGCAATCAGGCTGTAATTCTACACGAGCTGCATGACTTTGGTTCGCTCTCATACTGAGGGTGAAGCCCAGCTTGTGGGAAGGTCCCCTACAAGATGCCTCACTGTGTGTGGCCAGGGCTTTGATTATTGACCTCTTACCTCCTGAGATTGCCAGAACACAGGTTGAAGTTTGACGGATTAGCATATATGTTCAGACCAAAAGCAGTTTTTGTGCTTGCTTACTTCACTAGGTTTTTATTTTTTCTTTGTTTTTAATCTAGTAATTCCATATTTTCCTGTCATCTCCTTGAAGCTTCTTAGAGGATTTTTAAAATTTATATTTCTAGTTGCTCTCAGTGGGAGCATTGGTCTAAATAACCTACTGCATGGTTGCTAGAAACAAGAAGCTGTGTGCCAGGCACTTCACATCGTCACACTCCTCGACTCTTTAGTCCTCCCCAAATAATACCCAGAGAACAGCCTAGCATCATCTCCTTTGTTGAGGGGAGTCTTTGATACATCTAGGACTATTTGTTTACAATACATTTGTAAAGTTCTCTCCTTTCATTTGTACTTGTGCTTCCTTTAAAGTTCCACTCGGTCTCCACCACTCAGCCGGCCTTTCCTAGCTGCTCTGGCTTGTCTGGGTTCTCCTCTTTGGAGACCCCTCTTGCCAACCTGTCCCAGGGCTTCAGAATGGGGCCACAAAGGAAATCTGAAGAGACCCTTCTCATTCTATCAGAGAAGGGAAACAATTTGCCTAAGGTCCCACAAAGAATTACGGCTGCACTTGAGACTAGAACCCGAATCCTCCTCACCCAGCCTGGCAGAGTTCCACAGTCAGATGCGAGCCCTTCATGATGTTGAGCCAAGCTTGCCTCTCAGCAACTTCTATGTAGTAATTAATCAAGAAATGGCAAGACGTGTGTCTTCTGATTCTGGGAAAAACACCAAAAGAATTCAATACATTTTTATATAATTTATATCCTTCTAGTTCTGAGGATAAAGGTCGTCATCCCCAACAGCTGAAGGGGAAGGAAGTAGTCAACAGGCACTCCTGGAAAAGGTGACAGGTCACAGGGTTTTCTTTTAGCCATCCTCTTTGATTTAATTTCTGTGAGACCTCTGAAATCTAAGGAGCCCTGAAAACCACAGAATATACCCCCTGTCCTCCTGGAAGGATTCCAGTAAAAACAGCTTCTAATTAAATAAAGGAGCTCTGCCATGTTCACTTCAGATAGCAGAATAAGGCCTCCAATGATAGGCTTATTTGACTGCAGGCAGGTTATTACTTGTTAATCATTGAGTCTTGCTGTTCCTGTCCATCTTACAACATCTTAGTAACTGAACACAGAAGAATTGTAAAACAAACAAACAAACAAACAAATCATAATTTAAAAAATAGTGATATTTAGGGAAACCCGAATGTCTGTAATAAAATCCATTAAGAAAGGAAGCAAAATGACTAATTCAGGAACTGGGAGTAACTCATTCAATCTAATTTCTTAAACTCCTGAACTCCTGGACCCCAAACACTTCTCTGACCATATGTCCTCCTGAGTACCACCCCATGTGCGCAGGCATACACACACACACACACACACACACACACACACTCCCCATGCCCCAGCCACCACTGTGTTTTCAGTGGTTCCCAAACATGGCAAACTCTCCCGTGCCTCTGTGTCTGAGAGCCTGCGAAGCTCTAGATTACAATGCTCTAGGCTGTTTCCCTGCCTATCACAATCCTTTCCAGCCTTTAGGGCCTAACACCAACTTCCCTGAAGATTTCTTCAGATGATGTTGCTAAGAAATGGAATCCCCCTTCAGAGAGGCCATGGAGATCTAGCCTCTCTGGAAGGGACTCTGGTTTCTGCAGTGTGCCCAGAGTCACGTGGACCCCTTCCCCATACTTACATTTTTTTCAGCATAAGTATGTCCTATGTAATAGTTGGGACATACTTACACTAAAAAAAATATTATCTGAAATTCAAATTTAGCTGAGTGCTCTGTATTTTATTTGGCAACCCTGCTCAAGTAACTTGGTGTGCCCGTGGCAGTGATCATACTGGAAGACGTTTGCAGCACAGGGCATAAGCAGAGCTCTGTGCAATTTGCTGGGTAATGGCTTACCCCCTACCTTGATCTCTGCCATTTAAAAACACAAGTAACTATGAATTATACATATGCTTGAGTCTCCTCAAACATGTGTGTATGACTTTTCAAACTCTTGTAAGCATAACAAAAATAATCATCATCATGATATCTCTATTGCCAGGTACTCTCCCAAGTATCATATAGGTACTAACACTTAATTCTCATATCAACTTTTTGAGGTAGGCACCTTTATTACCTGTATTACACAAATGAAACTGAAGCAATGGACATTTAATAATTTCCCCAGGGGACAGTAGGTGGCTTGTGGTTGGTAAATGGCAGAGCTGGGATTAGATCCCAAGTCTCGTTCCAGAGGCTGCCTTCTCAACCATTCTCCTCCACGACATCTGTGGCAGTAACCACTCATACATTACCCACAGCCCCCATGACTGACTATAACACACCAGTGTGCTGTGACCTTACACTTGTAAGTGATGGCCTACAGGATCTACTCCAAATTCATTACCTGGGAGCCATGACTTTCAGAAAGCTGCTGCAGATTACTTTTACAGACCTGACTCCTGATATTCCCCTTCTCTGGGTATGTTCCCCCTATGGGAGGGGGATGCATGTTCTGTCTAGCTGTAGCACCTCACAGGGTCTCTGAAGAGCTAAGCAGATATTCAGAATATTTGTCTTCCACTCCTCCTGTTTTGGCACACTCTTAGAGACACATTTCAATACCTTCCTTCTCTCTACCATTCTTTTTTCTCCAAAGGGAAAACTCCTACTCACTCTTCAGGATCGAATGCAAATGTCACCTCCTCTGTGAAGGTTCCCCTGATTTTCCCTGGCCCTGTTAGTCATCCTTCCTTCCCCTCTACTTGGGTCATGGCTCAAACCCTGGTGTCTGGATTCCCTAATCAGATCTCTCTTTGCTGACTCCACTCCGTCTCAATGATATGCTTCTCTGGAACAGAAGTGCTCTACCCTGAGTGTGGCTCAGAATCAGCCAGGGAGCTTTGTAATACATAAATACCCAGTTCTATGCCCAACAATTCTGATTTGGCAAGTCAGATGTAGGACCCAGACATCAATATTTAAAAAATAAAATCCACCGATGGTTCTGAGCCACGGGATTGAGCCATGGGTCAGAGGCATGGTTCTGAGTAGCAAGTGGTAATAGTCCAGGTAATCTTTCTGAGCTCAAGCTGTGTTCTTGGTACCCACTGAACACACTCCTCTTTACTGGCCATGCCCTCAGGTTCTGAAAGTGGGCATGACTGAAAGTCTGCAAGAGCCTGGGGGAGAGTCCTTGAAGTGGCTTCCAGTCTGAACTTATCTTCTGTTATTCTGATGATTTTCTGACATAAGATTCAATTTCATATACACCCAAAGCAGTGCCCTCTCTCTACAGAGATATCAGGAAAAGGGAAAGGTACCTGTTTATGGGATCAGTAGAATTCGTTTAGAGAAGAAACTTTAGAATCAGCTAGTATAATACCAGGTGGGGAAACAGGCTCAGAAAAGTGAAGGAAGCCCCCTAAGTGTCCGGTTTTTCTGCCTGGATTCCATCTGTGCTCTCGCATACCTTGTCCACTTCGTCCAATGCCAGGTCCCCAGAGGGTAGATATTTGAAAGGGAAAAGAAAAAGGGTTTGGCCCAGGTCCCAGGTTACATCCAAGTAAACATGGCATTCTGGTCATTCAGCCACAATATAATTTTAAATGGGAACCAGCCTTATAAGACACACACACACACACTACAGAATATCACATAATTTAACAAAACCTCTGCCACAATATTATTCAAACCAGCATAAAGCAGCTGCATTAAAAAAAAACAAAATTAAAATTGAATTCTGAGGCATAATCCAAGAGATAAAAGTCGAAAAAGCCAATATGTGATGATTGAGTATGCACGACCACAACCCTTAATCTCTGCCATCCTCTGCAGTGTAAACAAATCTGCTGATTGTTGATGATATTGCTGAAAACATCACTAATCAAACCTTAAATACCAAATACATTTAAGCAAATAACACTCTAGTTACAGTCATTCTAGCTGATGGTAAAGGAAATCCAAATCAGAGACCAGTCTGAAAATGGCCAGAGCTATACTGTAGCTTAGCCATTAATTGACCAACATCCTAGAGGCAGTGCTTTCTCTTAAGTACAGACGGCCTGAAATACAAAAGGAAATAAGGAAGAAGTCCAGGAGGCAAACGCTAATGCAATTTCAGACTGGAATTACATCAGCAGCTTTAAACAGATGGCAGAATGGGAATAAATGTGTTAGCTCCTTTCTCTTACTTGGGCTCTCATTGTTTATATCATTAAAAATAAGGAGAGTTTAAAATAACATATATCGTCATGTAGCGACTCAGAGACACCTAAAACTAGTTTGAAGAAAAGACTGAATTTGGTCAGTCTCAGTTGTTTTGAAAATACCTGGATGAATTCAATTATATAACCAGCTGGCTATTTATAAAGGAGAATAAAAACTTATAGAGGCACACTGATTATGATGGAGCTGGTCATAGAAAACTCTGGATAATTCAGAGACTGGTTTCAGAACGTTTCTCCTGTGCGTGAGAAGGCAGTGGTGGGTTATGGAATCTTAAGCTCCTGAAGTTCAAAAGACCTAATTGGTTATCTACTCCAGGGAAAGCAAAGAAATGCGTGTGTGTCAGCACTTTCCGTTCCCAGCCCTGAGCAGTCATCACTAACCTGTTACGGTATCGTTACTGCTACCTGACATTTAGTTTGGGAATTCTTCTAGAAACAGCCCTTGCCCCCTTTTCACAACGGTGTTGGGTGTATGGAAGCCTCGTTCCCATCCCTGATCTCATCCAACTCATTCATTTTTCAGATGAAGAGCCTGAGGCCCAAGGAGAGGGAAGTGCTCAGTAATGTCGATTATAATGCTTTGTGCTGTAAATGTTTATTCAGTGCTCGACAAATATTTATATATTTACTGAGCATGAGCTATGTGCCTGGCACTGTGCTAAACACTTCAAGTGAATGACCTCATTTAACCTCACAACAATAGACCAGAGGCAATTTTTGTTTCTATGTTGAAAATGAGGCATCAGGGAGGTCAAATCCTGCTCTTCTTGTCAGGATGGTTCAGTATGTGCATGTAAAATCCTTCTCTGAATGCATAGGGATGTTCAGAAAATATTTTAAATGCTTAAGATACACTGCAAAAAAGGGAACTTCTTTGTGGAACAGGAAGAAAGAGAAAACCTATTTACCAATTTAGTGATTTATAGGAGTCCAAGTGGGGCTGTGGGAAGCAGGAACCATATACAGCTCTTTCAAAGTATGCCTGAGCTTGCATTCTAGCCTCCATATACTGGCCTTCTTGATGGAAAAGTTTCCTATGAAGTTAGGAGAGTGCCCAGAGAGGAGTGGCTGTGTGCTGCCCTGAGCACTGGCCTCTGTCTTGGAGGTGTGGACAGACCTGCCTCTGAGGACTGGGCTCACAGCCTCCTTGCCTCCTCGGGAATGTAGCTTTCATCCTCCAGAACAAAAACATTTCTTCATCTTCAAAACAGAGCATTAATGTTTTTTTTGTGTTCTTATGAGTTCTTAAAGAAGTTCCGGTAGGCAGCCTCCAAGATGCCCACCAATGATCTCAGCACCTGGTATTCATGCCCTTGTAAAGTGCCCTTACATAGTGAAAAGGGTTGACTTGTGGCACCAACAGAGTATTGTAATGATTGTGGTGTATGTCTTCAGAGGCTAGGTCCTCAAAGGTATTATGATTTTGCCTTGTCCTCTCTTGTATCAGTCTCTCTGGGGGCAGCCAGGGCCATGCTGTGAGATGCTCAAGCAGTGTCATGGAGAGGGCCATGTGGTGAGGGACTGAGGCTTTGTGCCATTAGCCAGCACCAAACCGCCCTCCAATAAGTAAGCCACCTTGAAAGCAGAACTTTTGGGCCACGTCATGCCTTAGGAGGACAGCGGCTCTAGCCAATATCTTACAGCATCTGCGTGAGAGACACTAAACCAGAACCACCCAGCTCAGCTTCTGAATTCCTGACCCACAGACACTGTGAGATAAGAAATGTTGATCATTTTAAGCCACTAAATTGTAGCGGTAATTTGTCACACAGCACTAGAAAACTAATATAGAAGTAAATAAGATAGTAACTGTAAAGTACTATCTCTTTATCTATCTCAGAGAAAATTGTGATATCATCTGAAAATTTGAATTTGAGGTCACTGCATTTCTATTCTATTTTGCATAAGTCAGTTGACCATTCCCCCTTTTCTCTTGCAAGTGAGTAGTAGAATTAATCCAGCACTGTAAGTCATTACAAACAGAAGATGTGCAATCTCAAGTCCCAGAAATGAAATGCAAAGGGCTTAAAACAGCCCTGTGTCCCCCACCCCCAGTATATGGAAATTAGGATTCAGGAAGCTGTGCTCCAAGATGACACCCCTGAGACTTCATTGCCTTATATTAGCATCTAGACTGGTCAGCTGCTTGTTAACATTTTCCCCTTAGCCTGCTGAATCCCCTTGATGGCTTTTGCATACACTAATTGAAGGCTTTATTTAGGAGAGAAAATAGTAGATAACCATTTTTTCACCTGCTTCAGGTATTACCAAAAAAAATCATGGAGATCAAAGTTCATCAATATTTCAATAATCAGTCATATTGAACAAAATAATATGCTTCCTAAATTTTTAATCTTTTTAATCTTTCCTTTCCTTCCAAACCAGAGATGGATATATAATTCTTTGTTAAGGGCTAACATTTTGTAAAAGTAATTGCTTTCCTAGTCATTAGGGAAATTTTTTTGAATTATTATTTTTTAAGGGTTAAAAGCTTTTCAAACCCCCTCATCCTTGGGTCAGAAGGAGATTTAAAAAATCACATTGGGACCCCAAATATTTGCAAGGTATTTAGATCATAATATTTCTCCATATTTGTATGCATGTTTTTATTCAAATATTTTAATGTTGAATTGAATGGATGGATTTGATGGATCCCTTACTAAAAAGAATTATCTTGTGGCATGAAAACATTTTTTAGGTGATATATTACTTAGGAACTTGTCCTACAGCTAAGACACAAGTAGCGTTCTAGTTAAAAAATATTTTTGTATTCTTACCTTTTGCCTTCATTTTGTAAAATTTAAACATGCTCAGCTTATTTCTTCCATACATATTAATACTGGAATGTGCCCTGCAAAACACTATTCCCTGGGCCCAAATGAGCAATGGATGAGCCAGCACAAGCTTGCTGAAGCTTAAGAACATTAGGCCCCAGTCTGATCCTATCTCTGGGTGATGGTGGGAGCTTAGCCAATTGTTTTTCATTCTTTGGGACTCGGTGTCCTTGTCCATAAAATACAGCGTCTGGGGGATGATCCCTAGAGGTCTTCTGTTATTTAGTCCTCCAGGTCTCACAGTTTAGGTTTCTAACGAAGCACTGCAGACTTGTCTGGTGATAGCAGTGGAAATGCTTGCTTCCTGATATGAAATCATGGACTTACATCATCTCTGATCTGCTGAGGAACCCCAAAGGACATGTTTCACCTTCTTTGTCTTCAAACAGGTGTGGGGTTGCCATTCCCATTTTACTAGTGAGAATAGGTACAAAGTATGCAAGGTCTCTAACCAGAGATTTGAAGCCTGCCAGGGTAGCTTTCTGGGACTGGGCTAATATTTAACAAATAATTTTGTTTTTTGATTAAGCAGGAATACTAAAAAGTACAAATGGCCAAAGAGAATAACTAACAATCTATTGCATGCTTACTCTATACCAGACATGGTCTGAAATCTTATCTGTATTAAATCATTTAATCTTTACGACAAGCCTAGTAGGCACTGTTATTCTCTCCATTTCACAAATGAGTGAACTGAGGCACAGAGAATTTATCCAACTGGCCTTAAGTCACATAGCTCATAAGTAGCAGAGCTGGGATACAAATCTGGGTAGCTTGTACTCTTAATCCCTTGCTGTACATATGAGAAGATAGAAATCTAAAGAATTATCAGCAAAATGGAAAAAAAGGGCATATTATTTGTTTAATTCATCAAAGCTGAAAAAATGTTTAAAATTTTAAAAATTAGATAACATCCAAGGTAGAAAAGTGTATGAGGTATCTTCATATACTTCAGGTGGGAGTGTAAATTGGCATTGCAATATGTGTGGTTGTTTTTAGTCTTCCTATAGTACCACCCACACATTTATGCAAGGTTTTACAATGTGATAGAGTTTTAACAACAAGAAAATAAAATCACCTAGGCTGAGGGAGGGGAACTAAAACAAACTGTATCAGAATTTCTAGGAGTGGGGCCTGGGCACTGGTTTGCTTTTCAAGCTCCTCACCCAATTGCAGTGCAGAACCACTGCAAGTCTCTCCATTTGATGGAATATTATATATATATTTTTTATTACTGAGGTAGGTTTATATGTAACTGACATGGATAGAAAATTGCTGAATATGTATTTTTTGATACCATCTATATAGAAACAAAACTAGATTGTACATTTCTATGTGCATATATACATATATGTAAACTCATTGGAAAAAAATCTAGAAAGATGCATGCCAGAATGATGTGATTACTTCTGGATATTTGGAAATGGTAGTCAAAGAGGACTTCAGCCTTATCAGTAATGTTTTTAATGTCTTACAAGTAGATAAAAATAAAATAAATTTATAGATGTTAAAAACATGAGGACATTAAAGCATACAAAAATAGAAAAGACATAATCCAAATCATAATCCAAACAGTTAGAAAAAGCCATCAAAATTTTTTGGTTTACTCCCTTCCTGTCTCTTGTTTATACTTACATATACATTGATTTTAATCCTTTCCCCCCTTTTTGCATAAAATAGGAATTATTACAGGCTGCCCTTTCCCTTTACAGTTTTGCAAAGGTTTTCTCCACGGATGCTCTTGAAGCATGTGTGTGCACCAATCCCTGGCTTCTTCACATTCTGCCACTTCACATTCTATCCTGTCCTCCCATGAGAGCCTGGCTACACATGGGGAGGGGGTGGGAGTAGGGGCTACAATGTCACATGGATCCTTGCTTATGGGGATTTGCAGGGTTCCAACCCTGCCAGAGGGCCTAGCGTCTGACAGGGGATTTAAAGTTTTGGGAAATGGAAACATGGAAACCACTCTTTATTAGCACATAAGTTTGTTACTTGGCTTTCAGACACATTTTCAATCTGTATGAAAGTAGGGGGTGACCTATAATCGACTTCATTCCAAGAAATGGGACCAGACTATGCCAAAGGTCACCATGTACCCAAACCAGGTCACATGGTTTAAAATGGAAGCATCTGACAGTACCAACCCTTGAAGTGTACACAATGATATCTTCCAGTTTGTGTACATGCATTATGACCCAATTGCTGGCATGAAAAAGGGTCTGTGCCCATGGTTTACTCCAGCCCACATACGTGTCTGAAGCACTGGCCCTGAGATGGAAACATGGAAATACCTGGTTACTGGTCTGTGGGCTGTCCTGGTCCAACAAGGAGGACACATATGCATGAAGAGCCCCAGTTCCAGGCAGGCTTGATGCTGTCCTAGCAGAGCACTAACAAATCTGTCAGATATGGCTGGGATAATGGGGACGATAGGATAAAATTCTACAATTCCTAAATCCACATTCAGGGGCAGAAAGGGACTAGTTCTCCTAACTGCCTTGCATCAGTTCATTCTTGAGCTCACAAACTTGAAGCCACAGCCCTACTACCAAGCTATCTCTGTGTTGGCATCCCCATTCTGGCTGCCTAGAGAACTATGGCTCCATAACTGATTCACAGGCAGCTCTCATTAAATACAGTCTGTTAATACTAGGGAAACAGTGTGAGCTTGGATTTTTCTGAGCTCCACTTCCTCATCTGTAAAATAAAGGTCATTTTCTTTATATTGCTCTCACCTCCTCTCCCACTTCTACTACTACAACAGACATGCACACAAGCAAGCATGCACATACACTTGAGAATCAAGTGAATTAACGGATGTGAAAGCAGGTTCCACATTTTAAACAGCTGTAGAAATGTAAGGCCATTATATAGATTTTTCCTCAGAGCTGCAGGTTTATCGAATGTTTATATTTCATCCTTGGAGACTTTTGCTTTTATTTGAAATGCAGCATTCATCTCCTCGTTATCTGTGAGACTAATCTTTTTATCCAACGCCTTCAGTCTGTTTGCTACAAAGCTGTCTAGGTGACAATGTTGATATTCAAAAGCCAATCTGAAAATACTTTCCATATAAGAAGTGTCAAAAATCACAAATGTGTCTCTTTTTAAAAACCAATTTCATCCACTGTTTTAGAACCCTGGTGAAAATATTGTCAGTGTTAGATGTATGTCTGTTCTGAATATTTCTGGTATTCTTCATGGGCCTGAATGTGGTTCTTGATTTATTCCTTGTAAATAACCTGGTGATCCCGGGGGAATATCACAATCTATAAGTATCACTATTTACAATAAGATGGATTTTCCTATCTTGCTAATTACAGTATTAATTTCCATTTACAAGTTGTTAATTCCTAGCATCAATCCTCTCCCTGTCATTGGGGAGGGACAATTGTTCAGAGAAAGCCCCAGGAACATCTTTTCTATTCTAATCTCCAGATGTGCTACACATAACAGAAAATGAGGAAAAAGGGATAAGTTAATTTCCTTGATGGTAGGCCAAGCAGGCAGCAATCGCTCAGGTTTCTCAACACGCTCCCCACACAGAACCCACAGCCCTGGGTTTCATCAGCAACTCAGAATCGCCTTGTTGTCCCCTCTGCCTCACCCTCCTGCGACCAAACCAAATCTCATCCCCGCACCGGGCATGAAAGCATCACGCTCATTACTGCAGTATGTATGTTCCTGTTCCACTCCCCCTTGCATAGTCAGTCCATCCCCGGGTGTGAGGAGAAAGTCAGGAAGTGAAAGCATTTCCCCACATGCTCTCCTTCTCTGCTTTGAACCTTCCGTCCCAGCTTCCAGCAGGAGCAGCCCAAGGGCTTTCAGAAATTCAATCAGTTTCCAGATAAGGGCATAGCAAGGTATTAACTTTCATGTTGTTTTTCTCTATGACTTGGATTTTCCACTTTTTGAGGAAAGTCTAATAATTTTACTTCTAATGGGACTAAGAAGTAGCAAGAAAGATGGAGCTGCTTCTAGGGCTGGGGGTTGGTAATGTAGAAACCCCCTAAAAAGGTGGACTCTTCTCCCTCTTCTTTTTTTTATTGGTTCCAGGACAGTGGATATCAGAGGATGATCAAGATCAGATGCAGCAGAGAGGAGAAGTCAGAGTGAGGGATCTGAACCTGAGCTGGACCGGGGGGACTCCGACCCCGGGGGCTGAGCGGGGCGAATGAGCAGCCTTGGCCGAAGGGCACGGTGCAGAGCCAGCCCTTGGAACTGACCTGGGCTTCTCCTAGCACTGCGTCCCTGCGTCAGAGCTCCAGAACACAGAGCAGGGACGTCAGGAGGCACCCAGGCTTTCTATCTCTCCTTGACTGGTAACCTGCAGCTTTCAAAGAATAGGAATTCTAGATGTGAACTGACCTAGAAAGTGACCTTTCCAAGCTGGACCTGGAGGAATAAGGGATGTTTCTGAGAAGAAAATGGAACTAATGAAGGACTCACTGTGTCCGAATGTCTTAAGTGGAGTTTTACAGCTTGGTCAGATGGTTTGGGGAAAAATTAATAACAGGTATACAGACAACTAAACAAATGAAAAAAAGGGGCATTTACTCACTCTAAAAAAAAATACACAGGAAAGAAAATGTTACCATAGTATATACGACACAGCTTAGCTGTACATGTTTACAGGATCATGATGTTGTAAACAGGGTATGTGAGGAAGAGAGGTGAGTCGGATCTTCCCTAATAGGAATTTACGAGAAAAATCAGGAAATAGAACTATACACATATTGTTTAGAAACTCAGAGGTAAGTTTGAGAAGAAATCACTTAAATGAAGTGGTTGGGAGCAGCCTTTTGCAGCAGACCAGGGGTCATGCTTTTCTGTGAGGAAGCCTATGGCAGTATTTTGAGGGATGCTCGTGTATCTTAAAGGGAGTCACTAGGCCTGTGCACCTGTGCCCAGGGTGCTACTGAGTTCAGATGTGGCCAAGGGATGTGCTTTGGTCAGTGAAACCCAATGGACAGCGGAGCTTCAGCAAAGAGATCCCAACCCCTGCATTCCCTCCCTCATGTCGGCATTTGTGGACCAGGGAGCTGGGCTTTCCCTCCACTGGGGACCCTGAGGAAGCACAGCACGGAGCAGGGCCCCTCAGTCACCCCCCCAACTGACACAGAGTATGAGAGAAATTAAGCTCTTACAGTTTTTAGCCACTGCAGGCAGGGGTTGTTCATTAATGCTTACGAACTTGGCCTAGCTGGCTGCTTTAATCACTTCAATAAAGGTAGAACCAAGCAGAAAAATGAAAATATGCAAATCGCCCATTCCACCCAAGTCAGTGAGTGTAGAGTGAAAGGTAGAAAAATAAATAGTGGTAACAAGCAACTATGGAAAAGACTCATAGATATCTCACTATATCATATATACATACACCCACACATTCAATATGTATACACAAAAATTTAAAAATACATGACTATATAATATTTTATAATATATAACACATGTGAATTATATATTTATATATAAAATATGTGTTATAAGATATATCATATATATATGTGTATATATATATAGCAATGGGTAGAATAATGGCTCCCAGAGATGCCCACATCCTAAACCCCCAGAGCCTGTGTCTATCTATGTTCTTCCACCCGGCAAGAAGGTTTTGCAGATGTGATTGTGGTTAAGGACCCTGGGATGGGGAGACTATACTGGGTTATTCAGGTCGGTCTAATGGAACCACAGGAGTCTTTAAAGTGGAGACTCATCCTGGCTCCAGAAAGCTAGAGAGATGGCAACATGAGACGGACTCGGCCTGCTCCTGCTGGTTTTACTGACACTTATGATTTGTAATTTCTTTATCTGTTTACGGATATGATAAAGCTTTTGCATTTGCTGTGAAGATCAAATGAGAAAATTTTAATAAGCCTGAGGCCAATGCAACAATGAAATGGAGAGGGCAAGAGCGGGGCCTGAGAGGCCAGTTAGAAGGATCCAGGCATGACAAAGGGAATAGCAACGTTGACTTTGGATGGAGATCGAAACCTCGAAAGCCAGCATGTTCATTATCTGGAGACACTGATCCAAATGTATGAAACCTATGTGACCAACATCCTACAGACCTATATGAAAAGTTATGTCCTAATTAGAATTTCCCTCGGTACATATGGTATCAGGGAAAGGGGGTTAGAAGGAAGAAACAAATACTTCATGTCCCAGTGCTGAGAGGGTCTGCTTCATCCCTTTAACATCAAGGATGAATTTGCCAAGAAAAGAGGAACGTTCTAAGTCTAGTGGATGCAGTCCCCTGTGTGCTTCCTCACCTTAGGTTTGCTCTTTCCACCGGGACTGCTGACCGAGGCTCTCCTGAAGACGGAGAGCCATGTGTGGACGCTGACCGCGTGAGTCCCTGTGAGTCTCCTGCATTCATGGGCCTCCATTGCTGGCCCCTGCTGATTGGCACATTTTTGCTTTAACTAGGTTCAAATATTCAATCATATAATGGTCAAGCCTGGCCCAAGAGGGCCATTAAATCAATGATTTTCAAACTTCTTACCTTAGCTCATTAAATAAAGCAAAAGTCCCAAGACATAACCCACACCACCCCTTCCTATTTCCTGATAAGTTAAAGAACATCATGATAAATATCTGAGAGGAACAAAATAACATTCCAGTTATAACTGCAGCA
The DNA here is from genome assembly GCF_040802235.1 of Manis javanica. Taxonomy (NCBI): domain Eukaryota; kingdom Metazoa; phylum Chordata; class Mammalia; order Pholidota; family Manidae; genus Manis; species Manis javanica. The sequence goes on along the minus strand of NC_133157.1, from coordinate 30,956,343 downwards.
ATTACCCCAAAATGTATTGAGAAGGATAAGAACTATAAATAATTTTACTAAGTGCTTTAATTAATTCAAGGATAGCAGTGAGTGAAAACCATGTCCAACTCATGGCAGTTCTGTTGATGCACTGATAATAAAACATCCTGCCCGAGCATCTCCGAAATTCCAACTCCCTGTGTCTGTACAGGGTTGCAAACTGGCCCTGCTGGCCAGCATTGTGTGTAGCAATCAGACTTCTTGTTAGGACACCAAGTTAGAATTCCTAATAAACTCTGGTGATATGCTCCTCTATTTGTAAATATCAAATCTTGATATCTTTTAATAACCCACTTATTATTTACTAAGTTCTCCTTGGTTAAAAATAAAAATGAGAAAAAGTAACACCTCTTAAGTACTTACTATTGTTCCAGGAGCTCCTCTAAGAGCATCTCATGCCTTAAGAATTGAGCATTCATGGTAATTCCCATTATTCATTGATAAGAAGAAAGTAACTGTATTTTGTGGTCAGTTTACAACCCGTCAGAGGACACCTAAATATTGCTTTAAGGTAATTTTGTGTGTTTCTGTCCTAATCCATATATGCTGATTTTGAAGCTTAACTCTTAAAGTCAGTTTCATTTCCCTTCAAGTTTTGAAGATTATTCTTTGTTGTTTCTAGATCCTAACCACAACATATAAAAAAACATTTTATAAATTATAAAGTGCTGCATCTGCATAAGGGTTTTAGAATGGAGTCTGGAACTAATACTCCCATCTCCATTTATGAGTAAGGAGACTGAGGCCCTTAGTGAACAGGCGAAAGAATCAGGGTGAGATTCTAGACTTCCAGCACTCTGCAGGGCTCTTCTTCCAAAATGAACTCATTCTACACTGTTCAGGGCCCATTTCCCACATATTACTGGAAGAGCCATTTCTCCTTCTCCCCACTATTCCTTAACAAATTACCCCAAAACTTACAGGTTTAAAGCAGCGAGCACGCATCTCAGTTGCCAAGGGCCAGGAATCCGGGAGTGGCTTAGCTGGGGCTTTGGCTCGTAGTGGCTCAGGAGACTGCAGGTGAGATGATGGCCAGGCCTCAGGCCCTTGAAGGCTTCGCTGGGTGACAGGACCTTGCGTGGCTGGGCTGGAGGCCTTGGGTTCTCACCACTCTGGGCCTCTCCACAGGGATGCTCGTGACACAGCTAATGATCAGAGACAGAGAGAGGGGAGGGAGGAAGGCTTGAATGCCACAATGAAGAGCCTGAACTCTATTTCACATAAAATGGGGAGCTGTTGATAATTGATGAGAACTGCTGAGACTCTGTTCCAAAGCCTTTTGGGGATTCCTCCTTGATGTCCAACTACTGGTTAATTTTCTGGGCTAAGACCATCTTATGTTGTCTAAAACTGCAGCTCGTAGCTGACAGAAACTCAAGAACAATAAAATTTAGTAGCAAGAATCCTGCGAACATCCTGTAGTGGCACCTAAACACCATAAAAAGGGAGGCAGGGAAAAACATAGCAAGTGTCTCATCAGGATAATATTCCAGGGGGAGAAGAAAGCATTAATTTAAAAATTTTAACTTTATTAAATTTATCATCACAGATTCTATGACTTTAGATTTAGAAAGGAACTTTGAAATTACTGAGATCAAGGTAAGCCAATGACACCCAGATCTACACTTCTGGCTTCACCCCCTCCTCTTCAGGCCTATTTATCAGGCTGTCTGCTGGACATGTCAGCCGGCTGAACTACGGATGTCATTTCAACATGTCAGAAATTCAATTCTTCACTTTTTCCACCTTCTGCTTTGGATGTTTTACTTAATTAAATGATCATCTGCCCAGTCACCCAAAGAAGGAGCCAGTAGGCCATCCTCTGTTGAACAGAAAGCTACATTCAACTGGGCACCATGTACTGATTCTAAATCTGAAGCACCTCTAGTTCCCTCCCCACCCTCATGCTCTTAAATTGATTGCTTTTCCTACCTGCAGGCCTCCTCAAATCTGCCCTCCCTCTCCTGCCTTTAAGGAATGCGTTACCTTGCCGGCAACATTCTTCTCTCTTGCTTGACTGGAAAACTCTTACAGCTTTCTCAGGACCCAGTTCAAATGTCACCTCCTTTTTGTGGAATTAATAATCTCTCCTTCATCTGGACTCCCCACACATCATTACCAACTTCTAACATGGCTGTTGACATGCCCATCACTTCAACAAAACAATGGCCTGTAAAGACTAAGTGACTTACTCAGGTTCAAGTTCACTCAGTTCATCTACAGCAGAGCAGAGCCAGGACTAGAAGATAGTCTAGAAACAGGGCTCTTGCCCAAGACTCCCAATGATAAAGTGTTTCTGCTGTTCCGGCCGTGGAGAAGTGTCTGTGAGGCTAACTCCATGGTTATCTTTGAGGTTAGAGCTGTCTCCCCAAAAATGTATCCTGCACTGGGGGCGGCAGTCAGTGGGCCGAGCAGCCTGTGCACTGAGAGGCGGGGATGTTCAGGCCTTGCTTGCAGGACGGCCCATGGAGAGAAGTGCCACTCTGATTTGTGAGTCACTCATTTCCACTCCACAAAGGCCTTGTCAAATAGTTGCCTGGGGGCTTTCATCTTCATCTCTCTTACTCCTGGGACCAAGAGTCAAATTTGGTTTCTGCTCACTTGTTTGAATTTTAGGGGCTCTCCTGGTAACCCCAGCTGCAGAATGTTTAGCAAGAGGCTTCTTTTGAAAGTTTAAGGTGGAATTCTCTGAGCTGGGCTAGTGCTTCTCCTGACAAGTGTGTAATTGATGGAAAACCTCTCACAGGAGGCTTCCTATCCCAAGTCTCACTGAAGGGCACTTTCAGAGATGGGAAATGGTCCTAGAGGCCTTTTACAATGGGCTAAACCAGCCTAAAACCGTCACCTTTTCCCTCCTGAGTGGCCATTCACTGTTTCTGTCTGTCTGGCAGCTGGAGAAGAATGTGAGGAGACAGACAGAAAGGAAATACATATGGGACAAAATGCAGTGAAGCAGAGCCTTGGGAGAACACTGGGACGGGTGGGTGGGTGCTAGGGACTGGGGCAGGCTGAGCCTCTGGCATTTGGTTTGGCCCTCCAAGTATCCTGTCGTTCTTGGGGTTTTCTGCCTTGATTCCTGTGGTCACCACCGTACCTGGCCCTTCCCCACTGGCCCACAGAGAACACAAACCCTTAAACACGATTGAAATGGGCTAATATTTTCCAAAGGGGCATCACTAACACGCTAGAGAAAATGAACATAGAAAACATCAACAGCACTGAAAACAATCCATTTTGTTTCCTGGCACCTGGGAGATGGTAAGGAAGGATCCTGTTGTTCAAATCAAATCATAGCAGGAAGGAGACAGTCAGGAGCTAATGGAAAGCTCACCGAAGGCAGTGGAGGTAAGGCTAGGTAGCAATGTAAAGATACAAAAAAATACTTAGGAGTAAGAATAAACAGAATTTGCAGTATTAGGTATTAGATATGGGGTAGAAGGTTGACTCTTTTTTTTCTTGTTTAATATGATTCCCTTGAACTCAAGTTGGAATTCTCTATACCATTTGCATATTGGAAATGATATTGCTACAAAAAAATTTGAAAGAGAGGAAGCACAGAGAGCTACAAGGGACAGGTGAAGACTTTTGCTATTAATGAATATATACATATGGCATGTCTTATTTAAGAAAATTAATTTATGAAGGTATAATTTACGTGTAATAACCTGCCCATATTTTAAGTGTATAGTTGATTGAGTTTTGACAAATGTAGACACCCATACAACGATTACCTCAATCAATGTATAGAACATTTCCAGCCCCTCAAAATATTCCCTTGAGACCCTGCTCAGTCAATAGCTCCACCCTCATCCCTAGACGACCATTGATTGCCTTCTGTCACTAAAAATTCACTGTGCGTGTTCCTAGAATTTCATAGTAATGGAACCATACCACATATAATCTTTTGTGTCTGGCCTTATTTCATTCAGCATTCTGTTGTTGAGATATATCCCCGTGTATCAGTAGTTCATTTCATTTTATTGCTGAATAATATTCTATTGTTTGGATATACCACAATTCGTTTATCCAGTCACCTACTGGGGGACATTTGGGTTGTTTCAGGTTTTTAGTTATTACAAATAAAGCTGCTCTAAACATTTGTGTACAGGTCTTTTGATGGGCATATATTTCCATTTTCTTGGGGAAATACCTAAAAGCAGACTTGCTAGGTCATCTGGTAAGCACTTGTACATTTAACTTTATAAGAATTTGGCAGCTCATTTCTTAGCCAAAAGAACTCTTCTTATCATTATTTACCGTAATTTAAAGATGAAGGAAAAACAAATGTAACCCAATCCTACTTGAATGATCCTAAAATTTTAATTAGTGGAACCTGAATTAATGAGATTAAGCCATTGTAGAATGGTTTCTATATTCAAAAAAAGTTTGCATTTTTAATTCATATGAAAATAGGGCCTCCAAAAGATATATACACCAAGTGGGGAGAAATCTATGAATTTTGTATATTTCCCCCAGAAAAGAATAGTAATGCCTTGTTATTTTATCAATGGGATTCAATTATATGTGAAGTGCTCTATAAATACACATAGGATATTATTTTTTTATACTAATAGAAGCTGCTGGGGATTTGTAGCATTGTTTTGCTTATACAGCCATGTGGATCCAGTATATGCCATGATATAATCGTTCTGAGTTGACTCAGCCAGAAAGCTGGGACACATATGTTGCCAGGTAAGCCAGCAACTTGGAAAATTATAGCTCCACTATTCTTAAGGGTTCCCCTGTGAGTGGAAGCCTTAACGTTGTCCCTAGGGGCCTAACATCTCACAGTGCAGCCTAATCATTGGCTCAGACATTTCTTTAGAAGCTGATTGACAGCTGCTGCCAATCTAGATAATCACCAGAGAGCCCCAATTAAAGCTCTGACCATCGATCTCACTGCCAGGACTTGGGACTTCAATATAAATCCACAAGTGGAAAGAAATCACCTCCTGAGAAAAAAAAAAGCATCATTTTTGTAGTATGCACTATATTATACAGCTATATTATGCATTATTTATAATTCATAGATGCATTTTTAACTCATCTTCTTAAATGTTGCATTGTTTGTCTAATAAGGTTGGTATTCAGAACCTTTCTTTTTCGATTTTTCACTTTAGAAAGGGACACAGTAAATCTGGAAGAAAACATAAATGAAAGAGTATTTTTAGCATTGACAAAAATAGGAACTATTTGAAAGTAATTTGTACTATTGTCATTGCTGGGGCCTTCATTAACCACCTAAGGAGGAAGCGCCCAATTTTTTCACTAATCCTCCAGATGAGGCCAAGTTTAAAACACACACACTCTCTATAGGAATCATGTGAAGATATTAAAACTTGGCCAGAAAGGTGACAAGGTATCTAGATAATTGAGACAACCTGGAAGTCGGATGGCCTGTCCAATCGCTATGAACTAATGGTGGGTAATCAAACCCAGCAGGTCCACACAGATACTGGCAAATGCCAAACAGCTTCCTATATGCACAGATTTCAGCTTAATTAGTCACAGAGGAGGAATAGGCATGTTTAAAGTAATCCAAGAAATCATTATTGTTCAAGTGGCTTACATACAGACATAAAAATTGTTGCCCTCTTACAGTTCCTACCTACAATGGAGGACAATGAGACAGTCAACTGACCTTTACATAAAGAACTGTCCAGAGGGTGAATTCTCTCTGTCATTTCTCTGTTTGGTTATATCACAGGCTTATTTCTCAGTAGCTCTGTTTTACCCACCAGATGATAAATGTATGGTCATGCCAACTCAAGAGTGGCTACTGACAAGAAATATAAGTGAACTTTTAAAGTGTTTGGATAGTTTTTATAGATGAAGAGCCACAAGAGCTGCTGGGAAAGGGTGCTGTGCCCCTGACTACTAAGGCAGGGCCTTCCATAGCTGTCTCTGGTGTCTTCACTGGCAACTAGAACTGGATTGACAAGTTGGGGATTTCCTATTGCCCCAGAATTGCAACTAGGGCTCTGAGTAGTGAGCAAAAGGCACTTAGTGGTGTTAGTGTCCCACTTTCTAAGTCCTAATCTCCCCCAGGAGGTTCCAGTTCCAGCCATAACCACATGGGCTTATTGAGAGCGCTAACTCCAGAATGAGCCCTTCCATCCACCCCCATTCACTACCCACACCCCAACTTTGGAGGAGAGGAGAAAAGGACCTGGAGGTGAGAGAGCATCAGCTTGTTGGGTAGAGCTGCATTTGCTGAGAGAACTGCTTCCCTGAGTAAGGATAAGGAGGTTCTTCCTGCCCTCAGGCTGTCTGGAAGTGATGCACTTTCCCTCTCTGATAATTGACACAGGAGGCACCTACAGGAAGAGGAACTGCATTTCATTTCTTTATCACTGTTCAGGCTGTGCAAGATGAATGAGAAAAAGAGAGGACAGTCTTCCCATCTGTGTCGGTGTGCCCTGGGGTATGGCCCTGATTGCCCCCACAGAGTGGGCAAAGGAGCGCCTGCATCAGAGGGACATGGTAGGAGAGCCACTGACTGGGGCTCATCTGGAATCGCCTCTCAGATCTTTCAATGGATCTTTAATGTACAAGGGTGCTGCTTGGGCATGAGTTCCTCATTAGCTGACCTGCTGGAGTCACCACTGTCCTCATCAAGGCCATAGAAACTGAGATAGAATAGCAACCAGCCAGCCCAGAAGGCCACAGTTGCACCCACTTAAGTAAGGAGACATCTGTCCAGGCCTTCTGCGTCCTCCTGGCCTGTACCAAAAGCTCAGCCCCCAGAGAATGGCAGGGAAGGCAGTGTTGGAAACATACTCAGCCTCCCTCCAACCTGTCCCCAGCACTCAGGGCCAAGGAGCTGGCCAGTGTAAGGTCTCATTCCTTCTCCGTCCCTGGATAAAAATCTAGGCAAGTCCTTCAACCTTTCCAGGTACTCTCAGTTAACAATAAGTCCTGACATTTTCACAAAGTCCTTTCAGTAAATAAAATGACCAGTCACAACATCATAGTCAAAATACTACTTTATTCAAAGTTAAAACTTCCCACTCCCTGGCCTGCCTCAGGCTTGGAGACCTGTGGGGGGTCAGCTTCTTTCCTATTTTTTTCTTATCTTGCTCTTCTACTTCTCACCTTCTCAGTGGGCTGATAAAACAGGGAAGTGGAGAGAGAGGTAAGGGACAGGAAAGATGTCCCCTGACTGGTGTAGATGCACTCCGGCCCTGGTGCCCTTTGGGCAGGGTGGGTCCCACTGCTGATTCTGTCTTTCACGAGTGACTCAGAGACATCACCTCTGCAGCCTCTGACTGTTGGCTCTTCTATGTGAGTGAAGCCTACTTCAGCCCCTGAGTATCTGGAGGGCCTTCCTATTGTCCTTCCAGGCTGTCTTCCCTGGGGAATCCAAGATGACCTCTGGCCAACTCCTCGCTCTCTCCATAACATGGCCATATCTGGTCCCTGACATTCCCTCATTCACCCAGTGCCCTACTGTTCATGGAATTGTTTCACTGCTCAGGAAGCTTGCTCTCAGCACTTTCACCATTCTGTTGCTAGTCCCCTTCAGCAGGGTCTTGCCTGTGGATTCTTGTCAGGCTCATTTGAAGAATTTTGTCTGATAGAGACGCAAATGATTTTTGTCTGATAAAAGAGATCACCTCAATGGGTTATGATTTACAGTCCTGCTGGAATACTGACAGGTTTTGTATTTAAGCCAGCAATCTTATTCTAACATTGCTATAAATACTTAGCTTCTCAAATGCTCTTTGGAGTGGTTTTAACATCTTAGTTGTTCCCTCATTAATTAATGAGTTGAATAAAAGCTTTGACTTGTGTTCATCTTATATTTGAAAGTCCACCTTTTTGAAAAGTATTCCATAACAAGATTAAAGTACAACATTCTCTGCTAACAAGTTCTACTACTGCTAATATTTGATGATAGTACTATTTTACACATCTACAGTAATTTATAATATACAACCTCATTTCTACAATGAGAATCCTTTTGAGGACAGAGACTATGGCTGCTTTGTGCACTGTTGTATCCTTTCTGCCTGGCTTAGAGTCTAGGACAAAATAGGAGTTCAAAACATTTTTGCTATGAATCTCATTTGGTGTTCATATAACCCTGCAAGGTAGGTAGAGAGAGCATCTTTCTTCATTTCACAAATGAAATGTGTTGGTTAGCTTGCCCAATGTCACAAAGGTAGTGAGTTAAGAAATTCGGGACTCAACCAGGCCTCCTTATCTAGGGCAGTGCCCTTTTGAGGATACCACAATTGTCTCTCATTTTATAAACATGTACTTAATACTTGCATAAAAATTAGAAATACTACCTGGCTAAAAGCTTCCGTAAGTGACTGCTTCTTGTTAGGATGCTTCTAAAAAAATTTCAACATAATTCAATAAATAAAACTTCGTAATTCATGCTCCTAAGCATGAAGTTATCTAAGATCATGGCAATAATGTCTAAAGAAGCAATTAAATAAACTTGCAGGAGATGATTTGTTATTGAAACACTGGAACCATTTTTGCCCCAAAACTGCAACGTGTCTTGGTTTAGGAAACATCTAAATGTATGGAACCTTTGTTTTCCATGCAAGTCACAATTAACACTGGAAAATCAGAAGCTGGTTCCAGTCTGCAGCTGGGATTTTCTTTAGTCAATATTTTTATTTCCTTGGATGCCAATTGATCCCCTCTCCCCACTGCAAAAAAATTAATAAAAATAAAATCAAACAAAACAGAGAAGTAGTTGGTCCCCTTAAAATATGCTTGAGTACTCATTTCTTCCCATCACCACCGCCAGTACCTTACTATAAACCATTAGCCATTTTAACCTAAATTTCTGCAGAAATCTCCTAGCTGATCTCCCTGCACCTGTTCTTATGCTTCTCTTACATCAACATGGCAAGTAAAGTGATTTTTTAAAAGACACATTCTGATCTCGTTTCACTCTTCCTTAAATCCTCTCTGTGGCCTCCCACAGCCCTTAGGAAAACCTGATTCCTTTGTGTGGGCTAGAAGCCCCACATGACTTGGCCTCTCCTAACTCTCTCCTCCTTACTCTCATCCTTGCTCACCCTGGGCCTTTCCCTCTCAGAGCCTTTGCATGTGCTAATCCCTCTTCCTAAAGTTCTACCTTTGCCCTCACCTCGCTGACTCTTGCCGCTTCATCTGGTCTCAGATGTAGGGTCACTTTCTTGGAAAAGACTCCCAGGTTCCTCCAGGCTCTGCATCATGCTTCGACTGCCTTTTTCAGCATCTGTCTCCCCACCAGACTCTAGTTTCTTGAGGCCAGACTGGATGTCTATGTTGCCTGCAGCCCTATGTTCAAGGCCTAGCACAATGCCTGATACATATTGTATTTCACTGGTTCTAAGATGCACAGTTTTTCACTTTTTAGTATCTCTGAAATCAGGATGCAACTTTCAATCGATAGTATGTGATAGTTTACTTGGCAGCATTTTTCTTTCCTAGTGTGAGTGAAACAATTGTGTGTCATACAACCAAAATTGTCTCATGTTTTAAGAAATTTGGTGGTTGCCACATGAATGACTACCTGTAACAAAAAGCCTGAGGTTACTTGGTTTGTCAGAGTACAGAAATTCTACTACTATGGGTGGCTAGATTCTGAAAGGCTGTTTGCAAGTAGCAAAGCCAGATAGCCAACTGCTGTTTCTGCTGTAGATAGTGGGCAGCATCAGTGCATTTCTGCTTGAGTATTAGCCAGATGTTGTGTATGTTGGAATTTCATCAGGAGAGGAGCATTGTATCTGGGATAACTCATGCAAGCTCCTTCCTACTGCTCTGTGTCTGCTGATTTAACTTCTGTCAACATAATTTCATATCCCAACCATAGCTGTCAGCACCTCCTCTGCCAAAGCTGATGTCATATCAGCTGCCGCAGTTCAGATCAGCTGTCCCCATCACTGTCCTTATACTCCAAATAGATGCTTCTCTCAGCTAGCTGAACAGAGAAGCCCTTTAATGCTCACAAGACCTGTCATACATTCAGATGCCTCTGTTGGGAGCCTGGCCGAAGCCCCCAGAGAGAAGCAGGGATCTATAGAGTGCTTGATCACTCATCATATTCCTGCCTTGACCATTGCTTCAGATCCCTAAGGCCACCAGAATGGTCAAATCACTTTTTCTTGGAATCCAAGGATAACTCTGAAGCAATTTTGAGAAGCAGCTATATATAGGGCCTGAGAACTTCCACTTTCATTGTTACATAAAATATTAATCTGTTTTTCCCCATCCTTGAGGGCCGGCTTTTCCTTTGGTGAAGGTTGTTCCACCCTGATCATCTATTGAGAAAATACTTTCCTTATCCATGGACATGTATCCACTGTAGCACAAGAGGACATAAGTAGAACAGATTTGTTCCACTGATGGTGGCCCTGATAAGCTGCATCCATGATGGACGAGGCTGCAGCTTCTGGTCTTCTCCCACCGTTATCCCTGCCTGGGGCTTCACAAAATAGCTGGGTCGAATCCCACTGACAGAATCTTTTAGTCACTTCCAATTCTGCCAAGGAAATATAGACACAGCTTTCAGCTTCTAAATTAACTTCGATTCCCTCCAGATCTTGGTCCCTTTTAGGTCACAAAGCATCTTAAAACTGAATTGAACACTTCAAAAGAAAAGAAAGAAAAAAGGAAACAGATAAGGGAGAAGTAGTTGAAGCAAATATGATAAAGAATTAAGACCCATGTCAAATAAAGAGCTTATTCAAAATGTAAGAAAAATTAAGATCCCGATAAATAATTGAAATCTGCCCAAACTTCCCAAACCTGAATAGAAGCAAGGACAAAACTACCCAGTTAGAGGGGGCCGCTGAACTGCGGTTGACAGAAGGCTCTTCTCTTCCCCCAAGTACAATAAATAGTGACCTTGGGAGGCTGGACTGAGGCAGGAGTCATGTATGGCTTTGAATCCAATAAGCCAGAGAGGAACATCTGATGAGGTTGCCCCAACTGAGGGATCCAGAGAAGATGTTAAAAGCTAAAATATTGAGAAGATGGTGGTGGAAAAGATATTGCTGTGCATACAGACATTAAGCTCCCCTAAGAAATCAACTGAAATTATTCTAATGAAAATTTTAAAATAGGGGCAAGTAACATCACTTGCTATACTAGAGAAGATCTCAACCACATCAGAAATTTTGAGGAGTTTCTGGTCTTCAGATGGAACAACTGGGCATCTGATTGGAGGAAATCTCCAAGGTGAAGGGCACCCCTTGTTCCTGATGGGTGCAGGCTGGAGGCCAGACTAGGCCATGAGGGAGCAGGGATCTCTTCACTTGAAAACTCTTTTGCTACCATAGGAAAATCTTTGGCAATCAGCCTGTGCTGGCAGTCCAGGGGAAACCTGTCACACTGAGCAGAAAGCCCAAGAAAGCACGGTTTACTTCTGTGCAGACAGAAATATAGGAAAGCTGTCAGACACAGATGCTCCACCTGTGTGGAATGGAGGTAAGCCAGACAGAGATTTGGGTGCAGAATATTTTGTCAACATAAAGTTCCCCTGGCACAAGACCTCTCCTGATAACATAGACACACCCCTAAACTAGGATTTCATGGCCAGCCAGCCAGCCAGCCAGCCCAGTGAAGACTTAGAGATTGAATCCCCCCATATAAGACCTAAGGAAGAATTCACCCACCTTAATTTTGGGGCAAATACAGGACAAAATATTCAGAGATTAATAAACACACACATACACACATACCATGGAGGGTCTGCAACATTGAAGATAAATGTAGCACTCAGAGATAGAGAAAGGCTGTTCATTTCATTCAGGCCATAGAACTAATTTTCAGAGTCTACTTTTTACCTTTGAGCTAAAAAGAGCAAAGATTCTAAGAAACAAGAGATCTAAGATGAGATGGTAAGACAATATATTAATAAGTAATGAGGTAGGTAATTAATATATGTAAAGGCAACACTACAGAATAATTTGATAATTGGCAAAGGCAGTAAAGGACAGAACTAACTTTACAGAAAATCTGTAATGTGGAGGATAAACCTGAGGCAATATTTCAGAATACAGAGGGAAAAGACACAGAGATGAAAGTGATAAAAGAGACGTAAATGGAGGAGTCAGAAAACAAAGACTCAGCATGTGGGTCTGCTGCTTACTAGCTCAGTGTTTCTCCAACTATAAAATGGGGTGATAATAATACTACTGCATAGGCACGGAAGGATTGAGAGAGATAATGACTGTAAAGTACCTAGCATTTAGGAAGCATCATAAAAACGGTAGTTTCTGTTATTATTATTATTACTACTACTATTACTACTATTCTTGTTATTAAATAAATGAACACAGGGACTCATAAAGAAAAAAATCAGTACCACTCACCGTGGTCTATGTCCCAGGACTATCAACTTGATTTTGTCTCTAAATAAATATTTTTTTCCCAAGAAGGGCTCATGGCTTCTACATTACCTGAATTTTTTTTAAAGCTTATCTGTTTGCTACCTTCATACATGAATTATAATTCCATATACACATTCCAGTCTTAAAACACTGAATGTTACAATGGAGAAATGAGAGGCCAGCTTGATTTTTTTTACATGGAACACTTTATATAGAATAAAAATTACAGCTACAACACTCTATCTTTGCAGTTCTGTAACTCAAGATATGCCTCAAGGTTTTTTGTTCAGAGTCTTTTTATTTTTATTTTCTTGCTGGTATGAGTGCTCAGTTGATTTGCAGGTTCAGCTCTTAGTTTATTATAGGGAAGTTTTCTACTAGGATATCTTGCAATGTATTTATGTCTCATGTATCTGTTCTCTTTTCCAGAAACGCTGATATGTTTATGTGCGTTGGTCTTTATCTTCCATGTCCATAATTTTTTTTCTGTTTATAAACATTTTCTCATTTTCCTTAATTTACTCATGCTCCAGATTTGGGTTATTGCAGCTTCTAAAGTGACTCCCCTTTCCTAGGAATTTCATTATTGTGTTGTTTCTTTCCTAAACATTGCAAGCTTACTTCTCCTTTGGCCATTATAGGCTCTCTTCCTTGAACTCTTTATCTTTCTGTCTTACCTTCCTTTTCAAAGGGACCATGTCCTTCTTAATTTCTCTGAAGGTTGAGAAAGTATTTATCTGCAATTTTTTCTATATTCTGGAGTAATTTTCTCTCATCCCTTGGGATAATTCTGTGTCAGGTGTGAACTCCTTATCTGGTTTTCACTTCCTAACTTTCCTCCTTCTTTTCTTTCTCATGATGTCTACATATAGGACTGGTAGTGGGTCTTACTTGTTCACCTGTCCGTTGAGAAAGAGGCCATTCTACTTGACTGCTATTTGCTCAGGAGTGGTGTGCATGGTTGGGGCAGAGTAGTGATCTGGGGCAGCTAACAGCTTTGGTCCAGACACATCATTTCAGAAGATATCCAGAGAGAAACTTTTTCTTAATTTTTATTGTTTACTCAGGTCAGCTGAGTGAATCACCCATCCTAGGAGATAGGCCTGGCTCACAGCAAATCCCTAACTCACAACTGATGTCCCTCTCACTTACTTTTAGAGAAATCTGGAATGGGCTGAGGTCTGGGGGGTTACATACCACCTCTCAGCATTCTTCCTCAGATTGATCCCAAATTCACTGATCTGGCAGATGATTTCTTTAACCTATGGGTTGGAAGCTGTAGCTCTAACTATATTTGTTGGAGATGCAGTTTTCTTCTCTATTTATGTTCTTTGGACTCTCTTAATAGATGAAAAGCCGAGGACTATAGTAAAGGTTTTTTACCTAAAACCTAAGACAGTCTTTTTAGAATAAAAATCTGATGATGTTATCCCCTCATTCTGCTGCTCTGCTCTGATCTCTCCTTATCCACATCTTCAGCTCCTTCTTGCACTTCTTTCTCCTTCACTCTTTGGCTTCAGGTAAGGTTCACTTGCTCTCCCTCTGAGCTCTGTCCTCTTGTACCTTTTGTTCCCTTTGCCTGGAATGCTCTCTCTCCTTCCCTGCCTTTGCTTGGCCAACTTCTCTTATATCCCAGGCTCAGTTTAAACATCACTTGTAAGCACCTTCTGAGCACCCTAAGTTTATATCTACAACATGTTCCTGCACTTGCTATGTCCAACCTCCCTGCACATCTGGTTGGCAGGTCCCACAATAACATCTTGACTTCTCTTAATGTTGTAGAAATGTGGTTTGGACAATAATAAATTCAAATTTTAAACTGTTGTTTTCAAATGAATATTCTCTAATTTAGACTGGATATATTGTGGCAAAGTACAAACACATCGTGAATAGATTTGGAAGTATTTCGTGTGTGTGCCTGTTACAGATACATCTGTATCATAAAGTTCAACAGGGCATAGATCAATGTCTGGCACATGGAAGTGCAATGAATGTTCTCTTAAACTAATGAATGACTTAGGGTATCCTGGCAAACAGATGATGTGCAATAAATGTTTTCTTAAACAAATGAACGAGGTTTAGATCCCTACCCAACACAAATAAAGGTCATTCAGAGACAGGAAGTTCTATTGGGTAGAAAAGAGAGCTGTTCCTCAAGATACATCAAGGCACTGATTCAAGTTTTTCTGTCAGCTTGCCTCACGTTGTTTTCGTACTTCCTCCTCATAGGTAACCACTTTGTAAACCTAGATACAAAATGGAAGGCCGGCGGACTCCCCGCTAACAAACAAGCTGTGTAAGGCATCCTCAGCATTTCCTCAGGCTGTCAGAGGGCTTAGACCAAGTGTTCTCACATGTTGCCTAAGCTCTTCTCAGACACATTTGCTCCAAGCTTTTATCAGCTGCCAGGAAAGCAGCGGCTGTGAGCTCCAAACCTAATAGGTATGTGGGGCTGTCGGCATGTGCGATTCTGATGGGCCAGGGAGAAGTTGTGCTGGGGGCATCTGTGTCAGGTGACCTTCTCTCTGACCAGCAGGGGTTTGCGTAAGTGCCAGGCTCCTGCTTAATTGGGAGATTGCCATCACAGGTGCTCAGCCTGGGGACTTTGTCTAAGCAGTGCCTGACTTCCCAGCCACACGTGGCTCTCTGTGCTCTGTCATTCAGACTACCATTGGGATTCCAAGGGTAGCATTAGCCGGCACTGCCTGCAATCCATGGGATGCACTAGATTGATTCTAATGTATGTTACTATTAAAATGTGGCTTACTGGGATACTGAATTTGTTTTACCTGGTTATAGAAGACTAAGGATTTATTACCTCCCTTGCTCCTTTCAGCCTTTTATCATATTGAAAGTTAAATATGTTATGCTCAGGGAAGTTTGTCATTGTTTTAATAACTCTCAGCTTGGGGCTGGGTCTCAATTTTTGCATGAAGTGCCTTTTTTCAAAGAATTGCTTTTTAAATGTGAAAACTACTCTTTAGCTTTAATCTGCCTTACAATGATATTACCATTTTGTCTTGTAGATTTTATTAACTTTCATTTGGGTGGTTTTAGGACTTTTCATAGGGTTGAGATTTCATTTCATTACTTGGACTATGGTGTGTAATTTGAGTATATCTGGCTTCCAAGCAATGGCCCCCCACCCCTACCTCTTTCAGAAGTGCAGACATTGAGGTAAATAAAGGTGCTAAGAGACCTGCTCAGATTCTCACAGCCAGTTGTAGGGTTGGGATGAGGAAATTCAGGTTTCCTAACCCTTAGTTCAAAGGTCTTTCCATTTCAGCTGCTTATCTTTTTAAGATATTTCTACCAACTGCACTTAAAATCTTACTCTAGAGTCACCACCACCACCATTGATGAAAATACATATGCCAACTTGTATGAAAAAGGCAAAGACAGTGAATTATAACTACAGTCAATGTGATTTTGTCAGTTCCTCACCCTAGTCCCAAGGAATACTAATACTCATGTGAAACAGCTGATCAATGGTTAATTAGAATTAAGTGCTTCTATACATCAGGTACAACAATGGCCCAAATGTGGAAGCCCTTGGTTCTCTTGATAGGTCCTAGGAGACAGGAAGTGTGACATCCTGAGAAGTATAGCAATAATGTTGGTAAACTAGATTTAACAGTGGATATTTGCATGGAGGTGGGGGTGGGGGGCCATTGCTTGGAAGTCAGATATACTCAAATTACACACCACAGGCTAAGAACAGTAGAAAAAAGTCTGATGTTCTCTCATTAACACTGACAGTTTACTGAATTTAGTATGCCCTTATATTTTTGTTAACAATAATAATAATAATAACATTTTTCATGGCGTCTTAGTTTGCAGAGCTCTTTCACATTTACAAACTCATTTAATTGCCACAATAAGTATTTTAGATGAGTTTCTTCCTTTTCAAAAGATGACACTGAGACTCTAAATCTCCTAGCACATTACTGGGAGAAATTAGATTTCAACCCAGCTTCTTTCTATCCAAAATCTCATGATCTTTTCATTGTCATTTCTTTCTTCCTCCCTCCTTCAACCCACATTCATGGGGCACTTTTTATGTGCCAGAGACTGTAGTAGGAAATGAATCCATCAAAAGTGCAAAATTGGTTCAACACAAGGAAAATTATTAGCCTAATCTGTCACTCCAATAGACAAAGCAGTAAAAATTAGGTTTTGTGGCTACATTAGAGCAATAAGAAACAGCCCTCTTTGGATTAGCTGGTCCATGTTCACATTTCACAGATGAGGGAAATCTGGCACCAAGGTGGGAAATGGCTCAAACTCTAGTGAGACAGCGGCAGCTGTAAACTGAGTAGCTTAGGTATTCCTAGCAGACCACAGTACTTCTCAGGAGACACACAAAACTATGTACTTGGTAAAAATCTTTGTGCATTTCTGAAGAGTAGACATTGGTACACACACAGACATACACACAAATAAAATTAACATATACGAGCCAGTTAATTTAGTCTCAATGGGGAAACCACAGAGAGGCATGTTCCCTGAAAGACTAGGATATTAAGAGTTTTTAATATAGATTACAGATGCTCTATAATTAGAGATGCTCACAAAAGAAATTCACATAGAGAAGGAAAAGGGAAAAATATCACCTTCTAAAAATCCAAGGGAATTCACCCAAAATCTAAGTCGGGCAAACAAAGTGACAGAATGTCAAGTAGATGCATAACAGCCAATTCTTGAGAACCTGAGATAAATAGCCAGAAAGCATCATAAAAAAAGAAAGCTGATCTATAATAGCAACACACAACATTAAACATTTTATGTACTAATTCAACAAATGTTTATTGAGAGCCTACTACATTCCTAACAATGTTTGGGGCTTGGGTTACAGCAGAGAACAAATACACAAAGATCCTGCCTACAGGGAGCTTTTGTTCTAATGGAGGAGACAAAGCATAAGTAAATTGTATCATTCCTTCAAAGCTATGTGCTATCGGTACAACTGGGAGCAGGGTAAAGGGAACCAGGACTACCTACAGGAGGTGAGCATGGGATTATACTTTTAAATAGCATAGTCAAGGCCACTGAGAAGGTAATATCTAACTCAAGACCTAAAGGAGGAGAGTGCGTTAGCTGTGCAAATATATGAGAGAATATTTGAGATAGAGGAATCAGACAGCATGCAGGTCATGAGGCAGCCTCTCTGTTGTTAGAGAAACAGCACCCCAAGGAGACCTACATAGCTGCTGAATTTATACTGAGGTGGGAGTGGGGGATAATCATCCAGAGTACTAAGGGCCCTTGTCTACTACTCCAGTACACAGGCCTTTACTAGAGGGAAATAGGAAGTGGGTATTTAGCAGAAGAGGGTCAGGATGCGACTTGAACATCACTTCAGTGACGGTGTTGAGGCATCCTTTATTTGATCACTGCCCTATCCTCTCCTACCCTGGCTCAAACCTCCATCATCTCCCATCCCAATACTGTAGATACTAGTGGTGGGGCCAAGGTAAGGGTAGTGGAGGTGGTAACAAGAGGAAAATTCTGTATATATATTTTAAAGGTAGAGTCAACAAGTTTTCCTGAGGTAAAACATGAGAAGAAAAGAACAACTCTAAGGATTTCTGTCTTGACTAACTGGAAGGAAAGTTAATAATTGACGTAATATGGGACAAGTGAGAATTACTAAAGAAAATCCTAAAGAAAACCCTGAAAGAAAATCCTAAAATCCCTCTAGGATGGAGGATTTTATCCAGAACTAGGACTTTGTCCTTCTTCTCCCCTGTATTCCTGGAGTCTGGAACAATGTCTGGCACATAACAGGTACTCAATATGTATCTGCTGAAAACAATCCATGAATGAATAAATACTAACGACTGGAATCTCCGTGGAGCTATAATTCAAACCAGCAGTTCTCAAACTGGCACGAAACAGAATCACCTTGTTAAAACACAGATTTTGGGCCTCATCCCCAGAGTTTCCGATTCAGTAGGTCTGGGATGGGAACCAAGAATTGGTATTCATAACACATTCCCGGGGGGGTGCAGACGCCGCTGGCTCGGGGACCACACTTTGAGGACTACTAGTTTGAACGCTGTGCTGCTGTGCTCTGACAGCGAGCACAGCCCTGCCAAGCCCGAGGCAAATCCAACTCCCGCCTGCCCGTGCGCTTTGTCATCTCGGCCCCTCCGGCAGCTCCCAGGGGCAGATGGCCCTGGCCGACCCAGACAGCTCTGGGCGCTCTCGCATTTCTGCTCCCTCGAACTCTCCCTTTTGGTCTGCAATACAGTCGTGTATTTTTCAGCGTAAAAATGATTTTTATCTGTTATCTCTTTTTGTTTGGAGCGGCCATTTTTGCCACTGAATCCCAACTGCCTCTCATCTCTTGGGGCTGTTTCCTTCTTTTAGTTCTGTCTCAACCCAAATGGGGACATAGCCCCCTTTACCTTGATTTCCTCCAAGCACTGCAAGCCCGCCGTGAAGCAGCGGTGCGGAGTAGAGTTTTACTGAAGATTCCAGTACAGCTCAGCAAGGTAACTTACAATTTAACGACACCACATCTCTGCTCCCAAGTTTCATAAGCCATTCCTATAGAGGCCAAACTGCTTTCCTTTTCTCTCCATGTGACTCTCATTCTTCAGTCTTTCTTAAGACTAATCTCAAAGTCCTTCCCACATTGCTATCCGGAGCAGTTTAACTTTTTCTCACCCAGGGCCATTCAGGCCATGCCCGGGGGGCTTCCCTTCCTACCAAAGTGATTTATTTTTTCCAACAAAGGTGAGTTTCCCATTTATGGGATTTCAGACCCATCTTTAAAATGAAACATTTCTCTCTATCATCACACACACACACACACACACACACACACACACACACACACACACACACACACACACACACACAGAGTTAGCTTTAATAAGCAGAAGACCATACTTCATTATGGTTCTAATTTGCAATTCTTTGTACATTTAGGTACTGAGGTTATTTTTAGTGCTTTTTGTTTCAATTCACATGTGTTTTCCAAGTAAATGTTCACTTTCCATCATCTTCTTTGATAGTTTGCCTTTTAATTTTGGTTATGCCAAAGTGTTTTCATTTTATGTAGTCAAATCCACCAGTCTTTGTTCTTTGTGACTTCTTCAGTCATTTGTAATCTCCCTTGTTTTCCCTTCAACTCTGGAATTTTTTATGTTTTGTTTTTGTTTTTGTTTTGTTTTTATGTTTGTATTTGACTTCTCTTCTATATTAGACCATTTATTACACTTGGAAAAACTCACCTTTGATATGAAATAGAGTCTAAGTGAATTTTTTCTCCCAACTGCTAATCAGTCCTCTTTATATCCCTGTTGCCTAGCATGGCTGTGACACGGTATGTGTTCTCACTAAGTGTTTTTACAATCAATGCACTCATCTCCATACTTTGCGGCAAATAATCCTCCCTTCCCCCACTGAACCTTGTTTTATTTGGGGATTGATAAGCACAGTATTCACTATCCTGCCAGCCACCACCACTGCCTACCATATATATATATATATATATATATACACTTTTGGGAAAAGCAAGTTCCTCTGGGGAATGTTCAGTCCTTCAGTAGTGTTCAGTAGTGAATCTGCAACCCATCAGAGGGTGTCAGAAAAGATTTAAGCATTATCCAAGAGGGCAAGGCCCAAGGTTTTGAGTCTGACAGCAGAGGCATGAGAATTGGAATGGAAGAGATACAACTACCTCTGTGTGCAGCTGGTCTGTTTCATATATATGTATATATATATGAGAGAAACAGAGTCAGAGGCAGAGAGACAGAATGATAAAGCAAATGCAGTAAAATGTAAACAATGAGTGAATCTGGGGATGTGGAATATACAGAAGGTTCTTGGACTATTCTTTTAAAACTGGTATAGAAAAAGAAATGCAAATGGCTCTTCAGTTTATGAAAGATGCACAATATAACTTGCAATGAGGGAAAAATAAAAGGATATTGAGATACCATTTCAAAACTTTGACTATTGGCAAGATTTAAGAAACATTGTCATGCATTGCTAGCGGGAATATCTCTTTAGAGGGGAATTTGTCAAGATCTATAAAATTCATCTATGCATTTACCCTTGGACCCAGCTGTCTCAATTCTAGGAATCTAACCCAAAGACACACTACCAAAAATAAAGATAGATGTATAAGCCTTCTCATTGCAGCATAATCTGTTATTTTGCCCAATTATTGACTGAACAAACTATAATACATTTACACAATTGCGACCCAAAAAGGAATGAATGTTTATGTGTATATTACATGTATATCTCTAACAATATATATGTATATCCCTAAATGTACATACTCTTTGTCTTAGCCATTCTATTTCTAGGAATTTATCCCATGTGAATAGTTAAAAATATATTAAAATTTGACTACATAAATATTTATTCTAGTATATTGATCATATTAAACAATTATAAATAATCTAAATGTTCAGCAATATAAGATTAGTTAAGTGGATACACTGAATACAGAATAATTAGAGAAATCCCTTCTCTGAGAAGGCCTCCCTAATGTCTCACATTAACACAGCTACTTGTGAATACCTCCCCATTACACTCATCACCTTATGCCTTGCTTTTGAAGAATTTGTGTATGGATATATTTCTTCTCTAGACTATAGGTTCCTGGATCTGGGGAATTGTGTGTTGCTCATCTCTGTATTGAGTCTACCCTGACTCTTACCTTTGCCCCTTAAGACTGGCTTCTACCTTACAAACACTAGGCCAAAATAGCAGATAGGTTTCATTTGCAGCGTTAGTCCCAATCATTTAATAATGGCTTCCTGGAGGGCTGTGTTGAGAATGATTCTGAGGCTGCATGCAGGACTAGTTAGAAACAGTGTTACAATCAGTTCTATCTGTCACATACATTGGAGAAGAGAATAGAGGCCCATATGTCATGCTTTGCATAGGAGACTACACATTGGTCACACTTATCTTGCATTGACTCATCTTGTAACCCCTGGTCATGTTTAAAAAAGACACACTCACAAATAACCACAGTATATAGCAGATTATGTTAAAAGCATTTAGGAAAAAAATATAACATGCTGCAGTTTTAATGCCAAAGGAAAGGACCTAACAACTAGCTTGGGAAACCAGAATCAGTTTTATGGAGAATGTAGTTTGAGTCAGGCCATGAAAGATGGAAAAAATGCTAAAATCTGAACAAGAAGATTGGAAAGAAGGGCATTCCAGGTGAGGAAGCAGTGTGAACAGATGCATGAGATTAAAAAAGAAAAAGGGTCAGTTCGGTGGTATGGCCAACTAGCATTCCTGTTCTTCCTAACTGAATCCCAAATTTCTTTAAGATATCCATCCCTCCGTCATGTAGCCACATGTATCAGGGAAGATTGCCTCCTCTCCCCATTTTTAAGCATGGCCCCAACAGGTCAAGGATGTTGGTAATCAGTTTGGGAACAGTATGTGCCCTCTTTCTGGCCAATGAGATAGGAGGAGGTGGTCTCTAAGAGGGCTCCTCAGAATAGTCTTCTAATCCCAAGAGAAAACCACAGGAAAGACAGTGTACCTTTCTCTCTGAGATGTCGCCATGTCTGGACATGATGCTTGGGACAGCTACAGGCAGTTGGTTCTGGTCTGAGGTTGAATGCAACACTGAGAATGGCAGAGCAGAGAGGTGCAATCCTTCATTACATCACTGAGCTGCTAAGTCCATCATCCCTGCAGTCCACCTAGTCTCTGGCATTGCTCTGACACGAGAGAATACATTTCCTTTTCCTAGAAGTCAATTTGGGTTTTTTCTCAGGGAGTCTGAAAGCACTCTGAGTCATTAGAAAATGCTGAGCAGTCCTGGTTGGTTAGAGCAGAAGGAACCTGAAAGGAACTCAGAGGAGAGATGGCTGGGAAAGCAGGTTGGGGGCAGACCTCACAAGACCTTGTGTGCCAGGCCAAGAATTTATGAATAATGGGAGGGCCCTGACAGCTTTGGTAAGTAATGGGGAGCAGACTCTCAGAACAGATGGGATAAATATTGGTGCAAATACGTAGTGCAGCTACAAAGGACCCAATCTGATTCTGACTTCTCCCTCCTGAATGAAATATGCATCTTCTGAGCAGCATCTTAACCAGACTGGGAACAATATGGAAAGGATGTGGGTGTGAGTGATGATCAATTTCCTGGGCATTGGTCTCAGTGGTCACACTCATATACAAATGCTGCCCTTGGCTGCAGTCTCGCCCACATCATGTGTGAAACCAAACAGTTGGTTTCTCCGCTTTCCTTGGCAATGGCAAAGCCCCAGTTGGAGCCCCATGTTTGTGCTAAACTCCAGGCGGCACGATTCTGATTTATAACTTTTAGAATTATTATAAATGTGATTTCTTTCCATTGTAGAAAAATTGGAAGATACATGTAACACAAAGAAAATTAAAACACTTTTCAATCTATAAATCACAGATAACATTTTGTTGTAACCATTCCAGACTCTGTCTTTCTCTATGTATAAACGTTAAGTAAACAAAAGGGATACCATAACGTATAAATTGTTTCATCATCTTTTTTCTACCTAATAAAATAACTCACGTCAATAAATAGTTTTCTACCTTATTTTTAATGGCTCCATGAATTTCATTCTAAGGAAATTTCATGATTTACTTAACCAGTGCCAGTGGTTGATGTATTATTTCCAATGCTGCTATTATGTACATAGGTGCTGCTGTAATGAACATCCTTATATATATACACAATTAACATACATTGTCTAGTGATCATCTTAGAACAGAATCCAGAAGTAAAATTGCTAAATAAAGGTATAATGACATGAAAAGTAAAGTTCAACCTCATTTCAAATTCTCTTCTTATCAAAGTATATACACAAGTGAAAGAGTCCCCTTCATGTGAGTTCTTCAATCTACATTTTTTCCAGTGTTTGAAATATCTACTTAATATCTATTTTGGCAAATGTCTAGATGTACAAATACATCTATTTACATAATTCAATAGATATACGTATATATACATACAAATATATAAATATGTATCTAGATATATATTTAGCTAATTTACTTTGCATAAGAATAGATCTGTTCTGCTCATGTAAAGATTTGCAAGTAGTACATGTCATATTGTCCTATCAACACTCATCTTCCTCCTGAAATTGAATGCGATTATGCTTTCAAAGCTGGGCAACCAACCCAATGGCTGCCAATAGGGACAGCACTAGGGCACAAAAGATCATTAAAATTATCGCCAAAGGCAGGTAACTTCAAATGCCTCGTGGTTCACTGCAGTTGCATTGTGAATCACTTGTTAAAACCTTTCGAGTCTCTTGTTCTTTCAACCTAAGAATGGCTGGGAGCCCCGTCCACCTTTCTCCTTGTTGCCATGGTATACATAATAATATTCACAGGGTTTAAAGGATTGCTGTATCATTGACTTTCTTAGGGCTGTCAGCTACCCTCTCTGTTACTTGATTATGCAACCTGTAAAATGGTACTGCAAGGTGAGGCAGACTGTGACATCATGATATTTGAGGTTCCAGCTCAGAATAACAATGGACAAACAGCAGTCTAAGAGGCCAGATCAGAGTGGCAGAGTCAAGCTAAAGCATCTGGGGGCAGGATGGTCCATGCCAACAGCGGAACGAGCACAGGAGTCAATGTCAACACAGTGACAGGCAAGGAGCAGGCGCTGGAGGATTTGCAGGGCCAACCGGATCATCCCTTTGTCTGTGACTCCCTGGCATGAGGCCCTTTGTAGAGCAAGCACACACCTCCCTGACTATTCTATGGACTGTCTTAAAGGCACCATCCACCACCTGCTAAGGGTTGAGCCAATCCATGACATCAGAGTCACTTTGCACAACACTTAAGACCTCCAAATCAAATCATTGAGCACAAGCACATTCATTATACGCAACCATGTTTGTTCAGTCACTTAAAAATACTTACTGAGCATGTACCATATTCAAGTACTGTGCCAGGCATTGAGGATTCAGAGAATAAGGCATTGTCCCTTGCCTGCTCCCAGGTAGGTGAGGTAACATTTTAGTGGGACTGGGACCCAAGTACACAGACAATTTCAACAGATTGTGTTGGTCACAATGATAGGGGCCAGAAAAATTGTTCTGGAGATCTTTGAGAAGTAGATGGAAGACTTGTTGGAAAAAGTATCATTCAAGCAAAGAACTCCAAATACACAGAAGTGAATCAGATGGACACGAAACTGTTCAGGTACAGGGGGACAGCTCATGCAAAAGTGATTGCTTAACAGTCTATGTCAGGAACTGCTCAGAACTTGAGGTGACCAAAGCAGAGAGTGCAATTGGGACAGCAAGGAGGGGGTGAGAGCTAGAGCCGAAGGGGCAATCAAGGGCCTTGGGGGACCTCACAGACCACACTGAGCAGTGTGGTCCTCATCCTATAGGCAATGGAAGCCGCTGAAAAGTTTTATGTAGAAAGGTAGTCAGATTGGCATTTTAGAAATGTTATAATGGTGAATGGAGAGAGAAAGGCTGGGGGCAGGGAGACCACACCTCTGAAAACTGATATCAAAATAAACAAGATTGTTTTTTTTCTACTTCTCATCTGTACTTTATATATTAACACTTACTGAGTATTTACTAAGTGTCAGACCCTGTATTTGGCGCCAGAAGTCAATATAATAGGACACTGGCCTTGCTAGCGAGTGGCTGACCACCCCCAGGCGGCTGTGTGCTTGCCTGATGAGCCTGTGCAAGGAGGCACGTCATCAGGACTGGAGCACACTGTATTCTGTATAAAACGCACCACCAACCCTCCTGCTTAGCTTTGGTTTCAGTAAGAAGGTGGCACCCTCATCCCCCTTAATCCAATTAAAGGAGTGCTGAGTTGCTGTGAATGCCAGTCTGGCCATGCAGAAAGCTCCCGGCTGTGGAGGATGTCCTATTCCTTGAGCTGGGCCTGGGGTGTTGGGCCCCTGCTCCTCCCCTGAGCCGTTTCCATGGGCTGCTGGCCATACTCTGAAAAATGCACAGGTTGCCAAACTGTCAGCAAAAGCTTTAATGAATGGTTCTAATTACATTCAAGTAGCAGAGCCCACTGCCATTTTAATCAAATCTGGGCCTGGCAAGCTCTCTGGCAGGAATACAAGAGAAAGCCTCATGAAAATCCTGCCAAAACACTAATCACCTTTTATCCGAAATTTGCCTGATGGAGGCCTGGATGTAAAACGCTTAGGGGGCGAGAAAACAACCCAACAACAACAACAACGTTCGGAGCTTATTTTGGGGCTTGCCATAAATTATTCCATGTGGGGAGGGGAGAAAATTCCAAATCAAGAGTTGCTGGGTGACTTCCCTTCAGGAACACAGTCCGAGCAGGGAGGGAGGGGCAAACTGCCTCCGGGCCTGAGACACACAAGCTCAGCCAGGTCCAAGTTCAGCTCATACACCCACAGAGACAGGACCACAGGCCTTGTCCCAGACCTTGCTTTGGGACGCAAAATACCTAAAGCCCTGCTCTGTATCCTTGTATCTCCTTGAACCTGTATCCTCTCGTTAACTGGAGCTCTTCCAACCTAAACCAGGCTGGTAATTAATAACTTTTTAAAAAGATGAAAAATGCACAGGTTTCATATTAACCATTCACAAAAACTAAAAGGAGGGCTTCCCCTGCTGACTTGTTCAAGGCAAGGACATAGGCAGTAGGGAAATGAAAACCCGGACAACTCGCAAAGATGTTCTAGCCAAGGAGAAACAGAGAGGAAAGATTTGGTGACAAATCAAGTTCCTCTCCCCTGGGGTGAAACAAGAGGAGAAGGATTCAAATTGCAGCAAGAGGGAATTCTTTTACCAATAAAAAAGCGCTTCCTGACAATGAAGATAGAGAGTAAATAGGGAAAAGAGATAAGAGGTAAAAATCTGCACTAGTTGATCTACTCTTGGAATATACTACAAGGGGCTGCACACCCCTTCCATCTCTCAGAGAGAGCTCCTCTAGTAACAAAATAAAGGTTACTGACCACTTGATTTTAATACTTAAATACCTCAGCCAGTTGTTGACCGCAGCTTATTGGTTTGATTTTTTTCAACTTGAAATTCTATTTTCCACATATTTTACATCTTTTTCCCCATAATTCCCTGGGATATAAGGAAAGCTGGGGTATCTGAAAGTGCAACACATGAATTTGGAAGCTCTGTTTTGAAATCCAGTCCCTGCCATTGACTAGTTATATGACCTGAGCCTCAGACTTTCCATTTTTGTTACTTATGAAATGAAGATTAAAATACTTGCTCTGTGCATTCTACAAAATGCTTGCATTGATTAAACAAGTTCATATATATATAAATGCACTGCAAACATGACAGCACTTTAGAAATATTTGCTCATTTCTTTATTTTTATATAAGTGTAGCTATAGAAAGTCTGAAGATCTGAAGTTGAGTCTCAGTGTCACTTATTCTCTGGCTGCATGAATGTGTGCTTTTGTTTCCTCATCTATAAAATGGGTATAGTACTGCCTCATGGAGTTGTTGAGGCAGAATAACTGCATAAAACAATGAATGTGAAAGCACTATGAAAACATAATAATCCAGGAATATGATTACACCAGAACAAACCTGGTATGGGATCTAAATTGTACTGGTTGGATCCTGGAGCTGTGCCAGGAATTGAAAGGTTGTTCAAAGCCTGCAGTTAAATTTAGGGAGAACAAACATCTCAATGGACATGGGTGTAAGTCCAGGGGGAAAATATGGCCCCATCCCAGGGCAAGTAACCTTTGAAGCCAAAATCAGTCAAAGGGAGAAATAAATTTGGAGAAACCCATTTATTGCTCATAAGCAGTTGCCTACTTCAGCTCACCCGTGTCTCTTGTGATCAGGCTGCAAGAAAAGGACCCCACTAAACCTCTCTGGTCCCAGTGCATGCTCGCTTTCTTCCCCCTTTGTAATCACCTATTGGTTTGGAGATGGACTACTTCTCTCCACCGCTTGGAAATACCTATTAATATGGAGATGCACAAAGGCCAGGTGAGACATTCTGGAAATATTGCAATTTTACCCACAGTCGGGTTCCAACAGACCGAATGTCTATCCAAGTAATAGCTTCTCTGACCCCATTCAGGTAATGGAGTCCAGCTCACCTGCCACATTGCTAGACCAGGTTGGGTGTCCAGGCTTCAGAACTAGCCCTTCCAGAAGATAAAGCGTATTATAAACAAATCATTTATAGTTACTAACATGGTATCTTATAATTGAAATTTTCTAATAAATAGAACTTAAATTTTCTCAACCCCCTCATCCAAAAAGGTAAAACAATACAAAAAAAAATCCTCCATTCCCATGGAGGGTCTATTCCTTTATAAATATAATTCCTCTATTTTCTATTCCTTTTCTGTGAACAATCTAAAGGTCATAGAATAAGCCTTCCTTTTATCTTTGAAGAACTTGGAATTTCAAAAAATGTCCACAAGATAGAAACAGGGTTGTGTCACCAAAGATGGATACAAAGAGTGTGGTGGGACACTTAAGAACAGTGTCCTACGGAGGTGTAGCGTGTGGTCCAAGGACACATAAGGAAGAACAGGGAGGTGGATGGGAGTAGAAATTTGCAAGAATAGAGTTAGGAACACTAAGGACCAAAATAAGCTGAGAGATAAAATTAAAAAGCAGGAGAAGGAAGACAAGAAGTAGAAGAGAGTGAGAGAGAAAAAAAGATTTCAGGAAGCTCAGAGAAAAAAGGTACAATCTGACGGTGAGAGCAGCATTTTCCAATATGAGTTCCTTGAGCATTAATTTTGTAGATTATCAAGAGTTATAAACAAGGAAAAGAATAACTCTGGTAAATAAGTTTTAGAATTGTCGGATTGTACAATCAATTAAGGAAATTTCTTCACTGAGGGACTTCTCAGAGACTTCAATGTACTAATGTGAATATCTCTTAAGAAGATATCATGAGGTATTTTCCAGGCTTATTTGACCACAGGATTTTTTTTTTTTTTACATGAGGCATCTTGCAGAAATAGCACCCCACAGAACAGTTTGGCCTCGAGAATACTGGCTTGGAAGATCCAAAAGGGAATATGATTTGAGACTAAAGGAGCCTCTGGACCGTTAGAAATTCTGCTATTCCATGAATTCATTTATGAATTCATTTATTCACTCAAGTATTTATCAGCATCTATTGTATGCTAGACCCTGTCTCAGGCCCTGGGAACACAGCAGCAAACAAAATAGATGAGGCCCCCATTCCCATGGAGTGTCTTTTTTACTGAGGGCAGGAAGGAGAGAAGAAATGTAAACAGGCAAACGAGTGCGTGAACAAGACTGCGGTGGACTCCATCAGGGTCCCTAGGGATGCCCACATCCGAATCTCTGGACCCTGTAAATGTTACCTTATATGGCAAAAGGGACTTTGCAGATGTGAGTAAGGATTCTGAGTGGGGAGATTATCCCGGTATTCAGGTGGGCCCTAAATGTGAACACAAGACACCTTATGAAAGGAATACAAGCATAGCATGCTGACAGCAGAGAAGGTGATGCAACGATAGAAGCAGAGGGAGACGAGACTCCGGGACATGGAGCGCAAACCAAGGCGATCGGGCAGTCCCTCAAGGCCGGGAAAGGCACGGGATGCATTCCCCCCTCGGGCCTGCAGGAGGAGCCCGCCCTGCCCACGTCCCCTAAGACTCCAGGCCTCTGACCTCTCGGACTGTAAGGGAATAAACGCATGCGTTTTAAGCCACTGAGTCTGTGGTCCTTTGTTATGGTAGCAACAGGAAAGCCATACAGAGATCATATTAGCTGATGATAATTCTGTGAGGAAATTACAAGGGGTCCTGATGGTGTGATTGGCTCAACTGGGTGGGCAGAGAAGGAGGCTCTGAAGGGGGTCAGCTGACAATGTGCTCAGGCCAGCACAGGTCAGCTTCTCTGTTGCCTTGACCCTCCAGCAAGGAAAGGGGGCTCACCAGCAGCTGATGGTGTGACGCTGTTGGTATAAAGAACAGAGACTCCCTCATGCCACTTCAAGGTACTAGCAGTTTGCTGAAAGTAAACTGGATGTAAAGAAACCAAGCCATCACCCTGAACAAGTCCCAAGGAAATGGAGGGAAAAAGCTTCCCAGACAGACTCCAGAAAGAAGAGGAATCTCCTTAGAGAGTCGGGAGCGGAGCTGTTCAGAAATGGGAAGCTGCCCAGGATCCAGGGCAGGCAGCACCACCAAGAGTGGAAACAGAGGGTCACCTCCTTGTTCAGCTGACTCCTGCTTTTGTCTCTGCTACTTCCCATGTGTCTTTCTGTCCTGGCTTCAGATACAAATGGCTTACTATGCTAAACTCTCGCATTAAACTTCCCAAGAGAAACAATATGATTTGTCCAGTTCTTCACCATAATCTTCATGTGTCATTGGCCAGCCTGGGGGTTGGCTGCCTGTGGGTCAAGGGCCCACCCCTGGTCCAATCAGTTGTGGTACATGTAGCTTGTCCACCAATGCATGTGGAGCTGCCCAGGACCACAGGGGAGAGAAATGGGGGTCAGGCCTGGCTGCTTCCTCCTCAAGAGGCTGTGGGTGGGGCTGGAATTCAGTGCAAAGACTGAGCTCAGGACTGAGCTCAGTAAATCCTAACTGCAGCAGAGTGAAGCCTGGTTCACTGACACCTTAGCTCAACAATGTCTTAAAATGCTGTTCACACACACACACACACACACACACACACACACACACACACACACGTACCAAAGCTTACACACACCTCCTTATCATTTGAATTATCCAAACAACAACTCTGTCAAAATGATGTAGAAAAGATTTCTTCAGCCTGATACTAGAGATTTTCTTAGAAGCCACCTGTATTTCCTGAGCTCCCTGACATGCAAAGGGACAATGTCAATTTGTAGAAGGTAGGTGAAAGGACAGCTGGTCCAGGTGACTGTAGGCTGTGACCCCTGCTAAAGGGCATGATTCCATGACATTCAGACCAATTCCTGTGGGGTCAGGAAGGCACTGAGAGCAAGGAAGAACCAGAGGCCAGGAAAAGGTAAGAGAGACCAGTTCCTCTTCCTTCACCAGAGCCCAGACATGAATGCAGGTGAATGTTCATGGGGTCAAGAAGAGCAG
This sequence comes from Manis javanica, assembly GCF_040802235.1. Lineage (NCBI taxonomy): Eukaryota > Metazoa > Chordata > Mammalia > Pholidota > Manidae > Manis > Manis javanica. Next base: position 30,925,918 of record NC_133157.1, on the reverse strand, counting down.
GCAGATGCTCTCCTCCCCTCTTGTCCTTTCGTCAGAGGTTGTCAGAGCCCATGCAGTGACCACGGGGAGAAGAAGGGATTTCCTAGGGGTTCCTGAACACCATGGATGGGTAGGCAGAAGGACTCAATCATTTTGGAGACTCGAAGTAGGAAGGTTCTTTTACAATTAATTTCTTTGAATCCGGTGTGGTAAACGGAGGGCTGTAGAGATGACTGTCCATGATGCCCAGAGATCCCTGACCTCTCTGTAAGGCAGCAAGCACACTCACGCCACTCATAGTACAGTAAGATTCTGATCCCCGCCTCCTTTCTGCCAGCGCCCTTCCTCTTAACACTGTTTTCTGTGAGCAGATCTTCTGGAACTAATAGCCACTATTGTACTGCTGAGAACTAGAGAAAACAACACTGACAGGATCTGGCCTGGGACAGATGGGCAACGGGCACAGCTTGGGGAGGAGGGAGAGGGAGCCCAGGCTCCATCACTTATGAGCAGAGAGCGCTTGTGAAAGCCACTTCACCTCTAAGACTCGGACCTTAAGCTGCAAAATATTTCCATCTGCCCTGCCACAATGCAGAGCCTGAATACCAAGACGATTTATGAAAGTGCTTTGCAAACAATAAAGAGTACTTTGAGGACTACTGTAGCCAGGAGGAAGGTTACTTGGCTGGACTAGAATATCTCCCCAGGAAGCTGAATTCTCTTGTCTATCCATCCACTGTTCCAGGGGACCCCTCACTCTCTGGCTTCCAATTCTGGCTGCAGTCAGCAGTCCTGGAAGGTACTTTTGTCTGAGCATCTTTAGATCCTCATCAGTTCAATGAATCTTAATGAATGTTTGTGCAGTGTTTTACAAGACAAATTTTCATATAAACTATTTCATTTATTCCTCACAAAAAGCAATGTTTATCATAACAACTCTGTTATGTGAATACTAACTATGGGGGAGACGGCCATTAGCACTGTTATGTGCATTATCTCATTTAGTTATCACAGCAACTCTATTGTGCAGGTATACTATTATTGTCTCCTTATTCCAGATGGGGAAGCTGGAGCACAGAGAAGTCAGGGGATTTTCCCAAGGTCACACAGCAAATAAGAAACAGAATTGGGATACGCTACCAGAGTGGCTGGACCCAGAGACTACACTCTGTACAACATGTCAAGCTGGCTCTCGGCAATTCCCCTGTATCACCTATTTCATTTTTATTTACATGTGCCATGTCATTCAACCACTGTAATAGCCCTACAAGGCAGGTATTCCTTTCCTACTGAAAAGGAGCAGTACAGTGATGGTAGGAATCTGCACGGTAACAGCAGGACTCACAGCAGGTCTTCTAACCTAAGTCTGGCTCTCTCCCTGTCACACCTACCTCTCTGATAATAAAGGTAAAAACAAGCCCAATTGCTCTGGAGATAATTGAGATAACAAAGGGCAAGTGGTTTGATTTTCTTTGGAAGAAAGGTTCTCAAGAAACTTAACATTTGATTATTGTTCCTGAGTTTTCAGTGAGGAGCAGCAGCACGGAGGTATGCCAAATATCAATCAGCCGACGAACAAATCAGTCATCTTCTGGGTAAGTGCGCGCATCAAATTAGCATTTTAGGAGTGAGGCAGAGAATGAGATTTTCTAATAAGTCTCTCCAAAATATACACCAAACCTTTAGAGATTTTGCTTTAGATACTTCTGACATCCAACAGTCATAGGATTTCCAAGAGAAAGTAACCCTAAAACTCTCCTAGGCAATCAGCATCTCTGGTTAGAACATGTAACAGTAACAATTCTGAAGAAAGCAGTACATTTTACTTCCTTCTTTTCCAATTTCAGATACCCCACAGTGGTCATACGTGGGATGCTGTTGATTTCTAAAGAAAAACCTAGTTTTTACCCAGTGGCATTTTTGTAAGTGAAGCTTACAAAAGTTGGTTATTTAGTCAAATCAATAAGCTGTCATTCACCAAAGATATGAGCAAGGAAGACATGAGTAGCTTGAAATGACCTAGAAACATGGAAGGACATGTGGGAGTGAGAGAGGTCCCTTTTTTTCTTATTGATTCAATTTTTATTTTTCTGTTGAAATTAGGGTAAACATTTAAAATTATTTTTATGGTGCTTGATGTATCTGTTAACATTTTCCCCCTGGCTTTATTGAGATACAATTGACATTTAAATTTAAGGTATACAATACAATGATTTGATAGAGTGTATATTGCAAAATGATTCCCACAAGATGGTTAGTTAACACATCCATAACCTCACATAATTACAAATGTTTCCTGTGAGAATGAATATTTAAGACCTACTGTTAGTAACTTTCAAGTGTAGAAGATCATTGTTAACTGTAATCACCATGCTGAACATTAGACCCCCAGGACTTATTCATAATAACTGGAAGCTTGTGCCCTTTGACCAACATCTCCCTATTTCCCCCTACTCCTCCCTTGGCAACCATTCTACTCTCTATATTCTCTATTTGAGTTTGGCTTTTTTTTTTTTAAGATTTCATCTATAAATAAGATTATACAGTATTTGTCTTTCTCTGTCTGATGCATTTCATTTAGCATAATGCCCAAAGAGGATGTTTTGGAGAATGCATCCCAGCTCTGACACTTACTACCTCTGTAATTTTAAGCAAGACAATCTCTTTAACTGTTAAGCCTCAGTTATCTTAGCTGTAAAACAGGGACAATAATAAGAATACAAACTGGATCATAATAAGCATTGATTGGGCAGCCACCATACACCAGAAACTGTTAGAAAGCTGGAGGTACAGCATATAACAAGACAGACAGGGCCCTTGATCCTATGAAGCTTATGTTATAGAGGTAATTGGTAAGTTGTTTGCAATTATAACTTATTATTAGTGTTATTGGTATTTTTTTTGTCAATTTGAATTGATCCTTTCTTTTTCCATACCATTTTTTTCCTTCAATGGTATTTCAATAGAAATCATGTTTTTTTTATACTTGGTGAAATTATTTTAGTGTTGCTTAAAGTAATAGTGTATGAGTGCCTTATAGAAAAAAAAAAGAAAAAAAAATTGTTATGTAGGCCAGGCCTGGTGATTTCTCAAGAGGTCAAAGATAAAAGGTCTTCTCAGAACAATTTCTGAAGAAAACACACTCGGTATGGTGTGCACAGGGAGTGCCTTGAGTGAGAAAGGACCCTGGGAGCATCCTAGGCACCCAAAGGCCTCCAAGAAGGGGCAGATGCTATGCCTGGGGCCTCTGGAGAGACTCAGCTGGACATGCTCAGAAGGGCAGGCCCAGAGATGCCCCCAGACACCATGGCTGAGGAAGCCTGCTGGGAGAGCGGGGCACCTGTGCTTGCGCCAAACGCCTGCGCCAGAGAGATCCCTCAAAGAGGTGGCCCCCATCACTCTCCTGCACAGCCTTGACGGCTACCCTTTGGGGCCCAAACAGGCTTCTCTGCTTCTAGGGTATCTGGATGGTTCTGTCTGGAGATTCCTACGTGGCTCCAGGACCTTCTTCTGTGAGTTTGCATGTCACCACAGCCCAGTCTTTATTGTTGGAAGCAAAGCTTTGAAAGAGAGGACACAAGGATGGAGTTTGACTCTCAGTTCACCTCTGTGTTTATTTATCAACAAAGATACTTCTAATTAATCTTTTGTATAAATGGGTAAGCATTCTCACAGTTTATAAAGTTTTTAAAAATGGGGTAAACATTCCTAAAACCTCAGAACAATAAAATACTAGAGATGGAGGGGTATTTGAGCCAATTACTCCAACTTCCTTTCTTCAGAGCTGAGGAAAAGGGGTTTGGAGAGGGGAAGGGACTCTTAGGAGGTCCTATTATTGTTATCTGGGGAATCTGGGACCATGAACTAGATCTCCTGACTCCCAATCTAGTGCTCCTTCCACCTCTTGATCAATTTACAACCTGGAGCAGGAAATTTGACTATCCTTCTAATCTCCTCCCAACTTGTACAGCTATAAAAATAGATACAATCTGGAAGCCCAGCCATGCCAAATATTGTGGCAGACTTCCCAGCCTCACTCTCCTCCTCCCCCAGCCGATGGGAAGTTGAAGCTCCAGAACACTCCTGCTGGAAATGTGAAAATTATTTTTCTTTTATTCTTTCTTATATCTAAATCCCGCTGCCCAACCAGGTTCAAGGCCCACTCAAGATCCTCTATCCAAAGAGGGGAGGAATCACAAAGGTCATCAGATAAGCAGAGTCCCCTATTTTAGATTCTGCCAATTAAAAAATATATAAGACAATTGTGATTACTTATAATTTAAAAAGATCCAGACTAGTGACAAAGAAAAACATGAAGTCTTCAAGGGAAATCAATGTGACTGAGTGAGTCTTTCTATGGAGAGGAAAGGCTGAAAGGAGACACAAAAATGGCTGGATGTATTAAAATATTAATGGACCCAGTGAGAGAAGCATCATAGAAACAAAAGACAAAAGCATTTGAACATAGATGGAATGTGAATTTGAGAAACTGCTTTCCTTCATGCTGATATTTGGCAGCATGCTGGAAAGAGTGATGGAGACATACACACAAGGATGTTCATTGCGGCATTATTTGTAATGAAAGGAAATGGAAATAATCTAGATCTTCCATAGGAGATCAGTTACAATAAATTATGGTGCATCCATACTGTGAAATATTATGCAGCTGTTTGCAGATGGAACGTTAAGCTACATGCCTGACATAGAATGGTGTCCCACCATGTATGATAGCATGTGGAAGAAAGCAATCACAGTGCTATATAATATGATCCCATTTGATCTAACAGGAAATGTATATATTTGTGCATATATATATATATATATATATATATATATATATATATATGGAAAATTTCTAAAAGAATATGCAAGAAAATTAATTGCTGGAAAATGCTAATAGGAAGAGAAGGAAAATGAGAGGCTTTTATTTGTCACCTTTCATCCTTGTGATGTGAAGGTTTTAGCATGAGAATATATTACTCCTAATATCTTTTTTATAAACCACAAAAATCTAATATCATTTAAAAGTCACAAAAATCATCCAGAATTGATTTTTCTCATAAATTTGAATTTATTAATAAATCTTCCACAACATAAAAAATAATAATGAACATAAGAAAAATTTCCAAGAGGTCTTCATTGAATTCCTTTCTTTTCCTTATGAAGACTTCAGCTCTTGGATAAAATTTCTCCTCTCCATCCTTGCCATTGTCCTCTGTAATTTTGAAGGCTCACTGTGTGAAATTTCCCACTCACATGTTTTCCTGCTTCACAGAATCCAGATTCGTTCTACATCAGCCACCAGCCTTTGGCTAGTTGTTGGACCTAGAACTGGAATGCAGAATTTCCTTTCTCCAGTCATAGCTCGGAAAGCTATGATCACAAAGAATTGGCACAGATTCCCCAAACAAACCATCTTTATTCTCCTTTTTGGTAAAAGAGCAGATCAGGAAATTTCCTTAGTGGGTGCCAGGGAACTGCAGCAAGACTTTTGCCCAAGTCTCCACTATATTCATGGAATGGCAGAAGTGTGGACTGGACAGCTTAGGGAAACAGCTACAGATGAACAGACATCTACAAAGCTCAGGTTACTAATGATGGCAAACTGGATGGAGGCATCTAAAGGTTTGCAAAGGGGCCCAGGTTTGGGCCCTTTCCTGCACAACTTCTTTATCAATGATTCAGAAGAAGACTGGAAAGCCATGTTTTAAATGCTCACTAATTTTTCTACCCATCACACGAATTTTCTTTTCCCTACCACTTTATTAAAGCATTCTAAACTCTGAACTTGAAAAGATACATATTAGATCATTTCTTTTCTATGTCAACAACTTGCCTGTAGGATTCCATTAATATGAAACACTCTAGAATCTAAAGGCAAAATTATGTGATAGAGGTTGGGGGTAGGAGTAGGGACTAATGACAGAGGGGCCGCATGAGCAAATATTTTTGGAAGATGAAACTATTCTGTGTCCTAAATGCATCAATCTCTGCATTTTAAAACCCATAGAACTATATGCCATAAAAGTATCAACTTTACTGTCCATATACTTAAAAATAAACCCTAAAAGCCCTACCTGTCATTTTATGATCCTAATATCAATGATAATAGTAATGAGAGTAATCATAAATAATAATAATACAGCCTATACAAATGAATGTTAGCTCCTCAGTGCAACAGCTTATGATTGAAAAGGTAAAATTTCCCCAATTTCTTCAGAGCTGGAGTTAAAAATATATGGCTGGATATACACATCATATCATCATCTGGTCCCTGCTTGTACCCCCTGCCCAGTTTCATCTCCAGTCACTGCTCTTTCCTCTCATTTTACATTCGCATTCCTAAATATACCAGGTTGTTTCATGCTCTTGTGCCTTTGCATAAACCCTTAACTAATAACGCCTTCACCCCGCCATTCCCTCTCTGCCAACCCTGAAAGCCCTTCAGACTTCAAAATCCAGCTCAGCCATCAGCTTCTCCTGATAGAAATCATGCTTATTTCTATCACCACCTTCATGACACTGGGCTGTGATTATGTATCACTGTGTCATTCACCCCATTAAACTGAGATCCTGGAGAGTGGATACTGGGTCTTCTTATTTGCTTCTGAATCTCCAGAATTCAGCATAGGGTTGGGCACATAATCGAGCACTCAAGAAGTACTTGTACACTTTAAACAATTTTTAAATAACTAACTTTTTTTCTGATTAGGCAGCCTACATCACTAATTAAGTGTTTGAAGAAGGGGGCATTTTTCCAAAAAAAGAATTCCCTAACAATTAATCAGTTTTTCCTCTTCCAGCATTTTGTCACTACTTGGGAACAATTTCATACATTAAGAAGATGCAATCAGCAGTCATCCATTTTACAGCATGTTTTGCAAGATGGATTTCCATAAGTCATTTTAGTCAATTTTCTTCTAGTTTTTAGGAACTGGTGTAAATAAACCTGCAACACTTTTCTGCAGTATGTGATTCCTAATTCCCTGCAGTCCCTTATACTTAAGATATGAAGACTAAAGTGCGTTAGACTTTGGTTGGAGTTCATCCTGATGCATCCAAAAGCAAAGGGAGTAATATCAGCAGACCACAGACTTATTTAGAAGGACTGTGATACATTGTTGCAAGAATCTTGGACTATTGCTGATGGTAAACCCTATATGCATTGCTCAAATACCATGGGACCTGAAGGGGCTTGGAAGGGATTTCCCACCCCTTCATGCTGTATTCACCAATGCTGATCTCATTCCCTGGTTCTGGTAATGGGATGGGTCAAAGACATCTGACTGTTTCAGGCTGGGATTTGGGGATGGCTAGGATGAACCCTAGCCTCTGTAAGACTGCAGTAGTCTGGCAAGGAGAGTTGCCAGCCTGTGGTCACACCTGCCCTAGTCTAGGCAGGTCAAGCAAGGGTTTGGATGTGCTGGCAGACCATTAGATGTCTGAACAGGGTGTGAAAAATGGCAAGGTCAAGGCCAAGGGCTTGGGAACATGGCCCAGGGGCCTCAGCAACACCACTTAGGAACACAGTATCTTAGAAGAACATCGGCGTAGGAAACATGTACTGTCATCTCTCTAATCCTCACTTTCCCTCTCTACCAAAGATCAAGCTTTAGAGCTAGTGCATTGTAAGGCTCCCTTCCCAGCCCCAGCTTAAATAAAATGACTTGGTCACAAACAAAGCAGGTGGGAACAGAAGGCAAGGCATCTCAGAGTTCATGGCGAGGTGGACTTCACTCTGAGCTACAGAAGGACACAGGGATTCCTGGATGGCTCCTGAGGCTCTGGGGGAAGCTGTCTCCTAGGTTGGCCAAATCTGCCAGGCCAGCTAACAAGCTATCTCCCTGGAGGATATTTGCCCAAGGAGAGTACTTCAGAGCCCATGAGCAGCACATGGATAATGCACTGGGGCCAAGTGTCCCAGGCAGGAATCCCAGGAGCAGGGTGGACATTTCTAAGCCCAGCTGCCCCACCCTCACAGGTGGCTCCAGGCTTGGCACAGCTCCACCACCTCTTTCTTGCATCCTCCCCACCCCACTCCAATGAGTATTTTTTTTGGGAGGCAGCATATGGTGGAAATAGAGCAACTGTATAGTACAAAACCAGGGATTTGAGTCTCCACCCTGATTGTCATGCACTTATGTGACCTTGGGTAGATTATTTTTTCTACCTCAACCTCAATGTTCTTCACCTGTAAGATGGAGATTATGTCACCCACCTCCAGAGATGTTTCCGTGATTCAAATCAGATCACCAAATAGCTGTGCTCTGTAAACTGAAACACTAGAGAAACCTAAGCCATTAGCCATGTCAAATTATTTTGGGAAGTTATTGGGGTCTAAATGATGCATAAATAAAACCAGAGCTAGAGAGAGAGTCTTTCTACACCCTGTGCAGACTCGCTGTCTCCTATGCGTCATCTGGCAATCCCTCCAGCCTTCCTGGCTTGGCGGTGGGGCCAGCCAGCCGCTAACAGGATGGTTCAGTGCTCAAACCAGACAGTCCCCAGGGCTGGAGGCTTGTGCCTGTCAGCCTATCAGCTGGCACACTGACAGACAAGGAATCTGGCCAATAAATGTCTAATCAGGATGGTTCCAATTCTCAAATCTGGCAATTCAGCGTAGTGAATCCAAAGGGGTAGTAGGCAGTACTAAACGCGTGAGGTCTGTGGGCCACAAACCTCGGAGCTCCAAGGCCATGGGGCATTAGGGGAGGGTGGAGAATCTGGGGGAGAAACACACCAGCATTCCTTGCCCAGGAGGCAGTATGTGGCAGTGGGAACACAAACCTCGAGTCCCCAGACACTCAAATACTAAGCCCGGCTTTGTAAGTACCAACTGCATATCCTTGGCGGGAGCATTTAACTTCTCTGAATCTTGGTTTTCCCATCGTACAGTGAGTGCAACACTAACAACAATGTTCTAATAGCTAATATTTGCTAAAGGTATATTACATGCCAGGCACTGTTGTTCCATGTCCTCGGTGGGTGTATCATGTGCAACCTACTTCTCAGGATTCTTCTGAGGCAACTGGGTAAAGTACCTGCTAGGCTATCATGCCTTCAACAGAATAAGCTTCCCTCTGCACCCCTTATCCTGCGTTCTCCTATAAAACCTTAGAAAACACCCTTAGAAAACCTGGCTGCTCTAGTGCATGTGATTCTTTGTCCTTCATGAGTCCCAGCTCTACCACTTAGCAGCTGAGTAACCCTGGGCAAATTACTTAACCACTCTGAGCCTCACTCTTTTTGTAAGGTAAAACAATGGGTAATGACCTCATGGAGTTGTGATAATAAAATGAGATGAAGACAAGGTATTTAATGCAATGTGTAGCACCTAGTAAATTCTCCATGAATATTAGTTGTTTTAATGATTATTTATAACCCCCTCAAACTTGTGTCATATTTTTCACTTTATGAAGCACTTCCACATCTGTTAACTCATTGGATTTATGCCCTGTGAGACAGGCAGGGCAAGAATTATTATTCTTATTTGAGAAAAAAGGAAATGGAGGCTCAGAATGGTGGGTGACTTACTCAAGGTCATGTGGTGAATAACAAACAGAGATTAAACTTATACCTGAATCTTCCTCCTCCAAGCCTGGTGCTTTTTCCCAAGAAGCTACTGACAGTCACAGGCAACTGCCAGAGTCAACCCCGCCCAGCTGTTCCTTTGGCCCAAAAAGGAAGCCCATCAGCCAGGCCGGGGCGGTCAATGGTGGTGGGTGAGACCCTTCTCTGAGGCTGCTCCACAAATGGAGGAAAGGTCCCCCCAAGGTGACTCTGGGCCCGTGAGGATAACTCCGGCAGAGGCGTTCACGGACGAGGGAGGAGAGGAGCATGGCTCTCCCTGGAAACAGTACCTGCTGCCGTGGAAGTCCTCATACATCTCAGAGTCCCACAGAAACAGAACACAAATTAAATGTATAAATGTTCTGGGTATTTTCCTGAGGAGAAGGTCCAGAGCTTTTATCAGACTCTCGGAAGCATCCCGACCCGCAGAGGGGAAAGAGCTGTTGCTGTAAGCTGCCACACTGGCTTCCACACCCAGTCACCCTCTGTGAATCTGCTCCCCGGGGGTGGCTTCTGGGGCCATGACCCTGACCGAAGGAAACTGCCACCAGCCTCCATCTGCCTTGCATGGCATGATCTTCATATTTTTTCTTTTTTTCTCATCTATATTTATCATATTTTCTATAGTAAACAAATAGTGCCTTTATGGATACTCAAAACAACAGATATATTTTTTTATGCTTTAAGTCTATTATTTAACCCAAGAAACAAGAGCTAATATGAGCAGGGTTTGCCACTTTGTCTCAACAAACACAATTTAGACGTGCTGTTTCTAATGAAAACCGAAACAGAGCAAATAATTCAGTTAAAAACAACAGCAGCAATTTAGTGGTTTACCAATTAGCAATTCACTCCAACATGTATTGAGCAAATGCTGAGCTCACAGAACACCATGCTTAGTGTTCCTGGCTTAACAGGCTTCTGAAACACTTGGTGCAGCTGGCCTCTGACATCTACTCTACCACCTTCCCTCGGTCTTGGTGACACACACTTCGCAGATTCTCTGTGGGTCCCTGTGCAGGTTTCTCTTCCTCTGCCCTCCCTTTAGATATTGGCCCACAAGTCCCTTGTTTTCTGGCTGGTTGTCTGCCTGATGCTTTCAGTTGCTTCCACCACTTTGGGTACCATTCCTAGCCTGATAGTTCCTAAATCTGTAACTCTAGCCCATGTCTCAGAAGAATTCTGGTTCTACCAAGCCTACCTGCTCCTGCACACCTCCATCTGAAGGCATCAAACTCAACATGTCAAAAGCTGAACTTCTTACCCCCAAGGGCAACACACCTCCAAATCATGATCTTCCTCTTGCACCTCTTATTAGTTAATCCAACAAGAACCACAGATGTTTGACTTCCTCTTTCCTACCGCCGCATCCAGCGATCCTAAATATGTTGGTTCTTCCTCAGTACCTGTAGTGACCTTTGTTTGCTTGGTTACTCTACTAACTTCACTTACCTGGGTGATGGCAGCAGCCTTCTAACAGGTCTCTTTTCCACCTTTGATGCCTGCTTTGATCTATTCTTCATGCAGCAGCCAGAGTGACTTTCCCCAAATGCAAACTAGATCATGTCACTCTCCTGCCTACAGTGACTCACCAAAGCCTTCAGGATACAGTTTAAACATCTAAGGATGTTTTCCAAGTTCCTCTATCTCTGACCTCTGCCTCCTGTCTTCTACTCTAGACTCCATTTGCTACTGTCTATACCTGTTAAGATTGAGGTTCCAGTTGCTATATCAAAGACACAAATATCATAGTGGCTAGATTTTTTTCTCTCTCTTTCACATGACAACCCAAGCATAAGCAGCTCAGGGCTGGTATAGGAACCTTGATTCCTGCTGTCCTATTGCTCTACTGTCTTCACTATGCAAGCTTCTGTCTGAGGTGGTTGCTGCTGCTCCCACCACTACTTTCTTTTCTAGCCAACAGTGACAAGCTAAAGGGACAAGGAAAGAATCCGGAAGAAGTAATGTATGACATCCAACTTGTCCCATTGGCTGTAATTTAGTTACTTGCCCACACTTGGAATGAAATGTAGTATTTTGCTGAGCTGCCATGTGCTAACTCATACTTGCTTCAACTTAAGACCTTATAACCATCAAGAAGCCTTTCTGCTCCCAGAGGGTGGTGTGCTTCCCTCCCAAAGCACTCACTACATTCAATTTTAATTGTTCGACTACTTATCTCTTTTTCCATCTAGGCTATGAGATATTTTGGAGCTGGGAACTGTATCTTGCTCATCTTTGTTTCCTTAATATCTAGCATAACACCTCATGTATAATAGGTTATCAATAAATGTTGGTTGGACTAATGACAAAAAACGTTAACTGAAGGTAGGACCCCAAATGGTGTAACAGAGTGTGGGCTTAACTATGAAAAATCCCAAACAAACAAATGAAAAAACCAACATAAATGGAGTCCTGGAAACATGTCAAATGTTAACAGAGGTTACTTATGGGCAATGAGATTATAGGTGGTTTTTTTTCTGCTTCTAGCAGTATTATTTTAATTACATATGGGGAATAACATTTAAAACAAAGGGGGAAATTTTGCTCCATGTGTTTCATATTAAGATCTTTAAAAGTTTCACTTAATAATTGACCATTATATTGTTTTTGAGCCATTTTCTTTCAAAACATCAAGGAGCCAACTTGGAATGAATTTTTTTTAGATTAACATTTAGCATTAACAGTCATCAAATCCAACTTGGTCATTTTATAGATGGGAAAACTGAGGTCCAGAGAGAAGAAGGGGCTTCCATGTATATGGTCTTTTTTAAATTATTGTGGTCAGAACATGTAACGTGAGTTCTATCTTCTTAACAAATTTTTAAGTGAATACAGTATTGTTAACCACAGGCACATGTTGTACAGCAGAGTTCTAGAATTTATTCCTCCTGTATAACTGAAACTTTATTCCTGTTGAACAGTAAGTCTGCATTTCCCCCTGCCCTCAGCCAATGGCAGCCACAGTTCTACTTTTTGTTTCTGTGAGTTTGACTATTTTAGGGACCTCATGTCAGTAGAGTCCTGGAGTATCTGTCCTTCTGTGATGGCCTGATTTAATTTAGCATGAGGTCCTCCAGGTCCATCCACCTTGTGGCAAATGGCAGGATTCTCTTCTTTTTTAAGGCAGCTGAATAGTATCTCATTGTAGGTATGCATCGCATTTTCTTTATCCATTCGTGATGGACATTGAAGCTGTTTCCATATCTTGGTTATTGTGCATAATGCTGCAATGAGCATGGATGTGCTAAAACCTCTTTGAGACCCTGATTTCAAGTCTTTTGGATATATACCCAGAAGATTGCTGGATCATATGGAGTTCTATTTTTAGTCTATCTGAGGAAACTCCATATTCCTTTCCCTAGCAGCTGCACCATTTACATTCTCACCAACAGTGTCCTAGGGTTCCAATTTCTCTCCATCCTCACCAGCACTGTTACCCTTTGTCTTTTTGATCATAGCCCATTCTAACAGGTGTGAGGTGATATCTCACTGTAGTTTTGATTTGCATTTCCCTCATTAGTGATATTGAACATCTTCCCATATGCCTTTGGCCATCTGTATGCCTTCTTTGGAGGAATGTCTATTCAAGCCCTCTGCCCTTTCTTAAAGTGGATTGTTTGGGGTTTTTTTGCTATCAAGTTGTAGGAGTTGCTTATAAATATTGGATATTAATTCCTTATCAGATATATGGTCTGAAAACATTTTCTCTCAATTCATAGGCTACCTTTTCCACTCTTTTAGTTGTTGCCTTTCTTTGTAGAAGCTTTTTGATTTAATGTGGTCTCACCTATTTATTTTTGATTTTTTTGCTTTTGCTTTTGCTGTTATACCCAAGTAATCATTCTTTAGACCAATATCATGAAGATTTTTCCCTATGTTTTATTCTAGGAATTTTATAGATTCAGGTCTTAAGTTTATGTCTTTAATCCATTTTGAGTTGATTTTTACATATGGTGTAAGATAAGGGTCTGACTTCATTCTTTTGCATGTGGATATCCAGTTTCCCCAGCACCATTTATTAAAGAGCCTATCCTTTTCCTATTGTGTATTCTTGGCACCTTTGTCAAAAATCAATTCACTGTGTATGTGGGTTCATTTCTGGGCTCTCTATTCTGTTCCACTGGGTTATATGTCTGTTTTTATGCCTGTACCTTACTGTTTTAAATAGTGTAGTTCTGTATTACATTTTGAAATGAGGAAATGGTGCCTCCAGCCTTATTCTTCTTTCTTAGAATTGCTTTGGCTATTTGGTTCCATATGAATTTCAGGATTTTTTTTTCTATTTCTGAAATAAAAAACACCATAGGAATTTTGATAGGGAGTACGTTGAATTTTGGTAGGGTTTGCATACGTCACTTTGGGTAGTGTGGACACTTAAACAGTATTAAGTCTTGCAAATTGTGAATATGGGATGTCTTTCCATTTTTTAATCTGTATCTTTAATTTTTTTTGTCAGTGTTTTATAGTTTTCAGTGTACAAGTCTTTCACTTCCTTAAGTTTATTCTTAAGCATTTTATTCTTTTGCTGCTACAGTAAACAGAATTATTTTCTTAATTTCCTTTTTGAATAATTTGTCATTAGTATATAGAAATGAAATTGATTTTTGTATGCTGATTTTGTATCCTGTAACTTTACTGAACTCATTTATTAGTTTAAACTGATCAGCTTGTGGCAGCTCTAGATATATCAGGCTTGGTTTTATTCTTTACGGAATGCCTTTGATTGGTATTTTTAAATTTCACATGTTCTAATTTTCAGTCATGATGAACTGTCAGCCCAGAAATGATGCCCCCCACTGTGTGCATGGCTGCATTTGGTGCCTTGGCCCACGCAATGGAAATAAATGCTGAAATCAGTCCTAGTATCCTTCACAGATGCCTCTGCATCACAACGTCCCGAGACAAGGCAATTTGTCTGCAGCTTTTCTAGGAAGAGGCCTCTGGCGGAGCCCATCAAAATGAAGGTGAGGCTACAAAATGCATTTTTTTGACCTGATTATAGAGGCATTTTGTGGTGATTAAAAATATATGAGTACATTCTTCTTTCCACTTAGCACTTTACCCCTTGTTATATAGGCATAAAGACGGCACAGAGAGTTAAGTTATTTTTTAAAATACTTTAAAATCAAACAAATTCAAAGGAAACTGGAGGCTCACCTTTTCATCTTTCCCTTGTATACTGTGCTCTGGGAGGTTAGACTCCTTCCTCAGCATAAACACAACATGAGCATCCCTAGCTCAGCATTTTTACATACTGTTTCTTCTGTGCCTTGGATTCTCTCCCCAGCCTCCGTACCCGATGGCTCTACCTCCTCCATGAAGCATTCCTGATCTTCCTCTCTGGCCTCGCCTGCCTCAGCATTCCTAGTTCATGTTCTACACACATGTACCACTTATTTTACACTTCCCATATATGCCTTGGGTTGTGATAAATTTTTTCATGTGAATTTTGTTTCCACAAATGATGGCTTTCCTGAAGGCATAGGCCATCCACGTCTGATTCATCTCCATTTCTTCCGTGACTTGTACTCACTCACAAATCACTCAGCAAATTCTGGTTGAATCAATAAGATCACCCATGATCCAAACCTTGGGGGCAGCTTTACTCTAGGATTTGAGCCAAAGCTCCTTTCCCAGCTAACCCAGGGCTTCCAGCTCTCAACCATGTATCCTTGAACCAAGTCACCCTTGTAGGCCTTCAGCCTGAGGAAAGGTAGAAAAAGTGTGGGACTGATGGAGAGAAGTCCTGGGTGTAAGTCCAGTATCATCCAGTGCTAATTGAATGAGTCGTTTCATGTCTTCTAAAAATAGTGGTTTTTTTTCAACTGCAAAATGGTTGTTGTACTTCACAGGCTGTTGTAAGGATTCAGGAAAGCAGTTTAAAACACAGCTTGCAGGCAGGTTAAAACTCAAAAAAGGCAAGTTTGTGCTTCTGTGACTATTATCTTTTTCTTCTCCACTTACAGGCATCATTATTTTTCTGTTTCCTTTCCATCAATGTCTGGCCTTTCCACAACATTGCTATTCACAAAACTCACTCTAGTACAAGATGCTCTTGCCTACATCAAAGAGCAGTTTCCGGAAGTTCAGATTTCATAACTGTAAATGGAGTCATTCAAGAATACCAGGGTCAGGGCCACAGCTGGTGTCTACAATGAGGGTCCAGCAGCGATGACAAAAATAAGATCTATTATTTGTGAGGGCCCTGAGGGGAATCATTTCAGCAGTAGGAATGCCTAGATAGTGACAATAAATGAGGGTATGCAAATGGAATTGGTACAGATCCTACTGGGCATCCTGTGTAAAGGTCCAGTGTTTAGCTCCTTTGTTTACAATGCTACTAGCACATTGGCATTCTCCATTTCCTTATCTATGGATAAGGCCACTTTAGGGAACCTCAGAATATTTCTTCAGGCTTCTCGTGTGTGTGAATAGGGCCTGGTCATATAAATACAGCCTGGACCCTTTGCCTTTCCACTCTTTGATATGTAGGATTTATATTATGTGAATGTTCATCTTCTCTTGACTCTAGACATGGGGGAGCCAATATATGAGTCTAAGAGAAACATCCTTGGTGCCAAGATGTCAGGAGGGTCACACCCATGTGGGGCTTTTCTGGGGCTCTTATATAATGCAATGTGCCCACAGTACCAAAGAAGAAAATATTGGGTGAGACCTTGGAAGACGTTTGGGGGCAAAGGTCACAGTGACATGTTGCTCCTCCTGTCTCTCCTACAAATACCGCTTCTCATGGGATGTGGGTTACTATGGTGATGGAGGTAGAGTGGCACTGAACCTAGAGGGAAATAAGAAGTGTTGCTATAGGCTATTGTTTCCCTGCTGTGCTGTCACGTTTCCTTTACTTCTCCCCAACCACAGTCTGCCAACTCAACCTTTAGCAGCCATGGGCCTTCTACCAACAGTCCCTGCAAGCCCTTTCCCCACACATTTCAGCCCAGTAGCTCACTTCCAGATGCTCCTTCTCTGGTTGGTTCCTTTCAGACTGAAAACTTCTTAGGATTATCCTCAGATTTTAGATTTGGCTTCTTTCCTCCATCAAAATTAGAAGATTATCTCATTGGATTAGAACTCAGTGTGAGATGTTAGAAGAAAATATATTTTTGTCACTAAGTTAGTTGCTCAGTGGTTCCTAGCTAAAAGTTGAATTAAACATTGTTTACTCAGCTAGAAGACATCTTTTTGAGAAAGAGCTGGGACTGGAATTGGCTGTAGGCTCAGCAAGGATGGACAGTATGACATGGCTGCTTAGCAAGTCTACAGTACCTTGGGCAGCCTTGGTAAATAAGAAGAGCTCAAATGAATGGGAAGGAGGGAGGCAGCCCCATTCTTCCCTATGCCCTAATTCCCAGAGCTGGATTACCACACTTCCACAAGTCCCTTTATAGAAGACAGATAATCTCAGTTCACAATGGGAAGAGGAACAAAGCGGATAAAGAGCTGGATATGTAACAGATCTGAAGATACTGGGAATCTTTAGCTTGTTGTGGAAAAGGCATTTGAGGCTCTATAAGAGTTGCCTCCAAATATTTGAAAGTTTGTCATTTGGAAAGAAGATCAACCCCATTCTATATGAAATCTGAAACCAATGGCTGAAAATAAATTCATTTTGGCTCAATGTTATGTACACCTTTTCTAACAAACAGAGCTGCCCATCAATGGAAGAGGCTGCTTTATGAGAGAAGAAGCCCTCACCAGTGGGTGTGTTCAAGCAGAGGTCTGGTAACAAACCATTAGGAGCGTGGACTAAGAGATTGCAGCTTTGGGGACTTAAGTATTATGACCTCTGAGAGCCTTCTGATTCCACAAAATTTTGATGCCAAAAAGAAAGTCCAGACCCTAATTCCAAAGAGCAGCCTTTCCCTCCACCTCCCTTTCTGTTCCAGCACACTAATTTTCTCTCCTTCAGTACTGGTAGGAAGTAGGACTCCTTGGGCGCTTGGTAAGTGAGACAAGACTCTGCCCAGCCCTCACAGTATGGCTGGCAATTAGCTGGACTCCAGCCTTCCAGGGCTCACAAGCTCTCAGCGGCCACGATACTGCACCAGTGCTTATTTAGAACTCCAAGGCAGGAGGCAGCCACGGGTAGCAGGGGCTTAATTTTGAACCCATGCTAACCAAACATTAACATTTGCATTTAAAAACAGGAGCAGGAAAAAGAGCAATGAAATCTCTACTCAATTAAACCTGTTTGCAAATGCAAATATGCCTGATGTAGAAGAGAAAGGGACTCCTGAGTGGCCGACCCTCTCTGCTGACCTTTGTGACCAGACAGAAAAGGGGAGTGTATACAAATGCTAGAAGAAGGAAGTAGAGTGGGTGGGGGCAAGGAGGATGAGGAGGGACAGAGAGATAATTTTGTTCTATACCATGAAACCTATAATTTCACTCTGACATGAAAATTAGCTCTGTAGCTAATTAGCTTTCTAATATCATTTGCTGCCATAGAAAGGATAAAAGTTTATGAATTTATGAACCTACCTGAAAAAAGAAAAAAGGACTGTAAGTTTGCAAGAGGGGATTAGCTGATTTAGCTCACAGGGGCCATTTCAGGGGATTAGGCCTGCACTGCCTTTGTGCACTGAAGAGCCCCCAGCGGCAGGCCTTGTGTTGTATCTGCACACCATCACCCCTGGGGCTGATTTGACTTCTCTGAGGAGCCCTCTGGTATTTGGAAAACCCTGATGGAAAGGGTGTCCTACTACTATGCAGGTCTCTATCCTCTGCAGTTCCCCATCAGTTGTCCTAATTATGCCTTCTTGAGCTCCTGAACACTTTCCCATCCCCTGTCCAAGACAAGCCTACTGTGACTTGAGGTAATTTATGAATCAGGCTGGACTGCTTACTCTATCAAACATCTTCCCCTTGCCTCTCTGGACTGCTCTAGCCCCCTCTGCCTTTCCTACCAAGCTGAATGTGGTTTAGATCCTTCTGGAAGATCCCACAACTTAGCCTGGCCTTGGGCCATCTCTATTTTATTTTTATTTTCTTGAAAATACAGTCACAGTATGTCAGCAAGATGGCAGAATATGAAGTTCTAACCCTCGTAACTCCCAGAGAAACACTAATTTTAATAAATACTCATGGATAGAATACCTTTATTGGAGGCCAGGAGTACAGTAAGAGGCTCCAGCACTCAGGCAGAGCAAACATCCAAGAATAGATGCACCAAAGAAGTGTGAGAAGAGCAGTTTCACTTTATTGTCCGCCCTCCCAGAAGGTGGCATAGTCAGGGCCAAGAGTGATCCCCTAGGCTGGTGATTTCTTTCCCACAAGGGAAAGTGAGGAGAGCAAAGTGGGTAGCCAGCTTCCCCGTGCTTGTAGGACACGCCCAAGACCCACTTCTGCCCCTCCCCACCAAGAACACTGAAGGGAAGGGCACAGCTGGGAGCAGGTAGGGGCAGAGAAAAGGAGTGGGGGATCTCAGCAACCAGCTTGCAGATCTCAACAACCACCCACAGATCCTACCAATCAGCTTGCAGCCTCCACTAAGAGCCCTAGAACACACGAGCAAAACTAAGAGCTGGATTTTGAAAAGATAAACCAAACTGACAAACCATTAGTTAGACTGAGAAAAAAAGTGAGATGATTCAAATAAAATTATTAATGAAAGATGAAACATTATAACAGATTCCATAGAAATACAAAGGATCATAAGCACTACTATGAACAATTATGTACCAATAATTGGATAATCTAGAAGAAATGGCTAAATTCCTAGAATGATAAAACTACTGAGATTTAATCATGAAGAAATAGAAAATCTGAAGAGTAATAACAAGTAAGGAGACTAAGCAGTAATAAAAAACTACCCAACTCAGGAAATTCCAGTACTGGACATCTTCACTGGTGAATTCTACCAAACATTTAAAGAAGTAATGCAATCCTTCTCAAACTCTTAAAAATTTTGAAGCGGATCCAGACTCATTTTACTTGGCCAGTGTTATACCAAAGCCAGACAAAGACACTATAAGAAAAGAGAATTAAAGGGCAATATCCTTGGGGAGCACAGATGCAAAAATCATCATAAGATATTAGCACACCCATTCAACAGTACATCAAAAGAATCATACAGAGAAATTAAGCAAATAAAGAAATAAAAGACATCCAAATCAGAAAGGAAGAAAATTGTCTCTGTTTGTAGATGACATGATGCTATATATAGAAACCCTAAGGCGTTTACCCAAAAACTGCTAGAACTAATAATAATTTAGTTAGAATTAATAAATGAATTCAGTAAAGTTGCAGAATACAAAATGAACACACAAAAATCAGTGTGTTTCTATACATTAACAGAAAATTATCCAAAAAGCTAAGAAAACAATCCCACATACATTAGCATCAAAAAAATAAGATACTTAGGTATAAACTTAACAAAGAAAGCTATCTGTACACTGAAAAGTATAAAACAATGATGAAAGATCCAGCAGTCCTACTGCTGGATATATATACATCAGTCTCTTGAGATATCTGTACTCCTAAATTCACTGCAGCATTATTCATAACAACCAAGATATGAAAACAACCAAAATATCCATTGACAGATGGATGTATAAAGGAAATGTGGTATATATATAAAATACACACATGTGCATGCACACACACACACACACACACACACACAATGGAATATTATTCTGCTGTAAAAAGGAAGGAAATACTGCCATTTGTGACAGCATGGATGAATCTGGATCGCACTCAACTAAGTGAAATAATCCAGACACAGAAAGACAAACACTATATGATCTTATATGTAGAATATAAAAAAGCCAAACTCACAGAAACAGAGAGTAGAACAGTAGTTATAGGGGCTGAGGGATGGAGGAAATGGAGAGATGTTGGTCAGAGAATATAAACTTTCAGTTATAAGATACATAAGATCTGATATCTAAGGTACAGAATGGTGATTATACTTAATAATACTCTATCATACACTTGAAATTTGCTAAGAGGGTAAATCATAAGAGTTTTCACTAGAAAAGAAGGAAGAAGGTAACTAAGTGAAGTGATGGATGGTGTGAAGTAGCTTGATGTGGTAATCATTTCACAATGTATACCAAATCACCATATTGTACACCTTAAATATGTACAATATTTGTCAATGATACCTCAATAAAAGATGAAAAAAAGAAATTGAACAAGACACAAATAAAGGGAAAAACATCATGTGTTCATGGATTGGAAGAATTAACATTGTTAAAATGCCCATAATCCAGAGCAAATTATAGATTCAATGCAACCCCTATCAAAATCTCAATGTCATTTTCATAGAAATAAAAAAAATCCTAAAAAATTCATATGGAACCACAAAAGAACCCAAATAGCCAGAGTAGTCCTGAATAAAAATAAAGCTGGAGACACTGCATCTTCTGATTTTAAATTATATTAGAAAGCTACAGTAAATGAAACAGTATGGCACTGGCATAAAAACAGACACATAGACCAGTGGAGCAGAGTAGAGAGCCAGAAATAACCTACACATATATGGTCAATTAATTTTCAACAAGGGCACCAAGAATACAAAGTTGGGAGCAGATAGTCTCCTCAAAAAATGGTGCTGGGAAAAATTGATATCCACATGCAGAAATGAAATTGGACCCATATCTTATACCATATACAAAAATCAACTAAAAATGGATTAAAGACTTAAACATAAGTCCAGAAGCCATAAAACTCGTAGAAGAAAATATGGGGGAAAAAAACCCTTGACACTGGTTTTGGTAATGGTTTTTGGATACGACACCAAAACCACAGGCAACAAAAACAAAAATTAACAGGTGGAATTGCATCAAACTAAAAAATTTCTGAACAACAAAGGAAACAATCAACAAAATTAAAAGCTAACCTATGTAATGAGAGAAAATATTTGCAAACCATATACCTGATAATTGGTTAATATCCAAAATATATAAGGAACTCCTACAACTCAATAGCAAAATAAAGCCAAATAACCTTTTTTTTAAATGAGCAAATGAGTTTGAATAGACATTTCTCCAAAGAAAGACATACAAAAGGCCAACAAGTAAATGAAAAGATGGTCAACATCACTAATCACCAGGGAACTGGAAATCAAAGCCACAATGAGATATCACCTCATACCTGTGAGGATGCTTATTTTTCAAAAAAGGTAACAGATGTTGACAAGGATGCAGAGAAAAAGGAACCCTGGCACACTGTTGGTGTGAATGTAAATTGGTACAGTCGTTATGGAAAACTGTGTAGACATTTCTTAAAATATTAAAAATAGAACTATGATATGGTCCAGCAATCTTACTTTTAGCTATTTATCCAAAGGAAGTGAAATCAGGATCTCAAAAAGATGCCTGCATTCCCATGTTTGTTGCAGCATTATTCATAGTAGTCCAAGATATGGAAATAATCTGAAGTCTATGGATGAATGAAGGTGTAAAAAAAAAACTTGGTATGTGCATAAAATGGAATATTATTCAGCCTTAAAAAAAGAAGAAAACCCTTCTATTTATGATAACATGGAGAGACCTGGAGGACATTATGCTAAATGGAACAGGCCAGACATAGAAAGACACATACTGTATGATAGCCTATGCATGCAATCTGAAGTAATCATTCATAGAAGCAGAGTAGAATGGTGGTTGCCAGAGGCTGGGGAGAGGAGGAAATGGGGATGTGAAGGTCAAAGGATGCAAAGTTTCAGTTATGTAAGATAAATAACTTCTGGAGATCCACTATATAGCATAAGGACTACAGTTAACAGTACTCTATTGTACATTTAAAATTTGCTAAGAGGATAGGTCTTATGTTAAGTGTTCTTACTACAAAATAATAGTAGTAGTAATAATAATAATAATAACAAAGGGAGTAGGAGGAAACATTGCAAAGCGATGGATATATTTATGGCCCAAATGGTGGTGATGGTTTCATGGTTATAGATTTCCGGATGTCCATTATATCTCAATAAAGTATTGTTTATATATATATATATATATATATATATATATATATATATATAAACATAATCATGCTTACTGAGCACATATTATGCACCAACATGCCACATGCATTATTTAATTTAACCCTTGGAGAAACCCTAGGAGTTAGATGTCAGGTTATTATTCTCACTTAGCAGTTAGAAAACTGAGTCTCAGAGAGGCTAATTGACTTGCCCAGGGTTACAGACCTGGTAAAATATATAGCCAGGATTTGAACCCAGGTCTGCCATTTATTACCAATATCACTACCTGACACAAGTAGGACCTTTTTGTGAGCTACCTCACACATGTAGCTCATTGATTATCACTTTCATTAGCTCTATGATTCTCTCATTCCCCAGGATGTGGGTAAGAAATGTGAACCTCACTGAAGTTGGGTGATCTGCCTGTCCACAGCTGGCAATCATTCATTCTGGGGTTAGAACCCACACTGTGTTCCACGCTCTCTGCAACATGGCACACTAACATACACCTGCTAAATATTTTGTCCTAAATTTGTATTATTTGGATTAACCAACTCCTGGGATTATTAACTTCCATAAAATACAACCACAAAGGTTAATACATGAGATTAATAGAGAGCAGATGTTGAATGCCTGCCTGTAATTAAACTTATTTTTAAGGCCCCTTTCCACAGGCCCCTAAACATGATGTAATTGCATTCCAAAGCTTCCTACATGCAAATAGATACCAGCTACCATCCACAAGTAACCACTAGGCTTAGGGTCCAGACCATCACAATCAAGACTACTGAGGGTGTGAGTCCTTTGAAGGAGGTCATGAGGCTGCAGAGTCCTGCTGAGCTCCCCATCCACACGAGGCATTTTTCTGCCCTGCGTCCTACTCCTTGTCACTTCATTGGTCCTCCAAGCTTTGAGGCTGGGTTTGCCCAGTGACTAAACCTCCCACACAGACCTCTAAATTCCCAGATGTGTTACCTCCTGGCATGGGCATCTTGCCACATGCTCACTATAATCCAACCTTACCCCTTCTCAGCTTTCTTGATATTCACAGTTTGTAGGGACCTCAACCCCAGATAGGAGACTCTAAAAATAAAGAACAATATCATCCATTTGTCTGGTAAAGTCCACAGCACACAGAACTTCCATTGAGTCAAAGCGGGTCCTCAGTAAAAAACTAGTTAAGTTGAATTTTTAAAAATACCTATCAAGTTACCAACCTCTTTCCAAATATTTTATGAATTAGAGTTCCTTAAATGATTATATACACTAGTTGCAACAAACTTATTTTGGGATGTCTTATACAACAAAGTTTAAGATGAATCAAGCAATGCTTCTGGATACTGAGATTGCTAAACTTCTCATGGAATATAAAACGCAAATTTACTTTTAAAACATCTCTTCCAGGTTATAGGGCTTAATGGGGCTGATTGCAACTTTACTTGGCTACTTCTATAATAAGGTTTGTGATATCTAATAATAGTACTCTTAAAGAATAATTAACATCTTTAGAATAGGATTCATGAATATTACTCATCACAGCTTATGGAATCCAACCAAAATCACAGCCCAGGGACCAACGCCGAGTTGATGTCCAGAAAGAGCCAGACCTGGCAGTGGTCAGCAGCCTCAACAGTCCAACCAAGGAGTGGAATGGGACTCGAGGGGGCCTGGGAGTAAATGCTCCCCACAGCACTCTGAAGGTGGTCGTCTGGCACAAGTTACCCCCAAATTCAATTTCCTCATTCCCAATAGTGCCCTTAAAAGACAAGTCAGTCTTAATTATTGTAATAATTATTGTAATAATAAAAGCATATCCAATTTGATGCTCTCATGTTTTAGCTAAGAATACATTCCATGATCTCTATTACATAGCTGAGCTTCACCCATATCCTGGTAATGATTTCTGTCTTTCAAAACTTGTGCTGAACTCCTGCTTTCCTCACAAGTGATTAAAAGAGTCCCTGTTCTCTAGGCAGACTTTCCTTTTGCCCTCAAGCCTACTCTGTTGAACCCTTCCTTAGTCCCTGAAAAGTGGGTCCCACCTGAAGTGGACTTGCTGCCCTGTCCTCTAGAGGTGTCTTCTATTCACTTCACGTGTCTTCCACCCACCTCCTCACTTCCTGTTTCCTTGCTGGGTCTGTTATTTAGCCTTAATGATTTTGTTTGCTTGTTCATCTTAACTCTTTTCACTTCCTCCAACTCCTCCTGACAAGCATTGTCTTGATTTCTTCCATCATTCCCTAGGTCCCTTCAGAATTATAATGGAAAGATGGATGGGGTGGGAAGGATGGCTCTAGAGAACCTGAATGCAAATGGCACTGCTAACAAGCTGTGTGACCTAAGGAAAATCATTAAGTGTTTCTGGGCCTCTATTTGCTGGTTTGTAAAAGGGAGATAATCACTCCCACTAACCAGGGCTGGAGCAAGATGATCAAGAAATGATGACAGAGAAGGAGCTCCCCAAACAAGGAACTGTCCAGAAGTAAACTGATGTTACTCTCCAGCAGCATTCTGGCTTTCATCTAGTCAGCTGTTAGCATTCCATTATTCTGCCACCCACAGGATCCCATGTTCTTGGCTCTTCTCTTGATAACCTGCTCCAGGGAGGCGTGTTCCAGTGACCCCCAGTTTCAGTCTCACAGAAGGGCCCCATGTCCTCATGCTCTGCAGATGATGCTCTTAACTTGCTAGGGTCTGTCCCACAGGAAATGTCTTAAATGCCACCACGGCCTGTCTTACTCCCCCTCAGCCCCTGGAGGAAAGCACCTGGTGGGCAGTTGATCCAAGCCATCCTCACCACCTTGTGATTTCACACATCTGGATGTGGCAGAATGGTGCTAAAACGGCAGGCTCTGTGGGATTCCAGGCTTGGGGGTGAGTCCTGCCATCAACCCTCACTAGCTGAGTGATCCTGGACAAGTCTCTTCACTTCTGTGCGCCTCAGTTTTCTCATCTATAAAATGGAGACAGTTATATGTCACCAAGGCACTCAATAATGATCATCATTATGGTGATGATGATAATATTACAGAAATGCAGGAGCTAATTTAAGGAGCACCTAGTTTTGCTGCTGTTTTTACTGTTATTGTTAGCACTTGCTCATAGCTTCCTGGAACCACCATGAACTTCATAGGTCCAAGGGGGAAACCCTTCACAGTCCCCCTAGATGACTTACTTTTGTCCTAGGATATCTTCCAAGATAACTCCAATTCCTTACACCATGCTCTCTATCTCCGGCAAATGGAAACCATACAAACATAACTGTTGGACTAATTCCAAACGGAACCACTCACTGTTCCCCAAATAAGCCCTCATATTCTTGCCCAAATCCTACCCATCTTCCAAGTATTGCACTCTCTGCTTCCCCTGGTGTTCAGAATTCTTGGCTAACATGTCTTTCCTCCTTCTCTGCCCTGATACCTCCTAGAGGGCAGAGACCCTGCTACCACCTAATTGGGGCGGGTTCAGAGTGGGGCTTAAGGGAAATGTGGTAGCAACAACCAACACAGGAAGAAGAAAGATAAACTACCAAAGTCAGGGAAAATTTGACTCTGAGGGTCAGCCTATGTTCAGACAGGATTCTCATGAGGGGAAAATGCCATCTGCAGTAGTGCAAGAACCCGAACAAGAGAGGAGCTTTGGGGAGGCCTGGAAAGATCCAGAATATCTGCACAGGGCTTTCCATATACAAAGTTCTACAAGGCCATGATTAAAATCCATAAATAATGAGAAGCTAGATATAAATGTAGAATAAATATTGTTTATATTTCAATCAGTGCAGAAATGAATGATCAATTAAGCCAACTGGAGAGTGTCAAAACAGCAGAGATGCCTAAACCATACTGAGGGCTCTCCTGTTGGCAATTTCTGTGTGTTCCACATTCCTTTTCCCTGCAGTATCTTGTGTATTAGAATTGTCCTCTGATGGGGCTCCTCAGAGACCAAGCTGAGTCTGATTCATGACTGTCTTCTGGGTGCTTCGCAGAGGGTCAGCCACAGAGCCCTTCCCCGTAGCTGGGTGCTGGGCCATACCCTCTGCCCGTGTTACTTCAACCTGAGCAAGCCCTCTACACTGATGATCAGGCTCTGAGTTGCAGAGTTTTCATTCTGGTCCAACCTCTTCAAGATGACACAACTACCATGCTAGCTGAGAGACCTCCATGAATATCTCCTGACAGAGACCTGCCCACCTCCTGGCCCCTTCTTCCTTTACCTATCTAACCCTAGTTGACCCAGCTCTGGACCCTGTGCTGGCCTGAGGCAAAGAGGAGCACGTGACCTTGGGATAGTATAAGCTAGCATGGCAACTGAGCCAGTCAGACCTAATCTCCAGGGGACAAGATCTCCAGTCTTTTTACCAATCCAGTCAATGCTGTAACAACGGATTTAGAGTGCTATCCTATTAAGAAATTACCTCTTTTCATTTCTCCTTGTTCTAGTATAGACATTACAATTTTTATTGTTTTGTTTTGTTTTGGTTTTTGCTTCACATTATAAAAATTTGTTTCCATCTTGTTGCCTAGTCTTTAAATGTCTAGTGGCTGCATAATATTCCAACAGGTCAATATACTACAATTTAATTAACCAACTCTCTAATTTAGGACACTTAGCTATTTCAAAACTGATGCTAAACAATACCGGAATGAACACCTCTTCTCTGGGTTCAGAATTATTTGCAAGGATAGAGTTCAGAAATGGAATCAATGAATCAAAGAATAAGAGCATGGCAAAGGCTCTTACCACACAGTGCCAAATTAAAGTTGGTGGAGCTATTTTAAACTCACTTACATTGCTATGAGCAATATATAAGTTTTCCAGTTTCAACACCACATTGCCTATATTAGGTGATTATCTAACATTATTGCTAATTTAGAATCTATAATGTCATCTCATTGAAAAATGTGTTTGTCCTTTAATCACTGGTGAGGCTGGAACATTTCCCTGTGTTTGTTAGGAATCACACTGGCTCATGTATATTTTGACAGGCCCAGAATTTCTGCTCTGGTGGCCAGCTGCCCACTGTTTGGGTTCCTGCATTTATAACCTATTCTTCCTGAATCTGGCTTTATGATCCATTTGCTAATCTCTCTGACACCACTTGGTCACACACTTATCGATCCTTTAACCAAAGTTTACAAACTTGGGTAGGGATTTGTAATTATCCAAGATTAAGAGAATGTCATTTGGAGTTAGAAGTTTGGGTTTCAGTACAAACTCTGGTGTTTGTTTTAACTCTGCGGCGGTTCCTTTTCTTTTTTTAACTGTGTGGCATTAACTGATCTACTTTTCCTCTCAGAGCCTCTCTTTTCTCACCTGTAGAAAAGAGTAATGCCGCTTACCTACTTAACTCACCATATTATATGAGCGCTTTGAGGCTTGTTAAAGCAGGGTCAGCCCACTTTTCCTGTAAAGGGCCATATGGTAAATATTTTAGGCTTATAGGTCATACAATCTGTGTCATAACTCCTCAGCTCTGCTATTGTAGCATGCAAGCAGAACAGGACAATGACTAAATGGATGATGGTCCAGTAAAACCTTTTTTATGGATAGTGAAATTTAATTTTATATTTATATACAAACATATAATATCTACATATAAATTACTTATGAGTATATAATATATTATATACCATAACATGTTATATGCTGATATATACTATACTTATTTATGTTATATAATTCTATGTAAATATATAATTTAATTTTATATAATTTCCATGTATCACAAAATATTGTTCTTCTTTTGATATTTTTCTCAACCCGTTAAAAATGTAAAATGTAAAACCATTCTTCGCTCAAGAGCCGTACAAACACAGGCAGGAGGCTGGATTTGGTCCACAGGCCATGGTTTGCCAACCCCTGCTCTAAAACCTTATTCAGCATAAGACTGCGTGGGATGGTCCCAACAAATAGATACACAGAACAGGCAATAGTACGGTCCCTGGTTTCCAGTTTGCCCAGGGCCGCACAGCTAGGGAGAAATGGAACCGGGATGGGATCAGATCTGCCTGGCTCCAAACCCCAAAACAGTGCTGCAGCCAGCTACCTCCCCCATCAGTGACCCCAGCCCTGGGCCAACTCCTTCCTGCCAGAACCTATTCCCAGAGCTCCCCTCTGTACTCAGCCTGCTTCAAACTGCCCCCACCCAAGGCCAGGGGCTGCCATGGTCAGACCAGCACTAACAGAGAAAGAGCAAACCCAGCTCCTCCGGCTCCTACCAAGAGGCCTTCGAGTCTCCAGCCACAAAGCCATGTACTTGCTGGATCAAGCACCAATTTCCCACACTCGAGGAGATGTTCATTGGTGTATGGATGGAGCTCAAACCCACCTGCCGCCCTCTGCTGAAGCTCAATCCCCAGGCATCTCTGATTATCAATCTGCTCTCTCCTGATATGTGACCACAATCACACCTTTCCTTTTAAGTCATCTTTTGAGGAGTTCTATACTCTTAGAGGACAAGACCAGCAACAATAACGAAATCACTACTGTTGGAAACAAGAAACCTTGCTACGACAGGAGCCCAAGCATCCAGCTGAAAGAGCACACCATTTGGAAAATGATGACTGGAGTTTAAGAGCTGCTCTGCCATGAATTACCTGAACCTCTTAAGGTTTTTAGCTTCTCAGCTGACAATGAGGTTCA
Organism: Manis javanica; assembly: GCF_040802235.1. Taxonomy (NCBI): domain Eukaryota; kingdom Metazoa; phylum Chordata; class Mammalia; order Pholidota; family Manidae; genus Manis; species Manis javanica. The sequence goes on along the minus strand of NC_133157.1, from coordinate 30,896,775 downwards.
CTAGCTTCAATGAGAAGACACATGTAAATGTGCTATGCAGACTGTTCTACAAATACTAGTTAGTCATGCTATTAGCAGGCTTGTACTATGTCAAACAAACACTGGAACTTGAGTCAGGACTTTCTCAACCCTATTCAAAATGTGGTGTTCATCATCTTCTACAGAAACTCTAAGGCAATGTTTTCAGATTTTTTTTTTCTCCAAGCCTTACTTTCTTTCTTGCATGAATGGGAAAATGAATTCATTATAAATTCGCCTGGCACCAGCACAAATCCAAAGTGTGGCTTGAAGTGACAAATGATAGGATGTTTCCACAGGGGCTTGTGGGAGCTGGCAGCTCAAGCACAGGAGCGAGGCCCAGCCCCCTCAGCAGGGGCATCAACAGCCTCTGCACAGCACCAGGGCTGCCGCCTGCACTGAGTGCATCAGAAAGCCACCAGCAGCACCGGTTCCCAGCCTGGCCAGGCTGTGAAACTCCACGGACGCCGGGTACACACCTTACCCTGCCTTTATGGGAACTTAGTCACCTAGACAAGAATCCTTTCCTTAGGTTCTGACTAGTGGCTGTTCTGAGCTTTTAAAAACCCTGTGTGCATTGCCTGGTCCAATCTATCCATTTTACTTACGGGAAAACTGAAGCCCACAAAGTAAAGGTGATTTGCCCAAAAGTTATGTAAGCCCTGGTTTTAGTATTTTAGGGTCAACCAACTGTACTCACAATCTAATCCTTCCAATAAACATTAACACTAGGTAGATATTGCGGTCATCTGCATTTTGTTGATGAAGAAAGAAAAGCCCAGAGAAACTAAGTGATTTGCAAGGTTACACGTTAAGAAGTGGCACCTTCTGGTTCCAAATATCATATTTTCTCCACCATTGCATACTGCTCGAATCCCTCAGTAATGAGATGGAATTAAAACTTGTCTCACAGAAGAGACAGGGTATGTGTGAAAGTATGCTTGAACCAAAAACTGCTTGACCGCTGGTTCCCAACATTTTGAAAATAAGGACCTATATTAGTTATCTTTTGTTGGGAAATAAACCACCTCCTTAGCTTATAAATGTCCTCACATGGTGAGATAACTGCAGATAATAACAGTACCTACCACATGATTATTATGAAAAGTAAATAAACTAGTGTAAATAAGATGGAGAATGTTTGTAGTCCACGGTAAGGATGCATGAATGTTAGCATCTTTCCATTCTCTCCAAAATCCTACTTGCTTAAGCAAATATAAAATATTTCCACTGGAGTCAGACTAAATTGTTAAGCCTAATCTTAAAGGGTGGGTAACTGCACCCCTGAAATTATATGCATAATTTTGTATAAATATGTATATGTTTTTCTTAGGTTAGAAGCCATTACTTTCATGAGATGCTTAAAGGAGTCTCTAAAAATGTCCAGAATGTCTAGGGATCATTGGCTGGTCAACATCTCAACAGCCATTACCATTCTCACTGGTTCCTATACACACTGCCTTCCCATCAGCATACACACCAGTGATTCAAATATGCTTCTTCTTAAAGAGGTTATTAGAGTCTTCATTCATTCATTTATGCATACCTGCATGCATTCATTCATTAGTGCAAAAGGCAATTGTTTGTACTGACTCTACATCTGACCTTGCTAATAAGCCCAGGGTACAGAGACACACAGACAGTGAGATCATTCAAAAGGCAATTACCTGAACTGTGATGAAGGCTTAAAGTGACCATAACATTTGAAAAGGGAATATGCCAGCAGCTGAGCAACAGCTTTAAAATCTGCTACTTTCAACAACAACAAAGTTTGTTCTAAGGCAGGGAGATCACTCAATAGGGAACAGAAATGTAACAGAATGTTTTCTGTTTAAATGGACAGAAGCTAAGGAAAGAATCTCTCCAACTCTCCCACCTATCCTTCTTGCCTCTTTTAGTTTTTTTTAACCCAAAATCTTCCCTTTATGTTCTAGATTTTCTTTTTTAGCTCAGTGCGAATTGCAGACTCTTGGAATATTTGAACTGGGAGGTCCCCTAATCCACAGACACCAATTATAAATTAGGTCTAATATTGAAAATATCCAAGAGCAAGTGTCTCACTACCTTGAGAGCCCCAGCTTATATTTGAATGGGTCTAGGTAGTAATTTCTTCCTTGTTTTGAGCTGAAATATGCTCTTATTTTTACCTCACAGTTCTAATTCTACCCTCTGGGGTCATATATGTCTCCTACCTCAATATTTTTCATTAATGGGTTATCAAATCAATTTTGGAATTATATTCAGCATGATTTACTTATATATGTTATTTATTTGTTATTATCATATATATTTGTCCCTATAAATATATATATTTATTTAATGAAATCAGAATATAATAAAAAGTATCAGAGTTCATAACATATGAGAGACAGGTTTTGTTTTTCAAAGTTTTGTTTCAATTGTTTATAGATTTATGTAAATGTGTACTAGATTGTGATATTGAATGTATTTCTTAGTATAAGTTACTACTGAAAATGTTAAAAACCACCAGTTCCTTTAGATAATTTAAGACTGCTGTGTCATGGAACCCCATGTCTTCTGTAGTCCAGATTCAATATCCCAGTCTCCTTGAACACCCCTCATTTTCTCTGTTTCCAATCCCTTCCAGACTTTGGTCTCTCTCCTCTGACTATGCTCTGTCTCACATGTTCCTCCTGGAGTGCACAGAACGAGCCAGGACAGGTCTGGAGGCAGAGGGACTATGCACCTCAGGGCATGGAGACGGGCAGGAGGCCTCCCTGCGTCAGCGTCTGCCAGGTTCTCAGGGGCCCTCAGCAGTGGGGCGCCACAGTCACTGACTATCAGCACAAGCTTCCAGGAAGTGTTTGTAGGAGGCTCTGATTCAAAAATACATAATGTACAGCTACTCTACCAGGTCTCAGGCTGGTGCCGAGAGAGAGAGGGAAGACCACTGTCCTGTGCACTCCTGGCCCACGTACACCCATTAGCTCCCTGAACCTGTGAGCTAAAAATCACCTCATTTTACAATCAGAAAACCAATGATCAGAGAACAAGACATGAAACTTCCTGGTGCATTTTAGAAGTTGTCATGAAATTTGTAATAATTGGTCAACAGAAAACCTACAGTGATGTGGGTAACAGGGCAGTAGCTCTCACTTCACTTCTATAGCACTCAGCCATTCTCCTTCCCTTTATCCCAGTCACCCAGTGATATGTACCACCTCTAACTGGGGTCCCAGCACTAAATCCAATGCTATTTTCATGGGCCTTTTGCCTAATGCTGCCAGTTTTGTCCAGACACTCTGAAGCAAACTGCTCTTTATCTTCTCTGCTTCTTAAATTCATAAAAAGATTCTAAGGTGCTAATACTCTATCCAGCCATCCTCTTATGGCCAAGATGGCATTAGCCATTGTGATTCCAGGATAAGGTGGATTCCTCCCACAAACAGCCAACAAATTTGGGCCAAGTTGTAAACACTATTTATATCAACCTTTGCAGCTGAGTCTATGGTCAGGGTGCCAGGGAATATATGAGCAAATCAGGCAGTCTTAATCTCTGCAGCATGTGGAAGGAAATAAAGACCACCTTGACTGATGGTCGGCTAGATAGTCTGAAGAGGATTAAGTCTGACGGCAACAGAAACGGCTGGGGAGCCCAAATGAAGACAGCCCGATGAGGTATGGCCTTCAAACTTTAAACTTCTAATCTCTAAGGACCAGAGTGACTTTGTAAGCAATTCAAGAAGAACACCATTCACTCAACATATCATAGGATCCTGAAATCCTAAGAATGTTTTCCTGAGGGCAGAAAACGGAAAGGAGTGCAGTGGTGCCCACTGTGTGGTGACTGCAGTTGCAGCAGACGGTGCACTGCGACTTTGATAACTCAGTGCCATGGATGTATTACAGGCCTGATGGCATTTGCAGGCGTTGACAACTGCCCAAACTCATCCTCTGAACGGAGAGCTCAACAGATAGAAGCAAGCCGCTAAACATATCCACGCAGTCACCCAAACCAGCAGACTGGTAAAGTCAAGCCCAGAAACAAATGGAGTTTAATCTCTGGAGTTTACCTTAAACACCGTCACTGGATTTTTGAGGTGATTCTGCAACTTCCTCACTGCCCCCACTGTTTTTCTTCCTTCAGGGGTTTGTCTTTTGATGATAAACTCTACTTGCAGTTGCAACAAATAAAAAGTGAACTTCCAGATGGACTTCTCAAAGTGCAATCCAAATACAAGGGAAACAAGAAATCCAAAAGTCAAAGGCGAGTGGGAGGTTTTCTTCTCCCCCAGATCTCTGGGGAGTCCAATTCATTCAACAAGCTCACATTCTGGTTTCATTTCCATTTTCTATAATAAGAGATGAAGATGTAATATGTCAATGTTGATGTATCAGAGAGATGATGAATTCCAGGCTAAAACACAGCGACATCTGCTTGGAAACGAGATGGAAGAAATTAAGATGCTTACCATGATTATTTTCCTCCCGAGCAAATTTATAGTATCTTTGGTCTCAAGGGCAGAAATTCCAGACAGATTAGCTTTTCATCTCCTAGGTAACTCTCTGAACCGCGTAGCTATAGAAATTCATTGCTTTAACACTGGTTGTCCTTATTAAGAAAATATCTTAAATTCTGTACCAACAAAGAAACTCATTGACTACTAAGCAGTCATGAAAATATTTATGACATGGATTACAAACAGGTGCTTCAAATAGAACAAAAGCTGGGGTTATTCACCACTTGGACTAACTGGAAAAAAAAATTATTTACACCTAGCAGAAGACATTTTATGCTTTTGGTAAATGTTTTTTCTGGGTTATTTGTCTTCATATTCTAGGAATGGTAAATTTGCTTAAGCACCAGACAGAACTGGCAAATGAAGAACTATGTAAACAAGAGGGGCTAGAGCTATAGAATTGCCTATATGCCGGCAAATTATGCGGCAAAGATGTATCCAGGCCCTAGGACATGCTTGTGTTTGGCACTGGAGATGCAAAAATAAATACAACATGACGTCTGCCTAGTTCAAAATTTGATTTATTTATTCTTTTTTTATTGAGGTATCATTGATACACAATCTTATGAAGGTTTCACATGAGCAACATCGTGGTTACTACACTCACCCATATTATTGAGTCCCCCATCCACACCCCATTGCAGTCACTGTCCATCCGCATAGCAAGGCTTTATTTATTCTTTATAAATGTCTTAGGAAGCTTTGAAGGCATAAGGATGCCCATTCCATAGATGAGAAACCTGAGGAGGTCACATACCAGGAAAAGCCAGTCAAGACTGGCACCCTACCCTTTTTTCTTCAAGTCCAGCATTCTGCCTACCCCTCGTACCCTGGCGTGACTGAGATGAGATTCACAGCAGGCTTGGATAACCCCAGGGCCTGAGCGTCTGAGGACATCAAAGCTGGCTTTTGACCCAATAGGAACATCTCAATGCCTTCCATTTTCATTTTCATTCAGTTTAGCACCATGTAGACACAGCTGTGGTCTCAATCAGGACTAAGTGATACTTTGCAGGAATTACTGAAATGCTCATTGAAAAGCTCTTCTCTTCTAATTGTATTTTGAAGTGATCCAGTGGTGGAAACGGTTTGGGCCTTTTCAAAGCAGCTTCTCTCAGAACTTAAGCAACAGGAGTTGTAAAATGTTCCCAAAAATATTGCTTGGCATGAAAACCTCTTTCAATGCAAATGAACCATTGATAAACAGGAATTTGTTAAGAGAGACAGGAGCTGGGGGTGAGGCTCATTAGCCATTTGGTTGTCAAGGAGGGGAAGCTGCCAGAGAAGCAGAGATTGTAGGGAAACACCTTTGGCAAGTGAGGGGGAGCGGTGTGTGTGGGGGTCTAAACGACAAGAGGTCATTTACAGTCAATAAGGTTCAAAGAGGCCATTTTACATCCATCCTAGGAACTGCTGATGTGAATTTTTTTAATATTGGAAGAATTAATATGTGACTACTCCAAAATAGCCATGATGAAATGGAAACAGCTTAATAAAATGGAAATGATTTTAGGGTCAGAAAAGCTAGATGGGAGGATTCCCTCCCCTGTTAGTTGTATGAACTTGGTTAAGTCATTGAACTCTGAACTGCCATTTCCTCATCTCCAAAATGAAGATAGTAATTCCTACCTTGTAAGAGGATAAGTATGATGATGGATTTGGAAGTTCTTATTAAATTGTAGAACAGTGTATGGATCCAAGTTTTCCTTTTCTATTTAGACAAAAATTCAAATCCAAATACAGTGTTGTTGAACATCTCTCTATGCTCAAATATCATTCATCACTAATTCCATCTAACCCTTAGTTGTCCCTGCCTCAATCACGCTGTGTATTTTTTTCTGAGAATCCACATTCAGAGTGCCTCCTGTGGGTGCTCCCTAAGGCTTCAGGTCTGTGATCAGACCTGGGAATGTTTGTTGCATCCCGACTTGGGAGAGCAAGGCCTTCGATTAGTCTCCCCAGCACTGTTACATGCAAAAGGCCTCACGGCAATGCAAGCATACGTCTGACAGCCATCCCCAGCTTGACACTTGACGTCTAACCTCTCCAGTCTGTTCCTGCCCCAGAGTTCCTCTCATTTCAACTCCACTCGCCCAGTTGCTCAAATCAAAAGAGTGGGGTCACCTTGGACTCTACTATTCCATCTCCCCATCAATATCCAATCCATCCCCCAGAACTGTCACTTCCAGTTTTAAAATATATCATGCAGACACCATCTCTCACCTCCTCCACCAGGGCCAGCCTACTCAACCCACAAACATCCCTTGTCTGGAATACTGCCAGAGTCTTCACCTGTCTCCCTCACCCTGTTCAGTCTACTCTCCCTATAACAATCAGAGCGATCCATTAAAGATACTACCGCAAAGACCTCGGATGGTTTCCTGTCTCATTAAGAATATAGGCCAAAGTCTTTACTATGGCCTACAAAGCCCCAGCTAAGCAGATCTGGCTTCCACTACCTCTCAGCTTCACTTCCTTCCATCTCCTCACTTTACTCCAGCCACCATGGTGCTCCACCCCACCGATCACCGCCCTGCCTCTAGAAGCTTGTGCTTGTCATTCCCCTTGCCTGGGTCATTTTTACCCCAGGTATTCACATGCTTCATTTTTTCACTTTACCCAAGATTCCACACAAACATCCCTTCCTTGGAGAGGCCTTCCCTGATCACCTCTGCTGCTTATTTTTCTTCTTAGCACTTATTTATATTAAATAATACTATTACACTTTTTATACATATTATATACAATAATTTTATATACTATAATTATATATTCTTGTTTATTGTCTGCCTCTCTGCTGGAATGTAAGTTCTGCAGGACAGGCATTTAGTCTCTTTAATTTATTGCCATATCCCCAACATTTAGACTGAACTGGTACATCACAGATGTTTTTAAGAGGCTGTGTGATGCCTCGTTGAGCCCCTCAGGAGACCAGAGCTGCCTTTCAGATGGGGGCATTCTTAGTCCTGTTTGGTGGATGGTATACTCCAGGGTTTAGAGAGGACCATGTACCAACCAAAAGGCCTTCTGCCTGAGCTGAGGAGTAAGGAGGAGTGACTAAAGAAGGCAGATCCCGGTGGACACCAATACAGTCAGGACAGGGGGCCTTGACCTCCAGTTCCCATGGGGTCTGGAGAACCCTCCTTAGAGTAACAAAGGGTCCCTAAATTCAGGGGCATATTCCCCAAGCCCAGTTCTCTTAAAGCCAATTTCATAAAAGATTGAATATGGTGATTGAATGTGGTCTCTGGATTGGCATAAGCCTGAGACGGAGGGACTTGCCCTAAGTAAGCAGCCAGACTGAGGAGAAACTTGTACTTCCATCTCTTGCTTTGCTGACATATTTTTAGTCTATCATTTCCTGGGGGCCTGCTCCACGCTGGGTTTTGTGTTCAACAATATACACATACTATATCATTTATACTATTTAAGAAATGAGATATTATCCCTATGTTACAAGTGAGAAAACTGAAGTTCACAGGGGTTAAATAATTTGCCCAAAGTTATAGAGATAGAAAATAGAAAAATCAAGATTTTAACCAAAGGGGTTCAGAACATGCCACCCCAACATATGCTACTTTGGCATATTGATTATTTTGAGCTGAAGGCACTTGAGAAACAGCAGATACAGAAGGGGCTCTCAGACGTCCCCCTTCAACCTAAAAACAGGTTACACAATTTCCCGTGAGAAAGGTGACCCCCTGCACCAGGAAGAGAGCAGTCTTATCACCAAAATGGATCTGTACAAACAAAGCTACTAAAATAATCCTTATCTTCCACTAGTTTCCCCCACTTATTTCCTAGTCACTCTTCCTTAACTTACTGCCCCTAGAAACTTAGATGTGTTTTCCCTTTTCCTGTCACTTTTCCACAAATATATCATTCTTTGTTAAAAAAGGTGTATAAACTCTCAGTCCTAAATGTTTCTTAAGGTCTCATTTTTCTTATGAAGTTTCCTACATACATGTGAACGTACTGAATAAAATGTGTATCCTTTTCTCCTGTTCTTCTGTCCTATGTCAGTTTAATTCTCTAAGAGGTAAAGGACAACCTAAGAAGGTAAAGAACAATTTTTCCCTCCCCTGTAGAACCACACTCTAAACAGTGCTACCTCCCTAATACTTTTCAACTGAATTGAATGTTCCTGCAGTAGCCCCCAGCTGTCGGTAAGTTGGGCCTCTGGCTTGGTTCCTGCACTGTGAACAGATTCTGCAGAATTTCTAGAGCCGATAAGCACAGACACGGACCACAGGGACCACTCCAGGGACCTCTGGTGGCTGCTGCCTTGGACACGCAGGAGGCCAGGAGAGGTTTACCTCCTCTCAGGCCCTGGGAGGGTCTCCCATTGGCCCAGCCTGAGTGGGTATCACGGGATTCACCCACAGAAAAGGTGAACTTTAGCTTTATTCATGACTGTGAAACTCTTCAGGTTTCACTTCCTAGGGACTGCTTCTTTCTCTAATTCTCTTGAAATCTCTCAGTTTATCAAAACTGGTCACCAGCAAAGTGTTTGTAAACATCCTTCAAGAGGGCTGTCCTTGGGCTAGAAGCAACATCCAAACCCCAGAGGTGTAGCAGATCCTCTGAAGTGGGCAAAGCAGATGAGCCAATATTTGCCTACACATCCTAGGAAGGAGACATTTTCAAACAGGCACCACCTAAGCCTTGATAAAGGCACTTCTCTCCTGCGTTGTGAGAGGCCGGTCCTGTCCCTTCTGCGCCTCCAAATCCTAGCGCATACCGAAGTGAACTGTCTTTGCCAAAGATGGAATAAGTGACAATCCAGGATGAGACATTCAGATTTCATACAAATATGAGTTCTTGTGACCTCCAAACTCACTATGCTCTGCATAGGCGTTGCTGCTACCCAAAATTATTCTTTCCAGAGCATGCTAAGAGAGAAAGCTATCTTACTGCAGACTGTTTCTTTGACATTCATGCTCCAACACAAGGATAGTCTCTTCTAGGCCTAATTTGACTTCTTTATGTGCCAAGAGGAAACCTTCTATCTGAAGGGCAGGCATACAGATATCTGAAGAGGCCTTTAGAAGGCACTTTATAATTTCCTTGAATTTCCTAGAATGTTTGGAGAATAATGTGTATTGATTAACTGTCTCTTTCAAAATGCTTCAAGTTCTCCTATCCTTTCATGTTTTAAAAGGGAATTAACAGTGAAGAAGAAAAAAAGAATATACCAACTCATTCATCCATGTTTTCCAACTAAAAGGAGTATGGCCTAAAACCCCATGAAATGTAACAGAGTCCACGAGAGGACAGTGGAAGCTAAGTAGCTATTACTAATAAAATGGGAATTGGGGCCATGGATATCAGAGAGATGGCAGTGATTCCTTGAGACCACATCATAATCTAAATCTGACACATAATCTAAATCTCTGACAGCCAGCACAACAGCACAGAGATGTCAGGAGTCTAGGGCTGAGATCAGGGACACATGACCTACACAGCCCAGCACAAAGGGAAGTATAGATCTTACCAAACCACAGATCTAGTCTGTGTCATTTAACATGCAAAGGCTGTGACACTCTTAGGCCAGTGTTCTAATAGAGAATGCTTCTTCCAACCAATGACATGGAATAAAAACAACAAAAACAATTAAGGCTCTGACCAATGATGTCACATAATAAGAGCAAAGCTCATAGATCTGAAGGCGTGTTTTTTATTTTTCAACTATAGTGGCCTATACGTGGGCTTCTGAGCTTTGTTTTTTATAGCCCAGGCCTCACTTGGTCACCTCAGGGGATCGACCTTTACTTATGGACCTGGTGGTCGCTGATAAGTCATGATGCGTGAGTTAATGCTTTGCTACTGGGAAGAGCACTAGACTTAAAGATAGAAGACCTAGGTTGCATTCTAGATTGTTACTATTAGCTGCATGACTTTGCATAGATCACCAAATTTTATGAGTCTTGTTGCTACATCTATAAAATACAAAATCTGGAAATTCACAGGACTATTTTTATGGGCATTATCATTCCCACGTTGCAGGTGAGGAAATGGCGGCCATGGAGTTAACATGGAAAAGAACCAAGATAATGTAAGATCTTTCCGTTTACATTTCTAGTGTCTGTCTGCACCATGAGCTCTTGAGGTGGCCTTGACCGAGAAGGAAAAGGAATGATCAGTAGACGCCGCAGCTGTGAGCAGCCCAGGTAGGGGTGTGAACAGAGAGGGGCAGAGAATGGCAGGACCTACGACTTATCTACGCAACACGTAAGCACACACGCACTGACACCCGTGGAGGTCAGCAGTGTGAACAGATTCTGCCCAGTTCTGAAGTCCCTGAGGAGCACTGCCTGTGAGTGTGCCTCACGGTGGGGACAAAGACCTGGCATCCACTCCGGGGACGGGATGATTCTGGGCCTTCACTTTCACATGACATGCATTTTACATTTACGCACTGTGGGTTAACAATTAACACACAATACGTTAAGTTTCACATTAACCTTTCTCCACTCGGCCCAGTTTCGAGTGTGAGGAGGCAAAATATCATATCCCGAAACCATTTTCTCTTTTTTTCAAGGTGCCCACTGAGGAAGTTAACAAAGGAAGTAAAACAAAACCTTTGTTGTGGGCAGCCCTCTTGAAGGATATTTGCAAACCTCTGCTTTGAATCTTTCCAGCTTTCCTGTGCCCCTTGGGTCCCCCACCTCCTGACAGGTCTCACTTCCTCAGGGAAGCTTTCTCTGGCTCCCCCAGTGTCAGGCAACCTTTCCACCCTTCCTCCCCAGAGCACCCAGAACCTCCATGAGCAGCAGATCACATGCTGTGCTTGTTCCATTGAGCTTGGGTACTGATTGGTTAAGTGCCTGTTCTCCTGAGTAACTCTGAGCTCCATGAGGACAGTAACTGTCTGTTTTGTTCACCGCTAAGCCTACAGAGCCTAGGGCTGTGCCTGGCACACAGTAATAGGTGCTGGGTAAATATGTGTTGGCTGAACCACACCCTGTTCGTTAGTTCCTCCTTCCTCCCCAAGGTCTGAATCACCTACTATCAAGAGTTATTCATGAAGCATTCACAGCATGTGACACTGTGCCTGGTGATGTAGGGACCAGGAACTTGTCTCCATTCCTGGAGTGAGCTGGCCCTGAGCCAGGAGGCCACCACCACTGTGGCATCTTGGAAACAACACAGTGTTCACAGTCAGGACACCCTTTGAACCTCAGTTTCCCCATCTGTGAAACAGGAAGACAAACACGTCATGCACCTACCTCACAGAGTTGTTCCAAAGATCACATGTGGGAAACAGATGGGAAGAGTTTACTGTATGTGTCATGCAGCATTTTACTGTGGACGTTCTGTTTTTACAAGTGGTATGAGAGGCAGGTGTCTGTTTAAGCTCTATGGCTCTCTCTATCCCTTCCTCCTTTCCAGGACCCTCCCAGGCATGTGGCCCCAGAGCTCCCATGGTCTAAGCCCTCCTTGTACATATAGGGAGACAACTGTGGCACAGACAGGGTCAAAATCCCACATGGGGTCAGAGACAGAGGCAGGACTAGAACCTGGGTATCTGGTATCTCCTCCACTGTGTCCAGTTTCATACCCTAGATGGCTCTTTTGGCCCCTCTTGAAACCATTCCCCACCCGCACTGCACAGACTACTGATTCAAGAAGGTGCCAGTTCAAGTGTTTGTTAAATTTGATTTAGCTGTGTGCATAACTGTTAGAGGCCCAGAAATATATTCGCATAGGCCATCCTGACTCTAAATATTTCTCCAATTTTCCATTCACTGGTAATTTTAATGAGGCACCTTATCAGCATCTCCTCTTACTCTCTCCCTGCAAAACTAAATACATCTTTCCTCTGTAGAAAAGAATTTAGATATGTTATTACCTGATCATTTCATGTCTGGAAAGAGAAAAGCCTAGCAGATCAAAGCCCATGTGTGAGGAGCTGCAGCAGGGACAGGGAGAGGGATCCTGAAGGAGGAAGAGGGAACAGAGGACAGCAAAGCAGTGGCAGTGATGGCGCCCTTCATGGCACTTGCTGCAGCAGTACTGTGCTAGGCTCTGAGCTGGCGTTACCTTATTTGGTTCCTACAAGAGACTTAATAAGGGGGTATGCCCTGTTAAATAGTGTTCCCCCAAATTCATGTCCACCTGGAACCTCAGAATGTGACCTTGTTTGGAAATTGGGTTCTTGTAGAAGTTACTAGTTCAGATGAGGTCATAGTGGACTAGGGTAGGCCCTAATCCACGGACTGGTGTCCTCATAAGAAGAGAAAACAGAGACCCAGACTCACAGGGAGAACGCCAGATGCTGACAGAGGCAGAGAATGGGATGATGAATCCACAAGCCAAGGAATGCCAAGGACTGCTGGCAGCAAGAAAAGCTAGGAAAAGGCAAGGACAGATTCTTCCCTAGGGCCTCGGGAGAAAGTAGGCTCTGCTGACAGCTTCATTTGGGTTTCTATGCTCCAGGACTCTGAGAAAATAAATTGCTCTGGTTTCAAGCCATCTAGTTTGTGGCAACTTGTTAGAGCAGCCCTAGAAAATGAAAAAAGGAGGTATTAAAATTCCCACAGCCTAGAGAAAGTTAGAAAGTGTTTCAAATCCCACATCTCTGAATTTGATAACTTCATGAGGAGGGTGGGAAATCCTGTGACTAGTCTCTGTTTTATGGGTGAGGCAACTGAGGCCAGAGATACAAAATAAAAAGCCAAGATCGCAAGAAAGCGAGCATGACAGTTGAAATGCAAATCCACAATCATCGTTAGACCCAGAGAGATGCTCTCAAAGCACCCAAACACCCTTCCCATTGCCCACGCTTTGCTCCCTCCTCTGGACAGAGGGATGAGGTCGGATCTCTTTCCCAGGGATCCTCCAGAGCAGGGCAGGCCTCCAGCACCCCAGCACCACAGCCAGGCCTGTGTCCGGGTGTCAGGCCAACCTTGCTTAGACCCAGCTTCATGACCCAGATTTAAGGGACTAAAAGAGAATCCAAAAACTCATTGAACTTTGGTAAGCTAGAAATAGAGTCTTGATCTAATAAGACAACACTGGACTACATTTGAAAAGGTAGAGTGCAGTCAGTTTGTTACTTGGCTTAAATGTAAAAGCATTTCAGTTGAAGTGGTTTCTCCTAGTCACTAATTCTCTTAAAGAGAAATTTGCCAAAAAGTCATCTCCCTTCAAGTGTTTTGAAAATTAGGTGAGATGAAAAATAGGATGTCAAAATGAATTAAGTAATTATTTTAGGAGGTTCAATTGTAGTTAACTGACCTAGAGCCTTGGAATGTCAAGCTAAAGAGTTCTAACTCTTCTAGAAGTTATGTGAGAGATGACCAAAGGGCTGTGAGTCAGGAGTGAGGAGCTCTCTAGGGAGGCTGACTTGGTAGCCATGAGAAGCATGGACCAGAGAAGAGTCTGGAAGGCCATTTGAGAAGATTGTGGTGAAAGTGCAAAGGGGAGAGCTAAGGCCAGGACTGGGGCAGGAGGCGCCGAGTGAAAGGGCAGATCGAAGACACGTGGCATGTGGACAATGGCACTTACTCCTCCTGGATGACTGGGCAGAATAATAAAGGGATAAAGCCTGGATCTTAATAGTCGATGCAAGTGAATGGAGGAAAAAGAGCAGAGGTAGGCAGGAAGCTGAGGTGGTTCTAGTAACACTGAGATTGATGTGACCATGAGAACCCCTGCCAGTTATCTGAATCCTCGTCTGCTCATTTCGGAACTTCATTTTGGTCAGAGAAATATAAACTTCCATCTTGTCTAAGTCATTAATATTTTGGGTTTTCTGTCCCTTGCAATCAAACATAAGCCTAATACCAATATGGGTCGTATTTTCCCCACGACTACAATCTCAAAGAAATAATTACTTCAGAATACTCCATGGTTTTGTAAGAAACTTCTTCTCCCTTTCAAAGTTCTCATATTCAATCTGTCTCCAAAGCTTACAGTTTCTCCCTTAAAAATAAATTTCAGACTCACTTTTCCAGCCCAGTCCTTAAAGATGCACCCATCTAGGTGACTGCTCACCTGACACAGCATCTGTCCTCCCCACCCAACCAGTACAAACACTGCTGATGACCTGCTGCATGCCACCCTAACTGACAGCCCTCTGGCCTGCCCCAGCAACTCCAAGTGCCCCCCAACTATCAGGGTCCCCCCAGATCTGGCTTTGACTGATCTGACATTATTTCCTACCTTTTTCAACATGAATTTTGTTCTAATCAGGCCAATCTTTTTCTAAAATACCCTACCCATTCCCAGCTCCACTCATTTATTCTTCCTACAAGAATCATCTCCTCACTCTTTACTTGGCTAGTGTGGATCTAACCATCTCCATTTTTCAAGGAGCCAAGCAAATCTGTAAGCCACCAGACAGGAGCAGGTATGAACTGGACTTGGACAAAAATCCAGAAGGGCTGCAAGCAAGCTCCCAGCCACAGACTGTAAGCAACTTGAAAGCAGAGATCCTGTCTAATATCTCTTCAACCACAATCCCTCCCTGTACTTAAGAGAAGAGTGAGAGATACTGAATCTGGAGGGATTCTCCACATGGGGGAAGAAAAATAATGTAAAATGAAAGTGAAATCATTTAAAGGTTCACAGACAAATAACTGAAACTGTGCGATAAAACAGATTTCTATACACAAATACAATTGGATTCTAAAATTAGAATCAACAACTTCATACCTATTAGGATGCTTTCTATCAAAACCCAGAAAATAACAAGTGTTGGTGAGGATATGGATAAATTGGCACCCTTCTGCACTGTTGGGAATGTAAAATGGTGCAGCTGCTGGGGAAAACAGTGTGGCAGTTCCTCAAAGCACTAAAATTAGAATTACCGTATGATCTAGCAATTCCTCTTCTGGGTATGTACTCAAAAGAATTAAAAGCAGGGTTTTGAACAGATATTTGTACACCCATGTTCACAGCAGCATTATTCACAATAGCCAAAAGTTGGAAGTGTCCACTGATGAATGACTTGATAAAGAAAATACATTATACCCATAAAGTGGAATATTATTATTCAGTCTTTAAAAGGAAGGAAATTGTGAAACATGTTACAGCAATGATGAATCTTGAGGACGTTATGCTAAGTGAAACAAACCAGTCAAAAAAGGACCGATACTGTATGATTCCACTTACATACCTAGAATAGGCAAATTCATAGAGATGGAAAGCAGACTGATGGTTGCCAAGGGCTGGGTGACGGGGCAATGGGGAGTTAGGGTTTAAAGGGTTCATGAAGAGCTCCTGTTCAGGAAGTTGAAAAGTGTTCCAGACTTTGGTTGCATGACAGTGTGAATGAACTTAGCGTAGCTACACTATACACTTAAAATGGTTAAGATGGTCAGTTTTGTGGTATGTGTTTATCACAGCTAGAAATAAATTGTCTTTTAATTAGAATCTACATTATTTGGCTTTCAGTTCCGGCACCACATTTAAATCACCTGGGGAATTATTAAAACAAAACATGGATTCTTCCATCTGCCTTTCCTTCCTCCTCCCCTACAGACAGTTATCTGACTGGTTTGCATAGAGGCTTGGATGATTCCAATGTGTAACCAGGGGAATCACTGGCATAGGAATTAGGGAACAAATGTCAGTGACCTCACACATATCTTATAGACATAGAATCTTAGAAGAAATGTACAAAAGTGAGAAGAAAGAACTTGGGCTTCAGTTTAACATCCCACTTCTTTCTAGCTTTGTGACATTGGGCAACTTACGTCCCAGTGCCTGGCCAACTTCTCAGTGGCCAGCCTAATGCCTGGCACGCATACAGTAAGCTATCAATAAATATTAGGTAAACAACTAACATCTCTCTGGGAGCATAATGACTATATTGTCACATTATTCTGAGAATTAGCTTCTAGAAACACTAAAGTCTCAAAATAGTGCTTGGCACACAGTAGGCATGTAATAAATGATAGATGTTGTTACAATATTATGGAAAGACCTAGATCATTTAATCCCATCTTCTCATTTAGCAGGTGAGAACACTGGGACCAGTGAAGAGGAAGGGTTCTTTACCCAAGGCTCATTTTATTATGTAATAGCTTGCCTTCCACTGTCTTCACTTGCTGTCTCTGAATGTTTTCATGTGAATGCCTAGACCAGGACTTCCCCAAATTGATGCGGCTGTTGAAAACATCACTTATAACAGGAACTGGGACGTGTTCGGATAAGCCTGCAGGTGCCTGGTTTGGCAATGGTAGATGGCAGAATGCAGCTCTTTATAACAATCTGTGGAACGTCAACTCTGAGGCGATGACCCTGAAGCTCCACAGGTCTGAGTCACTATGTATTGAAGGCAATTTCCTGGGGTTCCCTGAGGAGTAAAATCATTCCTTGCTGATTTTCAAAGGCTTTCTCTAAAATGAGGCTTCAAAACACTGAACTGCCAAGACCTCACTGACCTCCCGGCAGCCCAAGGCCTCCTGTGGCTTTCAGTCACTCAGCGAGAGCCCTACAGGGTGTGGCCAGAGGGAGGTGTGCAAACCCCTGTGGGGCCTGTGAAAAAGGGAGATTCTAAGCCTTGAGGGTTAGATGAGATGAAAATTAGGATGTCAAAATGAAATTAAACAATTGTTTTAGGTGTAAGATTGTAATTAACTGACCTAGAGCCTTGAATGTCAAGCTAAAGAGTTTGAACTATTCTAATTATTCGCAGTTTCCTTGAGCTCTCTATTTCCTGCAGCCTCTATTTCCCAGACTCCCATGTGACTTTCATGCACACTGAAATTGGGAAGCACTGTCAGGCTGGGAACCATCTGGCAGTTCATTCATTCTGGTGTTCACTATTTTACTGAGCAGGTACTCCATGCAGGCCCTGTCCTCGCACTACAGATACAAAGTCAAAAAAGACAGTGTTCTAATCCTCAAGGAGCTCTGAATCTGTTAGAGGACAGATAAGCAGAAGATGATATAGCACAGGGTGATCACTCGTTTCATGTAATAATTCAGCAAAGAATTATCAAGAGCTCTCACCACACTCTAGGCGTAGATGCACACACAGAAAACCTGGCAGTGAAGTGCTTACACCACGGACATGCCACCTGCTCTGCCTACGTTTGCATCCCAGCTTCTCTACTCACCACCAGAGTGAGCTTGGGCATGTGATAACCTACCTCTGTATGCGCCCATTTCCTCATTCACAAAATGGAGATGATAATGGCACCTCCCTCTCAGGGTGACTGTAACAAATCTATGAGTTATATGTAAAACCTAGAAGAGTCTCCTGACATAGGAAGTACTGAGTAGATTTCTGCAGGAAAGTAAGTTTCATGAAGGCCAGGATTTCTGTCTGTTGTATCCTTAATCCCTAGAGTGGTACTCCGCACTGTAGGCAATCACTAGATGTTCGTTGAATGGATAAATGAACTTCTGTGGGAGACTTCCAGCAACATGTTAGAAGAGATTAACACTAATACTTTTCACAGCCTGTTGTAACCTGTTCTAGCTCTAGCTGCAAAGATAAGAAAACATAATTGGAATAAATAGGAATATGGTGTCTACTAAGTTGGGTTTCTGTAGGACTCCTTTAAATAAAAATACAAATTGGACCTGCTGAAACCAACATAGCACATGGGAATAGAAATTTTAAAAATATTCTTAGCTGGCACTAACCAATCAAAGGTGACTATTTTCCTTCTTTCCATATGCAAAGTGTACAGTGGAGTGCAACTGCAGGCCACGCCCCCAGCGCTGAGACCAACTAGCCAATATTCTAAGACCAAGTGGTACAGAGTGTAGGGATCTTCCGTGTGGAGTGAGTGGTTCCTTTCACAATTTAAATTTTAAACCCTTTACCACACCTTCCCAAAAGCTATCTGATTCTGAAAAGCCACAATTCCAAAAACTCTAAAGTGTTATGATACACTGAGTACACATAATAAATCCCTTATTTTTTAACATCAAGAAAGAGGCACACCATTTTTATAAGGAGAATGTCAGTTTCTCCCTGAACCTACTAAAATATTGAACAAATATTTAGAGATTCACCTTTTCAAAGGGACCCACATATTTCAGTCTAGCCCTCGTTCTATCATCGCAAACACCCTCCCTGGAGACGTGCCTCTGGTCTCCTGAACATCCATAACCATGCTTGGTCAGCCTCTGAAAGCCAACTTTGCTTCTAGGCAATCAGGGATTCCTGGAGGAAAGGGGACTTTTGAGAGAACTCAATTCCTTTCCCTCTGTCAGAGGCAGCACAGCACACTGATGAAGGTTCAGGGTCAAGCCACCTGGGCTTGCTCCATGGTTCTAGAAGGATCATGTGACCACTCAGTGACCATCTGACCCTGGGCAAATTATTCAATGTCTGAATCTTACATCATCTACATAACAGAGATGACAGTAATAATGCCTTACTCATTGTGCCGTTGTGAAGTAAAATGAGTGAGCATGTGGAAGGCATGAGGAGTGGCGCTCGGCACATAGTACGTGCCCAACATGTGTTAGCTATTACTATTGTTGTTACTGTGCCTTCTCTAACCCTAGATGGCTTGTTCCTTCCTCTCCACTCTGGCCCAGGTTTGTGCCACCTCACATTGAAATTTTTACCATAATTTGGGGCTGGGGCTGGTTACAGAAATGCAGGAGTAGACATTAGGGAAGATTTGAAGTTAGAGTTGGACAATAAAAATAATTCTTTCTTTCTATTTGAATGCTTATCAGAAAATCAGAAAAGGAGGAAATTAAGGAATTGCATTTCCCCTTAAAATTCTTTATAGGAAAATTGGGGCACCCTCAAATTGTTCTGTATGTTCTGGAACTGGCATATCTAGCTCACTCTTGCTATCTCTTCCTATGCAGCACATCTTTCCAACCTTGTTGTCATGCCTTTTATCCTTCAGAGCTTTTCCCCTAACTTTATTTTTTCTAAATTTTCTGAGTGCAAAGGCATGCCATGTGTCAGCTGCAGTAACCCCAGGGCTTAGCAGAGCACAGTCACACATTCACAGTTTCCTTGAGCTCTCTATTTCTAAGAATATGAATAACTTTGAAGAAACCCCACACAAGACTTTAGGTAGCAATAATAAAATAAAATGGCTATTGGGCCAAAATTACTCTTATTTGTGCCATTTCTATCAGTGTCATATATATTTCAATTGTGCTGAAAGAAGAATTATTGAATAAGTGTCAGGAGGACAGACTGAAATTGACAGATATGTGCTGCAGGTTATGAATGTTGCTCATTGCACAAAGGCAACCAGCCAACGGCTTAGTGGGGTCTGAAATCCAGCCTCTCATCAAAAAGCCATGCATCCTGGGGCAGGGTAGAATTTCCTCAGAATGGACATCTTTTTCTATTTCATACAAAGACATCATATGGACCAATAGTAGTTACATACAGGGGGAATGAATAAATAAGTAAATATATTAAGGATAATGGGACTCAGATTTCTCACTGTCAAAAAAGGAGTTTCAAATATGGAAAGAATGTTAGGTTGGAATTGGACAAACCAATGTGAACTTGTGTTTTTTAATATAGGTAGATATAAACTATGCGGGTATGTGGAAGTGTGTTCATGGATATATTTCCTAGAATCCACAATACTCCAGTAGCAATGATCACATTTGGTAGCCCAGATCTTGATTTCTAAAATACCATTCTCTCCTAAAAGGAACCAGAGCCCATGGGAAAATTAGAGGATTGCAGGGTTGGAACAATGAAAGCACAAGATGAGCCAGGAACATCTTCTGGATCTAAAAAGTGAGAAAGGGCTAAAAAAATCTTGGGAACATGTCAAAAGCCCACAAGGCCAGCTTGAAAGGGCTCCCTCCTCCCACCTGTCTCTGGTCTCCCAAATACCCGTACTCATGCTTGCCCAAATCAGGGAAAATATGAGCATCAAAATAAGTAATGACAATCACAGATTATAGCCCATTAAATAAAATTATGATCTATGTATTTATACAGACATAAATGAATAAATGAGCAAAAAGAGCTAATAGGGAAAAACGGAATATTAACAATAAAAGAACTTATTAATCCTAAAGAAGGGAATATAAATGTAAGAAAAAATAAAATAGGTGGAAAGATAGAAAGACATTTAAACTATAGGTATAAACTAAAATACATATAACTATGTTATTCATATAATATAAATACTAAACACTCCATGTAAAAGACAAAGATTGTGCAACTGAATAAAAACAAAATATAAAACCTAGTCATGGGTGCTTATGGGTCTTCTAAATATAAGAACACAGAAAGACTGAAAGTAAAAGGATTAGAAAAGATTTACCATACAAGCACTAGCCAAAAGAAAGTTGATATAACTATACAAATAACAAAGTAAATTTTAAGATGAAAATCATTATCAGAAAGAGATAATTTTGATAGTAAAAAGTTGAATTTACCAGGAAGGTATTACAATTTCTAAATTTATATGAATCTAATAACATAGCTTTAAAATATATAAGGCAAAATTTTACAGAACTAAAGGAAATCGTTAAATGTGCATCATTGTCAAAAACTTTAACTTACTTCTTATAATAATGAATAAAATAAACAGGAAAAAAATCAGTAAGGTCAAAGAAGACCTAAACAATGCAATTAACAAATTAATCTAATTGTTATTATGCCACAGAACGAAAGTAATAAACAAAATAATCTAATATAATTCCATATATATGGAATACAGTTCTTTCAACACATGAGCAGCAGTTACTAATATTGATAAATGCTAGACCATAAAGCAAGCCTCAATAAATTTCAAAGAACTGAAATCATTTACAGTATGATTTCTAACCACAATGCAATTAAGTTAGATATCAGTTACAAAAAGACACAAAAATTCCCATACGTTTGGAAATTAAGCAAAAAATTCTAAATAACCCATGGCTCAAAGAAGTAAGGATAAAGGAAATTAAAACATATTTTGAATTGAGTGATAATAATTATACAGTATGTAAAAACTTGGGAGAGATTAAGTTAAAACTGTATTAGGAGGAAAAGAGATTTAAAAGCTTACATTAGAAAATAATATGGCTAAAAATCAATGACCTATGTATGTATCTCAAGAGCTTAGAAAAAGAACAGCAAAATAAACTCTAAAAAAGTGGAAGGAAGAAAATAATAAAGAGGAGAAATTAATTAACTAGAAAACAAATATACAAAAAACAGAATCAACCAAAGTTTATGTCCTTTGAAATACTGATAAAATTGATAAACCTATGGCAAGATTCATCAAGAAAAAAGAGAGATGGATGAATTTGGAGTATCAGGAATGAAAAAGAAGGCATCACTACAGGACCTACAGAAATTAAAAATATAGGAATAGTCATATTATGAAAAATTTTGTACCAATGAATCTGGCAACTTAGATGAAATAGATAAATACCTAGAGCTCAATTTTCTAAAACAGACACAAAAAGAAAAAAAAAGTGGATAGCTTTTATTTCTATTAAATAAGTCAAATCTGCTATTAAAAAACATCCCAGGGAGAAAAGTTCAATCCCAGATGACTTCACAGGTAAATTATCCCAAACATTTAAGACAGGAATGACAGCAATTTTATACAATATCTTTCAGAGTATACAAAGAGATAATACTTCGTGAATCATTTTGGTGAAGGCAACATATCCTTGTTATCTTCTTACTCTGAAAGTCTATGAAATAACTATAAGACATATGATAGTTAATAAGTCATTAAGAACTCTCTATAATATACCATGAATCACTAATGCCACCCCAAGAAGCTGCTCTATCTTTTCTGCTACCCTAATTATTAGGATGTTCTTTTTAATAGTGAATAAAATCTTCTTTTGAATTTCTTCTTTCCATCAGTCCTATATCTACTCTAAATGTGTGACATTTGGATGAGGCAGTTTAAGTTGGTCACATTTTAGTGTAGTTTAAAAAAAAAACAAAAACACATTTTCTGCCCTTTTTGGACAAGAAGATCAAGTAATGTGCTAACAGACCACAGACCCACAGTCGTCCTTGTTCCATCTCCAAATTTTACACAATCACCAACCCTCCACTTTTAGAGTGTCAGCTTAAGGCAAGGAAAGGCTCAGGGTGTCCATTTACACATTACTTGAAAATGATGCCACAGAACGAAAGTAAGGAAGGAGTTTTCCAAATAACAATGGCAACTCTTAGATGTGCCATACTTCACACTTTACAAAGCACTTGCATGTCTCATTTGTTATTTACAAGAATCCTGGGAGGGAGGCAGGGCACTTATTATTCCTTCACATAGAAGGACACTGAACTCTGAAGGCTTAAATACTGGCCCAAAATCACACAGGTAATGAGTGATAAGGTAGGTTTAGAACCTAATGTCTTTTAACCCCTACACCTATGCACCTTCCACTAATCCACACAGCACTCCAATACTTAAGTAATGAAAGCCATGCACTGGGGACTGCTTTAACTATCTAGGGCTATTGCATCTGCAAAGATGAAGGCTAAAGAGGAAAAGATTAAGAGAAGCCAGAGAAAAATCACTATTTCTTGCTAACAGCATGATTAATAGCCACCTTCTACATGTGTCCTTCATATAGCAAGACTCAGGCTACCTTACACATCAAAGAGTAAGCGCATAAGGACCCTTGGCCTGCAAGACATCTTGCCCACCAGTCTAAGACTTGCCTTGTTATCATCATGGCATTGGAGAGCATCCTCTTGCCTGCCAGCTAATATTCCTCCTACAGTTCTGCCTTCTTGGATCACCATCCACTCAGTCATAGAAACTAGATCGCATTACCTTCAGTCACTTCCTCTCCCTCATCCTCTTCACCAAACATTAAACAATTATCTATTCTAATTGATTTATTCATTCAACAAAGGTTTAAGAGTCCACCATGTGCCATGCCCACCTGATACACTCTCTGACAAACGGCCTGCATAATAATTTGTACCTCACTTGTGCTTCTCTCTCTCCATAGACTCAAAGAAACCCCTGGGCACACCCATGTCTTATACATCTCTGCATTCCTGGAACTTAGCACAACCCACAGCAAGCAAGTAACAAGTGATCAGTAAATATCTGAAGAGAAAGGAGAGAATTCATCTCCTTTTTCCATGCCAGTGCTGCTTACTGACCATCTCTCCCTGGACCTCTGCTTGTCCCACTTACTGCCTGCATTAATGATGTCTGTAAAACACAGACCTGAATGTTGTGAATACATCTTACCTATGCTGAAAAACATCTTTAAATTTCTTAGCATTATCCCCATCCAGGTGACCTACCCCCAGGCAGAGGGGCACAAGCACCCTCTAAAAGAGATCTGGCTCTACACATCAGTACTAACCTCCTGGCCACCTGCCCCAGCCCTGCCACCCACTTTGGCTGTCCTAAAGGGAGGTCTGATCCTGCCTCAGCCTCACTGCCTGACCCTTTGAATGGTGGGCCTTCTCATGCTGTAGATCTGGGCCTGGTCCTGCCTTCACATCCTGGAAGCACCCTGTGGAACTCTCCCTCTCCACCAAACATTTGCAGGCAGGCGTTCTCTCAGCCCATGCTGTCAAAACTCCACACCAGGCCCAGGCTGCAGGTGCCCACTTGCCTAGGGAATGTAGCTAACCGTAGCTTACTAGACTCATAATAATCTGGCTACAAATCAGCCTCCTGCCCCAGCCCTCAGAAAACCTGGATTTCAGCCACCTGAGAATATTTCTCATTTCCTCAGTGCACTAGGTTCTTTAACATGAGCTTCCTGCTGCCTGAATGCCTCAGCTCCTCCCAACATACAAGCACCTTTCACCTGTCTCGTCTGCCTGTGGAACTCCTACTCATCCACCAAGGCTCAGCTTAAACTTCACCTTCTCTCTCCCTGGGCCCCAGTCAGAATAAATATGGTTTTAGAAGTTATGCTTCTATTCTAACAACCACCTCATGTCACCTGACTAGGGTCTGTCTCTGTCTCTGCCTGTAGGGCAGGAGCTCTAGGAAGATGGGAACCTTGTCTTGTTCAGCGTCATAACCTAAAGACTAGCTCTGTGAATTAAAAGCAAAACTGTGCCTTCATTGAATGAAGGAAGCTGGTAGAAATTAATAAATTTTCTTTTAATAAATGAATAAGTGCTTTAGAGGTAGCTTCTATTTATTACACATTTGAATACCAATACCTGCGGCTCTGCCATCATCAAGATGAGGGTGTGCATTGATTCATTCATTTGCTAAATCCCTAATATTGCAACACGATGGACTGGATGCTGGGGATATGGAGGTAAGTAAAACATAAACCCTGCTTTCAGAGAGCTCAGATTCTCCTCGAGTCAATGTGAAAGTGAATTAATAGACATATGCTTAGGACTAACACATTTCAAAGAAACATATTATTCTTTTAAAACAATATGAAGTTCACATGCTTGTGATAAATGTTAGTTAGTGGCTGGTAACACTGCAGCAATTCGGTAATTGTTTCATCACCAGTCATTTGATTCTCTGGGTGCCTTTGGTTGACACCAAGATCATCAAGCAAGCTTTGAAATAATACTTATTTAAAGCTGAAAATATGAATGAGTTTCCACCTGAAAGAAATGATGAATCCTTTTCCAAAAACAGAGATAATTGTTAGCAATTTCAGAAGGTGAACTAGTAAAGGATTCATTCTCACATCGTTCTCGTCTGTCTGATGGAGATGGAAGGTTTATATAGGCTTGACTAGTCCCCATGGCAACAGCCGTTCTCCTGGGTTACCATAGGAATTATGAAAGCCTTTATAAACCTCCATTAGCAGAGCCGAGGCCGGCAACAGTCAGGAACATCTGCTGAGAAAGACACGGCAAAGTGTCAGCGAGGGCATCTGGGAATTAATTTCACCCCGCAGTAGCTGTGCAGGTCTGTTTAGCCCACACCTCTATGGCCATGGACACTAGCTAACACTGGAATCAGTCAGATGCCTTGAATGTATTTTCAAAATCGAGCCACAAACAGCTATGACCAGATTTCAAAAGATTTTGAGAGACCAGGAAAACCTCCATTGTGACAAAGCCTCACACAAGAGACAGGTAGATTCATTTATTTTTTTTCCTCCCGGGACAGGGCATTTAAAGCCATGGATGGCAGTGATGGTTACACAGCAATGTGACTGTTCTTGATACTACCGAACTACATACACTTAAAAATTGCCAAGATAGTTAATTTTATGTTATATATATTTTACCACAATTAAAAATAATTCTGAAACTAATAGAATTACCATGCTACCACGACTGGGCATCTACTATATCCCAGCACTAATACTGGGCACTGCGGATGTTCTTGGTTGCATCACTCCACAAGTCTGTGAGTAACTGTCCCTACATTGAAGATTTTTATTATCCCTGCCTTGAAGAGGAAAGTGAGGCTTAGAAAAATAAATTGCTCCAGGGTACAGAGCTAGTAAGTGGTAGAGACAGAAGTCAAACCCACAGTCTCTCTGACTCTGGAATCTTGGCCCTTAACCACACAACTTCAACAACAATGTCACATTCTACAGCAGCTCATGGATTTGGTAAAGATACATTCTTTTAATTTAATATGTGAAAGCTCTTGTTGAATTCTGTTTAAGTTTTGTTGCTTTCTCTTTTAAGACAAAGGATAATCTCTTAGGGTGTGATGGCGGGAGGACTTTCATTTTCATTCTAACCTTTGAATTTTTTTACAACGATCATGTATTTGAAGGAAATACAAAGATACTTCCATTTTTTTAAGTTGTGTAAAGATTAATAAATCCTGGCACTTTCAAATGACAATCTGAATTAAAAAAAAAACAACAACCGCTAAAATATACAGAAGAGTTGCTTTTACAAAGAAATCGTTTAGTAAATACACTGGAGCATTACAGGTAATTTTTAGGCCCTGGAAAGCACTTTCTCATTTGGACAAAGAAAATTACCATGTTTCATGCTAGAAAATGTGGAATACATGTGGTAGTAATCTCCTCTGTTAGGCTTTGGTCAAGCTGTATGGAAGAAATATGAAAAGAGAATTTTGGGGAGAAAGAATTCTAAAACCTCAGGGAATTTCTTCAGTAGCAAGAAGGAAAGCAGTAGGAATTGGTTCTTTAAAAATAAGTCTTTGGGACATGCCACCAGAGAAGACACACATCCTTCTTCAAGATTTCTTCTACATGCCAGTCATGGCTATGAAGGCCACTAACGAATCCTTCTACCAAGAACAAAAAATCTGGGTCCTAGCCCCTGAAGCATTCAGTGCTCAAGTAGGTAAATGAGAGAAGAAATGACATTTTTTTCTCTTCAAAGATATATGTGGAAAAGAGGATACTAATTAGCAAGCAATGAAAATGTATCAAATTGCATCTACTTGTCTTTATTCTTCTGCTGTTCAGGTATAGTTTCTTAAATGGCTGGTAGTGCTTCTCTTTAGCTACTTCAGTCAATTTTTGTCTTCAAAAGTAAAATTTGTTTTTAAAAGTAAGAAAGGAGAAAATGGGGAGTTGTTTAATGGGTGCAGAGTTTCAGCTTTGAAGGGTGAAAAAGATCTGGGTATCTGTGGCACCACAATGTGAATGAACTTGATACCACTGAACCATATACTTAAAGATGGTCAAGATGGTTACGTGTTTTATGTTACGTGTTTTTTACAATTTTTAAAAGGGGTTTTTCAAATTGATGACCTCTGTATTAGTCAGCTCAGGCTGCTATAAGGAATACTGTAGACTTGGGGGCTGAATAAGCAGACATTTATTTCTCCTAGTTTTAGAGGCTAGGGTTTCCAAGATCAAGGTGCAAGATTCCGCTCCCGGTGAGATCTCTCTTCTTGGCTGGCAGATAGGCTGGCCTTCTCACTACATCCTCATGAGCAATAGAGAGTGAGCTCTGGTCTCTTCTCTTTCTTATAAAGACACGAATGCCATCATGGGTACCCTCCTGAACTCAACTAAATCTAATTACCTCCTGTAGTAGGCATCCAGGAAGAGAGAGCTGTCAGCACCCTTGCCCCTTAACAGACAAAATCGAGAATTCTTTTGCTTAGTTCTCATGTTGAGCTCATTTCCAATCTCACTTCTGCTTTCACTCACCCCCTGACCAATTTTGGGTCTGCCTTTCTCCATCCCAATGATGACAAACATGACTCCTTTGATCTTGACACTTTACTCCTAGTTGCTCATGTTGAACTTGCCCTCAGGTTAGATTCACTCCTGGTCACTCTGAGCTACCCTCTAGGTCCAGGCCTCCTAATCCTGCCGCACCATGAAGGCCCACCTTAGCCTACCTCAAAGGCCCAGGACTCCTAACCCTTCCCCACCATGAAGGTCCACCTTAGCCTACCACAAAGGTGGGACACCCTGGCCATGAAGCCAAAGACATTATCAACACACTAGACAAAAAGCATAAGACAACAAGCTAAATTTTAACAAGGTTAAATTTAAAACTCTGCTCTTTGATTCATTAAATGAATTGTTTCAATCTCGAATTCAAGAAGATATGGCTTGATGGTGATTCATAGGATATAGACTTCTGGCTTTTATTGACCATTACAGACAAATCCAACATTACTTAACATTGTAATAAGGTCACTAGGATTACCAATATGGTGTTTGACTACATCAGGAAGTTGACAAACATTTTTAATAAAGGGACAGAGAGTATTTTAGACTTTGCAGGCCATACAGTCTCAGCCATTATTTATCAAAACTAGTCAGAGAAAATGTATAAAAGAATGTGTAGCTATGTGCCAATAAAACTTTGGTTGTAAAGTTTGCTTACTCCTGGGCTACAAAATACGAGCCAAAAATCAAGGAGTTGGTATTTTCATTGCATCCTGAAAACACCAATCATAAGCCAGTTCTTGAGTTTATATCTGGGCTCTAAAAGTTTAATTGATTAGAGACAAGAGAATAAAGACATTCTTATTGCTCAATATTGGTTTAGTCATTCATAGACCTTGAGCACAGATTTTCAAGTGAGCTAAGAATCTACCTAGAAGTACTAACATTGCATCTGAACTTCTCTATCTTGTCCCCAAGGACAACATGACTATTCTTGTCAGAACCTTACCAGACTTGGACCACTGAAGTCTACTGCCACCCTCTGCTAATCAAAGAAGTGAGAGAGATTAGTATGTGGCATTTTGGTCCTTAGTGAAACCATGTAGCTCGTGAGGATCATCAATTCCTTAAAAGTGCCAACTTCTTAGCTGTAAGATGGCAAATCTAATTTGCAGAAGTCACAAATTGGTGGCCTGTTGGCCCTATCTGTCTACAGACTTGTTTAATGCAGGCTGTGCAGTATTATTTCAAGCATTTAAATAGTTGTATCCATTTGAAAATTTGAAATTTTAATTTAAAAATGTTGAAGTTCTAGTAATTCTGGGCATAGCTACAACCATCCAGAGCTCTTTCCCAGCACCTGCCCCTTTAAAAGGGAGCCTGCCTTTTCCAGCTCACTAAGGTCTCTGTCCACCCTACTTGATAATTTTTAGTTATTTTCTGGTATCCAAAAAAGTTTGAATTTACAATTATTCTATACAACACATTTTCCCCCTTTTTAGAAGATCATGATTATGCTTAGCTGACTCTAGTCTTCTAACACATTCCCCATTTTTCACAGCTCCTCTGATATAATCAAAAGTGGCCCTGTAATCTCAATTGCAAAGTTCCTGCACTTCCCGAGAATACAATGTTCCTGGGCAGGAGGCTTGCAGCTTTGTGCTCACTCCCAGTCTCCTCACCAGTTTGGCCTTTGATGATCTTTTTTATGTCCCTGTTTGTTCTACCCTTTCCATTCATAAGGTCATTCTCTTTGGCAGGGCAAACCAAGGCCAAGAGTTTTTTTAATGGTTTTGAAAGCCTTTACCCAAGGCATTTGCTTTTGCCTTTTTACTCTTCAGCTTGCTCCAAACAGAATTTTGTATCTTTTAGGATGTCCTGAGCATTGTCCACAAGTCAGAATTTATCCTGAGCTTTTGCTTTTCTGACATCATTTGCACAAATCTTCATCATCCTTTATATTCACTCTTTGGTGTCCAGTGATGTCCTTTGAAGATCTGAGCTCACACGGAACTGCCTGAGAAGCCACAGGCTTCTTTCTTCTAAAGAAATCACCTCCATTTCTTCTTCACGAGAATTGTATGCAATTTCATAGACAGAATGTCCACATAGGGAATTTCCCAACCCTCTTGAGACATTGACCACTTTAGAATTTCAAGCTAGTTGCATCTTTTCTCTGGATTTTTTTTCCCCCATGGCTAACACAAGTTTCTTCTCTCAGGTTTCCTTTCCTTTCTATCACAATTAAGTACAGGGAAGAGTCTTATCACTTCATCTACCTGCTGGGAGAAAATAGTTGTGGGGCAACTCGGGATTTATTAGGAGGTGGGCAGAATCTGAGAGTTGCTTAGGTCTGACATCCTCTGGTTTCCAGCTTTATTCTTTGAATAATATGGGGGTTGAGAAGCCTCCTGGGAAAAGAACTTGAATAGACATATGAGGCACATCAGAGGAATGGGCGGGGTGGGGGCGCTCAACAGGAAGGAAATTGTACGAAGACTTACAGGATTTCTTGGACATTAAATTACATGCTCTGGAAAGAAGAGAGCAGTGAGTCACCTAAAATTGGTTGTGGGCTCCTCAAAGACGCTGGGATATGGAGGAGGAAAAGGGCCAGCCAGCCAAAGTAGTGGTGGGAATCAAATGATGATACAAAAGCAAATGCGGACAATCAGGATGCAACATCTGTGCACCTAGTTTCCTTGCCAGACCTGCAGCTGGATCAGGGACTCCTTTCTCCCAGCTGGCTGGATGACCCTCAGGATTCCCCCATGTCAATAATAACTTCTTTTTATACTTTTGCCTTTCTCAAGATTTGGCTCAGCTCAGTGCATCTCCATTCAAGTATTTGTCTTGAGAGACAGCCCTACCACACCTCTTCTGAAAACCTGCTCCTTTGTAACGAGGCGAACACCCACACTACCATGTTTAGGTATGAGGAACTTCCTTTCTATCAGGTCTCAGAGACTCCTAGAGCTATCTCTTTCTTCTCATATTACAATATCAAAATTATTCTATTTTACAGTACTGGTAAGTCTTTCTAACTCCTTACCTAGTTTACCTTTAATTTTCTGAGCTTCTTACCATCAGTCTTATGCTTCTGGATAAGCAGTAACCAGCTCTATAGCTTTTCCTGAATAGTCACTGAGGGCACCACAATCTTGCCAGTCTTCATGTGATAATTGTTACTACTGATGATGATAGGGTAACTGCTATGAGCTATTGACATATATTATCTCTTATCTTTGCAAGGGACATTTTTATCCCCACTTCACAAATGAAAAACTGAGACTCAAATGCTTAAGTGACTTGCTCAAAGTTCCAAAGTTATTAAACGGATGGGCTGGTCTAACAGGGTCCAGGTGACGTCCTCAAAGAGATGATTGAAGAAAGTTCAATGAAGGGATTATTTAAGGTGTGAGCAGAGTTATAGAAAACTCTGTAAGGGGTGAGAAAAGAACCCATCGATAGAAAGAGCAGAAAGCTTTTACTGTCCTTGGATGTGAAGGGGCAAGAACGGCAGTGGTTACCACAAGCTGAAGAGAAAGCTGTAGGAGAGGGCCAGCTGTCAGGAGCAGCCCCAGCCAAACTGCAGCCCAGCAGAGAGGGAGCCAGGAAAATAAACATCTTGACCTCACTTCCCGCCTCTGATTACCTGCCCAGGCCTCCCATTGGCTAAAGCCAACAGGAGGCAAGAAAGCAAACCTTAGGCCAGCTCCCAGCATGCAGAGCACAGTGAGGAAGGGAGGAAAGTGGGTCTGGAGAATAGCTTGATGTCCAAATCCGAATTCCATTCTCAGACATGTGTCTTAAGCAGTCACTGATGTCCCAGTAACCCTATTTCCTCCAAGTTATTCTTCCAAATAATGACCTGACGAAGTAGAGAAGAAAGCCACACCAGTACCCTTAAGTTCTGCAGTGTCCTGTTCAGCACAGGAGACTCCCTGGAGATACTGACAACATTTGCCCCACACAC
The DNA here is from genome assembly GCF_040802235.1 of Manis javanica. Lineage (NCBI taxonomy): Eukaryota > Metazoa > Chordata > Mammalia > Pholidota > Manidae > Manis > Manis javanica. Next base: position 30,865,371 of record NC_133157.1, on the reverse strand, counting down.
GATTCATTGAGAGTGGGATACGGTAGCAGACTCTGCCAACCCAGACACATGCTTCAAGAAGTCAGTCCTTTCCTGGTTGGATGACTGGCCCAACCCATAGTTCCTTCAAATACTTTACTCCTTGATTTTCTCTTGGGCCTTTATTCTCCTACCCTATCTACCTCTTTCTTTCTTTTATTAGTGTCTTTTTTTTATTATGGTATCATTGATATACACTCTTATGAAGGTTTCACATGAGCAACATTGTAGTTACGACATTCACCCATATTATCAAGTTCCTCCCACACACCCCATGGCAGTCACTGTCCATCAGCATAGTAAGATGCTATAGAGTCACTACTTGTCTTCTCTGGGCTATACTGCCTTCGCCGTGCACCCCCCTACATTACGTGTGCTCATAATAATGCCCCTTAATCCCCTTATCCCTCCTTTCCTGCCCATCCTCCCCAACCCCTTTCCTTTTGGTAACTGTTAGTCCATTCTTGGGTTCTGTGAGTCTGCTGCTGTTTTGTTCCTTCAGTTTTTGCTTTGTTCTTATACTTCACAAATGAGTGAAATCATTTGGTACTTGTCTTTCTCCGCCTGGCTTATTTCACTGAGCATAATACCCTCTAGCTCCATCCATGTTGTTACAAATGGTAGGATTTGTTTTCTTCTTATTATCTACCTCTTTCTTAAACAGTAATACCATGAGGCATTGTTCAAGCTCTTTCACATTCTCCTCAATCAGGGAAATCTGTTAAGACTCCCCAGTGACTGCTTGTTTCTGATTTACTATATAACCAACATGACCTCACCCACAGACAGTATCTTCCATGACTTTCCCAAAGATTAGGAAACAGTAATTGTATTGGCTAGTTTCCAAGACAACAACTGGGCCAGTTTTTCAAGCAGGCAGTATTATTGCTTTTAAAAGTTGTGTGAAATAAAACGTAATTATGTATGCAGGATATCCTAAGAAATCTATAAAAAACTTCTAGGACTGAAATGTGATTTAGCAAGGTCACAGGTTACAAGGTAAATATATAAAATCAATTGTATTTTTATAGACTACTGGTGAAAAATAGAAAATAAAATCAAAGAAATACCAATTAAAGTAACATTAAAAAATGAAGTAGTAATACATTTAACACATATATATGTATGACCTATACACTGAAACCTACACTGTGAGAAATTGAGAACCTAATTAAATTGAGATAGATATATATCTGTTCATGACTTGAAAGCCTCAATATTGTTAAGATATCAGTTATTTCCCCACTGATTTCTAGATTCAATGTTATTCCTATCAAAACCCTACCTATCTTTTTTCATAGAACTGATTCTAAAAATCCTAGAAGTTTCCCAGTTCCAATTTTCTATAAAGATATGGAATTACAAATAGTCTAGAATATCCAAAACAGTTTTGAAAAAGAAACACAAAGTCAGAGGACTTACCTACTTGACTTTAAAATCTACTATGAAACTATAGTAACAAAGAGCATGATATTGAGGGAAAGGTAGACAGTGGATCAGTGGGACAGATTAAACAAATATATTTCCAACAAAAATGGCAAGGTAATTCAAAAGGGAAAGGGCAGTCTTCCACAGATGTTACAGGAATGACTGGACATCTATATGGGAAAGGGTATCAACCCTTACCTCACATCAGACCAAAAATTAACCTGAAATAGGTCATAGGACAAAATATAAAACTAAAACTATAAAACACAATAGGAAAACATAAGAGAATATTTTTAAGACTTGAAATAGGCAAAGATTTTTTTACTCAGGACACAAAAGGCATGAAACATAAGATAAAAAACCAATAAGTTTAACAGCAATAGTCCTGAGACTACTGCCCCGCTTGGCACCTTAAGGAGCCTCTCCGCCTCTGTGTAGTGTTCCCCTTGTGTTACACGCATGTTGAGCTGACCCCTGGCTGAGGCTCTTGAGTTCTGCCTGCTTAAGGAAAAGCACTCCGCCCAGTGTGCCGATGTTCTTGTCACTGGATTGGGTCTCAGTCTCAGCTAACAATAAAATGTGAATTTGCCTTTCTTGCTGTTGTTCTTTGTAAACACATATCTTTACATAAAAGAAGAGGCTGAGCTTTATGTCTTCCTGGGTCCTAGCCCAAAATAATATCTAATACCATCAATGCTCTGGTCAGCCGCAGGCTTCATGCACTGTTGCCATGCTTTCTTTGTCTCATTCCATGGTTTAAGAACCCTAAGTGTTAAATCAGAATCCTTAATCTAATTCATTAGAGGCTACATTTCCTGACCTTGTTTGGGATAAGGAAATTCTTCCCAAAAGGATGTTTCTACCATAATCCAAAACTGCCACCTTTGGAATATAGTTCACCAGGATGGCTGCGGATGCTGCCCCCATTACTGACCCTCAAGCCCCACTGAAGAATCCAGCACTGACCTAACTAAGGACACGGACACTGATGAAGATGTGTCTCTACTTGGAGAACTCACAGATGTGTAACTACTCAGAACTCCCGTCAAGTCCCCACATCTCCGCCCTCAGCGTCAGGACAGTGAGATGGGCCCTAGACACTTACATACAAAAGCAGGGAAGGCTGAAGGCATCCTTTGAAGGAAGAGCACACATCAGTGGCCTCATAGCCATGGATCCATTGACCCTCCCTGTAGCTTCATCCCTCACTGGACCTGTGGGCTTGTCTTCATTCCCCTGCATGAACCCGGCACTTACTGAATTCCTGATCATGTTGAAACCTCCCCTCAGCACCTTAGGGTTCTAGTAAGGCTCCAGCATCAGAGATGCTCCTTTGGATGTAGTTCCAGCCGACTCGCTTCACCCACACATTGGTCACTATTATGTTTTTTAATACAAGCACGGAACTGAGGAAAGCATGTGAGGTTTTGCTTCAGCTCTATCTCAGAGTCTTCAGTTTAGCTTTTTTCTGGCCTCTAAGATACAAGATGGACACTGACTTCCAGAAAATTACCCTCTCGTTAGGGAGAAACTTGAGTAAGTCCCATAATTTTTAAAGCGAAGACCGGCCCTGTTTACAGGGCTGGTATCAGGATCAAATGGGAAAATATAAACTACCTATACAATAAATTCACATACATTCTGCACATGAGGAACATTACACAAAATATGTCTTCTCTTAGAGGCTCTATTAACAAGATCCTGTCTGAAACCAAAGTACAAAAAATGAATTAATTAGCAGAAACCTTACTTGAGTTCTAGATTTAAACCAGAAACATGATTACTTAAGCAGTGTGCTGCCTTAATCTCCTTAATAGATCATTAAAGAAGGCATGTCAGCTACTTTTTTATGTTTGCTCTGCTTTTACTTAAATAAAATGGTCCCTTGAACCAAAATGAACACTCTACACTTAATACCCTCAGAGATGGCACTGAAATAGGCTCAGAGCCTTCCTGGACTCTACCATCAGCCATTCTGCAGAGAAAGGGCTTATAAGTCCCCTATCCTCAATATACAATTTAAGTCTTGTAGCTGATGAGTTGCAGATTTAACTCATGCTTAGTTTCCCACCATCCTCCTCCACGTGCCCACCCCATCCAGCCTTATTTGTCTCATTTTTGTACATGTCAGTCTCCCCCCTGCATCCTAACCTTATCTGAAAACAAAAACTGTATGTCTCTATGATGTTTAGGTGGCCTCCAGCACTGTCTAGCTTAATGCTTTACACACAATAAATCCAAATACACACCTTAAAATAAATTGATTAATACATTAGCGCCTCTTTAAAAAAAAATCTTTTTGGAAGCTGCATAGAACCATTAAGGACAGTGGGACCCACCCCTTGTCTGGAGCTTGGATGGATTTCACATTTCACTGTGAAATGGTCAACAGAGAAATGGGGTTACAAAAGGCGCCACTGCCAAGAATTGGAAAGTTGTTAACGTGGGTCCAGTCTTTTTCAGAGGCACCACTGGGAACTTGCGGATTGTAGACCATTACGCCTCACCTCGGTATCAGAACAACAGATGGAGAGTTTCAGGAAGGGCAGAATAGAACAACCCAGATAAGGTGGATGTGCCACTAGGTCTCAGAATGGCTTTCCTTGGGGAGGCTGAGCCTCTGCAGCCAGGCTGAGTTCTTTGATAAGAAGACCAAAGAAACAGACTGTTCGGTGTGGCTGTGCTGGGTCCCGATTTGCTCATGTTCTCAGGCAGTTTTGGTGGGAGCAGAGCACAGACACTCTAGGAAGAAGAGACAGAAGAATTGGCATGAGATCTTGCCTGGATCTAAACATCTTCCCAGCAGCAAATAAATGTGATTAATCTGACAGCATCAGCAGTGGGCTGGGAAGTCCTAAGGAGTCACTTAAATAGTTGAGATGAATTCTGGTCAGGTTTTCTGTAGAGGGTGTTTCTGTTGGTGAACCCTACATTTCTACTGACTGCATCTTTAAAAAAATTAGGCACTGATTCTTTTGAAATAAAAATAGTCCAATGAAGTAGATCAAAATACTGATCATAGGGTGCTAGACAGTTATTATATCCAAATACCTGTTGGCTGTTTCTTCCCTAATAGCGTACCAACGTCTAAACACCTGAGTTCAATGCCAAATTAGAGATGCTCCCCAACTGGCTTCTCTGCCTTATACTTCCTGTTTTGGAAATAAAAAGTATCACTGTCCTCCAAGTCACAAGGTTGTGAAACACAGGAGCCCTCTTTAACAATTGCCTCTTGCCAGTTCTGTCCCAGTGACATTGCTCTTCTTCATCCCCATTGCGACCGTAGCTTCCTAGCTGGTCTTCTGTCTCCTGGTATTTCCCTTCAGGCTCCCTTCATACACTGCTTCCAGATCAGTCTTCAAAGAGCATATGTCGTTGGGTCACACTGCTGCTCAAAACACTCAAGACTCCCTGTTATCTAAACAAGATCTGTACTTTGTAACCTGGAATTCAAGAGCTGCATAATCTGGCCCCAACATATCTTTCCAAGCTTTTTTAATTTTCACTTCTTTTCAAATAAAAATGAGCTTTAACTGAAGTAATATCTACTATTTATTGACTATAAGCCAGGTTCTCTCTCTCTCTCTCTCTCTGCTTCCAAAGCCCCTGTTCCTAGGTTTTGACCTCTGCTTCTCCCCCAGATAACTTCCCTGTTCTGGGAGCACTCCTACCCGACGAAGGGGAAAGGTTTATGTTCCCCTTGTCTGATGCTTTTAGTTCCTTGAAGTGTTTGTTGCACAACCTGGAAACTAGAAGTTTCCCAGTTCCAATTTTCTATGAAGATATGACTCATTAGAGCAGATCATTCCTAGGATTGCTTGTTCATTTCTTTCTAGTTCCATTTATCTGAACTGGGGGTTGTCCTTGCAGAATGGAACTGGTTTTCCTCCTCTCTTGCCAAGTAACAGAGAAAGAACTGGATAAATGACATGCATTCACTTAAGTTAAATCAGGTAGGTTTGTGAAACCTCATCTGAATCAGCCCTTCTCCAAGCCATGATTTTCTCACAGAACTGAGAAGCATGTAAAATGTCCCAGTTGGAGGAGTTGGGGGTAGAAGGGCAGTCTGAAGGCACAGAAAAGAGGAGATGCAATACTATAACTTTCTTAAGATTCCCTAGATTCATGTCTTTCTAAGGTTGAAGCTACATTAGTATTCTGGTCACAGTTTTTCAGTAATATTAGCTGATTATTTTCACAAGTCCACTTCTAGTGCCTCTAGGCACACTTTTTAAAACAAATAAATGATCCTTTCTCTGCATTTTGAAGACTACCACACTAGTATAAAAATGCTTATGTTGATTTCTTAAAATTTGTTACAGAATCCATTAAATCTCATTAAAATTTGTACAGAATCCATAATGTTGTGATAGGCCTTTTTCTATGTGTTTCTGCATATCCTATATAATAAAACATTTTCATAGTACTTTGCAGTTTACAAAGAATATTTATGTTATCTCATTTGATCTTTAATTTTTCCTTGAAAGGTAATTTGAGTAACTATAGATAAGGAATCATGGCTCACACAGGGAAGATGACGTATCTGTGTGCCAGGGAAAAAGCATGAAGACAAAGGATTTGAACCCTGGTTCTTAACTCCTAACCCAAAGCTTTTCCAAGCACCTTCTAGAAAGGTGGGCAAGAGGGACAGAGCATTGAGTGAGACGTCAAAAAGCTTACAGTGCAGCGGAGGAGAGACAGAGAAGACAGCGTAAAGCAATTTGATGGAAGTGTACATGGGGTATCAGGGAAGCTCTGGGGAAAGGCTCACCATCGGCCAAGTCCTTAGGAAGGACTTAGGAGCTGAGTCTTAAAGAATGAGTAGGATTCAGCTTGTCAAAGGATAGGTAGAAAATGGTGAGGCGCTCTAATCAAAGGAAGAACAAGAGCAAAGGCACTGGGGCCCTGCCTGGCTGGAGTGGGGCCAGGTGTGCACTCTGTGCAGTTATTGTTGCTTTAGCAGAAAGGATCAAGCAGGGAGGGCTGGTCACTGAGGGGAAAGACATCTGCAGATCATGGAGCCCCTGTATGGGAAGAGTCAGGCATTTCCCTGGGCATACTGCTCACTCAAATGCTTAAGCATGGGCTTGGCCTGGTCAGATTTACATTTCATTAGGTTATGCTGGCCATGACGTGAGGACAGACTGGAAGTTAAAGGGAATGAAAGCAGGGAGCCCTGTATAAAGGCCATTGTAGGAATCCAGGACACAGAGAGAGGTGTAGCTTTAACATGGAAGGATTTGACGACTGATACTATGGCAAAGGAGAAAGGGGAGTTGAGGGTGACTTCAAAGTTTTAACCTGGTGCCTAGGCAAAGATGATTAAATTGCAGAATTCAGAATGTTTGTGAAAAAGATGAGCTGGTTTGGGGGCATGTTATGTTTGAGGGGTCAGCTAGAGCTGTGTAGAAAATAGCTGAATTCCTGTCTCAAGGGAGGTATGGATGAAAGAGAGATACTATGAGGTCTGTGATTTATATGTGTTAATAGAAGTCCTGGGGGTAGAAGAGCTCACATGGAGAGAATGTGAAACAGTGGGAAACTCTGGCAACCTCCTGTATGTAAGAGGAAGAGAAGCCTACAAAGAACCAGAGATAGAATTGTCAGCTACTATGAAAATCAGAAGGATGTATGTCCCAGATGCAAGAAAATCCCAAGTTTCAAGAAGGCAAAAAGGATTAGCAATATCAAACATTGATATGTGGGTCAGTAAGATGAGAACTGAAAAACATCTATTGCATTTGACAATTAAAAAGCTGTTATTAATTTTACTGAGCTGCTGTTTCAGTGGCATGATTGTGGTAAGAAGCCAGATTGCAGGAGGTCGAGGAGTGAAGGTGGGTGGGAAACTGGAGGGAGTGAGTATAGGCAACTTTTTGCCATAGCTGGATAAAATGCTAATTAGAGGTAAAAATGCACTAAAGAGACTTTGTTTATTTGTTTTACAGGATGAGAAAAATGACAACTTTTATATGCTGAAGGAAAACATTTCATAGAAGGAAATAGATTTTGTAGAGAGTTGATGACTAGTGGAACAAAGTGCAGGAGGAGAAAGGAGAAAATGGCATCAAGGATACGCATCCTCTGAGACAGGGGTAAGAAAAGGCAGTGAATGGTTAAGCTGCTGAAAGTCGAGAGAGATCAACTGATAGCAGCGGGATTATATTTCTCAGTGCAGCAAGAGACATGATATTCTGCTGGGCAAGGGATGTGTGGAGTGTGGAGCTGTGTATGGAACTCAAGGAAAGTGGTAAATGTTCAGAGAGTTGTTGAGAAGGAAAGGGCAACCGATTACGGACTCCAAAGAGGGAAAGAAGGAATAAATGCAGGGGAGAGGGCCAATTGGAGGAGAGAAACTGAAAGGACCAAGAGCCTAGACAAAGCAAGGGCATGAGGCTACTAGCAGGGAGCTGAAGACTCCGAAAGTGAATCTCTTCTAGGACACAGCCCTTGAGTATGGGACTGAAATTGAGGCATGGTAATGATGGTCTCTGGAAATAGGGAGTTCCAGAAATATGAGAGAGGGATATGGGATGGTCTAATTCTTGCCATCAAGATCTGCTAGGATGATGAGGGCAGGAGCTGAGATGGAGAGAAAGGTCATGAATTAGGTACCAATGTCTTCAGTTAATGAACAACGGTGCCTGGGAGGCTCGTAGATGACGATACAGAAAAGATAGTGAGTTATATGACCACATAGGATGAGACTCGAAATAAATTGTAATTTATTTTAATGAATGCATAATGTCTTTACACATAAGAGAAGATCTAGGAAAATGTCAATCCCTTTCCCACCTCTGTGGCACATGGCAAGTGGATGAATGAGTAGCTTCCACTGGGGAAGTCCACATAGGGCAATCCAGATTCAGCGAATGAGGCAGGGGAGTAGGGAGTGGTTCACCCAGCAGAGAGGGTGCGGAAGGCAGTAGTGCAAAGAAACTTGCGGCTCTCAAGAAGTAAGTAGGATACCAAAGAGGGAGAGGGAAGTCCGGCATGGCCTTCTATTCTGTGACAGAAAATTGCAAAGATGGGAGGCCTGGTCAGAAGAAAGCTCCACTTCCCCCTTCCCCTCCACCACCCCACTCCCTGGCCCCCAATCAAATATTCTAACTGATCTGTGATGCCAGAATGGGCCAGGATTTCAGGTAGGGTCTGCTTGGTCCCAGGGAGACCACAGGGGCTGCTAGAGGTTTGCAAATGAATCTCCAGAGCCTTTCCCTTGCCTCCAAATACTCAAAAAAAAATTATTCTTGGCTCATCCCACATTAGTTTTTATCCAAAATAAAGCTTGCAATTAAAAAAATCACCTCTCAATCTTTTTAAGTATGCTAAATAAAAATGTGCAAAACAACTATTATTTTCTTCCTTTAAAGAGAAACAGAGCAGCCTTTACTTCTGCTTTTCATATTTCATAGGAGAAAAAAAATGGAGCAAGTGATGTGATTGAAGCCAAGGTTGTCTATAAAGTGTGAAAGCACTTCCTTTCCCTTCCCAGGAGCCAGGCCTAACACTAGGAGGGAGAGGAAATTAGCATGAAAGCTTTATTTAAATTACAAGATGGGTGAAGACCTGCCCAAGGATGATATCTTGTGTGCCCTGTGACAATGAATGTTTTTCAAGACCAATGTTGTTCTCTTTGTTATGTAAATAGTCTCTAAGAAGCTTCTGGACTGTTTTATTGGAATGAGTGTGATGGTACTGAAAGCACACTGACCAGAGTTTTAAGGGTCTAGGGATCCCTCCTCACTCTGCTGCGCATGCGCTGTCTGCGCTGTCTGATTCAGTTTGATCCTCTGTTCCCCATTTGCAAAAAAAAAAATCAGAATCTAGGCCACAGCATTGCTCTGAGGATTAAATAGATGATATTGGGAAAACTCCTTTATAAGGTGGAAAGCACCAGATGCACGTCTGTCGATCCTGGGGCAGCCTGGAATTGATGCCTCTGCCTCCACTGTCTAACCCCCAGCCAAAAGAGAGACGGTAAGACAAAAGAATTGCATCAGGTTGTAGAATGCGGTGGGGCAGAAACTTTGGGCAGGTAGGGTCCTGAACCAACGCTTCTCAAACCATACCAGATGGGGAACCTTCCTTTTATCTGACTATAACTGCCCTGATTCATCCATTAGAAAAATTTTCAGAGTGGGAGTAAGGAAGCACATTTTATACTTTTCTTTACCACCCAATTAAGGAATAAAGTAACTTTTTTTCTTAATCATATTAAAGTCATTTGTATATATACATTTATATACATACATATTATATATATATATATATATATATATATATATATATATATATATATATATATAATTCACAGGTCAAACCAGTTTCTTCCAGAAATGCATACATATATATATTTATATACACGTATATATACTTATATATACATATACATACGTGTGTGCGTATAAACATACATTCAGATCCTGCTGTACACCTCCACCCATATGCCCACCAGTTCCTTAACTCAATGCCCAAAATAGAGACAGAAACTTAGCAGTTTAAAACAACTGTTTATTGTCTCTCACAATTCTGTGGCTTGGTGGGATGGCTCTCCTCGCCTGGGATTACTCATGCAGCTGCATTCAGCTGGCATATCTGCTGGGGCTGGGCCCAGCTAGGGCTGTTGACTGGAGCGCTCCATTTCCCTTCACAGGGCCTTGGGCCTTCAAGAAGCTGAAACGAGCTCATTCGCCGATTTGCTTACTTCTGCTAGAACGTAAGGGCCATGTGGCTAGGGGTCTTCTCTGTCTCATTCACGGGGGTATCTCTGGCACTTAGAATAGGGGATGGCTCATAGCAGATGCTTAATAATTATAAGTTTAATGAACTGGAGGAAGAAAGGTAGAAAGGAAAAAAGGAGAAAGACTGGAATCCTATGTGGGAGATGATCTCCAAGGATGGCTGCAACAAAATCTCCCACCTTGCCTGCCTTTTGCAATGAGATGTGTGGCTACTCTGAGCAGGTAGTCTGTTTATTCTCTCTTGAACCTGGGCTGGCCCTGTGACTTGCTTTGGCCTGTAGAATGCAGGTGAAATGACACTGTATGGCATCATACAGAGAGGAAGAATGAGGTGAATAAAGACGGGAGGTGGTAGAGGCAAATTTAGGCTGGACAATCAAACAAGCCTCTTGACACTTGAGCTAATATTGGACACAGAGACCCACAGGTGCAAAAGTCATGAGGCAGGAGCAGATTTGGGCATTGCTGCAGCATAGTGAGCTGGAGGAGAATGGTCGGGCATGTGGTTTTTATATTAGCCACAGATGGACTGTGCAACAACCTTTCAAGCTAGAAATGTGAGTGTCGTTCTCAACTCCTCTCTCTCTCTTGTCCCCAGATCCACTGGGACCCAAGCCCAGCTGATTTTTCTGAAACCTCTCAGAGGAGTCTCTTCCTTCCCACCTTTATGCCACTCTTCTTGGTCTCCCTCATGAGATCCTGGATTCACTCGCCTGCCTCCCTTTGCTTTCTTCTTACTTTAATCCAGTTTCCTGAAGATGCAGCTCGGCTACAGCTCAAAAACCCTCAGTGGTTCTCCATGTTCTTTGGCTAGAGTCCTAACCTCTTAGCTTCTTTGGAAGCCTGCACAATCTGGCCCCATGTCTACTTTTTGAGCCTATCTCTTAATTTTGCCTCTAGACTCTATTACGAGAGGGCCATTTTTTGGAGGCTGAAGTATCGCTTGTCTCCCAAAATACAAGTGAAATAAGACTGAAGCCACAGTCTGCCATAATCTTTCAGATGCTTTAGGAAACCAGATGTTTCTACAGCCAGCTCTTCTAGATGGCAGAAAATTGAACCAGAAAGGAATCAAAGTGAAGAGGGAAGGGGGAAGATACAGGTTTGATGCTAGGAGTAACAGCCAAGTTTAAGGGTGAACTTGGTGAGTAGCTCATGGGGACAAGTCAGGTGCCTGAAGAGTTGGCGGTGAAGGAAAGACCAAGGGTCACTGACAGAAAGTGGGATGGTAATTCACCAAAAATTAATAGTTCATACAAGACCAGAGTCAGCAATGGCCTTGAGGGGTCATTGAGCCCCACTCCTTATCACACAGAAGGCAGCCAACCCAGAGAGGGGAAATGCCTTGCTCATGGCCACACAGCAAGTCCGTAGGAGATCCTGCCTCATGCTCAGGCCCCTAGACTGCCCAGCTTGCTGCTTCCTGTCACTTCCCACTAATCCATCTCCCACCCTGTCCAGGGTGGAATGGCCTCACAGAGTCAGGCCCAGAAACACGGTGCCTGATGCTGCTTCAGAGCGCAGCAAGAAGCCAAGGGGAGGCGGGCTTTCTCCAGGCCTCAGGGCTGCGTTTTCTCCGGCAGATGATGGAGACACCCAGGTCCAAAGCATTCCGGTCAAGACAGAGGCTCCTTATCTTTGGCTGTGGTGATTAGACACATGGAGAAGCCGACAGGAAAACAACCAAGTCCATTTATCTGACTGCCATGATAAGTGATTGGATCAGCTGTGTAGCTGGGCCAAAGACTTGCTAAGAAAGATGTCCTTACAGTGGCCAAGAGAAGAGATCCAACCCCTGGCAGCCAGCCTGGTGGCCTCTTACAGCTAAGAATAGCCCAGCATCACTATCTTTCTAAATAGGTTTCACATCCATTATATTCAATTCTCCACCCAACATGTCTGTGAGGTAGGTGCTATTTTCACTATTTAAGGATAAGAAAATGAGAAGCAGAGGGCATACTCAAGGGCACATGAGTTCATGAGTAGAAAAGTTGGAATTTGGACATAGGTCTTATGATTTCTAATCTACATGACTAATATTATTCAGCCTTAAAAAGGAATGAAATTTTGACACATTACAACATGGATGAAACTTGAAGACATTATGCTAAGTGAAATAAGCCCCTCCAGAAAGACAAATACTGTATGATTCCATTTAAACAAGTTACCTCGAGTATTCAAATTCATAGAGACAGAAAGTGAAATGGTGGTTGCCAGGGGTTGGGAGGAGGTGGTAGGTGAAGGGTCAGTGGAGTTATTGTTAATGCGTACAAAATTTCAAGTGGGAAGATGAAGAAGTCCTAGAGATGGACAGTGGTTAAAATGGTGAATTTTATGTTATGTGAACTTTACCACAGTAAAAAATAAAATTAAGGCAACTCCATACTGTTTTCCATAGTGGCCGCACCAATTTACATTCCCACCAATGGTGACAGATGGTAATTACACTTACTGGGGCAACCATTTCATAATGTCCATCATTGTTGAGTCACAATCCTGTACTCCTGAAACCAACATAATATTGTGCATCAACTGTACTTCAATAAATAAAAATTTTAAATATTTTAAAAATCCACATGAATACAGTGAAACATCTTTTCTAACAATTCCATTTCTAAATCAGAACTGTATGTTTCTATATCACCTACATCTAAATCATAGAATTCTGAATCACTGTAGAATGCTACAGCTGAATAGAGTCCTTAGTCTGCAGAAGAGGAAACTGAGGCTGAAAGAAGGACATGGGTGAATGTGGGTCAGTCAGAAAGTTAGGAGCAAAGTGTGCCCTCTCAGCTCTCTTAGTGCTTTCCACACTAAGTCACCTCTGCCTTTTGTCAAGCTTCCATGGTAACATCTTAGCACAGGCTGCCATAACACAATAGCACACAACGGGTGGCTTAAACAGCCGAAGTATATTTTCTCAGAGTTCTGGAAACTGGAAATCCAAGACTGAGGCATCAGTCAACTGAGTCCTGGTGAAAACACTCTTCCCGGCTTACTGATGGTCGCTGCCTAGCTGTGTCCTCAAATGGTGGAAAAAGAGAGACTTTTTCTTTCTCTTCTTAAAAGGCCACCAATCCTATCACATCAGGGCCCCTCCCTTACAAGCTCATTTAAGGTTAATTACTTCCTAAAAACTGTATCTCCAAATACCGTCACACTGCAGGTTGAGACTTTAACACATGACTTTGAGGGGCAACACGATTCTGGCCACAGCAGCTAGCCAGCCCTACGCAAGGGCTTGTCACATGTCGGGTCCTGGGCTTTTGCAGAAGCCTTGTCTCATCTTTCTCATCTTTTGATGCAGTACCCAGGACTCCATCTTGGATCTCCTCTTTGCCTACATCTGTACCCTAAAATTATTAAGGTCTGTTTCATGAATTTCTCCCCAAGTTATATCTCTGGCCCTGATCTCTCCTCCGAACTCAACATCTCCCTACTTGGAGATGTTAAAGCATCTCAAATTTAATATATCTAAAACTAAACTGCTGCCTGATCTCCCCCCAAACTTGCTACTCATCCAGTCTCCCCCATTTCAGAAAGTGGCAACTCCATTCCACTTGCTTGGCATCAGCCTGACATTTCTCTTTCCACGCTAACAAATCTATTTGCAAATCCTGTGAGCTCTACTTTAAAATGATTATTTCTTGCCTTCTCACCTGCAACCATTCTCATGCAATATCATCACTTCTGGGACAGACTACTGTAACAGCCCCTGGGGAGGGTGGGTGACGCACCAATCAGATCTCTCCTTGGGACTGAGGGGTTCATCCCCCCAGCTGCACAGAGTTGGGCTGCTGAAGGCTCACAGAAGCATCCCTCCTTGAGAATGTCCCTCAGAAAGGAGTGGCCTCACCCAAGATTGCTCTTCCCCTCACATATCCACATGGCACAAGTCCTCATTTAATCTGTGTTTCTGTTTAAATGTCATCTCACTACAAAGGCCCCCTGACCACTCATTTACAGATAACACCCCCTTTATTCTCTAGCTCCCTTACTCTGCTTTAATTTTCCTGACACATATTTATTTGTGTATTTATATATTGTCCTAGAATTTAAGTTTTAAAAGAGCAGGGTGTGTGTGTGTGTGTGTGTGTGTGTGTGCGCGTGTGTGTGGCTGTTAAGTCCCAGCATCTACAGCAGAATCCGGTGGTACATGGTAGACATTTGTGTCAGTTCCCTATTGCTGCTATAATAAATTACCACAAACTTAGTGGCTTAAACAATACAAATTTATTGTTATGCAGCTCTGGAGGTCAGAAGTTCGAAATGAATCTCATTGGGCTAAAATCATGGTGTAGGCTGGGCTGCATTCCTTCTGGAGGCTGGAGGCAAAAATGTGCTTCCTTGCTTTTTCCAGTTTTTAGAGTGGACATGCATTCCTTGGTTCATGGCCCTGTTCTCCACCTTCAAAGCCAGCAGCAAAATATCTTCACATTTGTCCCTCTAACCTCCTCTCCTGCCTCAATTACACTGGGGCCCTGCCATTAATCCTATTTAAAGGTAATATTTTAAGGGTATTTTATTATTTATATTTACATTTATGTTAAAATATCTTATTTTAAGGATAATATTCCTATTTTAAGGTCAGCTGATGAGCAATCTTAATTTGATCTGCAACCTTAGTTCCTCTTTGTCATGTAACCTGTCATGTAACATTCACAAATTCTCAGGATTAAGGCACTGATACCTTAGGGAAGGGAGGGGCATTATTCTACCAACCACAAGACTCAGTAAGTATTTGATAAATGAATGAATAATTATCTAATTTCAGTCACCCAGTAATTCCTTAAAATCCATGCTATTTTTCTCCCATTTTACAGATGAGGGAAATAAGGCTAAGTCATCTGCTCAAGTTCACACAACTAATAAATAGTGCAGCAAAATTCAAATATAGACAGGCTGACTCTGGTCAGTCTCTGGCCCCACTTGCTTCATTTTCCCATAACTGTCAACTCACATATTTGCTTCCCCCATTAGACTCAGAGCATCTAGACAGCAGAGACCATGGCTTTGCCTATTTGCCACCCCATAGATCAGCTCAGGACCCAGCAAATAGCAATAAAAATAATGCCAGTGTGAATTTATTAAGCCTTTGATATGTACCAAGTACTGTTATAAACATTTTACCTGCACCCAAAAATACTGAGTAAATGTTGAATGGATAAAACCATCTTTTCTCACTAAACCTCAATAGCCACATTTTTAGCCCTATCTAATATTCCAGTTCTATATAAATGTGCAAATTAAGTCATATTAAATTGGAGAGGCTCTAAAATATCAAGAGTAGGTTTATTTCTGTCTTCTGGTCTGAATCCAGAATCCCAACTCATCATCAATCAGTCTGTCTAATGAATGAACATCCATTGTGAATAGATTTATCCTTTCTAGATTAAGACTTTGATTTGACAAACTAGAAAATAATGACTAAGATACACAGAGGTCTTCTCAGTTTCCTAAGCACTCTCACATATACGTCTAATTCTCAGAATGGCATCGGACATAGAGAAAGGATGTGCTATTACATTTTATGGCAGGAAAGCCTAGACTGAGAAAACCAAAATAGCTTGCCCAAGGTCACCTGAGTAGTGAGGACCACAGTCCAGATTTCCTGTCTTCTAATTCCACACTTTTCTACCACATCATGCTGCCAAACAGAACATCATATGCCTTTTAGAAAGGGGACAGTCCATGTAGACTGGCAAGTCTCAGCTTCCCTGCGGATCCGTGGGGACTCTGCCAGCTCCTCGGGTCTGGTTTGCCCACTCTTTCAGATCACCCAGCTCTCCTGATAATGAGTTTACAATTTCTCAGTCTGCACAATGAAAAGAGGCCCTAAGAATTCAAGTCACTCCATGAAGTCTAAAAAAAAAAAAAAAAAAAAAGAAGTGATAATTGCTATTGGGATTCATTTGCCTGAAAAAAATATATGTATTTACTGAATATAAATTCTGCATAACAGGGGATTCAGGGAAGGAATTTGATAGGCTTAGGAGATTTCTATTCTGTTTTCTTTTTATCTACTTTTCTAAGCATCCTTTCTATTTCCACTGTGCTTTGAAAAGAATGCAAGAGAACTCATGCTCTGGGATAAAAAGAGAAAGAAGATTCCTAGAGTTACAGAGCCTAGCTAACCCCTTTTCTGTGAAGATCTGTGTGCTCTTTTGTGTGGTAACGAAGAGAAAGAAAGAAAAGAACTGTCCCTTCATTGTCCACCATGAGGCCAGCCAGAAGGACCTCTGACTCCAGAAGCTAAGAGCTCCCCACTGCAGGCTCATTCCCTTTGCTTCTTTACTGACAGACCACACACTCAGAGAATGACTCTGTCCCCACGGTGACTGTCCATGATTTGGGGATCAGGAGCTGCCATGGGAAGTGTATCTAATTCCACTTTCACACACTTGTGGTGTCAGCAACCCAAGTGCAGAAATATATTTTGGCCACATTCTAGCTACTCAAAGTCAACAGCACAGGAAAAGAAGTCCACCTGTTGGAATCAATGAAGAAATCTCCTTAGTCACTCCAGGCTATAAATCATACTGACTTCACCTTGCCAGATGTACTACAAGGTTTGGTGTTCCAAGAGACTGTGGGGTTTCTAAGTCCAATCCACACTGCACACTCTAGCCAGAGAGAATATTCTAAAGCACAGATTTCTTCCCTTCAAGTCTATTTTCCAAACTGTCACCAGAGTGATTTTTCTACAACATACTCTCACTTATAATCAATATATATTAAAATATATATTCAGTTGCTATTAGGTGCCAGGCACGTTTTTTGGTATGTGAAGTGATCAAGTCAGATAAGTATTTGCATTCATCTAGAAAGAGGGCACAACACAACGTTACTTAAGTAAACAAATAAACAAGTTTACTTCAGAATACCGATTAGGAACAGAAAGAAATCAAAATGGATTTGGGGATAGAAAGTGACAAGGGTAGGGGGATATTTTAGGGGGTGAGTCACATTTGAACCAAGGTCTTAGGGACATGAAGGAAACTGTGGCAAAATTGGAGAGAAGAGCATTCCATGTGAAGGACAGGAGATCCAGAAGGTAGGATACACATGGCTGTTTGAAGGACACAGAGAAGGCCCGGGAGGCTGCGGTGGCAGGGGAAGGAAAGGAAGGAAGTAGGCAGGCTCAAGACTGTTTTGGAGGTAGAGCTCACAGTCCTTTCTGATGGGGAAATAGTTAAAACTAATCAAGGATGATTCTCAGTTTTGGCTTGAGCAATGGAGTGGATGGCAGTGCCATCTGAGTGGAGGCAAGGAAGGGAACAAAGTCGAGAGAAAGACAAGTGTTTTGCTTTGAATATATTACATGTTAAGTATCCATTAGATATTCAAGTGAAAGCATCAAGTCAATAACTGAATATACAAATCCAGAGGTACACAGAAAGTTCGGGCTAAATATATAGATTTAAGAGTCATTGGCATATATATCTGGTATTGGAAGCCAGGAAATTCCTAGGGAGAAGAGAGAAAGAGGGAAAAGAAGAGCTCTAGGCACTCCAGGACCCAGAAGTTTAGCAATGGGGGAGGGTCCAGCAAAGGACAGCAAGGGAGAGTGGCCAGTGGGTGGGAGGAAAATAAGGAGAGTGTCACCTAATGATCCAGGAGAAGAAAGGGATCAACAAGGAGAGAGTAATTAACTATGTCAAATGTTGCTAAGTAGTTTAGTTTAAAATATATATGTGTGTGTGTGTGTGTGTGTGTGTGTGTACACACACACACACACACACACACACTTAATTTATTTATAGAGAGAGAGAGAAGTGACCAATGGATTTGGCAAGGTAGAAGTCACTGGTGACCTTCAGAAGTGCAGTTACAGTGGAATGGTGGATTGAGAAAGGGAGTAAGATCTTGTCCTGTCATTATCACTTACCAATTTAAAACCCATCAATGGTTCTTGCCCTTCACATAAAAGGATAAAGGCCATATTCCTTACTATAAAAGTAACTTTCCATCATGCAACTCTATGGAGGAAATCAGTAATTGTCAGGGTTCTTAGTTGCAAACAGAATCCACTTTAACTTACGTAAGCAGTGAAGGATTTTTGAAAGTGTATGAGGTATCTCCCAGGATCTCCCAGAGAGGCAAAGAGCCAGACTTGCATGCTGTCATAGTCAGAAACAACAAGCACAGGAGCAACCCTGTCAGGAGAAACTCCCATCCATACCGCAGGGCAGTTCTGACATAACTGGACCTAGAAACTTGATAAAACTTCCCCAGAAGAAGTGGATGTCTCTAACACCATGCCTGGCAGAAGAGCCCATCTGTCCACACAGTCAACACCTCCCGTTGTTAGCTTCTTCCTCCTGTTGGCAGATCCTTGGCCACACGTAGATCCCTTAACTGTGGCATCTATGGAATCTATAGTATCAATCACACCTCCAACCTCTACTTCTTCTTCTATTGGTAGTAATCACCCTGATTTTTCTTAACCTAATAAGCCAGTGGATCTAGAGGAAGCTGACTCTAGTTTCAACCTAATGAATTATGTTTGTGATTGGCTTATGGCAGTGAGCATATCCCCACCTCCAGCCACAAATACTGGTTCAGGGATGAATATTATGACCTAATTCAAGTTGGTAAAATGAAAGTAGACATCTGCTTGAGGCTTCTGTGCAAGAAACTACCTTAATCTTCCGAGAGCTCCCAGAAGCAATCTTCTCTCCCTTTCTGGACTGAGGGCTTGTCACCAAGGAAGAATAGCCCTGGGGGGAGCCAGCTGACAACCATCTTTTGGCTGCAGTGGCACCAGCCTAGAGTGAGGCTGACCCTGCAGAAGGCAGAGGAGAAACACAGAAAGGACATAGCCTTCAAGAACATTATTGACCCACTGAAATAAACCAATTCTGAAATCTGCCCTACTCCTGGACTTTCCAGTTCCCTAAGCCAATAAGTCCCTTTTAATGTTTAAGCAAGTCTGAACTGATTTTGAGTAGCATCTATGAAATACATTATAATTGCTTCAGGCCCCAGTCTACCTCTCTGAGCTCATTTTTTAGCATCACTCACCGGCAGGCACATCAACCCATTTACCTTAAGCCACCGAGCATTCTGTTAAGACTGGTGACTCTACTTGGATACCTTTCCTTCCTTTCCTCCTTCATTGCCTGTCTACTTCCTGCTCACACTTAAGACCCAGCTACAATGTCACCTTCTCCCTGAAGTCTCCTGGATTCTGCTTAACTTGCTCTATCATAGCACCCAGCATTGTCTGATCTGTATTATGGTACTCTTGAGGATATGTGCCCTCTAGATCATAGAGCCAGGATGGTCTCCCTGTTCTGAATGGCATTGTCCGTGTATCCATCAAGTGTTTGTTAACTCTCCAGTGGTTTCCAAATATGTGTGGATGTTGGAAATTTCTTCGGCTCTGGTCTTACAAATTTGTAAGATGAGACAGTCTTGTATAAATGTTCTTGTCAATCCCCAAAGAACAAAATGGTCCTTGATGACAGCTTCTCCTAGAATCACTAAGTTCTTACAGCTCTGCCTAATCCACCACCTCATTTTACTCAGGAGGAAAGTGAGGCCCAGAGGAGAGAAGGTCATGGGCAGCTAGCGCAGAGCTTGGTCTTGAAACTGGTGTTTCCTAATTCATTGTTCATCTGCAGCAGCGAGTTGCCTCTTCCCACTGGCCGTGAGAATTGAAGATAAGCAAGACTGACCATCCTGGATGTCTTTGGTGTCTTTGGTCTGCCCCTTTGGGGCCCCCACCTTTCAAGAGCTCCCCTGGTGTGCCCCCCTCACAGATAACTGGAGAAGGCATGGATGGGAACTACATACAAAAGGGGTGATCATCTCTCCCATCTTACCTTTGATGGGAAGGGAAAGACCTTATTCCTCCTGGAAGAATTTCTTTTTCGCCCTGCTTTATTGAGATATACCTGACAAATAAAAATTGTATATTTAAGGGATACAATATGATGACTTGATATATGTTTACACTGTGGAAGGATTACCACAATCAAGATAATTAACACATCTATCACCCTACATAGTTACCATTATGTGGTAAGAACACTTAAGATTTATTCAATTTCAAGTATACAATACAGTATTAGTAACTATAGTCACCATGCTATATATTACAACCCCAGAACTTCATCTTATAACTGTAAGTTTGTGCCCTTTGACTATTGGAGGAGGTCATGGAGAGGACAGGACTTCTGGTTGACCCACAGCCTGCACCTGGGCAATCAGAGGCTTTTCCTCCCCTGCCACCTGTTCTTGGAATTATGTTCTGCCCACTGTTCCCACACTAGGAGCTGTTTTTAAGGATGCAGCCTTGAGAGAGCAATGTGTTGCTGAGCCCATCTAGATGGTCTATGGGACTGAACCTTGTTAAGGCCTCTATATAGACTTAAGATTCTGGCAGGTGGGTGCAGAGATCTACTTGTCTTGTAACTGCTCAAGACAAGCCTCATGTGTAAGTACCCTTGCTTGTTAAGCCTGCCACCTAGCAATCTGGAATGATCTGCCTCTTTCTTCAATCTCTCCTTGCCCTCTGTGTATGGGAGCCAGTTTCAGATTTCACCTGGAGAACTGAGGTTGTGACCTAATGTTGACAAACATCTCCCCATTATTCCCCAACTCCTAGCTTCTGGAAACCACCATTCTGCTCTGCTTCTGTGAGTTCGACTTTTTATATTCCATCTATAAATGAGACCATACATTATTGTCTCTCTATGCCTGGCTTATTTCACTTAGCACAGGAGTCCTCTGGATTCATCCTTGTTGTCCCAAATGGCAGAATTTCCTTCTTTGTATGTCTTAATAATATTCCATTGTGTATATTACCACATTTTCTTTATCCACTCATCTATAGCATCACTTGGGTTGCTACCATATCAGGAATTTCTGAGTCTGTACAAAACAGGAGAGATTTAGAGAGGGTAAGAGGATTTTCTCATGACCACTCCAACGTCAGCCACCACCTCCTTCTCTGATATATGTGATCCCTTTGAGAAGCAGCTATTGGCTGGGGTTAGAAACGAGGGATGAGAATATCTGTACCATAAGTTTTCTGGCTGCCCTCTGCCCTTCCTTACCCCGCTGCTCTCTCCTGCCTGGCACTGTGCACTGGCCAGATGGGCTTCACTTCCCAGACTCAGGCTGACAGTTGCCTTCCAGGCAAGTGAAGCGCATGCTGCAGCAGCCTAGAGGAGAGAACACATCAGGGTGGAGGCCAGGGAAGGCTTTGCACAGAGGGGATGTTTGTGCTGGTACTTTAAGGAAAAACAAGTTTGCAGAGTGAGGAAAGCATGATGCTGGTGGACAGGTGGGAAGACCCTGAAGGATGCTGCGGGCAGCAGGAAGAGAGTCTACGGACAGGCGCGGCTGCGGAAGGACTCGCTCTGTCTTGGGATGGCTGGTGGTTGAGTGGTGACCCCGCCCCAAAGGACATGTCTGTGTCCAAACATTTGGAACCTGTGAGTGTAACCCTATTTGGAAAAGGGGGCTTTGTTGATATAATTAAGTTAAGGATCTGGAAATTAGTTCATCCTGGATTATTATGACAGGTATCCTTATGAAGATAGGCAGAGGGAGATTTGAAACAGAAGAGAAGGGGAAGACATACAAAAAGAAGGCCACATTAAGACAAAGGCAGAGACTGGAAAGATGCTGCCAGAGCCGAGGCACACCTGGGCCACCGGAAGTGGGAGGAGGTGGGGAAGGATCCTTCCCTAGAGCCCGCAGAGGAGGCATGGTCCTGCCAACCTTGATTTCGGACTTCTGATTTCTAAACCTGTGAGATTACATTCCTGTTGTTTTAAGCCACCGAGTATGTGGTAATTGGTCATAGCAATCCCAGGCAGGAAACTAATCCAGAAGGCCAAACGTTCACTGTGGTGGGAATTCAGGACATTCTGCTGGGTTCACCAGTGACCCCTCTGTTCACCCCTTTCTATAGAATGTGGATCCCAGCCATGCTATCCTTCCTGGGGAGCAAAGAAAGCAGCCACTTACAGCTTGCCTGGCTTCTGTACAAGGAAAGCCAGGCTTCTTAGTCAAAACCAGGCACAGTAGTGAGAACACCTGGGCTTCTAAAGGGGGCAAGACCAAACAATGCTACAGAAAAATCCTCTCTTCAATAGGACTTGAAACGGGGTTGACTCATTTTTAAAATGACCGGAAAACCGACTGCTGGATGAGGCATATCTGCCTCTTCGGTAATTATGTGAAAAATCAGCCACTTGTCCTCAATGAAGGGAAGCTGAGCTGGAACTGTGGACTCACAGTCTCACTCTGGGACCCACTGAAACCTGAGGAGTCACTCAAGTTGGCAGCATCAGAGAGGAACAACTGCCTCTTGAACAAAGATGTGCAGCGGGGACACCACACTGAAGAACTGAAGAGGAACCATATGGGGAGAGGACTCGATGGAGGGAGGAATTCGTCTGCAGAAAGGCAGGCATCTTCTTTAGGAGGACCTAAGGCCTTTCTTGTGTGCTGTAAAGGAACAACGAGTAAGTATCCAGATTTTGTATCTTGATACTGTACATCCTTCCTAGATCTGGGAAAGAACCTCATATAATGACACCATTGTGTGGCTCATGGGTCTGGTGAAGGCTGGCGGGGCAGGGAGGGGAGGGAGACACTGGGAAGGGATTGGCCTTAGTTGCCCCTGTTCTCTGGGACTGGAGAGGTGCTCACCCCCAGACGTCTCTGTGTAAGAGAAGTCACTGTGGGCAAGGACAGCTACAGAGACCCTCACCGCAACTAGCTGCGAGTAAACCAAGGCACTGGGGGTTTTCCAGCCAGGACAGCAGGAGTGGATTTGCTTTTTATAGAGATCACTCGAAGAGCAGTGTGGAAAATGGAGTGCATGGGAAGAAACTGGTGACAGAAGGACCACGTTCCAGAATGTTTAAATAACAGTCCGAGAGAAGGATGTTATTCTTGGGCAGAAGCACTGATGGAGAGGAGGTCTGACTTGGGAGACTGAGCTCAGAGTTGTTCTGTTAACCAAGATCTGGACAAAAGACAAGTCATAGAATTCTCCATCCGATTTCTACTCCCAGAAAACTGCAGTGTTGGGACACCAGGGCTCTTCAGCGGACATGAGAAATCCTGGGCACTTCCATGTTTGAGGCTTTTGATACTTTAAATAAAAAGAAAGAAATGCAAAAACAGGGCCAAATAAACTGTGGTATCTCTGACAGTTTTGCTTTGTAAAAATTATGGCTTTTAAACCACATGTGCAACACAGTGTATGTTTGTTTCCTCTTCAAAGACAATCATAGGAATTATCAATTTATTTATTCTACCAACAGAGCTCTAGTCTCACAGACACAATTTTCAGTGTTATGATGAGAGTCTTCTCCTAGGCTTGGCAGTGCCTCCCTTAGACTGTGTGCACAACCCCAGTTGGAGATGAGGTTAAAAATAGACATCAGGGGCTCATCACAAATGTGAGGCGTGGGTGCTTGGTCCTCTGGATAGGCACTGAGGCCTGGTTGTGGATGCTTGGAGAACTGAACCCTGAAAATCTGCCCAAAGAAATAATCAATTCAAAGGTGCTGGCTGGAAAGAGCTGGAAGTCAGAGAAACCAGGCTGAGAGTAAAAACTGGCAGAAAGGGAGCAGAGTCCAGAAGCATGCCAAACCCACCGCGTGCAGCCACATGCATGGGATGTGCTCTAAGAGTTTAAGGAGATAGGAAGGAATAACTCTTGGTCCCTCCAGTCAACTCAGCAAGAATAAAAGCACGTCCCAGAGGGACCCAGAACTTCCCAATCAGGTGGGAATTTGTCTCCTTCCCACAGTTCCCTATGAGCCCTACGTCCACAATAGTAGCTTTTCCTGACCTTACTCTTATCCTTACTCTTCTTATCCTTACTCTTCTTTCTCTAACACTGGCACATGTACTATGGGGTGGTAGAGTTAATGAGAAAGGTTACACAGCTCTAGCTGCAAATTCATGGGCACAGCAGTGCCTTATTTGGAGCCTTAGTTTCTCTGAACTGTTAAATGGGAGTGGTAGTACTGACATCACAGGATTTGTTGTGAAGATGAACAGGTAGTGGTTGTGAATGTGCCTCGTGATCTCAAAGCATGGCAGGCCCTAGCTTAAAGTGAGGTCATCCTTATTATAACTGGTATGGGGAACTCCTCGTGGCCCAGGCCCAGAGTCAGGGCTGGTAGCCACAGCATTATGACTGGCAACCTAAGGTTCCACCCCCTCCCTGTGACTCAGTGCCACAGGATGCCTTTCACCCCAACTTCTCTTTCGCTGCCGCCCGTAAGTACCCATCTCACTCCAATGGGCTACTGCATGGCCTAATTTGGATCTGTTCTTTCCATAGCCTGATCCTGGGCCCTCAGTGGCCCTTTACCACCACACCTGTCCTATAAGGGCTCTCACTTGGGCACTGACTTGAAACCTACCCAGTCGCCATTGGTTAAAGGAGCAGAATGGGGAGGGGGGGAACAAGATCACAATAACCTCCAGCAGGTGAGCCCCCCAAGCTGGAGATGAGGCTTCGTGGTCCATCGCAACTGTTTCTCAGAGCCCAGCTAACACAGAATCTCCATCAGCAAACGCCTCGATATTTTAAATGCTCTAAATCAGAGTCCCTTCTGCCTTCTTTAATGGCTCTGAGCACTCTGGAACTTAGGTGATAGTGATGTAAATTCATGTAGATACATATGCCACCATACCATGAGCATCTTGATTTATCTATGATTTATCTACATAATCCTTACAGTGCTGGACATACAGTGAATGGTTAATAGCGCTTACCCCTCATTAAGGTTTTCTATTTACCAAAGGTATCTTTCCCTCCAACAATCTCAGTGTTTTGCAGCAGAGGTCAGAAGCCATAGCCCCCCATGTTCTGGTAGGTCAAGTTTACTTGGGACACAGCTACATCTATTTGTTTATTCAATCAATGTCTGTCTCTGCTTTCATGCCACAATGGCAGACTTGAGAGTCACAACAGAGACCTTACAGCCTATAAAGCCAAAAATATTTACTATCTGGCCCTTTACAAAATTTTTGTTCAATCTATTTTATAGCAAGGAAGTTTAAGTGTTTTGAACAGGGATAATAGACAACATCACAGAGCTTTTGTGAAGATAAAAAAGGATAGCGAATGTAAAATTGTTCTGTAGACAACATCCACTCTGCCCACCACATGGGCCTCGGGAAAGGCTTGAAATCTCAAGTGCTGATGTGAAAAGTGTGAAGGTTCACTTGGGGGATAACCTGTCCCATTTAAGTTGCCACCTGGTAAACATACAGTGCTGTACAAATATAGAACTCAAATATCTGTCCACAAGGAATCAGATTCCTTCTGCCCTCCAGGGCAGCCCCTCTCCATAAGGCATTAATTCAGACGGGGTGATGGCTTCCGGAGAAAATAAGATAGGCCCCTGAATGCTCCTGTTCTTCATTTATGATAAATGCTCTGAGAAGTAAGGAAGTCCTTTAATTAATGCCATTGGCAGATTTGCTTAACTGCTGGTAATGGTAGATAAGAATGATATTTTACTCGATTTGACAGAGCTAATATGCAAACCCCAAAATATTTTCAATTAGCCTCCTAGCTAGTTATCAACATAGATCTCACACTTCCTAAGGTGGGCCTCCAAGTCTTAAGTGGCATGTTTTCAGATGCAGGGGAAGTGTGGGTGAAGAGACGGGCGGGCAGAGGCAGAGCCCCAGGTTCACGTGGAAGAAAGAGACATTTCACTGTGGCTGAGCTGGAAGATGTGACGACGGTCAAGAGGACAGAGCTGGGGCTTGGGTTTGAAGGTCATGTTCCTCTGGCCACAGGCTGGCCGGGGGCTCAGAGGGTAGGAGGGGAGCTGTTCTAACTGTGGGCATGGAGAACCAGCTACCTTTGTCAAGCTGTCATTTCATCCACCTTAATGAGATGTGAAGTCCTCCCCAGAAAGGAGAAGTGTGCCCCCGCACACTCCCGAGCGGGTCAGTGGGGGGGATCCGCTCGGCCGGGGGTCCTCACATCCACTTGGATCCCCCTCCCCGCCTCATCCCATGCCAGCACCGCACTTTACTGCCCGTCAGACACTTTCACTGCCATCATCGCACTGAACCTGGGCAGAAGACAGGGTCGTTCACACGGTGCAGAGGAGGAAACAGAGAGGTCCAGAAAGGAAACGCTACATTTGGCCTCCCACCAGGGCACACACAGATGGGAACCCTGGTCCTGGCCCCGTGGCCTTCCTCCCCCATGGTGCCTACTGTGGGAATGACCTCCCCGGGCTCCAACCCTGACCATGGAACTGCACGCTGCTCCTCTGACCCCACCACCAACAGTGAGGCTGGGCCTGTGCTGGTACCCGACTGCCATCTGAAATTCCCCCCACCAGGTGCCCCCAGAGCCTGTTCCACGTGTCTTTGTCACACAAGTCCTGCCAGGGCTGGGACGAGGATGATGTGAGCCAGGTAGCAAGGCATAAAATTTAAGGAGGAGCTTACTCTCAGGACCATTACAAGTGCCAGCATCTTGCTGTGCAGATTAAATGAAATAATGAAGTGCTTAGAGACAGAAACTGGCACACAAAAAGTGCTATGAAAATATTCGATATTCTCATGAGTGGTAGCAGTGCTACTTTGAGTAGTAGGATTGAGAGAATCTGTTCTTCTGCTCATTGTAGGCAAAATTAGTTTATGTCAGTGAATAGAGTGACTAATGTAAAGTTATATGAATGTAGCTATTGTTGCAGAAGGCCTTACACTACTTTGGGGGCTCAACTGTCCCCAAATGAGGGACAGTTAGTTTTGTCCTATTCCACGGCCACAGTGATCCCTGTACTGCCCAGCTTATCTAACAAAGAAGCGTGGATGCCATGCTACAGCCAACAGGAGCCCCTGAAGGATCTCAAGCTGGAAGTGATACGGCAAATCTGGGCTCAAGGAAGATCTCTCTGGCAATGTGATCTTGGATCAAGGAGGGCTGGAACTGAGGCAGGGGGGCCAGTTAGAAACAAGTGAACAGTCCTAGCAAGAGACAATGAAGTCTGAAGAAGGGCAGGGGTTGTGGGGACAAGAAAGGACAGAGGAATAGAGTGTGGATGAGGAAGTGAAATATGGTCCCCACTCCTGGAAAAACAACTGTGAATCAGTGATACCATCTTTATCCCCCAAAGCAAACAGATCCTTCATTAGTGCTAGCAGTTGAGAGCTGTGTGAGGTTTGGTACCCACTAGCTGCTAAACATGCATATAAAAGGAAGCATACCATATGCTGTGATGAGTTAATGCCAACTGGCCCCACTCAGATATACACCACTTTAATTTTAACACTTTATTTGAACAGAAGTCTACTTCTAAGGAAGCACAGGATTTCTTCCTGCTGGCCATTTGACTTGATTCCTTTCCTCAGTGATAAAACGTCTCTTTTAGGATTCAGGATTCAGATGTCAACTCAATAGAATAGAGAACTTCATGGACAGACAGAATGAGATGCCTTTTAAGATAGTGAGTTCCCTGTCAGTGGAGGCATTCAAGAAAAAAATCTGGATGGCCACTTGATGGAGTTGTTGCAGAGGACTTTCAACATCAGAAGGTGAGTAGTATGGGGATGTTAGACGTGATGACCTTTAAGGTTTTTCAGAATCATGAAATTCTAAGAGGCTGAATCACAAATGTACTTCTTGGCTGATCAGGGAAACCCCACAATCACAGCAGAGTCAGAATGAGGATCTAAGATTTTTCAAGCAAATTTAGACATTATAACCACCTTAGGGAAGACATCTGGACAATCCACCAGCCAAGAGAACACAATGGCACAAGAACAGAGATCGTCAGAAGAGAAAGTTTGCTTTCCATGTCATCCTGAAGAGCCTGGCACAGATGCTGAGTGCTAAAAACGAGGGCTAAGAACTAGGAAAGCAGTTTGGTCTTATCTTCTGTATAAATGACCATGCATTTCTTTTCACTTTGGGTATTAGGAGGCTCAGGACTTAATTTGCATATGAAAACAAGTGTGTAGACCCTCGTACTCTGTCAGTGCTCTCTCCTACCCTACCTTGCCCTTATTCTGGTCTCCACATTAATGTATGCCTTTCTTAGTCCTAATTTTGTTTTTAATCCATAGTTGACCTTCTATTGCCTTCTACAAGCTACCTCAACTGCTCAACAAGGCAGGAAATAAACAAGAAAATACAAAATAAACCACCATCTGGGAAGCCATTTATTGGCTCCCATTGATAAATTGTGAGGAAAACAGCAGAGGGATCATCAGACTGGGGGCCACTTGAGTGTCAGGATTCCCTTGCCATTGTGGGAGCTTGGGGAAAACGATGGGCTGGAACACTGGATGTTACCACGCTTTTCCCTCAAGATCTCATCCCCAGCTGTCCTGCCCAGGATCCCGGGGCAGCTCCAGATGCGGCTCCTCTCCAAGCTCAGAGCTCCCCGGACTTTGGGGTTTCTTACCTGGAGACAACATCTCAGGCATTTTTTTGTTTTTTTAAACAACACATGTATATATTATTCACTGTGTTCCTTGCACTGTTTTGAATGTGTCCAAATAGTAATTAATGTAAATTTCATCACAATTTTATGACAGAGTTACTCTTATTATGTGCATTTTACAAAAAATTAAAACAAAGACCTTTAGGGGCTAAGCAAATCACTTGTAATGGACAGAGCCAGATTCAAAACCGAGGCAGCCAGTCTTTGAGGTTGTGCTCTTAATACACGTTTCTTTACAACTAGGGCTTTGGCTCAGCTCCCTGACCTTATAATTAATCGCGACCTAGATCATTAACTCTCCTGAATCATTAGTCCATATGGAGCTGTCTATTTGCGGATAGGAGTCAAGCATATTTCCCACTCACCAGAATCCAAAGATAAATTAAATGTTATGTGAAAGCTCAAGCAATGGGCTATGTCAGTGGGACTTCCATTGGTGGAGATGATGCTGAAAGAGGGTGGGGAAGAGCATTGCATGCAGAGGAAAGAGCATGAGCAAGTGCCATGAAAGTACACGGTATGTGTCAGAGTCCAGCCAGCTCTGGCTTTCTCTCCAGTCTAGTCATGTAACACTCTTCCTGTGCAACTGTATTAATCACACTTGTTGAGTGCCGACTATAAGTCAGGCACTGTTCTAGGTGTGGATAGAGCAATCAAGAAGGTAGCTTTATTCATGACCCTTACAAGGTAATGGAGAGACACAGTTCATAAACAAGCAAAAATGATATACCAGGTGGTGGTAAGTGTGATGCAGTGGTAAGAACCATATGCAGTGTAATGGAACAGAGAGTGAGGGAGGGTCATTATTATAAGAAGAGTGATGAGAGAAGGCCCCTTTGATAACATTTTAGCACAGACCAAATGGAATACGGCAATGAGCTATGAAGTAACCCGGTATGAGGGTGTCACAGGTAGGGCCTTAATTCCGTGCCCCTAGGAGTTCTCATTTTGATTCTGGCTGGCACATCTGAAAGGTCTGGAATGGTTGTCTTCATCTGCTTCATGGGTCCTTGTTCCTCAAAGCCCCACATCAAATACTGGGGCTCTTGAAACCTTCTCTGTGTCTCTACTCCCTAGACAAAAGGAATCCTTCCATCCTGCCCTCCTTTGAACACCGAGCTCATTGAGTGTTATATAGCTCACCACTCTGTGTGACTTATCATTGGGTCCGTCTGAGAACAGTATTTTCACTCCCTTGTTCTCACCTTTAGACTGAGTATTCAGCCTAGCACACATTCTCTGTAGTTCAATGGACAAAAAGTCACCAGGCTGGCAGATTAGCTGACAAATCATGCAGTGGTAGGAGGGAGCACAAACAGACTTACTATGACCCAGAGAGAAGAGACTTCTCAACTCACCAGCCAAGAACATCAGTAACTACTCACTGAGGGGCACTGAGAGACCATGGGACATTGTGGGGGTTGGGGTAAATGCAACTCGCTTGCTGGACATGACAGAATGGCCATCAAGTACTTATTTTCTTCAATAAAATTACACTATAGCTTATACCTTTGCAACTCAGAGGCTGATATAAACTTGGGAACGTGATTTAACCTCTCTATAGAAGGAGGAAAAGATGATGATGGTTTACTGAGCTGTCTGTGCAGGGATGTGCCCAAGACTCCAGATGGGAGTTTGAGCCCAAAATGACATACACTTAATGCCTTTCATGCACTGGGCATCTCTCACTTAGGGTTGCTAATACCTTTTCTAATGAAATGTTAATAATTAAGGTACAAATTCAAGACTTAAATTTTTGAGTTGAGCAGTTATTCCATACTTATGAAAGCCATATATCTCACCACATTGTTTTCACTTTGCCTAAAATATGAACTTTGGTTTGTTGAGTACGACTCTGTGCAGGCATTGTGCTAAGTGTATTATATAATATAAAACTAATACAGCAAAATGAAGGAGGTTGTTTGTTTATTCCTCCTTAGGACACCTCTCAGGTAGAAAATATGATTTTGTTAGACCATTTGAATGAGATATGAGACCATTTGAGTGAGACATGAGACCCCCAAAGGACATATCAAAATAATGACAGATGAATGCTAAAATTCCTTCTAATAGACAGTTGAATGCTCACTTAATGGCAGGGTTTTTGAACTACTGAATAGCAGGATGGCTGTGGACTATGCAATGGTGTGCAAGTTTGGGGCAGAACTGAATTGTTCAGAAATAATGGAGGAGAGGCTGAGGGCAGTGTTCAGGAGGGATCTTGGAGATTGTGAAAATCCCACTGTGGCACATGTGATGAATCCTTCTTCTCCATTTCCCCGGGAAAATCACCAGAAAATTCTTTCTTATTCCTCAATACTCTTGGGACATGAAGATTATTTGGTAGGCTAGAAAGGAAATCTGGGTCAACAAATTCTGCAGATATAGAGGAACAGCCATGAATCTGGGTTACATTTAATCCACAACCCTACGAGGCAAAAAATCTTACCCTCATTTTATAGATGAGGAAACTGAGGCTCATATAAGTTAACAAACTATTCCAATATACACAGCTAAAAGTGGCTGGACAGCCATTCCAAACAGATCTGCTTGATTCCAAGGCCTACAGTTTTATCCATAGGAGATACTTTCCTCTGATTCTGTGACTGTGTCTTGCTTGTCAAGTTTCATAAGTTTGATTATTGCTCTCCCTAATTTCATTTTAAGCCATATTAATAAAAGGAGAAATAGTTGTATACAGAATAGAAGGAGAGGAATGCTTCTAGCCATGGGGTATATAAATAGCCTACTAATCTCCCATCTTCGGAAAGGGACCAAAGTGAAACTTCAGTGGGAGTTGTGACTGCGTGTGAAGGAGGGGAGCAGCCTCTCTGCACACATGGGCACATGCTGCTGAAAATGAGATTTGAGTTATCACTGCCATAGTCTCGACAAACACCCACCATGGAATGACATCACTGCCAAAGCCCAATTAGCTCAAAGAAGACCCTGGCACTGTATGATGTTCCTTCAAGATGGCATGAAATTCCAAATATAAATTGGGTCCGTACTGGGCGATGATTCAAGGAATCGTATTGGCCAGTTCACAGGACAGCTTGGCAACTAGAAATCTTTTAAACAGGCTTTTGAAACTACATTACCCCCTAAAAAGACAGAGGTATAATTATACCCCAGACTCCTCAATAAACACCTAGAAAAAGAAATAAAGGGGTTCTCTGTAAATGTTGTGGTTATCATCAGTTATACTTATAGAAAATGGAGGAAAATTTTAGCAAGATGCATCATCTTCTGGAGCTACTTTGTCTTCTCAGGAAAACAACTGTTAAACATTTAAAACAGTGAGAATTCTGCACATTTCTAGCTCTTTACAATTTAACACATGCTTTTAGGTACTTTATCTGATATTACCTCCACAACAGTTCAATGTAATTATTGTTACTATTTTGCAGATAAAAAACTAAAGTTTAGAGAGACACATTTTGAGGATTATTTGAAAGCAGGGATTTTTGTATTGCTCTTTGTGCCATCAGCATGATTCCTAGGGTGTGACACACACAAGGACACTATCAATGTGGATGGAATGGAATATATCGAGTGACTTGCTCAAGCCAGAAAGTAACAGCAATAAAATTTACAGCTCAGTGTTCATTTCTACCTGATGAACTGCCATGCCATTCGGCCAGACGTTTACCACACACCCATTTTGTTTTGGGGCATAAATTAATATGATGAATACTGGAGAACTGGAGGAGCATGGGGGAAGGCTAGCTGTGTAACAGAAGCGTAAGACAGGGTTCCTGTGAGAGACTGAATATAGAAATGATAATTGCCAGACCATACATACAAACAGAACTCTGACGCACAATCTGCAACCATTAGTTCAGGAAGCCAACCCACTATCTACAGCAAACAGCCAAGGAAGCTGAACAACCACTCCTGCAGTAGTCAGCCCAAAGTGCTGGGAATTGATTAATAACTGACAGCTTCTCTAATTTTTGTTCTGGCTTCCAACTTAGGACCTATTAGTATATACTCCTAACCAATCACATAGGATGCCCTGCTTCTAATTCACTTGCCTCTAGCTTCTTGCTGCCAGCAGCCTCTGATCAGGGCATACTTGAAGCCTTCCCTTTTTCTCACTATAAAGCTTTGTCACTCTCCTGCCTGCCTCTGAATCTCTGCTAAATCCAGGTGATGAGGGCTGCTTCCCTTGTTATCAAATTCTAAATAAATAGGCTTTGCTTGTTCTCATTTGGTGGTTCTTTATTTCTACACCTGTGTCTAAGTAACTTAAACTGCAGTGAGGAGAGAAGAAATATTTTTAAAATAAGGATTCTCAAGTACTAGAAGCCTTAGGAAATCAGTTACAGCAGCCTGAAGGAAGCTTTCCATTACCAAGGTTGACTTGTCTCTGTTGGGGGGTGAGGAGGTAACCTGGATGGACAAGGTGTAAGAAAACACAGTCACAGTGAGATGTCACAGAGATCACCAAGCCTCCTAAACTCAGCTACTTTACACCAATGCATGTGCAAAGGTCCATAAAGCATCCAAAAGACCATGGACATATATCCCTTTTGACGTTTGAAGGATTGATAAATGCTGAAAGACTATAAAGCCCACTTCTTCCAGTTGAAACTGTAACCTTGAATGACAAGCAACTATAGAAGGTGAACATTTGCCTACATAAGAAGGTGTGAGAGTGAGCTGCTCAGGACTGTGGTTGACATTGGGCTTTTGGAAAGGTCCAAGGGAATCCTATCAGAGTCACAAGGTTCTTCATCAACCTGATAAGACAGTATTTTACACAATACTTACTGAGCAGTTAAACTATGCCAAGTATTCTTCAAGGAGCTGCAAATACAACAGTGATTAACATGGTCTACATCTTCACAGTCCTTACAATAACTTGCTTTAAGTTAAAATTTGAAGGAAAAAAAAGGAAAAATTTCAGGAAATTTCTAAGCCAGAATTTTATACAGAAAATATAGGAAATATCCAATATTGCTGTGAATCCAACAGGAAAGGCAATCCATATAGCCTCGGATATCTACATACCAATGCCCAGAGAATGGACATAAAAGTCACCCTATAATGTTAACACTAACTAGGAAGTATGCAGAACTTATTAGAACTCATTTATCAGTCTTGGTATCAACTGGCTTTAAACTTCCTTCTATCCTTCCCAGCCTCCAAAGGCCATCAGAATAGTTTCTTAACTTCATCATGCTTGGGATCATGTCATTCTCCAGCTCAAAACATTGTAGTGACTCCCCATTAACTAGTGCATGGTTTCCAAGGCCCTCTATTATGTGGCCTCTGTAAATGTTTCAAAACAGTCTTCCAAAATCCCTATCCCCAAAAGATCCCTTGTTTCAGACACTCTAGAACTGTGTTGTCCAATATGGCAACATCTAGACACATGTGACTATTTACATTTAAGCTGATTAAAATTAAATTAAAGATTCAGTTCCTCAGTTGCACTAGTCACATTTAAAGTGTTCAATGGTCACACGTGGCTAGTGGCTACCACAATGAACAGCATAGGTAGAGAGCATTTCCATCACCACAGAAATTTCTATCAGATATCACTGTCCTAGACTAATCATGAATCTCTGAACACACTCTTTGATTTCTCACCCCTGTGCCTTTAGGCATTCTGGCCAATCTTGTCTAAAATACCATTTCCCATGTCTACCTATAAAAAATTCTTGCCATTCCAGTTCAGATGCCACTTCCTCCAAGAAGCTTTCCTCAGTAAACATTAATCGGCTCTCCTCTATGTTTCCTTGAGCTACTTGGAAGTATTATTTTGTCATTATTTATATTCTGCCTTGTACCAAGGTCTTTGTGAAAGCAGCTTTTTCCTCCACCGAAGAGCAAGTTTTTTAAGGTTCTGTGTCAGGTAAATTGTCTTACACATAGTTGTGAACCAAAGAACTTTTGGCTTTCTGTTGAATCCTGGTGAAACTGAACTGTACAATGGCCACACCCAAACTGTGATAATGGTGCCCCAAAGATGTTCATATCCCAATCCCAGAACCTGTGAATATATTAGGTTACATGGTGGTATTAATGTTGCAAATGGAATTAAGTTTGCTAATGAGCTGACTTTAGGACAGGGAAATTACCCTGCATTATTCAGGTGGTCCCAATGTAATTACAGGCATCCTTAAAAGTGGGAGAGAGAGAGGCAGAAAAGAAAGAGCCAGTCAGATGGTAGTGTGAGGACTTGGCCCAATACTGCTGGCTTTGAGAATGGAGGGAGGTAGTCATGAGCCAAGGAATGCAGGCAGCCTCTAGAAGCTAGAAAAGGCAAGGAAATTGATTATTCCTAGACCTTCTGGAAGCAGCCCTGATGACACTTTGATTTTTAACCCAGCAATACCCATTTTGGATATTTTAGACACAAATTTTAGAGTTTGAGTTACTCTTGGGGAATTAGAAGAACTCCACTGAGGAGGGGAACACAGAGAGTTGTTCCTCCATCAGTGTAAGTTAATAAACTTGTATTTGTTTAAGCTAATAAGTTTGAGGTAATTCATTACATTTAAATTGATTAAAATTAAACTAATAAAAGCAAGAGGAAACTAATACAGAGTAGCAAAGGAATATTATAAGTCAAGGCACATGATTCCTGCATGGACTGAAAACTGACAGTACTGGTATCCTTCATCTGGCATTTTACCACCAACATTTGTCCTAAGAAAACAATCAGAATTCTCATGAAGGTTTACAACAGGATATTCATTTGTAGTATTATTTATTCCAGTAAAAAGTCAGTAAGAAGGGATTGATGGCCATCCATACAACACAGTATTATATAGTCACTATAAAATGTCATTTCTTTCTTTGCAAAATATTTAGTGGGATGGAAAAAGTTGATCAAGTTCAAAAAGCAGGATACAAAACAATATATGATCCCAATTTTATGAAAGTTGAAGGAAATATACCAAAATGTTAATGACAGGTTAAAAAAATTTTTTTATTGTTAATGATGGTTATGTTTGTGGGATAAGATCAGAAGAGATTTTTGGGTTTTCTCTTTATATATGTCTCTATCTTCCAGGTGTTGTATAATAAGCATGAATTACTTTTATACTCAGAAAAATAATTTTTCATATAAAACAAATCCCTCAGGTAACAAGAACCACAAAATTAATCATGTCTTTGAGTAATCTCATTCATGAAAGTATATCCTAAGGAAATAATTCAAACCAAAAAAAAATCTTATAAGTAAAAGGCTTTTATAGCAATGTTAGTTATGATAGTTTAAAATTGGAAGCAACCTGAATAGCCAGCAATTTAGTTATAATAAAGCAAATTATATTTGCTTGATAGAATACTGGGAAGACATAAAAATAATTAATACAAAGACTATCTAGACATACAGAAAATATAGAATAATATGAAAAAGCTCAAGCATAAAATACAAAACCTAAATCTATGATTATAGTAAGTCCACTTATATGTAGATAAAGATGGAAAGAATAGAAATTAGAAATAGTGGCTATGTTAAAGAAAAGGAGTCCTGAGAGTAACTTTTATAAGTTGTTGTGATTATAAATACAACTATTTGATAAAGACACACACCAGCATGCAAATCAATGAGCCTGAGGATGAAAGCCTGGCAAAGAGAAGTGGAATGGCAATGACAACAGAAACAGAAGCAGTCTCTGCAGGGAAGGACTCCAGCCCGCTCCCACAGGGACATGCATGCTAATTTACCTATCCAACAAGTACGTATTGAGACTGTTTCCCACATATGAATAAAATTGTAATGAAACACAAGGGAATAACAAACACAAAATTTAGAGTTTGAGTTACTCTTGGGGAATTAGAAGAACTCCACTGAGGAGGGGAACACAGAGAGTTTCATAGGTAAGGATTGGTCATTTCTCATATGATTTCTTAAATTTGGTACATGGATGTTCTTTTTATGATTCTTTTATTATATCAAGTGCTTGGCACACACTGGCTCACACAAGAAATTACTTGTAGAATGAAACTTTTCAGTGGCTCTATAAATAAAGCTCAAACTCTTTGATATGGGGTGCAGAGCTCTTCAAGATCTAGCCTATACCTAATTTATCAACGCTTATGACTTCCCATCTAATCTACAATCACTCTTGTTTATTAAGCATCAAACACACAGGACTTTTCGGTGTTTCTGAGACATTGTTCGACTGTTTCTTCTGCTTGGGATGTTCTTCTTCACCTAGAGAACCCCTAATCTCAAGGCCAAGTTCTGTATACCTGCTTTGCACAACCTTGTTTATCTCCCTAGCGTTCTCCTCTGTGTTCCTGTGCTGTTTTCCTTATGTAGTGCATTAGGATCTGACTTGCACTAATCTATTAAAATCATTCACATAATTCTTTATTGCTTACAAAGCCGTCTTAGCTCCATTATGTTTGCAATAACACTGTAAGCTAGTCTCCATTAGCCCACTTAACAGATGCACAGTCCAAGTTTCCACAGATCAAATGACCTGCTGTATTCATAACTTATACATCAAAGATAAAGACTTGAAGAGTCATGCAGCCTCTATAAGGCTGCCAGGATGAAATAGGGCAGAAAGAGGCTGGGGGGGGGGCGGGGGGGATAATACCGAAGTATCTAACAATACAGTCAGCATTCATAAGATGAAAAAGGACATTTTCATGAGAATTAAGACAGGCCATGAAGATCAAATCTAGTATTGTTAAAGACACATAAATTATACCCAGTAAGATAGAAGGTAGAATGGATTAAAAGAATGACCACAAAATTTCAATTTAGAAAAGAATCAAATGACTTCAACAGAATGGTCCTTACATCTTACCAGGAGATTCTCAAATTGCAGACCATCTCTAAAGTAGGAACCTTGTCTTATTTTTCTCTTATTCCAAGTACCTAGAAAAAGGCCTGGCACTAAAGGGATTCAGTCCACTCCTAAGAATTTACCCAAGGAAAACAAAATCCCTGATTTGAAAAGACATAAGCACCCCTATGTTTATCGCTGCACTGGTTGCAATAGCCAAGATATGGAAGCAGCCTAAGTGTCCATCAGTAGATGAATGGATAAAAAAGAGATGGTATACACACACAGTAGAATATTATTCAGCCATAAGAAGAAAAAGAAATCCTGCCATTTACAACAACATGGATGATAGATCTAGAGGGTATTGTGCTCAGTGAAATAAGCCAGGTGGAGAAAGACAAATATCAAATAATTTCACTTACATGTGGAGTATAAAAACAAAGCAAAAGAGAAGAAACAAAATCGTAGTGGACTCATAGACACTGAGAAGGGACTAGTGGTTACCAAGGGAGAGGGGATGGGGGATAAAGGGACACAGTAATTTGCAATCACAATATAAGTTGGTCACAGGGATGGTAGCACAGTTCAGAGAATAGAGTTAATGATTCTGTAACATCTTACTACGTTGATAGTGACCGCACTAGAAGGGGTGAGGATTTAATAATATAGGTAACTGTTGAACCACTGTGTTGTATATTTGAAAACAACATAAGGTTGTATATCAATGATAATTTAATAAAAAAAGGGACTCAGTACATCTTGAATTAATTAATAAAAGGATATGCTGTGAAGAAGCACAATTCGTTTTTAGTTTTCCTCCAACTGTTTCTCCTCAGTCACTTGGCCCTTTCAGTTCAGGGGGACTGAACATTAATTTCTGTCTGTTTAATTATTCAGACCCTGAAGCACTTCTCTAATGTTCAAAACCCAAACAAAATATTTATTTGCTTAAGCCAGTCAACAAGTATGCAGGCAGGTAAGTGGATGTAGTATGTGTTAGACAGCAGACTCTTGCTCTTTTATACTATCTTTAATGCCTGATTTGAAATACACCCCCACACACAAAAAACCCTCATGCCCAAAAGTCACAGATCCAATGAACAGAAAATACAAATCAAGAAGCCTTGCCCTGCTGTAGAGAAATGGCTCTGCTGAAACTAACAGTAACATGGAGTGAAAAGACACCACTGAAAAACTCAAGGGCTTTTGAAACCACCCTACCAAACACCAACAGCTATCCACTTTAGAAGTTGATCATAAAAAATATGTTTTTGGAAAATGGGTCAAAGGACAAACCAGCCTTGAGCAAATTCATTTTTGCAGACTAATTCTCAGAGAAATGACCTTGAGCCAAGGCAAAGCACCAGGACTAGGCACTGTGTGGCATTTCACAGCCTGGCCTGTTCAGATATCCTTGGTTCTTGACTGAACATGGTTCTGGGATACACTTCAAGCAAAAAACAAGTGAAGGTTTGGAAAAATTGATTAAAAGGGAAGTTCACAATAAGAAAGGATTTAAAGGATGTGGCTATTATGGAATGGGCCAAGGTTTTTGCCCCAACTGCCTTCTCTCTGTGCCTCATTGTATGTAATTAATTAGCCAGGGAGTAGAGGATGTTGACAGCGATCTCTCTCAAAGAACTGGGGCTGGATTGCTCATATGTGATTTTAATCTGATGAATTTGCCATCCCCAGACCCAAACCTCATTTATTCATTCTCTCATTTAATAAATATTTATCAAGTGTTTATACTCTGTTTTATGGGCTGGGAATACAGTAGGCAAGGTCTGCATTCTACAAGGAGGAAATGATAAGGAAATATCAGGGACTAGGAAAGTTGAAACACCCAAAAGTCTTTGCTCCTGTAGGCAACCGAGTATTCAATCTTCACTTCATCTCCCAGCGACATTAAGCAAACACTTGCCATTAAACTAGACCAAACAGCAGACCTACTCAGAT
This sequence comes from Manis javanica, assembly GCF_040802235.1. NCBI lineage: Eukaryota > Metazoa > Chordata > Mammalia > Pholidota > Manidae > Manis > Manis javanica. The sequence goes on along the minus strand of NC_133157.1, from coordinate 30,826,005 downwards.
GCTTAGCAGTCCCTGGAAAGAATTTGATTATGGGGGGTGGACAGTGGAGAATTTCTCCATTTGGCCCAATTTCTAAATGGAAACTCACAGTGTTTGATGAATAATGAATGTGCATAATTAATGCATCTGAAAAAGGAAAATTTCTTACCTGTCAGTTACTTATCTTGGAGATTATACATCCATCACTCCTCCTTGGAGGGGCTAGACTCATCTCCATAGAAACTAGGGGCAACTTGGAATGTTAATTATGCCTGCATGCCAGATTCCCCTGCTCAGAATGTGACTCACCAGAAGACCTTCTAGGGTTAACTTTTTCTGAAAAGTAGAAAATTTAACTTATCTGAAATACTTCTTAAAGCTTTAAGTAATGAAGTATCTTAATAACCCAAGTCACCATCCAAAAACTGACTCTGTGTGCATACATGTTTGGGAAAGTATTGCATAGAAACACATACATCCTCTGGGAAAGAGGTAGGATGGAAAATGGATCCTTGACCCATTAATGAGATAAGTACCAGCACATAGAACAATGACAAGCACATAGTATGTGTTCACTGAATATTATCACTATTGTTGAATGTTGTTGACTGAACTATTAATTTCGTGCTCTGAGGATATAACAATTATCATTTTTACAGTGATACTGCAGATATCCTTTTTATACATGTCATTTTATTTACTTCTTATAACAACCTGAAGAATAATAGGTACAGGTCCACAATATATTATCTGTAATTTTTTAAAACTCTAAAACCAAAAATTTTGGGAAAACTCATAGGATGGCAAATCCTGATTTGAGCTGAAATGAGTGTCTTCATAGTTTTTATCCTATTTACTTAAATTTCAATGCATTTTGTTACAGAAATATTATATGTTGCTTTTGGAGGGCTTTCCAGGTCCTGCTGGGCTTGTTTTGATCTATATATCAAATGCAACATATTACCTTTCTAAAATCTGAAAAATTCAGAGTTCTAAAACACATCTTGCCCCAAGAATTTTGATTGGAAAAATCATAGACTCACACTGTCATATTAATTTTATAACTGGATTCTTTGGCTCAGGAAAGCTACGTGATTTATGCAAGATCAAAGAGCTGGTAAGTAGATATTTAAACCAAAATCTCTGATGCCAAATTTTTTGGGTTCTATTTTCCCCAAAACTCCAAACAATCTGAAATTGAATTGTCTGTCCTATTAACCTAAAAGAGGTAAATTGATCAGAGGCAGCACAGACTTCGTCAGGGCTGCAGAAGCTGAAGAACAACAAATGGCATATAGGGTCTGGAGCTAATTGGGGGAACTGTCTCTGCTCCCTGAAGGAAATGATTTTTAAAATCTAATCTCATTCTTCAGGGCCTAAAATGCATGTGAAATAGGAGCTAACCAAGGTTTGTCCTGTAGACTTCTTTGAATAAGTACTATGTAACCCAACATGATATTGTTATGCCACATCCATTTTTCTTTCCGAATCACAGGTCTTTTATTTGCAGGTAAATGATATCCAGATCTCTCTCTTGGAGAGAGAGAATAAGAAGACTAAATTGTAAGGTTGGTACTTTTATCAGTCAGGAGAGTCTACATTATGCTACAGTAACAAACAACTCACTGCGGCTTAAACCACAGAGGCTTGTTTCCTGTTCGTGTTGCATGCTTATCCCAAGAAACCAGGAGAGGATCCATTCATTGTAATCACACTGGGACCCAGGATTCAAAGCATCCACTACCTCAAACACCGCTAGCTTCCTGATAGAAGGAAAGGGGATACATTGACTTTCTAAGCGTTTACCCAAGAGTGATATTTGTCACTTCCACTCACATAGTTCACTGGTCAAAGTAAGTCATTTAGTCACACCTAACATCAAATTGGCAGAGTGTATAAAATTCATGACTTTGAGATTTTTTGATACATTTGCCTATTCAATAAATGTTTTCTTGTGTGCCTGGTGGTGCTAAGCACTGGGAATTTTTTTTTAAATGTATTCAGTGCCCTGAAGAAAAATATCATGGGGTAAGGGGTGGTGAGTGATAGGGCTGGGGAGGGATTGCTGAAAAGCAAGTCCAGGGAAGGAGTCACTAAATAAGAGACCCAGGGAATTGAGGGAGGGATCAGGGTAAGGGAGATTCTGACTTTGAGGCCAAAACAAGACACAAAAAATGCAAATCCCAGGAAAATCCAGAATGATTATTAAAATAGAGACAGAGGGCTTAGGTATCAACAGTCTCCATTTGTGGGTCTGAAATACTTGGCCTTTTTCTCTTCAAACTCATAGTACACCACGCCACTTCCTGCCATTTCTGACTGAAGGAGCTCATGGAACAGAGCACTTCCTTCCCCAGCATGAGGTGACACGCAGAGCATTTCACTGCAGGAGAGAAGAGCACTCAACACGTGCTCTCTAAACAAATAAAATTAGCACTATTTATTTAGCAAAATCTATACTCCAGAAAGTATATTTTAGACACTTTATGTCACTAAATAGCATTGTTGTCAAAATGGATTAGGTATGTAGGATTATTAGTACCATTTACAAATGAAAAGTCTATAAAAGAGGTATCTTTTCATGACAAAGATAGTTTGAGTCTGAAGTTTGTGCTCTAAATTATCACAAAACATAGTAAGCTTTTTGGAAGAAAAACTTGTGGAAATCCCATGTCCAAATGAATTCTTATTTGACCATTTAAAGTTGGCATTGCACCTGTAGCATAAAAAAGTAAAATTATCTAGGTCTCTTTGCTAAGGCATCTCCTGCAATGGTCAGGCTTCCTGTAACAGGTAAGGCTAAATCCAAGGCTACTTCTTCACACCTTCAAATATTTATCCAAAGGTCACCTTCTCAGTGACGTTTCCTCTGACTATCCTATTTAAAATTGTAATGTCTCTTCCTCCATACTTCCTACCCCCATCTCCTCTGGCTTTGTTTATCCCCTTAGCATTTATGACCTTCTTAGAAACCATATGACTTATTTGTCCACTGTTTGTTTCTAACCACTAGAAAGTAAGCTCCATGGGTGAAGAACATTTTTGTCTTTTTAAAATCAGTTTAAATCCTCCTAGAGCCTAAGAAAGTACATTATACTTGATTAGTAATTATGAATGAATGGTCAGAATGAATGAATGAATGAATGAATGGAGCTCTTAATATGAGGTACATTGATGGGTTTGGGGGTATCTGCTAATGACTTAAAATTACATGCAGTTATATGGAGAGAAGAGTGCATTTGTATGTATAGTCTAAGTCTCAAAGAAGGCAATAACTCAAAAGTTTTAAAACCACTTTGTGTGGAATATTATTCAGCCATAAAAAGGAATGAACTATGAATACATGCTACATTGAAACTTGGAAACATTACACTAAGAAAAATAAGCCAGGTCACATACTGTATGACTCCATTTATATGAAATATCCAGAACAGTGCAATCTGTACGGACAGAAAGCAGTTTTGTGCTTGCCAATGGTTGGAGGATGGGGGAGAGCAGAATGCTCCCCGTTCTGGGCAATGACTGCTTAGTGAATGTGGGATTTTAATGGGGGCAATGAAAATGTTCTGAAACTAGATACTCATGATGGTTGCACAACACTGTGAATATACTGCCACTGAATTGCACACTTTAAAATGGATAAAAGGTACATTTTATGTTATGTGTACTTTACAATTTTTTTCAAAAAATAACTTTGTGAGTAAGGGAAAGAAATAGACAAACATGAGGCAAATCATCCCATTCATCTAACAGCATGCATAGTAGACCCTAGGTATGAAAAATTACCAGTTGCAACCAAATATTCTAACAATATATGGAACTGGAATACTTATTATGCTAGGAATAACAACTTGCATTTTATCAGGTTTTGCAGTTTTGAACAAATTTCCAAGTGTCTTTTTTAATAGAACTCCTACCAAAAAAAACCTATGAGGTAGGCAGGATACAATTCTATGATTAACCCCATTTTATAAATGAAAATATTAAGGGTCAGAGAAGTTAAGTACTTTTCCCAAGGTCACATAGATACCAGATGGTAAAAGGAGGATCTAAACCCTGGTCTGTTTAGGCTTTTGGCAATTTAGTTCTCTAGCTCTGTTCAACCTTTCAACGTCTTTCAAGAAACACAAGTTTTCCTGTGGTGAGGTTCCCCAGGTGAGGTCAAAGGTCAAGTTCCTTCTCTGACAGCTGAGCTATCAATGTGGTCATACTGGGTACCTCATTTTGACCAGAAATTCTGACTAGAAATAATATACATCTACGATAAATGAAAGCACTAGGAAAAATAGATCAGTTACTACTGATAAAAATTTCTGAGAGTGAGAATGTTTTAAAATGTGGGGTCAATGGTAAGAAAAAGATAATCAAAGCTAATCAATGAAATGTGACTTCCTCATCTTACCAATGAGGAAACTGAGGCACGAAGAGGCTGGTAGCTTGTCCAAGATGACAGTGTCAGAGGTAAGACTGGAATGCAAGGCTTTTAAATGCTCTGTGAAAGCATTTAAAGGTTTAAGCCTTTCAACAAAGTACCTGGGAAGAGAGTAGTTTGTGTATTTAGCAGCCTAAGAATAAGCTGACATACATTATAAACACAGAAAATAAATTAGGAATTCAGTGGCAATAAATGATCCAGATGCTTAAGTTTAGCCTCAAATGGATCTGTTTTCTACCTTTTGTCATCTAGACTGGGCTGAAACACAATGACATGATGACTTCTATGCTACCCAGGAGTGGTCAAGCATCCAGAATTTACCAGTCATGTTTTATAAACACTGTTGGTGGTTGGGTAAATACTGCAGGCCCACAGCGTCACTTCCATCCATGGAGACACAGATGGTCAGAGCTGACGGGGCCTTAAAAGTCTTCCAGTCTGGGGTTTACCAGCCACAGTCAGCTGACCTCCAGGGAGGACGTTTGTACTGCCTTGAACCAGTGTCCAATCCCACCTTCCTTCTTGGAAACAAAGCTTACCTCTGGCTCCCCTCCCCTCCTCATCTTCTGCTCCCTCACTCGGAGGTAGGCCGAGGGTCTGTGGTAACTGCTCCTAAGATGGAGCATTAGTCATCTTAGGGAAGACTTGGAGGAGAGCCCTTGAAAGAGAAGATGGAATCTGCTAGAACAAAGTAAATTGAGCAAAGCTCCTTGGTGTATGGTTTGAGCTGGAAGGAAGATGTTCAAAACTCAAAATCATGTGAGCAAAACTTTATTCCTTCCATGAAGAAACTCAGGCACCGAGAGTGGATGTGACTTGTCCAAAAACACAAAGTCAAGAAGTAGTAAAGTCAAGACTAGAGCGAGAGCCACACCAAATTGCAGTCAGTGCCTTTTCATGACCCTTCATCTCAGCCTCCACCATTCTCTTATAGGTAAAACAACTCTGATCTTAGTAACGTACCGGGGCCACATCAAGCACTGACTATACTACTGGTTGCACATTTCATGGGCTACATTTTGACTTGTGACATATGAGTGAGGTTGTGGATTTTTGTCTTACGTACCTATCTCTTGGTAACTAGTGTGGGGCCTGTCTTATAGAAAGTATGCATAATTTATTTGATAAAATGGGTTCTATGAATGGAACAGGTGAGACAGGTGGGGTTCTAACATGGTTATTAAATTCTCACATGACACGCCATCCTTGACTCAGGGTGATAGCCTTCTCTCCATGTCCCCTCAACCAGCCTTTTTCCACCTGCTGAAATTTTCTCAAGCCCCAATCAAAAGCTGCCTCCCGCTACCTCAGCCAAAAGGGAGCTGCCAAGCCTCTGGCGCCAGACAGCCTTGGATCTGGCTTTCACCCTGACTCAGGAGAACTGTGTGATGCAGGCAACCTCTCTGAGATTCAGCTTCACCAACTGTAAAAAAGTTAATAGTACTGGCCTCATGTGATTTTTCTGGAAGAAATAATGTAAAATTCCTAGCACATGTACCACACAGCAGCAGCTTAACTACAAATGTGAATTCTTGGTGCCTGGGAGATGCCTCCCTCCTCGGTTGTCCCGCGGCTCTCTGCCTTCTCTTCACCGGTTTACTGTGTATTACTTTACAGATACTGAGTCTTCAGGATGCTGCTGCCTTCCACTAGATCATAGGCTTTCATGAGGGCACTACTAAAGCAGAGAAATCTTGGCGTTTGCCCCACCATGACTTCCCCCAGGACCTAGAAGGATGCCTAGCACAAATGTGGCACACAGAATTTATCCTCCTAGAATTGAATAGAAGTGTATGTGTGTGGTGCTGATGGTGAGAGTGCAGCATGTACACAGGCTTTTAGGTAATTTGTTAAAAAAGTAACAGCCCTATTCTGGTGTCCTATGTATTTCTTCATCTTGTGTTTGATTTTCCCCAAAAAGCAGGCAGCCAGGTGTTTGGCAAGGACACGCTTCCATTAAAAGCAAGCATCTGAAGGGCTAACGCCCCCTCAGAGAGTGACCGAGCTGCATTTCTGCCCTGCATCCTCAGGCCCTCACAAAGAGGAAGTGGTATTTCAGGGATGGCAGATGACAACATGACACCACCCATCTCCGTCAGTGCTCATTTCGTTTCTTCAATTTCAACACAGAAATGGTAGAAAAGGTTGTTCCTTTATCACATGGGTGGCCTCTCTTTATTATGTATTATTGAAAATAGGGAAGGTTCTCTTCACCCTGCCCTTCACAACAGAGCTTCCCATTTCAGTCTTTACCTCTTGTCCCAACTTTCTGGAAGGAGTAAAGACCAGTAATTGAAACATGAGCTGTAAATTCACAGACCACATCTCTCAATATCATAATCTAAAGGAACAAAAGAACCAAAATATTTTTTAAAGCATTAGAGTATTAATACCTATGCATTCTTAAGATAATTAAAATTAACAAATGTTCATAGATTATTATTACTGGATAATACTTGTTGAGTTCTTGTTATAATCAAGTCACTGTGCTTTACATTTGATTACTTCATCCACTCCTCAACCAGCTCTATAGAAAGCAAATCAGCAGAGAGGCCAAGGAACCTGGCCAAGATCCTACAAACAGCCAACAAGAGGCAGGGCTGAAGCTGGGACCTACGCTTGCAGCCTGAAGAGGCTGCATTCACAGTCATGACCTGTACTGCCTTACCCTTCTGTACCTGGGACTGAAGCCTGAGTTAGGAATATGGAAACGAATGATACAGTGCCCACCCTGAAGAAGAAGCTAACATTTTAGAATATGTGTTTGTGTTTGTGTGTGTGTGTGTGTGTGTATAAAATCATATAATTATAATTACAGAGTGATTGGTACTGTAGTAACTCTATTTAAAAAGGGCCATCGAAGCTCCCCAGAGGCAGAACTGAGCTGTAGGTTGAGTCTGGATAGGAGAGAACTGAACACCTAATGTGTATCAGAGGTTGTTCTAGGTGCTTTCCCGTAGGTGATCTCACATCATTTTATTTAATCACATGATATTCCTGTATGCTAAGGAGGTAATACTATCCTCATTTTACAGATGTGGAAGTCAGGTCTCCTATGACAAGAGCAAACACTTTTCTAGCACTTACTCTGTACTGGGTGTTGTTCTAAGAAGTACACAGGTATTAATTCACTTAATTCTCATAATACAAGCACAAAGCCCATTTTAGAGATAAGGAACCTGAGTTCTAGGGTGTTTAAGTCATTCTTTAAAGGTCTTAGCCCCAGTAAGTGGGGCAGACAGGTAGAGAGGCTCCTGAGTCCTTGCTCTCCACCATCACATTATTGCTCCATGGGGGTGAAGTTATATGCCCCAAGTTACCACTTAGAAAGAGGCAGAGCCAGGACTTGGTCCACATCTGCCTCTCTGTAATAAAGACAAATATCTTTTTTAAAATTTATTTTAAAATATTTTATACCATAAAAAAGACTGAAAGTATAGGTTAAAGTAAAATGCCCTGAATGCCATAGTAAAGAGTGACAACTCCATAGTATGGCAAAGGAAATGCTCAAAGGATTTTGAGCAGAAAATTAAAAATTAGTATGATTCAATCTGCATTGAGGAGCAAAAACAGATCACTAGAATATAAAGAATGAATCAGAAGTGGGCGAGGCAGAAGCAATGGGCTCAATTAGGAGGATGCTGCAAAGGTCCCAGCAATGAAGGCCTGGAAGAGGACAGGGCAAGGAGAATGGAGAGTGGGGCGAGGAGGAGTCGGGAGAGTTTTTAGAGATGGCATTGGCAGGATTCACCCAGTGTGGAGGGAGAGGAGCAAGTCAAGAAAGAACCCGAAGTTTGTAGCTTGAATGATTCAGAGAATGGTGGTGCTCTTAAATGATCTGGGTAATGTCGAGGAATAAGTTTTAGACATACTAAGGTTCAGGTATCTGTAAACCCCTCTGTGAAGCTAACCAGAAGAGTCATTTCAAGAAATAAGAATTATTCAGTCTCCTGGACTCTGGCAACAACCTCCCTAAGTAGCCTTCCAGATCGAATAAACCAATCTGCTCTTTGTAAGCTGTTCAGGCCAATAAAGCAGCAACACCTATCAAGGATGCCATTCATGGACACAGCATCCCCTCAGCCACACAGCCTTCAGGTTAAGGGGGACAGGTAGTACACAGGGCACAGTTCCCAGAGCACCAGCTATCATTCCAAAACACAAGCCTTCCTTCTTAACAATTTCTCATGACTTGGGAAAATTTTAGACTATAACCAGGTTAAGTGAAAAAAGAAGCAGAGAATAAAAAATCCATATAATGTATTCTAAAAATATATAATATACATATATATCGCATACAGAAAAACATAAGAAGGAAATGTACCCAATGTTAACAGAGGTCCTTCATTAAGCAAATATTGATTGAGCACCTGTAACATGCCAGGCATTGCACTATTCATTAGGTATGGTGACAAAATGGACCTATTTGATACCCTCATACAGTTTATAGTTTGGGGACTAAGCTAAACTAAGAACATAAAGACACTTGTGAAGCGATCTGAGTACAGAATCCTTCTAGTCTTTTATAGTTGACTGAGTCTTTGCTCTCAACCATCATGTTACTGTTCTGTAGGGGTAAAGTAAGATGTCCAAAACGACCAGCCAGAAAGGAGCAGAGCTAGGACTTGAACCATGCCACTCCACACCCACATTGACACCAATTCTTTTAGGGGCTCACCATTATTAAGTGTTTCTAAACCATTCAAAGGTCTCCTAGAAACAGCTCTCTTGTGCACTCATATTTGATTGATTTATATAATATGTAAATTCTATAATTAAAATAACACATAACCAGCATTCCTGCATTTGTGAATAAACAGTGATTCTTGGTGAGCATGGACCCATCTAGAGAGGACACAAGTGTCTGGGCATGCCACAGAAGAGCCCCTGTCCCCAGCATTCAGCATGCTGTGGGCACTGGTCAGTAATTGAGAGAATACATCGATCCAGTAAGTCAATCCAATGAAAAGTGATTAAGAGAACATATATTGAGTCCTATTTCTGATCACATGACTTGAGATTGCCATAACATTAGGCAGTTAGTTAAATCATATTGAGCTCCCTGTCAGCTGACTTTCTGTATTATTATATCTGCCACTAAGTCACAATTTTGTGCTGGTTATGGACTGAATTGTGCCCCCCCCACACACACATTCATGTTGATATACTAATCCCCAGTACCTCACAGGGTGACTTTATTTGGAGATAGGGCCTTTTAAAAAGTAAAACGAGGTCATGAGAGTGAGTCTTGATCCAGTATGACTGGTGTCTTTGTAAGAAGAGATGAGGATGCAGGTAACACACACAGACCGAGGGGGAACCATGTGAGGGCACAGCAGGAAGGTGGCTGTCTGCAAGCCAAGAAAGGTCTCAGAAGAAACCAACCCTGCTGGCACCTTGATCTTGGGCTTTTAGCTTCCAGAACTGTGAGAAAATACATGTCTTCTGTTTAAGCCATTCAGTCTTCAGTGTTTTGTTACGGCGGCCTAAGGAAATGAATGCGGTGCTCATCTCAATGACTGGCCCGTGGTCAGCACTCATATATTGATGAAATAACGTATCAGCCATCCTGCATTTCTAAGGCTGATTTTTTGAGTCTTTAAAAAGGAAGTTTAATAAGCACAGGTGTGCTCTAATTATCTGCCAGCACTGAGATTTTAACATAAGAGAGGGAACCTTCTTTTTCATCTATTTCTGACTCTTGATCTTAGGGGCTGGGGAAAGGAGTTCCTGTAAATTACAATTTAAGAACATGTCAAATCATCAGAGACCAAATCCCAGCAGTGTTAGGAAAGAGCCAGGCCTCACCAGCATCAGGGAAGCCTTTAGCTCCCTTGAGCTGCGCAATGACATCTCTTGAGGCTTTGTGGAGGCCCCGGGGCACGCATAGGAGGCTGGGATGTGAAACAGCCAAGAAAATTGACAGACAGCCGAGAAAATCTCCAAGGCCTTTGATACGTGGTGCATGAGGTCATGGGAACGAAGACTGAACTTTCCCCCTCAGGACAAGAATTAAGGTTCTTGAAAACCTGACACACCACTTGGATATGCTCTTTGCAGTATGGCCTCAAACTGGAATGGCAAATTACCTAGACTGTTAGCATCAGCACAGAATTTTGAAGCCCACCTGAACTTGATGGGTACATAGCCCAGATTTCTCGTACTGAAAGAAAAGAAACTGAGCTTCCCAAAGGGAAAAGGTCTTCCCTGCTCTTGTCATTGTCACTTCTTAACCCTTTCCCATAGAAACCAAAGACAAAGTAGAACATGTCAATCTTCCATATTGTTACTTTTTAAAAAGAATTTCTTCCCCAACATCCCCAGCAAGTGGCCACTAGACCTCACTCAAACACATCTAGGGATGGGAATTCACTGTTCCCTGAGGCAGTGAGGCCATCTTTAAACAGATTCAACTGTAGGTTATTCCTTTCATTGTGCCTAAGTCTGCCTCCCCATATCTTCCACCCACTGGTTCTAATTATGCCTTCTTACATATCGTGGGGTCCATGTAACTCCTCCTCTCCATGGTGGCCTTCAGATATCTGAAGATAAAAACTTTTTTTTCATTAAGGTATTATTGATATACACGTTTATGAAGGTTTCACATGAAAAAACAATGTGGTTACTACATTTACCCATATTATTGTGTCCCCCCATACCCTATTGCAGTCACTGCCTATCAGTGTAATAAGATGCCACAGAGTCACTATTTGCCTTCTCTGTGCTGCACTGTCTTACCCATGATCTCCCCCACACCATGTGTGTCAATCCTAATACCCCTCAATCCCCTTCTCCCTCCCTCCCCACCTGCCCTCCCCAACCCCTCTCCTTTGGTAACCGCTAGTCCCTTCTTGGAGTCTGTGAGTCTGCTGCTATTCTGGTCCTTCAGTATTGCTTCATTATTATACTCCACAAATGAGGGAAATAATTGGTACTTGACTTTCTCTGCCTGGTTCATTTCATTGAGCATAATATCCTCCAGCTCCATCCATGTTGTTGCAAATGGTAGGGTTTCTATCTTTCTTTCTTATGGCTGAATAATATTCCATTGTGTATACATGTACCACCTCTTCTTTATACATTCATCTACTGATGGACACTTAGGTTGCTTCCAATTCTTGGCTATTGTAAATAGTGCTGCAATAAACTTTGGGGTGCATATGTCTTCTTGAATATGAGAAATTATATTTTTGGGGTAAATTCCTAGGAGTGGAATTCTTTAGTCAAATGGTATTTCTGTTTTTAGTGTTTTGAGAAACCTCCATATAGCTTTCCACAATGGTTGAACTAGCTTACATTCCCACCAGCAGTGTAGGAAGGTTCCCCTTTCTCTGCATTCTAGCCAGCATTTGTTGTTGTTTGTCTTTTGGATGTTGCCATCCTAACTGGTGTGAGGTGATATCTCATTGTGGTTTTTATTTGCATTTCCCTGATAATTAGTGATGTGAGCATTTTTTCATGTGCCTGTTGGCCATCTGAATTTCTTTGGAGAAGTGTCTGTTCATATCCTCCACCCATTTTTTAATGGGGTTATTTGCTTTTTGGGTGTTGAGGTGTGTGAGTTCTTTATATATTTTGGATGTTAACCCCTTGTTGGATATGTTGTTTACAAACATATTCTCCCATACTGTAGGATGCCTTTTTGTTCTGTTGATGGTGTCCCTTGCTGTACAGAAGCTTTTTAGTTTGATGTAGTCCCATGTGTTCATTTTTGCTTTTGTTTCCCTTGCTCGAGGAGATGCATTCAGGAAAATGTTGCTCACATTTGTATTCAGGAGATCTTTGCCTATGTTGTTGAAGACAAAAACTTTTAACAGTATCTCATAGGTCATGGTTTTGAGCTCTCTTCTAATCCTTGTCACTATTACCAACTTCCTCAAACCCTCATAAAGACTAGTCATTGACACATCGACAGGAATACAACATTCTAATAAATGGGTCTTGGTCCCTTGACCTGGAATGCAGTTATCTATGAATCACCCTGAATGAGTGGGAAAAACACAATAGGATTGCTTGCCAATAAAGAGAACAGCCCCTCCCAGTTTCTAGTTGTCCCATCTAAAACCCCTCCTTTCCTGAATAAGTCCTAGCCCTACTTCAAGGAGCTCTGTCTCAGGTCTTCTTGGCCTCCTCCACTGTATACTGGTCACTGCTCCTTCTGCCATCTGCCACCCTCATCCCTGTCACTTTTGCCCCCAAACCTCCAGGGGGTCTTGGACTAGAGGTATGGAAGGCCAATTGATGAAGCATAAATTATCTGCCGAACTCCTTCCAAGGGAAGCAACCCCAACCAATCATCCTGCTGTCTCTTGCTGTTCTGTTCCCAACACACTTACTACAGAAACAGAGCCAGTACTGCTACCCTTATCACAGTGAGTTGGGAAAAGACCAGGCTCATGCTGCGGATCCTATGTAAACAGGACCCACACAGATGGACTACCATTTAGGTCTCCTTACTGAGGGCATCTTAGAAAGCCCAACTGTCTTTCCAATGGGTTTCAGCCCCAGGCAAGTTTGCTATGGATTCAATGTGACCAAAGAAAATGACCATAAAGTGTTTTTGGGGTGAAAGGGTTATATCCAACTTTATCTCCAGGTGGCAGGTCAGTCATTAGAATCCCATTCACTCAGAGTGAGTCTGCATGCAGCAAGCCAGTCTCTGCCTCTGAGCCTGTCTGTCTGCACAGCCATCCTCTGGGCCTCTGTCCTTGGCGCTGCCACCACTCCAGCCTCTGCTCTGCTCTCCTGCAGACTGGCAGCCCTGCCACCATGTTGTGTCCAGAGCACCAGGTGGAGCTCTTTATATAGAGTCAACAGCCATGTATTGCCCACAGGTGTGCAGGGAGCTAGTCAGTCAGGGCCAGGTGAGAATCCTGGCCACAGGAACTCTCATTTGATCCACACCAACCCAACCAAATCTTTGCTGGGAAGCAAAATGAGCCACATCAACCAACTAGAACCTCCATGCCTCTGCAGTTCTCTTTCACTGCTTGAGACTGGCAGGGAAATGTATGCAGAAGGAACAGAAGCCTGGGTGACTGAGTGGCTGATGAAGGGACATTCCCATATTCCCTTTTAATAAACCTGCATGTCTAATATGAAAACTCAGTAGTGGAAGGTTGGTCTGTCTGTTCCTGCTTTCCCCCCCCTAAAGTTGAAGGGCAAGATGTTTACATAATGGGTTTTCTTTATTCTCATTGCTCTAGAATCCTTCCTCCTTATTCAGAATATTTTTAACAGGGATTTGATTTTACCTTGCCTGGTAAATGAAACCTATATAGACTGGAATTTTTCATGTTAGACCCTGGATATTGGGAGGATATGAAAGGATTTAAAATTCTTTGGAGCTCAGGAAAGTCTGATCAGTGATGTCTAAGAAACCAAATGACTTTATTGGGGGGGTTCTTCAAGGAAGGAGATACTCCCCCAATAATGCCATGGGCACAGAGTGTCGTTCATTTTGGGATGTGACATGAAGGGTTAAACCTAGAAAGTGGCAAGAAAAGAATAGGCCCCAGCTCATCTTAAACTCCAGAAGCTTCAACCTTGCCAGAAATAAATAGCTTGCTTTTCATTTCTATACATAAGATTCATGTGAGATGCATTCAGAGATCAAGTTTAGACAAAAGAATCCAAATGAATTCAACAAATTAATTCAGCAACTGCTCAAGTTGTTGAAGATCTCACCAGAGATTAAAGATAAACAGAGCATACATAATTCTTGCTTTCAAGGAGTTTATAATCAAATTATCTTTCTTGTTCCTTCACTTGATTTTGTAAGAAATCTTTACAAACTGTAGTGTTGACGAAGTAAACCAATCATACCCTGTCTTGACAATGGGTTTCAGCCCCCAGCAAGTTCGCTATGGATTCAGTGGGACCAAAGAAATGACAGTAGAACGTTTCTTTGGGGTGAAAGGGTTTATTACCCGGCTTATTCCCCAGTCAGTAAATCGAGCACTGGTGTCTCTGCCTCCACCCAGAGCACTGGGCCGAGCTCTCTATAAAGCACAATAATAGCTTATTGCCTAAAGGTGCGGTTGCCTAGCAACAGGCCAGTTACATCATCAGGTGGTTTAAGTTCAGTGAGGATCCTGGAGATAGGAACCCCAACTTACCCACATGCTCTAAATTTCTTGCTATGGACTAAATGTTTGTGTCCCTTCAAAATTCGTATATCGAAATTCAAGCCCCCAGTGGGATAGTATTTGAGATGGGACCTTCGGTAGATAATCAGGTCATGAGGGTGGAGCCCTCATGATGGGTTAGTGTCTTTAAAAGAAGAGACATGCTTCTTCTCCTCTGTTCTCCAACATGTTCTCAACAACATCTTTCTTTGTTCTCCAACAAAAAGATGGCATCTGCAAACCAGACAGCAGCCCATCACCAAGCACTAAATGGGCTGACCCCTTCATCTTGAACTTCTCAGCCCCTTCAACTCAGAAATAAATTCTGTTGTTTAAGCTACCCAGCCGAGAGTATTTTTGTTACAGCAGCTTGAGTAAGACACATCTACACGTGCATAGCCACGGGCACAAACCACTGGGGAGGGAATGGTATAAAAATGATATATAAAATGTGCACTCTGTCCAGATGAGCTCAAAAATCTAGTTGGGAGAATAAGATACACATGTGAAACCATTGGCCAATGGAGCAGTTTAAAATAAAGTGCTAGATTGAATGGTACAGATGGTTAATAACTAGAAAAATGTTTCATAAAATGTTAAGTATATGGTCTTGGCAACAAATTTTGAAGAAGTTTAAAGAAAGATCAATATAGAGTAGAGACATCAGAAAAGACTTTATCAAGCAAGTGCCAGTGTTGAGTCCTAAAGGACAGGCAGGAGTGGGTGGGCGTTCCGGGCAGGAGGAAAGGCACGGACGCAAGAGAAGACCCTGACAGTCGCTGGGTAGGGATAACGGAGAACCAATTAAATAACCATAAATTGTGAATGTTATAAAACAAAGCCGAACAATTCAGATCACACCTAACAAACAAAATTATAATAGAAATACCATGTCTGCTCCCCAAACACATGCACATTCTAACACATTCTTGGAAAGAGTGCTGTAACATTGATTTATATCTGACAGTCCAAGTAAAAAATGAAAGAGCTGCCAAATCTGCCTATATAAATTCCAGTGATTTCACATGGTTTCATCCTATGAACTGAAGACAGAAAAAGAGATTTAAGCCTTTGAGACAGCAGACAATAAAATGGTACCCTAGTGAAGCTTCTCAGAGGAGCCACTGGAATCATATTTATCATGTCTAAGACTGACATTAATTCAAATGGGCAGATGCTCTTCAGCATTCAGATACACAATATTAAATAACTCTAACAGGTGAATTTATACAGTTATTCAGGGGTGCACTGAGCTATACAGAGGGACTGCATAACTGCAGTATTATACAGAATCAAACACTCTCCAGGAACCATGTTAAGCTTCTTCTGTCAACAGCCAGATGACTGACAAGACCGTCCTCCAAAATCTTCCCATATAAAAATGTTTCTCTTTTGCTTTGCGGTGTCAAACCTTTCAGCTGCAAAAATGCCTGGAACAACTGATCAGAACCAAAACTACTACCTAAATAACAGAAATGATGGGCCATGCCTGTAGATAATCCTTGAAGAGGAGGGATCCTCTGGCTTGGTGAGTTACAAATCCAAATCCCTAGCTGTCAGCTGAAATTATTGCTGCTGCTTCCCTGCCCCTCTAAAGAATGCCTGCCGTGCTCGCTTCGGCAGCACATATACTAAAATTGGAACGATACAGAGAAGATTAGCATGGCCCCTGCGCAAGGATGACACGCAAATTCATGAAGCGTTCCATATTTAAAAAAAAAAAAGAATGCCTGCCACCTGACCTCATTAGAGAGCCCCAGTTAATAGGTAACAAGCTACTGCTCTGATCAAAAGGCCAGACAAGAGGTAAGAATCCTGGACATAGGGATCTCTGGGGCAGAGGCAGAAATCTGCATTTCTAGCCAGTATCCCCAAGTATTAGTTCCCTAATTTGCCTGACCATCAGAACCACCTGAGAGCAGTCTCAAAGTGTGGATTCTCAAAACATACCCCAGATCTCCTGAACAAAATCTCCCAACAGTTTGTAAATTGTGACTGAAGTCAGGGATCATTACACTGTTTAGAATTGTCTACATAGAGATGAAAGTGAGAGATTCCAGTTGGTATAGGTGTCACTTCTCTCTGTTTGCTTCCTTTTACAAGAAAAGGAGAGTTAGGTAACCCATTATGTTTCCATTCCTGCCTTGGATGTCAGGAAACTGAAAGCTGATAGTAACTCTTCCTGGCTTAGATTTCTAGGTATAATTGTTGGCCTTTCTATTATTAGGTCTTTTAAGTATTCTTTTAAAATGAATTAAGTCACCTCAAAGTAGTCAGAGCATAAATCAGAAATTAGTGCAATATAAACAATTCCAATTCAAGCTTTACCTTAAGTTTCAGAAAGTCACCATCTCTAGGCAGCTTATAAACGTGGGTGAATCTTGCATCTAACAGCTTCACCAATAACGGAGCTCCCATCAACCTCCCTCATTGGACAAATGATGAAGAGTGAAGGACCCAGAAGAACTGCTCTGCTTGACAGAGTGGAGGTAGCAAGGCCATGTTCAGTTTCTCCAGAAGTTCAGGTGTTACCTCTCAACCCACTTAATCTGCTAAGGAAAGCCAGCTGTGCTGTAGTGAAAACAAGGTAGGAACCTACTGCCAGAGACCTGTGTTCAAACCCCAGCTCTGTATGGTATTCCATAAGCCATTACCTCGAAGGTCTAGCTTCCTCATTTGTGAAATGGGGGTAAAACCTTGACCTTGCCTGTCTCTTGGGGTTGTTGTGAAAGTTCTTGGTAAAATGAAATATTGTACAAGATGCAAATGATCTAACTAGTGGAAATAGCTCAGAAATGGTAAATATACTCAAATGTGATTACCAGCCCTGCATCGAAGAGGGCTTTGCTATTCCCTGGAAAAGGCAGTGGTTTTAAAAAGCAGTCTAGAGTATTCTAATGTGCTCCTCAAACAGATGAAACTGTGCAAGGAACAGTGGGTAGGGTGAGGCACCCAGCTGGGAGGATGGCCTTTGAGGGTCTGGGTGTCTGAGGTTTACACTGACATTGCACTAATCAGGTAGCACTTGGAGCACTGTATTCTCTCCTTGACAGGTCAGGTAGGAGAGCTTCACCACCTACAGTGTGTCTGAAAGAAACCAACCAGAGTATAAGGGGCCTGGAAACCATGGCCCACAAAAAATAGCTAAAGGAACTTGGCACATACAGACTGGAGCAGACTCAGGGGCATGGTCCTGTCTTCAGATACATAGAGTGACATAGGATTGTCATGAGAAAGAGGGGACAGTTTCTTTCAGTGTGCATTCCCTAAAGTGTGTAAGCTGCTGGAGATGAGATGGAGTTGCTTCCACTCAGCAGAAGACAAATTTTAGAACAGAGTACATTAACAAGTGAAATTGTGAGCTCCTACAACATCGATTTTCAGATGTTTCAGAAGGGATTCTTGCCCTTGGGAAGGGCAATAGAAGAGAGAAGTTGCAACAGATAATCTTTGAAATGTTCTGACCATAAAAAATGCTCTAAACCAGTCCCTTCATCACTGGCAGACACAAAGTTTCTCATTCTTGGAGAGAAACTAGAATCTAAAGAACTTGAACTTGGCTTCAGGTAGTAGAAGTAGGGAGCTATCACCAAGAAAGCCTTGACTTCGGGACTCAAAGGACTGAAATCGGCGCTCTTCAACATCTCCTACCTTTACTACTGCACTCTGATTGCTGTGCTGGGCTTCTCAGATCAGAGCCTCATGCGGTGCCGTCCCCCAACCCTGCCTCTCTTGGCGCCAAGCCAGAAAGCCACTGCTGCCATTTGTGTTTTCATTTAGTAAATAAAGATCAGAAATGGCTGCTGCTTTAATAGATTGAAAACTCTGGTCGGTCTGCAAATAAATATCTTGGGGGAATTAGAGAAGATTTGGAGAACAACAGTCAATCTCAATATAATTAAAAATAAGCTCTCACCTGCTACTAATTTCCTTTTTGTTTCTTTGCTAACAGAAATCTTTGTTTGAACAAAGAGGTAAAAGGCACAGTTAGAAGCTGTTTACATAGTGCAAACGAGAGTGCTAATTGTAGGGAGCCTGCATGTTAATGAGAAAGAGGTTATCAGTGTGAAATTCTGAGTGCAATAAATTGCAGGTCATATTTCAGGAAACATTCATTTTCTAATGATTTCTTTTCACCTCCAACAGTGGTGCCAAATCAAGGTGCAGTATGTTGTAATGAAATGGGAATTGGACTGGCAGCTGGGAGATCTGGGTGTGGTCCATAGCTAGCTGTGTGCTCTTGAATAACCTGCATTCCCTCTCTGAGTTTCAGGAAACATCTGTGGAAATTTGACATCTCTAAGTTTCCTTTCAGCTCTGAGTATCATGGTAGAAGAGGCACCAGGAAGGTAGCCAGTGCTTCTACTGAGAAGTTTCTTTCTTGGGATAACCTTTGTTGTTCTGAAACCAGCCTACAAAACACACTTGGGGAAAGGGCCTGGCTTCCTGGCTCCAAGGTTTTCCCTTACCCTGGCTACTAGGGTTCTTCCCAGCTGTTTTTGAGGAACTCACTGAAGATCCCTGCAAGAAAGCCTCCCGGCATCACCAATACTCATGCCTCCCAGCCACTCCCTTGGACCCACTCAGCAGCTCTAAAGAGGCTCTAGGCCCTCTGACTTCCCGTGACACATTCCTTTGACAAATAATCATTGAGCACCCACTGTGGACAAGGCACCATGCTAAACACTAGGAGCGCAGAATTCTACAAGACAAATACAGGCCATACACACAAGGAACTGACTATCTAATGGGAAAGATATCTAATTGGAAAGACCTCAGACAATTATCCAAATAACAATGTGGTAAGTGGCAAAAATAAGGGGTGCCATGACAGGGGGAACTCACTTATCCTGGAGGGTCAAGAAAGGCCAGCCTGGGTGATGTTCATACTAAGGTCTAAAGTAGAAGTAAGCTGGTCATTGGGAGAGGAGGGCCCAAATTAAGTAAACTAAGTACACAAAACCCTGGCATAGCAGCAGCCCAGCACATCCGAGGACCAGGAAGGTCAGTGTGACCGGAGGACTTTGAATAAGCAGAGAATGGACAAATAGGGACTGGAGGGACAGGCAGGACCAGCTTATGCAGCACTCTGTAGGCCCTGTTAGGACTTTTGGACTCTGCCTCTAATCAGAAGTCATTAACAGATTTTAAATGGGGAAGAGATGTGATCAGGCAAGAGGGACTGTATCAATATCTCTCAACTGCTATGCCTAAATTCAGGTTTCTAAGGGCTCGAAGAGCCCTGATGCCCTTTTCCATTCCCTCCCAGGTCCACAGAACTACACCAAGCCCCGAGAGCAAAGGATATCCCAGTGTTACGGAAACAGAATGTTCCAACTGTTTCAAGAAAAATGAACCTGCAGATAATACCTTCATAGCAATCCTCCCTATAGGAAGGGATTTCAGCAGGGATTTTAGGGAACCCTCCACCCTCCCTCCAGCTCTCTTCCCTCAGGTGTACCACGTAACTGGAGAGGTAAGCAGGAAGGATCCTACTACAAAGGGAATAGCAAGGCCAGAAGTGATAAGCAGGGAACTCTAAAGGCTATGGCTCAAGATGGAGAGGAGACACAGGAGGGCGCCGTCTGTGGGCTCTGGCCATGGCAGGAGGTGGGGCATAGGCAGCCAGCTCCCTGAGCACTGTGGGGGCTGCTAGAGGCTGAGGCTGAGGGAGACAGACTAACAGCCTTCACAGTGTTTCTTACAGGGTGATCTACAGACCATAGGTTTTCTAATCAAATATGGTGTGGTGACCAATGTAGATCCCTCAGCCCTGGAATTACTCAGGCCCCATAATTAATTAGCATGGGGATGGCATGTCAGCACACAGGCCCTAAAGTCAGACTAACTAGTTTCAAACCCTAATTCCACACCCTTCCTAGCCATGTGGACTCAGGCCAATTGCTTCATTTCTTTTAGCCCCAGTTCCCTCGCATGTAAACTTAGCATCATATTAGTCCCTACCTTGTCAGGTTGCTGCAAAGAGGAAACCAGGTAATTTGTGAAAAGTACTTAGAATGATGCCTTCCTGGGACATAGAAAAGACCTTGATCATTGTTGACTATTAATGTAACAAAGAGCGGGCCTAGGAACCTGCATTTTTAGCAAGCTTCTTGAGCGATTCTCAGAACTACTCTTTTCTCTTTGGTTTGTGGAGTATCTGTATACAGCCTCTGAGCTAAGCCTTTTGTGTGTCTTACCTCATTTAGTCCCACGAGGTGACACTAGTATTTCCCCACCTTACCGACAAGGCATGGAGGCCTAGAGTGGTCAAGCACCTGGCCCAAGGCCAGATCCTGCAGTTCTGGGTCCTCTTCAGGAACAGCACATTCCACCAGGGCAGAGACAGAGAGGGCTCAAGGAGTAGCTGTGAGCAGACTCCACAGCCTCTGCCTGGTTTGGGGGAACTGGGGGTGTAGAGAGTTTGAGGAAGGGCTAAAGCTGATGGATAGACCTGGCCCCAGATGAAGTGGTGCTTCCACCCAGTGATTAGGGAGCCAAGGGAAAGGGCTTAGCCTGAGGACTGCTGCAAACCAGCCCAACCCTACACGCCACCCGACTGCCAGCCACCCTCTTTGCTCCTCTGCCTCCCCAGCCTGCACGGCCCCACCCCTCCTGTGGTTTGCACATCTTTCTCACGGCATGGAACCCTACGTATTGTGCAGTTCTTTATGAGGCCTGTCAGCCCTTGACCACATGATTAAAAATCGGCTGTGTCCTCAAAGCCAAGTATGGTGTTTGCAACATGGGAGGCAGGAAAGAACAACGAATCATGAAGAGCAGAGCAACCCCCCAAATCAAAAGTGTTTGAGCTTTCCAATGGCCAAAAGTATAAGACCAGATATCAGAAGGCTTACATTTCAGTCTCACCTTTGCTATTTTCTTACTGTGGGACCATCAGCACATTACTTAACATCTAATATCTACTTCATTATCTTTAAAATGGCTACTATAATCATTCAAATGAGCAAATGGATTTGAAAGATGCTTGTACCCTATACTAGTGCCCAAAGACAAGCTATTTGCCCCTTGTGTATGGAGATATTGAAGTGTCATATCAGTTTGGAGTAGAGTTTTTTATGAGCATAAGAGTTGTTGTCGCCATGGACACTTAATGAATGAATGATGAATGAATGAATGATCCTTCAAAAAGAAAACCTTTTCATTTAAAAAATTCTACAGGTAAAATTTCACAATCACCATTTCCCCAGGCTATGTAGATACACAGGAGCACTAGTTGGTGAAATACCTAGATGGAGCCCTACCCACTGACAAGTGTCCCATATTCCTCATGAATCCCTACAGCAATCCTTTGGGGCCGGAATTGCCTTGTCTGACACTCTTTCCTGCTCCTACCTGCCTCCCTGCACTGCCTACCTCACTCCCCAGCCCTTGTGCCTCCTCAGGTCAAATTTCAGGTCTGATCTGAGCTCAAAAGTCAGTTCTCCCAGAAAGCCTTTGGAAGGAGGACCTGAGGGAGTGTGACACCCGTGTTCTTCCTGCAACAGCATGCCTGTTTATCACTGCAAAGGCACTGACCTACAGTGGAGAAGGGAGAGAGACTGAAATGTAATGCTGACACCCAGGGTCATGTTTGCCAAAGGAGGGAGGGTGAGACTTCTGTTGGACTCATTAGAATTAATTACTTGCAAACCTCAGGTAAACAGCATGCAAAGAAAAAGGAAACTGCCAGGTTAAAATTGGCTCTTCTGCAAGACAAAGAACTGATCCAACATGCAGGAAAATTTCTGGGGTGGGAGTGGGGGTGGCACAGAAGTCAACCAGCCAAGAAGCTCACTGTGCAACAAGAAGAGAAGGTTTCTGTTGTGCTCCTGCCTCCCTTCCTGCTGACACAGGATACACATCGCCCCACCACCACCACTAGAAGTCACAATGAAAGGTCTCAAGGAAGGATCTTTCCACATAATTGACTTGTGAAGGGAACAACAAGAATGTAGAACGTATCAGTCAAGAATGTAACAGAGTACCATTAGTAGATGAATGGATAAAGAAGATGTGGTACATATACACAATGGAATACTATTCAGCCATAAGAAGAAAACAAATCCTACCATTTGCAACACCATGGATGGAGCTAGAGGGTATTATGCTCAGTGAAATAAGCCAAGTGGAGAAAGACAAGTACCAAATGATTTCCCTTATTTGTGGAGTATAACAAAGAAGCATAACTGAAGGAACAAAATGGCAGCAGACTCACAGACTCCAAGAAGGGACTAGCGGTTACCAAAGGGGAGGGGTGGGGGAGGGTGGGTGGGGAGGGAGGGAGATGGGGATTGAGGGGTATTATGATTAGCACACATGGTGTGGGGGTATCATGGGGAAGACAGTGTAGCACAGAGAAGACAAGTAGTGACTCTGGCATCTTTCTACACTGATGGGCAGTGACTGCAATGGGTTATGGAGGGGGCTCAATAATATGGGTGAATGTAGTAACCACATTGTTTTTTCATGTGAACCCTTCATAAGAGTGTATAGCAATAATACCTTAATTAAAAAAAAGAATCTATTAAGAAAAAATAAAAGACTGTAATAGAGTATGAAACAAATGAGAAAATTATTCCAAAGAGGCAGGGGCTTAGAACTAATTGTCAGTAGCCTAAACCATGGTGAAGAAAGAATGAAGCACTCCCACTGGTTACCATGATGGTCAAGTTCCACTTTTCCTAAAAGAGGCAACCTATATTCCTTACAACAGATTTAGTGAGACTCAGGCGCTAGGAAATACGAAGGCTCTTTACCATCCCTCCTCCACACACACATACCTCCCAGCAGAATAAGAAATGCCTCCTGTACCTTAACTGATGCAGCAAGCTCAGGGGCAATACCTTCCCAAAACAGGAACCTCCCAAGACTCAAATGCTCAGTCCCTGCATTCTATGGTGGAAAGATCAAGGGCTCTGAGGCCAGCGAGGCTTGGATGAAATCATTTTCAAATCATTCCACCAGAGGCAAGTCACCTAAGCTTTCTGAGCCTGGTTACTTCATCTGGGAAACAGACAAAAAGGAACTCTTGCACAGGGCTGTTAAGAGCTTTGAAAGATATGACTGATGTAAATAAAGCACCTGGTACAATGCATACAGAATAGTAGTACACCCATGAAATGCTCTGAGTCCCTCATATCTGTAGATTTACTCAAGACAAAGAAGTCAAAAGAAATCTGGAGAACTTCTCTAGTAGGTAAAGGAAACTAAAAAATGTGAGCAGTCATTTCTTCTAATTGAAAGTTATGAGTATTAAGAGTATCACCTCTGACCCTCCAAAAGTTGGGTCCCTGCGAGGGGTCCCTACTGACCTGCACAGCATTCCCCACAACGCTTAGGCTTCTGGGAATATTATGATGCCTGCTTGTTGTCTCCGCCACCTACTAGACTAGAAGATTCAGAACAGGATCAGGGACAGTGTGTGTCTCCTTCACAGAGCTTTATCCAGTCCCTCGTGCAGGATGTGAATATTTGTGTAATCAATCAATCAACACTTTCTAAATTAATTAACATTTATTATTTGGGAGAAATGCATCATGTAAAAATATCTTACAGTAAAAATCTGGATCAAAACCTGAAATAACATCAATAGTAAGATTGGAGACTAGAAGGCAGGAATAGAAGATGAGCTGGGGAGTATGAAATTCCCTGACTTCAAGAGGGGAAACTTGAAAGATATTGTTTTATTATTTTCTCTAAAACTTAGACAAAATAGGTTAGAAAAGGCTTTTTAACTACAAAAGGAATGATTTATAGAATTTATAATAAACTATATGCTTCCCTAAACAATGGAGAAGTTAAAAGGGAAGACTCTATATACCATACCTAGAAAATGACCACCTAAAAGGTAAGAAGAAAGTAGCAAACAGAAAGTTAATGAAACAAGATGACAAAAAAATATATAAATTATATCTGTTTTCACAAAAACAAGTAAATGGGTTATAAATCACTATTGGAAGATTCTCAGATTGGGTCAAATAACAAAAGCTAATAATTTGTGTTTACCAAATATACCTTAAAGCAAATCAGCACAAAAATTTAAAGAATATGTAAAAGACTATTATTTTAATGCACATAAATATAAAGCATGAATACACTATTACTATCAGATAACATCAAATACCAGGGAAATGCAAGAGAAACCATCATTTTATATTGGTAAAGGGTTCAACTTATAATCAAAATATAACTGTCATGAAGGTTTATATGTCAAATAATATCTCATTAACAAAAGTGAAGTAAAAAATTGGTAGAAATACAAAGAGAAAAATGACAGAAATGTGATTATTTTCAGAAATGATAAGACATTTGTCTTTTTTTTCCAACAAACTTTTTTTTTATTAAGGCATTATTGATAT
Organism: Manis javanica; assembly: GCF_040802235.1. NCBI lineage: Eukaryota > Metazoa > Chordata > Mammalia > Pholidota > Manidae > Manis > Manis javanica. Next base: position 30,801,103 of record NC_133157.1, on the reverse strand, counting down.
ACACTCTTATGAAGGTTTCACATGAAAAAACAATGTGTTTATACATTCACCCATATTATCAAGTCCCCCCGATACCCCATTAGAGTCACTGTCCATCAGTGTGGTAAGATGCCACAGAGTCACTACTTGTCTTCTCTGTGCTACACTGTCTTCCCCACGATCCCCACCACACCATGTGTGCTAATCATAATACCCCTCAATCCCCTTCTCCCTCCCTCCCCACCCAACCCTCCCCTTTGGTAGTCACTAGTCCCTTCCTGGAGTCTGTGAGTCTGCTGCTGTTTTGTTCCTTCGGTTACGCTTCGTTGTTATACTCCAGAAATAAGGGAAATCATTTGGTTTTTGTCTTTCTCTGCCTGGCTTATTTCACTGAGCATAATATCCTTTAGCTCCATCCATGTTGTTGCAATTGGTAGGATTTGTTTCTTTCTTATGGCTAAATAGTATTCCACTGTAACACATTTGTCTTTGACAGATAAATAAATGAAAAGCAAGGATATAAAGGTGGTGATTAATCTATTAATTAAAATATTTAATATGCAATTCTACAAAATTGAACAACTTTATTTTGTACAAACAGAAACTATACTTTATTTCCTAAGACCTGTAGACTATTTACAATAATTTTTCATGTATTAGGATGTAGAGAAAATTTCAATGTTCCAAAAGTAAGTTTCACAAGCTGAATCTCTGAATATAATTTAACAAAATTATAAATTACTAACAAAGTTCAAAGAAAAGCCCTACCCCTTAGAAATTTAAAAATCGCTATACTAAACAATTGTTACAGGAGAAATATGACTCATAATTGCAGATAATTTTTTAAATGAAATAGGATGAATGGGATAAAGAGGCACAAACATCCAATTATAAAATAAATTAGTCACAGGAACGAAAGCACAGCATAGGAAATAATATAAATAAAATGAAGATGAGAAAACTATATATAAAAACTTAAATGAAACACCAGAAGTATTCTCAGAAAAGAGTTGATATACTAAAATAATTCAATTTGCAACAAGAAAGATGGGGGGAAATGAACTAATGTTTTATTTAAAATCTAGAAAAAGAATAATAGTTATAACTTTTAAAAATAAAAGGAATGAATAAACATAAAAGAGCATAACAAAGGTAAAAGAATAAAAAAGATTAAATAGCCAGTACTCAGAATGGTAAATGAACCCCAACAGCTGATTTCTGAGCACAGCAATAATGTAAACAAGCTTCTGACATATAATTAAGGAAGAAAGAGAGGATTCTGGGAAGATGGAGATGACAGTGGCAGGATCATGAGTGGCAGGATCATGTTTGGATATTCCCAAATCTCCATATAAAAACAGAGTACACAGCGAAACCAAAATCCATGGGCATGTTTACAACAAAGCTAGGTGACAGGTGTCCCCAAGTTCCCCTAGATACAAATGGGTGAGACAAATCTTCAAGAGTCAAGACTTACACATCACTGGCACGTTGTGCAAGAGAAAGCAGAAGGATGCAGACAGGACATATCTGACAACAGGGGCATCCCGAAGAGGTCCGCGCGATAGGCCAATTTGAGAGCAATGGCTGAACCTGGGAAGAATTTTGCTGAGTCAGTAACAGGTAAGCACACGGGAGCCCAAAGGAGACTGGGTGGGGGGCAGTCCACCCTGTGGAACCGAAGAAGTGGAAGAGAGACATTTGCAGTAAAAACTTTTTCTCTATACTGAAAGACTCAAAATATGAAAGAAATTGAACAATTTTAAGAAAAGGTAAATTATTTAAACTGATCCAAGAAGATGTAGAAAATTTGAATGGATGAAAAAACATGATATTAATAAAAATATTGCCCCAAAATTACTCTTGTTAAAATTGATAGGCATATACAGTATGATCAAGAAATTCTTTCAGACCTTCAAAAAACAGATTAATTCTATTTCAATATTTGAGAATAAAATAAATATTAATAAAATAATCACATACTCAATAAAAACCTATGGAACAAAATCATTTATGAACAGAGATGCAAAATATCAAAATAATTTACTTACAAACTATGCTATCATATAAAAAGAACAATTCTTGTTCACCAAATCTACTAAGGTAATTTATTCCATAAATAGATCAAGAAAGGAAAAAAACAAAACATCATAATGTAATCTTCATAGATGGTGAAAAAGCTTAATAAAATTCTATATCTATTCTTCATAAATTAAAAAAGATCATCCATAACATGATGAATAACATTTACCCTACTAATATCACAGCTTTAGATGTTATAGAAATACTGGAAACATCTTTATTAAATAGAACAGTAAGATAAGTCTTACCAGTTCTACCACTATCATTGCAAATTATCCTAGAATTACTTGCCAATCCAGTAAGTAAATAAAAAGGAAAAAAAGGAGTTATGGATACAGGAAAAGAAAAAAAATTATTTGCTAATTCTAAAGTTACCTTTTTGAAAAATATTTAAAATATTAAAATTAAAGTGATCAGAAATAATACTCTCCTCCAAAGTGTTCTTCTAATTAAAGACAAAACAAAGAAAATAACTTTTTGATAAGCAGTACATTTAAAATCAGAAGGGGTACCTCATAAATACTCCTTATCCCCTCCCCAATATTAAGTTTATTCTGAGTACAGGTCATGTTTTAATTAAGAAAAGACTAATTTTTTGACTGACTCCATTTTGAAAAGTAAATATTTGTATTTTTCTTACTATAAATTAAAGACATATTCACTGTAGAAACTCTAGAGAATACAAATGAGCAAAACTAAAAAGCAAATAAAAATCACCCATAAACCACAGAATACCACTGTTAATTTCTGAAATACATATACCACTTATTTTGGTTTATTTATCCATTATGTAATTAATCTTCTTGCTTATATAAACTTCATCATATGAAGTTAAAATTCAGCGTTCTGTTTTTGTCATTGTGGTAGGTTGAATAATGGTCTCCAAAGATATCTAGTTCCTAATCCTTGGAATCTGTGAATGTTACATCATGTGGCAAAAGGTACTCTGCAGGTAAGATTAAGTGAAGGATCTTAAAATGGGGAGATTATCCTGGTTTATCCAGATGGGCTCCAGACATAATCACAACTGTCCTTACAAGGGGAAGGCAGAGACGAAGGCAGAATAAGAAGGCAATGTGTCAGCTGAAGCAAGATGCTGCACTTCTGGCTTTGAAGGGACCACCAGCCAAGGAACACAGGCTGCCACCCAGAAAGCTGGAGAAGGCGAGGCGACGGACTCTCCCCTGGAGCCTCCAGAGGGAGCTCTGCCCCGCAAACACTTTGATTTTGGCCCAGGGTAGCTGGTTTCAGGCTTCTGACCTACAGAGCTATAAGAAAATAAATGTGTGTTGTTTTAAGTCATCAAGTTTGTGGTGACTTGATTCAGCAGCAGTCGGAAACCAATATACTTATGAAATCATCTTTGATAAAAAAGCAAGTCAGAAGCAATATTTATAATTAGACATTGGTCTTAGACATTAAAAAAGCAAACTATAAAACATAATAGAAAAAAAAGGGGGGGCACACTTTCAAAACCAGGAGACAGATTAATATAAGCCCATAATGAACACAAGAAGGCTATAACCTCAGAAAGACTGAAATCCTGAATGAGATGAGGCTTCTGGGAATGTGAGAGTGAATAATGCTAGACAACAAACACGGCTCATAAGGTGTATTCAAGGCAAAAAGAAGAGTAACAACAAGGGAAGTACAGGGCCCTGGGTGTCAACTCATTGATGATGCAGAAATGGCAGAATCCCTGAGCCACTTGCTGTGCCCTTTTTTAATCATAAAAATGATCTACAAATAGAAAAAGGCAGAAACAAGACTGCCATGATGGAATTTGTGTCATGATAAGTAAAGTGACATTAATGATATAAATCTGGTTATGTTAAATCTATCCACAAATCCATCCATTCATTCATTCAAAAAAGATTTATTTAGTGCCTAATATGCACCAGGCAGGGGGAACACCTCAGAGAACAAAAAAGCCAGGTCCCATCTTCACAGCTGTTATTGCTTTGTGCAAGTGATGGCATCATAGTTAATCCTGTGGCTTGTAGTTGCAAACCGTGGTAAAGGCTGGCATAGAAGGAAAAGGTGAGATGAGTATTGCAGATGCACTGAAGACCTGGGGTGGGAGTGACAGTACTCAGGGAAAGTTCCTCTTGAGAGGCAGTATTCATGTCATCCAGCTGTGGTGCACATGCTTGCGGGACTACAGAAGACAGCCATTTCCAAAAGTGGAGGAAATGTAAAGTCTGGAAACTATAACCAAAAAATAAAAAGTGATGAGGATGAGGAAAAAAGGTGGTTTTGCCAGTCAGTTCACAAGAAGCATGTCCCTCACCTCTGCCTTTTCAACTTCTGCGTAAATCCACCCGCTCACTCTGAATCTCTTCCTTAGAGACAGAACTTAGTGAGAATTGCGTTTGGTATGTTTGGAGACTTCAGAGCAACTTAGATTCAAAAACCCTTGCAGGTATGTTCCACTTGTTGCCTGTCTTCTCTCTGGCCAAAGAGCTTTTCAACTCTACACTAACAGAAGGAGCAACAACTTAATTCCTTTTCAAGGACTCCTGTTTCCACCAGCTGTGTCCTACCACGCTGCCATTACAACTTATATCTTCTTTTACTGGAAAAGAGCCATACAGTGGTGTAACGCCTGCTGGCCACAGTCAGAACTGCAAAAAGCTCCCTCAACCAATAGTTTCCTTCACTTCCTTACAATTTTTGTCCTCTCTGATTTTCTGCTATACAAATATACATGTAATTTAAAATTTTCTAGTAGCCACATTTTTAAAGTAGATAAAAAGAAATTAATTTTAATAAGCTTTTTCATCTAACCTCATTCTAGAGACTAATGTACCATCCTCAAAATTCATATATTGAAAACTAATCCCCACTGTGTTGGTATTTGGAAGTGGGGCCTTTATAAAAGAGACCCCAGGGAGGTCTCTTGTCCCTACTGCCATCTGAGATTATAGTGAAAAGACAGACATCCATGAACAAGGAACTGGACCCTGCCAGGATAACAAGTCTGCTGGTACATCAATCTCGGACTTCCCAGACTCCAGAACTGGGAGAAATAAATTTCTGTTGCTTATAAGCCACCCAACATACAGTATTTTGTTATAGTAGCCTGAATGGATTAAGATCCTCAACATATTCAAATATCATTTCAACATTAGTCAACATAAGAAATTACTAATAAAATTTTTTCTTCCTTTTTTATTTTTAACAAAGCCTTTGAAATCTAGTGTACAGTTTTCAGCAGCCCATCTCAGTTTGGACTGGCCACACTTTACATACTCCATAGCCATCAGTGTTTAGAAGTCACCGTACTGGACAGCACAATTCTAAACTGTAACTTTTATACTGTAGAAAAATCTAGAAGCCAGATGTATCATGAAATGGCTTCTTTATAGCAGCATGTTGAAAATCTGGTTCAAGGAAAATGCAGGCCCTTACACCAGGGCAAAGAATGTCCCCTGCTAGGTGCTATGATTTCAGGCAATGCCACCAGATTGCCCTACGCCAGGACACTCTACTGTTGTGGCAGAGCCAGTCAAACTGCAGTGGCCTGACTTCATGGTCAAGGAGAGAGCAACTATTATTGGAGTGCTTAGACATTTTGACAAGGTTGTTATTTCACTGTGAAACCTCACAAAAGAGAGGAAGAATATTTCAAAAAATATGATGAAAACATCCAAGGTCATTATGTTCAAAATGAATACAAAGCAGCTCCTCTGTCAAATGCCTTGGTGCAAAGAAAACTTCACATTACACACTTCTTTAGAGTATAACAGATTGCAAGTGGCAGTCGCAAAGCAACTTTTACCCAGGGAGTTTATATATTAAGCCAGTATCATCTAATAAGGCATTTGTTTAAATTTCTTCATCAGATTGTACACTCAGTTTTACAGAGCAGAACAACATTGTATGGCAATGTAGAGGTGGCAAGTATTTTTCTGTCATTATCTTATTTAATCTTAATATAATCACATATTATTGCACTGTGGGAGGGGGAGAAGAACTCAGTAAGTGTTGATTGGAGTTCCAGATCACTTGACATCACCTAGTTCTAATTAAACAACAGAGATATGAACCATCATTAATATAAGACTTTTTCTCATATACATATTGAGGTTTCTAAATTAAAGGGAAGAAAATATTTCTTAATTCATTAGTACTTGTTAACACAGAATAGTCATTAATAGTTTTTTTCCAGCCAGTGTTCAAACAACAGCCTTGGTAACCAAAGAGAAGGTTAAAAATAGATGAAATTTCATTGTTAATAATATCAAAGTTAAAATTGTCCCTCAGAGAAAGTGGATATTATTTGCAGTCATTTTTGCTCACATCAAGACCATGGTTCTATACTATTTACTCTTGTAGAGCAAGTAAGAGTAGAAGTCTTTGCCTGGATGCTACATTAGTGAGCTGGAAACACCTGTTTTCTCTCTGTCACCACTTCTCCATCACCTATTATTGGAATGCTTAGACATTTTGACAAGGTTGTTATTTCACTATGAAAACTCACAAAAGACAGGAAGAATATTTCAAAAAATATGATGAAAACATCCAAGGTCATTATGTTCCTCATTTCCTTGCACTGAATTTATTTCCTTTTAGTATGTTGCTGTGCACACAAAAAATTTCAATGTGGAAGAAATTCAAAAGCTCCCCTCCCCACAGAAGATAAAATCTTTAAAAACCCTATCTTTCCCCCAATGGACTGATTTAAGAAAAACAATCCAATGTTAAGAATTCAGTGTTCTAGCATCAGTCATATAAGTCTTCTTGCATATAAAAATTACATATGGCAAATGTAGCACCACATTTAAGAAGGAAGCCTAGTCAGTATACAAAAGATAGTCAGTACCATCTCTTAAAATAGCACCACATTAATGGATTGTCTCACTAATATTTGTTCTTTTCCTTTGGGGCTCAGTGTATCTGACTGCATTTGTACCATGCACACACACACACACACACACACACACACACAAATAATTCTTACTAGATGTCTTTTGAAAGGTCCTATTGACTAAAACCTGAGCAAGGAAGTAGTGAGAGATTGCCTAATAAGAGGGCACATGAAAACAAATAGACATGGGGATTCAGGACTAGCAGTCTGCAGGAAAACCATGCTGGAAGCAGGAACGCTTATTGGTAAGTAGGAAGCAAAGCAGATGGGCCAAGCACCCCCAAAGTTAAATTTGAATGGATTTCCAAAATGTTGTAAATGGAAAGACAGAGAAACGGGCAGGTACCAAAACAGAAGGAAATGAGACAAGCTCAAGGGCAGGTGAGTTACCAATAGTCAGTGGGGACACTAATCTGGAGCACGCTGGTCTGCCACTGTGTCCCTCAGTCATGCTTTATCACTGGCTTGGACTGAGGACATGGCTTTCAGAGCAGCATTTTCTGAACTTTACATCGATTTCCCTGGGAAGCTTGTTAAAATGCAGAGTCTGACACTCTGGTTCAGTAGGACTGGGGTCAGGTGGGGATTCTGCATCGCTTACACACTCCCGCATGACATTGGTGCTGCTGATCTAAGGGTCACATTTTGAGTAGCAGGGGCAACATCCTGTCAGAAGCCAATAATAACGGTGGGAGGAGTGCTTGTTGCTGCTTCCGTCTTTGCTCTAAATAACCCTAATAGTATGTTTAAAATGTTTTAATCAATGCTCTTTAGGAATCTTAAATAGGTAAACAATGGACCAAGACTCTTCCTGGACAAGTGCCAGGATCTTTGCCAGGCGAGAAATACTCTGTATCCTCAAGGAAATTATGATCTACAGAAAATGTAAGGAACTCTTTGAACTCCTTCCTGTTTCAGGAGTGACCGAGGGTACAGGTAGTGATAGGAAAATGGCCACAGACAAAGCCTCATAAATCTTACAAATGGCATGAGAGATGCAGCCTTTTAGATTGACGTGGCTCGAGTTTCTGCTTAACAGCAACTCCAAGAAGCAAGTAAAACAAGAACAACAAAATTCCAGGAGCAACAGTAGTCAGAGAGCCTGAGTTAAAGCTCCCAGACCCAACATCCACATCACACCCAAGTTCACAGGACTGAAAGCTGTTAACTGCCAATACGGAAAAAGGCAATGATGCTAAGGTTGCTCTGCAGCCTAAAGGACTTTAGGATGGAATACAGGGATTCTGGTCTCCCCCCTTTGTCAAGAAATCAACAAACAATAATAGCTATTTTATTCTAACATTTACTCTGATCCAGGCAGAATAAATGCTCTATAAGCATTATCTTATTTAATTCTCACTACTAATCTGTGTAGTAGGTACCACTGTTCTCCCCATTCTACAGAGAAGGGACTGAGTTTCAGAAAGATTAAGTGACCTGCCTGCCACTAGTGACTCAGTTAGTAAGAAATAAACTATGATTCCAAATTAAAAATTAAAAGACTATTTAATTCTAAAACCAAAAATCAATTAAAAATGATCATGACCATATCTACCCAAGTTATATCATAAGGTGTTTATGAAGCACCAATGAAATCAGTAGAGATTTTAAAGTGCTTGGAAAAGATCTGTAGCGAAAGAAAAGAAAAAAAAGTACAGAAAGAGAGAGAGAAGGAAAGGAAGAAGCTGGCAAACAAAAGTACTTTGTAAACTACAGAGGATGAGCTTAGTTGCTGATGTAATTTATCATTATTAGGTCCCAAGACTGTGGAGCCAAGTCAAGGCTGCAAACATAAATCAAGGCTTCTTCCAGCTCAGGAGATAAAAGGACCTCTTTGAACTCTAAACTTCAACTTCTCTTGGCCTTGGTATAACCCTGTGGTAATTTATATTAAATGAAGCCTAATTGTGAGGAAGATTATTTCTTTTTCCCTAAGGAAATACCAATGAAACACTCTCTCTCTCTCTTTTAGTTCTAAGACTTAAGTTCCTCTTGTGAAAGCAAAGAAAACTGAGATCCAGAGAATAGTAATAAGCCCAAGGTCTAACTACATAATAGAAGAGTCAGCATTTTAACCATCCATTCGACTCTATTATGCTGGAAGGAAGATGGATGGACTATACTTTCCTTCATGGAAATAGACTATTTTTCATTCATTCATAATTCAACACATGTTCATCAGAGCTGGGATCACAAAGATGAATGAAACATATTCTACAACCTCGTGAAGCCAGAGTTCAAGATGTTCTCTGTGCAGGGCACTGTCTTAGCCATTTTGAGAATACCAAGACGAGTCCAACTCAGTTCCTACCCTCAACGAGCTGCTACCTAACAGGGAAGGCAAGCATATGAACAACTGAATTCAGATTTACACAGAGATGTGGGATCCTGAAGAATGGATAAAAGTTTGATAGGAAAGAAGAGGAGTAATGGGGAAAACTGTAAAGGATTTTGCCTGCCATCCCAATGGGTTTAGAATGTATCTTGTAAGCAAGGAGAACTACTACAAGTTGCTAGATATGGGGATGCATAATGAACACGGGGCTTAGGAATAATGCTTTGGAGAGAGGGAAAGAGAGAGAGAGAGAGAGAGAGAGGAAAACCAGTTGGGAAGAGGAAAATAGAGTGACCAGATGTGTAGTCCTGGTATAAAAGGCCTTGCTTCTACAGAAAGTGGGGAAGAAGTAGGACCTGAACCTGGAAATGTTTGGATGGGAGGCAAGTATGGGGAGCCCTCGAGGAAGATGAGGATTTGGACTTTTGGGGAAAATAGTAATTCTACCAACATGATAGATTTGAGGAAAAAGACAGTGGGCTTTATGTAAGATGTGACTGTGGTGGGGATTCCTGGAAATAAAGCATGGTGCTGGGGAGAGATTTTACACACCAAGTCTTACCGGCAAAGTACATTTTCTTGGATAAGTGATTATTCAAGGCAAATTCCAAGAACTTTCTGGGGCTGGGGCCTTAAGCATTATATATATAACCGAGTTGCTATTCTACTGTCATTAATATTTTTGATTATTCATTGTATTCAGTGTTTAAGAAAGTACACCTGCAGCTCTCTCTTCAAAGTAGCCTCAAGCTTCCCATTCATTCTTGGGAGCCCTCTAGGACCCTTTGGGTCATGACTTTTGGCTTGTGGAAATCCCTGCTCTGAATTGGACAGCTTTCCTAGAAACAACAACACATCCAGAAGAGAGTTCTCCTAATTTTCCCACCCCTGTTCCACCTACCCACATCCATAGCTCCAAGCCTACCTTAAAATGTTTAAAGAAGACAGGAGAGCAGACTAGTTCTGGTGTGGACGTCTGAGGGCAAGGTGAAGCCACTGAACCATGACATCCTCATGGGATCTGCATTAGGGCAAGAAAGCTGTTTCTAGTCACACTCAGCACAGGTTCTGTGCTAACCTGTGAGTCTTTTTCTGCTATATTTTGTCAAATGAACCTAGATTCAGAAGGAAGATACATAGGGTTTTAATTTGAGTCTGAGAAGAGAAGTAGCTACCAGAAAAAAAAAAAGTTGAGCATGATAAGGAAGGACACGGTCAGAGGTTCACACTTGCATAAAGAGCAGTGCCACGGCAGGGCCCCAAGGCTTAATGACATAGTTACATCTAGAGGGTATCTGGGTGAAATATAACCCTTTAGAATGAGGTTTTTCTTAGATGTTAGACTATGTAGCAACACACAGGAGGATGTCAGTGCGCTCAGTCAAACAGGGCAACAGGCAAAATCCCTTAATAAGTGAATGTCAGGAATGGTCATTTCCCTCCCTCTTGCTGGTCTGAGCAATGTGTCTGTTAGTTTTACCCAACAGCATCCTCAGCAAGAGAAAAAACACAAAACAGTGAAATTACAGAGGGGGCTGGCAACCAGATTAAAGACTCACAGAGGAAAAAAGTCTCCAAAATAGATGTGTTGGAAAACCTATTTTGCTAATCATGTCAAGATCAAAGCCCAACTTGAACTACCAGGGATGTGTGAACCCTCCTGAATGGCATTTTCAAGAGAGTGCACCTGGCAAATACAGGTTTCCCGGGGAGAATCACAACTGTGCAATGGCATTTTTTGTTTGGTTGGTGAAAATGCCTTGTTTTGCATGTCCTTTATTTGCAGAAGGGGCTTCTTTTTGTCAAGATGCCGAATCTTTTCTCCACTTCATGCAACTCTGTAAGTACAACTGAGAAAGAAATATTTATCTGGGGACAGAGTTAAGAATAAAAAGGTAATATCCTAACTTGGGTAAAGTTGATGGTGAATATTTTAAAACACAGTATAGCTTATTAAGAAATATGGTTGGAGGGTTCTTATGAAAGTGAATCACCGTCAGAAAACTAGACCTGGCTGCTATGAAAACAGTTGTATTTTCATTCAACAGAGTATTTCTGACAAAATGATCCTACCTGGGAAATATTGGTGGTCCCCACTGACATTAACACAGCTAAATAGGGGTCATCCATGTGACCCTTCCCCAGTCGCAGCAAGGCAGGTTGAGCCAGTAAGACTTTTCTCTGCACTATTTCCCATAATTCAACATCTCTAATAAGGATAATCAAAACAACAGGTATCTGATTTGGAGGAAGGCACAAGGCTACACAAGACCATGCAAGTTTATAAACATTGGCATCTGTCTTGCTATAAGAAAATAGAGACAGAAAATAAATATTTCATCACATCAGCTGTTAAAGGAAAAAGGGAAGAGAAACAGAATAAAGGTAGTCAGCTCCTGCAAATGATCACAGCATATATTTTTGTTTGAAAGTACTAGAAAAGAAAGTTGTTATCACCAGCAACCAGCATGAATTCCATACTGGTTCAGAAGGCATGTTTAAAAGGCGAGTACATACATATATATCACACACGTAACTTGTGGCAATTTAGCACTTTGAATCCCCATGATGTGTCCACCCTACCCTTTTTCCTAGTAAAAGGGCTCATGTAACCAGGAAAACCATAGATCTCAATCCAAAAATATAACTGAGTGGAGGGGTCTCAGAAAAAGAAAGAAAGGAAAAAAATGTCTTGATTCCTTAACCCTCTTATTTACAGATAATCTTAACTCCCTCTGGCTTTTGCACCCACTTATAACTCCGTTGGCAGCATCTGGCGGCTGCTTTCCCTGTTGCCTGAGCCAGCCCACTGCTGCATTTACTCCCTTCTCTTCACGTTGACTCATTCAAGGAGCCACTGTATTTCAAGCCACTTTGAAGGACAAACCCCCAGTTCTGAAGAAATTATTAAACAGATTCATATAAAGAAATTTGCTTGCTTTTCTGGCTCTAGGGTGTATAGACCCACAAACCATTTCCTTAGCAAAGCACAGCACCATCCCTGGTATACTTTTCTTGACTGCACACTGGATGCCAGCTACTATGGAAAGGACGACGGAGTCTCCCAGAGGCCCTGAGCATCTACTAAGACATTACTGAGACCTTACCTTTACCTTATACAGCATTCCTTAACTCTGTAGCAAGTCTCCTTTCCCGAAAAGTACTGCATCTTCCATGGCTTACGTAAATATTTTGGAAATTTTTTTGATCTTGCAAGCACCAAGGGCAAAAGTCAGCTAAGTGGTTTTGGGGGAGAATAAATTGGTCAAATACTATAGCCAGGACTTAACCCCTTAGCCACCAGGAAGAAATCAGAGGATGGCAATTGTACTTTGAATAGAGTCCCCTTTACGGGGAAACACAAGCATGCATAAGTTCACCAAGAACAAGACAACAAATCTCACCCACTTTTCTGATACAAAAGACCACAAATAGGAAGTATTATACCTCACTCAGTATTATATCTGATCAAGTGTTTTATAGTATATTTATGTACCAGAAGGAGAAATATGGATTGGATGATCATATAGTCCCAATGAGTCTTGTTTAATGTACCAAAGTCAACCAGAAGGGATATCCCTATTGGTGTAAAAGATTGTTTAACTAGCTTTGACTACTAACAGCTTTCTCAGATCCTGCAGTTGTGGTATCAACCTGGAAGAACAGGGACCTATGTTTATAGAATCACTATGTATTGTCTTTCAAGGTTACTGTATTAAATATACATATTCTGTGCATTGGTGTGGAAATGAGTACCTGACCTGTTATTTTCGCCTTGGAATCTCTGAGCACTGTCTCCCACTGGCTTCTTCAAGGTCTCACCTACTAGAACCCATGCTGGTCTCACATTCAGCATTTTTACTCTCCTCTCCAATATTCAGTTAAAATCCCTCTTGGTAGAAAGTGTTCTACATAAAAACTATTCCTTCCTAGTCTTTATAAGACATACTCTATAGTATTAGTTTGAATCACTTTTGTAAGTCAAAAGAAATGGTCAACTATCAGCAATTTCATAGAATTCTACATGGGAAACCCAATCCAAATGTCTTCTGCTAGTAATTCATTAGAAATCGTCTCAGTCTGGGGGGAGAAAATTTTATAGGTGAAGATGATAAAGGAAAGCATTTGAAGGAGATAATACCACTAAGGTTACTTCAAAAAAAAAAAAACCAAATAAACATTAACTGTTCAAAGTTCAATGAGCTTCAATCACGTTTTTCTCCTTCCCTTTACAGCTCTATTTGTGAAGATGACCATTTTCTCTTTCTTTTTGACACAGTATAGGTCACTACTTCCAGCAAACTGGAGGATTTATCATGCTGTACTCTAATGCTGAT